>NC_141693.1:1968646229-1970026729 GCF_964263255.1 Lissotriton vulgaris
GCCCAGCGTGACCAGATGAAAGAAGGCATTGGACAGTTGTATGACTGCCGAGACTGTGGTTTTTCAGGCGAGAGGGTGCCCACAAAAGCACAGGAAGATATAGACCTGTTGGGCCACCCATAGAGATTTGGACCTTCCCCCAATGTCACAATAAGCCTCCCTTGATCCCATCGAACGATTGGTGGTTAGCAACTCACCCGTTTAGTCCATTGACTATGATTATCTGTGGCTGGGAATTTATGTATAATGTGCATGTAAAGATCTCTAGGTGTGTTTGGTATTGTTGGAGGTATATTTGGTCTGTTGTTCTGCACACTATATGGGTTTTGTATGATGTACCTACAAACTATATGTCATGCGCAGTATCTGTGCTATCTTTGCCGGGCTTGGCCCATTTGGTACCTTGGAAAATCGATAAAAATGTATTGTTAAAAAAAACAAAAATGACACCCCGCAAAAATGAATTAAAAATGTTGAAATAAAAAGCTGATATTGGCCTACCAGTCGTGGCAGTAAAGTGGACTACTTCTTAAGTAGCTATGAACATATGCACAAGCAGAAAGGCTGTCACTCAGAATGTAGAAATGTAGTGACTGAAATAGGTTAACCTACTGCCCCCATCATTTAACCTACTAACTGACAACTGAACAGACCAATGGGTGAATAGAGCCCATAACTGCATATGGTAATGTAATGTAATGTAATGATGTCTTGTAAAGCGCATGAATCACCCTACATGGGGTATCTCCGCGCTGTAGACCGCTGGGGAACCCGTCCTGGCTTTCCCTGTGAGATGGTCCCTACTGGGTATCTCCAAGGTGAAACCAGGCATCCCCGGCGTATGTGGAGGGCCGTTGTGGAGATGAGGCAAGCTAATGCCCAGAGTTGCCGAGTGTGATCCCTGTTTAGAGTGGCACCAAGGTGAGAATTATCGAGCCCGCTGACCCTGGTCCACGACCCTGCCGCGTCCGGAATTGAACCCTGGTCCCGGGCCGTTCTCTGCTTTCGGGTCTGCCGCCTCTAACCAGTGAGCCACACCACTAAACAGTCACGGGCTGCATTGTGTACTAACACCAACAGACTACGATAGCCTGGTAAGGCAAAGACTCTTATAATGCCATCCAAAGGAACCACGAAGAGGGTGCATCTTTGGGAGATAAGGTGGTATATCCTTTTAACCCCTTGCCCGCGGCCAGAATTCCGCTCCTGTGCGGCACATTCCGATCGCGGGCGTGATCATGACGGCCCCCAGCCGTCATCAGCACACAAGCACTGTGTGCCATGAAGGCCTGGGGCCGTCATTAACATGGAAGGGGTTAATTGCTAAATTGGTGTTGATGCGGCCCTTAACTGTTTAACCTATGCAGTTATGGGCCTAGAAATGTTAGCTATTTTGAAAGACATTGGATGTTTTCCACACAAGAGGAAATATGTGTAAACATCGTCTGCACCATAAGAAAGAGATCACAACTTTGGTGTAGTATTTGACTCTGAGTTAAGAATTTGAACTCAAACATTCAGAATGCCTTTCGAATTAAATCTATGAATAGACAGTAAAGAAGGACTCATTTAAATTTGAATCATGCCACTTTGAGAAAGACGAGAAGTCGAAACGTGTCAGTGGTGTTGAGTGTTTCCTGAATAAAAGACAGATGTCACACTCCTGGGAGTGCGGTGATAATCTTGTTGAATACCGCAATTGTTTAGATAATGGTCTACACAAAACACCAGCAGCTAGTGCATGCTGCCTTGAGACCAGTTTGTTTGTGAATATATATATCAAAACAAGAAGGTTGCCCCACATGAAGATGCCACCACGGAGAGTTGAAATGCCTTTTATTGAAGATTTCAGTGCGGCAGAATAGCAGTCAGCTCCTCCAACCATACAATGCCCAACGCGTTTCAAACACATGGTGTCCTTGTTCACGGGCAATGGAAAAGGAAATGGCAGTCAAAGCTGAGGAACAGCTGATAAATGTTTGAAGACCCGCCCCAGTGGGCGCGTGCTGCAAAGCCTGTTGGTACTCGTAGGTCCCTCACAGTTTAACCCCAGTGGGTGCCACCATTACCTTCACGGTAATTCTCATAGTTTTACCCCAGTAGGTGAGAAGGCAACTGTGACTCTGTCAGACTGTCCATAAAATATCACTCAATGCGGCCCCTCCGCTCCAATGCGCTCTGTGATACCATTGGCCTAATAATGGGTACCCTGGTGTTGGCCGGCAGTATCACCTTGTTATTTTAAAAGAACATAAAATGACAACTGAAAACCGTAGAATTCACGTAAACAGAAAATAATTTGAGGTTTTTGTGGAAAAACTGCACTAAGACTTCCACAAGGGCACATCCAAGGCATGTACTGGAAAAGCCTCGCTGAGATTAGAAATCATCTTAAAACAGCAGGCAAGCCGATGATGTGATTAATATTTTAGCAATCCAGAAGACATTCAACGTAAAGTGACCATCTAGAAATGGGTGGGGATACAACGGACGGATGAGAAATGGCTGCCAAGTGTATACTGGCCCTAACAGCAGTTCCTATTCTGGTATTGTTTTTGGGTTGCATTTGATTGTATTGCACCTCTACTAAGACAATGGCATGGTGTGATTGATAAGGTGCGTTATCATCCAAGGGCCTCTTGGTGCAATTGCAAGTCATCTCAATGGTACTGGCTCTACTGATCTCAGGAGAAAGAAAGACTAAGGGGACCTACCTTGATTTGAACCGTGACCATAGAGGTCAAGATCCTTCCAGTTGATGCATTAGTCTACCAAGCAACCACATATGGCCGCAATCAATCAAGCAATCACACAGTACGTGTATAGTACGGCTTGTCACTCATGAGGGTATCCAGGCGCTAGGCTGCCGCTTTCAGTCGAAGAGCCAGGTCTTCAGCTTCTTCAGGAAGTCTGTCAGCAAGGGTGATGTTCGGAGGTGGAGGGGGAGGGCGTCCAGGACTTGACGATAAAGTGGGAGAAGGTGTGTCCTCCAGTGTGGCAGTGGTGGATGCGCAGTGTCGGTGGGAAGGAGAGGTGGGCGGAACAGAGGTTTCTGGATGGTTGGTGGAGGTTCAGGAGGTGGTTCATGTCTGCAGGTCCTTGGTCGTGGAGGGTTTTGTAGGCGGGTGTCAGTAGTTTGAAATGGCATCTGTTCTGGATGGGTAGCCAGTGGAGGTCTCGAAGGTGCTGGATGATGTGGGTCCTTTTGGGCAGGTTGAGGATCAGCCTGGCTGCAGCATTCTGTATCGTCTGGAGTCTTCTCATGAGTTCCCTCGAGGTGCCTGTATAGAGTGGGTTGCCATGGTCGAGGCGGCTGGTGATGAGGACCTGCATCACAGTTTTTCTGGTATTGATTGGGAGCCACTTGGAGATTCTGCGGAGCATGCGGAAAGTGTGGAAGAAGTCTGAGGAGACGGCGTTGACCTACTGTTTCATTGAGAGTTCGCTGTCTAGGATGATGCCACGGTTGCGGGTGCAGTTTTTCAGTATGGGGTGGGTCTGAGCTCTGATGGCCACCATGTGTCTTTCCAGCAGTTTGGTTTTCTCTGTGTTGAGCTTCAGGTAATTGTCCTTCATTCAGGCTGACACGCTCTTCATGTAGTTGCGGAAGTTGGATTTCGTAGTGGTGGGTTCAGGTGGGAGCAAGAGGACAAGCAGGGTGGTTGCTTAGGAAATGATGTTGAGGGTTCGGACGATGTCGGCAAGTGGCGTCAAGTAGATATTGAAGAGGGTTGGACTGAAGGATACAGCAGATGGTGCGCTTGGGAAAATATAAGACAGTGAATTCAACATTTCAACGTTCTGTGATCGGGTGATGTCATTTTCACTCTTCTTCAACCAAAATCTTTCTGAAAGCCTCCTCTGCATATCTCATACATCATCTCCTGCCTCTACACCAGTCCTTTCTCTCTGTCCTTTATTAATTACTTCCCCCTCACCATGCTCGCACTGCCTTCGTTCTCAAATCCAGAGCTATCAAGCGTGCCTGTCGTGAACATCCACCGAAACCCGGAACTCATTCAGACTCTGGGCACAGAGGAGCCAGAGGCGTAACTAGAGCCAGATTTTGCGGGGGGTATGCTAATAAAAATTTCGGGGGAGGGTGAATTCTTCCAGCAATAGGCACTGGAGATGCAAGGACTCTAAGAAGGGGTGAAAAAACAACAAAGCCTTGTTAACAGGTAAATAGTCTTTTAAAGACCTGTGAAGTACTCTGGTGCGGCCGGAAAAAAAACGGACGCCAGACCAGCCAGCCCGCAGCAGCTCAAAAACGGTGTGTGTGCCCGGGAAGCTGTCTCAGCCAGGGCTGACAAAGACAGGGGCCTTTGAGCCTATGGGCGTTGCGCGCCTGCAGCAAGCAATACAATGCTCATAGGCTGCATAAAAACAAAACTACAGAAAGACAACATCCGGAAAAAGCAAATACTCTCAGTAAATAAAGGTGAAGAAAAAGGTGAAATGTAAACAGGAGCTACATGGCCCACAGGGGTGGCCTGAGGTTTTCTACATTCAGTATATAAGAATGTATCAGTATTTTTGCATGTCAAGTCCAGAACATGAATAGAAGGCCTGCTATGAACCCGTCTCAAAGTTCATTTTTAATGACTGATTAGTAAGTACCGGTTGAACTCACCCACTTAAAACCATGTCTGCCAGAACCAATGACTGTAGGCACATATGATATGTTGTGTGCAGAGCCAACAGGTCGTTAACATAACAACAAGCACTGGAGAAACCAATAGGTCTTGCCTATGAGAGTTAATAGCTTTGGCAATGTTTTATAGCAATGCTGAACAGCAGCATGGCTAAAATTAATAATAAAAAAGCGTGACATAGCCAGCATTAAAAACGCACATCAGCGCTGGTCATCTCAATGTTTTCTTATTTAAGCAGTGTGCTCCTGAGGCATCACAGACGGAGGGAGAGAAGGAAGGAGAAGGTACCGCGCTGATGGGGAGAGAGGACATGCGGAAAGATTTGGGACAAGCAGACAGACAACTGAGGGTGGGTGGGAGGGTCTGGGGAAAGTAGACAAACAACGGAAGATGGGCGGAAGAGGCACCGAACAAACCGACTGGCAGCAGGGGGTGAGGCCAAGCAGACTGACAACAGAGGGAGAGCGGAGGGGTAGGGGCAAGCAGGCTAACAACATACGCGGGAGCAAGGAGACCGACAACAGAGGGTGAGCAGACACGGTTAAGGTAAGCACATTGACAAAGGTGGTCTGGAGGGGATGGGGGCAACCACGCAGACAACAAAGGGAGGAGAGGAGGAACGGGGCAACCACACGGACTAAGGAGGGTGGGTAGGTAAGGCGGGGGCAACCATACGGATAATGGAGGTTGGGCGGGAGAGGCTTGAAGAAGCAGACTAACAACGGAGGATGGGCGGGAGTAGCTGGGGACAACCACATGGACAATAGAGGTTGGT
Organism: Lissotriton vulgaris; assembly: GCF_964263255.1. NCBI lineage: Eukaryota > Metazoa > Chordata > Amphibia > Caudata > Salamandridae > Lissotriton > Lissotriton vulgaris. The sequence continues at coordinate 1,968,651,660 of NC_141693.1, forward strand.
TGGGTGGGGATGGGGCAACCACATGGATAAAAGAGTAGACGGGATTGGCAAAACCAACTATACAGATAACCGGGGAGAGCAGGATGGGTTAGGGGCAAGCAGATGGAAAAAGGAAGGTGGGTAGGAAAGGTTGGGGGGAACCAGATGGACAACGAAGGGTGATCAGGAGGGGTGGGGAGTCCCCATACAGACAACGAAGGGTGGGCAGGAGGGGCTAGGGCAAGCAGACGGACAACGGGAGGTAGGCGGGAGCTGCTGGGAGCAAGTAAATGGACAATGGGGGGTCGGCGGGAGGGTATGGGGGCAAGCACTTGGCCAACAGAGGGTTGGGGGGCCTGGGGAAGTACATGGACAACTGGCGGAGGGTGGGCGAACGGGGCGCCTGGGGAGGAATATGAAGGGGAAGTACACGTTGGAGGCAGCTGAAAAACGCACCCAGTCTTCTTTAGTGCTTAAACGAAAAGAAGTAGTGCCTACAAGCAGTGGAAAGACACAGTAACATGGCTATGGTCCAGGAGAGGAACAAACGTATGAAGAGGAAGGATGCCTACAAAAACTGATGAATAGGAAGCAAGCCAGTCAGAGTTACAATGATAAGCAATAGGTGTCCTCTAAGCCCACTCTAAAGTAACAAAGGACCTAACAAGAGACAGCACATGCTCTGTCTTAGTTGAGACCGAAAAAACAGAAACCGGAAAAAAATACTAACAGCACAAAGACAATTTCATTTTTTGGAGCCCTCGTGGTTTTGTGGCCTTTGTCCACCTCAGTTAATTCCAGATAAAATGTGCATTTTGTATAAGTATTCAAAGCTGGGGGTGGTGTTGCGTCTGTTCAAATGATCAAGACTATATTCACAGGAGATCTGGAATCCACTCGATCCACAGGGGTGGAAGGCACGACCACTTGCACAACTATCTCTCCCTCCACTTCACAGCACTCCAGGCACCAGCGCAGCACAACTTCATCACAGCAACGAGAAGAAACCCCTGCTTCTTGTCGAGCCCAGCTCAAAAACAAGTCCCAACTAAACCACACTCCAAACAACCGGCGAATGAAAACAACCTAAACACGTCACTGATAAACCACACTCCAACCAAGCTTCTGCGAATGAAGACAACCTAAACACATCCCAGATAAACCACACTCCAACCAACCTTCTGCGAATGAAGACAACCTAAACACGTCCCAGATCAACCACACTCCAACCAACCTTCTGCGAATGAAGCCAACCTAAACACGTCACAGATCAACCACACTCCAACCAAGCTTCTGCGAATGAAGCCAACCTAAACACGTCCCAGATCAACCACACTCCAACAAAGCTTTTGCGAATGAAGACAACCTAAACACGTCCCAGGTAAACCACACTCCAACCAACCATCTGAGAATAAAGACAACCTAAACACGTCCCAGATCAACCACACTCCAACCAACCTTCTGCGAATGAAGCCAAGCTAAACACGTCCCAGATCAACCACACTCCAACCAAGCTTCTGTGAATGAAGCCAAGCTAAACACGTCCCAGATCAACCACACTCCAACCAAGCTTCTGCGAATGAAGCCAACCTAAACACGTCCCAGATCAACCACACTCGAACCAAGCTTCTGCGAATGAAGACAACCTAAACACGTCCCAGATCAACCACACTCCAACCAAGCTTCTGCGAATGAAGCCAACCTAAACACGTCCCAGATCAACCACACTCGAACCAAGCTTCTGCGAATGAAGACAACCTAAACACGTCCCAGATCAACCACACTCCAACCAAGCTTCTGCGAATGAAGACAACCTAAACACATCCCAGATCAACCACACTCCAACCAACCTGCGAATAAAGACAGCCGACAGTGCAGCGCGCTAGCCACCAGCACTAATGTGCTCCGACACCTCGTCAGGCCAAGAAGCACTATGTAAATGCAAGCAAAATAGAACACACTGGAATGATCAGCTCCAGTCAAAATGACAAAGATATTTCAGTCACTTTTACTAAACTCGAAATGTCTGCCCCTCTCATCTGGTTTCGGTAACAGTTCTACATCAACGGTGAATACAATCGTCTACTGTTCCTGACAGAACTCACTAATTAAAGGTCTCGTTTTTCCTTCAGAGTTTTGCAATCACGCACTCCTTCGGTAATCAGCGCCGGCTCTGATTGCAGACATTTGGCGGGAGATTGCTCTTCGCGCACGGCCTGCGAGGGGGTGCATTAATGAACATTATAATGAGACCCGCACCTGAAAGGACCTCTCCCTGCCAGAGTCTGAGCTTCAGAGAGTTCCGCTTTTACAACGGCGCGTTTCACTCATTTTGTAAGGCCTTGTTAAGGACTAACACCTTATTTATTTAGTATTTTGTCCTTGTTTATGGAAGCCTCATTTAAAAGTGATTGCATATCATTTCTCTGCGGAAAACAAAAACGTGATGGATGGAACGCTTGAATTCATATTAACAACTATTATTAATCTGGCCGTAATCCATTCCATCGTTTTTCTTCCACACCATACCACCTCAGACAGGAGCCAGCCATATGCAAATTAGAGTTAGCCCTTCTCCAATAGGAATAGTTCAACTTGATCCTTGAGGGGAGCACTGCATCTGGACGTGAACGTAAGCATCAACAGGTTTCGGCTTATTCGAGGCTCATTACCAGGGTGCTTTTTTATTTATAGGAAGTACAATGGTTCAGGGGAGGCCTGATCAGGTCCAGTAAAAAAGGGTAAAGTATTATTTGGTCTACTGAAAGAATCGTTAAGGGAGCAGGTTTCATTGGGCAACATATATTAATTTAATTGTGATAATAAGTAGGTTGATATTATACATAAATATGTTCAGGTGCTCACATGAGTGACGTAGGTGCGTAATGTGACTGAGTGGCAGTGACAGTTATATTACGCACATAAACAAAAACAAAGAAATCCAGGACAATATGTACAAGCGGGGGGATTTTGAATAGGGAGTGGTGGTCTGAAACAATTAAGTAAGATCATAGTTTGTAGACTATCTGGGAGTCTTATGTGATGTGAGGATGTTGTGAAAAGGCGTTGTGACAACATGCTTCTCTACAGTGCAACACACCTAATACAATAAAAAACAGCAACATTTGAAAACTATAGAGCACTGCAGCTGATGTTTAAATAGTGAAAGAGTGATAGAAAAATAAGGAGTCTGGCCACAAAACCCCAGTTGGCCTAGGCAAAAGTAAACAAATGGGGACAAATGCCAGAAAAAAACAGAAATAAAAAATTAGTAGGTGTACAGTTCCATTGGATTGTGACTTATTCACAGGAAAATTAGTCTTAGACACTTTCGAGATGCCAACCATCGGTAATTCAGGCAACGCTTGTATATATTCAAGAAAACAAAAATGGATAGTGTAATCACTATTTTGTAATTGAATCTTCACTTCTTAGTCCATCAGTTTTTTACATAAATATAGTAACGCATATATACACATATATATTTACATACTTCAAGACACAAACTTTAGAAACTATGAATCTACAAAACAATCAGAAAACATGTTCTTGTCTCAGTGCACGGTTCCAAAACGTCCGTGGTACATGCGTTACTTCCAGATCTGATCCACCGGACGGTGGACTGGTGAACCAGGCAATGTAATGAATCAGATTTATGACGGTACAACGTGGTATAAAACACAGCAGACCATCACAACGCAGGTTTTACAACGTAGGGCGCTGGACTTAGCAATAGTAAGATTTACTATTCCAACACCAGCCTACGTACAGTAGGGAAGGTGCTGGAATAGTAAATCTACTATTCCTCAGCCTAGAGCGCCCTCCAGTGCAAGTCGTGGTAACGACTTGCGTTGTGAAACCCGCGTTGTAATGGCACCGCAGTGTCATTACCGCGTTGTAAAGGATGTTCCCCTAATGAAACCAGTCTGTCGGGAATTTTTCATGCTTTGTTCAAAGACAGTCCCAAAGAAATCTTTAGATCATAGACTCCACGCCACTCTCCTTTACACCACTAACTCTTAGCCATGCTGAACAGCAGGCACGCTAAAACATACTGGCCAAGTCAATAGCTCCAACACAGGCATGACCAACTGGCTTTGCCAATACTTGTTTTAACATCTGTGTGAATCTCCCACAACTGACACCAAACCTAAACTAGAAAATGCAGGAAGCAAGGCGATCTTGGCAGCATCTGGTTCACTCTGAGAGCATATATACCAGGTGAAAGGGTCGCAGGGTGGGCACAAACCGCCGCCCTGTGGGCAGGGCTTGGCTCTCTGGTTTGTGCCCATTCACACCAAAAAGTCTTCCATTCCAGAGACTACGAATCAGAATGGGGGTTTTGGTCATACTCTGGACCGGTGAACTTGCTAAATTCTTGAAATATGTCCCAATCATTTTCGTGTAATTTTTGATCTCAGGATACTAGAAAATGACTCGTGTGCTCCTTTGTACATGAAGTATTGTCATATGAAAATTTCACAGAAGATTCTGCACATTTCTTGCAATTTCTGTAATAGAATAGGTGTCCGTATCACTACATGTCTGACAAATAACTCCCAGCCCCTCTGGCTGTAGTACTACTATTCAGATCTGAATGAGGAAGTCAAGGGAGTGAGAGATAGGAAAGGAAATGGAGCAGATGTTCCATATATATGAATATATAATTATTTTGGCCATCAATGAAAGCCTCATGCAGTGTACCGTCAGCCACCTTCACTGCAGCCTTATAGCCTGCTGTCGAGGGCTTTACCGGTTGTTAAAGGCCCTGAACATGAGTGTTAGACCTGAACCACAAGAAAAGACCTCTAACGAAGGAGAGTCGTAGAGTTGCACAGTGTAGATTACAGTGGCATATAGTGCAGTGGTACAGAGTGCAGTGTGCAGTGGTGCAGTGTGCAGTGGTGCAGAGTGCAGTGGTGCAGAGTTTAGTGGTGCAGAGTTCAGTGGCAAACAGTGCAGTGGCGAAGAGTGCAGTGGCGCAGAGTGCAGTGGCGCAGAGTGCAGTAGTGCACTGTAAAGCAGAGTACAGTAGAGTGCACTGGCACAGAGTAGAGTGGTGAAGTGCAGAGAGCAGGGCCGGACTGGGAACCACAACCGGCCCTGGCAAAGTGCTCGGCCGCCCCCTTCATAACATTATCCAGATTTCCTCCAGTAAACTCCCCAGGAGCCAGTACGAAGGTCATTTAAATTCCCTCACTTTGAAGTCAGAGAAAGAAAAGTAAACACCAACCTCCCTCAGAAGACAGCTCCCGACATTTGACCTCTGTATTTGAATGCACAGCAAATGTGACACGATAAGAACAAGGTTTACAGGCCTGGTTACAGAAAGCGAGAACTGGTGGAAGAATATGGGCCACGAAAGTGATGAACTCAAGCTGAACAGCCTAAAATAAATGAAGGCAGCAAATAGAAAGCAAGCACATGTAAGATACAAACCACACAGCCAATGGTCAGCAAAAGGTGGAATGCATCCCTGGAGAAGATTTCCGAATGTCCCCAAGATGTCTTTAGCCAACCAGACTGCTGAGCTGGCTGGTAGGCTTCGACCTAATGAACATGGAAATTTCTTTTTTGTGGGTATTTGCCTATGAGTCTATATTTAGTTTGTACACCTACAATGGATATGTTCTTACATTTCCAGCTGTATACAACGTTTGAAGAGTCGTTGTGCAACTGTTAGACTTCTTTCTGTATATGCCCTGGGTCCACACGCAATTCAGGGTGTTATTTTTGATTGAAGTCACCGCACGTCTGAGCGGGTACATCTCAAAAATAAATCTACAGAACCACATTTGACACATCAAAAAACAATTCTGTGACAGGCCTAAACTAGGAATAGACGTGGTCTCCATGGAAACTCAAGGGTATCCCAGAATCAATTTCAAGACATTAGAACTTTCTTTGCATCTAAAAATCGGATTTTTATATTGCATTGCAATTTATAAATGAACTTGTCTAATTGGGGAGCACGTCCTCCTTTATTTGTTGTCAAGAGTACTTTCTGCACATTATGCATTACTAATAAAAGTATGAAGCATATATGTAGCGAATGCCACAAATAGTATGTTTTTTGGCACGTCAGTGGCCAATTGTTGGAGCTTACTACTGAGGGCAATAACGGCTGTTAAGGGCCCCAAACAAGAGTTGTAGTCCTGAGCCACAGGCAAGGGTGAGGGCCTTTAGCAATTGTTAGAGCCCACTTCTGAGGGAAATAACTGTTGTTAAAGGTCCCAAACAAGAAATATGGTCCTGAGCCACAGGCGAGGGCCTGTGACTAGGCTGAGGGCCTTTAATAATCATTATAGGCAGAAGGCTATACAGCAATGCTTTTTAGAACATTCCACACACTGGAGGTAGAATGTCCTAAATGTAACCGAGATAAATAGAAAGGCAAACATTGGAACGGTGGAGCAGATGATATGTGTCATCTATTATGGGCACTAATCCCACTCCACTGTCTCCACTGGAGTGCTCAGCATCTTAATAAAATATACATTAATGTTACACCAATTAATGGAAGTCATATCGGCTTCAGAAAAATGAAACGCTGATATAGCCCTGGTTAAACTGAAACACGTGGCCTGGAGTTGGCACATGGGCTGTAAAATATAAAAGCTTCTCTTCTGATCAGGAACAGTTATTCACAGAACCTAAACAAGACGGCTCAAAGGTAGGGACTGATATTAATAAAAATACGAAAACAATGCCAATAGGTGATCTTGTAATGCAGGTAAGCTTCATTCAAAGGTGTCATGCCCATAAATCTCTAATCGCTCCCATTCACAAACATAAATCAGAGTTCAAATCAAATATCTTTCTTTATTCGGCACTTCAAAAGATACCATAAAAGTACATTAAAAAAAACATTTAAAAACCACGTTAAAAAGATAAAAACCATTACATTCATATCGGAGATTTTCTGTTATCCAGTCTCTATTTACAGGGCATTAAAATCACTTGTCTCTCACACAAATCAGAGTTAATAAATATATATTTTATTTTATTTTTACAGAGACAACATGGAAATTGGGGGCTGAGTTTTTCCATCTGAATTGGGATGGCAGAGAGAGAGATGGTTTAATTGTGAGTGGAATAGTCTGGTGCCCAAGCACGTCTCTGCCTACCATCAAGGCACGGACGCGTGAGAGCCTAGGAAGCGGGGCTTCCACCCGACAGAAGTACGGATACCTCTTTGGAAACTCGGCCAGCGAGTCAAATTTGATCATGGTGACACAGTGGGAGAGATCTTGTTCAAGCTGCCCACTGCTTAAGATACTGTGGATCACATGATCTTATTCGAAGGTTCGCCTGGTGCATGAGAAGATGGCCTCACTCCAGATTCCATTACTTCTTTTAGGAAAGACGTTATCATAACCTCTCCCTTTTTCAGGTCGAGCCTAGTCTGGTTGAGAAAGACCTACCGTGGACTTTGTGCCAGAAACATTTCTTACCATTGGTTGGCTTTACTGTCACTCAAATTTGCTTGCTTCTTTATTTGTTATCTAGCCTCATCTTCTTGTGTTTGTCCCGCCTCTGGAGCACAGCCTCATTAGGATGAATGGGTTGGCTGACGTGCCCTTACACAGACTGCATTTAAGGAACTACTTTTTACATTTTCTTTCAAAACTCCATGAGAGTGAATGTGTTTTCGGCCTTTCCCCGTCTCCCCACCCTGTGTTGCCTCCTATTTTTCTGTGACACAACAGGGATATTTTTGCTGCGGTGTCTATAAGCAGACTTTAAGGTTTTTTTTTTTCTTTTATCTCCTGCATTTCACATGCTGAGTGACAGCAAACAAATGTTTTGGCACACAAAGGCTTTTAGAGTGCTGAGGAAAGGCCGTATACTGCACAGATTCAGCTTTCCTCTGACGCAGAAGGTCTACTTAGCATGACACTTCTCCTGGAAGCTCAAAAATTGTACCCTGGCTACCACAGAAGATCATGTGGAAAGTACATTAGACCTTAAAATGCGTTTCCCTGTGCATTCTGATACTTCCTTGTTTTTTTTATATCCTGTTCAGAGTTATTTTAAAAGTGAAAATTATTTGAAAATCTTTTCTGTTTATTATATTTAAAGAATACTTTCCCACATAAGCCTGACACCAGTGGCTGAAGCGCATTAAAAAATAGCATGGGAACTGTGATGCTGTGCGCAAAGGGGGCGATGTTGGTGATTGTAGGGTCGGGGTCAAAGACGTGACTAAAAAAACAAAATATTCTGTAACTTGTTACAGTCTTTTACTACCTTTATGTAACTGCATATAAAAACTTGCAGCTTAAATGAAAAATAAATGCAAGCTAAGTTAATCAGTGGGAAATGCACTATCGTACATTATGAAACCTCTATTAGTTAATGCACTGCAGAGGTCTTTGTCTGTAACCAGAAAGCCATTGGTGCAGTGGAGAATTGTGACTTGTGTATGTTTAGTGCTACGAGGTCCCAGTCTGTGACAGAAAGCACTGTGAATATGTAAGTCATTATTTTAAACTTGTATTATTTTAAATTTGCATTACACACAGTGTAAGATAGGCTGATCCAAAATGTGCAAAAAGGTTCAAGATAAAAAGGGCTTCCAAAATATAGATTTTAGTAAGACCAACACTGTACATAGTGCAATTTTTTTATAACTCTCCTTTAATAGAACGCACTTCACAGCTCAGCTGGTGACTCCCTTGCAATTCAATACAAAAATAATACATCTGTCTCATCAGGATTCTTCGAGTGATTCCATCAATTAAAGCCAATACCAGCTTCCAAGCACCCTTTACATTTGAAGATTAACCAGCTGTAGCACAAACATTTCTTTCAGGAAAGCTTGTTTAGCTGTCTGACCCTGCCTCCGTTTCACAGCACAGGATACCCCCTGCCTTACTCTGCAGCTGAAGCATTTCAACTCCAGGAATTGATGTTACTAGGACAATTGTCTTTTTTGCAAAAAGTGGGGGAACTGTTTTTCTAGAATTAAAAAAAGTATGGGCACGTCGTGCCCCTCAGATCCCACCCACTTCGACCACTGCCTTGCACATGAAAATAATAATGTTGCCACCTCCCTGTCTGTCGAACTGTACCATCTACTATGTTCTGCAGGCAGGAATGAAGGGGCCCACATACTCAATACCTGCACACGCTGCAAAGTGTCCGCAGAATTGCAAGGACAAGTTATGTTTAATAAAACATTGAAAAAATAAATAAGTAAATGTTTAATTTTTTTACTGCTTTTGTTAACATTTTCAACTTTAGAATACAATGCGAGCTTCTAACATGACACTGTCAGGAGCATTGTAAAAACGTACAGTTTACATACTCAAAGGGGACTGGTAGCCGAGGAGAGCCGTCCGAAGTTTAGGCTCTTCCCATAGTGACAAAAAAACACCAAGTGAAACCACTTGACCTTGCGCGCACTGTTGCACTTCCTGCTGGAGAGCTTCTATTTAATTTATCAACATAAATTGTATCGAATATTCAACAACATAACCTTAATCTAATGTGCACAAGCATTGAATGATTTGTTCATTAGTGTTTTACTTGTTTGTTTTTTCAAACATAAAATCAAACATCATAACCAATTGAAAATTTCATTGGATTACAATTTTTCATTTGTTGTTCTCACATATACTTTTTATACATTTTTCAATGCCCTATGCATTTCGGGCCCCTTGGCCCTTCCTCAGGGGCTGTATCTGAAAATAAACAGAAAAATACATACTATTTGATATGATCCTTCAACATAGTGGACAATGCAGTGTAAGAATTTTCAACATGGGGAATCTATGTTGTTCTGTGTAAGCACACGCTATTTGATAGTGATTGGAAAGGTAAGACAAAAGAATAGCAAAAGTTAGATGGGTGGTCCAGCAACCTGTGAAGTAATCTAAAAAGGTGGGGGAAGACCGGGGAAAGACTTAGACCGGGGAAAAAAACTTAGAACATGCGAGAGGTTCTGTGATCCATATGAAAAAAGAGCGAGAGCAAACCAGAGATGTGCATGTATCCAAAACCATGCCTTTACATCAGCGTTACTAACCTTTACTTCAATAAATGGATACTCGATGGTTCAACAATGGGCGTGTTCTGATTTGTAATAGAATCCTAAAAGGCACGAAAATTACCGCTGTAGTGCAGCTTGTTTACAAGATAAATAACGTTTATGTCGACGAAGATATTATAAACCGGTCCTACCTTAACTCTAGTCTGGTAATCTCGACAGTATGAGATCTTACTGGTCATCAAGACGCTGAATCAGTTACATCCCCGTGCTGGAAAAATAAATAAGGTCGCATTCACACACGGCTCTAAAAGGAAGACCATGGGTTCTAACTAAAAAACGCGTGGTGATTACCTGACACGGAAACGAAAACTCCGTGAGACTCCGCGACGGGAAACCGTAGTTTGTGCTAGGCTTCAGGAGAATAATCGGGCATGCGTAGGCGGAACTTTACATGCTGATACTGAAGACGGACTTAAACAGGGCTAGTGAGTTACTAGAGTCTGTTCGGCGGCCATTTTAACCTGGGCACTCTGGTTGCATGTGAAGTAACTGTGGCATAGTAAAAACCGATGAGGAAAGAAAGAAAGTGAAGGTAGAATAGATGACAGAGGTGTGATATACTAATATCTCATTACAATATAAGTGTGAAAAAATAATAACATATATTCAAAATGTACTTAGGCTACTGTGCTTATAGTTAAACAACATTTACTCATAGAACACAGGTCGCACGCAGGCGACGATAGGGCAATATTTATAAATAACATCCTAAATCTACTCGATCATTGATCCCTTTCGGATCCCGTGAATCTAGTTTCCTTATCCAGAATATTTCCCTTTGTAATAACGTTTTAGTGGAATCCTTGCCAGGGGTGGGTTTGACTACCTCGAGCACCTGGAACTTAAGCTGGGCTATGGAGTGTCTATTTTTGGACCAATGTACTGCTAAGCTACTATTAGGATTGTTATTACGTGTAGTGCTTTTATGTTCTGATATACGAGTTTTTATCTTGCGTTCGGTCTTTAATACATATAAAAGCCCACAGGGGCATTTTATGGCGTATATCAGATTCGTTGAATTGCAGTCTGCATTATGCTTTGTCTTGATAGTTTCACCTGTGTATGGATGTTTTATTGTGTCGCTCACAATTGCGTTGTTACACTGTACACAGTTGTAACATTTCTTTGTTCCACTGAAAGTCTCTTGAGGGTTCGTCATAGAAAAAAATAGAAAATATACCCAGAAACATTGTTGCAGAACACTTAAAAAAAAAGCTGCAGAAAAAACAGGGAATCACTATTAATATCCAAAACCAAAACAGAGAAGAACCGTCAAGTCTTTGTATCGAAGTATTCCACCAGTTCCCAAGAAATTTTAAAAAAGTATCAATCAACACTGGGAGTTGCTCAGCAATGAAAATGACTTTCAAGGAAAGTTTAAAGAAAGACCTATCTTTCCCTACAAAAGGTCTAGAAACATCAAAGAAATGTTGAAACCATCTATGACGAACCCTCAAGAGACTTTCAGTGGAACAAAGAAATGTTACAACTGTGTACAGTGTAACAACGTAATTGTGAGCGACACAATAAAACATCCATACACAGGTGAAACTATCAAGACAAAGCATAATGCAGACTGCAATTCAACGAATCTGATATACGCCATAAAATGCCCCTGTGGGCTTTTATATGTAGGAAAGACCGAACGCAAGATAACAACTCGCATATCAGAACATAAAAGCACTACACGTAATAACAATCCTAATAGTAGCTTAGCAGTACATTGGTCCAAAAATAGACACACCATAGCCCAGCTTAAGTTCCAGGTGCTCGAGGTAGTCAAACCCACCCCTGGCAAGGATTCCACTAAAACGTTATTGCAAAGGGAAATATTCTGGATAAGGAAACTAGATTCACAGGATCCGAAAGGGATCAATGATCGAGTAGATTTAGGATGTTATTTATAAATATTGCCCTATCGTCGCGTGCGTGCGACCTGTGTTCTATGAGTAAATGTTGTTTAACTATAAGCACAGTAGCCTAAGTACATTTTGAATATATGTTATTATTTTTTCACACTTATATTGTAATGAGATATTAGTACATCACACCTCTTTCATGTCATCTATTCTACCTTCACTTTCTTTCTTTCCTCATCTGTTTTTACTATGCCACAGTTACTTCACATGCAACCAGAGTGCCCAGGTTAAAATGGCCACCGAACAGACTCTAGTAACTCACTAGCCCTGTTTAAGTCCGTCTTCAGTATCAGCATGTAAAGTTCCGCCTACGCATGCCCGATTATTCTCCTGAAGCCTAGCACAAACTACGGTTTCCCGTCGCGGAGTCTCACAGAGTTTTCGTTTCCGTGTCAGGTAATCACCACGCGTTTTTTAGTTAGAACCCATGGTCTTCCTTTTAGAGCCGTGTGTGAATGCGACCTTATTTATTTTTCCAGCACGGGGATGTAACTGATTCAGCGTCTTGATGACCAGTAAGATCTCATACTGTCGAGATTACCAGACTAGCGTTAAGGTAGGACCGGTTTATAATATCTTCGTCGACATAAACGTTATTTATCTTGTAAACAAGCTGCACTACAGCGGTAATTTTCGTGCCTTTTAGGATTCTATTACAAATCAGAACACGCCCATTGTTGAACCATCGAGTATCCATTTATTGAAGTAAAGGTTAGTAACGCTGATGTAAAGGCATGGTTTTGGATACATGCACATCTCTGGTTTGCTCTCGCTCTTTTTTCATATGGATCACAGAACCTCTCGCATGTTCTAAGTTTTTTTCCCCGGTCTAAGTCTTTCCCCGGTCTTCCCCCACCTTTTTAGATTACTTCACAGGTTGCTCGACCACCCATCTAACTTTTGCTATTCTTTTGTCTTACCTTTCCAATCACTATCAAATAGCATGTGCTTACAAAGAACAACAAAGATTCACCATGTTGAAAATTCTTACACTGCATTCAATCAATCAATCACAGATATTTATAGAGCGCACTACTTACCCGTAGGGTCTCAAGGTGCTTGGGGGAGGTGGGGGGGGGGTGCTGCTACTGCTCGAAGAGCCAGGTCTTGAGCTTCTTCCTGAACGAGAGGTGGTCTTGGGTCAGGCGCAGGTCGGGAGGGAGGGAGGGAGTTCCAGGTCTTGGCGGCCAGGTAGGAGAAGGACCTTCCTCCTGTTGTCGTTCTTCGGATGCGGGGGACGGCGGCGAGGGAGTGACTGGCTGATCGGAGTTGGCGTTTGGGAGCGTAGAAGTTGACGCGGTTGTTGAGGTAGCTCGGGCCTTGATCGTGTAGGGCTTTGTGTGCGTGGGTGAGGAGACGGAAGGTGATTCTTTTGTTGACGGGGAGCCAATGCAGGTCTCTCAGATGTCCGGAGATGTGGCTGTGTCGTGGGATGTCGAGGATGAGTCTGGCTGAGGCGTTCTGGATCCGCTGGAGTCTCTTCTGGAGCTTCGCGGTGGTTCCGGCGTAGAGGGCGTTGCCGTAGTCCAGTCGGCTGGTGACGAGGGCCTGGGTGACCATCTTCCTGGTCTCGGTGGGGATCCACCGGAAGATCTTCCGTAGCATGTGCAGGATGTTGAAGCATGACGAGGAGACGGCGTTGACTGGTCTGGTCATGGTGAGGGAGGAGTCCAAGATGAAGCCCAGGTTGCGTGCGTGGTCTGTCGGTTTGGGTGCGGTGCCCAGGGCGGGGGGCCACCAGGAGTCGTCCCAGGCGGAGGGCGAGGAACCGAGGATGAGGACTTCCGTCTTGTCTGAGTTCAGTTTCAGGCGGCTGGTCGTCATCCACTCGGCTACGTCTTTCATCCCTTCGTGAAGGTTGGCTCTGGCGGCGGCGGGGTCGTTGGTCAGGGAGAGGATCAGCTGGGTGTCGTCAGCGTAGGAGATGATGTTGAAGGATCATATCAAATAGTATGTATTTTTCTGTTTATTTTCAGATACAGCCCCTGAGGAAGGGCCAAGGGGCCCGAAATGCATAGGGCATTGAAAAATGTATAAAAAGTATATGTGAGAACAACAAATGAAAAATTGTAATCCAATGAAATTTTCAATTGGTTATGATGTTTGATTTTATGTTTGAAAAAACAAACAAGTAAAACACTAATGAACAAATCATTCAATGCTTGTGCACATTAGATTAAGGTTATGTTGTTGAATATTCGATACAATTTATGTTGATAAATTAAATAGAAGCTCTCCAGCAGGAAGTGCAACAGTGCGCGCAAGGTCAAGTGGTTTCACTTGGTGTTTTTTTGTCTAATTGAATTGCACAATTTGGACATTGTGCTAACCTTAGCAGCACACATATAAAAACGTTCTAAACTAGGTATATAGAACTAAAAGCAAGGAGTGCCCAGCCCTTATCTTTAATTTCAAATAATCTTCACATAGTGACCCATGAGTCCATCTCGACTCAGGGAATGTGAGTCGGCTCCAGGTTTTCTCAGGTGGGCCCCACCTCTCATGCCAGGAGGCTTGTGTATTTGCCGTTACGGCTCCGCACCGGTGTCCTGCTGCATCAGAGCCAGTCCATAACGTTCTCTCCACATCCCACACACCCAATCAAACTTATTAGGACAAGCTCTGACTGAATACACAAAGTCCTCTGCTCTCATACAAATGTCCATTCCGGTACGCCACTGAGCTTTGATAGGATGAGTAGGCGACCCTCAGGACTGTGCAATATCCATCTTCGCCACTATTAGTCCTAGTATGCCAAAGATCAACTTTTTTGCTCTGGAGATCAATGTCACCCAAGACCCACTAGAGTATGAATTGGGGATTGTGTTGTAGATCCTCTACCAGGACGGCCCTAAGTCCCAGTAGTAATGTGTTACAGTATCTTTGGATCATTTGACTCTGCCATAGAGCTCTCGGCATCTAAGACATACGGGTGTGGGGACCGTCCCCATTTTATTAAGCTTGACCCAGCCTAAGTAGACCCTGCGCAGGCTCTTCAATTGGATCAGATAGAAGCGTGATTGCATAGCAACTTCTTGAGGATGCATCAGCTTTGCCTCCCAGTCCACATCCTCCATCTCACACAGATCCTATTCCCATCACTGTCGTAGAACCCCTATAATACCCGGGATATTGTTAAAATAGTCTTGTAGTGGCGAGCACGCCCAACCCTTGCCTAGTGGTTTCCAGAGCTGGAGACTTTCCCGGATGACCAACTGGGGTAGGTCCTCCCAGTCTATCCTTCGAGCAGGGAGGGGGTTCGTAGCTATGTATACCTTGGTGTACGAGAGGTCGTACTCCGCCTGGAGGCTGTTGAACGAACGGAATGCTTCATTTTCTATACCATCCCAGATCCAGGAGATCCCAAATAAGCCCCATCTGGTGAATACCTTAAGTCTAGGCACTTCTTTAAGTACCAAAACTATCCATAATGGGGTATCCTTCGTAACCCTCCATTTTCCATCCCATGTGGGCTCTCACTCTGCCCAAGGCCACCAGTGACACCCAGGATGGACCAGGCACTGTTGTTCTGCCTTTGCAGTCATGAACTAATGTTCCCACGTGGGCTCAAACATGTGGTGCCTTTCCAACCAGACCACTGGGTATGCAGCCAGGTGTCTACCCAATCATCAATAGTCTGAAGCTGGGAGGCCCAACAGTATGCCCGTAAGTGTGGTAGGACAATCCTTCCGTTATATATAGATCAATAGAGTTTTATCAGGGATGTCATAGGGAGCGTCCCGCTAAACAGCACCAGCAGTTTTTACTCCGGGTTGTTAGTAACAAAGATTATTAAGTATCAGAATCCATTATCCACCACCCGCAGGGGAACCTCAACAGCAGAGTCCAGGTCCCAGTTCCCCACCCGATAAAGCACCGATTTGTGCCAGTAGATCCTGCATGCGGACTAATCCCCAAAGGTCCTAGAAATATCAAGGAGGGTCCAGGCCTGGTTTCTAGATTTGGAAAGTAAAGAAGGACAACGTTGGTATATTGGGAGATTGCATCTTTCTCCCATTCCGCCATGGTGCCACTATCACTGGCGCTATGTACTGATCGAATCCAGGCTGCCTAGGGCTCAAAACACGGGGTGAAGAGGAGGGAGAGAGAGGGCACCCCTTGTCTGGTCCCGCGTTCTAGCAGGAAGATTTCTGAAATTTCTTTATTCACTCTTACCACCGCCATACGGTCCGTGTATAAGAGAGCCACCCAGCTACAAAAACGGTTCCGGAATCCAAAACGCTTTAGAAGTAGGCTCGAGTAAGGCTAGTGGACGGAATCAAATGCTTTTTCAGCATCAGTAGAGACTGTGGCCAAGGGAGGATCTTCTTCCCGCATAGCATTGAGCCAGTTATACAGCCGCTTCAGATTCAGCTGAGTGGACCTGCGGGGCATAAACCCATCCTGGCCATAATGATTAAATGATGTAATGACTTCATGTAGTCTACGGCTTAGTATGGCTGCCAGTAATATGGTCTCATCATAAAGGAGTGAAATCCGGTGATAGGATGCACAATTTGTCCTTGGTTTCTCCTCTTTATGTATTACCGCAATTATTTTGTGTCGAAGGCCCAGTGGTAACCATCCCTGTGTGTAGGCCTCCTCAAACATTTGTCGTAGGTGTGGTTCCAGCGGCCCTGCCTTTCTTTAAACAGCTCTACAGGCAGTCCATGCGGTCCCGGTGTCTTAGCACTCTCTGCTGCCACAAGTGCATCCGTGAGCTTCTCAAGGGACAGCAAGCTCTCTAGCCATTCCAGATCCTGTGTCAGGGTTGGAAAAGGCAATATCCCTAGGAAGCCCTCCGTCTACTTCTCGTCTGCTTGTGGCTGCGCCGCACTCAGGTGATATCTGGTGAACTCTCAGGCTAGTGTCACCATCGTTTCTTAGTGTTTCCCCTGTCTGAGGAACAAGCTCTCCCATCCAGTTTGCCTCTACATCCCTGTGGCCCAGCAAGTCCATTAGGGGTCCAGATTTTTACCCCATGTCATACCATTTCCTCTGGGTGGCCAAGTAATGACTAAAGGCAGCATCTTAACTTGTTGCTGCAGATAACTGCTGGAAGATGTTGGCCTCGGGTAGTGCAATAGAACGTTGTTCTAATGATAGGACGCAGCACTCGAGGGTGGCCAGTCACTCGGCTTCCATCTGTTTGTTATGGGCCACTAACATTTGTATTTTGTCCCGCAGGACCGTTTTGTAAGCCTCCCGTACTATAACAGGGAAGTCTAAGGAGTTCTTATTTTCCTCAAAGGTTGTCTCAGCGGCCTTTTGTAACTGATTGGTCATGTCTGGGTCCCAAAGTTCCCAGGCATTAAAAGCCCACTGTCCCCAACCACCTCATCTCCCACCATCTAAGGTGATTAGTAGTGGCGAGTGTCAAAGATACCTCATGCGAGGTACTCTGTCTCCTGCATGGCTGGGTGCTCTCCGTAGGTGCATATAAATAGTAGAGTCTGGAGAATGTCCCTCTAGCTCCAGAGAAGAACGAGAATGCTCATGATGCAGGATTTTGGTGAATGCAAAAGTCCGCCAGTCCCAACGCCCTAGCCAACTGAGACAGTAGTGTAGACTGTGGGACTTTGCACGTTGAGGCCAGAGCCATCCAGGCTATGTGCCATTGAAGTCCACTCCCACTACTTCCAAATTTATTGGGCCTACTTTGTCCAGTATTTCACATTTCAGACAAGAAAGAGTGGGCAAGAAAGAGTGTAGACATTAACTAAGGTGTAGCCCTGAGTATCTCCAGTCCCTTGTACCCTCAAGGATGCTCCTGCTACGGTCTGCCCAGACCCTAGTGGTTTTGGGGGGAATCTTCACACAAGAAACACCACTCCCCTGGATCCGCAGAAGAGTCCTGCATGCCCAAGAGAGACATAAGAGCCCTTCCCAAGAACTTACATTCTGTTCCTAACAGGTGGGTCTTCTGCAGTAAGACAATATTAGGAGCTAGTTTCTTGATATACTGTGCCACAACCCCCTGCTTGATTTTGTTTCTGAGACCATTCACATTCCAGTTAAGGCTTTTGAGATAATCCCTTCCTTCCTTAGTCATGGTGTGTGAACAGTTCCCTGTGCAGCCCCAGAACTACTTTCTCAGGTTCCAATATCGGCCCCATCGCCCTAGGTACCTGGCTCACATCGACAGTGTCTGTTCATCAAGTAGAAACGTTGTACTTTATTGCCCACGTTTCCTGAACATAAGCCAAACAATGCCTAATCCCTCACAGTTCCCAATCTACGAAATGTCTGTTGCATACCTCCCACAATAACGCCAAACTCAAAGAATAAGCAACAATGGAATGCCAACTAATTCACTGTGATTCTAAAGTGCAGTGTTCCCCTAAAGAGGGACCAAGCCTGTCTCTTAGTAGGAGTGCCAGAGACCACTGTTGGGTCCCCTGGGGTCATCTGACACGATTCAGAACGGGGAAGTTGTCCGACACAACAGCTGCCCCTTTGTGACTCTTACCACCTCCATTGAGGAGTCAGTAACATTTCAATGGTTTGTGACCACAGAACCATTAATACATACAATTCCGAATCACAATTGGGAGGTGTGAGAAGTGGATTATTAGTTGGGATGTTTGTGAGACCTCACCAAGTAAAAAGGCCACTATTCTGTATCAAGTTCATTTAGGTTACTTTAATTTAAACCTTAGTTCAGTCCTCAGTGGCTGCGGCACAGGGTACTCAGGCTTAACTCAAAGGAAAACAAGTGTAGAGCATTACCAGTACCAAAACAGGTAATAAGAAAGACAACAAAATAAAAACCTCACTCCAATTTATAAAAAAATAAGAGCACATATATTTTATCTTTAACACCTTCAGCGCGGCGCGAATTTTCGCGCTGTGCTGAAGGTTCTCAATAACGGGTGTGGTCGTGACGGAACGATTCCGTCATAAGCAAAGCCCAACCGGCGCTCGTGACGGAACCGTTCCGTCACTAGCATCGAAAGTGTTAATAGACGCAAAAACGACAGAAATCGGACAACCACTGGGAGCTGAGTAGTAATGCCTCTGGTTCTTTTTCAAAGACCATTATCTTTGAGGCCTAGGCTCAGAAGCTGCAGTTCTTTTCAGGAGAAACAGTACACTCTAACACCATCCAAGGTCACCTGGGTCACAGCTCTTAGGGACTAGGATTCGAACTCCCACAATGCACCTGGAAGGGATGAGGGAGGGATCCAGGGCAAATCCAGCGGCAACTAGTCAGCTGGGCACTAGCAGGTGAAGGGCCACCTTTGCTTTTGTGTTCCTGGAGTTTAACAGGAAGCTAGCCTACTAGCCCTTGGAGTCCACTCTCTGGTCCTTGGCACAGGTGGGAGCAGGTCCAGCCCTTGGAGTCTCCCTCTGCGGCTTTAACAGCAGGAGCAGTGCTCTTTTTGAAGTCCTGCCTTTGGTTCAGTTGGTGCAGTCCTCCTTGGTGCAGCCTTTCTTTCTGAAGTCCACAGGTGCAGCAGCTGCAGTCCATCTTCTGTTCTTTCGGAGTCCAGTATTGTTACAAGGAAGATAGCCAGGGGTGCAACTCCATGCATGGCATTTGCTTGTGGTTGGGGGTGCCTCCATGACTAATAGGAGCAAACTTTCCACATGCAACCCTACCCACTCTTACATCACTTCCTGGGGTCTGGCACTAAACAATCGCACAGTGCATCTCTGCACAAATCCAAGGTGTCAGAACCTTTTTATCTGGGTCAGAGCTATGGGCACACCCCTGGGGTGTGCCTAGCGAAATGAGGAGCTGCCCCCTGCAAACCAGTTCTGGACAGGATTCCCAACACTGGGATTGGTGCCACTATTGCTACTACTGGAAAATAGCAGGACTAGAGGTCAGTTACATTTGCATGTGAAAGGAGCTGCCCACTTTTCGGAGAGTAATTCATACCACCCAGAAGACTGCCGGGTTGACATCTGGGGATTATATCTGAAAGGCAGCTAGTGGCTTTTAGGCAAGAAAATGCCAACTTTCAGAGTTGCGTTCTCAAAAGAATTTAGTTTACGATCAGACTGGATTTAAAATTCCTAATAACTTGAGTCCATAAACCATGGTTTTAGCTATTTCCAGACTTAAGTTATAAATTATTAAGTGTTACAATGCAACCCATTGCCAGGGGTAGAGCAGGTCTTGCCATAGTGACAAAAAGGGTGACTTTTAAGTGTTAAAAAGACAGGATTGGAGCTGGCAAAAGGTTTATTTGGCTAAGTCAAATTTGAAGCTTTAGAATTGCCATGCTGGGCTGCAGTGGCAGGCCTTGGCTCATGTTTTCACTTTGTCGCTGTAGTGGTGGCACAATCAGCGCTGCAGTCTACTAGCATTGTTTATCTTACAGGACCTGGGTACACAGAATACCATATAATAGGGACTTATAGGTAAGTTAAATATGCCAATCAGGTATTAGCCAATTGCACATATACTTTTAGGAGTCAGAGCACATATACTGTGCACTAGACGTCAGTGCCAAAATGTTCAGAGTCAGTAATCCAGTGTTAAATTTAGCAAAAAGTGGGGGCAAAGAGTGGGGGTGATGCTGCAAAAAAGGCCTTTTTCTCAACGGAGTGGGCACCCCTTTCACAACCCTTCCTAACTGTGATTCAGAATGTGGCTCTAAATGCATTCTGCGAGCGTGAAAAGCTTTTCTGACTCACAAAATGGTTTTAGTAGATACTTCAAAGAAAGATTGTTGTCAAGCAAACTCCTTAAATCACGCCCTAACAGGTCAAAAACGAACAGTTATGAACGTCAAATTGGTTGTCCAAAAATGCCTTTCTTTTTCAAAGTAAGGATTATGAATCCGAAACCGGTCCCAGGATGCTGGTTTCCGGTCCAGGGAAGACATGGCTTGGCAGTTCGGGCTGGACTATTCCCATGTGGCACAGGGTCTGACAGATTTGCATATGGCCATGTCTGAACTGGGGTGGCTGAGTGAGCTAAAGAATGGTGATGGATTAAACCCAGATCAGTTGACTGGGGGTGTTTGATTTGCTCAAACGCTCCGTCCATCATCCCCTTTTGTATCGCTTTGTATTTCTTTTTCAAAGAGCATTCAAAAAGTGCGGTTGCTCATGCGCAAATAGGTGAAATGAGTGAGTAATGGTTCTGCTAGACCAACGTTTCAGTGACCTCAAGGGGGTTTCTCAAGGTATTTTACATCACTGAAGGCCTATTTAACAGGAAAACAGCGTATTTACTGGTGCCATCAATTAAAAGAGCTTACTAGAATGCAAAGATCAGCCACCCATCCAAATGCAACCTGGGAAATGTAGTCTTACGTTTGGGTTAGTTAGGTAGTTAATAATTTTGCGGTTACAACCCCAGTGGTTTTGAGAACCACAGGGTATGAGTAGGCGTAATGTATTTATGCATCAGGCCCTAAGTTCACTTTGACGAATGTGCTAAGCACAACCTAACTCAACCATCTAGGGAACAAGGTCAGTAGTGGGATTCAGCAGCCAGGAAGCACCTGTGGGAAAAGTCCCCTACCTCTCTCCAGAGATTATGTGGGTATGCATTTGTAGGATTCAACACCTGTGAAGGACCTAATGGGGATTCCTCGACTCATCTCAAGGGATTTCGTGGACAGCTAAGCAAACTATGTTTTTGCCTCATCCCCATATGGATATGGCCTGTGTCTTAGCAATGATGTCCATCACTCCTGGGGGTAGGCTCTAGGCTCAAAGGGAGGCATGGTGCAGACGCTGCTTGAATTTAAAGATGGTTTTAAGTCAGATCTGAAGAGGGGGTACAGAGCTGGACCTATAATCTATCTCCCACAGGGGTTGTTTCTTACAATCAATCTGTAGTGTTATTTACAATAAAACACATTTCTGGAAAGATCCAGATCCATCTCCTGGAGAAGGTGTTTACATCAAGTTATGAAATATTCCCTTCTTCAATCCAAATGTGACGGTGAAGAGATCATTGCTGTGGAGTCAGAATGTCAAAACTCAGATCTCACAAACAGATATTTGAGACCAGACATGCTTTCCCCCATCGCCCGGACTTATCACCAATACCATGCTACCACCGCCGCTTGATACATCCAGCAGCAACAACTGTGAGGACATGGTCCGTAGCGCAGATTACAGAGCAAACCTTTTCCAGGTACTGTTCACCTACCCAAGAAAGCAGTCGGACATGAAGTAACCAAGGGGAAGAGATAATCCTCCAGCCTGACATCTCCCTTATAAACCTTCTCAATGACAGCTACACACCTTCCTCAATAACCTTGTCATTGGTAGGTATGCATCTTCCTCAACAACCTTCTTGTTACAGCTCGACATCTTCCTCAAAAAGCCTTCTCATTACAGCTCGACATCTTCCTCAACAACCTTCTCATTACAGCTCGACAGCTTCCTCAACAACCTTCTCATTACAGCTCGACATCTTCCTCAACAACCTTCGTATTACAGCTCGACATTTTCCTCAACAACCTTCTCATTACAGCTCGACATCTTCCTCAACAACCTTCGTATTACAGCTCGAGATCTTCCTCAACAACCTTCTCATTACAGCTCGACATCTTCCTCAACAACCTTCGTATTACAGCTCGACATCTTCCTCAACAACCTTCTCATTACAGCTCGACATCTTCTTCACTAACCTTTTCCTTGGAAGCTTGACATTTTCGTCAATGAGCTTCTCTTTGCAGGTTGACATCTTCAATAACCTTCTCATTGGCAGCTTCTTCTGTAACAAGTGATGCTCTCACGCCTCAGTCCCCTAGGGTGGTCGTCAAGAATAATGGAGCGTGGCACTGCGTACCAAGAATGGTATCTGATACAATACAGGCCAATGTCCGAAATGCACCGGTGTTCTTACTGAGGACATTTTTATCGTAGCAGGCTCGTCTCAGGCATGAGGTGCCGAACACACAACAGTAAGTCAGGTGTGGACCTGGATGAGACCAGACTACAAAAAAATAGGATTTTTGGAGAGGGGGGCACAGGACACTTTTTAGTGTTTTTTTCCACAAATTCTTAGTGCACGTGTATGACTTGAAACACCAAGACAAACTAATTTGTCCCGAACCATGATTATTTTTTATCAAGTGCCGAATCCAGGATAAGAAACTAAGGGTTTGATGTATCAAAGGGTTTCTTCCAATCTGTGTCTGTGGGAAAATCCATTAGTACATATGATGGAGAAGCGTGGCTCAGTGGTTAGAGGCGGCAGACCCGGAAGCTGAGATCGGCCGTGGACCAGGGTTCGATTCCCCGCCTCGGCGGGTCTCGGGCTCAAAAATTCCACGGAGTCGACAATTCTCGCTCCGGTGCCTACTTGACTCACGGGGTCACACTCTGCGACTCTGGGCAATAGCTTGCTTAATCTCCACTACGGCCCCTCGCGGCGGGATGCCTGGCTTTCACCTTGTGGATACCCGGCCGGGATATCTCACAGGGGAATACCAGGACGGGTTCCCTAAGCAAGCGCCTTGGGACCCCTGGGTTAAAGTGCGCTATATAAATCGAAACACATTTACATTTACATTTACATTTATAAAGTGGGTATCAAGTTGGCTTCCATGGAAGCTACTGAGTGTAATGTGTGATGCTCCGAAACATGCTCTAAATAAGTCCACGCAGGTTAAGTATGAGGTGTCAGAGAAAAGTTTGAGAACAGGTGTGCTCACATACGTGCATGCCCGCTTTGTTATTGTTTAAGGAGTGGGCTATGTCATATAAATATGTAAGAAGGAAGAGCCAGGTTGTTAAGACTCTCCAGAATATGAGATAGGAGTTAATTATCCTTACTGTAAACGGAATTAAGTTCCATGTCATGCACAGTTTAATGCGGAGGCACAGCATATTGAACATAAGTGTGGGCAATGTCAGAGACCAATGAAAAATGTGCCTGACACTGGTCTCTTCTCCTCCAGGGACCTCCGCTGTGGAGGGCCGCAATTTATCCATCTTATCCATTCTTAACAAGCCGTCTGTGGACCAACATGTCGACTGTTGCAATAGTCTAGATGCAGAGGTTCGCGAGTCCTTCCCACCATCCCGAAAGGGAAGTGGCAGGTTTCTGGAATCCTTCCCTTATGCAGCTTTGTCACATACAAGTATAGTGGGAAACTATTACAAAACAAGCCATGGCAATGCCAATAGGTCTGGCTTTAAAAAAATATTGTATGGTAATGTGAAGCCTTACAAGGAAATAGCATAGGAATACATATGCATTTGTGTGGAAGCAAAGAACTTTAGAATAATACTGTTGTAGATTAAAAGGGCCGGTGATAGTTGCATTGTCAAGCCAACTCTAAACATGCCCTTGGGCTAAGTTTAGCGCTATACAAATCTCATATTCATTCATTCATTCATTCATTCATGCATTCATTCATGTAGGTTAATGACTGTGCTGCTACTAGAGAAAAACACCATAAATTATCTAGTTGTCTAAGACAATTTAAGAGGGGAGAGGATGTGTCCTACCGGCTAGAGTTGTCGACCTCGAAGTTGGGACACCAGGTTCGAGTCATGTCAGGGACGTTCCACATCCTGTGATTTTGGGCAAATCCTCTAATCTCCTCATGTCTGATAAAATGAATGTGTCCTTGTGTAACACAATTAGTGCTCATGTAAAGCGCTCTGATACCTTCTGGTCGAGTTCACGTTATATAAAACTCCAACAAACAAAATATAGCATTACAACGTCTGGTGTGTGCCCCGTGAAAGTTCAATCTCAAGCAGATGTATAAACAAAATAGTCACAGCTGTGTGGAAAGCAAGCACTTTTTTGTGGAAGGACACAATGCCTGTCCAATCAAAATTGTACTCCTGGCTCTTAACACCTTCGATGCTCATGACGAGCTGAGCTCGTCATGAACAATGGGACTCAAAGCCTCTAAGCACAGGAGGGGAATTGCTGCAGCACTGATGGTGTTAATATGAGGGCAAAGACGAATCCCCTCTCTCGTGATGCTGACATAATTGTCTGACGACAGCTGCGCTGTCATGCGGGACCATAAAGACAGACTTTAGACCCTGGGGTTTCAGGTAGGTTCAGAAAGGCTGGATCTAGGCCAGATGTTCATGATATCCACAAAGGAGTCATTTGCATACCATGAATCAAAGTGGAGCTCGCTTACATAGGGAGTGGTCACTTTGACCACAGCCGGACACTCGCGGACTAGAGCGCGCCCCTACCTGGGTCCCATTTTACTTCCTAAGTCAAGTGCAGGGACAAAGACAGAAACCCAGCGACTAGTGAACTGAGCAGGGAGCACGCTGAATGTGATCAGGACACTGTATGAAGAGTAATTATCCTGACATTTTTCCCCCCACGAGGACAGTTATGTCTTATTAATTATAGAGTGAAATTTAACATGTAAAGGCCCGCACTGCTCTCCCCGGAGCGCTCTCTCGTCTTCGGGTAACAACAAATTCTCACATGGTTAAATGTGGGGCGCTCGCTACCTCTTGAAAAAGAGAATCTGTCCCATATTTTGATGCATAAATTAAAAGGCAATTTCTGCCCTTGTACGAACGCATCCCATGGGATTACAGGGACACATGGAATATGCAGCTCAGTTTACAGAAAACAGAATTTTTTTAATACTGCAAGCTGTCACTGTGGCAGTACTTGAGAAAATGTGTACTATGAGTCGCCTCAATGCAACGTGTGGGACTTTGTAAAGCTCCTTCACAAATACCCCTTCCCTTTTCCAGCACAGGTGAAATTTAACAGGTAGTTTTTCAGTTTACCTGTTTATGTCTTGAAAAAAATGGGGTGGGGAGAGTGGCGGGTGAGCCATACTATGGAAAATGCACCATGCTATTTATTTATGTATTTATTTATTTATTTGTAAAGTTTTATATAGCGCAAACTTGATCCCGAAGGATATCAGAGCGCTTTACAATTGTGAATGCACCGCCCTCAGGATGGCGCCGTCGGGCTGCCCTGGAGGCCGCACGTTCAAAAGAAATACAGAGCGGCTGCTTCAAAGCTGCTCCATGTTTCACAGTGCAGGCAGCGACGCGCCTGCACTTTCAAGAGAGATTGGAAATCCCCTTGCAGGCAGGTCCAGTGAGTGACTACAGCCGCCTGCAGATGGCAGTCCATGGGATTCCAGTGCACCTCCAAAAGGCATGTTTGCCTCTGCGTCCGCGTTCATAATATGGCACAGAGGCAAAGTGATTCCCTCATTTGCATGAGGCCCACCCTCATGCAAATGAGGGAACACCCTCCAATGATGGCGCTGGTACTGCATATGCGCCAGTACTATCTGCGTTAAAGGAGGGGCCGAAAAAGTGGCTGCGGCGCCTTCTGTGATACCAAAGTGCCCCGGGGGCACCCAAAGCAGGCGCAATGCCCCTGGGCATTCTCTGGAATAGGGATCCGGGGGAGATGGAAAAGGGAACTGCGCAAAGAGAAAGAAACAGAGGAAGAGAAAACACGAAATTAAAGACAAGACAAGAAAAGACAGAGAATGGGAATGAAAGACAGAAAGAGAGTGGAAAAGAGAGTGGACAGAGAATGGAAAAAGATGGAGAGGAGCACAAGAAAGCAGCTGAGTACCACCGGCTCCTTCCCCACGTCTGCAGACCCCCACCCAGAATCTTCTTTTATGATCTAAAATCTGTGGGAAAGCCAGTAGCCAGTCAAATAACCACTGGATATGCAAAAACCCCTCAATTCAGGTCCAAGGCAGCAATTCATTGAGTAAATCCAGAACAGCAGAAACCAGCATGCTCCCAAGTTCTAGTGGATATATTGACCTGCACAGCCAGGTGCTGAAGAGGGAGACTTGGGGTCACTGGGAGGTAAACACCTCTTCATTTAGACAGGTGGTCAGGAATTGAGGGAAAATACATCCTATGTCCTGAGGGCAAAGCTCTGGCCCCCTCGTGGGTCTGAAAGAACACCTATCCTTAAGGTGCTGGGGGAGTCCTGACATCTTCATGGGGTCGATACAACAGCCATCCTCACGGTGCTGAGGGAAAGACCCCCCACTAATAAACAACATATGTTTCTTTAGCATAATATAGAGGGATGAGAATTCAGAGAAATTAATCAACCGTAATAGACAATAAATATCATTAGTTTTATGAGATAATATTAGATACATTCCATTGAATATATGACTTTCAGCCACTAAGATAATTGTTAGAGTAGTCATGAGATCACAGACTAAAAAGGGTGTTTCACACAGTGTAATAGCAGGCAGAACATTTCACACAGTGTAATAGCAGGCAGAACATTTCACACAGTGTAATAGCAGGCAGAACATTAGTGTGAAGGAGATAGGACCATACACAAATATCATTATTGTTCCTTGTTACAAACAGATTGGGAACAGATCTTAAATAGTGCATATATCAAGATGTCAATGCGTTTCCACCCAAGAAGACAGAAGGGTCATCATCAGGATAGATAAGAAGGAATGCCTGAAAAAGCATAGCTCAAAGAGAAAAGGGCAGTCCAATGAATGCCAGTAAAAAGGACAAAAGATGAGTGCAGAAGGGAGGGGCACTTTCAAGGAGACAGAGCCAAGGGTCCTAGTTCCTGAAATGAAAAATAAAGGAATCAATTGATGAGGTCAAGGTGTAGAAGGGATCACAGGGAAAATATGTCACAAAATTATTAGTAATTACAGGTGGAGGACTCTTGCAGAGGTCAGAAAACAGTGGGCAAATAATCAAAATAGAAACACAGAAGGTAATACCTCAGCATACCCTTGTGGGCTGGAGGAAAAGCCATTCTTGGGTGCTGGAATCAAGATCCAATGAGTTATCTGGCCTACGCTGCCAAAGCTCTAGTCCTGGCCATCGGCTGCATGGCTGCTATAAACATAAGGCCCCAGTGATTCTGGTAATTGAGGCACAGCATGCTGCTGGGAGAGCCAGGCATAAGAAATACATTGCCGACAAACAGCCCAATCCCTCTTCACACCCGCTAGCTGGAGACGCTCATGGTGCCCACTTTCTGATAGATCCTGTTGATACTGCGGCAGCTCTCCTCCTATCTTTGTAGTGTCCGTGCATCGCTTCGAATGGAATTCAACAGCCTGTCCTAATCGGTGAGGCACCCACCCAGAGACAAAACCTGAGCCACCCAGAGACCACAGCGGCAAAAACGGATTCCAAAGGAAGAGTCAGACCAGATACTGAACTGGGTACGCCTGGTGGGTGTCAAAGCACTAGTGCGCATGACTGTAATGACAAAAAGATGGCCGACATAGGATGGATGGAGAGGGTCCAGCAGAGATCTGAGAAGGCAAGAGATTACAAGTATGTGTAGCTGTCTACACCTGAGCCATGGGGATCAGCATCTAAAATTGGGTGAAAGTCAAACAGTGCGGGGTAATTTTTGGGCACTCTGGATATGTAATTAACCTGCCGTAGTGTATTATATTTGTGATAAGCACATGGAGGTTGTTTGTGGCTTTCATTAGGGGCAGGTGGAGTCATATCATGCAGTGTCAGGTTGCTTTATCAAACACACGAAGTACTGATTCATTCATCATAACATAACATAACGTGTATTTGTAAAGCGCATGTTCACCCCAGCAACGGAGCATCTTGGCGGTGAAATAACAGCTGTATATTGTTACCCAACTCAATGGTACTCATTTTATCGACCTCAAATGGATGAAAGGCTGAGTGGACCCGCCGGGATTTGAACCTGTGACCAAGAGGTCGAACACAGGCCCCTGCAGTGGATGCATTAGTCCACTGCGCCACCAGACCCAGCTATCATCATAGCTTTAACAAAGAAGCTCTGAAAGAAGCTATTGGGTTTGGAGAAGAAATAACTGCTTTGGAGCCATAGAACCTTACAATGAAGAAGAAAAAGAAAGTGCGTTCAGAACAGGACTAAGTCACAGATGAAAAAGAAATGCCAGCAAAGGGCACATTTAATATCAAATTGCGAGGCAAAGATTACACAAATAGGATTAGACTCCAGAAGAAGACAGATCAGTCTAAGGATGAGGCTAATGAAATTGTATTTCATCAGATTAACACACTACACAGCGACTGGAAAAGCTACCCCCTGAGTGACACTCTGCCTCACTTCAGATAGCACTTATGAAGTGGTATACTGAAGATCCATTCAGATAACTCCACACAGTGAGTCAGTCAGATGTTGCCTACAAGTTAAATGAGATCCACTGTCTTTCATGTGCTTTAAAAAAATGATATTGATTCTATCAGGGTGTCACTTGAAAGTTAGATTTCACTTGAATTACCAAACTCCCTTATATTAATAATAGTTTGAATTAAATCATATTTAAAACAATGTGCCTGCCAACATAGACAATGTTTAATAATCACTCAGACATTGCCACTTGTGTATCCAATCGCAGCCTGTAGCAGCAATTTAAAAATAATAATTTCAAGCACTGTGTATTAATCCCTAAAAACTCAATGTAAACTCATGCACACAAATTCTGCTAAGACTGAATATATGGTATTATAGACAGGCATTTTACTTCAAAAAAACCCACATAAGGCCTACTCTAGGACAAAACCAATATTATAACTCAAAAAATACAATCCTGAAACATCGCTTCGGTTTCAAAACTACAACGGCTCCAATACAGACTTGGTAAAAGGGTTCAGTATTTACAAGCCCCGCCCCACAAAGATATCAATATGATATTTACTGCACTCATGCAACCAATTAGGCTTTAATCCACTCGCATATGAACCGCAAAGCAATAATTTACGACTCCAACCACAATGTCCAGGCAAAATACAATACTTGATTCTCGCTGTTAATAATTCATTTGGAGTGCATTATTTGATCAATCCTGCCATTCGTTGAGGCTCCGCTTCAGTCATTAGCTTTTCTATTAGCTTTCTGCCCATTAACAAGAAATGGAATTTCTGTACTACGAAACCTCATTCGAAGAGAGAGAATAAGATAAATGAAGGATCAACCTACACGGTTCGGTGAGACCCACACCAACACCGCCCTTCTTCATCTCCCCGCCAGTCTTATTGACGAGATGCATGATCCTAGAGGGAAGCTGGAGGCTACTTCTCAACCACATATAGAACTCTGATTAGAACAGCATCATTCTTTTTTTCTTAGTTATATGGCATTTATAAACAATATATAACAATAGGCAGTTTCTTAACCCTATACACATTTACCATAGTTTTTTGTAATAAAAACTAAAAAAAATCAAATCATTACATTATTAAATAAAATTCTGATAACAGCCATTTGCAGATTGTACTTACATATTTTATCTCAATGGGCATTTTTATATGAAAACGCGAATGAAAAGAAGACACATAACCCATAGCAGGATGAATGTACATTATACGTACAGGGGATGAAAATTATTCAAAGTCTTCCAAATGCCATCATACTTATCCATGTGGCACTTCATATTAAACAAGTCCTTTTCATATTTGTAAACTAGTTATACAACAAATCAAAACTCTATCCTTTGTAACACTTCAAATCTCTATGACTAAGGGGCTCATTAGGATTGCGGATAATCTGCATCCTGCGGGAGGATGCGGATTATCCGCTGCGGACTGAGAAAAGACCCCCCGCCCGATTAGGATGGCTGGGGCATCTTTTTTCAGTCCGCCGCTTTTCCGCCGCGGTCCCCTTCTGACCGCGGCGGAAAAGCTCTAACATGGCTGGCGGTGCCTATCAGACACCGGCAGGCATATTAGGATGGAGCCGGTCCTATGCCTTTCCACTGCGGCATTTCTGCCGTGGAAAGGCATGCGGTGTTTTCTTTGGGGGCCCGTTGCGGGCCCCCAGGGGTGAAGGGGGGGTGGGGGGTGCACATGGGGGGTACTTATGGTACCCCCCTGCCTTTGCGTGCACGAAGCGGCAGGCACCACGCGGTGCCTGCAGCTTCGTACATGCAAAGGAAAACATGTTTTTTTTAACATTGCGGCGTGTGCTGCTTCAAGCAGCACCCGCCGCAATGTTAAAAATACAGGATGTGACCGCCAGGGTGGCGGTCACATCCTAATTAGCACGGAGGGACCGCCGCTGCCCCTGCGGACGGTCCCTCCTCCTCTGGGGTGGCGGACGGACGCAGGTCCATCCGCCATCCTAATTGGCCCCCTAAATTTGGGTACCACAAATCAAAGAATCAGTCAAAGAAATGGTTTAAATATGAGCGAAACAGGATCTTTGAAAGAAAAACTGAAAGAGCTGATCTTTTCAGGGGTCAGTCAGTACAGTATCTGTTCTGTCTAGTAGTAATGATTAAGCCTCTGTCAACTCCTAAGTATTTGAGACATTAGCCTTCTTCTGTCTTAAATGCTCAGCACGTCACAGACTGACAGAAGGGGCTTCGCCATTTGTACAAGAATGCAATGGAGCAGAAAACAAATAATTTGCTACATTTCACAGTGTTTGCCTAGAGGATTAATTAAAGTATGAAAAAAGTGGTGGATGTCCTGTCCGTTGTATTAAGTATGCACTGATGCCAATGGCACTTGAAGTTTGGCAGACGCTCGGGCAATCAGGTGGGCATCATTTCTGTGAACTTATTGAAGCCACAGTCATCCAGGCAAAATCTCAAGCCTGTGGTGCACTAAGGGAATTCACCGTGGACTCATCCTTGGGAACCCTTCTTAGCAAGTCCTACTCTTCAGCTGCCTCGACCATCTCCAAACAGGAGCAGCATTAAGCCTATTAACGTGAAATACACAATGTGGTTCACAACCGCACAGTGAACCTCAATGACACTCGAAACACTGTAGACTCCAGTCCACTTTTCCTCACGAACTCTGGGACAAATAGGCGTCATGATACTTTCTGGTAGCAAATCATTGTCAAATTTAAATTCTTTATTCAGCATAAAAAATAGAGCATAAAAAAACATAATATAGGATACAAATCTACAGTGCAACAATAGTATAAATCCAAATTTATATTGACTTAACCCCTTCCAAGCTGATGACGGCCCCCAGCCGTCATGCACTACGGTGCTCGTGTGCTGATGACGGCTGGGGGCCGTCATAAACTCGCCCACTCGCGATTCTGCCGCACAGGCGCAGAATCGCGGCAGCATGCAAGGGGTTGTGATAACACATCAGTGCGATTTAGGTCTCAGAGTTCATCATACAACCAGATTAAGAAAAGACACAAATACACAATTATCAAGCAAGAAAGGAGGACAAAAACCTCAGAGGGTCTGCCATGATCTCCTAGCTAATACTAAAAATAAAAGGGAAAACACCTCGACCTAATGCCATCTAACAAAAGGGGGTTCAGTGCAAGGTGTGCCATCCATAGTTCTTCTGGCCCTAAGGGCTGCTTTCAGAAAAGCACACACCAAGTAACACATTTCGTATGAGGTTCAAAGCTGTAAGTGGAGCAGGGCTAGTCTACACTGTCGAAAACCTACCTTGTGTAACAAAGGCTGGATGAAGTACTTACGTGCTAGACTGTACGATTTGCAGAAAAACATAACGTGCAAAAGTGATTGTGCAGATTGATTATCACGGGGCAGATAAAGTCTGTGTTATCAGCGGAATCAGAGGGGATTTTTTAAAAACAGTAATCAATAAATGTATCCTGCCCTGAACAGAAAAGAAGAGATCATCTTGTGAGGTCTAAAGACAAATACAAGGGAGGTAGGCCTGGTAATAGGACTATGTTGAAAGTCAAAACTGAAGATTTTACCAACGCGGTTTTGGTTCGGAGGTCTGCCCTTGCAACAACTAAAAGGGCCGCCCGACAGAAACTGCTAAAGAAGAACAAAGGAGGCAAGGGTCGTAAACAGTCAGTCAGCCCACACCCAACTCCTTCTGGTACCCCGTGAGGACTCGAGAATACATCGACTGCAATCAGGGTCAATTTCTGATAGCACCATTCCTTCAGAAGTGCTTGAATCATGTCAAAATGACTTTCATTTCAGCTGTGTCATCTTGTGCCTGAAGCCTAACAAATAGTCAACCTGAACACCTGTGTTTTCATCCAGAGGACCTTGACAAATGCCAACAGGCTGCAAACAGAGTGTCCCTACAGAAGGTCTGAGCTAAAGCCCAGACCCTTTTCTGCATTTTCCAATATGCAAAAATTAGGCAAGCCAGGAGGATGTGCCATTAACTCTTTATGAGCTGTTTAAAACACCCATCACACTATTGAGAATGTTGTTAAACTTCTCAACCAGCCCATTGGCCCGGGGGTGGTAAGATGTTGAAAACATGTCAGCAACAAATGCCTCACGTAACCTTTAGGTAGGTTGATGTACAGTTCAATCCATATTCAGAAACCACCTTTTCAGGGAATAAAAACCCTTGAAAATATGCATAACGAAGCCTTGGCAAACACTGGGTCAATTCTGCTTGCCAATGGAATTGCTTCCGGGAACCTTATTTCATGGTCCCGCAAAGTAAACTTTCTCCAAATGTTCTCTACTGGGAGAATTGAGGTGCCCAACTATAACGATTCCTACATCCTCTAAAGGTAGCCATAACACTTGCATAGATATTAGGGGTGCTTTTGTCGGTCTTCCAGACTTTCAATGTATCGGAAAAGTAAGACATGAGAGTCAAAGTGCTAATTTTATACATCTATAGCAGATCAGTAAATATGAGAGCACAACCACTCGTTAGTGATTTTACCGTAGGTGTCCAGATAAAGGAACCTTGTGGCCCAGTTGAATGAAGAAGTTCCAGTGCGCCCAGAGAGCTACCAATCTTTGCTTGGGTCAAAGCTCCGAATTAGAAGGCGTACTGTAGAGCAACTCAACTTCCCTATGAAATGGATATGCATTCCAACGTCCCTTCCTTGCACTTGTGCCATTGCAGCATGGTAGATTCTATGCAGAATAGGGCATGCTGACTGAACCTTCCTTAACTAAGCTTCCCTGTGACCTCAAGCGCCGAATAATTTAGAACTCTGTCAAGCTCCCCAGGTATATTACATGGTCTGCTGCTGGCAGGGCTGACTCCCTATCCGTAGCGCTAGGCAGCTCAGGTGGCAATACAGGGACATTTGCCCTGCCTAGACTGGCACATTAATGTCTCTGGGTGGCAACAAACTGGGGAATCTCCTCAGGTCTGCTCACCTGGTGGCCTGAGCTCTTGTAATCACAGCCTCATATGGACCTCAAGCTCCAAGGTCATTTCCCAGCAAGAAATCCATGCTGGGGTCTTTCTGTTAGTCCAAATGGGATCCCACTGGTGTCTCCAACTATCTTTAGCTCTAGTGAGCAGCTGGGTACTTCAAACCCTTCTCTGTCACAGTGACACCAAGGTTGTATAATCCAGGCAAAACCTTGGACAGATCTACAGCACGAACATCAACAATAGTCTAAATATTGCCATTATAGCGCATGCCGGTCAACTTGGCGCCGTTTGCCCAGACAAGTCGTAGGTAATCGGGGCTGCTGGGATGTATTTTAAGCCTGGATTCTTCTTTTGCCCTCCCATCCATCCATCCATCCATTCATCCACAGATCCTGAAACTACTTCCAAAGGATCACTCTAGCAATTCTCATCCAAACTGAAAGTTAAATTAAATAACAGTAGTATAGGTGTATTGTATGTGCCGTAACAATTCAAGTTACCCTTGGGCACACGGTTCCAACAAATATCCCTATGTGAGGCCTAGCATGCCTCTCATTCGCTGTCGTGCAATCCTTGACGAATGAACCATCCCACTCTGGTTTCCTTGCCTGCCCCGGTGCCTGGGGATTGATTGGACTATTCTCCAAAGCTTGGACCTCCTGGCACAGTGGCCTCTCTACTACCCTGCTACTTCCGACGCCCTGGTTTGCCTTCGCACCTGTCACCAAGCGCTGCAAGTTCCACTGGTTTACTGGTCTGTGGTCACACTGTTACATCTCTCCTGTGAAAACTCACTGACGTTGCCCAATTAGAAGCAGATTAAACACATCCACGGATGGTCTATTTGTCCCCTTGAAAGATCTATGAATGCCAATCACAAACAGCTCCCACACCACATTCGGCACTTCTCTGCATTCTGGAAAGTGTGACATATGTCAATCTGAACTTCCTAACAGTATCTCCTCTGTGTCATGCTTAGTTCTGTGGCTGTCAGTCAAATCGATACACGTTTCATCAGAGGTTCGTGGTGGTCTGCACACTACATGCCTCGTCAGCATCACTCGTCTGCTGAGGGTCACAGGCAGATTCAAACCCATTCAGCCACGAAATTGCATCCGTCCCTGCAGTGTAGTTTGAACCAAGTATTTCAAGACCTTAGGATGTGGTAGTGACTTTCCTAGGACATGCTACTTCCCTAGATGCGATGGCGGCAGGTCCTCGCCTCAACGTGCTCATCCAGCGCTGAGAAGCTTTATGTCCCCTCCTCTCCACTCCACTCCACTCTCTCTCTCCTTCTGTCATTTGCTGTTCCCTGGCTCACCTGGCTGCTACAAGTCTGTTGTTTTCTAAGAAGAATTTCCTTTCCGGAAATTGTCTGTCCTTTTAGCCTTTTGCAGCGACAGTCTTCTAAGCGCTATCGCAGTATAATAAATATGTGTAGGGTGCCTCAAGAGATGTGGGGTGCTTGCCGTTAAAGCAGGGGGTGCGGGAAACGGAACAAGAGGGCATTGTAGGGCCAGATTCGGGTGGAGGTACTACCAGGAGCATCCATGTTTTCGCTCAGATCGGCCTCTTATACACAGCAGTGTCCCAGTCCTTCCGCCTGAAGCTGCTCTCAGCTCCAGGGGGGCCGTGGCCCCCCGCTCAGCTCCACTAAAGAGCCGGTCCTCTTCTCTGTCACTGCACACTTGAGAAGAAGAAACGCAAACTCGTTGCTTGCAAACAGCATCAGGCGCATCTAAGCAGCAGGCAAGCGCTGCCACTGACCCCTCAAACCCAGGAACCGAATACTACAACAAGCGCATTAAAAAAAGACCCCTTTGGGGCTGTTCCTTTCATGAGATTGCCGGGTTTAACAGTCAAGACTTACTCCGAGGTTGGCGCCTAGTAGCAAAAGTATAATTCAGAATAAACAGTATGTCAAAGCCATTAAATTATTTTTTTAATAAAGGATAATACTAGTATTACATTAACCAAACATGAGGGGAGCTTTAGCGATGTCTGTGGTGCTGAATGATTTGAGGTTCCCGCAGTCAATACAGCATCACTGCATTGTGAGCCAAGCAGGGTCGTGAGGATACGCCCGGGTGTCCCGGTGACTCTGTATTGTATGTATTGTATCAAATATTTGTATAGCGCATATCTGTCAACCTACGGGTATCCTGGCGCTTGAACATCAAAAGAATAGTGTGACTAACTGGTCTACCAGTACAACGTGTAAATGTAAATGTAAATTGATACTTGTATAGAGCACTACTCACCCGCAAGGGTCTCAAGGCGCTTGTACGAATACCGCTGTGGAACCCATCCTGGCTTTCCCTGTGAGGCGTCCACTCCTGGGCGCCCCCAAGGTGGAGGCCAGGCATCCTTAGCGTTGTGGGGGCCGTTGTGGAGATTAAGCAAGCTATTGCCCAGAGTTGCAGAGTGGGACTCCATGATTGGACTAGGCACCGAGGCGAGAATTATCAGGTCCGTGGAATTTTGAACCCAAGACCCGCCGAGGCGGACTAGATATCGCCCCTTGGGAACAGCCATGTTTTCAACAGCTTTCTGTAAGCGATTAATGTGTGGGACTGTCTAATAAGCTGGGGTTGCTCATTCCAAAGTTGCGATGCTACCACTCCAAAGGCTCTGCCCCCCGTTCTAACTCTCTTAAAGCTGATGGTCTTTACCAAATTTGTATTGGAAAGCAAAGCTGCCTTTCCGGGTTATACCAAGAAAATCTTTCCTGTAAAGGAATGGGGCCCATGCCATGCCACGCTTTGTATATGATGCATAGAGACTTAAAGCGGATCCTCTCCTTAATACATTTCTCAGGGCTGCAGTTGTTGAGGTCCTCCGTTGCCTATTTAGGGCCAATTTGGCTGCCATAGACTGGATTTGCTGTAGTCTCCGTATGATATACTGTGGAGCTCCCAGGTACAGCGCATTACAGTAATCCGGCCTACTAAGAATTAGGCTCTGTACACGATGGGACGCATGTCCTTAGGCAGGAGCGGGAGGATCTGACGTAGCATTCGTAACAACGCAAAGCATACGTTAGTCGTTTTGTTGACCTGAGTTTCCATCTGGAGATTACCCTCCAATTGTACCCCCAAGTTACGCACCGTTTTGGTCGGAACTAAGGGGTCATCCACTGGGGTGAGCTTGAAGTCTGGCATTAATGGTTGGTGAACTCTGGAAGAGTGACAGAACAGGACCTCAGTTTTCCCCCGTTAAATTGTAGAGAGTTCTGCCTGAGCCATCCTGCTGTCTGGCGCATGCACTCTTGAAACTTGTCCATCGATATCGTCCCTTTCCCCTTCAGGGAGAACAGCAGTTGGGTGTCAACCGCATAATTGGCAAGGTCGACATCGAAGGATTTGATCAAGGAGAGGAGAGGGCGTAGATAGATATTAAAAAGGATGGGACTGATCGCTGATCCCTGTGGAACCCCGTGCGCCACTAGCGACTGGCTCGCCTCATATGGGGGCAGTGACACTATCTGTTGCCTTCCAGTTAGGTAGGAACGCAGCCATTTCAGGGCACATCCTTTTACTCCCGCCATTTTTAATCTCTCCAACAGTACTGTATGGTTCACCGTGTCGAATGCGGCCGACATATCTAGTAAAACTAAGACGGAGGATTCTCCCTTGTCTGCTCGCATCCGCAGATTGTCCATAACGGTGACCAAGGCAGCCTGTTTCTGATGCCACACCTGTGTCTGTGGGGCATCCCTCCCTCCGGTGATGTCATCAGGTACAAGTCAGAGATGCTGCGGCTCAAGTAGGCGATGGGTCGCCACAGTGGGTACCACTCACGTCTCACGTCTGCGAAGGTACAGGGGCTCACAAAGATGATTAGCTACCTCAAGAGGTGCCTCTTGAACCATCCCAGGCTGGACTCCGCCTGCTGGGTGTTGACGGGCCACCTCATGGGAAGCTCCAGGAGGGTCACACACGCCTCGCACCAGCAGGACCTTGTCCAGCAGGCCGCGGAGATGCTCAACCTCTGGTCAGGCTGGGCCACCAACCATCATCTCAGCTCCTGGTTGGACGCAGCTGCGCTTGCTTGTATGCAGTCCTGGGGACAGGTGACATCTCCAAATGTTCAACCAATTCAAAGGTGTGGGGTTGGGTCATCAGCCAATCTCTTCTGGAGGTGTGCGTCCTTCGCGAAGCCACCAAACCTGACAGTGCCCTTGGAATTACAATTTATCCCAAAGGGAGTTGCAGGGCACAAGTCCTAAAAAAATAAGTGGGGGGACGCTGACGTCATGAAAGGTGGCTTGCACCATCAGACTCATTGCCTCCCATCAGAGAAGCCAGCGCGTGAGCAGCGTTCTGAATGGGCTCCGATCTCGCCCCAGAGAGGCCAAAGAGTGAATGTGTGGCTCCATTTGCTCCAGTTATCGAGCTTCCGGTAAAATAAGTGGGGGGACGCCGTCCACCCGCGTGGTACCCCGACTCAATCCCTGGCGAGTTGGCAGCTAAGTAAGGAGAGTGGGGCACCTGTAAATAGGCGGAGAGCACCTTCTACCTACCCCTAATCTTATGGAACACCCTATAAACGGAGGTGCCTCACACGCACATGCCTTATGCACTATGGGGTATCCGCCCCACATGTACTTACACACACACACACACGCACATGCCTTATACACTATGGGGTATCCGCCCCACATGTACTTACACACACACGCACATGCCTTATACACTTAGGGGTATCCACCCCACATGTACTTACACACACTTACATGCACACGGCACAGGCCTCTTCCACCACAAAACATACCGGTTCTGCGGGAACAGTGAAAACAAGGAGCAGGCTGTCCTGCGGAGACTGCCAGGAACCTTCACCCCGCATAAATGAGCTCCAAGTGTGCCCCCTGCTTCTCTTCGTAGTCAGGCCTGGGGTCCACGGTGGTACCTATGGTCTCTGTTGTGTCCCGGGCAGCAGAAGAGCTACCTAGGAACACATCTTCCACGGTTCCCCCTGCCGCCCTCTTTTACTTCTCGTGTTTGGATAGCATATGGTATGTATATAAGGCAGGACCATTGAAATTATGCAATTATGCGGCCATGTCATTTTCCTCATTATTATAGGTTTGCCGCACTTGCCGCATAATCCGTCTTTTTGCTGCATAGCCTGCAGATTTTAAAATTCAAAGACACCAAGAGTTACTAAAAACGTGGAGACGTGTTCCCGTGCTGTGGAAGGCCCTTGGCAAAGGCTGACTGGTCATCTTTCAGATGCTTATTGCTGTATTTCGTTGTTAATACAATAGCTCTAAGGATGTAAACATTTCGCACAAATAGTCTTATCGTGTGCAAAATAATGACGTAGTACTACCAAAAAATGTGCCTCTTCTTGCTGGGTAAATTAATCAACCTTGCCACATGATTTGGTCTTCAATGCCGCATAATTGAGTGGTCTCTTGTTAGTGTCTGGTTAAATGAGGCTGGCTGTCGAAGCGGGAACTAGATGAAGCCCGGTCGCCCAGCCGCCGCTCTCCCGGGGCCCCTTGGACTGTGCTTCGGCGGGTCGCCACTACCCCCCCGCCCCCTCCCCCCCTCCCCAATAATTTACGGGCGCCAAACTCCAAGCCAAGGATGGAGCGAGAACGAAGTGCCGCGGATTTATGGTCCGACGGTTTCTAGTGCAGGGCTTTTTTTTTAATGATTCTACTAAATTTATCGGCTGAGAATTATTTTACCTGTCAGAAGGGAGCCAGGGGTCGATGGCGGGTGCCCACAGCCCCGTTTCCATCCACACCTGCTGTCAGGAGAAGGGCAAAGGGGCAGCCTCGCCTGGATGAGTGAACTGAGGGGACGATGCGCCCGTCACGGGGCAACAAATGGGCCTGGCCAAGCGGAGGACGGCGCTGGCCCGGCCTCGAGCTGGGCTGAGCAATATTCTACCGGTGGCTACTGACAGCGCCTCTACTGGGCCAGACTGCTGCCACCGACGTCAACCCGGTGAAACAGCCCTCCCCCTGGCTGGGCCAGGCGTGACCTGCTGCTCCAGTCTAGGGGTGCATTTGAATTATGGGGCTTGTAGTCTTGTGCATTACATATTAAAACAGCACTACACGTCCCAGAATTCAAAGGTAGAAGCCTGGACTGGAGCAGCAGATCAGGCATGGACTTTGGAATCTCGGCATTCACACAGTGGACAAGCCTGACGCCCTTCTGCAGAGATGCCCGCACAGGTGCATGCTGGGTATGGGGCGGGGCCCAAGAAAGGAGACTGGCCCCAACTGACGGGCTTGTACAGAGGTCTCAAGTTTCATAACCCCATGCATGGACTCTATCCAATAAGTGGGCACCTTTGCATTCTGGTACTTGGAGTCCCACTCATCCCAGGCCTGAACGAGAAGCACAACGCACAGAAAACCCTGGACTGGATTTGTGCAAAAACAGTCATAATACCTTGTGTTTTTTTGTATGTATTACCTCACACCATACCCATCGCCATTTATAAAAGAGTTAAATAAAAGGTGTCACTATTACCTTTGTAACCGTACTGACGTCATCAACCCCACAAGGATGGAAGGATGAGCTGGAGTTGTCGAGAGTCAAGCTCGACCGAAGTTGGCAATAAGAGTTGACACACTGATCTTGTATTGTATTGTATTGTGGTATATTTGTATAGCGCAATCCTGTCACCCTAAGGGCATCCTGGCGCTTTGAACAATGATCCAGCAAATTCAGTGACTTAACCTGTCCTGGGGAAGAGGTAGGTTTTTAACGCCTTCCTGAAGGCTAAGAGGTCCTCAGGGCTCCTTAGGGATATCGGCAGGGAGTTCCAGAGTTTGGCCGCCGCTACTCTGAACGAACGGCCGCCCATCCTCACTCTCTGAAAACGTGGGACTACAAGTAGTCTGGATGAAGAGGAGCGTAGAGCTCGAGATGGGAGATACCAGGCGAACATTTTTCGCAAAGGGACCGGACCCAGGCCATGAATAGCCCTGAACACGATGCAAGCAGCTTTGTAGCGAACACGTAGATGAACCGGCAGCCAATGGAGTTCCTGTAGCGCTGCCGTGGATGAGCTATGGTAGGGGCGGGAAAGGGCGAGTTTAGCAGCCATGTTTTGCACTCTTTGAAGCTTGCCCAGTAGTGTAATCGGGGCCTCCAGAAGTAGTGCGTTACAATAGTCGAGTCGACTTAGGATGGTACTCCGCACTACTTCGGGTCTGGCTTGCTCAGGGAGGAAAGGCAGAACTTTGCGCAGCATGCGGATCAGCATCATGCACGTTGAAGTTGTCTTATTTACGTGCAGGTCTAGCTGCAAGTTGGGCCTCTATCTTATCGAAAAATAGTAAAAGCGGAGTGAAAGTGGTGGGTAGCAGAGGGGAGAATAAAAAAGCAGACTATTGATGAATGGTGGGAATAGTACTAAGAGTTTGAGGATGGAGACGACAAAGCCCAAGTCGGATTAGGGTTTGATGGACTGGGTGATGGAGTTGCATGTTCTCCATACTCTTTATGTCCTTCCTACTTGAAGTGGTCGGTGCCCCTGTTGACTCAGTTGATGAAAAGCTTACTCCTACCACCTGCTGGAGGCTGCTGGAATAAGGGTGACCCACTGCCCGCCCTGTTTCAGGGTCTGTCTGTTGAGTTAGTCTTTGAAAAACAAAAAGTTTGATGGATGGTGGACAGAACAGAGAGAAGACGTCCACCAAACTGTTGGCGCCTTCAAAGGCTCTGTGGTGATGGCGGTTCCTCTTACAATCAGTGGTCGAAGTGGGCGGGAATGGAAGGGCATGACCTGCCCATACTTTTTTAATTTAAGGAAAGCAGTTTCCCTACTTTCTGTGAAAAGATAACCATCCCGGGACAGTTAATTCCAAGAGCTCAAATACTTTAGCTGCAGTGTAAGGCAGGGAGTCTCCTGTGCTGTGTGCGAGGGAGGGGCAGACAGCTAAACAAGTCTTCTTGCCAGGGTGCCTGCTTACCTGGAAGAAATGTAAATGTGCGCAACGGGTCGATCAGCAAATGTAAAGGGTGCGGGGAAGTCAATATTGGCTTCAATTAATGGAATCACTTGACACTTCCTGATGACAAAGATTTATTATTTTTGAGTGGTATTGGAAAGGAGTTACCAGCTGAGCGGCGAAGTTTGTGCTTTTTAGAGGGGAGTAACACAGGCCCCTGCATCGCAGGGGCCTGGGTTAACTCCTAGTTATTCTCTACTGGCTTCAACCAACATTCAATTCCGTGGCCGTCTGTTACTGACACAGACCTCTGCAGTGCATTAATTAATAGCGGTTTCATAAAGTACAATAGTGCATTTCCCAATGATTAACTTAACTTATTTCACATTTGAGCTGTGTGTTATTTTATATGTACATATATGAAGATGAAAGACCGAAAAAGTTACTGCATATTTAGGTTTTTTTAGCCACGCGTTTGACCCAGTCCCACGTTAACTCGCCCCGCCCCCAGTGTGCACAGCATCACAGATCCCGTATGCTTTTTTAAAAACACTTCGACAGCTGCTTACAATATACAGAGATCAATGTTGGGCCTGCGGGGATCTCAAAATATACCGGCCCCCAGTAAATAATTTGAGCAGTCGGTTGCAGGTAGGGCCCACCAGCACTCGTTTTTGTGGACCAACACTTATTTTTCATCAACAGACTTTGATCCTAAGTGAGTGAGAGCGACGTTTAGAAAAGTGGGAAGAAGAAGGAAGAGAGCTCTGGCAGTCCAATGTGTCAGGGTGACGAACATAATGTCCCTCACCAGCAAAAAAACACTTGCACTCCCTTGGCTGCTGAAAAAAAAGAATGAAGTAGTTCCCTGAATGCAAGCAGTGGAAGGATACAAGCCATCCAATTTATGGGCGATAAAGGCATTTCTTCAGAGGAGCGGCAAACACAAACGAGTAAGGAAAATCGTTAGAGATTGACAAGGAAGCCAACCAATGGTATGCAATGGACTGCCCCAACGAGCCTGTAGGCTTTGGTATCGCCCACGATAGGTCTTCGACAACAGCTAGCTTAAATTTGTTTGTAGGCAAGATCTAGAAATGGAAGCTGATCCTATAGGCAGTCATGAAAGTTTCACAGAAAGTGAGAACTGCTTAAAAGAAAAATGAAACTTCCGGGCACGAGAGAATTGAAACAATTACATTGTAAGCGAAAGTCCAGCTCCAGCAGCAGACAAAATGGGAACTATGAATCAATTATAGCAGGTTTTCAAGCAGAACTTTCTCCGTCGTGGAGTCTGCACTTGACCTGCATTGCGCGGGTGAGGTTAGAACTCAATTTACCAGGCCGCGTGCACCGCTTCTTGGATGCCGCACTAGTGACCAGCACATGCGCAGGTATATAGGAACACAAAGCGTATCATGGAACACTGGTTAAATTACCACCCCTAAAA
Source organism: Lissotriton vulgaris (assembly GCF_964263255.1). Lineage (NCBI taxonomy): Eukaryota > Metazoa > Chordata > Amphibia > Caudata > Salamandridae > Lissotriton > Lissotriton vulgaris. The sequence goes on from NC_141693.1 coordinate 1,968,694,976, forward strand.
AGAAAAAAGAAGAAAGAGCTAATGCAAAACATACATATTCTTAAGCAGTTAACTTGCTGAAGCCCTACAGCCTGGGAGGGAGTGAAGCTACATCTCCACGCAGCATTAAGTCATGTTTTTGGACATGATATATGCTCCTAATAACCATGTGCGCTCGCTTCGTGGCAGCTCGTGAATTTTCATTATAGTTATCAATATTACTAATTCTACAAAATTATGTTTCGCGCGGTTTGCTTCTAATGACTAAAAATCTATATGATCTGCTGTTTGCCGATGAGCTATAAGATGAGAACGGGAGTTTGTGTACCAGTATGAATAGACTATTAAGGAGAAGCTTTATTATTGAAATACAACATGTTCTTCTTGATTTCCCCTTCTTCATATATTCTAATATGTGGTTTCTGGTCCTTTTTTCTTGCATGGTTTTCTTTCTTTCGCTTATCGTGAATTCCAACAGTTCCCATTGTTCCTTGGTTATCCAGATTGGACTGCGCCAGTTGTTCTATCTACTGATATCTGATAACCTCTTACGGTTACTTCAATAAATGCCCACAGGTAAGTAGTCTGCTGCTGCCTCTGAGATGCTGGAAGCACATGACACTAACCTTACAAGCCTGCCACTGGATAACAAGTGCGAACAAACATCATTCAAGCCTATCTGCATCATGCAAGGCTCCTACACAGCATTGGCCGTCCCTTCCATCAAGAACAAATGTTGCCTCTATGACTGAAACAGCTTCAAAGAAAAAATGCATGCTTTAAATTGATATCCTAAAAAATGCAAATCCTACTTGGGAGGTTTCTCTTTCTCAATACAATTTGCGAAATTATAGCACTGTTGAAAATTGGTTACGGATGGCGGTGCAAACACAGAAAGTGACTGCTCACCTGGCCTTCAACAGGGCCTGATACCTCTGCCTTGATCATAAGGTAACCAAGTATACACACTGGGAAAAAAGCATCTTCAGGCCTCCAATGAGAGCTTAATCCGGCATCCATCCACCTCCATGGATGACTGCTGATACAGATTCCTGTACAGTAGCCAATTGTAGGAGCGGACACTCAACTCAAACACCGTCACTGGAATAAACATTCCAGGATGGGCTTGAATAGCAGGCATCCATTGAAAACCTCTACTCCTTTGAGACCTGTGCAGGTCACAACCAGCATTCTTACATCATGGATCAGCACACCCGCTTTACTTTACTACTTGATCCCGATGTGAGCTAATGTGATCTTCTGCCTTGCAACAGCCTTGTGAATCCAGGACTGGGCTTCCCTTCCTTCAACGTTTAGTACATCACTTCTTCACACGAATCAGAATCCTGTCCTCAATATACACCTAAGGCCTGTACTGGAATCTAGAACTTCTGTTCTAGAAGCCAGAACCTACACCACGCACCCATGAACAACAATTAGTCAGATCCAGAATGGGCCCACGGGCGGCCATCGTTCAGAAATGGAAAACTCAATCGCTCTACTGCCTTAGGACCAGAATTCTCTTCTCTTGTCACTACTTACATCACCCAACTAAGACTGTTCTTGGCAGCTGCACCCCAAATCAGTCTAATGTCTGTGACCCCCATATCAGTCTTGGGCCTAGATTCTGATTTACATCTACAGCAAAGATTTCATCAAAACAAACGACTGGTTCTTCTGCTACACTCCTAACCATCAATTGCATGTGCGCTGAATCCTGATATAGGATGCAGACTTTATCTGTGACTACAGGACATTGTCTGTCTTTTCCCCTCACAATTGAAATCCACCAAACACTGTCTGCAGGCACAGACCAACTCCACAACACAACACAATACAAGGAATCAACAGCATGTGCTAATTGCCCTGCAAATGCCTAAACTAGCTCCATAAGGCCGCCCTAGTGCGACAAAAACACAAAAGAGGGTCCTAGGGAAAAGTTATTTAACGACCCAAAAGTCTCCGATCACAAACTAATACTGAAACAACCAAAGAGGGGACGTTCGGTCAACAAAGCTCAAGACAGAGAAGATTGTATAGAAATGTCAAAAACCAAAGAGCAATTCACGTTCAGCCACACTGAGTTGAAATGAATCCCATCAGCCCACCTCACTGGCAGAGCATCGTCATCTGGGAGTGGACATGGTTATACAGATAAGTGCAGCTCACACCTCTCAAGGTGGAACCATGCTGCACTCAATCCACAACCAGTGATCGGTCCAGCCAAGGTAAAATCTCAAACAGTGGTGCTAATAATTTGCAGTGAAAAGTTAAAAATGACTACTGGACACACAATTAAACTTAATGGAAGCTATCCTAGTGTCAAGATTAAAAACACGCTAATAGTTTGAAATAATAACTATCTGTAGCAATAGGACAAGGGTCAACATGTTTCAGCTTAATAGGTGGTACTAACCTAAGCTTTCGTCAGGACCAGGAGAAATTAACGCTACTGCAATAATTGTTACAAATTTTTGTGAAAACACGATTAAAAAGGGAATTTCCACACTACACTCTACCAGAACCAGTTTAGCACAGATACATCTTAGAATTCTGTTTTCACCAGAGGTGTATTGTTCTTCCGGGGGTCAATGCGCATGCTCATTAGGCAATAATCATATATCCGCAGGTACTTAAAACATCAGGCCTTTTTTCAAGTCTTCTTTTTAAGTACTGAGAAGAGTTGACATCCCTTTCACAAAGGAGTCTCACTATTCTACATCGGCAGGACTTTGTTTTTCGCTGTTTAGTAGCACTCAGTCAGGGAGTGTAGTGTGAAAATTCCCTTTTTTTCCTTTTTTTCGTGTTTCAACCCTTGTCCTAATACTACAGATAGTTATTTTTTCAAACTATTAGCGTGTTTTTAATCTTAACACTAGGATAGCTTCTATTAAATTTAATTGTGTGTCCAGTAGTCATTTTTAACTTTTCACTTTTTCTTTGCACTGCAAATTATTAGCACCACTGTTTGAGATAGTACCTTGGCTGGACCGATCACTGGTTGTGGATTGAGTGCAGCATGGTTCCACCTTGAGAGGTGTGAGCTGCACTTATCTGTATAACCATGTCCACTCCGAGATGACGATGCTCTGCCAGTGAGGTGGGCTGTTGGGATTCATTTCAACTCAGTGTGGCTAAACGTGAATTGCTCCTTGGTTTTTGACATTTCTAGACAATCTTCTCTGTCTCAAGACTTTGTTGACCGATAGTCCCCTCTTTGGTTGTTTCCGCCCTAGTGCGATCCCAACTGTGGGTTTTGATATCATTCGATCAGTTTACAGCCACACTGTGCCCGTAATATCTATCACGACACAGCTTTCCATCCGTGATCTAAGGACACCATGGAACCCTTGTGGATTAATCGTCAGTGGTGTTGATTTGTCTTTGGAGCTCACCACCACTCAACAGTATTAAACAGCGGGAATCATCAACCAGCTCTCATACGTCTGACCAACGCTAAAGTTTTATTGTCCAATGTCGTTTGAGTGAAACTGCACTGGTGGTTTTGGATTGCGGCAACTCAAGTTACCAACCCAACTAGGGCCAAACCTACATCAACCAATCCTACAGTACTCAACAAGACTGGACTGGTGGTCTTCAGAGCAAACTTCCACAGCATGATGTCTACTCAACGTTGAGCTCTACCGCCTGAGGGGTCACTCACACCGATGAAAGCAAACGCAGCAATCAACCAATGAAGATCTGAGCAGTTAACATCATGCTTTTTTTTCTTGAAGATAAACTTTACAAAGCGTGACCTTAGGGGCTGAAACCCATCAGGACTACAAAGGAGATATTAACAAGTGCCAGGCAAAAGCTAGTATGAATGCACTACTCTTCCCTCAAACTCCCCCTAAAATGTGCACACTTAAGCATTGCGTCGATGTGCTTGATTCGGAGCAGTGCTCCAAGCAACACACTTCCCCATACTCTTCTCTCATCGAACACACACCCAACACACGTCTCATTCAACGTGCCACAAAACAGACAAGCCTGAGAGCCCAAGGCCAGTAGCGTGCTAGTTAGACGTCAAGCAACATTCCCAGTGCAACCAAATGAAGACATTTGGTGCAAAGCAAGACAGCCACAGCCAAAGTACTACATTTTAGGATAAACAGGCGCTAAAAAGTAATGTGTCACAAGTTTAAAACTTCTGCAGAGGTTTACAACACAAGCTGACCATGGGCATACACATAAGTAGAGTACATTATGAGGCTTCACAACATCAAACATTTAATTGAAATACCAGATTATTCCTCTGTTACTCTAAATAGGTATTGAATCACTTCTTGAGAACCCTGTTTCTTGCAAAGTAGTTGGGAGTTGAACGCTGTATTTGAATAGAGTAATATAAAAATGATATATCTAAGGAAGTATATGCAAAACCTTGCAAACATTTAACAAAAAACATCATATAAAGTGTGTACTGGAAAGGAGCACGTCCACCCACAAGGCCTTCTTGTCTATTGTTAGCCAACTCCACAACACTAATATGTGACCACAAGGGAGACCCATTGCTGACGTGGATGCATCACTCCAGGGAGCCACTAACACCAACATGGAGAAGGGAGGGTATTATGGTGCATCAAATATAAAAAATACAGACTCAAAAACACCGAGGTCAGGAACTTCTAGAATGTGCTTTAAAATTAAAAGGCACAAAACATCGAGTTAAAAAAAAAGTTAAAAAATTCTTAAATGCTCGGAAAACAACGGTTTTCAGATTATACTTACCCTTTTATGCAAAATAGAGGGAAGCATTTTTAGTTCCCAGGTGATGTAGTCTGCCAACCTGCCAGTATACTTTAAAAATGGGGATTCCCCCGAATACTTCCAAACTTTAACACAATAGCATCCACCCTCGGCATATCCTATTTTATGACCCCTCTTTATTTTATGGAGTCACTATTTTTGAGCTATGTATTTTGGACAACTGACTTTTATATATATATATTGAGCTAGTCTGGTGCATATCCAGATTAAACGTAATATTTCCCTCTCTCTAACACGGTCAGACTCCTGTACCCGCTGTTTTATATCAGACTGACTTTATGTTCAGAAAAAGCCTGATCTAAACAAACAACTTTAGAACTCACTGCAAGAGCCTATTAAAGGAGAGTTCTTGTGTCTGAACTTCTCCATGTGAGGCAGGGAAACAGCACTTCAATCTTTGCTTTGCGAAAACCCATCAAAATTGATCTGCAAAGTGCAAATTCTGGGCATTCCCTCAGCACTGGATTCTGCAGTGAGGTCTCAGCTATGGAGTCCTTATTTCATCCATCGGTCTTCGTAGTCTCTTTTCCAGCGATCCTCTGGCAGCGGTGGCGGGAGGGATCAATGTTCAGAGGGATCCAACCTCATCCCAGGGTTAGAGTTCCCATCCAACCTGCTCCGAAGAATGGACCGGCAGCACTATTGGCCACCATCCTCTGGCAGCGGAGGAGGGAGGGATCAATTTTCAGTATGGTCCAAATGTATCCCTGGGTTAGAGTTTTCACCCAGCCTGCCCCGAAGAATGGCCGGCGAGCACTATTGACCATCACTTGAACAGACTCTGATAAACGAGTGGAAGTTGCTGTTTATTTAGGGATTGCCTCATGGTTCTTCCCCCAAGTAAACTCCGCCCATGAGCCATAAGGCTGCAAAAACCTGAGGCCCTTCCTTGAACTGTACGATAGGTGGTAAGTGGTGGTGCGGACAAGGAAGTCCTGTTCCTTATATAAACAAATTTCGACCGCTTCGGGCCATGCCCACAGCCAGGAAGTAAGAGCGATATCATCTGCTTGGATGATGATGGTCTTCTGGAGGTCAGCGGACCCACGAAATGAAGGCAAGAGGAGCATTTTGGGGCATGGGGTATTGCTTCTGCAGCCGCTTGTCTGGCAGGAATGGTGGACTACAGCCCATGGTCTTAGTCCATCTCAGTGTGTGCTCCTCGAGATGACAAGGTTGGTAAAGAAGCCAAGGGTCGTTAACCTCGCGTTATGCACTCCTGCCCCACCCGCATAGGTCGCCTTCTTGTGATGCTTAAGTCCATATTTGGGATGGAGTTTACCTAAAACAGTGGAGATTTAGGTAGTAGTTTGTGAGATGCCTCAAGAATATACTCCAGGAGAGCAGCAATCAGGCTCGTAATACAATGGCACCAGCGCCGTCACATGCAGGACGGTTTCCTGCTTTCCCCTATGCATGACAAACAGCGCAATGAATGCGACACTTGATTGGTTGACTACCATCTTGTTCACTTAGGAAGGGAAGTGGGCCATTCAGACTTGCGAGGGATCATATTAACACCTTCAATGTTTAACAACTCTTCAAGAAGTTTAGCAACATCACACAGAGCCCAGCACATCAGTTCTCAGAGCTGTTGCAGGGTGTGAAGGATTAAGACTATTACTGGAAAGTGTTGTACACTGTAGCTGAATACCAGAGGAGGATACTGAGGAGGTTGAAGTCAAGTAACCTTTCTTTAATTTATCGCCACCAGCCATTTAACTGGGAAGAGGTGAGGTTATGCAGCCTTGACATGTAAGGAATAAAGTATCCCCATATGTGGACGTCACCTATGACCTCAATAGCCATAGTAAGGCATCCACTCTACTGTCTCCATGTGGACAATTTATTTTATTTTTATAGGGAGTGGAAATAAACATGCTATACCAGTGGTTCTTAACCTGTGGTCTGGGACCCCTAGGGGTTAGCGAGGCCTACTTAGTGGGTCCACAATTGCTTAAAAAACTAAAAAAAATTTACAGATTAATTAATAATATATAAATAAAGAAGCAATAAGTAAAATTAAAAACTCTCTGTAAGTGTGAAGGAATTTGATATTGGAGCCTAAAAATGTACATGGCATCCTCAGATTGATTTGTGGGAGCAGTGCAAGCCCCTCAAACAGAATATAGTACGGGTGAGGAGTAGCCTCAAATGACTTCTAAACAGATCCCCCTCGCCATTAAAATTTTGATAGTTTTTAAATTTGTTTGATGAAGGCTTGTTTCTACATGTTTGTCTTTTGTTTTGAGGTTCAAGTCATCAAAATTGCTTAAGTCGGAGTCCTCGGCTTATGTTTCGATTGGCAGGGGGTGCAGGGATTCCAATAATGATTCAGTAGGGCTCTCTGGATTCTGCTAATGATTAAGTGGGGGGTCCACAGAAGTACAAATGTTAAGAACCACTGTGCTACACTATAGAATCCTGACTCTCAAATATAATTTCAATATTATATGTACACATGGAGAGAGACGAAGAAAATACGTTGTGTAATATGGTCCAATATTGCCATCGGACTATATAACCATCAAGGTGTTCCAGTGATACTTATAAATATCACCTAAAGCCCAAGATGACAATATGTGGCAATATTACACACGCTACACGTAATGCATTTTTTATATTACATGATTTATTAATTGGTTTTAGTACTTGTTAGAAAGATTTAGAGAAATTGAATGCCATCCATTTAGTATTCATTGTTTGCTTGAGACTGGAGAAAGGTCTGTCAATGTTTTGAGAAAGGTGTGTTTTTGTAGGGGGTAATGTGCTAATGTTTCTAATTAGTTTTATGCAGCAATATGTACTATTACAATTCAAATTTGAATACAAAGGGAATTCTCTTGTCTAAAATGTGTATTTTTGTAGAAAATGACACTATAGAGTAGGTATAACCACAAATATATGTATATATGTAGTTAAACTTACACACACACACATTTATATATACATACATATATGTAACTAAACCTACCCTATGGTGTAATTTAAATACAAAGGGAATTCTTTAATCTAAAATGTGTATTTTTGTAGAAAACTACACTATAGTGTAGGTTTAACTACTTATACATACACATATACGTGTGTATATATATATATATATATATATATATATACATATATATATTATATATATGTATACATATATATATATATATATATGTACTTAAACCTACTTTATAGTGTAATTTTCTACAATAATACACATTTTAAACTAGAGACTTCCCTTTGTATTTAAATTTGACTTGTAATAGTACACATTATATATAGCACAATGTGGCACAGTGTAGCTTCTTGCTGACAGGATACTTTGAGTTTAATGTTCAAGTCAAGTCAATCAGCTTTATTTCGATAGTAAAAAGATCATAAAAGCATACATAAAACAACAAGTAAAACCATGATAGTTAAAATCCAGTGGCTAATAAAATGATACACTTTCCAATAAATTAAGTAAGAAGGTCCAATACATGACCACAATTAAACAATGAGTTTTAGCCTTTTACATCTGATTGACCAAGCCCAGCCATGGAATTTGGCCATACCATAAACATACAGGGGCCGGGTGTCCGACCTCAAGATTCGCAAAGCGACTATATGGTGTCTGGTACCCAGCTCCATGCATAAGGTCTTTAGCCACAGAGACCTTGGAGATTTGTAGGCCGGGCATTCAAATAAAAAGTGGGCGACAGACTCCACTCTAGAAGTACAAAATATGCAGAATGGAGAAATTTGTGCTGGAATATTCCAACGGGCAGACAATTCTCTCAGTGGGAGCAAACCCACCCTGAACTTGAAGTACAGCGCTCGATTAAAGGATTTAGAAATCAAATCCATATAGGGTTCGTAAAGGGCGACATCCTTAATCCTAAGGAACTCGGTGGATGTCCTACTGAGCTTAGGGTTTGAGTTTACTTTGTTGGCTATCCGCTGCCAATACATGGTTTTAAGAACATGTTTAGGGGAGCACTCCTGGATGCCCAAGCATCTCCAAGACCCAGATTGTCACACAGTGTTTTAACATTGGTAAGCCACCCGATTTTTGAGCAGCCGGGCATTGACAATATTTCCATTAGCCCCTCCGCATAGCTGGCAAGTTCAAGAGTTTTCCATAAACGTGCCCACAATAAAAGCGGGCGCAGTTGGGCCTAGTCTCTGGTCGAGCGGCAACCCATATCCAACAGTAAGGGAAGCGGGGAGATGCTATGAGGAAGTGACATCAAATCCTTTAGGAATTTATTTTCAGATTTTAGGAGATGGTCAATAGTATCTAATCCCCAGAGTTCAGCCCCGTAAAGCGATGCACTAACTCCCCTTGCTCTATAAATATCTAAAACTGGGGCAATAGGCCTAAATGAGGATGAGCGTTGCTCTTTGATCAATGCCCCCACGACCCTTCTGTGACCCAGCAGCATTTTCTGAAGGTGAGGGCCCACTGCATAGAATCAGATAAACTAATACCCAAATAGTCAAATTCCTTGACCCTTTCCAGGGGCACAAGGTTTAAAGAAGGAGGAGACCAAGCTTCCTGGGGGGAATTCAGTACTAAATACTTGGTTTTGTCACTATTGATTTTGAGGTCCCTGCTATTAAAAAAAGATTGAAAATTGTCCAAGAGGATCTGTAGGCCCATCGGGGACTTTGAGTTGAGAAGGGTGTCGTCGACGAATAGGAGCGTGGGTATTTTCTTCTCCGCAAAAGAGGGAGTGTCAGATGGTTGATTAGGAAGATGCTCCACCACCCGGTTCACATATAGTGAGAACAGGGTGGGGGCAAGGACGCACCCCTGGCGGACGCCCCTATCCACTGGAATTTTGGCTGTCTTCTGACCCTGGGTGCCCCACCTCACCTGCGCATAGTTCCCATTGTGCATCTTCACCAACAAGGACATAATGTATGCAGGAATCTCCAGATCGAGAAGTACCCCCCACAAGCGGTCCCGAGGCACCACGTCAAAGGCAGTCCTTAGGTCGATAAAAGCGAGATAAAGACTGCCTGCTCGATGGTCCCCGTGCCAGACCTAAAACCTGCTTGAAATTCTGAAAGAATTGTATTCTCGACCTCCCACTGGAGCACTCTCTGTGTGGAGTCTATAAGATTTATAGGGCGATAATTCACTGGGTCGTCCCGAAAGCCCTTTTAAAAATCAGGACGACCTCGGCCCCCTTCAAAGAGTCTGGAATCGCCGCCCCATACATGATGGCATTGAGTAAAGTTGATATAAGCTTACCCCAATCTTGAGCATACAAACGGAGTAGATCCCCCGGTAGCCCATCAGGGCCTGCTGCTTTGTTTGGCACTAGGGATTTGATCACGTCTTCCACCTCCTTCGATGTAAAAAGTAACGCCTCGCTTGCCTCAAAGAGGCCCAAGGCAGGAGATGTAATCGACCCCATCCTCTCAACAGGATGGGTGGAATAAAGAAGGAAAAAGTGATCAAACCATGCTTGCCCCGTACTATTGCATGTAAAAAGGGTACAATCGGGCCTATTCCTGGTCCTTACCAAGTTCCAGAAACCTCCAGCATCCTTCCTTTAGATCACACCAAAACTGATCATCCCAATCCCTCCTAGCTTCCCTAATGGTAAGCCTGTCATTTTTCCTAGCGGCACAAATCAGCGCAAGTTCTTTTAGCTTGACAGCCTTCACCAAGGCTGTTTTTGACAACTGGCACTTTTTGGAAAACCACCACGGAGTGTAATGTTTATTTTCAAACACTGGGTAGAAATCATTTGTATAAAAGGGTGAACTCGTTAGGTGTGCTGAATAATAGTCTGTGAGCAGCACTGTCATTGTGAAAGGGTTTTTCTTACAAGGATTCATAACTGTGAATTATGTTAAAGAATTCACAGTTAACATATTGTTTCTCTAAAATATAACTTTTGAAACAACTGAAACATTCAATAAGGTGGCTCACCCTTGGTATGAGTAGGGTTCTGACAGATATATATATATATATATATATACACATATGCAAAAAACACCCTTCTGAATCTAGAAGAAGGGGCCCACTCCAAAGAATATATGACAAGTTTCTTTAGGATATCCAATCTATGTATTTTGGCAACAGTCAAACCAGACACGCCTTGGTGAAGCTGCCTTGATCACACGATCAATGATTGGCTCCACAAGAGGTGCCCAAGCATAAGTTTTAAGGGACTGTTTCTAACTCCTTTCTGTGGAATGTTTCTATAGGTAAACAAAAGACATGGCAGCAGAAGGTCCCAGTTCCCCCTGAGGTTCCTTGACAGCAGTCCCATCATGCTCTTAAGGGTCTTGTTAAACATTTCTGCCAACTTATTGGATTGCAGGAGGAATGACAGTAAAGAAGTGATAGGCTTCACCAACTTGTTCCCACCTCTGTGCCATAAAAGAGGAGGTAAAGTTGTTCCCGGGTCATGAACCACTGTCTTGGACAGCCAACCAGCCCTCAAATAGATCCCTAGGAGTGCCCTTCCTACTACTTTGGCAATCATGCTCCTCAGAGATACAGCCTCTTGAGACCAGGTGGCAGGGTCCACCATAACCTAGATATACTTCCTGCTTGATGTTTGGAGGTGGGGCGGCAAGGGGACAAATGCCAATGCCCGCTTATTTGAATGGAACACCAATGAGTGGTAGTGGCACTTACCACTCAATTGGCACAAATGACAGGTTCTACATACCTCCATGCGTCTCCAAGCAACCCTGGACAGTAGATCAAAGTCCAAACTATCCTGTTTTTTTAATGCCCAAATATCCTGCTAAGGACACTTCGTGAGACAGTGACAACAGGAATTTCCTGTGCGCTAAGAGAATCATGACCCTCTTACTGACTACTGGGTTAGGATTCCAGGGCTCACTATATGGGGGTCCATTTTCCCAGCCAACCCAGTCAACATGATGCCTTCAAACCACTCCCTTCCTGACCTGTTTGGGTTTACTTCCAAAGCCCCACAATTGTAGGAAACTCTTATTATTCCTAGCAGAATTCCTCCCAGGTAGGTTCTCCAAAAGCTAACAAATCCTGCGGCTCTGGCAGAAGCCCAAACTGCAACACCTTGTCCACGTCAGATATCTCATCTTCCTATCCTCGCCTCCAGCTTCCCCCTGGGCATCCAGACTTCGTCCGTGCCATGGAACTTGGACCAAGCACTGCCTCCTGTGGTCAGAGTCTGCAGGTACTCTTTTGTTACTTTTGGACATCCACTCTTACAGAGACCATGTCCAAAAGTAACTCTCCATTACTACACCCATGTTTCCACCACCACCCAAGCCGTCCACTGTTTTCCTGTTTCTCAAACGTTGACACTTAGCCGGCGTCCAACTTAAGAATCATTTCACTGACCACTTACAATCCATTCCAGATTCTACTTCAAAGGCATTCAGAGTAGCCTGACCATTTCTTACTTTCCACAAATTCTCAATACATAAATAATCCCAGAAGGTAAAGAAAACGTGGGGCTAAATGGGCTATACTGCAGCCAATGAAGCCTCTCTCTGGCCTCCATCATGTGATCATATTTTGTGAAACCATCTGGCCCTCTAACCACAGCATTAGATACTTTTGCAGTCTGAACATCAGAACGCGAGATTACAACGCAGCCTCCCAAATGACACATTTGTTTTTGTTGCATGTTTTATACTGCACAAACACAGCCCATGTGCACCGGAGCGCTTTACATGGGCACTACATTACATTGCACTAAGTCAGATTACACCAATAATGCTTGGATTGACCATATGGTTCTTTTCACCCGAACCCCGTCCTCCACCAGATGTCCGTTCTGTTTACCCCACCCCCCCTGTCAGTTCTTTCTACCCACCCACCTTCCTCATGTTGCTTGCCCCTCTGGATGCACCGGTGCTCTTCTAAGACATAGTGCACAGCAGCATGGCTACTGTGCAACATGACTTAAAGGGGAAAAAATAGTGCTATCGCGCGATCAATTGTGGCCGCGCAATAGCGTTTTTAACATTTTCTTTTTTTTTACTGTGAGCCATGTTGCACAGCAGCTTGCAGAAAACATTGACAAAGCCAATAGATCTTGCATATGTGAAATCTATTCTCTTTGCCAATGCTTATTGATGTAAGAATGCATGATAGTACACATTTCTACAGCTAACCACAGATTGCCCTTGTATTGGCGCCTAACACATTCACAGACAACAAAGCCACAAGAAAAATGATTAGAACAGCTATTTGTGTGGAATATGTCTCATCTTTTACTGCACCCTAGATAACTATGCAAGTGTATACAATTGATGTAGCACAGTTTGAAAGCTTTCTTTGGTGGGTGCTGCACAATGGATGCATATTAGTTTTTGCGATCATATCTTTCTTTTATAAATAAATTGTTTTCTATTTTCCTTTTCAAGAAGCTATCTCTTTGCGAGTTTCTCCTTAGATACCTCATTCTATAGGAAACTTTCCCAATACCTTAAAATATGTTTGAATGAATTTGCTGTGCAACTCATTGCACAGAATACTTAAGGAGATAGACAGTTAACATCACAGGTAGACTATGCAATGAGCGGTACTAATCTAAGACTACCGCCTCACATATCACATGCAGCTCACGACAAAAACATTTGGAACCTTGTTTTTGCTTCTGACTCTGACGATGATTGCAACCATACGTGTTGATCTGTTTGTCCCTGCACCTTAATCATTTTGTTTGTTCAACAATGTATGCCGTGTAAAGCGCTCTGATACCCTCACGGGTCATGTTCGCGCTCTATAAAACACAAAAATAAAAAATAAATCAAAATAACACAAACAGATGCCAGCTCAACAACAGTACAACATCTCTTAAAACTATTAAAAAAAACTGTCAACATGTTTTAAAGCAGCTTCTCAGGTCTACAGGCAGTCGCTGCCTGTGCTCTCAAGCAGGTAAGCGAGCATCGTTCGCGCTGAGCCTTGTGAGCCATCATCAATTCACTGACCTCAAGCCGTTGAAGAGCTGCTTCGATTTATCCAGCAAGTAGCAGAAATCAGTCACGGTCTTCCGCTCACCCTGAGGGACATCGTCCTCCACACCCCCGCTTGACATAATTTCGTCCGGGACAAGATCACTCAGATCGCTCCTAAAAAGATTTAAGATCAATTTATTCAAAAGACGGAAGAAGACATTTTGTGGACAGGAGACTTGATCCAACATTCAAACATTAACAGCTTTTGCAATTTTTTGTATCATGGACAAATCTCAAATTGAAAACCAAACCCTAGGAAGATTCATTAAGATTCTGGATCAAGACTCACCCGAAAAAAGGAAACCGGTACCATGTGGACTAAGCAATTATTATGTATGAAAGTAATGTATTATGCGACACAAAGAATCGTACATCTCATTAGGGATTTCATAATGTTTTTTGACACTTCATAAGAGTAATGAAATAGCTGTGGCGATTTTTAAGTCCGACCTAGAGACAGCTTTAGCTGTCTCACCAGACTCATCATTAAAACAAGCATTTGCAATGCAATAGGTCTCGCATTATTAAAGTTTGAGCTACTGGCATTGTAAATGACAATGCCTTTTATTCCTTTGCATCGGTGCGTGAACAAGCACTTTGTACTTATAGTCCATGCTTATGAAGAAGCAAGGCTGGCAGTCTCTTTTACTGCCAGCCTTGCTCATTGTAAGCAAGGACTATACGTTCAAAGTGCGTGTTTATGCACCGATTGCAGGTTTGAAAAACAAATGAATAAAAGGCATTGTCATTTACAATGCCAATAGCTCGATTTCATGTGAAGCCCAATCACTTTTTAAAGTAAACAAACGCTGACAAAATGTGGAAGGGAGTGGCTGCAGTTGTGGTCTTGTCCTAACTTTTCCTAACTAAACTGGGTGGTCCTGTAGACGGTTCTTATTTTCCACTTTCTCTAGCTTACTGACCGCGTCAAATGCATGCGCCGGTAAATGTGACTCGACATCTACAGCATTATTGCATCTGCTCAAGCCAGCGATTTTTCTAATGTGCAGACGATCTGATTTACCACCCTTCGTTTGCCATGACGATTGGAAACGGTTTTGAAAACTATTTCTTGGGAAGACTTTAAGTTTGTGGTATCTTCACTTACCTACCTCCCAACCACAAATATTATCAATGCCTTGTAGCAGCAGGACAGCATGAGGTAATGTCTCCCCAGGTGCAAAAGGAAATGCTCTATACGGCCAATCGAATGTAGGAGCCAGCTAAAGAATGTCTTAATTCTTCGTAGTTAGTTTCCCAGCGTGTCTTTCACCTGAGGGTTATATACATCACGGGATAAACGCCCAAACTGCAGTCGTATCAGTGAAACACAACTCAGATATCCCTATGGTTGAGCCTCACCGCCCCCTGTACAACAGTACTGAACATAATATACCATACAAGAGAAGACAGTCAGAACAATGCACATACATACAACAGTACTGAACATAATATACCATACAAGAGAAGACAGTCAGAACAATGCACATACATCCAACCGAACTACGAGGCGCCCAACAGGGGGACCTCATTGAGGTCACTACAGTGCTTTACTCATAAAACAACACACCTCTCTAAAGTAACACATTAAACAAATATCCCATAGTAAAGGGATCCTATGGACCCCAACGAGGCACCGCAGTCTGTTACCTGATGCGCATACCTCAAGTCGGGGATTGCTTCCCACCGCACTACCCCTTCACACAGCCCTGTCAACGCCTGTTCCCATGTACACACTGCAACTTACACGCAAAATGCCACCTACACACGACGCTAGGCGAACTCTGACCCGCAAACCACTTTCATAGGGCTACTCTCACCTGTCTACATATGGTAAGTTGTGGATTTTCTTAGTTCCTCAGTGTGGAACAAGAGTATACCAATGCAGAGCCTGCTGCATTTTAGACTATATCATGTACAGAAATATCTGGAAATAGGGGTCTCTTTCTGTTGTGTGGAGCTTGCTTTCATAACTTGCCAACTTCTTTACACAATCTGCTTTAGTGTTAGAGAGTTTACTTCAAGACCTGCACACAGATGTACTCTGATATGCAAATCCATTGAACCAGGCCATACCATTCAGGCACTCATGGTGACTCTTGGTAACAAGTACATGTATATAGCGCTTGCTGCCCTTGACGAAGCGTTGAAGCGCTTTATGGAGGATTGCACCGGACTCCGGATCAAGGGTAGTGTTTTTCCAGCGGGTAGTTCTGTACAAAGCCTTCCAGCACCGTTGGAGGACACAAAGTTTTAACCAATCAGCGTATGATGGTTATGTATATAGATTACAGGTCTCCCTTGTAATACCACTGCCGGGCTAGTGCTTAGGAGAGGCTATTAGCGCGTCTCCTGAGAGCACTATCGTGCCACGATAAAACCCCCTTTAAGGGTCTGCTTCTCGGCTCAGACAGGAGCAGGGCTCATGTGAAAAACCGTCTCCCGTGCTTCGCAGGCTCGGCCCCGTGGTCCCCCGTTCGGGTTACCAGGCTGGGGGTCCCCATTGGGAACCGAGGCCCGCGTGGTGCACATGGCGGTCTATTAAGGCGCTGAAAGTATATTCCTCCGGGGAAGCTGCAGATGTGAGGGGCCCACAGCGTCTTCCGCGAGGTCACCGGCAGCTGGAGGCCCCGGGAGCATAGCGTTTGTAAAACATGCGCCTTTATAAATAAATCAGGTGCTACCCTGGGGGATTGGACCGGATTTCGCACACGCCGGCCTGAAGGTAATGAGGAAATATAAATTTTATGGTCAAGTTGTGTTCCCTAGCGTGTACCCCACCATCTCCATGTACCAGCTTAAAGTGCATGTAACTTCCCTCCTGTGCCAGCTATGAAGGCGCAAATACATTTGCGTCCAACGTTAACATGTCCTCTTTCAAACCCACCCTGAATGGGTTGAATAGTCCGTTCCTAAGTATGCTATGCCAACGTCTTTTTGTAGTGTACTTTACACGTTTTCCAGCTCTGGCAAAGTAGGCCCTGAATTTCTGCCATCGAGCCTTTTCTTCTGGCTTCTGACTCTGAAAGCCTCAGCCCAGGTTGTCTCTGTACCCGTGAACTCTGACTTACTTCCAGCGCGGCTCACCGCGCTTAGCTCAGCCTGCTGCCTGCCAAGACTGACTACAACCTTCGAATTATCTGCTCCGCTCCTCGAAAATACATTCCTGCCTACTAGTTTCAGTAAACATCCCGCCAGCTGCAGAGCAGAAGGGCCGGCCTGTCTCCGTGCAAGTAATTCATAGCCTCTGTTACCATGCTCCCATGGAAGGCCCAAGCCCCCACGCTTCTCATGCAGACACTCAGGCGCTTATACACGCACTCACAGTCAGTATAGAATAGCTTCTGCCCCAGAGACCTTTTCCGTTCAGATAATATGGTTCCCAAACATCAGATATCAGATATGATAGAAGTACGAGTTGATCTGACATGCCAGACTTCTGTCTCTTTCCGCTAGTATAAATGTCAAGTCCCCTGCATCCTCCAGTTTCACGTCAATCACACGTCATGCAGCTGCGCGCGCATCCAAGCCTCCGATTTCTACTGACATTGCAACATTTCTGTTTTGTGCCACCCACTTATGACACCTACCCGTGACGTTTCTAGTGCATACCTCTAGTTCACGCCTAGTCCACGCCTTCTGATTACGTACTAGTAACACGTGGATGCTGTTATCTTGTCTTCTCTCAGCTGTTACGCCTACTATATTGCTTTCAATGATGTGAATTAAGTATATAAGCTATGTATTGTCAATAAAATATTGCTCTATCCCTTCCTGAACCCTTTGTGGTTGCAGGAATATGATATCCAGTTCCGGAACGATTCCTTTTTAAGGAATAAAACCCCTAAGAACTCTACCACCACGGACTCTGTTTCTTTCTTTCCGATTTGAGTTATTATTGATTAAGTACTTACCTGTATATAAATTAAGACGGTAAATTAAATATTTACGACATTTTGGCGCCCGAACAGGGACCCCTCCCCCACCCCACGCGCCGGTTGGTGCGTTGCAAGCTCTGTCCCCTGCCATCAGTTAGAAGGAAACTACGCGTACCGGCAGGATTTCCTGTATCTCCCTCTGGCCCACGGAGGTGACGAAGACTGCGATCAGCACCCAGACGAGGCGGTGAGGAGTGCGGAGGATCCCGACCAGAGCCTAGCCGAAAGAAGCAAGGTCCGAGGTGTCAAGAGGCCCACCAGTTTTCCGAAGTATCCACGTGTCGAGTCGAGTCGAGTCCGGTCCAGTCCAGTCGAGTTTTCCGAGGCCTTCTGTTTTACGTGCTTCCCGGTGAGTACCATTGCTGGGACGTATCTAGACGGGTTTGGGTACACAAGTCTGGTCTGCACTGTTTTAGACAGTGTATCTGTACTGTTTAGCAGTACATCAGTTATTAAAATTTTTGCATCGTCTCCGACAGTGTATCTGTGCTGCTTAGCAGTACATCCGGTATAGGGGGTAGTCATATATGACTCAAATGTCTTTTCATGTGATTAATGTCGTGGTATGAGTGTGACTGTTTTTAATGTGCATTATTGTGTTCTTGTATAACTAGCTGTATTCAGTATTAAGTAGCAAGGATTGAGCATTCAGTTCTAAGTAAACAAGATGCCGTTTTTCAACAAGTTAAAGCAGATAGGAACTAGGAAAGGGATACTAGAGGAAGAAATTCCTATCCCCCCTAGGGACACTCCTGGAAATTTTATGTACCATAAGCACGGCATAGATGCCATATTATATCTAGATTTTTCGGGCCGATTATACTAAACATCTAGACGAAAGACACAGATGGCCTGTTACCGGAACATGGGATGCCGAGTGCATCATGAAGGTAGAGGAAGCACTATGGAAAAAGAAAGCCAGACAATCTCAGAAAGACGCCATAGAGTTTTGGCGTAAGGAATCGCATAAGCGTGCTGAAAAAGAACTACGTAGAGAAGACAGACTTAAAGAATCAGATAAAGCCCAAGAAAACGAATTAGTTACTGAAGGGATCCGAGTAAAATCAGAGCAAGTAGACCCTGCACGAAACAATCTCGTAAACGGTATGTATCTCGCGGCCGAGGATTCGCCTGAGGCCATTTCAGAAATACCGAAAAATCTGCCGCCACCATTGGTTCCAACCAAAGTAACACACAGGACCACTAAAGACATATTCCTGAATTCCTATCTAGAGGATGTAGCACCCGCTTACACCAATCTGCCTGTTCGCGCCCCGCCCACTGACGGGGACGGGGGTGTCAACCCGCCTCCAGACCAAATTCTGCCACAACTGCAACCAGGTTTCCCCGTTCGACCGACCATTCCTCCACCTCCACCACTTCCCGCACCTAAAGTTGATCTACCGAAACCGCTTCTATCTGACCCTACTAAAAGACAAATTCAAGTACAGATACAGACTCCACAGAGAGATAATGTTCAAGCTCCCGCCTCAGGAGGTGCGATGGGGGGTCTTCGGACCCCGCCATTAACACACAGAGTACACCTTAGGGATATGGAGAGTCCTTTCACGTTCAAATCACCCCGTCTCGACATACTCAAAGAACACCTTTCAGTTTGCAGATATGATCCAGTACCCGGCAAAGACGATAGAATGATGATGGCATCACTACGGTTACGATCTGCTACTGATTTCCTGCTGTTATTTGCAGGAATGAAGGAGCGCCTAGATAGAATATATCAGTTTGTTCAGACTGGGAAAGACCCTGACAGTATTAAGGATGCCATGGAGCATCAGAAAGTTGACATTCAAGCACAGATACTACGTTTTTTCATAAATTGTTTAATAAGAGAACGAGACAGGCCTGAGACAGATCAGGATGAATTAGATGGACTCAACAGGTGGGGCCAAAATATATCTGAAGGAAAACATGATAAGGGGACTTGCATAGCCAGTATGTACAAGAAAATAAGAAAAGCAGTGATAGAAATACACGAAAAAGAGAAAGAAAAGGCTTCCCCCGAGGAGGAGGAAGAACTTGAAGAACCAGAAAAGACTACAGATACTATAGCGTATGTAGGTAAGGGAACTTACCTTAGGAAAGGCATTCGCCCAGAAAGCAAGAGAGTTTTTCTCTCCAGCTTAACCAACCCGAATTCTTCTGAACATCGGTTCCAGGAGACTGATAAAAGGCTTCGAGACCGAATAGGGTACCATGTACTCAATTCTATGGATGAACAAGAACTAGCCCGGTCAGCAATATTATGGGCTGACAATCCAGACATATACAATGATGACACCGTAGCGCAGACATTCCTGAACCTCTCCCCAGATGAGCAGAAATTAGCAGGTGTATACATGATGCAGCACCTCCTCACGTTATACAGAAACCAACATTCTGATCCAGGTCCCTTACACGAAACATTAGAAGCACTACTCATGGATAGATGGAGAGGTCTAAGTACCAAGTTAATACAAATAATTCTAGAACAACGACATAGATATAACACTTTCGTAAGCTCCGAATATGTTCCCGCTCCGCCTCCAGAAAGAAAAATGTATCATATGGAACGTCTGCATGACATTGGAAGTCAGAACCCCTTACGAGAAGTACATCCAGTTATGGGTGAGGATCATACCTTGAAACGTGTGTATGTACACACGCCTCTGACTAAGTTAGAACTGTTAGAAATGAAGAAACTAGTACCCTGCCATGATAAAGACCCTGCAGGTTTTCACAGAGAACTTAAAGACATGCTACTGATGGGGGATTACACATATGAAGATATCATGAAAATGTTAAAAGTACTGCTGCCCACGGGCATCTACGAGAAACTCAAGGAAAAGGAATGGGAGGTGGGAGAGAAAAAGATTGTATGGGCAGAAATAGAAGACGAAGAGAACAAACGTGTCCCAGGGGTAGGCCTTGGGGAGAAAACTAAAGCATTACCAGGTTTGATAGTACAGGTTCTGCCAAGATTACTGACAACAAGAAAGGAAGACTGGGATGCAATCTCAGCATGTAAACAGAAACCCGACGAAGATACTAGTGACTTCTATTCAAGATTCGAGAAATGTTTTATTATTAACAGCGGTCTTTAACCAAGTAGCGAGTGGTACCCGCATCTTTTTGTATCAAAGTTAGTCGAGAATTCCCTGTTAGCAGTTAAAAACCGTGTATACAAGGTTGAGAGTACATGGCAAGCAAATACGCCATCACAGATGTTACAAATGTTACAATACCATCAGAACAGAATTAGAGAAGAACAGGATCAGGAACAGAAACGTATGAAAGACACGAAAATGAAAATGTTAGTAGCCCAATCAGTTCCAACCGACGGCCACAGAAAGGGTACGACCCAGACTGGTCACACCGCAGCTCCCGTTAAAGGGACATGCAACTATTGCAAGCAGCCAGGTCACTACGTACATGAATGTCCAGTTCTGAAACATAACATATCAACAGGTAAAACTAAAGAAAGACCGCTTCCACCAAGACAAGATCAGGCCCAGCAACAGACCTCACAGAACGTACAGCCCATGCAGAACACGCAGCCTATGCATGCTTCATCTCATACAGCACAGACAGTAGCGGTATCACAGCCACAGCCCATTGCCGCGACTCAACAAGTTTCCCAACAGATGTACCAGTATGCCCAAGCTGCTTACCCCGATTACCAACGATACGCATGAAACAGCCTAGAGAGGGAGTTGGGTTTGCCTCTTATTGAAATTCCCGTAGATCAAGAAGGTCCTTATGTACATAGTCAAGTACTGGGAAAAGACAGAAAGTTTTTAATTGACACAGGGGCAAGCCGCACCACAATAAGCCATGACGAAGTCCCAGGGGCACCCCTCTCAGGCTCACAGAATGTTTCCCTTGGTTTTTCAGGACAGCCCATTGTAAATGAGGTATCAGAACCCGTCCCCCTGGCTGTGGGTCCATTATCACGAGTTACAGACTTGTTACTTACGAAATCATGTCCAGAAAATCTGTTAGGAATAAAAACATTGAAGGCTCTAGGAGCCATAATATGCTGTTCCCCGGAGGGAGTTAGACTCTTTCTGCGGGATTTCAAGGGTCATTATGTATTACGAGAGTTTGATGTCAGATTGAAAAATGTACCAGATCACCTGTGGGCAAAAGGCCCAACTGATGTAGGTTGTATGCATATCACACCATACCGTGTTACACTCAAGACAGGGGTTGTTTTACCCCGAATCAGACAATACAAGTTACCGCCTGATGCTGTAGTGGCTTTACTGGAAATCATTGAAGAGCTCATTGCCCAAGGAGTGGTCGTAGAGACCGACTCCAATATCTGTAATTCACCCATCATTCCGATTCTTAAACGTACTGACCCCAATGCACCGCCAGTATATCGGCTGGTGATTGATCTGCGAGAGCTGAATAAATGCATTGTACCACAGTACCCTGTGGTCCCTGATATCTCTTCCCTATTGACTGCTATTGATTCTGAAGCAACGTTCTTCACTGTAATTGATATCAAGAACGCTTTCTTTAGTGTACCCATTGATCCAGAGAGCCAATACCTCTTCGGTTCAGTTTAAATGGACGAAGTTTCAAATTTTACCGCGCACCTCAAGGATTCACAGAAAGCCCCAGCATCTATAGTCAAGCACTGAAAAGACAACTAGATTGTATTCAAATGCCAGTTAACACCGCTTTACTGCAATACGTCGATGATCTGCTGATCACCGCATGAAGTGAGCCCGAATGTGAACAAGCATCACTGACAGTTTTACATTTTCTGGCCGACAAGGGACACAAGGTGTCTCCTTCGAAGCTACAATTCTGTGTTCAGCAAGTTGTGTACTTGGGTCACTTGCTGTCCAAAGTGGGGAGACAGCTCACTCCCGATCGCATTCAGTTAATTGTAAATATGCCACAACCCCAGACACAAAAGGAAGTGCGGGCCTTCATAGGCCTCACCTCGTACTGTAGACAATGGATTCCTCAATATGCATTTCTAGCTAAACCACTCATCCAGTTAACGACACCGGAGGCAGCGACTTCGACTGTCCTTCCTTGGACTCAGGAACACACACAAGCCTTTGAGGAATTAAAGAAAGCATTATGTCGAGCACCAGTTTTAGCGACACCATGTTACAGTAAACCGTTTACACTTTTTGTTACAGAACGTGATGGTACAGCGTTGTCTGTCCTCACCCAAGATCAAGCAGGTTCACATAAGCCTTGCGCTTATTTTTCAAGTACATTGGATTCAGTAGCCCAGGCACTCCCTGCGTGCTTAAAGTCCATAGCAGCAACAGCATTAGCAATCAGACAGAGCGATTCAATTGTTTTAGGCCATCAGTTAACAGTACAAGTTCCACATTCTGTAGAGGTTCTTTTAAACAGAACCCAGACTCAGAACTTAACTATAGCACGACTGACAGGTTACGAATTAACGCTATTCCAGCCACACATAGAAATCAGACGCTGCAGCATTCTGAACCCCGCAACACTGTTACCTACAAGTATGACAGATCCAGCCCCGCATGATTGTATAGAGATCATTAATGCAGTAACAAAGCCTCGACGAGACTTAACAGATGTTCCATTGACAAATCCAGACCTGACACTTTATGTGGATGGTTCATGTATGAGAACAAGTACAGGAGAATTAGTGGCCGCATATGCAGCGACCACTGAAACCGAAGTTAGAGAAACACATCGTATTGACACCCTGTCCGCTCAAGCAGCAGAGCTCATCGCTCTGACCCGAGCCTGTATACTAGCCAAGAACAGAAATGTCAACATATACACTGATTCCCGTTATGCGTTCGGAGTTGTACACGACTTCGGAATGTTATGGCAAGAACGAGGTTTTTTGACCTCTCATGGTGCCAAGATCCAACACGGTCCCCTCATTCAAGCACTGTTAGAAGCAATACATCTGCCTTCAGGCATATCCGTCATGAAGTGTAAAGCACATACTAAAGTTACAGATTCTGTCTCCCAGGGTAACGACCTGGCAGACCAGACAGCAAAACATACAGCATTGACTCACACTCAGACAACTGACATGACAAAGACAATAGGACCGACAAATTGTATGACAGTCAGGGATCCCACACTAGATGTAATCGATATTCAGACACATGCTACCCCTGATGAAATAAAGAAATGGACTGAGCTAGGAGGGATCCAGACAGATCAAGGTTGGATGACGAAGGGAAAATCTACATGGTTTCTCCCTGACTCTATGGTTCAAGTCATAATCAATACAGCACATAGTCCAGCACATCTAGGAGAAAAAGCGATGTTAGACAGTTTACAAAATCTCTGGAGCAATAAACACTTACGAGCAGCAGCAAAACAGAAAGTGCGTACTTGCATGATCTGTTGTCAGTTCAATCCAGGAAAAAGCATCCCTGTAGAGCAAGGTGGATTTCATCCTCCCGATCACCCTTTTGAAGTCCTCCAGATGGATTATATCCAGATGGACCGTTGTCGAGGATTCAAATATGTCCTCGTAATTGTTTGTGCACTTTCCCGTTGGACCGAAGCATATCCAGTCCCAGATTACACTGCTCCGACCACTGCCAAGCAGCTGGTTCGAGAATTCTTCCCACGATACGGCTTGCCTCGTGTCGTGTACTCAGATAACGGACAGCCATTCTCATCCGAATTAATGAAACAAGTTTCCTTGCTGCTAGGATATCAGTGGAAATTCCATTGTGTCCGACATCCCGAAGCCGCAGGCCTTGTAGAGAGGCATAACCAGACATTAAAGACCCGCCTTGGAAAAATATGTCAAGAGAAAGGGGTCGACTGGATAGTCGCCCTGCCAGTTGCACTGTTCTACATGAGAATGGTTGCCCACTCGAGATCAGGACTATCCCCGTACGAAGTGGTCTTTGGTAGACCACCGAATATGTGGGGGACGCCCATTCCTAAGAAAATTACTGATGTTGATTGTAATATGTTGACAGATTACCTTGCCTCCTTGATGTCTGCACTCCAATCATGTCGTTCACAGGTTGCCGCAGCCTTCCCTGACAACACTGATGTAAAGCCGCATGACGTCCGCCCTGGGGACCTGGTTTTAATAAGGAACTTCGACAGGAAAAGTCCGCTGGAGCCCCGCTGGAAAGCGCCGAAGACCGTCCTTCTTACTACGAGGACAGCAGTGAAGGTGGAGGGCAGAAAGGGGTGGATCCACACGAGCCATATTAAACTATGCAATGAACTGAAACCAGACCCAGGCTCATCCACCCCTTCCAAAGACTGTATCGAGCCTAGTGACTTTAAAGTTTCAGAACGAGAGAAAACTCCCCAAGAAGAGTATAAATTAAAGCTCCGATCTAGCAAGTCAGACAGTTTAATTGTTTAAGTCCTCCCCTAGGTGAACCGGTTAAATAGTTTCTGACATGTATCCCCTAGATCGAGATAGAGAGAGAGAGAGACAATTCAAGAAACGTACATATTGCAAATCACTGCGTAGTCACTGTATAGTGACATTATTAATTATGTTTTTTCTAAGTCTTCTGATTATTGTTGCAAGTATACTGCTTCCTATCTATTACCCTATTTTCAAGCGTGAACAACCTGCTTACAATGTTTCTGCTGAACATTCTTTTAGTGAGTTACCTCCACATGAACTCTCTTACAGACTCGCGCTGCGCAACAACACATTCATTAGTATGCTACACCATTCCCATCAGACTAATAATGCTACAAACTGCTGGATATGTGGCCGACTCCCTCCCTACCAGAATTACAAGGGAGCTCTGCCCCTCTTTCCGTACCCGTTCACTCACAATGGCTCCTGTGGTGCATGGTTTAAAATAATTAATTCCTTAGATATTGCTGTTTTCAAAGGGAGCTGGGTTTGGGGAAACTTGAACTTAGTTCTGCTCGATGTCTGTTACCCTGATAAGGAGGGACTCCCCACTAGAATAGGAACTGATCTAGAAAACGAAGTGTATGGATTAGGTAATTACACAATTAACCTTATGATTCTTACTGTTGAATCCGAAGCTGCACCAGTTCTGCCCGCTATGTCAGTATTACCAGTCACTGGTGAATTATGTGTCAGGAAGAAAGGTTCAGTACACTTAGGTCATAGTAAATGTACTACTGTGGTCGAATTCAGTGATCATGGTAAATCGTCCTTTAAAGCTATCCGTCATTCTTATTTTGTTTGTGGTCATACCGCATACATACGTTTACCTCCAGATTGGGATGGTACCTGTTATATTGCATTCCTTCTGCCACCTGTTTTTTTAGCCCCTCCTGATTATCACAGAAATACAAATCTAGTAAAGAATAGACTCAGAAGAGATCTCCCGCTTGTCGACTACACAGAAACGGCATGGGAACAATACACCGATTTTAATAAAGGATTCTTTTTCTTTTTGGGCCCTGTCCAAAATAGTAAACTAATACGCAGATTAACTAGAACACTTGAAGCAGTAGTGAATGAAACTGCCTCCGCACTAGGTAACTTAACCGAAGAGCAGTCCGCCATGCGGGTTGTTGTCCTTCAGAATCGTCTTGTTATTGACGTCATCTTGGCAGATAAAGGTGGAGCCTGTAAGGTCATCGGGTCAAGTTGCTGTGTTTTCATTCCAGAAAACGCGCCATCTGTATATAAAGCTATTACACGTCTTCATAAAATTGCCAATCTGATACATCAGAATCCAGGCACCTGGACTTGGTCCGGTTGGTTCTGGACAACGTTAACCGCTTGGGGATGGAAGATCCTATCCTTCCTAGGCATTGGCCTAGTCCTAGTATTCAGTTGCTGCCTGTGCTTACAGTGTGGGCCAGCGATTTGGGGACTGTGTGCCACATCATGCATTGAACATTCCAGTTTTCTTTCAAGACGTGAAAGAAAGAAAGAAAGAAGAGCAAATGATGTTACAAGAACAAACTGATCGATTCATGAGGATCGATATATCATGAAGGGTCCGTAGGGAACAAGGAGGGAATGAGGAAATATAAATTTTATGGTCAAGTTGTGTTCCCTAGCGTGTACCCCACCGTCTCCATGTACCAGCTTAAAGTGCATGTAACTTCCCTCCTGTGCCAGCTATGAAGGCGCAAATACATTTGCGTCCAACGTTAACATGTCCTCTTTCAAACCCACCCTGAATGGGTTGAATAGTCCGTTCCTAAGTATGCTATGCCAACGTCTTTTTGTAGTGTACTTTACACGTTTTCCAGCTCTGGCAAAGTAGGCCCTGAATTTCTGCCATCGAGCCTTTTCTTCTGGCTTCTGACTCTGAAAGCCTCAGCCCAGGTTGTCTCTGTACCCGTGAACTCTGACTTACTTCCAGCGCGGCTCACCGCGCTTAGCTCAGCCTGCTGCCTGCCAAGACTGACTACAACCTTCGAATTATCTGCTCCGCTCCTCGAAAATACATTCCTGCCTACTAGTTTCAGTAAACATCCCGCCAGCTGCAGAGCAGAAGGGCCGGCCTGTCTCCGTGCAAGTAATTCATAGCCTCTGTTACCATGCTCCCATGGAAGGCCCAAGCCCCCACGCTTCTCATGCAGACACTCAGGCGCTTATACACGCACTCACAGTCAGTATAGAATAGCTTCTGCCCCAGAGACCTTTTCCGTTCAGATAATATGGTTCCCAAACATCAGATATCAGATATGATAGAAGTACGAGTTGATCTGACATGCCAGACTTCTGTCTCTTTCCGCTAGTATAAATGTCAAGTCCCCTGCACCCTCCAGTTTCACGTCAATCACACGTCATGCAGCTGCGCGCGCATCCAAGCCTCCGATTTCTACTGACATTGCAACATTTCTGTTTTGTGCCACCCACTTATGACACCTACCCGTGACGTTTCTAGTGCATACCTCTAGTTCACGCCTAGTCCACGCCTTCTGATTACGTACTAGTAACACGTGGATGCTGTTATCTTGTCTTCTCTCAGCTGTTACGCCTACTATATTGCTTTCAATGATGTGAATTAAGTATATAAGCTATGTATTGTCAATAAAATATTGCTCTATCCCTTCCTGAACCCTTTGTGGTTGCAGGAATATGATATCCAGTTCCGGAACGATTCCTTTTTAAGGAATAAAACCCCTAAGAACTCTAACACCACGGACTCTGTTTCTTTCTTTCCGATTTGAGTTATTATTGATTAAGTACTTACCTGCATATAAATTAAGACGGTAAATTAAATATTTACGACAGTAACCCTGTAGAACAATGCACATTTCAGACCATGCGTGCAGGCTGTGCGATCCGTTTAATCGTTGAGCATTTCTTACACACTAATACATTTGTTTAAAGGTACAGCCTACTGATATACACAAAAAGGCGTATAGCATTTTAATTATTAAAGATATGCTCTGTATACACAGGAGAGGGTAATTAAAAGATAATCTGTTTATGCACAGAAATAGAAGAACTTTGAATTATGGAAGGTAACACATACACTAATAGCAATCATTAAAAGTACAATCAATCTACCCATATCTAGTGGGAGTTATTTAAAAGTATTGTCGACATTTAAACTGCAATTTGATTATTATCAAAGGATTTTTTTATAAGTCTCTTTGCACGTTAAGAAAGTGATTGAAACGTAGATTTTATTTACACCCAATAGAAGAGTTGTTTAAAAGTATGATTTCTCTCTATATATTTCTCTTTATATAAACAACAGCTTACTATACTCAGTAACAGGGTTCTTCAAAAGTAATGCCTGTTTAAACACATTAATAGAGTTACTCAAATTAAACTGTCAACGCACACTAATAGAGTTATTAAAACAAGGGCAGAAGGCACTGTCTGACAGCTCTGACAAAGCTTTGCTGGGACGTCAGTCTGAGATGAAGGCTGCCTGCTTTCCCGACTCTCCCTACTTGCACTTCCCTCCTCTGTGCTCCCAGCCCCTCCCTGCCCTGTGAGTTTCACTGACCTGGCATGGCGGGTGGCACGCGCTGTCTGGGGATCCCGAAAAAGCGGGGAGGACTTTTGTTTGCAGGAATATTTCAGCATCGGAGACTTCCTAGTGTAAGTGCCAGGTGCGGATCCCTCCCATGGCGGTGAGTGGGCCGAGACAGAGGAGGCGATGGTGGGACCACCAGCCGCTGAGCAATAAGCTTCTTAAATTAACAGGGTCAGGCGCAGCACTGAAAGCGATCGTGCTATTGTAAAAAAACAAACAAAAAAACACGCCCGCGAGTGGCATTGGAAAGGTTATCTCCACAAAGCGTGTCTCCTAAAGCGCGCGCGTTCACAGCGTGTGTCTCCTAAAGCGCGCGGTCAGACCCATTGTCTGCAAAGGGTTTAATAAAGCTCGTGCAACTCTCCTGTCCCACTTCGCTCCCTAAACAGCGACAATAAGTATCGCTGGCGACAGCGCTTCGCGCTGCAACGCCAGCGAGACCTAAAAATTATATATATATAAATATATCCAAGCTGCGTTTGTTCCCGGGGCCTCCCGGGTTCAAAACAAAAGAAGCCGCCACTCCAGTCAGTGTGTTTTTCAGAAATCCATCATTTTATTATTCGAACCTCTGCAGCATAATGTCACAGCGAAAAACCAACGCGTTTCGTGAGCTCCCAACTCACTTGATCACGGTTGTTACAAACACTGTTTGCTGAGAATAATTTAAAAGGGAGTCCCTCCCCCCCATCGGTCACATGATTTCGACCATGTGTTTCTATGACACTATGGCCTTCTGGGATTCGTAGTTTTCACATTGCAAAGTGTAATTTCATGTTATTTTCACAAGAAAAAACTTTTTACACACCCCTTCCCAATATTTGACTGTTTTTTTGCAAATTCTTTTTTTCTATTATTTACATTCTCATTTTCTTATGTGCAGGGAAATTGAAATAAGGTTCAAATGAAAAATAAAAGCCCTCAAGTGGGCTGACTCAGTCATATGAAAACATTTCTATCATTTGCATGGATTATTTTTGCAAATTCAGTGTTTCCCTACTATGCATTATTTAAATCTCTTCAACATTACTTTTCAAAATTCTGCCAAACAATCATTGGGGTCCTTTTGATTAACCCGTAGGTCCCGGTCTATTTCATTTAGACCCTTTGGAGCCCTCTGGTGGGCTGATATTGAATGGGGTGTTGAATTGTGTCCTCAAATATCCCAGAGGTTCATTATATGATGGGTTGTAACGTGGGGTTAAGGAGGGAAAAATAGTTATTATGGAGTACATTCAGAGAAGGCTTTCATTATTTTAAATGTGTACATAAAGTTCCTCGGATTGGTTCAGACCAAAAGGGGTCATTGTTCGAAAGTTCAAGATATGGCGTGATTCCTTTTGGCGCAATAATTTTTCTCGATGTCCCCCCCGTTCTGTTGGGGGCAATGTTTCCAGCCCTAGAAATTTCAAAAGTCGCCAATTGCCATTGTGATTTGTCTCCATGTGTTTGGCCACCGCATTTCCTCTATCCTTGTTTGTTGTGGCCCTTGTATGTTCCAAGATACGCTTTTTGAGTTCACAAATAGTACTTCCTATATAGCGTAACTTGCACGGACATTCAATTAGATAGACTGTGTATTGACTTTTGCAAGTGATTAGCTCTTTGATCTTCCAAATTTTTCCATTGGCCATTTCAATTTGTTTCGTTGGTTTAGCTATCTCGCAAACTTTGCAATTATAACATTTGTTGAATCCAACTGTTTTCAACCAGGGTGTTTTTTTGCGGTTCATGAAGTGGCTATGGATCAATTGGTCCTTCAAATTTTTGGTTCTACGGTATGTAACCACTGGGTGATCGCCCATTTTTTTGCCAATTGTCGGATCCAATTTAAGTAATTTCCAATTTTTTCTTAGAATTTGGATCACTTTTTTTGCTTCTTTGCTATAGTCAAGTATCAGTCTTATTGGTTCTTCCATTTCTTTTTCTTTTGTTTGGGGTTTCAGACACTCTGCCCTTGGTTTCTCATTGGCTCTTTCCCAACACTTTCTCGTCAGATTTTTTCCATATTTCCGCTTGTGGAATCTCTCCATTGTTTTGGCACTATGTTTTTCCCATTCTGTGTTTTCGCTACATATTCTTTTTACCCGGAGAAACTCTCCGTATGGTATGCTCGATATCAGGGCGGGTTGATGAAAGCTTGTGGCTTCCAATGTTGAATTTGTAGCCGTTTTCTTCCTGTGTAAGGTGGTTTCCAATTTATTGTTTTGGATATACACTTCCGTATCCAAGAAGGATATTGATTGCCTGCTTTTTGTGTAGGTGAATTTCAGATCTTTTGTACTGTTGTTCAGGACATCAAAGTACTCTTCAAATTCACTTTCACTTCCCCTCCACACTATGAATAGATCATCAATGAATCTCTTCCATTGTACAATGTGTTGGGTATATTTGGCATTTTGTTGATTCCAGGCTATCTCTTCCTCCCACCAACCCATTGCTATGCAAGCATAGCTTGGACTGAATGAAAACCCCATTGCCGCGCCACTTCGCTGGCAATAGAGTTGTTCTCCAAAAAAGAAGATGTTATTGGAGAGTAATAGGTTGATCATTTCATACAACATATCATTATGTTCTTTATAGTGTATGTTGCGTCTTTCCAGAAAGTGTTTACAAGCCATTAGTCCCAATTCATTATCGATGTTTGTGTAGAGTCCGATAACATCCATGGATATTAGCAAATAGTTATCCTGCCAAATCAAATCAGATATGGTACACACAAAGTCTGTAGTATCTTTCAAAAGGCCATAGTGTCATAGAAACACATGGTCGAAATCATGTGACCGATGGGGGGGGAGGGACTCCCTTTTAAATTATTCTCAGCAAACAGTGTTTGTAACAACCGTGATCAAGTGAGTTGGGAGCTCACGAAACGCGTTGGTTTTTCGCTGTGACATTATGCTGCAGAGGTTCGAATAATAAAATGATGGATTTCTGAAAAACACACTGACTGGAGTGGCGGCTTCTTTTGTTTTGAACCCGGGAGGCCCCGGGAACAAACGCAGCTTGGACATATTGCGGTTTGGTTCTACCGCGTGAAGCGACGCACTTGCCAGCAGCGCTGAAAAACAAAAGGAGAGCGGAACCAATCTGGGTTTATATATAAATATATATATATGTATATATATATATATATATATATATATATATATATATATATATATATATATATATATACGTGTGTGTGTGTGTGTGCGCGCTTGTGTTTGTGTGTGTATACACAACTACTTACACAGACACAAACGAGCCGTCAGCTCTATTTATCGGATGATTTGTTTATGTATTCTTCACATTTTGCTTCCACCCACCACAGGTAACAGCATGGGGCACTGGGTCAGACACTGTGATTGACCCAAAGTGACTTTTGCACATGTGCACATCCACCTCAAAAGAAGTCCACCTCCTTGACAGGCTGAAAGACCAATTTCTGTTTTCATTTGATGTTATTTATTGTTATTCTAGCAATAGTTCCTTTTTTCTTTTACCCCTTAATTGCGGGGAACGTTCAGCGGACGTTGCGTGCACTACCTCGCTAGTGCTGCGCACGTCCGTTGAACGTTCCTATTCCATCCGCTCAATGGAACGTTCCGCACTAGCGCGGAATTTGCGGCGCAGGCAACGGGTTTATTTATTTTTCGCTGCAAATATGCACCTCAACTCTAGGCAGTAGTACTTCAACTTTTTTTACGCCTTTTGCAATTCTCATGTCCTTTGCATATGTTTGCAAAATATATAACTTAAATAAATGTAAAACATTGGCGGCCTTCCACAGCCCAGACCTGTTGAATTTGACA
Organism: Lissotriton vulgaris; assembly: GCF_964263255.1. NCBI lineage: Eukaryota > Metazoa > Chordata > Amphibia > Caudata > Salamandridae > Lissotriton > Lissotriton vulgaris. The sequence continues at coordinate 1,968,727,355 of NC_141693.1, forward strand.
ATACTTGTTGTTTACTGATTTTCAAAAGGGGGGATTGCTTATCTCCTTAACCGCTGCGCAAATTTCGCTGCGGTGCAGGAGTTCTATTAGGTGGGCAGAGCCGTGTCAGCCAACGGACGTGCGCAGCACTACCGAGGTATTGCTCGCGACGGCCGTTGGCCGACGCGTGCACACAATGGGTTATGGGCTTGAAAATAAATCCCAGGGCGTGACGGAATAACTCTAGGTGCAATTTTGAGAAAGAAAGTCATAACATTCCTTACCTAACAATGAGAGCCTCTTTCGAATTTTGGATGAAAACATAAGTCGATATTCCAAATAATGAGAAAAAAGCAAAACAGTAAGGTCCTGCTGCATATTTCGGCAGACAACGGTGATGGATATCCTGTCTGCCAAAATCCCATTATAACCTATGGGATTAATATTTCGGTGGACTGGATATCCTTCACCATTGTGATGGAGTAGCCCGTCGCAAAGATCTAAATTAGGCCCTTAGTTATTAGATTTCCTGACCGGAGGATTTTTGTTACCCACAATGATTCCAAAACAGATAGCATCGCCGCCAACTGGAAGAGTCAGAAACACAATCTTGGTGCATAAACTCGGATGAAAGTTTAGTGCAAAAAAAGGCCACTCGGGAAATTAAAAACACATGACATGACGTTTTCCACTCACTACAATCTTTGTAAGCCATTGATATTGACACTTCTATGGATACCACCATGTTAAAGGCACACATCCCAATAGACCCGATTCAGATGGGAGGCTCCCGATTTCTGAAGCCTGAAATTGCTTTTTTTGGGTGTCTCCCGCCTGAAATTACCTCTGTTTCAATAGAAGCCATTGGGGAAATACATTCCTTTTTTTAAATCTCCCACTTTCGTCTTTTAGAATGTTGGCATGTATGTAAATGGGGGCTCATCCCATCTCCTTTTGGCTTCCAGGAGGTTTATTTTCAGTGCCGCTAAAGAGAGGAGGCCACACTTGACAAAGAGTTCCGACCTCAGGGAGGGATGCCGTCACTAGCACCAAGAGGTCTTGGACAAGGCTTTTAACCCCTTCCATGCGGCCGCGATTCCCCTGGTGTGCTGTAAACAACACGAACAGGAGCGGGCCGTGACGAACCCCAGCCGTCATCAGCACACGAGCACCGTAGTGCATGACGGCTGGGGTTCGTCATCAGCACGGAAGGGGTTAACAGTGCTCTGTTGCACTTGGATGCTTGCTGAGGAGTCAAGTTAATCTCTGCACACCCTCAGAGCCACAAAATCCTTGGAAATTCTGTCTCAGACCTCGACATCTTAGCTGTAGAACCAGACCTCCCTAAATATGTTCAATATCCAGGTCTGGGGGCTAAAAAAAAAACACTTTGGGTAGCTAAATGGATCTATTTTATCAATGACGAATGTAAGCCTGACGTTTCCAATTAGTATTTGTTGTTCCTTCTTTTGTTAATTTGTTTTTCAATATCATTTACTTGAACGTCAACTGGACCATTAGTCAAATAATAGTTCTTACAGAGTATTCTGACGTTCGATAAAACACCGTAGACCCACCTACATTTGTTGACATATTGCTTTCTAGTGACTGAATGCAAAAATGTGAAACACCACTTAGTAACAAATAAGTCTTCAGCCAAACGAGGACTGAGCCAGCCTGGGTGCTTGAATCCCTTCACGACATGGAAGCCTACATCTGCAAAGCCTACTGCACCTAACTACGACCACCACGATCTGCCGTAAAAGGAACGAACCGCAAAGAACACTTATCCTTGAGCAACAAATCACAAGCCTCTGTACAAGGATTATTGTACACACCACCCGCTGCAAGATCAACAGCAAGGCACCAGACCAGCTATCATCTACCACTGTTATATTAAATGATGCCAAGACTGTCTGTGGTCCTATTGACTTTATCCGGCCTCCTCCAATAGAAGGTGAAAAGTTCTGTCCAACAAAGTGAACAAAAAATGTTCTCAAACTCTCAGCAGAAAGCAGGCCTTGGAGAGGTTGGAGGTCCTAGCACATAAGAAACAACACGTGGCGCCCCCTTCACGTGACTGGAACATTCTTCACAATGTTTACAGCTTAAAATTCCATATTTAGCCCAAATCCCTCACCAATGCTCTAGGCATGTTTAGATTTTAAACTTTGAGAGTATTGCAGCAGGTTACCTTCATCGCTATTACATTTTTATATTATAATTGTTAATATTTAGATTACTACATCTCTTAATGTCATGTACATTAGTTACTATTATTAATAGACCCATTAATATTATAACTATCTTTTTTTTATTAACACTTGCATTATTTTACTACCGTTTCTAAACCCAGCAAAAATGTGGATAGTGAAAAGTGTTGCCTTCAGCTGGTTAAATCTTACTTTAAACCAATCGGGTCAAGGGTTGCAGTTGCAGAGCAGCGCTGCTTGGATGGATACAATACTCCGATTCGCACTGGACTCCTGACATGGCCACCATAAAGAAGCATTTCCTTCTTGACACTCCTGATCCACTAGTGTGCACCTCGACTCACCCAGCCATAAAAGAGTTTTTTTCCACGACTACCGATAGATTGGACTAATCGTCCCAAGGCATGTCATAACACACTCATTTTAAACTTGACATTATTGTAAATACATCTTAATCACTTTCATCTGTTGTTTAACATGCATTGCTCTTAACTCATCAGATGGCAAAGACGCAATGATGCCCAATAATCACACCACGCTACACTACCTGTAACAACACATCCTGTTTCAGGACTGCTACAGGGGCTGGCATTATCAAGAACTGCAAGTCTTACTTTACAATACATCAGTGTCTTGTAGAGCAATTTCTTACAATAAACAGTGTAAGAACCCAGAGAGTCCGCCTCCCACCATTCAACTCAGAGGCCACTGAAGTCATCTGCGGCGTACCCCAAGGGTCCTCACTCAGTCCCACCCTCTTCAACGTATACATGAGCCCCCTCGCGACCATCGCGCGCCAACACAACCTCAACATCATCTCCTACGCGGATGACACTCAACTGATCCTATCACTCACCAAAGACCCTAACACCGCCAAAACCAACCTACATGAAGGAATGAAAGAAGTAGCCGAGTGGATGAAGCACAGCCGTCTGAAACTGAACTCAGACAAAACAGAAGTCCTTATCTTAGGCACCTCCCCCTCCGCCTGGGACGACTCTTGGTGGCCAGAGGCCCTTGGAAAAGCACCCATCCCGACGGATCACGCACGGAACCTGGGCGTCATCCTGGACTCCTCACTCTCTATGAACAGACAAGTCAACGCCGTTTCATCATCTTGCTTCAACATTCTTCGCATGCTAAAAAAAACATTTCGCTGGATCCCCACCGAAACCAGAAAAACGGTCACCCATGCATTGGTTACTAGCCGCCTGGACTACGGAAACACCCTATACGCCGGTATCACCGCAAAACTCCAGAAAAAACTCCAACGCATCCAGAACGCATCAGCCAGACTCATACTAGACATCCCGCGTAAAGACCACATCTCTAGTCACCTGAAAAACCTTCACTGGCTCCCCGTCAATAAGAGGATTACTTTCCGACTCCTAACCCACGCACACAAAGCACTTTACGAACTTGGACCCGAATGCCTCAACATACAACTTTCCTTCTACACCCCCTCCCGCCAACTACGATCCTCCAACCAAGCCCTTGCTACCGTACCTCGCATCAATAAAACCACCATGGGAGGTAGATCCTTCTCCTACCTCGCAGCTAAAACCTGGAACTCACTCCCCACTCACCTTCGTCTCACTCAGAACCATCTAGCATTCAGAAAGCAACTTAAAACTTGGATATTCGACAAGTAACTCCCCACCCTTCTTCAAGCGCCTTGAGACCCTCCGGGTATGTAGCGCGCTATATAAATCTTTTGACTTGACTTGACTTGACAGTGATTCCTGCGATGTAGCCTTAGCTGCATAGTGGGTCACACAGGTCTCTCGAAAATGTTTCAACAAACTTAGTCCTGTTGAACTACAACTACACTTTCAGATTAGAGGACTCACAATAACACCTTTTTTGCTGATGTGAGTTCTGAGAAAACTATGTAAAAGTTAGTTTTTGCAGCAAGAAATAAAACTTTTTTATTTTAGGTCAACTACCTATTTTATTGAATAAAAAAACAATAATCACTTAGGTCCATCAACTTCGCTCTCTCCATGTTTTAAATCGTATTATTTACAAACAAATGCTAAAAGCTTGAGTTTTAGTTTGCCGTAGAGAGTTCCTTGTTTCTTTGCTGCATTTCAGATTGTATGTAGTCACGAGGTTAGCACTGTTGTAGGACTCATAATACAATCCTTAATTTTGCCTTGCTTTCAGCCTTGAAAAGGATTGCTTGATTCATAAAGCTCATGGAAGCGAAACGTCTTGGTGAACCATCTGGTTCCAAGTAACCAGAATCAACACGCATTTACAATGCAATGATCTCGTCTTTTTTTAAAGTTAGAGCTATTGGCATTGTTCATGACATTATTTTTGTTTTTAAAACATAAATAAATGGCATTGTCATTTACAATGCCAATAGCTTATTTTCTCGCAAATGCGAGACCTATTGCATTTGCACCACACATGTGGAGAAGTGTGGCTCAGGGGTTAGAGGCGGCAGACCCGGAAGCTGAGATCGGCCCTGGACCAGGGTTCAATTCCCCGCCTCGACGGGGCTTGGGCTCAATAATTCCACGGACTCGATAATTCTTGCTCCGGTGCCTACTCGACTCACGGGTTCACACTCTGCGACTCTGGGCAATAGCTTGCTTAATCTCCACAACGGCCCCTCGCGGCGGGATGCCTGGCTTTCACCTTGTGGATACCCTGCCGGGGTCATCTCACAGGGGAATACCAGGACGGGTTTCCTAAGCAAGCGCTTAGATGCCTGCGATGTGGGTAATTTGCGCTATATAAATACATGTACATTTACATGTACATTTACATACACACACACACACACAGAGTCACACACACACACACAGCCACACACACAGACAGAGCTGCACACACATAGAGCCACACAGACAGAGCCACACACACACAGACAGAGCCACACACACAGACAGAACCATACACACACAGATCCACACACAGACAGATCCACACATACACACACAGAGCCACACACACAGAGACACACACACAGACAGAGCCACACACACAGAGCCACACACGCGCACAGAAAGAGCCACACTCACACAAAAACAGAGCCACACACACAGAGCCGCACACACATAGAGCCACACACACACAGAGAGCCAAACACACACAAACAGAGCCACACACACAGAGAGCCACACACACACACAGACAGAGCCAGACACACACACACAGAGCCAGACACACACACACAGAGCCACACGCACACACACAGAGCCACACACACAGACAGAACCACACACACAGAGCCACACACACACACACAGACAGAGCCACACACACAGACAGATCCACACACACAGATCCACACACACAGAGCCACACACAGACAGAGACACACACACACACACACGCACACAGACAGAGCCACACACACACACAGCCACACACAGACAGAGACACACACACAGAGACAGAGCCACACACACACAGATCCACACACACACACAGACAGATCCACACATACACACACAGAGCCACGCACACACAGAGCCACACACACACAGAGCCACACACGCGCACAGAAAGAGCCACACACACACACATAGACAGAGCGACACTCACACAGACAGAGCCACACACAGAGCCACACACACACACAGAGCCACACACACAGACAGAGCCGCACACACATAGAGCCACACACACACAGAGAGCCAAACACACACAAACAGAGCCACACACACAGAGAGCCACACACAGAGCCACACACACACAGAGCCACACACACAAACAGACAGAGCCACACACACACACAGACAGAGCCACACACACACAGAGCCACACACACAGACAGAACCACACACACAGAGCCACACACACACAGACAGACAGATCCACACACACAGACAGATCCACACACACAGACAGATCCACACACACACAGAGCCACACACACAGACAGATCCACACACACACAGCGCCACACACACAGAGCCACACACAGACAGAGACACACACACACACACACACACACGCACACAGACAGAGCCACACACACGCACAGCCACACACAGACAGAGCCACACACACACACAGCCACACACAGACAGAGACACACACACACACACAGACAGAGCCACACACACACACAGAGCCACACACACACACACACAGGAAGCCACACACACACAGAGGCACACACACAGGGAGCCACACACACACACACAGGGAGACACACACACACACACACACAGAGCCACACACACACACAGAGCCACAAACACAGAGAGCCACACACACACACAGAGCCACACACACACACACACAGAGCCACACACACACACAGAGCCACACACACACAGAGCCACACACACACACAGAGCCACACACAGACAGACAGAGCCACACACACACACACACACAGACAGAGCCAAACACACAGAGAGCCACACACACACAGCCACACACACACACACACAGCCACACACAGCCACACACACAGAGAGAGAGAGCCACACACAGAGCCACACACACACAGAGCCACACACACATACACAGAGCCACGCACACACACAGAGAGCCACACACACAGACCCACACAGAGAGCCACACACACACACAGAGTCACACACACACAGAGAGCCACACACACACACAGAGCCACACACACACACAGAGCCACACACACAGAGAGATACACACACACAGAGCCATACACACACACAGAGAGCCACACACACATAGAGAGCCACACACACACACACACAGAGCACCACATACACACAGAGAGCGCCACAAACACACAGAGAGCGCCACACACACACACACAGAGCACCACACACACACAGAGAGCGCCACACACACACAGAGCGCCACACACACACAGAGCGCCACATACACAGAGAGCGCCACACACACACAGCTGTTGCGTTTGAGCCCATGTCTTAAGGGACCACTGACTTTAATGAATGTTTTTGGACAGAAACCACACATTTTCGGCTAAAACTAACTTCTGAGTCAATATTCAACAGCGCACCCCTTACCCCAGACTAAGAACTGATCTCTTTCAACATGAACAGTGTAGGGGAAATATCTACCGAACGCAAACAATACTTTCCAAGAACTGATCTCTTGCAACATGGACAGTGTAGGGGAAATACCTTCCGAACACAAACAATACTTTCTAATTGAATAAAGACACACAGTAATGTATAGGGCCAGTGCCCTGCAGCCTTATTTGGCGGCGGTGCCCCTAGGTGATGCTGGGGAGGGTACTGCGGATGCTGCTGTTTGTGGTGCTGATGAAGCAGGTGTTGCTGTGGTTGGTGGTGGTGGTGCTGGGCTCCCTGCCCCCTCTAGGCTTGACCCCAGCTGATAGTGGTGCTGCTGGACACCTGGCTGCAGACTAAGCATGAAACCGGAGCGGGTCTTGGGGGGCTCCAGGAGGGGGAAGAGGAAGGGCGGCAAGGACCCCTGCGAGAAGGAGTTGTAAATAGGACCCCGAGGGGGGCGAGAAAGAGGCGCCGTCCTGCTGCGGGGGGAGCGGGGACTCAGGCTCCGTGCTCACGGCATGCTCGTGCTCCGGCCGGGGGGGCAGGGTGTGCTCTAGGCCCCCGGGATCCCTGCTTGGGGGACTCCCTGCGGCGCGGCTCGGGAGGAGCCCCGGGGCGCAGCCGGGGGGTAGAGGCGTGGGTGGGGGGCTGCACGGAGTCGGCGGTCGGCATCTCATAGGAGCCCGTCATCCGAGCCGGGGAGAGGGGACGATGGCAGCCGGGCTCAGGCCCTGCGCACTCCAGCTGCGTGGCGGGGGCTCGGCTGCATACACACACCAGAGGGGCAACTTCGGAACATGTCTATTGTCCTGAGCTCACCTCGACAATGAGGTGAAATGTAAAATAAGTCACACGAGCTGTCCTGTTGGACACTCGTGCCGGATAATCGGTCTTATAATGTATTCACATGTTTACCAACGTAGCGCTCTCGTTGGTCGGCAATTAGGCTGAAAAGGACTTCTGTGCAAGGTAAGGCGAGTGATTGCCGGATTGAAGAAGGGTAATGACTAGGGTGGTATAATGCCCTACCTCACATGGGCTGAGTCAGTCTACTCTCGGCCCACACGAAGGTTACAGTGCGTCTTAAGCGTAATATCTAAAAACAGACATTAGCAAAATAGAAACACAGAGGGCTGTAGGTCAGCATCAAGCTAATACTTGTTTTTAATGTCATTCCTTTCTATGACTCACCAAGCATCCAGTGAGTGGAGCCCTCTGCTCCGGCGGGAGGGTCCCTTCCCTCCTCTGCCCGGTTGGCACAGCTCTCGGTCCTCTCTCGGAGCCTCCTTTGTGCTGGCGTCCGAGCCCGGTCCCTGCGCCGCTCTGGGGTCGACGCTGCCTGCTCCGCCCAGGATCCTCCTCCGGCCCCGGCAGCGGCACAGCATAAATAATCAGCCGGGCGGGGAGCTCCAGCCGCCTCCTCCCCCACTTCCGCACCAGCCCCGCTGTCGGAGAGCGAGGGGGCGGCGCCAGCCCCGCTCCACACCGCCGACCCCATCGCTGAAGAGGGACATGGCAGGGCACCTCTTGCTTCAGGCAGATTCTCCTCACTTGAACAAGCGAGGGGACGGAGGGGGGTGGGGTGGAGAGTGGGAAGGAGGGTGTGAGTGCGCAGGGTAATTGATGGCAGCCCTGCGGAGCGGTCTGAAAATGACCAGCTCTGATCGGTTTCAGAAGGAGAGCACAGGTGGGGAGGAGCACAGAAGGGGCAGGGAGAGAGACAGAGGGAAAGAGAAGAGGTGGGAAGAGACGGGGCAGGAGGAGGACACCAGGGGAGTGATCGTGAAGACAAGCGCTCGCCATTTGCATTTAGGCCCCGTCCTTTTCAGAATGGGGGTCGGGTTTTTATTTCTCTCCTTTTCCCATTGGCTGGAATGCAAAATTCCAGCCAATGGGAAGAGGAGAGAAAGAAACTAAAAAACACACCCCCGAATCCAAAAAAGACGGGGCTTAAATGGAAAGACAAACCTCTTCTCCAATGGCTGGCCTCCGTTTAGGAAGCCAGCCAATGGAGAAGAGGGGCGGGTTTAAGCCCCATACTCTAAAACATAAAATTTCGCCAGCGAGACTGCACAAGCGCAGCCTTTGCAGGCTGAGACCTAAAAATGAATATAGGGAGTCAAGGGTCAATTGACTCCTTACCCGCGACGTAAATTCCGCCACGTTGCCGGAGAATTAATGAGTGGGCGGGGCTCGGACGGCCCCTGGCCTGCCTCCGCACCCGCCCCCTGTGACGTCAGACGACTGGGGGCGGTCCGAGGCATGGAACCGGTAAATGCAACCTGTGAAACAGAATAGTGATTCCGGAGATAAATTATAAATATAGCTAATTTATTTACAAACGGTGTTGCCTGCATCGTAACAATGGAATGTCCATAAAAAAGTATGGTGAGGCAGCAGCTCCATATGTTGCCTTATCAGCAAGAGAGGGTTTTAAACTGCCTACTCAACTAATCTGATTTTGCACAAATTTAGCAGAGACCTTTCCTGCGCCAGGTACAGTTACTGCACCTTTTTCGTGGATACAAGAAGCACAGAGAAGCAGACAGAAGAGGGGGGGTTGATGCGATTGAACCCTATGCGCAATCAGCCAGGTCTATCTACCGTCCCACTCTGCAACTCTGGGCTATAGCTTGCTTAATCTCCACAACGGCCCCCACAACGCTAAGGATGCCTGGCCTTCACCCTGGGGGTGCCCAGGAGTGGATGCCTCACAGGGAAAGCCAGGACGGGTTCCACAGCGGTATTCGTACAAGTGCCTTGAGACCCTTGCGAGTGAGTAGTGCGCTATACAAGTATCAATTTACATTTACATTTACCACAAAGGTACTCTGCACTGGTGCACTCATCATGCCTGTATCTCAGATACAGGAAGCGCAGAGAAGCAGACAGAAGAGTGAAGTTGATGGGATTGATCCCTATGTGCAATCAGCCAGGTCGATCTACCACCACGAAGGTACTCTGCACCGGTGCACTCATCATCTGGGAAGCGCAAAGAAGCCGGTGGAGAAGCTGGGAGTGGTGTGATTCGACCCTTAGTACTTCCAGAAAGGAGGCTCTGAGTGGCACTCAAGCAGACGATCACTGGTTGGACCACTCGGTGTTAATTCAATAATAGAATTTGGAATGCTCTTCCTCCCGAGATCAGATCCAACCCACGGACTACCTCTTTCAAAAAAACATGTCAAGTGGCTAATACTGAACGACCATCGACAGCAATAGCCCTGATGCCATCTTTAATCCACTTCCATCGCCAGCTTGACAATCTTTTTACCGATTGCTCTAAATTGGTTATGTTTCTCTTCACAGGTCCTTTTTGATGTCTTACTTGCTGTAACGGTTTTAGATACTTCCTGTGTGCTATTTTGTACTGCAACCTTGTTTCAAAACTCTACCCATGTACCCTCCTTTGTACAGCGCTCTGATACCCTTTTTTGGGTCATGTTCGTGCTCTATAAAACGTTTTAAATAAATAAATGGAGTGCAACATTGGGGGCGGGGGGGGGGGGATGGGTCAGTATTTTAACTAAATGACACAAAGTGTATTCAGTGTCACCCTTACCGGTCAGGCCGGGGTCTCCCGCGTGGAAATGCAGCTGCAATGACGTGGACACCTCCGCGGAGATACAAGGGCCATATTTACAGTCAGTCTGGTGTTGAACTTTATCGCCTCACGGTAATGGCCTCTCCACATGGTGCAGTAATGTTTGATAAAGGTCAGATTGAACAACAGCACAGTCGCCCCCGGCCACCAAGTCAGGCTAGCGAGCTCAAGACGTCTTAATATTACCCTGGTGTGAAGGGAACGGCAGGCAGGGGAGAGAGGGGTAGGACGCCATCAAACCACCCGTGGAGACAGAAAGCGACCTATTGTGGCCAAGTGAACCGCCAGGTTTCCTCCTCATTGTATGTCTGTGCAGTAGCAAAAAGCCTGGGTTTGATGTGGGCGGAAAGAAGAATTGCAATTTAATGATTATGATTTCACTATTGATTTTAATTCTGTGACATACTGGAACTTGGCTTTGTATCAAACGCCGAAGTCTGTTTCATTTTTAATTGCATGTGAACAATTTTCGAATAACTTATGCTTTAATAGGTTTCAGGCTGCTATTTGTGACACTTCCTCACTTATAATGAGTTGTACTTTTATAACTGCACATTTATTGTATTTTAGGAGAAACTTTTAAGGCCTTGCCGAAACAAAGTTATTTTTGAATTTTAAATTTAAACTGTCAGGATATGTTGTAACAACAGGAAAAGTCACATATTTCTGCTCAGACTGCACCATCCTTGCTTTTCATACCCAATGCTTTATTATTATTATTATTATTAGATCGGTTTTGTACAGCGCCCGGTTACCCTAGAGCATCCCAGCGCTTAGCCACCAGCAGGTGTCAGAAATAGAAAAGACAGAAGATTAGCAGAAGAGGAGAGTTTTAAGTTGTTTTCGGAAGCGCAGAAGACATGGTTCTGCGCGTAAACATAGGGGGAGGGCATTCCAGAGGGTGGCAACGTTGACTGAGAATCTCCTTCCTCCTGATCGGGCCTTTTTTACCCTAGGGACAACAGTCAGGTGTTGCTGGTCTGAGCGTAAAGCTCTGCTCGCTTTATACGGGATCACCATCTTCTGAAGGACGGGGGGGCCTTTGCCTTGCAAGATTTTGTGTGCAAGGCATAGGGATTTAAATTTCACTCTTTCCCGTATTGGTAGCCAGTGTAGTGCCCTCAGTGCTGGTTTAGCAGAACGAGACATAGGGATGGTATAGAGCATTCGTGCTGCCGCATTCTGAACTTGTTGGAGTCTGTTCAGAGTGCTCTCAGGGGCCCCGAGGTAGATCGCATTGCTGAAGGCCCTGGATCAGGAGCTTTCTAGATAGAAAAGGGATGAGTGGTAGTACCTTACGTACCGATCTGAGGAGGCCGAAACAGACACCCGCTAGTTTGGAGGCCTGGGTTCTGAGGGAGAGATCTCGTTCCATCCAAATGCCTAGGCTCTTGATCTCATCCTTGGGTTCAGGGAGAGATCCTAGACAACTGGGCCAGGCCAAGCAGGACAGGGATGGATTTTTAGGTCCCATCACCATAATCTCCATCTTGAACCCGTTCAGTTTAAGTGCTGAGTCCCCCATCCAGGAATGGACCTGTGAAAGGCAGGCATGGAGTATCTGGGAGTTTTCCGAGGATTGGGAGAGGGCGAACACCAGTTGGGTGTCGTCGGCATAGCTCACGATCTTGATGTTGAATGGAGCCACCACTTCCTCCAAGGGGGCCATATACACATTAAATAGTGTAGGACTCAGGGAGGAGCCCTGAGGTACGCCGCAGTGGAGGTGAGTGGATGCCGATCGTGCGCCCCCTTCCCATACCTGGAAAGATCTTTCGCTAAGGAATGACCTAAGCCAGTTTAGCGCTGTCCCCCTCACTCCGGCGTCTGATAGTCTCTGGAGTAACACTTGATGGTTAACTGTGTCGAACGCTGCACTCAGGTCCAGGAGGATCACTGCCACTGATCCCCCCGAGTCTAAAATGCAGCGTGCCTCCTCCATGACTGCCAGCAAGGCGGTGTCGGTGCCTTGGCCCGGGCGAAAGCCAGTTTGAGAGCTTTTTAACACCCCATTGGACTCCACAAAATTGGATAGCCGAGAGTTAACCAATTTTTCTGAGATTTTACTAAGCCCTGGGAGGAGCGAGATCGGCCTGTAATTGGCCTTATCTAGAGGGTCCAGAGAAGGTTTTTTCAGGAGGGCTTTCACTATTGCGCTCTTCCAATTAGGTGGAACAATACCCGTGCTTAACGAGGCGTTGATGACTTCAGTGATGGGTTCCACAATGGAGGGGGCCACCTGTTTAAGGATCCACATGGGGGCAACATCCCGAGGGGAGCCACTCTTGATCGAACATAGGGCTTTAAGGACTTCATCCTTAGTAACTGGTCCGAAGGATTCCAAAGGCTTTTAAAGCTGGGATTGCATAAATACACTTCAAAGAATCCACTGGCTCCCTCTGCCTGCCCCATCACCTTCAAGATATGCTGCATCTTCTACAAGGCTCTCAACATGGCGCACAAATGTACCTGGCGACCAAGATGGCGGGAAGGTTTTGCAAGACGTGCAGCAGAACAAGCGAGTGATCTATAAAATACAGGGAGGATCAGACCAGAAACTCTTCAAGGCACATCTCATCACAGTGTAACCTTGCAACTAGAGTTAGCTCTACATACTATAAATGGTGCATTTCTGTGTTTTTTTCATTTCCAAACGTTAATATTGTCACTGACATATTCACCCAACTCTAACGTTACTTTAACCTTTGTTTTTTTTCTGCGAATTTCTAAGCTTTTTTTTTTTAAACAACAAATCTTTTTTATCATACCTAACTATGAAGTTACTTTAACCTTTGTTTTTTTTTAGTGAATTTCTACTTTTTTTTAATCAGAAAGTAATATTTTATTACCAAACGTACACTTGAAGCTTTCCACTGCTCAGCGTCCTCCTCCAACAAACAGGAGCTAGGTTCAATAGCAGGTCGAGTCCAGATTTGGAGAGCTCTTCCCATGCAGAGACTAAGACACAGGAGCTCATCTGGAGAAGAAGCTATTCCTGCTTCCAAGTGCCTCACCCCAGAGCAGGCTTAGAGTCAAGTCAAGGGAGTGAAGCCTGCTCCACCTCTCGCGCAATAAACAAGCAGCATTGGGCCTAGAATGTATGAGGGTCATTGTGTGCTCTGTGTGGGCTATCAGCTATCAATACCTGGGACCTGAATTCTGGAAGGGAGGGTTTTAGGACCAGAAAGAATGTTTTTACCTCAATCTCGCTGGGTCCAGTTTGAGTCAGTACGAGAGTGCAAAAGAATTTCAGGACCACTGAGCCCCAGTAGGGGTTGGCACTCCCGCTGATGGTTTGAAGGAGATTTTGGAGCAGAAGGTTTGGTTTCAAAAGGGCACTCTACTCCTGGGTAACTGATGCCCCCTTTCATGGACTTTGGCAGATGCATCCAACTGAACCAGATTGTCTTTCACTTGTGGAAAAAAGGTTGCGGGAACATGTGTATACAGAGCAAAGCTCTACTGAACAACATTTGAAGCAGTTTCCGACCCCACCACTTAGTGGCGTTGGTAATTAGAAGTTAGGAATGGAGTACCAAGAGGGATTCTGGACTGCAGTAGTTGAATGTATGGGGGCAGTGTTGGAGGGGGTATAAGTGTCTCCACCAAGCGGTGTGTGCTAAATATTTGAAGAGATACAGAGATTGGCCGATCGCAACGGATCCCATTGTTTGAGGACATGGACTGGTGTATGCTGGCGGAGACAGTTGTGTACGAAGGCAGAGGGTGTTCCAAGAAATGGGGTACAATCTGAAACAATTGGAATACCTATAGGGACACAATATGGGGAGACCTGCTGCCTCTGTGGCACATCCAGGGACCACTGCGAGTGCAACAGACACCAGGGGAGCCAAGAGGGGGATGGGGAGATGGAAATGGCTCTCGATGAGATTGCAAGATGTACGATCATGCTAGGTTTCAAAATTGTTGTAATATTCAAAATATCAATACGAAGATATGTTAATAAACTGGAGTGCCAAGGTTTACTGAATGCTGACTATGCGCAGATTGTTGGTTTATGTTCCAGTGAAAATCATTTGTCAGGAGGCACAGCAAAAACAACTTTTAATGCACCGCAATACAGTTTAGAAAAACTGCTGTAAACGAAAATGTGACCCAGTGGTTAGTACTTCTCACAAGGAGACCAACATTCTAATTGCTGCTTCCTTACCTAAAAAAATTGATTAGGTGCCCCTTACCTGCATAATTACTGAACCAAATTTCTACACATTTGGAATCTGACTGATAAAATATCTTCAGATCTTTCCAAAGAAGCCTTTTGTTAACTAACGACAGCTATAGCTAACACAGGAGTGAAAGGGGATAATTGTGAAAGCCTATTATTAATTGATTCTCGAACCATTTCAACCCAACGTAGCTGGTTATGTGAAAACATTGGCCGATCCCACCCCAATGCCAGACAAACTCCATTGTCTTCCAACCAATGCCAAATTTCGATCAGAGAGGTTTACCATCATTCACAAATTTATACAAAGTATGGCTGCTATTCAATCGAAAGCAGGATTATCTTATATTCGAACATTGGAATGTTGGGAGCTCCATTGAAGACAATGGAGTGCTCTAGGCTTCTAACGACTGGTAGAAGCCCGGAGCATTAACATTGCAATGTTTGTTCACAGCAACAGCTGTAAACATAGGCCTCACAGAGCCCGAGGGGATTTCAACCCCCTCTGGCTCCATTAAGCCTTTGTTTCACAAATTAAAAAAATCTGCCCTCTAGGGGTGGAATATTCTAATAGCCTTAGAGCCCTCCATAGCACTCTAACAGCCATTAAAGGCATGCTCCCTTGTTAAAGGCCCTCACCTTCGGCTCGGGCATTTAACACTGGAGCAGGCCTAGAGCCCGCTACGTTGGGCTCTAAGGCTAGGGTACAAACCACTACACCAAAATCTGTTATTTGCGTACCTTAGCTCTGCAGACACACTATAGACGAAGGCCATCGCTCACTGTTGGGCCAGAAGTCATGGGCGAAAACCACCAACCCCCCCAAGATTCAGCTGCTGCCAACTCTCTTAAACTTTACAAAATATATCTACTCCTACTGTTTTACTCCTGGCTGCCCAGGCCACGCCCTCATGGGGCGTTTTGTGAATCTGCATATTGTACCATGGTCATGCACGCTTTAGGCCACCCCGAAGGGTAGCAGCCACAGCGCCTAGAGGAGAGGTAAACAAACGAGGAATAACCTAGATGGGAAAACCAAGAAGAAAGGAGAGATGAAATGCTCAGTAATAAGAAGCGCACGCAGCAGCAAGTTTGCTCAGCGAAACCTCATACTACTGTCATCAATAAATGGAGGGAGAATTCACTAATTTATCAGCCTTCGAGGGACAGAAAAGAGAGCTAGGCCAGGACTGAAACTCGTGACCTGCTGGTCAGAGCAGATGTCAGTTACGAGCGCTTAACTCTGAAATTTCTTGACAGAAAGAGGAAAAGAACATTTCTTTGACTATTTCCTGCTAAGTCCTAAAGGATTGCCCAAGACGTCAATTTAGCATTTTCGTTGGCCAATTGCCTTCTTAAGCGTTAATGTTAAAGGTTCTAATATACTCCCGGGTACACAAATAACACATTTTAATACATATGAGCCTGCAATCCATGTACAAAACACCCTTCTCGAATTTACTAGTTGCATGTAATAAAGAAATGACATCACTGCTCAACTGCAATACTCCATTACAGTTCTGTTGTAAAGTTGAACTGCAGGTTACGGAACATAATTACAGCTGCAGTTTAAACAAGTACAACTGGCTTTTCCTTCTGATATCCTTTTATAGGAAGAAAAGGTTTTGATACCCTTTTAATTATAGAAAAAATAATCAGCAAAAGGTTCGTTTTTTGTTCGCTTTAGGTTAATATAGGAAAGCTAGAATCTGCATATTTCTACACATTCTGAGCCACGGTTTGTTTTTAAATTTGCCTTACATTCAACAGTTTTTAATATTTTATGCAACAAGTAACTAAATGCTTTTTGCTGTGTTTACATTTACATTGCAGATTCGACTTTCTACGAACATTGCATCTCTTTCATTTGAAAGAGCAACACACCAAGGATTTAAGAGGTTTATGAGAAGGGTGAGGGTGTGACCATATATTAATAAGGCATAAAGTACCCCATACTGTACATTCGAATGTTATTGCAAGTCATCTTAGTGTTCTATGGCTCTATAAAGGAACTCTAACCTTCATCCGCATGCCTCTATATGGTCACAAACTCTTCAGTGATTGCAGTATTCTTGTACTGGATGGAAACATGTACTTTGTCTCATACACATTTCATAAAATGTAAAAAGCTTTCCAGCTGCAAGCTTTAGTATCCAACTCAAAAAAGGCAATCAGCAGGCTCTAAATTCTGTCTATTAAATAGCTGAAATAATAGTTTATTGTCGTTTCTGAGATGCTTTGTACTCACCTGAAAAAAAAAGTAATTACATTATAACATTGTGTAACGGGTAATGCCAGCAATGAAACAATATGCCGTGAAGGACGTTACACAAAGAAACACCACTTCAGAAACTCACTGTCCTCACTGGGCAGAAACAGACTATGCACCTTACATCTAATTACGTTTCCATAGATGATGCAAAGTATGCAATGTACAAGATTACAACAAAGGGCCTTATTACGGTGGTGGCGGTCTTCCGACCACCCTATTACGACCGGGGCGGTCGGGCCGCCCTGGTACCACGGCAACCACCGGGGATCAGAGATCCCTGGCGGAGGCATGGCGGTCTTGAGGCTGCAATATTCTTGGCGGATTTCCTCACTGCCATGAAAGCTGTGGCGGTGAGGAAACAAATGGTGCCCTACTGGGCCCTCGTGCCATGGAGGCATGCATGGGGGCACAAGTTGTGCCCCCCCTGCCTACATGCACATCCGTATCTGCACGGTATGGACTGCAGCAGTCCATGACGTGCGTGTACTGATTTTGAGGGAACGCTAAAGCACCGGCTGCCAGAAAGGAGAAAATTCCAAATCTGGCAGGTGGTTCAACCATGGGTTTGGTGGTGAGGGACGATCCCGCACCGCCAAGGTCTATTGAGGACCTAAGAGCTTCAACCACAAACTCACTGACCTTGATGCTCTCACCAAACACAGGAAAGTACTAGTAGGGGCCTATTCACAGACATAAATATATACGTGTGTATTTACTCACATGTATATTTACTACTACACCATCACTATATCAGAGGGAAGATTCAGATCTAAGAGTAGACTTACATGTCCCCACTCCTACAGTTCAGGGTTAGGTACATCTAAAATGTAAATGTAAATGTAAATGTACTTGTATTGTACTTGTATCGCGCACGACTACCCGGAGGCCTCTCGGCGCTTGTAAGAATACCGCTGTGAAACCCTTCAAAGCCCACTCCTGGGCACCCCCAAGGTGAAGCCAGGCATCCGAGCATTGTTGGGGCCGTTCTGGAGATTAAGCAAGCTATTGCCCAGAGTTGCAGAGTGGGACCCATGATTAGAATAGGCACCGAGGCGAGAATTATCAGGTCTGAGGAAATTGAGCCCAAGACCCGCTGAGGCGGGAATTGAACCCTGGTCTTGGGCCAGACTTCTGCATCAGGGTCTGCCGCTCTAACCATTGAGCCACACTTCTCCACAACTTCAATTTACGATTGCAAAGTTAATACTAGTAACTTTTCACATTGTGGTGGAGCAATTTCCCTATGGGAATGAATAGGGCAAATTAAGTTTATTATATAAATAAATGTAAACTAAAATAAAATTGTAAAATAATTTTTGTATTTTTCACCTAGAACTAATACAATGTTATAGGACGTTAACTCTTCAAAATACATGTTTACCAAATAATTATATATTCATTAATTTTATCAATATTCATTTTTGAACAAAATAAAAAAACACATGTTAATTTTATTTTGATTTAATAATAATTGTTTGTTTTATTAATGTAAATTGCATAATATTTAAAATAAAAGTTTAACATGTTTTTAAATAAGTTAATTATTGCATTACATTTGTTTACAATATTTAAATATTTTGTATAATTCTTAACACTACAAAATTATATACATTTATACTAAATTGAAAAGTCTAAATAATTTAATTAGTTTAAACAATTTCAACGGGGTGTTATTTTAATTCCCTACCTCCAGTGTTTTCTATGTCAGTCTGTTGTGCAACCTGTGCGTGCATGAATAGCATTTTGGAATATGTTAGTAATACAGCAGTACAACTACACATACTATAAAGTGTAGTTTACTAACAGGTCCTAACACTACTCACAGCACAAAGTTCACAAGCCCAATCGGACGCCCATGCTTGCCACGGAACCCCATGTACTATTAGCAAAGTCCGCAACTGAGGACAAAAAGTGCTGCAAGGCTGCACCGATGGCAGATTGGCGCTAATCCCAATTAGGGGTCCCGGTTTTATGGTAATTATTTTTTGGTCATTTCCGTCTGTATTTATCCATATTTATTTTTTTATAACTTTATCTGTATTTATCCATATTTATTATGGGTTTTGTGAAAAAAAGTAAAGCTGAAACGGGTACATTTCCACATTTATTTAACCAATAAATATGCAGGCATGCTTGAATGCCTGCCAGGTTTCGATGATATGAACACCCACAGAAGATAAATCAATGCACTTATATGAAAATATGCAAATTTCAGTGTCAGCCTTGTGCAAATCTACTGCTGTTTAAGCCTCTTTAGTAAAACTCCTTTCTTGTTTAACCCCCTTACCTATCAAATTCAAATTCAAATTCAAATTCAAAAATAACTTTATTCGGTATTTGTCAAAACACCATAAAAGCGAACAATGCAAGATACATTCCAAACTCAACATTAAAAACTTGTTATTTAAAACAAAATCACTGTAACGAATACACTTTGTTACATATATGAATCAATTAATCTAATCTAACAAGCCATAAAAACTTTTTATAAAATACAATTGGTAGGAAAATAATTTCATTGGGTTGATGGAACGGTTGAGGTAAATATAGCATATTTATGTATTATGTGGTGTTATTAGGCACAGAATAATACTCAACAAACCCTCAGCCTTCTAATCATTTCTCATGGTTCCTCTACATTTTATGATGAACGACAGGAATTTTATCACCACTACAATAGTAAGCTCATCTTGGAGTAAATACAATCTATGGAGAGCAGGTTTACAACTTCTCAGGCCCCACAGCTTTAATAGTGGCAGCAGGTGTTTTTTCCTTCCCCACTGATAGTATTGGCAGAAGAGAATACAGTGTATGTTAGACTGAGTGGCTACTCCATCACATGGGCATTTTATCAGATTCCCGGACCAGTCATTTGGAGCGGGGAACGTTATTAGCCTAAAAAAAGAATCCGTCCTCAATCGTGCTAAGAGCATTCTATGATAACATGAAAAATTTGGCGCCAGATAGGGGTGAAGGCCATGCTCATGGAGGATCTGGCGATGGGCTACGATGGTAGACTTATTCCCATCTAGATAATATCTCCTCTCCTCCAGTAGACCAAGACATGTCTCTTTTAGTGCTTTTTTTGACATTTGGGCACATGAGGTTGGGTTTGAGAAAAATTCCGGTTGGCCGATGGAGATCAGGAATTTTTTAACGTAGGCCAGCCATGGCTGTTTAGAGCCCTTGGCTTGCTGCAAGCAGTCATGAATTACTTCCCTATTAAAGGTCGTGTCCTCGCATGTCCAAATCTTGTACCACAGCATGACTGGCGCTATCTTTATCAGATCACTAATATGGGATCTGTCAAGTTCATTGTGGCATATGGTAGTAGATGTGGAACGCGGGACTCCTAAAAGATATCTCAGGAAAGCATTTTCCACCCTCTGAATTTGGGAACTATCTGCAAGTCCCCATATCCCCGCCCCATATACAGCTGTAGACACGCATTTTGCTGCATAGATCTTGAGTAGTGTGTCTACCGGTTTCCCGCCGAGTCTTTTGGCAAATTGCTTGACCGCCCCTATTGAGCGGGCAAAGGCCAGATTCCGGGAGGTGATTGCTGCGGACCATGTCCCCCTATTGTTAAAGGTAATGCCTAGGTAGGAAAACGTTTTAGACATAGCTATCTTTGAATCATTAACAAAGGTTTTGCAATCAGGGACTTTTTTACTGGTGGTACATGACATCGTGAAAGTTTTCCCCACGTTTATTTTTAGGCCTCTAGAGCTCATAAAGGTTGCAAAGCCCGTTAATGCCTTTTGGAGTCCCCGCTGTGTACGGGCCATGATCACCGCATCATCAGCGTATAGCAATAATGGGACTGCGAGGCCGTTTATCTTGGGGTAGTCCACCTCCAGATCAGACAAAGAAGCTGCTACCTCGTTGATGTACAGGTTGAATAGAAATGGCGCAAGTATGCAGCCCTGGCGAACACCCTTTGCTATGGGAAATTTTCTGGTTTGCTCGCCATTTTTCCCAAATCTCACCGTGGCGCCTGCGTCTCTGTACAACTCCTGGATGAAACTTAAGATGTTTTTATCTATCCCCATTGTGTTCAGGGTTTTCCACAGCGTACCATGATCCAAACAATCAAACGCCGAGGTTAAATCGACGAATGTTAAAAACAGATTCCCTTTTTTTGTTCCAATATATTTATTCATTATGAGGGACAGGTTAAGACCCTGCTCTATGGTTCCCAAACCAGACTTAAAACCATATTGGAATTTTGAAAGTATTCCATTGCTCTTGGACCAGGTTTGAAGTTTGGTTAACAACACCCTGCCTGCTATTTTCATTAGGTTATCTAGCAGGGAGATGGGGCGATAACATTTTGGGTCTTGTCTGTCCCCCTTTTTAAATATTGGGATAACTATTGCTTCATTCCATGTGTTGGGAAAACCTAATTTAGTGTAAGCATTCAGTACATTTGCTAGTAAGGGGGCCCAAAGGTCTACGTTCCCTTTAAACAAATCAATAGGAACTCCATCAGGTCCAGGGGCCTTTAAACTAGCGCTCTGGCAGATAGCTTGTTCCACGCCTGCAGGGGAGAACAGTACTTTTAGTGGGAAGTTTTCCTGAAGAGGTGAAAGAACCCCTTGCCCCGCATCCGTCTCATCTTGTGGGATCGGAGCAAGTGAATCTTTTTTGTAGAGGGAGGTAAAGTAATTAACCCAGACATCTTCTGGTATGCCTATTTCTATGGTGTCTGCCTTCCTGTCCAGAAAGAAGGGGGCGTTAATTTCTTTCCAGAACGACGTATTGTCCCTTAGAGCACTTGCCTTTATCAGAGCTTCCCAGGCTGCGTTTTTAAGTTCTTTCTGTCTGAGTCGGAGGGTCTGCTTGTAGGCCTGTCTCGCTTCCTTAACCAGACCACTATCCCTAGGTACGATCTTTAAGGCCTGTAGGAGGGCTTTGTGTGCCTTGGTACAGGCTCGGTTAAACCAGCCATGTAATCTTGTGTCATCCCCTAGCTTTAATTTTTTAGTTAACTTAGCGTTTATTGTAGCTTTAATCCCTTCATACGCCTGTATTATTAGCTCGGGGTTGGTACTTGGTTCCAAGCAGGTGTCAAATTGTCTAGACTCTTTCCGTACCAGATCTTTTAGGAAGTTTGTCGGTTCAATTTTTGCCCATTTAATGGCGTAGCCATTTGTTCTGGCCAGCGCGACTGAATGACCATGAAGTATGTTCATAGTACTTGTTTTTTGGGACCCCGATTTCCCTAGACAAAGGGAGGTACTGATAGGGAAATGATCGCTTATTGCTAGATCCTCCGTATCAAAACCCCCCACCCAGCCTTGATTCCTGTTGGAGACTAAAATAAAGTCAATTATAGTGCCTGCCCCATGGCCAAAAAAAGTTGTATGGAACGCTACAGGTGGCTGACAGAGTTCATTTGCAAAAGCAAAGTCCCACTCGTGCATGAGTTGATTTAATAGGTCGCCCCCTATGGAGTGTTCAAAGTGCGTAGTCGGATCCCCTTTTAGGTCAAAAATGCCACAGTTTTTAGTTTGACTATAGGGGCATAAGTGGCAATTAAAATCCCCTGCTATAAGTAAGCAGTCTGCCGCCTGCCCACCTTTCTTTAACAGAGAGTCCAACTCCGCTATTAAGGTTTTAACCTCAACTTTTGGCGCGTTATTATAGAGGTTGATCAGCAAAAAGGAGCGCCCGTTCAATTTAAAAAACAGGCCTTGTAGTAAGCTCCCTACGCCTGCTTTTGGTCCGCTTGCCTCATACATACTCTGTTCTATATTACAGAGGTTTGAAGTAAAAATACACAGTCCCCCAGAGCCTCTGCCTCGGTTGCCCTGGATCGAGGGAACATAGAAAGTGCTAAAACCCTCAATGTGGGTCTCAACTGGGTCCCAGCACTCCTGTAGGCAGATTATATCCTGCCTTGCCATAAAAGTTAGAAATAACTGGTCCCGCATTTTTTTTGCCAGCCCAGCAATATTCCATGATGTTATTTTTAATGAACATTTCCCCTCATTGATTGGACTCGGTACTTCCTGGCTATTTGGTGGGGCCATGCCCACGGGCAGGGCTCCGATCTCATTGTGAATTTGACTCTTTAACTTATCTACTGTGCTCAGATGTGAAAGCATCGCGGAGGTTACGGTTGAGGACTCAGATCCGTTCTCCTTCAGTGGCTTACTGGATTTATCTGTTAGATGCTGGCCTGACAATATTACACCACCCATATCATGATCTAGTGTGGTCTCTATCATCACGGGATTAGAGCTTTCTACCTGGGAAGGGACATCATGGATCTTGATTTGGGGAACTAAGATTACTGATACCCCTGTAGTGGCCTTTATTGGTCAATCGACCATATCTAAACAGTCGTATCTGTTCCTTGTGGGAGCCCCCCTCCAATAATCGTGATTTGGGTTTCCTCTACTATAATACCAGGGGCAAGAATCCCAACCTCTGTTCCAGTGATTATTGCTATTCCTGTTTCTACTTCTATTGGTATACCCCACCTGCGTCCATGGCCAATCTTGGTCTTCGTCCCAACCGGTTGTGTCACCATAATTGGGAGTGTTTAAAGGTGGATAGAAGAAGGAAAGACGCTGTACGTCCACCCCCCCCCTTTTTTCAAGCGCCGGCCAGGAAGAAATATAGTCAACCATGGCAGGATCGTCACAATTGACTATAACACAGTCACCCTGTAGGCTTTTTTTCGTGTCTCCAATCCAGTACACTCTTCTCACTGAATTTATTCTGCTAAGATGCGATGGCTGTATGGGTCTATTTTGACTTAACCATTGCAGAACTTTGTTCCTCAGTGACCACGGGGGCTCATCCGAGCCATCTGGCAGTTCTGACACCCCTGTTAGGACGACAGTGTATGGGGTAGCCTCAGGTGGCAGATGAAACGGCCGCCTGAATCTAATGCCCGTCCTCTGTTTTCCCTGAGATTGGGGTGGCTGGTTTTTTTGTGATGTATGTGCAGTCTCCTTTAGGTTAGCTAACTGAGTATTTAACGCCACAAGGGCTGGAGTGGGTTGCACATTATCACTAGTGTTATCGGATTGGCCCTTCCCTTCTACAGTTAGGGGTTTAGGGGTATTTTGTGAATTTGATTTGACACTTTTATTAGTCTGGGTGTTTGCTACTTTATCTTGAACACGGGGCTTTGGGCACGCCGCTGGTGTGGTAAGCGCTTGGGCCTGTTTGGCCGGCTTTGGGCACGCCACTGGTAAGGTAAGCGATTGAGCCGGTTTAGCCGGTTTGCTTGGCTCTTTGGATTTCCCCTCCCCCGTAACTGGGGCGCCCAGTGACTTCTGAATAAATGCAGGGGTATTTAATTTTGCAAGTTGTTTTTCGATTATTCTTATACTTTTTTCCAGGGGTTTCAGGTGATATTTTAACAATTCCCCCATGCTGTTTGTAAGAAAATCGTGTAGTGATACACATGTAGTGCATGGTTTGTGTATACCACCTGCAGCGCCTAGTGCGTCTGGGTTTCCCATTGCCTCAGTGAACTGTGGGGGCATGTCAGGGACCGCTCTGTATGTGGGTGGGGGAGTTTGCAGTACTACAATATTGTTACTGTTCCTATTCAGGTTACAAGGGATTGCACGGTTAAGTGGAGCCGGTGTGTTCTCCTGTAAAATCAACCCCTTACTTGACCTCTTAGGTATGGCCCCCTCCCTTTCACCCATGGAGTTAGATTCTAATGCCATGTCTTGACTGTGTAGGAGTTGAAAATCTGGGGTTTTTTCCAAGTCCTCCACAGAATCAGATCCTAATGACAATTGTGTTGCTGACAGGTCCACAGTATTTGGAACTGTGTGAACTAATGCACTTGCTTGATTCAACAAGGGAGTGATTGGACCCTTGCAACTTGGGGTTTGTGCTAGAGCCAAGGGGCCCAGTGACGATCTTTTTCTAGCAATCTCCAGTTCATGTGACACCCGACGATCTATCAATTGTATGGTATTATCGATAACAGCATTGGCTTTGTTCAGGAATAAGTCAATGGGTCCGGTTATGTCAGTGGTTTTATCTGTCTTTTTACTTCTAGTGACTCGAGTCATGGTCGGACGCTATGCAATAGTGATAGGGCAAACACAGACAGGTCTCCCTGATGACTGAAGATGTGGGTGTAAGTCCCCACAGTTATTATCAGGACAAGTCT
This sequence comes from Lissotriton vulgaris, assembly GCF_964263255.1. Lineage (NCBI taxonomy): Eukaryota > Metazoa > Chordata > Amphibia > Caudata > Salamandridae > Lissotriton > Lissotriton vulgaris. Next base: position 1,968,752,746 of record NC_141693.1, read on the forward strand.
AAGGATAATAAAATAAAACACAAATACCGTGGCCCAGTCCAGTCCTGCACAGTCTGTAACGGGCTGAAACGGGCCCGCCCTTGGCCCGGGCTTCGCCTCGCGCTTCTCCTCGCGCGCGTCCCGCGTTGCGTGTGATGCGGTTTGCTTTGAGGGAAGGTTAAAGGGGCGTTACCGCCGGGGGAAGAGGCACCAGGTGTAAGAAGCAAAGGCTTCTGGTCCTCGCAGTCCCCCGGTGCAGGCAGCCGATGGAAGTGGGGTCAAGCGCACACTGGGAGCTGGAAGGCACTCCGTCGACCACGGAAGAGCTCCCACCAGCAGCGCGACCTCCGAGGAGTCAGAACGCAGTTGGGCACGATTTGCTGGAAGTCGTCCTTCTTTCAGCAACAGCAGGAATCCTTTTGGTATGTGAGTGGCACCCGCGAAGCGGGTGTCACGAAAAGTAAATAGGCAGCAGCAGCAGGTGGAGGGCGTTACCGCCGGGGGAAGAGGCACCAGGTGTAAGAAGCAAAGGCTTCTGGTCCTCGCAGTCCCCCGGTGCAGGCAGCCGATGGAAGTGGGGTCAAGCGCACGCTGGGAGCTGGAAGGCACTCCGTCGACCACGGAAGAGCTCCCACCAGCAGCGCGACCTCCGAGGAGTCAGAACGCAGTTGGGCACGATTTGCTGGAAGTCGTCCTTCTTTCAGCAACAGCAGGAATCCTTTCGGTATGTGAGTGGCACCCGCGAAGCGGGTGTCACGAAAAGTAAATAGGCAGCAGCAGCAGGTGGAGGGCGTTACCGCCGGGGGAAGAGGCACCAGGTGTAAGAAGCAAAGGCTTCTGGTCCTCGCAGTCCCCCGGTGCAGGCAGCCGATGGAAGTGGGGTCAAGCGCACACTGGGAGCTGGAAGGCACTCCGTCGACCACGGAAGAGCTCCCACCAGCAGCGCGACCTCCGAGGAGTCAGAACGCAGTTGGGCACGATTTGCTGGAAGTCGTCCTTCTTTCAGCAACAGCAGGAATCCTTTTGGTATGTGAGTGGCCTATCAATCCACACAGGTATTGGCCTGGCAGTCATGGCAAAGTGTATTTAGAATCACTCAAAAAGCACCCAATTTCCGTTTTTATCCACATTTAAAAATAAATACAGGCAAGAACATAAATGGTTTTCTGTCTGCATTTATCTATAAAACTCAGTAAAAACGGAAAACAGGGAGCCTTAATCCCAATACAACAAACAAGGCGATAACAAGGAAAAACGTAACTTGAAAAATATTATTGAGAATATGATAAAAGAAGCCTTATGCAAAAAAACTTTACCATTGCCCTCCACTCACTGAAAAAAAACAATACTTTGGGTTAGAATTATGCAGTTCTTTCCAACATTTATCACTGTCTAAACTATTCTTAAATTATTGCTTTGAAAAAATTGCCAATTACAAGGCATCCTTCCTTGCAGGATGATTCATTGATGCCAGGACAGTCTGCGGAGCGGCGGACACTACGTCCCTAGAAAATAAATTTGGTTGCGTCAAATCGGTCCCAGAGACGTAAATCTGTAGGTTGGTGTTGCCTCGGCGCGGCCCCCGCCCCGGCACCCCCAGTTCATCTCTCGGCTGCTTCACAAGGTTCCCCCCGTGACGCACACTCCCTGGGATCGGTAAATCACACGGGGCAATAAATAGATTTTTCAAAATAAATTCAGAATGTCATTTACCTCGGTTAACTTATGGCCCAGTTGGCACTGGAACCTTGTTAAGGCTCGCGCACAAAAAAACTGTAAATCCACACAGACATTTAGGACACCCTCATAAAGGCGCAGTTTACTCATTTTTGAAATTCACAAACGTTTTCCCAGTTACACCTAATAGACCGTGCCAGTCTCCCATTGCCAGGTAAACTTGAAAAACTTTTCTGAAATTCATGTTTCCATACCTAAATATACAAGCATAAATGTTTGCATGGGAAGATTTTTTTAACCTGTGAACTTTTTTTCTCTCCAGGGTCATACTATTTTTTTCCTTAGACAACCCCTTTTCCATAAAACATACACCACTTTCCGGGGGATCCCCACCCCTTCTTGTTTTGGTAACTGATTCGTTCATGCCCCTCGATAAGAGAAAATCTCCCATCTTTTCCAGGGTGATAAGGCACCCGGGAGGATTCTGTGTATCCCACAAACATGTATCCTTGTAGTTGTTCACAAAGACATAGGTGCATTCCAGCACGGACATCCCCTCCCCCACCCCGGATCCGAGTTCTATTCATGGTAAATTGATTTCCACCAGCAAAACGAATTTTCGTGAATTTGAAAAGTGATTTTGCACCAGTAAACACGCTATTTTTCTGCATAAAAGTATGACTTGCGTGTGCAGATAGTTTTGAAAAACATGGTGAGTTCACGCTGATCTCTAGAATACTGACCTCTAAGGCCCACACACCCATACATGTATTCCATATTCCTAGCACACTTGGACTTCCGAACCAATATGTGTAACACTGCTCTGTTATATGACTCTTGCAAAAAACTGTTGTAAAGCGCTTCGTAACCACCGTGTCCGGCCAGCGCTATATAAAACTCCTTAATAAAAAAATGAAAAAAATACCTAGTGACGAGCTCCGGATAATTGTTGGTTATGGTCCAACATTTCCATCTCGTGCATAAGTTTCTGACCTTTGAACCTAAAAATCTGGGTCACCTTTCCCTCATCTGCGTTTGATCAGAACAAATATGGGCGATTCTGGGTATATGGTTGCATTTCCCTGTTCCTCAAGCAGGGGGCAAGTGTGATACAAATAAGTGAAAGCCAAGAGTTAGGTTTGGTGCTTTTCCTCTGCTGAAAACCTTTTTTTTGTGATCTGGTCACAACAGAATCCTGAACCCCACACTGCTGGACCTCCTTGTGCTACAACAAAAACTTCTCGCTGGAGCTCGATATGCGTTACATTAAATGCCCACGAATAAAATTTACAGATAGATTCATGAATCCGAAATCGGCTCGCAAAGGGCCAGATTCTAAGAATCTGGCCCTTTGAGAGCGAAAAATTTGCATTTGGGATTCATCATCCCAAATGCAAAATTCGCTATTATAGAATTCGCAAATCTGTGAGGAATTGCATTTAAGGAATCTCTATTTGAGATTCCTTAAATGCAATTCATGAAACATTTAAAAATTGCGAATTCGCAATATTGGGCCGCTATTTACCGCAAAGTCAAAACTCGTGGTAAATAGTGGAAACTTAGAAAAATGCACTTAAGTGCATTTTTCTAAGTTGTATGTTACACACACACATGTCCTTGGGACATGTGTGTGCGTAACACCAGCATCCAATATCATTTCAGGGGTGCAACAGGGTATCCTTTGGACACCCCTGCACCCTTGAAATCGCAAACTCAAAATGCGAATCGCTAATAGCGATTCGCACATTGATATGTCTTCCCATTCATTCCTTTAGGCCCATAGAAATGAATGGGGAGTTATTCCTTATTTGCGATTAGCAATTAGCTAATCGCAAATAACGAAGCTGTAGGAATCGCAATAAATATTGCGATTCCTACATGAATCCAGTTTTGCGAGTCTGTAATAGCGATTCCTTATTAATCGCTACTACAGACTCGCAAAACATGCCGATGATGAATCTAGGGATAAGTCTTTAGTTAGCTTGCTTTTTCATCCATGCTGTGGGGTATGCATTCTCACTGCTTTTGAGCCCCACAAAGCAGTTTAGCTGCATTAGTCATTCGTCTAGTCTGCAGTATAATGTAATGCTTTGGTATAGGTTGAGAGTGCATCAATAGCTTATATGATATGTATTAAAAGCATCATTTATAAAGCCCATACATTCACGTAAATGAGCAGGAGAAATTCACACATTTATTTTTCACAAACCCTATAGCAATGCTGGGAGATCACATATAAGTTGGGCGCACAGATGCTTTAGTCAATCAATCAATCATAGCATTTGTAAAGCGCACTACTCACCCCTGAGGGTCTCAAGGCATTGGGGGGAGGGGTGCTGCTACTGCTCAAAAAGCCAGGTCTTGAGTAGACTCCTGAAGGTGAGGTGGTCCTGGGTCGGCCGTAGGAGGACGGGAGGGTGTTCCAGGTTTTGGCGGCACGGTGGGAGAACGATCTGCCACCGTTCGCTCTTCGGATGCGGGGTACGGTTGCGAGCGCGAGGTCGACGGAGCGGAGCTGGCGGTTCAGGGTATTGACGGTGAGTCGGCTGTGGAGGTATGTCGGTCCGGTGTTGTGGAGTGCTTTGTGGGCGTGGGTGAGGAGCTTGAAGGTGATCAGGAGTTAATATTTTGGGAGGGCATCAAGGTCATCAACAGTCTGCTTGAAGGTCAAGGGCTAGTGCAGGCTGGTGCTATCTGTTGCTTTCTTGTGCAAAGAACAACAAAAAAAAGAGGCTGTCCTCGCTTGCTGCACTCTGAGAAACATCGAAGGGCAATGAGAGAGGGTGGGACGTAACCGCCGGAGCTGCTAAAGCTCGGGATCCAGGTTCAAGCCTCGGCGTCGGCTGATACTGGACAAATCACCTAGGGCACGATGGACCGCCGCAACAGCCAGGGATTCACGATCCCTGGCGGTGGCGCAGCAGTGTGAGTCAACAATCCATGCCGTGCAGGATCTTGCTTCTGTGGTCCCATTGTGGCGCCTTTTTTCAGAGGGACCGCTGTGGAAATGCCAAAGGACCGCCCACCAGACAACAAGGAAGCTTGTAATCTGGCAGGCGGTGGTCGAATTTGGGGCTGCGGGGGCGGTAGCATGCCGCACCGCTGCCGCACTACTCCCGCACTGCCAAACTGGTAATCAGGCCCATAATCTCCCCGTGCCTAGGAGCAGCACTTAGAGACCCGCACGGATGATTAGCTGCGCTCTACAAATCCGAGTATTGATTTTATTTATTTATGAGTGAACACATGTTTGTAAAGAGACCATGAACGAAACATGCATAAATGGCATTTCTAGTGCTAAAATAAACAGCAAGGGGAATGGAGGAATTCCGACACAGCTTGCCTCAATCAAGGATTTCATTTAATGATCACCGTAATGTATGTTGCCATTTTTTTTACGTATTTACAGGTTTTGCTTTTCATCATAATTGTTATTTCTGCAATAACCCTCATTCATATCTACACTACAACTGAACTTTAATATTTAATGAAGTCTTTCATAACTATTTAGTGTGGAGCTATAGTGACTCCATATTTTAGGGGACAGTTATCTAACACCTATCACCTCCAGGTAAGTCATGGAAGATGCACAGATCACAGCCCATTTGTCTTTCTTGCTGGTAAGTTAGTTGCTACTTGTTTTTGTGAAGGGCCTGTGAAAGTCTATGTGGGTCATATTTACAAGGGAACTTGCAAAATCAAACCACCCTGGAGAAGTTCCATTGGTCCGCTGAGCCACCAGACCCAACATCACAAGGCTAACCCCTTATCCATCCTCAGCCAGTCAACTGCTTCACATGCAAGGCTGACGTTGCTCTGGTATGCAACACTGGTGGGCGTACACCTGGCTAGCGATGTCAGCTGTGGCTTCACTACTACACGACCATGTCAGCGGCTTCACTCAGTTCTTGAGCCTCACAGGTGAACGGCAGATGCAGCCTTCAAGCCAGGATCTAACAGAAGTCTGACATGAGCAATTGTGGCCTCCAAGCTGGGATCACACTGGACACTCGTACGGCGGATGTATGACAGTACGACGCGTACCGTCACAACGCGTGCTTTTAAAACGCGTCTTTAACAACGCAAGTCGTTACAATGACTTGCGTTGGGGGCGCTGATAGTGAATAGTATAATTTACTATTCTAACACCAGTCCCCTTGGATACTAAGGAAGGTGTTGGAATAGTAAATATACTATTCTTTATCCTCTAGCGCCCTCCAGCGCAAGTCGTGGTTACGACTTGCGTTGTAACGGACGCGTTGTAAAAGTACTGCGGGGTAACATCTGCGTCGAAACGGATGTCCTCCCTCGTACGGCAGATGCAGCCTATGGGCTGGAATCAAGCTTCTACTTCAGAAGCGACAGCGGCTATTCCACTGGCTTCACTAGGAGATGGGCAGCAGCACCAGATATTTAGGCATTACCAGGGTACCAGACAGCAAGAGTCTTGTTCTGGATTTTTTTACATGGTCCATTGCCGGGGGCGAGAATCGAGACCCCTCATGACACAGGTTGTCTCAAACATCACTCACAAGGGCAGCGAGTAACACAACTGACTTCTCCTCCTGGACAGTCTCTCCTCCCACAGGTCCATGCTCTCTCCTTCTCTCTCTAAGGAGGCAGGCAGGCTTCTGGGCACTAGGTAGACCTTTGACTTCTCCAGCAAGCTGCAAAATCATCAGGTGATGTACTACTCACCTCTGTGAGACAGACTGTCATCCAGACACCAGCCTTGTCCACCCAGAAATCTTTCGGGTTCTCGGAGGAGCGCGCTCTTCCATGATCATGAAAAACGTGGACTCAAACGAAGTGGCGAGTTCTGAAACCCACCTTTAAAAACATTTCCAGAAAGGGGTGTGGGTCCACTCTCTAAGGTTTCAGACCACGGCTGGCTTCAAGCAGGAGTATCCAAAAGAAGGGAATAATAAAGTGTGACAGCGAGATGATCAGTGCAGGCACCAAACCTGCATGTGTGCTAGCCACGGGTTAGCGAAGGGTAGTGAGATGATCAGTGCAGGCACCAAAAATGCATGTGTGCTCGCCACGGGTTAGCGAAGGGTAGCGAGATGATCAGTGCAGGCACCAAAAATGCATGTGTGCTCGCCACGGGTTAGCGAAGGGTAGCGAGATGATCAGTGCAGGCACCAAACCTGCATGTGTGCTCGCCACGGCTTAGCAAAGGGTAGCGACATGATCAGTGCAGGCACCAAACATGCATGTGTGCTCGCCACGGGTTAGCAAAGGGTAGCGAGATGATCAGTGCAGGCACTAAACATGCATGTGTGCTCGCCACGGGTTAGCAAAGGGTAGCGAGATGATCAGTGCAGGCACCAAACATGCATGTGTGCTCGCGACGGGTTAGCAAAGGGTAGCGAGATGATCAGTGCAGGCACCAAACATGCATGTGTGCTCGCGACGGGTTAGCAAAGGGTAGCGAGATGATCAGTGCAGGCACCAAACCTGCATGTGTGCTCGCCACGGGTTAGCAAAGGGTAGCGAGATGATCAGTGCAGGCACCAAACCTGCATGTGTGCTCGCCACGGGTTATCAAAGGGTAGCGAGATGATCAGTGCAGGCACCAAACCTGCATGTGTGCTCGCCACGGCTTAGCAAAGGGTAGCGACATGATCCGTGCAGGTATCAAACCTGCGTAAGTGCTCACCATGGGCTAGCAAAGGATAGAGATATGGTTAGTGCAGGCACAAAGTTGTGCTTTGCGCATGTACTAGCCCTGGGTTAGCATCGAATCGAGATAGGGTGCAGCACAGGTGTACGCCGTGGGTTAGCGTCTACACGATCTAAGAAACATGGTATGCCAGCTGGATAGAATAGGAACCCTATTATACCTGGGTAGGATGAAATTGGGCATAACGTGGTGAATGCACATAAGGAAACCTAGTCAGGATATACTAGATTGACATTGACCGCAGAGGGTTAGCAAAGTGTGAAGGCAAGAGCTGCCCAGGATACACTAACAGGCCAAAATAGGTCCTGGTAATTGTGCATAAGTCAAACCATTTGTGATGAGCATAAAGGGTCTCATTTTAAGTAGCAGATATGTGTTATCTGGATAAAATGTAATCCTACTGAGCTGTGTAGCTTGAGATAATGAAAAGTGGCTTTGATATGTTAAGACAAAACCAGTCTTGATATGTTAAACGAGTGTAATAGAAACCACCAGTGATGCACCAAGTGGGCATTGTGCAAAGAGACTGCGAATGCTCACGAGACATAATCTAGGTGGCAGAGGAGTTCTAACTGGCAGAATGAAAAGATGCCCTCAATTGGCAACTGGAAAAATTGAAACTGCCAGCAATGTACTAAAGGGGCATAACAGCGCCAGCTCGTTATAATAGATATAATGACAAGCGGTCACGAAAAGTGGAGATGTGCGGCCTACCACAAGGCAACTGGGAAGGAGGCATATTAGAAAATGGTCTTAATGTTGTAACTGGTTATGGTGTGGTGAGAAATGTTATCTAAATGTAAAAAGACTCTGTGTGTTGTGTATATCTATACATTTATATATAGATACACACACACACACTTTAAAGCGATATTAGAGTTATGTGAAAAAGTCAGTTTCAACGTAACATTTAAAACTAATAAACACACTGAAATTCACCAGTTATCGTTTACTAAAGGAACTACAACTCGTGTCCCCACCATGCACATTGTTGTCACCAATGATGCAATTTCAGATATCATGAGTGATGTTTTCAATTATGTCTTAGGGCATGTCATGAGTGATGCAATATGTGAGGTCATAAACAGTGGTTATTTTCAGTGAAAAGTAAGATGTTAGTAGCATACCTAACTGTAACGTCACTTTATTTTTTTTACGTAAAGTTATATGGCTGAGATACCCGCCACCCCCTCTCAACACAATCCCCAAAAAGGAGGGAAACCGGAAACAGCTCTTAAAGTTTTTTGGATGTGGGAGGGAGTGACCCTCCCGGCCGTATTTATTAAAACAAAAAATTAAAACATTAAACGTTTCATGTTATGTACAATTTCATTATCACATTGCGATGTTTGGCTAACCTTAACATATTCTCTAATACAGAGGTTCTCCTAGCCGAACTAGCATCCTACAAAAACATTCTCTAGAAACACTGAAATTGTACATCCTAACGTTTAAGGGCCAACGGCAAGGTCATAACCGGTGTCAAGATCCCTAACCAGACTTACCCCTCCCACTTGGGAGGGGCGACAGCACAGAGGCTTACCTCAAGTGCAACTACTAACAATTTCCCTTGACTTGACGGGGGCACTTAAGACTCGACGCCATTTAAAGGTCGTTCGAAGACTTGTGTGTGGTATCTAGAAGGTATCGTGGACCTCCCCCCACCCCACACAACTTACCGCATCTGCCGTCGCAGATGACACTGGCCCCGGGAAATTCCCCCAGGAGGGGGCTGTAACCCCTCCTACAAAGGAAGGGGCCTTGACCGCCTTTCCTTTACTTCCGGCGACCCGCCCTTAGACGGGACCGCCTCCCCATTGAGGGGCCAATGGCCACCTCTCCCGAGCGCTCCCATCCGTGTTGGGTGACGCCCACTCATAGGGATCTACCAATTAGTGCTCACCGATCATGACCTTACCGCCTACCAAAAATAAATACGACAATTCTTACTCAAACCTAAGAAAACATTGGCCGCTACGACCGAAAGAACATGCTTAAAATGCAACACTACATCAAATCATTTTAATCGTAACAACTTACACGATATTCACCATACTTTATTATGATCAACAACAAACTGATACTTTCACAGCCTGTAAACGAAACGTAAAACATACTTATAAAAATTCACTTTATTGCACAACGACTTGCTGTCCTCAGGGGCTGGTGGGTGGGTCAAAATTGGCTCTTCGTTCTGTCCCGAGCTCACGGGTAGCGAGGAGGTGCAGCTTCGGAGCACAAGAACAAGAGGACGTCTTCTGGTCTTGCGTCTCTTTTTATCCATCTTCAGGGCGGGCGAGAACCCGCCCCTGCCTGCCCCTAGGGCGGGGCTGGCTACGTCGGTGTCTAGGCCAGCCCACTCTAGGGCGGGAAAAGGCGCGCCCCGGCTACGCCGCTTCGGGCATACCAGCCGAGACGCGCCTCCCGCCCAAAAATGGCTTCCCGGGGGGATCGAGGCACTCCGCCATACGTTCGGGGGGACCGAGTGGTCGCCCCTTTCCATATGGCTGAGATACCCGCCACCCCCTCTCAACACAATCCCCAAAAAGGAGGGAAACCGGAAACAGCTCTTAAAGTTTTTTGGATGTGGGAGGGAGTGACCCTCCCGGCCGTATTTATTAAAACAAAAAATTAAAACATTAAACGTTTCATGTTATGTACAATTTCATTATCACATTGCGATGTTTGGCTAACCTTAACATATTCTCTAATACAGAGGTTCTCCTAGCCGAACTAGCATCCTACAAAAACATTCTCTAGAAACACTGAAATTGTACATCCTAACGTTTAAGGGCCAACGGCAAGGTCATAACCGGTGTCAAGATCCCTAACCAGACTTACCCCTCCCACTTGGGAGGGGCGACAGCACAGAGGCTTACCTCAAGTGCAACTACTAACAATTTCCCTTGACTTGACGGGGGCACTTAAGACTCGACGCCATTTAAAGGTCGTTCGAAGACTTGTGTGTGGTATCTAGAAGGTATCGTGGACCTCCCCCCACCCCACACAACTTACCGCATCTGCCGTCGCAGATGACACTGGCCCCGGGAAATTCCCCCAGGAGGGGGCTGTAACCCCTCCTACAAAGGAAGGGGCCTTGACCGCCTTTCCTTTACTTCCGGCGACCCGCCCTTAGACGGGACCGCCTCCCCATTGAGGGGCCAATGGCCACCTCTCCCGAGCGCTCCCATCCGTGTTGGGTGACGCCCACTCATAGGGATCTACCAATTAGTGCTCACCGATCATGACCTTACCGCCACAGGTCCGGATAGTTGACCGGCTATCCGGACCCCCCACAAAACTCCTACCTAAAGGTCATGTTTTAACGATTTTAACCAAGCTAAGAAGTCACCTATGAGTAACTCATTCCCCACCCTCGACAAATGCACACCATCCCCCAGATACATACTGTCATCATTAATACAACTATGCGAGATCGAATGCAATGTCTTGGAACGGAACAACCTACTCACTTTGTTATTCAATTTTCTAACAGAATGATTCAAAGCAGGGATCGAGATAGCCCCCCGCCACACTTTTCGTGGGATCATATGAGACCACGCAATTATGCACCCCGGAACTCTCCTCGCTAACCAACTTACCGTGGAAAGCATAGCCTCCAGGAGAAGTCGTCTACCGGTGGTGACCAAATCATTGCCCACCAAATGCACTATGACTATGGACGGCGGTGACCTCATCCGCTCTAACAAACCCTCAAAAAATTCCTGAAACTGGTCAATACAGAGACCGCCCCTTCCGTAGAAGGACACTCTGTACCCGTATTCCCCAGGTACGTGAATCATGTCACCTGCTTTGAATACGTCTGCGGCCCGTCTCACGTATGAGTGGCCCACGACCCACACCTCCTTCCTCACAGCCGGTGACGTGCGACCGCTGGCCTGGTGTTGGGTCGACTGCACAGTCCGCCCTGCCGCGTAGGCTTGCGCAACTGAAAACAAACAAAAGACAAGAGGCGTGAGTACATGATTACAGCTTCACAACATGTGCAATCGCACGTACCTCTTATAACAATTGGAGGACCAGCGCCCCACACGTTTCACTTGTTCTACATTAAGACCCCTGGCTGTAGCTTCAGTGGCAGCCCCTATTCGAAAGGAATGGGTCCCAAATTCGCCCGGGTCCAAGCCCGCTGCGGCAATGGCCATTGCAAGCACCCGCTGAAACTGAAACCTCGTCAGCGGGGTGGCGTCTGCATGCCTCAACAATGTCCCCCCCCATGATGCCACCCTTCGTGCTAGGTAATCTTCTAAGCACTGTACCGGACACATGGATACCTCGGGGTTCCTGCGAATGATCGTGCAGTCCCCTCTCCCATCTTGGTCAGTCTTGGACCTGAGAAAGGAGACAATCATCGCATCACCCCTGATCTGAACATGTTCCCTGCACAAGCCCCCCGTCACATCCTGTTTGTTCCTTGCAACTAGCTCACTAACTCTCATAGCCCCGTGAAATGCCAGCGTAAATGCAGTCCGGAACAAACAGGTCTCGAAAGGGGACGAGCATGTGTTAGGGAGTGTGGCCAGTAACTGGGACAACCTGTCTAAACCTATCGGTCGTCTTACGTCTACTCTGCGACCCTCTAGGCGTTGCCACCCACGCAGCGCTTTCTGTACTGTAAAAGACGCTGTTGGGTCCAGGATGCCATGGGCCCTGGCAACAAAAGAAATGGCGGCACGATGCCTTTGGGCCGTAGCCACCGATTTCCCAGCCCTACGTAAGGACATCAGAAAAAGTACTACCCACTCTTCCTGACCCCAAAGTCCCCCTCTCTCTGCCCCCAAAAAGGCTAAATAGGCCTGGAACGCCCCTTCATATGCCTTCCTTGTCCTGGGTGCTAGACTCTCTCCCACGAGGTGACGAAGTTCGGGGCACCGAGAGACCAGAGAGCTTCGGGGAAGGGTGCCGGCTCCGGGTCCGCTGAAGGAAGGAAACCCGAGAAAGCCTGCATGTGAAAACGAGACAGTGCATCAGCAGCCTGATTCATCACCCCTGGGACATGTTTTGCTCTGAATACCACGTTCAGTTGCATACACAGTAGGACAATTTCTTTGAGCAGCCTCAAAATCAATTTACAATGGGCTGCCTGACTATTGATGCATTCTACCACGGTCATATTGTCGGACCAGAACACGACAGAATGATCTCTGAACCCTTCTGGCCAGGTTCTCAGGGCCACCAGAATGGGAAATAGTTCAAGGAAAGCAATATTACTCGTTAGCCCCTTCTCGTGCCACCATAGGGGCCACCTTTGAGCAGACCACTTTGTGCCGAAGATGGCGCCAAAGCCTATGCTTCCTGCTGAATCTGTCCATAGCCCAAGCTCTTCCGAGGACACGGCTGGCTTGTTCCAGACGACTCGGCCATTGAAGTCCGCCAAAAATGCTAACCAAATCCGCATGTCCTGGCGGACCTCAGCCGATAACCTCGTGCGATGATGACCCTCCTTTAGGCCAACCATCGCTTGGGCAATTGAGCGGGAAAAAGGGCGAGCCATTGGGATCACCCTCAAGGCAAAGTTCAACTTTCCCACTAATTGTTGCAACTGATGCAGTGTAACCTTAGATGCATTCAAACATACTTGGAGGGCTGCCCTGAATTTTAACACTTTGCTAGCTGGTAAACGGAAACACCCCTCCCTTGAGTCCAACTCGATCCCCAAAAACTCGAGGCAAGTCGTGGGACCCATAGTTTTACCCGGTGCCAATGGCACGCCAAAATGACCCATCAACACACAGAATTCAGCTAAGGCCTGAGCACATTCGGGATTTCCGGCGGGACCAAGGAACAAAAAGTCGTCAAGGTAGTGCATTACATTTCGGAAACCCGTTTTCTTAGTGAACACCCATTGCAGGAAAGTACTGAATTGCTCAAAATAAGCACATGATATAGAGCATCCCATTGGCATACACCTATCCATGTAAAATGACCCCTGGAACCCGAATCCCAAAAGACGCTGATCGTCTGGGTGTACCGGGAGCAACCGGAACGCTGACTCGATATCTGATTTCGCCATCAACGTCCCGGGCCCCAGGCGATTCAAGATGGCTACTGCCTCATCAAACGATGCGTATCGCACCGAACAAACTTCTGGATCAATTGCGTCGTTCACCGAAAGGCCGTGTGGAGCAGACAAATTATGGATCAAACGAAACTCACCTGGGTCCTTCTTGGGGACCACCCCTAACGGAGAACAAACAAAATCCGGTACCGGGAGTACACTAAACGGGCCAGCAACCCGTCCCCGGCTAACCTCTTTCTGAATTTTTTCTTGCACCACAGATGTATGTTGTAAAACAGAAAGTTGATTTTTGCAAATCCCTACACCCTGAAAGTCCCCCACCGGGATGCGGAAACCATGTGAAAAACCGTTCCGCAGCACCCCAGCAGAAGTACGATCCGGGTATTCACTGAGCCAGGGAATCATTGCCAAGGTATCAATCGGGGTTGGTAAAGGCGCCCCTCGGACTAGTTTAGACCTGTTTGGCGCCTCCCTTACCCCCATTCTCACCCGTTCTGGCTCTGCACGATGACTCAGGATGGGACGACCCACACGTACTACACTCATGTTTGAATTTACACGATCCCGGAGGTCTGGTACATTTCCCTTTGTTGAAATTAAAGCAGAAACCCTTCCTCCCTGTATTGCCTGCGGGCCTCGACTGATCGTCGGTGCTCGTACTTGGTCGAAAGGGCGTCCCCACATTTTGGCGGGAGTAATCTACAACATTGCTCCCAACCAATGGCATCTTTAACATTCCCGATTCTTTCATTTTATCCCATGTTACAGAATCGTAACAATCCCAAGTCAAACCCTTGTTATGTTCCTTTTCTTTCCTGAACAGATTGTCATAACAAAACCAATGGTTACCTTGATACGCTGTCGAGTAACCCATAATTCGTGATTGATAAATGGGAAATTCAGAAAGCAACTCGGGCCTACGTTCCCCCAAAATCGATGTAAAAATACCCCACGCATTGCCCCAGTTGCCAATATTCTCATTTACCTTAAAGGCGGCCATTTTTGCGCGCCAAACACTCGGATGCATTAGGTCCTTCTGACTTTTAACATGCTCCACCTCATAATGATCAACAAGCAAGGAGAAAATATTCACGTACTCCCCAGCCCAGATCTTTTCTTTTATAGCTAAAGGCACATGTTGTCCCAATCTCTCTCTACGAGAGGGTGCTGACTCGTCCCTTGCAATCGGCAATGGCCGCTTACCTGCACCGGACGCAGCTTCGGCCGCTTGCGGCTTGTCTATTCCCGCCAACGGCGCAGTCACTTTAGCTGCATCTCTCTTCTCACGAAGCCCTTTTATCAGCGCCTGTGCCTCGGCAGCCGTGGCGCCATCACTACTCTCCCCCAACCAAGCTGCTAGCTGTGCTGCCAGCTCGGGGGGCATGTCTTCTTTGGATGTCGGGGTGACGACAACGGGGATTGGATTTCCCTCCATTGGTACTGGGGTCGGCGCCTCGAGCGGTACAGAGGGGACCGGGACGTCTCCACCGGCTGGAACCCTTCTCGGCCTCTTAGGTCTCCCTCCAGCCGGCGCAGGGCCCGAACCCTCCTCCCCGTCCCGTTTCGCCAACCGTTTCTTTATGTCGGACACCTCTTTGCAAAGGGCCCGCACCATCTGGTCGGTCGTCATTCTCTTTGCGACTTTCTTTGGCATTTCTCCGACGAAGTATCTAGAAGACAAAGAAAAAGATCAAAACGCTCAAAATTGGCCCTTCGTTCTGTCCCGAGCTCACGGGTAGCGAGGAGGTGCAGCTTCGGAGCACAAGAACAAGAGGACGTCTTCTGGTCTTGCGTCTCTTTTTATCCGTCTTCAGGGCGGGCGAGAACCCGCCCCTGCCTGCCCCTAGGGCGGGGCTGGCTACGTCGGTGTCTAGGCCAGCCCACTCTAGGGCGGGAAAAGGCGCGCCCCGGCTACGCCGCTTCGGGCATACCAGCCGAGACGCGCCTCCCGCCCAAAAATGGCTTCCCGGGGGGATCGAGGCACTCCGCCATACGTTCGGGGGGACCGAGTGGTCGCCCCTTTCCAAGATTCTAGTACCATGCATACCTACACCAACCCCCATGCCATGTACGTCCTGGGCCGTGCCCTACACCCTATCTCCTGCAGTAGCCAACCGCCAGCGTGCAAGGCTAAAGGCTAAAAGCTGTAGTCGGCGTGCTGTTTCAGCCAAGAGCAGCTTGGAGCTGGCTGTTGGGGCTGGGCGCACAACCTCCTGCAGTTGTCCAACCTCCTGCTGCACACAGCCTTGGCAGCGAGGGGCATGGAGCTGGCTGCAGGGCTTGGACTGCCCCAAGGAACACACACGCCACATATTTTAAATCAGCTGGACTCTTGTGGAGGGCTCAAGCTGGCTCTAGCAAGAGTCCTGCAGGATTTGTGGCAAACCCAAATAATGTGTTGTTGTTTTTTTTATCTGGCCCCGGGGGAGGCCCTGTGGGACCACCCCACTAAATCCAGGGGGTCAGGTTACCACTACCATGCCGCCTTATATCTTATTTTGTTTTCATTTTCAGGATGCAGGAACCAAGTCCCCATGTTCGGGAGGCCGCCTGTGAGGACCACTGAAATAGGGAGGCAGCCAGTGAGGACCACTGAAATAGGGAGGCAGCCAGTGAGGACCGCTGAAATAGGGAGGCAGCCAGTGAGGATTGCTGAAGCAGGGAGGTAGCAAGTAAGGACCGCTGAGGCAGGGAGGGAGGAATACTGAAGCAGGGAGGCAGCCAGTGAGTACCGCTGAGGCAGGGAGCAAAGATTACTGAAACAGGGAGGCAGCCAGTGAGGATCGCTGAAACAGGGAGGCAGCCAGTGATGACCGCTGAGGCGGGGAGGGAGGACTACTGAAGCAGGGAGGCCGCCAGTGGGGACCGCTGAAGCAGGGAGGCCGCCAGTGAGGACCGCTGAGGCGGGGAGGGAGGACTACTGAAGCAGGGAGGCAGCCAGTGACGACCGCTGAGGCAGGGAGGGAGGACTACTGAAGTAGGGAGGCCGCCAGTGGGGACCGCTGAAGCAGGGAGGCCGCCAGTGAGGACCGCTGAGGCGGGGAGGGAGGACTACTGAAGCAGGGAGGCAGCCAGTGACGACCGCTGAGGCAGGGAGGGAGGACTACTGAAGCAGGGAGGCCGCCAGTGAGGACCGCTGAAGCAGGGAGGCCGCCAGTGAGGACCACTGAAGCAGCGAGGTAACCCAAAGGTCAGTAGCTGCAAGGAGCAGAAGCCCAACTTAGGTTTCGTACCTTCAGGCAAGACCCTGGGGGCCGTATAAAAAAAATGCACATTGAAAAAAAGATTGCTATCGATGCACAATAAAGATGCAAAAGTGCAGCAACTGTTGAACAGGGTGGCAAGCTGGAGTTTGTATCAGAACCTGCGGAATCAGCGGAGAGGACCACTGGTTTTTCCATGCTGAACACGGATGCATAATCATGGGGGGACAGCCACGATTTAGGGAACCAGAAGAAGACCAAGCATGTTCAAGACAAGTTTTAAATGGAAACGTTGTTTATTCTCACAGAGCAAAACCATAAAGTCTGAAAATGGAGAAGTCAGACACATCAAAAGCAGACGCGATCAATTAACTTTAAAACTAAATCGCAATCTGGGGACTCCAGAAGCCAAGAAAGGTAACAGTTCTGTGGCTGATCAACAAAGTGATACGATTTCAGAATAGACCCTTTTTGTCCCACATAAAATTGTTTCCTATATATTTTAAAGGAAAATTCAAGATATTTTTAATTATATAGGTGTGGTGGAGAACAAAACCACCTCCATTCTACAAGTTTCCTTTCATTGATAATGTATTCTTCCATTAAACTCGTGAAAGGCCAGACATCCTTTCTCTGCCCTGGATGGGCTCTATGCGGGTTGTTCCACAGAACCACTGATAGGACTGACAGAAAGGCATGGTGTCTTGAATTGATTGACAATAGAGAAGTGTCTAAAAGAGGAGAGCATTGAAGGGACAACATAGATGTCTGTAATGATGCTCAAGCTCAAGTTGATCTGTTGGGCATCCAATGAAAAGTAGAAATCTGGTCCTCTTACCCAAACTCACATTATCTGCAGATACCAACTGTAAGAGTCCTGTAGTGCCTTTTTTTGTTTGATGACGTCTGGTTGGGTTGGAAAACCTATTGTGATGTCACCCACCAGAACCTCCTTTTAACAGTGGCTTCAATAGACAGGAAAGTGTAGGGAGGACACAGGATTGGAGCGCCCCGCAGCAAGGGAGGGTTAGAAACATCTTGGTGCAGTGCAATGGGACAAGAGCACAGGGATGCTTCATTTATTATTCAGTGTAAGAGGGACAATGCAAACTGGTTAAATGTTTCAACTGTGGCAAATTTGGGGCCATATGTATCAAGCACAAATGCGTTTACAAACTCCAAAATTCACAGAATGTTGGCGTTTGCAAACGCATTTTTGTTAATGGTATGTTTGTAGCAAATCTGAGTGCAAAATAAGGAATCGCAAATTTGCGATTCCTTATTTTGCGATTGCATTTAAGGAATCGCAAATTTAGCAATTCCTTAAATGCAATGTAAGAAGCACCAGAAAAGTGCAATTCCGCCTTAAGGAATCGCAAATTACCACCAACTTCAAGTTGGTGGTAATTTGCAATTTCTTTCACAAATGCACTTTTTTGCATTTGTGAAGATGCCATGTGGCGCGCATACATGCCCATAGGGCATGTATGTGCGCCATATGCGCACACATGTGAATTTCAGGGGTGCATCAAGGTGTCCTTATGACACCATTGCACCCTTGAAATCATTCTCAATTAGCGATTTTTAAATTGCGAATCGCAAATTTAGAATAACTTCCCATTCATTCCTATGGGCCTCCTGGCCCATAGAAATGAATGGGAAATTATTCCTTAATTGCAATTCGCAATTTGCTAATCGCAATTAAGGAATTTTAAGAAATCGCAAAAAAAATTCGATTTTCTACATACATCCCTATTTGCAATTCTCAAATAGCGATTTCTAAAAAATCTCTATTTTAGATTCGCAAATCAGGATGTTGATACATCTGGCCCTTAGTCTTTAATCGCAGTGTTTAATCTCAATGTTATTGGCCTAAATGATGCACGAGGAATTAGGGTGACCAACCATCTGTAAATTTTACGGACCGTCCGTAATTGGGACCTCACGTCCGTTGTCCGTGAGGATCCCTTTTACGGACGCCTTTTGTCCGTAATTTTGCCCATCACAGGTAGCAGCGCTGGTCCCCTGTGAGAGGCCTCACTGCCACCCCCCCCCCCACCCCCCCTCTCCCTGGATGTATGGGTGGAAGGGTAGATGGATGGTAAAAGGGCGGAAGGGTGTGTGAAAGGATGGATGGATGAGTGAAAGGATGGATGGATGGATGGATGAGTGAAAGGGTAGATGATGGGTGAGTGAATGGGTGGATGGATGAATTGAGAAGTGAAAGGGTGAATGGATGGATGAGTGAAAGGGTGGATGTAAGGATTGATGAGTGAGTGAAAGGGGGTAGATGGACAAAAGGATGGATAGATGAGTGAAGTGAACTGGTGGATGGATGAGAGAACGGATGGCTGGATGAATGAAAGGATGGATGAGTAATAGGATCAATGGATGGATTCATGAATGGATGAGTAGATGGATGGGTGGATAAGTGAAAGGGGGATGGAGAGAGAAAGGGAGGATGAATGAAAGGGTGAATGGGTGGAAGGATAAGTGATGGGTGGATGGATGAGTAAGTGAATGGGTGGATGGATGAGTAAGTGAATGGATGGGTAAAAGGGTAAATGGCTGGATGGGTGAGGGAATAGATGGATGGGTGGAAGAGTGGCTGGATGACTGTACGGGTGGATGGGGTGAAAGGGTGGGTAGATGAATAATAGATTGATGAGTGAAAGGGTGGATGGAGGGATGGATGAGTGAAATGATGGATGGAAGGATATATGGTGGATAGGTTTGAAAATGGTTGAATATGTTTGGATATAGATGGGTACACAGATGGAAGGACAGAATGAATGGTTAAAGACTGAATGATGGATGAAAGAATGATTACACCTTTTAGCACCCATTATCTTAAGTAACATTTCCTATACATTGACTTTCATGTTAATATGAGTCATTGTCTCTATATAATGTGTGTGTGATGTAACACACTCCAACACCCTGCGCTGCATACTTGGGAGGAGTAACACTATAAAAGAAATTAAATACACATTTGAGACCGTCTAAGTGAAGATGAAGGGCACCATTGGAAGCAAGGCCGGACTGGCCGGACCGGGCATCGGATGTTTCCCTGGGAGGCTGGAAAGGGGGGGAGGGTGGTTTTGTTACTGGGGGGCTGGCACTGCAAAGTTCCTTGTATATCCAGTAGTTTTCAATCAACAATAAAAGCGGCCTCACTTATATTCAGGTGTGGTTCACCATTGTCTGGTGACTAATGTACCTGCTGGAGCGAGATGCGAATTTTGAATCGTCTAAGGTAGCAAGCTGCAGCCATACTGAAAAACCGTGACGTGCACGATTGTCTCAACCTAATATAAACTTATTTAGACTTGTACTTAGGTGGTTGTTTATGTACTTACGTATATACTATTGCACGACCACCTCTAACGTGTCTGTTAAACGTACATTTTGTCCCGAAGTTTTGTGCTGATTTTTTTGTCCTGAATTTAGTCCCTTTGTCCTGAATTTTTACACTCACCGTCCTGCATTTGCACCTATGTTAGTTGGTCACCCTACGAGGAATAGCTTTCTCCCAGCTATAGAGAAGTGCACTGCACTTCTACAAGCCGTCCTTGGGGCTTGGCGGGTTCATTCCAGCGCGCAGAATAACTACGAGAAGTGCAAACCCTCAGGGCTGAGATCACAGGAGCAGCAACAAGTCTTCTGTCTGCTTCATAGAGATAGACCCTACTGTGAAGCCCTTTAGGGCTGTCTCTCTCAAGTAGGACAACCCTCAGAGAAGAGGCATGAGCAGAAGAAAAAAAAACAGAGAAGGAGCGATTCTACATTTCCCAGCTCAGATTCCTGTTAAAATGCAGCATTAGGAGTTCTCAACAGGAGAAGGCATTGCTCGGGTATTCAGCTCGCGCCTCTCAGCACTGCTTATGAATTTGAAGAGCTGATCCCTGCAATCTTTCACAAATGTCAAGGGAATTATCAAAAGAGCTTCTGATAAAATGATATGAATACTGAAATCTACATGGAAATTGCAACTTATAAAGTCAACTGACGGAAGAAAGGCTAGCAATGGGGTAGACGTAAGGGGAGGCGAGAGTGATTTGAGGGCTCAGGGGTGGGTAGAGGGTGACTTGATCGGATAGCATATGGTATGGCCGGTCGTGGGTTGTTATTGTTTGGTATGTTCTGTAATTGTATAATATGGCATGACATGGTACGGACCGCCATTGTAAGGTATGGTCTGTTAGTGTATAGTATGTAATGGCATGGTATGGTTATAGTATAATATGGTATTTAATAGTCTGTTACTGAATAGTAGGGTATGGTGTGGTAGAATGTATGACATTACAACGCATACATTTACAATGCATGCCTTTACAACGCAGTTTTAACATTGTAACATCTTTTACAACGCTTTCTTTTACATTGCATGCCATTACATCGCATTTTCAGAAACTACCTTTACAATGCATACCATTACATCGCATTTAAGGTAAGTGTTGGATAGTATAGGGGTAATAATTACTATTCTAACTCCAGGGGTGCAACAGTAGGGTAAGTGTTGGATAGTGTAAGGGTACTATGCGTTGTAATGGTATGCATTGTAATGACGTGTGATGTAATGCAAGCGTTGTAGTGACATGCCTTGCAATGGCATGCGTTGTAGTGACATGCAATGTAATGGCTGCGTTGTAATGACAAGCTATGTAAAGGATGTTGCGATGTAATGACTGCTATGTAAAGGTCGTGAGATGTAATGACTTTGTTGTAAAGGTAGTTTCCTGGTATGGTATGTCAGGGCTTGTTGTTGTACAGTATATTATGGTGTGAGTATGGTATGGCATGTTATTGAGGCACACAACCTGTAAGTTGCTAACAGCACAAATACACGAGTATTCAGGCAAGCACTGATATCACCAGTTTCTATAATTTAAAAGATATTTAATTTACAAGGCCTTTCCCAAATTGGGAAGGAAGGCAGAACTACACGGAATGCGAACAAAACGAGGACGAGTCATAAACAATATTGTTTTGTTGTGTTGGTATGCGGCTGGAGAAAAGCGACTTACTGGAAAGTTTTGAAAAATCTGGAAGGCAAACAACGAGCAAGGGGAGCGAAGGGACTTAGGCGAAAAATAAAACATGAAGGGGCATAAAAGCAGCCAAAAACCGAGATAGGGTGGCATAAGAACATGTAAAAAGAAACATACATACAAACGTACGTACTCATGAAAAAAAAGTACCACAATCCGAACATAAGCAACGCGGAAGAATGCTAATCAATGAATGAATCTTTACTTGGCCCATGTTCCAGCGAAGAAAACAAAAACGCATAGACTAAGCGAAGCCGACCTGCAGTCAAGCTCACCAATGAAAAGAAAGAAAATAAGAGTGGCAATGTAGCCAACCAATGGTAAGCAATAGGCGGGTTACAAGCCCCTTTTTATAGTGTTTTTTTTACTTTTTATTAAGAAACAATAGATCGTTCCAAGCCACAGGGCATGCCATTTGGGTGACAAGACATAAAACTGTGTGCAAGATTTGCATGGTGAGGTGTGGACCATTTTTTGCATGTGCAACACAGATGAAGGGATAGAAAGTGTCGGCGATGGAAAATTGAAGCATGAGGCGTAATATTGATGAGGCAGCCCTGGTCTATGGTAACCTCAGCATTTGTCAGCGGCAGTCTCCTAAAATAAACTTTAGGCCCCTGCAATATTGCTCTTTTTCTCACATTAGGCGCTGGCCCCATGGTCTTGGACTTTTGCTGGTTCCCTGCGACATGTATATGCCAATCCAGCAACTACTGAGCACTTTCTGGCTCCACCATTTCAGTAATAAGAAGGCGGCACAAAACTACATGCCCTGTCTTAATCCAAAGGCACCTACATCAGAACCACCAAAGCAAAACCCCATTAAAAACTTTCATTTACTCTTCAAGAGTCACGAAGATGCAAATAAAAACTAAAAGATTCACAACAAACAACAAGAGGCCAAACAAATGTGTTTATTTCCCCATAAAACACACAAGAAAATAATTTAGCTTAATTGTAC
Organism: Lissotriton vulgaris; assembly: GCF_964263255.1. Classification (NCBI taxonomy): domain Eukaryota; kingdom Metazoa; phylum Chordata; class Amphibia; order Caudata; family Salamandridae; genus Lissotriton; species Lissotriton vulgaris. The sequence continues at coordinate 1,968,775,343 of NC_141693.1, forward strand.
ACAGTTCAAGTCAAGCATGATAATGCAAAGGACATGGAAGGCAAATACTGCAAACGAAAGCGCCACACAGCGTTAAACACAATCCAGGAACAAAGCAGGCAGCAAAGAAGGGAAAAAATATGTAATCTTCCTGTCAAGATTCTCATTAGGAGGCACTAAATGAGCTAAGTTAACCGTTTAACATCATCTCTCACTGGAGACCTTTATCCCACAGATGAGGCCTATTCTAGGCTCCTCCCATCTACTACTCAAGGCTCTACTGGAGTGGAGTGTCTGTGATGTGGCTCACTGGTTAGAGGCGGCAGACCCGGAAGCAGAGAACGGCCCGGGACCAGGGTTCAATTCCCGACGCGGCAGGGTCTTGGACCAGGGTCAACGGACTCGATAATTCTCGCCTCGGTGCCCACTCTGATCAGCGATCACACTCGGCAACTCTGGGCATTAAGCTTGCCTCATCTCTACAACGGCCCCCCACATTCGCCGGGGATGCCTGGTTTCACCTTGGGGATACCCAGTAGGGACCATCTCACAGGGATAGCCAGGATGGGTTCTCCAGCGGTCTACAGCGCCACGAAGCCTCAGGGCAGCAGTGCGCTTTACAAGACACACACATTACATTACCCAACCATGGACCCGCATGCATTAACCACCATCTGAACTTCCACCAACCGTCGCAAAGACTACTCCCCACCTCCCTTTCACTTGCCCATACTACCCGCATCTACCGAAGCAGAGGTGGAAGACACTCCTTTTCCTAAATCGCAGCAAAGACCTGAAACAGCCGCCCCATGCCCCTCCAGACCATCAACTTACTTCCGGAGTTCGAAATGACCCTCAGGACCTGCCTGTTCAAATAGGCCTCCGGGACCTGGAAGCACCTGGATACCCGATCAGGTGATTAGCCGTGTTTTATAAATCTTGATGGATTGATAAACGCACCCAAACATGCTTTTGTAAAGTGAATATCCATTTTCCTTTAGGGGACAGGGGTAGCACCACGAAACCCTTCTTTTTATTTTTTTATTTAACTATTATGTTGTCTTTTTAATGCCTTGATGGGGAGAGTTATCTGGGAGTAAGCCACCATACCACCTGCTTTGTTTGTTTATATTTCTGCATTCCTGTATAAATATATATTAATCAACAAAGGGTCCCTCCTTCAGGAAAACAAAGAGCACACATAGGTTCTGGAATCCATTTATTTACACCCAGCATGACGCGTTTCAGCTCCCAAGCCTTCTTCAAATGCTGTTTGGTGAAATAGAACTGTCGCATCCAGGTGTTTAAATGCTTCATTAAGCTCCCCCTGCGCAGTGTCCAGCAAGAAAGGACTACACTTACAACATAGTCTCTTTCGTTTATTTTGCCGCCATCATTGAGTGTATGTAACTTTATTTAAATGTCCCAAAACTTTCATGATGACTCTCCTTTATAGTAAACTTCCATTTAGTAATGGGAAAATAGTTCATACCTTGCAGATTGCACTGTCAGTATGCCACGGTGCACTTTGTCTCGGGAGCTTTGATGTTCAATAGTGCAGCATAGAGTGACACATAAATTATGCAAAAAAAGAAGCAGAGAACTCTGGGTAGTTCTTAAGTTTAGGTGGAATGCAGCTCCTGGATAGAGCACCCTCAACACCAGCGACACTCTAGATCTGCTCACCTCAAATGTCTGCTTTTCTGTCTAAGTCTTTAAGCCTACGATTAGCACAATGCCATCCAGGCTGAGAGAGCAAGGGACAAAGTATTTTGCCATTTCTACAGCAAAGTCTTTAAGCATAGGACTAGCACAGTGCTGTCCATGCTGAGCTGTAAAATGGCAAAAGCCATTTATCACTCCAGGCAGAGTATTACAGCACTGAATTGGTAAAATACCAACCAAGCCAACCTGAAATGAGTGAAAGCATCACCTGCTGTAGAAATGGCAATAGACTTTGTCCTTTTCTATCTTGGCGTGGATGGCACTATGCCAATACTATGCTTAAAGACTTTGATAGAAAAGCAGACTTTTGAGGGGAGTAGATCTAGTGTCGCTGGTGTTGAGGGTGCTCTATACAGGAGCTGCCTTCCACCTAAACTTGAGAACTACCCAGAGTTCTATGCTTCTTTTTTGTACATATATATATATATATATCAAACACGGTTGCATAGTGAGGTTGCCTCGTCTCGCGAGTCGGGGCTGGTTCGGCGGTCGCCACCGCCAAATATTGCATAAAAAAATCCCTTCGCCACTAGAAAATGAAATCCAGCTGCACCAGCGAAGCTCGTTATTCCATCAGTATTTTTTTATTGGCAAATGAAACAAGATGCATTTCGACCTGCTTCGGTCTCGGTCACACTACCGTAGAATATGGATTGTATGGCAAATGTGGCAAAATCATAATTATGCAGAATATGCCGCAGCTTCTAAATCCCATAATTTCAGTGGCCCTGCAACTATTACCATAAATTATGGGATACTGTATACATTTTGTAGTAGATACTGTTCACTATTTTTGTTCACTGCCAAGAGATCCGCTCTCATAGATAGATAGATAAATAGATAAATAAATAAATTGTGAGGCCAAGAGCTGGGCGGGGGATTTGAAGGGGGCAAGGCCCTCCATGTGGGTTTGCTGAGGCCGGCCCGCCTTGTCCCATGAGAGAGGGGTTATGTGGACTGAAGAAGGGTGAGAGAAGCTGCAGATTGCTAGTCGTGGGAAATGGGTAATGACTTTAGAAAAGAGGCACTTTCACAATGTCCCCACAAGCCTAAAGCACAGAGCGAATATTTAGCCCTATTAATCATGGCAACGGGAGTGGGGGGGCGACCAGACCACCAGATCTCCGGGAATGGGAGGAAAACTTAGACTGGTGCTCAGGGGCGGAGAAAGCAACATATATAGCTAGAGGATGCTCACGTAAATGGGACAACATTTGGGGGTGGTGGACGTCATAAGGGGGACATTATGAAAGAGTAAGGGGCGGATGATGAGAAAATAAAGCGGGTTTCGAATATATACAATAAAAATGGAGCGCTATGCTTTCCATAGTCACAACAACACCAGGCTACTATATGGTGGAAAACTGTAAACAGAATAAGACATTCATATCATGGAAAACGAGTGTTCTAATTTGTTGTTATATCTGTGTAAGGACTGGAGTACTGGGAAAATGTTAATCAAAAGATTAAATACATTTAAAAAAAGAATTGTAAAAATAAAAAAATCATGGTACCGGGTGTTACTGGGCGCTATCCAGAGTCTTAAAAGCAAAGGTCTCAAATGACCAACAAAGATTCATAAAGTGCCCAACATTTTTTGATACTTTACTAAATTGGCAAAAACAGATCGATTGATGAATAGATGATTATCAGATTTCTATTTTCTATTTAAAATTATTTATACAGCGCACATACACCAGCGGTTTCTTGGCGCTAAAAACTGAAAGAGGTCAGAGCAGAAGTCCCGGGGTAGGGGAAAAATGAGAGACTAAGGTATTAATTAAAGGATTTGGCAAAAAGGTATGCCTTGAGTTGTTTCCGAAATAACAGGTATGAGGTTGAAGCTCTGAGCTCTGCAGGCAGAGAGTTCCAAAAAGTCGGGGCGAGGGTCGCAAACTTCGAGCCTCCCCATTTCTTTCTTCGAAACCGTGGGACAGTAAGAAGGGATTGGGAGGATGACCTCAGTTCCCTAGATGGAACGTAGGGAATGATCTCCGAAGAGATGAAAGCTGGCGCCGTGCCCAGTCGTGCTTGGAAGGTGATAGATGCAAGCTTAAACTGGACACGGGCCCAGACAGGAAGCCAATGTAAAGATTTCAAGAGGGGAGTGGTGTGGGAGGATTTAGGGAGTTTGAACACCAGGCGCGCCGCCTGGTTCTGGATCTGCTGCAAACGCCGAAGACTATATGCAGGGATACCTGCATATAGGGCGTTGCCATAATCCAGGCGGGATACGACCATGGCAAGAGTGATAAGTTTTAGGGCATCAAATGAAAAAAAACGGGACACCTTGCGAATAGTGCGAAGAGCCAGAAAGGAGGAAGAAACCACAGAACTAACCTGGGAGTGAAGGGTGAGTTGTGAATTGAGCTTGATGCCTAGAGTTATAGGAGTGAAGGAATAGTAAATTGATCAAGATCATTTGTACGTTCTAATATATTTCAGGCTCCACCTGACAGAAATCATACATTATATTGTTTGGTGTTTTGTAGGATTAAACTGCTTATGCTAGAGATAGTTCATGTCTGTGTTATGAACCATGGATGGGTGTGTTCACACGAGTGTGACACTTAGAAGTGCACAGCTTGGGCACAGGTAAGCTGCTGCTAAAGTGAATGCTAACAGCCTAGAAGAGACAGATAGCAGGATGTACTCCAGATAAGCACGTGCCCCGAGGTCGATGAAGTCACACTGCACAACCATTATGTTTTTTAAGTATCACTTAATATCACATTTACCCATCTGCACGTGCTGTGCGCTAGCCAACGTACTATTATCCAATTGAAGGGTATTCCCTTTGTCGACTCTGAAGGCTAAGTGGATAAGTTGGCCCTGTAAATATTTGACCTCGGTAGCTGTAGGTCACTTCTGATGTCCAAGTGTAAGCGAAGGGGTGCTGTGAGTTTCCTACACGCTCTCCTATGTCTTCCCACATCACCACCACACGCATGGTTAAAATACTCCCACCACAGCACTTACAGTCTTACACCCACGCCCTTTGCTGTCCCAGGAGGCAGGGCTTTAAGTGGACCAGGTCTCACTGGGACTGAGCAGCGGCAGTTGTTTTAGCCCATTCGCAGCGGGGGTAATTCTGATGGGTTCCAGAGTAGCGTGCTACTTACACGTCAAAACCCCATCAGGGGTAGCAAGCGCTATATAAATACAAACCTATTTCCCTTCTCTACCCAAATAACTGAATAACATATCCACTACTCAAACTACTTAATATTTTACTATACTAATTTTCAACACTAATCCTTTATGGGTTCCGGAGAGGCGTGCTACTCGCCAGAAAAGCGCTTCAACATCCATCAGGGGTAACAAGTGCTATATGAATGCAAACCTTTCTTCCTCTTTTATCCCTCCACTATCCTTCTCACTCCAATAACTGACTAATATCCACCACTGAAATTACTACATATTTCACCATATTAATTCACCACTAATCCTTTATGGGTTTCCTGAATAGCGCGTTTCAACACCTCATCAGGGGTAACAAGCGCTATATAAATACAAACCTTTTTTTCCTCCTCTATCCTTCTGCTATCATTCCAAATCCAAATAACTGACTAACCTATCCACCACTTAAAATGTACTTGCATGTTTCACTATACTAATTCAACAGTAATCCTCTATGGGTCCCGCAGTAGCGTGCTACCCGCCGAAAAAAGCGCTTTGACGCCTCGTCGGGGATAGTAAGCGCTATATAAATGCAATTACAATGCAATACAATAACAAGCCATAGTTGCTGCTTATTTATCTTATGCAACTAACAACCTTTAAAGCCATCAGTCCTGACTTGCAGGTATGATGTTACTAGCTGTATCACATCTGGATGCAATGACAGAAACAGCAAAATACAAGTCGGGCGGCACACTGCGCTTAACACAGATTTGTAACTACTGTTTTAAGCCACGCCTTTAATTGCATTGGCCACGCCCCCGTTTTTTCATCTAACTTAAAGCCCTGCCAGGAGGCCCCGGTAGGGCGGGTGGGCGCTGGCAGCGCTCTGAGACGGGCTGTGCCGACGGGCGGCCTGAGATGAACGAGGCCGCGGCTGTGCAATGTCACCTGCATGCAAATGTAAGGACACAAGCAGGCTTCGCCAGGACCTTCAACAAGCATTTACAATGCAATGGTTTTGCCTTTGTTAAAGTTAGAGCTATTGGCATTGCTCTTGACATTATATTTATTTATGTTTTTTTAACATAAATAAATGGCATTGCCATTTACAATGCCACTAGCTTTATCTCTCGCAAATGACACACACAAACACACACAGAGCCCCCCCAAACACACACCCATACAGAGCCCCCCCACACACACCCACACAGCCCCCCACACACACAGCCACACAAAGCTTCCCACACACACAGCCACACAAAGCTTTCCACACACACAGCTACACAGAGCCCTCCACACACACCCACACAGCACAAGCAGGCAACAGGGGCACACGGAGGCACAAGCAGTGGGTGCATCGGTGGAGCTGAGTGGTGGGTGCATCGGTGGAGCTGTGTCAATGGAGCTGTGTGGTGGGTGCATCGGTGGAGCTGTGTGGTGGGTGCATCGGTGGAGCTGTGTGGTGGGTGCATCGGTGGAGCTGTGTCGGTGGAGCTGTGTGGTGGCTGCATCGGTGGAGCTGTGTGGTGGCTGCATCGGTGGAGCTGTGTGGTGGCTGCATCGGTGGAGCTGTGCGGTGGGTGCATCGGTGGAGCTGTGTGGTGGCTGCATCGGTGGAGCTGTGCGGTGGGTGCATCGGTGGAGCTGTGTGGTGGGTGCATCGGTGGAGCTGTGTGGTGGGTGCATCGGTGGAGCTGTGTCGGTGGAGCTGAGTGGTGGGTGCATCGGTGGAGCTGGGTGGTGGGTGCATTGGTGGAGCTGGGTGGTGGGTGCATCGGTGGAGCTGTGTCGGTGGAGCTGTGTGGTGGCTGCATCGGTGGAGCTGTGTGGTGGGTGCATCGGTGGAGCTGGGTGGTGGGAGCATCGGTGGAGCTGTGTCGGTGGAGCTGTGTGGTGGCTGCATCGGTGGAGCTGTGTGGTGGTTGCATCGGTGAAGCTGTGTGGTGGGTGCATCGGTGGAGCTGTGTCGGTGGAGCTGTGTGGTGGCTGCATCGGTGGAGCTGGGTGGTGGGTGCATCGGTGGAGCTGTGTGGTGGGTGCATCGGTGGAGCTGTGCGGTGGGTGCATCGGTGGAGCTGTGTGGTGGGTGCATCGGTGGGTGCATCTATGCTTTACAGGTCTTCAAACTGTGGGGCGCACCCCCCTGGGGTCTGTGGCTGCATTCCTAGGAAGGTGGGGCGCAAATGGCGTTTGAAGTATTTGTATATGAGGAAGGCTGGGAAGATCAACTTTGTGCACTTGGCTCGTCTCCGGGCACTCTTGATTTACATACATCAGTAGAAGGGCTTCAAAACTGAGTATGAACTGTGATCCTGGAAGCACCCTGGGGTGGAGGTCAGTGAGAGGGGAGGCAGGGTCTAGAAAGAGGCTAAAAAGGACAATATATTCTGTAACGAGTTTGTTATTTTTTTAACCTTCACGTAATTGCGTGCAAAATGTGCACATGTTCAATGGAAAATTAATGCAAGTTAAACCAATCACCTTCACCATGAAACCTCAGTTACCTAATACAAGCAAGGCAAGGACCACTAAAATTATGCAGCAGGAAAAGACCAAAGTTATGCGGCGGGGTTAAATAAATTATGTTGCAAGAAAAGTCAGATAATACAGCTTAATTTTTATGATAGCATTTAATTATGTTTCAATTTTTCCACGTGATTACTGTCTGGGCAGAGATTTCACTTCATCCACGTTACCACCGAAATACACCAACAAGGTAGTTAGTTAACTTTTGCAAAGGGCTGTCCACTGCCCGGCAACACGTGTGACTACATCTTTAATACCTTTTAATCCTTTTGAACTAGAAACAGTTTTTTTGTTAAAATCCACAGATTATGCAGCAGTTAACTAAGTAGCAAATGCGGAAAATCCATAATTATGCAGAAAGCGCAGCAGAAGCGCATCATTTCAGAGATCATGCCAGAAATCACAAATCTGAGTCTTAGTTGGTGCAGTGGGGATTAGTGGCATGTGTAAATACTGTTAAACTCCACATCAAAACTGTGTGCATTGTTTATTAATGTAAGTGACATATTTTAACCTATTTGATTTGTTATTTTAGTTTGTTGTAGTTGATGCAGAGATGAAAAAGGTGTTACCATGCTGAGAACAATATAGTCTTGAAGAAGTGTGCCAACAATTGCACCATTTTATTGAAGCGCCGCACAATTCTAGTTCTCATGATTTAGCCCAAGCTCCCAATCGGATTGGCCACACCTCTTTCAGAGGTTTGCCACGTCCCATTTAGGGCACCCCCGGTTTTTCTTATCCCACTTTAAGCTCTGATTAACTCTAATCTTGGGTTGGGGAGCTTGCTACTCGCCAAAAAGCGCTTCCACGGGGTAGTAGCACTATTAGAAGTACAGTTTACAATTGCAATTACAGGGTAGTCAAATTATAATAAATGTGAGTTTAATAATAATGAAGGTCAGGGCACGGCTGAGAAGGCAGAGGATGGGGCTTGAAGGCCGCTGAAGATCTGTGCAGACAGAACAGTGAAAGGCAGGACAGTGAAGGGTAGGGCAGTAACGGACTGTCACAGGGTAGTGGGGCTGTGCCTGTTTCTAACCGTTACCGATTCAATTGCACACAATGGAACGTCAACAAAAGGTATTTTCCCAGGATCACACAACTGGCCATACAAGGAAGCTGGGATTTACACACAGATCGCCTGAATCACCACGCATGGGTTTAAGTCATAGATTGTGTCGCCATGGATTATGTCACATAAAGTCACGACTACAGCTGCCCCGCTCTCACCTCCCTCTCAGCCACTGCAGTGGGATGTAGCATCTAGTAACACGTGCCCGGTGCCTGGGCTGTCAATGGCTCGAGTTGGAATAGAACTGGCAAGCACGAAAAAAAATAGCTCAGAGGGTTACAGTGGGGGTTTCGGAAGTCGTTAAGAAAACAGCAAATCACAGAGATTAGCAAAATATCGTACTGAGTCTGTGGTGATGCTGCAACGAGCTCCTATGACGTAAAGAACGCATGCCGAAACGTCACAAAAATAGCTATGATGCAATTAGAGCTCTAGCTCTTTTTAAGTTGATAAAACGAGGACCACTTTGTTGCTTAATAAAATATATTCACTAAAAGCGCTACGAAGTGAGAGAAATACTGTTTATTCTGCAAGCACCTTCAAAGTACGTAGACGCTGTCCTTGTGGTACAATCTATAACAACAACTACAGAACAAAGAATATAAATTCACTTACTCACCCCTGGTACGAGGCTGTGGGTCCTCTGGGGCATCCGAGAAGAGACGCAGAAGTGCCGGCAATGCCGGACCACACACGGGGGCGTTCCCGGCGTCCCGTGACGTCGGCAAAAGGCAGTAACGGACTGTCACAGGGTAGTGGGGCTGTGCCTGTTTCTAACCGTTACCGATTCAATTGCACACAATGGAACGTCAACAAAAGGTATTTTCCCAGGATCACACGACTGGCCATACAAGGAAGCTGGGATTTACACACAGATCGCCTGAATCACCACGCATGGGTTTAAGTCATAGATTGTGTCGCCATGGATTATGTCACATAAAGTCACGACTACAGCTGCCCCGCTCTCACCTCCCTCTCAGCCACTGCAGTGGGATGTAGCATCTAGTAACACGTGCCCGGTGCCTGGGCTGTCAATGGCTCGAGTTGGAATAGAACTGGCAAGCACGAAAAAAAATAGCTCAGAGGGTTACAGTGGGGGTTTCGGAAGTCGTTAAGTAAACAGCAAATCACAGAGATTAGCAAAATATCGTACTGAGTCTGTGGTGATGCTGCAACGAGCTCCTATGACGTAAAGAACGCATGCCGAAACGTCACAAAAATAGCTATGATGCAATTAGAGCTCTAGCTCTTTTTAAGTTGATAAAACGAGGACCACTTTGTTGCTTAATAAAATATATTCACTAAAAGCGCTACGAAGTGAGAGAAATACTGTTTATTCTGCAAGCACCTTCAAAGTACGTAGACGCTGTCCTTGTGGTACAATCTATAACAACAACTACAGAACAAAGAATATAAATTCACTTACTAACCCCTGGTACGAGGCTGTGGGTCCTCTGGGGCATCCGAGAAGAGACGCAGAAGTGCCGGCAATGCCGGACCAGACACGGGGGCGTTCCCGGCGTCCCGTGACGTCGGCAAAAGCCAAAGAATGTCGGGAACGCCCCCGTGTCTGGTCCGGCATTGACGGACAGGCCCCTCGTCCAATGGCAAGGCTCCGTTTACGGAGCCAGCCAATCAAGGACGAGGGCCGAACCAAGCCACACTATGGAACTCAACAGGATTTCGCCTGCGCCGAAAGGATGCGCAGAGCGCATCCTTCGGCGAGGCAAAACCTAAAAGGAGGTAAAAAGATAAAACAGGGTGATTGTCGAGCATCTGACCTTCAGTTATCCTCTGTATCGAACAACCTGGCGGACCAGAGACTTCCAATACAGCGAGACGAGGCAATGCCAGGCTCAGGCGACCGTCTTTCAACAAGAGAATATTTTATAGAGGCAACAAACGCTTACTCACCAATGCTTGTTTGGGGAGAGGCGAGCAGAGGTAACAGAGATTACGTTTCTTAGTGCTGCTACATACATGACTGCCCTGCAACAGACAGTCCCTGGGGACAAAGTGGGGGTGTTTTGAGAAATTGAAACAGATGTAAAGCGCAACGAATGCCCAAGGGCGTCTTGGCGCTAATGTGCTAAGAAACTGCAATGTGGGATAGAGAGTGAAACGAGCTGGAGAGGGGTGGGTTAAAGCCAGGTTAGAGGGGTTTCCTAAAGATGCTCAGATCTGGCTGACCTCTTGATGCCCAGGCAGCGGTCTGCGGTCTTGTCTGCAGCCTGCTGTGGTGCAAAACAGGGGGCGCAAGGGGTGGGGGTGGGCGGTGGGGTGTTAGGGACTCGGGCACCAAAAATATGATGGTAAAGTGTATTCAATTGATTGTATTTTAAAACAGGCCAAGTTTCGACACGCTAAGGTTGCTCTCCCATTCTTGCAAAAGGCAAATGATCCTCTCACGTTGACCTGTGTGATCAATGTTATTAAGGTTGCCTTCAGGCTCCGAAATACAAGAGGGCAGTGTCGATTGATTGCTTTGTGTCTTTCCTTCTTATGTTAATTCCTCTTCGGCTTATCTGAACCGGTAATTGTCACAGGAAATGTATTTTTTATGACTTTTTAATTGTATAAAATTGTACTTTTATGGTGTTATTCAAATACCGAATAAAGGAATATGTTGACCTCCAAAGCCTGCCTGTGCCAATGTTCTTCTAATGCAGTGGGTTAAAGTATCCCCCTTTTCTTATCCATGGCTGCCACCGACACAGGGTATTTAATCTTAGTGTTGATTTTCACTGACTTGTTCTCAAGTTTGGTCTAGGTGGTGTGTAGACAGATGAACCGCCTCTGAGCACGGCTCGTGTCTTCTCCATCTTGAAGTCTCTTGATCCAGGAAGCCCTCGAAGCACCAGGTTCAAGTGACATCTGGCTCCTCCGGTGGGGATGTGAGTGGACCCAGCGGTTGAGCGCGGGCGGAGGACCAGGGTCCGGCCAGCGTTCAACCCCCCAGAAGGACTCCGCACCATTGCTCCTCACCCAGCTCGCACTCCATTGGCAGGATCTACGTTGATGGCGATGTTCATATCTGCTCTGGTCCTACACCCGGCCAGGCTTATGCAGACCAGGGGATGCCGATTGGCTCAGCCTCGGGCACTGATCCGCAGCTGCCCGCTTCGCCCAGCTCACTGTGGCTCCCACAGCTTCTCTTCAAGCTCCACTCATAATGGTCTTTATGGAGAACGGTTCGAGGTCATACATTACAATGGATCAATGGGCACAAGAGATGGCAGGGGTGGGTAGAAGGAAGGAGGAAAGAATAATTTACAAGCAAGGTCTGCTGGGGAGTGCCTACCACATAGATGTTGTGGAGTAGGTGGAGGTAACAAAAGATTTCATGGTTGTCAGATGTGGGTATGAGAGGGGTAAAGGCTGGATTAGGAGTTGGAGGGATTCTGTTCGAGGCGGGCTGGCAATCGAGACGGAACCCACCAAGAACGACTTATTCAGAGTGATTTTCAGGCATGAAATGAAACCTCGCTGCGGAGTCCAGAATTCTACTGCCCATAGCTGACCATGCTCCAATTCATGCTAATCCATGCTTACCCGATGGGGAACCCTGTGATCCAGCTGAGAACAAGACTTTCTATAAAGAACCGAAGAAGGTCCTGAAGTGTCCCCAAAGAAGAAGCTTGAAATCCCATTTGACAGCTTAGAGTGGCCCTCCAGATTGCACGTTGCTTCCCACTGGTCGGCTCTACTGTCACTCTCATTTGCTTGCTTCTTATTCGCCAGCTTAAGTGCACTTCACATTACAACAGCGTCACTTCCTCTTTCTTAATTTTCCCTCCCCTGGCGCATGGACGCATTATTTGTGTCCTTCATCTACCACCTTTTCAGGCTCTAATGTTTTCTTTGTGTTTACGCACCTCACAACAGGTCACGTGTTTTCCAGCTGTCTCCCTAGTGAACTTCCCACCTGCCACGCTCGATGTGCTTTTTTTCTGTGTGCTTCTTTCCACCTCCTCTGTGATGCATTTGCACCCTTCCCCTCACTAAACCAAGAATTGCTTTCTCGCCCGCAGGTATGTCCTTCCAGCACAACCTTGCACTCTCTTGGTTGTTTGCCTTTCCCCTGCTACATCCTCCTTTTTAGGTCTCGCGACCTATCAATGTGCGCGCGCAAGCGCATTGAGCGGAGCGAGAATTCAAGTGCTCAAAACGCTCGTCAAACCAAGGGTTTCGTTCCTGCGGTTTTCTTGAAGTTCACGTGAATCACGTGACCAAACAAGCACGCGCATCCACGGCCGCACAGCACATCAAAGGGCTTCTCCTCCCCTAATTATTCATGGCCGGCCGCAGGCCGGCCGTACTTTCAGTTTCCCGGCCGCTCTGCATTATCAGGTACGTGTTGTTTTTCACTTTGTCTCCGTGTGTGCGTCTCCCTCGTGGTTTTCCCCCACCACTCGTGTTGTTTCTCTCCCTTTATTTTTTTACTTTCAATTCTAAGCCTCTTCTTTATTTTAGTGCTGATTTAACCATCTTTTTGCTTTAACTCTAAACTTTGTGCAACTCTGAATGTTTATGTGTTCATCTTGCTGCAAAATGTGCATTTCAGTGAGTAATTGCGATTGATCTTTTAAAAAAAATTACGAGGAAACGAAAAAGTTTAATACTGCTCGGTCGGATCCCGCCTTTGGTATTCAGAACAGTCCTAGCATATCACCGGCATGTGAGGCAGGCTTGGCGCAAGGCGGTTAAACTGAGCAACGGATAATGAGGTGCCCTTTGCAGCCATTCTGCTGCTATCAAGCACCCATCCTGCCCTTGTTTGTCGCCATTTCCGCGATGACAAAGGCCGGTGTGGGCTGTGCCTGTCCAGAACATTCTTGTGTTGCACCCCTTGCCGTTAAAAATTTAAACCGGGTTCGCATTACAAAGCCAAAGAACTCGCCTCACAACTTTTAAAGGTCAAGAATAAACCAACTAGCTTTCAGCCTACCTTCAGGGCCAATGTTAACTTCGAGATAATAAGAAGGCAAATAGTATTTTAAACGCATATGCTAAACAAATGCATATTTTTGTCCGATGTTTACATACGAAACTGTGTTTTCAAAGTGGATTTTTTTGTGTTGCTTGGTTTAAACGTGTCACAAAAAATTGCCAGACCTGTAGCAACAAGTTGGCTTTAGGAGAACTACTACTTATATATAATATGTCGACGCCATGTTTTAGTGAATCAAGAGATTCTAGTCGCCGCACCTCTTATGAATTTTTTGCCAACTTTGTATGCAGCACGATCTCCCCCTAGATTTATTATACTCGGTGTTTGTATGTACCATGTGAATATATTTTACACTGGCGTGTGATTCATGGAGCTATTACGAAGGGTCAGTTGGTTGAGGTCCTGCTGCAGAGACCTGTACTTACTTTGCAAGTTATAGATCAAACCAACCACAACACAACCAACGGGGTTTCACCCACAAGAGAAGAGTGAAATAAGTACCAGCAAGTTGGCTAGCAATAGACCCTTGATGCATTAGAGCTTTGTGATAGTTTGTGAAAGGTTGATATTGCTAAATGTTCTTTTGTATTCACTTGTTTTCCAATCACGGGGTCGCCTCAGGTTGCAGAGAGTGCTTAAGCCTAATCACACATCTTCATACAAAGGGGTTCCAAGTTCTGAATGAATAATTTTTTTGTTTGAGCTCCCATGTCAGTGAAATGCTCCCTTGCGAAAGCATACTATTATAGCCTTGCAGACTGCTGCCAAGTGTATCGGTTATTAAAGGGCCTTCTGAATTCGCCTTTCTTCAGTTTGCATGCTTTCTAGAAAATCACACAGATCACACAGCCGCACCTACACTCACACCCACACCGTCACCATAACACCCTCTACATCATACAAAGGCACACGCACACACCTTCATCCTCACAACACCACACACCATCGGAATACACACACCCTCCCCCTCACACCACCTCACACACACTCACCCTCACACACAATTACACTCAAAGACCCTTACACACCCTCAATAACATTCTCAAAAATAACACACACTAACACACTCACACACCCTATCAGCATCACACATCATATCACAATCAATCACCCTTTTCAAACTCACTCACACTCTCTCACATTACACAAATGTCACAAAAAGACGTTAATATTTCACTTCTGTTCTTTTATTTTCCTCACAATAAAATACACAGAACATAATCTTCACAAAAGGTATTTACAACAGTTTAAGCTATTGCCATTATAAATTACAAGAACTTTTATTTAAGTATTAATTATCTAAAAAATTTCATAACCATTGTTATTTGTAATATCAATACATCTAAGTCACATAAATACAAAACATTTGCATTACAAATACTATGAGTGTCACATTTGCAAAAGTTAAAAGTATTGGCATTGTAAATGACAAAACTATTAATTACGCGATTTTTAAAACCAACACATAAATATAAAATGTGTCATTTACAAAACCAATAGCTCCAACTTTCCTACTGCGAGACCTATTGGCAACGCCAGTGCTTGTTTCGTTTGCTTTCCTTCCCATGCCCTAAGTGTTGCGCCCCTACACCCGCACCCAGGGGTGCTTCCACGTGTACCCTACTGCTTCCCCACTCTGCCCCGAGTGCTTCCAAACTCTGCTATTTCTCCCCATATCCGCACAACTTTTTTTTCTTTTTGTTTATTAATCCAACTGGGATCGATAAACAAAAAAAAAACACTTGTTGTATTTTGTAGAAGCACGCAGGTGCACACAGGTACAAAATGACTTTTTAGGTTGATTATCAATTCTGCAAAGCACAGGGGATGCTGTCCACCATAACTAAAACCATTGGCAAAGCCAATACGTCCCATATGCGAGACCTACTTGTTTTTCCTATGCTTTTTTCCCAGTCTTTCTCGTCATGATGTAACTAGAAGCCTTCCCTGCAGTATCCTGAGCCTCCCCCTGCGCACCCCCCCACACCCCCACAAGTGTAGGGGGTGAGCCAGGGAGAACTGATCACAATGTTATGTATTTTAGAGCTACACCAACGCTGTGCCAAGCTCTGCACCCTCCTCTGGGTCAAGACCCAACAGGCCGCAGAAACATATTTGGTTTTCCTAGACGGATAACCCCAAGCAGTGTATGGTTCTGGCGGGATCTAAAGACAGCTCAGTGGGTTCGAAACCTGCTGCACAGATCTGTGAGAAGCTTGCGGGACATGTGTTTGAATCCAGTTGGAACAGACTCGGCCTTTCATCTTGGCCAGTTGATAAAATTGATCCTACAACGACTTATTAAACGGTAAGTGACAATGCGTCTTATAAATGTGTGGTATATGAATGGAAAAGCAATGTTTATTACTATCGTTAACTTACAGCTCAGACAAGTATTAAAACAGAAAGCCTGTGAAGAGTAGTACAGACACTCCCAATACGCAGGCGTGTACTGTGCGTGTCCCACCAAAGTGAAAACGTTTCACGGAATAAATTGCTCAGCAAACCCAGCCTTTGATTTTTCAGAGGCCAAGAAAGCTGGTGACATGTGGAGCTGCTCATGCGGAGAAGCAACCAAGGGCAACGATTATTGATCGCTTCTTTGGGCTCCTGATCGATAGAAACAGAGGATCCGTACAGGAGCAGGGAGAAAATCTGCTATCAGTGCATCAAATACACCGTTTTTTCATAGGACCCGGATCCCCCCAGCATGGCCCCGCATCCCCCTAGTTGACACACCAACCCACAATTGAAACATCAAAGAATTGAGTGGGTTAAAAAAGGCCATGTTTAATTTTAACATATCATAAACATGACAAAAGCAAAGTAACGTGCATAATCAAAATTCACAGACACTTTTAATATTAACTTTCATAAATGCAAAATCATCAATGCAAAATCATCTCATCGCCCCCCAGCACCAAGGGGGCCCTCTGGCTCGCATCTCGCACTGAGCCTACCACACAAGGTGCAGCGCACCTGCGCCCAAGAGAAGTGGGCCCCAACCTCTGATCCTTGTCCGCCATTTCCAGGGCCCAGGGACCCAGGAGGCTTGTGATCTGTCGCCTAAGCCTCCCCAGCCGGTGGTCACATCTTCCCAGCGAAGAGCTTACCGTCTCCCCCCTCAGTGCTGGCCTATGGAGTACGCAAGGCGGACTCCCGTCCCTTGTGTTAGTCAATGTCACTGATCGCAGGTCTCTTTTCTGCTAAAAAACCACCCCTTCTAACTCCTAAGCAAAAGGGATGGTGGGGTGGAATTTAAACTTTTAAGTGAAAGAGAAGGGGGTGGAAAAAGGAGTCGCCCGGCGAGGTCGTCAGCTGGAGTGGCAGAGGGCAAAGAGACTGAGGCCACGGTGCCCTGACCCTAAATAGGGCAAAGGTCTCCGCCCCCTGCCACCCCAGCCGGACATACGTCATGGCCGACCCGGAAGTACTTGGGCGACCGGCCGCCCAGGATCACGTGACCGGGGGCGTGGCCCGGGGGGCCGGGTCCTAAGGGCGCGCTTAGTGATATTCGCGCTTGTCACAGTCACAGGTACCTTCATCACTGTGACTCGAGTGACAACCTGACAGGTGCCGGGACCTCTGAAAAAAACAAAACAGATTTAACACCCCGTCACCCGGGAGGATGAGAGTCGGATCAGCGGTCACGAGTCTGGGAATAGTTACCGAAGGCAGAGTTCCTTATGCAAGCCCATCGGCACAGCCCACTGCTGGACATCAAACCGGGGTTGCTCAGCAAGCAGGATCAGATGAACCCCTGGGCAGGCTAGTCACGGGGAGCCACTGGGGAGGGAAACCAAAGAGCGCATCAACACGCCTCAGGGGCTCCACTCCCAGCAGGTCAAACACACCTCTGAAAAGGCTGAAAATAAGGAAGTGGACAGAGTGCAGAGGAAAGGACAACACATCGCTCAAAGCCTGTAGAAGAGTAAAGATGCCCAAAAGACGGGAAGACATCAGGGTTCATGTGAATAAAAGTTGTACCTTGGTGTGCACCTGGAAACCTGTGAGCTGTGCATATTTCCAGGCATAATCTTGGATATGAAGTGAACATCACCCTGGAAGTCTGCATTCAGCATTTATGGAGATAACCTGACAGAAACCATGGAGCAGTGAGGGGACATGGGTTTGTGTTGTGTTCTTATTCCTTTAAATGCACGTGTATAGAACATGAAGTGTTGTAGTAATAAGTTCCATGTGGAACATTGATGTTACCGAGCTGGTTGGAGAAGGACGTCGCTTCCCTGGCTCTCACCTGTTATTACCTAACTTAAATAAATACCACCTTTCATCTCTACCTTTGGTCTGCTGCCCTTCACTTCAAATTGGCGACGAGGGAAACTGGCGTTTGGTTATTACTTGGACTATTATTCTGAAGGAACTTTCACTAAAAAAAAAAAAAAAAGGATAAATAGAAAGCGGACTTGACCGGAACGAAAAACTAATGTGAGTAATTTTTTTTTTAACTACTACCTCGGCGTTGGCACCACTCGCTGATTATATTTTTATTTTCTGGACCTTTGCGACCTCTGTATCGCAGCGCTGCTGTAAAAGAACCGTTAATCCACGGTGCCTACCTGCATCATTCAATCTGTGCCTGCCATTCTACTGCGTGCGCCCACCGCGAGAGGAACTGCGCGCATCACGCGTAACGCGACCTCTAAACCCTGACGTTGAATGACTAAAACATACCCTGACGTCAGACGCAGGTCACGCAACGTGACCCCAACGTGGCGGCCATTTTGAGGTACAGTGTTTATATCGAGCAGCACTTCTCGATATGAAGGAAAAAGCAGACACTTTCCGATGTAGGTGTTGAATGTCAGTTGGTGCAACGCGAGGGAAATCATTCACATTTTTTTTGTAAGGAGCTGACTCCGGACAACAAAGTAAGGTGGAACATTTAAAAAAAAAATTATATTTTTATAAAAAGGAAGTTTATTGTTATATGAGAGATATTTTGTAACAGGTGAGAAGACCGGGAGAAGGTCGTTTTGATTAATTTGTACTTCACAGTGTATGGAGGAAGGTGACTCCAGTGTAAGTACTGTGGTTAAGGAAAAAGACATGGCACAACAAAATTTTTCTATTAGTCCTCCTGAGCCTTTTTGGGTCAATGGTACCCAACCCAATATAAAGTGGATAGAATGGAAAGAATATTTCATTAATTACTTGGAAGCTGTTGACGAAACCAAAAAAATCAAACCTGAACAAAAAAAGAGGCTTTTGTTACATTCTTTAGGTCCTGTAGGATTAAAAACCTTTTCAAGAATGAGCAAATCGGATGACTCCAGCCTGGATGAATTTGAAAACGCAATAAAAAATATGGACAAATACTTTGCACCCAAGGTGTGCATTGGGGTCATAAGACACACATTTTTCCAAAGGAAGCAAACCAAAGAAGAAACTGTGGATGAGTGGATGGATGATCTAAAAAAACTAGCAATAGATTGCAAATTCGATAATTTGCATGATGATCTCATCCGTGATCAGTTGGTAATGCACAACAACAACTCTGCCCTACAAGATCGGCTTTGGGTGAATGGTGATGCACCTCTTGATGATGTTGTGGCCATCATGAGAAAATCTGAAATGTCAGGGAGGTGTGCCACGGTGGTAAAGGAGACTGAGAAAGATTTGTCCAAGTCTTCGGGAACTGTGTGCAAGATTCAGGCTTCCAGTAGAAACTTTCGTCAACAGCAGCAGCAGCAAGGGAGATGGGCTAGTCAGCCTGCAAGAGTTCAGAATAAGAACATGGAGGATAGGAGATGCTATAGATGTGACAGTAAAGAACATCTAGCATTTAGTAGACTATGTCCTGCGTTAAAAAGAAGTGTGGCATTTGTGGACTTTTAAGTCACTTCAGCAAGATGTGTCGTAGACGCACTAATGTAAAATATGTGTATGAAGATGAAAGTGAGAGTGTGGATGAATTAGAAACTGAGGAGGAATGTTGCATAAAAAGTGTTAGAGGGAACTACGTGATCAACATTTCAGAAGATTCGCTAAAAGGAAAACCTATTTGTGATATATCCCTGGGTGGGGTAGTCATAAGTGTGTATGCGGACTCTGGTTCCCCATACACGATCATAAATGAGGAGGTTTGGCAAAAGAAATTTGTAAGTAAGATTGGTGAGCAATTATACCCATCAGATGTTTGCCCAATCAGTTTTACAGGTAACAGGATAGGTATGATTGGTTTTAGGTGGCTTACCTTTGTGTTTAAAGGCAGGTCCACAAGAGCGAAGTTGTATGTGGCAAAGGTTGGGCCATCTGT
This sequence comes from Lissotriton vulgaris, assembly GCF_964263255.1. NCBI lineage: Eukaryota > Metazoa > Chordata > Amphibia > Caudata > Salamandridae > Lissotriton > Lissotriton vulgaris. Next base: position 1,968,795,002 of record NC_141693.1, read on the forward strand.
ATTAGGATGGTTCGATCAGAAGAAATTACACATCATCCTAGATCCTAATTCTAAGGACAAAGTTTTGATTTTGGATGACTGTAGTAGAATGGAGGAAACACTATCTGAAAGTTTTCCCAAAGTATTTAATAAGGAGTTGGGTGTTCTGAAGGGGTTTGAACATAAGATAATTTTAAAGGCTGATGCACAACCCAAGGTTCATAAAGTGAGGCCAATACCTATTCTTATAAGGGAGGAAGTGAAAAAGGAAATCCAGGGTCTGCTTGCCAAAGGCATTATAGAAGAAGTGGAAACATCAGAATGGATTTCTCCGATTGTGGTTGCCGGAAACCCAACGGAAAAATCAGTCTATGCATCGATTTGCGCCACTTGAACAATAACATCGCGGTGGAAAAGTTTCCCCTTCCTAGAATAAACGAAATGGTATCTTCCCTTAAAGGTGCTACATGGTTTCCCACGGTGGATCTTTCTGCCGCCTACCACCAGGTGATGTTGGATCCGAACTCTAAGAACCTCACGGCGTTTATAACACCGTTTGGTTGTTATCAATTCAGGCGTATGCCCTTTGGGTTGGCCTCAGCCGCTGCTGTTTTTCAGCGGCTGATGCATAGACTGTTTGGAGATATGGAGAATGTCTCATTTTTTCAGGATGATATTCTTGTTGCAGCCAAAGACAAAGAAAGTCATGATTCCAAGTTAAAACAAGTTTTGGGAACCTTGCAGTCAGCTGGTCTGACTGTAGAGTTATCCAAGTGCAAATTCAGCCAAAGAAGTGTTTCATATTTGGGGCATGTCATAAGCGAAGAAGGTGTTGAACCCAAGCCTACCTTAGTGGAGAATATTGTTAAGTTCTCTGCACCTGTTTCAAAAGATGAGGTGAGAGCGTTCCTCGGCATGGCTGAATACTGTGCCAAGTTCATAAAAAATTTCGCAGCAAAAGTTTATAATATGCGTGCACTATTGAAGAAGAACTCTAAGTTCATTTGGAGTGAATTGTGTGAGGAAGAGTTTAATTTGATCAAGAAGGAGTTACAAAAGGTAAATGCTCTTGCCAGTTTTGACCCTAATGCTGACTGTTTGCTCACTACTGACGCAAGTGACAAGGGTTTGGGCGCTGTGTTGTCACAGTACGATGGGCATGGTAAAGAAAAGGTAATTTTATTTGCCTCGAGGGCCCTTTCCCCTGCTGAAAGTAGGTATCCTATCATCGAGAGGCAGGCCCTAGCGTGTGCATGGGCGCTGGAGCATTTCCGGGCATTCGTTTGGGGCAAACCTGTGACCATTCGTACAGACCATAAACCATTGATCCGCATTTTATCATGTGATGGTATCTCAGGTGCATCCGCAAGGTTAGCTAGATTATCTATGCGGATGAAGGAAAATATCTATAAAATGGTTTATCTGCCGGGTAGGGACAACCGCATTGCTGATTGTTTGTCAAGACTTCCACCTCCTCTGGAGGAGTGTGAAGATGATCCCTGGAGCGAATACTGCGTAGCCTTGGTACATGATTGTGGTGAGCCTGCCATAAGTAAAACAGAGTGGTTGACTGAACAGGAGAAAGATCCTGTTTTGAAAAATGTTTTAGAGTATATTTGTAAGGGCTGGCCCAAGGTGAAGAGTATTCCTGGTTTGGATGCCTTTTGGCAAGTCCGTATGGAGTTGTCCTCTGAAAACGATATGTTGTTTAGAGGTGATAGAATCGTCCCACCTATGTCTTTAAGAAAAAAAATTCTGCAGTTGTGCCATGAGGGGCATTTTGGGATTATGAGAACCAAGTCTATTGTCAAAGGTATGTTCTGGTGGCCTGGAGTTGACGGGGAAGTTGAGGAGTTTGTCAAAAAGTGTACAGTTTGCATGTCTGCTGACAAGACTCTTAGGACTTTTAAGCCCAAGATGAGTGATGGTTTAATTCCCAACTTTCCTTGGGACACCATCGCGGTGGATATTTTCGGACCTGTTGGGGACTCTAAAGAATATGGTTTGGTGGCGATTGACCTCTTTTCCAAGTGGCCTATTGTCAAAATTGTGGAAAGGGTTGACACTCAGACAGTACTTAAATTTTTGGATAAAATATTCATGGTGGAGGGTTTGCCGGCTTGTGTGCTATCGGACAATGGTGTCCAATTTACGTCTAGACTGGCTAAGGAGTATTTCGACAGGTGTGGTGTCAAACACAAGACTACTGCATTATATAACCCTAGTGGCAACGGCACTGTTGAAAGGTTTAACAGAGTGATCAAAGGTATCATTCAGGCCTCTGTGCATAGTGGACTTGATTGGAAGGTACAGGTACAGAAGGCGGTTTGGTCATATAGAGTTACTGTGCAGAACAGCACTGGCATGTCCCCGTTCACCATGATGAGGGGCAGAACAGCTAGATGTAAGTTTAATCCTGGATGGCTATTTGATGGGAAAATTGCATGTTGGTCTCCTGTAGATGTCAAGGATAGATTAATGTCCAGTCACGAGAAGAGCAGAGAGTTCTATGACTCTCACCATAATACTAAAGATGTTTCTGTCAAGGTCGGAGACTGGGTGAGGGTTAAGAAACCTTTTAAGGTTCCTAAGGGTATGAGCCGTTTTGAACCACCTTGTAAAATTGCTGAGGTTTTAAGGAATTCTGTAAGACTGGATGATGGTAGAGTATGGAATCTTAAAAATATTGCCTTTAACCCTGATCAAAATTGTGTAGAGGTACTCCCAGATTCTTGTATCAACAATTTTGATTGGGTAGAAGATCATTTTGAGAATAGCCAGGTTCAGTCTCAACTTGGTAAGGATTTGACGGCTGTTTCTGGTGAACTCAGGCAATCCTACCCTCCTTTGTGTATTGAGGGGGGAGTGGGTGAAGGTTGTAGTCGTGAGCATGAACTAATGTCAATGCTTCTGCTTCTACAGGTTTGGACGCAAGTGTTACACAGAATAAGACCAATGTGTTACTTGATAAAAGAACAAGAGTTGTGCCCAGATGGCTGAAAGATTATGCTTTGTAATATTGTATTTCCTGTTTATATTCATCTCTTTTTCCCTTACCATCCCTTCTTCTTTTGTTCTACCTTCCCCTGTTTTTTTTTCTTTAATGTATGGGGGGGGGGATGTGTTGTGTTCTTATTCCTTTAAATGCACGTGTATAGAATATGGAGTGTTGTAGTAATAAGTTCCATGTGGAACATTGATGTTACCGAGCTGGTTGGAGAAGGACGTCGCTTCCCTGGCTCTCACCTGTTATTACCTAACTTAAATAAATACCACCCTTATCTCTACCATTGGTCTGCTGCCCTTCACTTCAGTTTAATACCTAGGCCATAGGCACACTGTTGGCAGTGGTGGACGCACATAAGGCACCTAGACCTACCCGTCTCATAAGGGCCCAATGTCCGGTCACTCGTTCTCCACAATTACCCCACACATGGGCATCTAATCTAAACAAAACCAAGGTACGAGCGGGGAATATTTGCCTCCAAACACCCATCCAACCTCTACAGAGTCAAGCTGTCGTGCGCCCTCAGTGAGGGGAAATGACGTTCTTTTCGCCGTATCATATATAAAATATACACACTAGTTCCATTTCTCCTGCAGGTGGCTTTCTCTGGCATAGGCTAGGAATGTTGCAACTGACATAACAGGTTCTTTCAATATAGCGCTTTTTTGCCAATAAACTGGGTGTCTGGAGCTTCTTGGTGCAGAGCTTAGGTTTGTGATTTTGATGCACGCCACACCCCGGCCCAGCGCGCGCGGTGGGCTGCGGTAGTCCCCTACACCTGAAATTTAAAGTTTTTTCTCTTGGTAGCATCCCGTGCTGGGACTGGGCCTTACGGTCTACTTTCTAATCCCATGTTTTACCACATATGCACTTGGTTTTACATATGCTTCATGACAGAGCTTTAAGTGGGCCGGGTCTTGCCAGTGCTCAGTTCTAAAAAGCAGGTGCTGAGACCGGCCCCTATCGGGCTCTCTCCATTTTTGCCCTCAACCTCAGTGTAAAAATAATATATATTAACTCTGCAGAAATGTCCCCCTTGGCTGCCTTTGATGTAATGTCAAAGTGATTCAGCTTAGTCCTTTCACAGTCTCATCATTTCGGAAGGCATTTTCAATTGTATATACAAGGAAGCCAAAGTTGTTGCTTATTTAGCTTGTGCAACTAACAACCATTGACAAAGACAATAGTCCTGGCTTGTTTAGGTGGAATGTTACGTGTATTATCTATCTGGGTGCAATGACAGAAGCAGCAAATTTACCTGTCAGGTAGCTCACTATTCTAAGCACAGATTTTTAGCTTGTGTGTTTTTAAGACACGCCCTTAATGACGTCGGCCACACCCCTTTGAGAGCCACCCCCTCCCTCCAGTTCAATCAATCAATCAAGGCATTTGTATAGCGCGCTACTCACACGGAGGGTCTCAAGGCGCTTGGGGGGGGGTCCGCTACTGCTCGAACAGCCAGGTCTTGAGTTGCTTCCTGAAGGAGAGGTGGTCTTGGGTCAGGCGGAGGTGGATGGGGAGGGAGTTCCACGTCTTGGCCGCCAGGTAGGAGAAGGATCTTCCTCCCGTTTTGGCTCTTAGGATGCGGGGAACGGCGGCGAGGGCATGGCTGGTCGATCGTAGCTGGCGGGTTGGAGTGTAGAAGGTCAGGCAGTCGTTGAGGTATCTGGGGCCTTGGTTGTGTAGAGATTTGTGTGCGTGGGTGAGGAGTCGGAACGTGATTCTCTTGCTGACGGGGAGCCAGTGCAGGTCTCTCAGGTGTCCGGCGATGTGGCTGTGACGGGGGATGTCAAGGATGAGTCGTGCTGGGGCGTTCTGAATGCGCTGGAGTCTCTTCTGAAGTTTGGCTGTGGTTCCAGGGTAGAGGGAGTTCCCGTAGTCCAGTCGGCTGGTGACGAGCGCCTGGGTGACCGTCTTCCTGGTTTCGGTGGGGATCCACCGGAAGATCTTCCGTAGCATGCGTAGGATGTTGAAGCAGGACGAGGAGACGGCGTTGACTTGTCTGGTCATCGAGCGGGAGGAGTCCAGGATGAAGCCTGTAGTAATGAAGCAGGAGACCACAGGAGTAGCAATGGAGGTTTAATGCAGGAAAGCAGAAAGAAGCAACCTCAACACAAGCTGGCCAGGCACAAACTGTCACCAGCTAGAACACTAGAAGGAGACAGAGCCATGTACATTCTGGAATGAGTGACACAGGTAAGAATTATAGTGAGGCATGGAAATGGAAGAAAGATAAATATACAACACATCTCCTCTCGTAGAATAAAAAAAACATAAGAGGCGAAAGAAAACTTAACACAAGACTAAAGAAGATTTGCTGAGATAAACATAAAAGTGAAAACATCATAGAATAAATAAGCATTGAAGTAAATATAAAAGTTGAAAACACCATAGAATAGATAAGCATTCAAAGGGACACACGTCACTCCTCTAAAAACTAATCGCAACAGAAATCATTCAAAAAAGCAGGGGGTCTGTGGCACCTTTGAGGTCTAGTGGCAGGCAAAGGGGAACTTGAAATAGCAATGGGATTGGGATCAGGAATGGGATTGGGAACGGACACAACGGGATCAGGAGCATCACCCCCACCATCGCCCCTTGCCAAAACATTCACAGGAGCAGAAACCACATGAGCCGGATCCTGAGAGGGAACAAACATGAACCCCGAAGAGGGAAGATCTTGGACAGGAGCAGGAGAGAGAGACGGACCAGGACCAAGAACGGGACCAACACCAGCTTTCTGATAGAGGGCAATCCTCCTTAAATTCAATTTTTCCCCATTGGAGAGGACAACATAATGAGGATAGACCATCTTAACAAGAAATGGACCACGGAACTTAGACAAACAACCTGAAACGCGACCAGACTTCACCTTGACAAGGTCACCTTTAGCAAGTTTACCAGCAACAACTCTAACAGGGGGCTTATCGCCTACAGGAGGTTTGGGAACCTTAGAAGGCAGACTTACAGAACTCCTACTTGAAGCACACTTGCCAGGAGAACCCACGGGGCCCTTACAAGAAGGCTTGGGGGCCACTCTGGAGACATCACCCAAAAGGGACTGAGAGACCAAGTCCTTGAGCCAAGAGGGAATGAGTTTGGTGCTGGGAGCCCTACCCCTCATCAACTCAAAAGGGGATCTGGTGTGGGAACCATGAAGAGTGGTACAGTACGCATATACCATTTCACAAACAAGGGAAGAGACAGAAGAACCACTGGAGAGAGCCATTTGAACAGTGCCTTTCACCAATCTATTAAGGCGTTCGCAAAGACCATTCCCCTGAGGGTTGTAAAGGGAGGTCCTATGGTGGGAAATACCACAATCAGACAAAAAGGCTTGCATGTCATGCGAAACCAACTGTGTGCCATTGTCGGTTATAAGAACACTAGGGAAACCTTCTCTAAAAAACACAGACTTAAGATGTTTAATGGTAGTAGCCGTAGTAATATCCTTAAGAAACTCCACAGACAACCACTTGGAATGGCAGTCGACAATGACGACAGCAAATCTCTGAGAAAGAGGTAGTTCGGCCATGGGACCTATGAAATCTAAGCAGATGGTGTGCCACGGAATTTCGGGGAACTGCAGCGCACCCATCTCAGACCCCACAGAAACCTTAAGTCTCTTCTCACCCACCTTGCAGGTATAACAGTCCTCGACCCATGAGGAAACCATGGAGTCCATACCGGGCCACCAGAAGTTCAACTTGAGACGCTGTTGCGTCAGGGTTTGGCCAAGGTGACCCTCATGTGCTAAAGAAATGAGCTTAGGTCTCAAGTCAGCGGGAGGCACAAATTTGTCACCACGTATTATAACATTGTCATTGCAAACAGACAAATCATCAATGACTTTAAGAAAAGGACGGACAGAGACATGGAGACAGCTCTCCCTGCGAGAACCCAACTTGATGAGCTGGATAACTTCCTGTAACACACTGTCCCTGGACATGGCATCCACCCACTCAGAACGAGAAAAGGAGCTCTCAGATAGTAGGAGGACATCATCGATCCAGGCAACATTCTCGTCATAACCCTCCAGACTGAAACCAACATCAGCGCCAGACGGAACAGCCAACCTAGACAAACAGTCGGCCTGGAAGTTCTTCCACCCAGAGATGTGAGAAATATCAAAATGATATTCCTGGAGTTTAGAGGCCAATCTTGCCAACCTTGGAGAACCAAAATGCCCCTCCCCCAGGAGAAAGGATGCGGATGAGGGGTTTATGGTCAGTCTTAAGGTTGAACCAGTTGCCCCATAGATAAGGTCGAAAATGATGAGCACCCCACGCAGCAGCCAAGGCCTCTTTCTCGATAACAGAATAATTCTGTTCGCATTTTGAAAGAGTGCGTGAGGCAAAGGCAACCGGCCTGTCGCCGTCCTTGTGAGACTGAAGCAAGACCGCACCAAGACCACAGGCACTGGCATCTACCAACAAAGTGGAGGACTTGGCAGTATCAAAGGGTGCCAGAACCTTAGCATTACAGATAGCCTCTTTAATCTCGTTGAAGCAAGCTTCCATTTCAGGACCCCAAGAGAACTTGCAACCCTTCTTCAGCAAGGACCTCAGAGGCAAGGTCTTCTCTGAGAATTTCTCCACAAACTTGGAGTAGTATTCGATCAAGCCCATGAATGAGCGCAACTGGTCTTTGTCAGACGGACAAGGGGCTAAGCGTATTGCATCAAGAAGATTCTTCTTGGGTCTGACTCCATTGACTGAGATCTCATGACCCAAGTACTCAATGTTCTCCACAAGAAAAGAACACTTCTCCCTACGTAATGTAAGGCCAGTGTCCCTGATTCTGTGTAGAACATTCCTGAGAACACGGTTGTGATCAGCCACAGACTCTCCAAAGACCAAGATGTCATCTTGAAAGAATACCACATTTTTGAGTCCCTTAAAGATTTCGCTGACCAACCTTTGGAAGACACTCGCCGCCGAAATCAACCCAAAGGGAAGACGAGTAAATTGGAAAATCCCCTCTGGAGTGATGAAGGCGGTAAGATGCTTCGAGGACTCATGGAGCTTAACCTGATGGTAGGCACTCTTCAGATCAAGCTTGGAGAAATATCTCGCCCCCTGAAGAGTGGAAACCATCTCCGTAATGTTGGGTAAAGGAAAGGTGTCCGCAACGACACACTTGTTTAGGGACCTGAGGTCCACACAGAATCTCAATTTTCCGTCTGATTTCTTAGAAATCACGACGGGCGAAACCCATGCCGATGCTTCTGTAGGCTCAATTACACCAGATTGGAGCATCTCTTCAATTAAAAGCTTTACCTCACTGCGGATGGAGATGGGAATCCTCCTTACACGATGTTGCACAGGCAAACTACCCTTCTTCAACTTTATAAGGTGGGCATACCCCCGAAGCTCACCCAACTCCTCCCTGAACACAGACCCAAATTCAGACAGAATAAACTCAATGGAGTCATCATCAACAACCATTATTTGGTTCTTTGCCCTAGGATTGATGACGATGTAGAGGTCATATTGATGCACCCACCCTAGAATGGGCGGACCATCAATAGAAACATAAACTTTCCCAAAAATAGACCTCTTCTCAAATGTAATCTCAGATTCAAAGAAACCAAGGATTTCAATTTTCTGGCCATTGAAACCCTTAGGGGAAATGTCACTGCGGTGTAGATTTACCCCCTCCCAAAAGGCATCAAAAGTAGAGTAGGTATAATAGTATGGCGAGAACCGGTGTCAACCATCAACAACACCTCGTGGGAGTTAATCTTGAATATGGCTTTGGGTCTGGTTTGTCTTGGATCGTCACAGATGACATCAACATCGTCAATGACCAGAAGTCTATCGGGTTCAACTCCAGCGTCATCAACGTAGTCATCAACAATATTCACTCTCTGTCTGGCTTTGGCCTTGCACATCTTGGAGAAATGTCCAACTTTCCCACACTTCAAACACTCTTTGTTTGAGGCAAAGCAAAACCTCGCGTCAGAAGAGTGACTGCTACTGCCACACCTGTTGCAGACTTTGTTTGCTGGGGTTTTCTTGGCAAAGGGTCTGGGTCTGTTTTTCACCACAGCAACATTGTCTCCAGAACAGTGTTCACACTCCACAACACCACCTTTGTCAGAAACCACAGAAACCTCTTGATGTGGGGAAGATTTGTGTGAATCTAGGGCCTTCATGCACTTACTAGACTCCTCAATTACTTTGGCCAAATCAATCGCATCTTTTAAGGTCGGGTTCTTAGCTGCCCATAGCCTCTCTTGGATTTTCTTACTAGAGCACTGGACAACTAATTGGTCTCTTATGAGCTCGTCGTTCATAGACCCGAACTTACACTTTATAGAAAGTTCTCTAAGTCTGGCCACGAAATCATCTATGGTTTCTGACTCTTTTTGGCGTTGAGTATAGAATTTGTAGCAGTTCATAATCAGATTCTCCTCCTTTGCGAATCTGATCTCCAAACGATCAACCGCCTCCTTAAACTCATCAATGTCATGTCCACTAGCTCCAAGTGTAATAGGTAGGAATCTAAAAACTCTCTGCCCTTCCTTGCCCAAGGTGCTCAAAAGAATAGCTTTTTTTCTTGTGGGTGAAAATTCCTGTCCATCAAGCGCTTCCAGGTAATTGTCAAACATAATGTACCAGTCTTCCCAAGGAATCTCAGGGACACCAGGTTCAGGTAAGAACTGAGGAGGCAAAGTTACTACAAATTGTTGTGCCATGTTCACTAATTATGGAGAGTGAAGAATAAAATAAACACAGGTTTTGCACAACAGGACAAAGTTTTGAATTATAGTAACATACCTCTTCTCATCAAAAAGTGTCCAAAACGGTCCTAGAGATCAGCGACAGTACAAGGCAGAAGTTTGGACTTGGAACGACAAAATTCTGCTTTAAAACAAGTAAAAACGGCTGCCAGTCGAAGTCCAGGCTTGAGAGACAAACATTTGAAGATAAAGATGGCCGCCGCTGGAAACGAGGCTAGAATTATGATCAAAATGAGGCTTGGAAGGCAAACACTTGAAGAAAAAAATGGCCGCCGCCGAGAACGAGGCTGAAAACGCTCTGAAACGAGGCTTGGAACAGGAGCGTCTCCCTGGTAACGCCAAGTAACAATGCTGCGCTCGAGCTCCGCAGACGCACAAGAAGCGTCTCCCTGGTAACGCCAGGCAACAGCGGTGCGCTCGAGCTCCGCTGACTCACACGCTTGCTCCGCTGACGTAAGCGGTGATGCGTCTCCAGGTAACAACAACAACAGCGTCTCGTGGCCCACTCACCGGTCAGTCACGCGCTGCGCTCGCTCCGTTGACTTTAAATGACGTCAGCGCTGGTTGCGCTCGAGCTGCACTCCTCGATCTAGTCCCAAATTAAATAATCACCAGATGGGCGTCTTCTCTCGGAACCAACGCGGAGCAAAAGGACATTGACGAGACCAGCACGCCGTAGATTCGTTTCTTGCTGAGGAAGCTCCGCTGAAATCTGCTTTCCGCTACAAATCTTGAAACAGGACATCAAGATGAGGTCTTCACAAATACTGGCCAGCAGGTAACGTCGCCAAAATTGTAGTAATGAAGCAGGAGACCACAGGAGTAGCAATGGAGGTTTAATGCAGGAAAGCAGAAAGAAGCAACCTCAACACAAGCTGGCCAGGCACAAACTGTCACCAGCTAGAACACTAGAAGGAGACAGAGCCATGTACATTCTGGAATGAGTGACACAGGTAAGAATTATAGTGAGGCATGGAAATGGAAGAAAGATATATATACAACAAAGCCCAGGTTGCGTGCGTGGTCCGTTGGTTTGGGTGCGCTGCCCAGGGCAGGGGGCCACCAGGAGTCGTCCCAGGCGGAGGGTGATAATCCCAGGATGAGGACTTCCGTCTTATCTGAGTTCAGTTTCAGGCGGCTGTTCATCATCCACTCGGCTACGTCTTTCGTCAGTTTTGTCATCCCACTTAAAAAGCCCTGGTTAATGTGTCTGAACGTATACTCGCATGGTTCCACTAAAGACTCCCCCCCAGGTGTCAGTAATATCCAATAATTGACCACACCATGCGAAACATGCACCTCAAGTCCTTCTTGCCCAGAGCAGTGCATGCCGGGATGCACAGCGTCACATGCACCCCTTCTCCTTGCAGGTTTTGAACATGTCCTTGCACCCTGGATCAGGGCACTAAACCAGACGCTTGCCATGGGCCCGTGGGTCCCCACCGCTAAGAGAAACAAGGAAGCCTGCCACTTGGATGACCCAAGGTGGACCTAACTCGCTTGTTGCAGTGCAGCAGTGACGTCACTTCTCACCTGCAATGGGATAATGACATCACTATCCGCACGCAAAGAGTTCAGCTGTGATGTCACAATGCCTGCGGCTTGAGCCGGCAGACAGTGTTAGCAGATCCCCGAGCGGACGATCACCTGCCTGTTAATGGAACGACCAGTTTCCAGTGGAAGGCTTTATTCTGAAATTCACTTTCCCGATACTTTAATTAACTGATAAGGATGCGTTTACGGCGGCTTATTTTGTTGCTCGAGCTGGGAAGCAAGCTGCATGCCTGCAGGTAATTTAAACCACAAAGCAGGCTCGAGGCTCCATTAAATTGATAAAAATGTTATTTGCAACAAACAGCAGGTTGACCATAAGTGTGTTTATTTCCAAAGCTGAAATTCCACGTGCAGTCAACATTTCTGCAAATGGAGGATTCTATTCCATCGGAAAGAGCAAGACCGCGGCAATGAGACGGGTTTGGGTGATGAGAGAACCTGTATTATGCAGAATAAAGTATCCCTTATTCAGGATGAGCACGAGACGACCTATCCATGGTGGGGCAAAGAGAGAGGTTTGGGTGAGGACAGACCCTGTATTATAAAGGACCCCTCCATCAGGATGAGCAAGTGAGGGATTTGGTACATTGTGAGATCTTGTATAAAACGGAATAAAGTACCCCTCCATCTGAAAATGCTCACAATCAGATATCGAAGGTGGGGCTTGTAGAAGAGTTGTATTATAAAGAATAAAGTACTCCTTCGTCAGAATGAGCAAGAGACGACTTATCCAAGGTGGGGTAAAGAGAGGTCTGCGTGATGTATTATCTATACTACTATTATAAAGAGAGAACACAAACTTTTTGGCAAGGTAAACTCGGGAACTATAGCGCCAATCCACACACCCAATACATTGTTGTAATCCTCAGGGTGTGCAGATGGACATAGGCTATAGAAAATTTTTAAAAAACGTACATTTAAAAATATAACTTAAAAAAAAAAGTAGTGCCCTGAAAGTAGCGCTGGCCGCGACGCTGCGACGTAGCGCTGGCCGCAACGTACGTGATGACGAGAAGGAGCGGTGGTGAAGTGAGGAGCGCGGGGAGGAGCGGCAGCTTAGGTGCGTCATGACGAGGAGAAGCGGCGGTGAAGTGAGGAGCGCGGGGACGAGCGGCGGCTCAGGTAAGGCTCTGGGACACGGGAAATGTCGGGGCGGGAGGGTGCCGGTGCGGGAGGTTGGCCCTTAACAAATGCGGCTGAGGTAAGGCTCAGGCTCTGTGGGCAGCATTTCAGGCTTGCGTGCACTCCTGCCCCGGCCCCCGCCCGCCACGACATTGTCCGGGACACAGACAATGTCGTGGCGGGCGGGGGCCGGGGCGGGAGTGCACGCAAGCCTGAAATGCTGCCCCCAGCCCCCTTCTGCCACAGGCAACGCTGGGGCGGGCTGCTAGTAAATAATAAATCAAGAGACAGTCTATTCCAGGTTGGGCGAGGACAGGGAGTTGCATGAAGGCTCGACCCTGAATTACAAAGCAATATTTACCCCTCAATCAGGAGTACCAAGAGACCACCTAATTAGGGTAGGGCAAGAAAAGGGGTTTCAGATTTACAGATTATTACAGGTAACATACCACTCCATCAGGAACCTCAAGAGACCACCTTTCGGAGGAGGGGCAAGGAGAGGGGTTTGGTACATGGTGAGACCTTGTAATATACGGAATAAAGTACCCCTCCATCAGAAAGAGCTCACAGTCAACTATCTAATGTGGGGCAAGTAGGAGGGTTTGTTTGATGGTGTGACATTGTATTATGCAGACAAAAGGAACCCTTAATCAGGATGAGGTCACAACCAGCTATCCAAGGTGTGGCGAGTAGAGGGGTTATATTATAAAGAATGAAGGGCCAGATGTACGACCATGCTGATTTGCAACTCGCAAATTTGCGAAGAGTTGCAATTTGCGAGTCGCAAATCACAATGTACTACAGTGTCTCAGACAATTTGCGATTTCCAATGGGGTCATAATTTGCGACCCCATAGGCCCTCCCAGGGATGGTGGCCTGCTGGGCTCAGCAGACCACTATGTCTGGGACTGCTTATAAATAAAGCCATTTTTGTATATTTCAAATGCAGCCTGTTTTCCTTATAGGAAAACGAGATGCATTTTTAAAAAAAATTAAACTTTGAAGTTTAATTTTTTAAGGGCGGGCAGTGGTCCATGGGTCCACTGCCTGCCCATAAAAACGAATTTTGCATGCAACTGCAGTCGCAAAACATTTGTTTAGGAGTCGCTATTAGGAAGGGACGCCCCTTTCTAATAGTGATTCACAAAACCGATTTTGCGAGTCACTGATTGATTAGCGACTTGCAAAATAGGTTTTGTAAATTGGCAGCTAGATTCATCATTGTCCCGTTTTGCGAGTCCTTAATAGCGATTATTAAGGAATCACTATTAAGGACTTGCAAAACGGGATTCATGTAGGAATCGCTAAATAAATTGCGATTCCTACACATTCCTTATTTGCGATTAGCAAATTGCTAATCGCAAATAAGGAATAACTCCCCACTCATTCCTATGGGCTAAAGGCCCATAGGAATGAATGGGGAGTTATTCCTTATTTGCGATTAGCAATTTGCTAATCGCAAATAAGGATGCGATTTCAAGGGTGCCAGGGGTGTCCAAAGGACACCCTGTAGCACCCCTGAAATGTAAATTTAGACTTATGTTGCGCACACACATGTCCAAAGAACATGTGTGTCTGTAACATACAACTGAGAAAAATGCACAAAAGTGCATTTTTCTCAGTTTTCGCTATTTACCACGAGACTTCGCTGTAAATAGCGGCAAAAAATAGCGAAATCGCAATTTTTAATGGTTCATGAATAGCATTTAAGGAATCTCAAATTGAGATTCCTTAAATGCGATTGCAATTTGAAAAATCACAATTTTTTGCGATTTTTCAAATTGCGAGTTCATGACCCATTGATTAATTCCAAATGCCATTTTTGCGGGCGCAAACGGCCGAATTCTGCGATTCGCACCGTTTGCGCCCGCAAAAATGCTTTATGAATCTAGCTGTGGGATCCGTATTCTGCGGTCGCAAAGGGGCCGAAATCCCTTTTGCGGCCACAAAATACGGTCGTACATCTGGCCCAACGTGTACCTTCAGTCGTTGGGGCAAGAGACTACCTATCCAAGGTGGGGCTAAGAGAAGGATTGCTGTATTATAAAGAATAAAGTACCCTCCATCAGGATGGGCAAGAGGCCACCAATCCAAGGTCAAGTCAAGTCAAGTCATAGAATTTATATAGCGCACTACCTACCCAGAGGGTCTCAAGGCGCTTAGGGAGGGGAGGAGGATTACTTGTCAAATATCCATGTTTTAAGTTGCTTTCTGAATGCTAGGTGGTTCTGGGTAAGGCGAAGGTAGGTGGGAAGGGAGTTCCAGGTTTTAGCTGCCAGGTAAGAGAAGGATCTACCTCCCATGGTGGTCTTGTTGATGAGAGGTACAGTGGCGAGGGCTTGGCTGGAAGATCGTAGTTGGCGGGAGGGGGTGTAGAAGGACAGTCGTGAGTTGAGGCATTCTGGTCCGATTTCGTAGAGTGCTTTGTGTGCGTGGGTTAGAAGTCGGAAAGTGATCCTCTTATTGACGGGTAGCCAGTGGAGGTTTTTCAGGTGACCAGAGATGTGTTCGTTGCGCGGGATGTCTAATATGATCCTGGCTGAGGCGTTTTGGATTCGTTGGAGTTTTTTCTGGAGTTTAGCGGTAGTACCTGCGTAGAGGGTGTTACCGTAGTCCAGTCGGCTCGTGACCAGAGCATGGGTGACTGTTTTTCTGGTTTCGGTGGGGATCCAGCGAAATGTTTTTTTGAGCATGCGAAGAATGTTGAAGCAGGATGAGGAGACGGCGCTGACTTGTCTGCTCATTGAAAGTGAAGAATCCAGGATAACGCCTAGGTTCCGTGCGTGGTCTGTCGGGGTGGGTGCTTTTCCAAGGGCTTCCGGCCACCAAGAGTCGTCCCATGCAGAGGGGGATGAACCTAAGATGAGGACTTCTGTTTTATCTGAGTTCAGTTTCAGACGGCTATGTTTCATCCATTCGGCAACTTCTTTCATTCCTTCATGTAGGTTAGTTTTGGCGGTGCTGGGGTCATTGGTGAGTGAAAGGATCAGTTGAGTGTCATCCGCGTAGGAGATGATGTTGAGGTTGTGTTGGCGGGCGATGGCCGCGAGGGAGCTCATGTATACGTTGAAGAGGGTGGGACTGAGTGAGGATCCTTGTGGTACGCCACAGATGACTTCAGTGGCCTCGGACTTGAATGGTGGAAGGCGGACTCTCTGGGTTCTTCCGGTGAGGAACGAGGTGATCCATTCAAGTGCTTTTCCTTGTATTCCGATGTTTCTAAGGCGTTGTAAAAGGGTGCTGTGGCAGACTGTGTCGAAGGCTGCAGAGAGGTCGAGGAGGATGAGGGCGACTGTGTCTCCATTGTCCAGTAGAGTTCGAATGTCGTCTGTTGCTGCGATGAGGGCGGTCTCAGTGCTGTGTTTTGCTCGGAAGCTAGACTGTGAGGAGTCGAGGGATTTGTTGGCTTCGAGGAAAGCGGCGAGCTGGTTGTTGACAGCTTTCTCGATGACTTTGGCCGGGAAAGGAAGGAGCGAGATGGGGCGGTAATTTTTGAGTTCGGTGGGGTCCGCTGTGGGTTTTTTCAGAAGGGCGCTGAGTTCAGGGTGTTTCCAGCTTTCCGGGAGGTGGCGGAGTTGAAGGAGCAGTTGATGATGTCTCGGAGGTGCGGTGCTATGACGGAGTCTGCTTTGTTGAGGATGTGGTGAGGACATGGATCTGTGGGGGATCCTGAGTGGATGGAGTTTATCAGGCGGATGGTGTCCTCAGTGGAGATTGGGTTCCAGTTGTTAAGGGTGTTCAAGGGGGGTGAACGTTCAGCATATGGTTGGGTGGGTTGGTCTCCGGGTTGGTTGTCGAAGCTGTTGTGGATGTCTGCAATTTTGTTGTGGAAGAATAAAGCCAGGGAGTCGCAGAGGGCTTGAGAGGGGGTGATGTCGTTGGAGTTGGCCGAGGGATTGGTAAATTCCTTGACGATGTTGAAAAGTTCCTTGCTGTTGTGGGCGTTGTTGTCTAGTCGGTCCTTGAATGCTGTTTTCTTGGCCTTTCGGATTAGTTGGTGGTGTATGCGGGTGGCGTTTTTGAAGGCGTCCTTGGTGCTAGTGGTTGGGTCTTTTTTCCAGGCCTTTTCAAGGGAGCGGCAGAGTTTCTTGGACTTCTTAAGATCATCGTTGAACCATGAGGCCTTCTTGCTGCCAGGTTTGCTTTGACGTTTTTTCAGTGGTGCTAGGATGTCGGCGCTGTTGGATAACCATAGGGTGAAGTTGGCGGCGGCTTGGTCTGGGTTCGAAGAGTGGGCTGGGGTGTTTAGAAGGAGCGATGAGGAGATCTGGTCGATGGTGATTTTGTTCCAGTTTCTTTGCAGAGTTGGTTGGGGGTGGTTGATGGGTTTAGGCTTGTTGTAGGTAAAGTGAACGCAGCTGTGGTCAGTCCAAAGGAGAGCCGTAGTGTGGCTGAAGGAGACGTGATTGCTGGAGGTGAAAATAGGGTCGAGAGTATGACCTGCGATGTGGGTGGGGGAAGTGACCAGTTGTTTAAGTCCGTGGTTGGCGAGGTTGTCCAAGAGGGTGGTGGTGTTGCGGTCGTTGATCTTTTCAAGGTGAAAGTTGAGGTCTCCCAGAAGGAAGTATTCTTTAGAGGGGAGCGCGTGTGGAGTGATGAAGTCCGTGATATCTTCACTGAATTGTGCGCGGGGTCCTGGTGGTCTGTATAGGAGGGTGCCTCTGAGTGTGGTCTTGGGGTCGATGTGGATCTGGAAGTGAAGGTGTTCAGAGTTGGCGAGATTGACGTCAGAGCTGGTTGAGATGTGGATAGATTTTTTATGAACGATAGCGATTCCTCCTCCTGTGTGGCCGGTGCGGTCCTTGCGAATGATCTTATAGTCTTCCGGGATGGCAATGGTGATGTCTGGGGCGGAGGAAGCGTTCATCCATGTTTCTGTTAGGAAGGCGACGTCTGGAGAGATGGTGTCTAGTAGGTTCCATAGGTCAATGGCGTGCCTGTGGACCGATCGGGTGTTGAGCAGGATGCATTGTAGGTTGTTGGGGTCGGGAATCTGAGGTGTGAGCGTAGCGGAGTTGGTGACGGTCCCGATGAATTTGCAGGAATTGCAGGAGAAGGGTCCATGGGTGTGTCCAGGAGCGGCTTGGACGCAGTTGGGGGCGCGACCGGGGTTGAGGGCTAGGAGGGTGGTGGCATCGTAGGTAATGCGGGCGGGCTGGGCAGCGCGAGGGGCAGGGGGTCTGGCGCTGGGCGCGGTCCAGGCGCGGACGGGCGTAGACGGGCTTACCTTTGGCGCACCTTCGGCGCGAATGGGGCGCGGTCGCTGCGCGTGAACGCTGCGCGCGGGAGCAACTGTCATATATGGATAGTGGAGGGGGAGGGGCGAGGGCGGCTCAGCTGGGAGGCGGGGCGGGCACACGAGGACGACAACAACAAACAAAATGGAGGCGGAGGGGGGAGCACAGCGGAGCGCTGGAGGCAAACGCGCAAATAAAGTTTAAAACAGCACAATGAAATAAACCACAGCGCAAATGAAGCTAAGCGGTAACCAAGCACACAGCAGGCGAAATAAAATGCAACTTTTCAATGCAATGCAGCGCTACGATACCAGGTGTCTGCAAGGGACACTGGGAGCGACCACTCAGCCCGTGAGAGAGAGGGATGGGGGAGGGGTTAGTGTGGCGGCATGATCGGATACACCACCAGGGGCACCAAGGCACCACCTACCCAGGGTGGGGCGAGGAGTTTTGTGTCCTAATAAAGGACCTATCTCTGCCTTCAGCTTTGTCCCACTTTGCCCTACACAAGTCCCACAACAATATCAACCCGGCACAACACATTTCATTAAGGTGCAACATCCTGACCACATGTGGTAGAAAGTAAGTACTCAACACTAGACGCAGACTCTGCAATCCAAGTACACCCTTTGCAACTGCAAACCTTTCATTTATATGCACCGAAAGAGGTCTCCATTGGAAAAATTGCGAATGTCAAATTATCTGTTTATCAAATTTCAGCTCCTCGACTCAATATTGGAATCGTAAGCTTCGAAACAGAAGTTAATGAAATGTAATATCTGACTTCAAAATGAATTAAATGCAAGTTATTCATTGCCTCCCACCTCCAAGTTGTTCCTACGCTGAGCACAAAAATCACAGCGAGAGCAAAGAACCTCCCTGGCCGCTCCTGAAAGATGCATCTTAAATACAGAGTATAAAGGAAAGATCGATTTACATTCATTCAAAACAACCAATTAATTTTCGGAGCTTAACTGGGAGTCGAAACTCTGATTTATTTATTCCACAATGTGTCAATGTACCCTCAGAATTTGCGGTTTTGTTTAATCCCAGTTTAAGCTCGGTCTCTCCAGCTGATGTGCTTTTTCATTCTCCTGTGTGAAACAACAAGTTAATCAGAGTAATTAACACCACTAGCCCATTAACTCTGCAGATCTTTATTAATTAAGTATTAATGATGTTTAAACAGCCAAGCGAGAGAATGTGTCATCTTCAACGTTTGTGCCCAAATTTTGTGATTTGTGTTACAGAGAAGATACGAGGGAGACAAAGAGGACGGAAGCCACGATTAATATTTAGACCCTTCCAGCCCCTGGGCCGTGTATTTAAATAAACCGCCTGATGAAGGTAAAGATTATACCAGATCCCCGGGCTCTGAATCTCAGAGCAGAACGGGAATAATTTACCATGAGAATGAGGCAGGATCCAGACAGATGTTGTCACTGTAGCAACAGGACAGAACCGCTGCCTCTGTCCTGGAAATGTCCCCCCAGATCTCCACAACGCCGGATTCAGGATGCGAGAAAAATCGCAGAATTGAAACTTCACGCACAAAATGGCAGACGCGCCTCCGTGGGCTGGTGCGGGTGGTGGATCAAAGTTCCGCGCTGACAGCTGCCTGTAGAGCTTTTTACCGGCTTCTAGCTGCTCTCGGTAATAACCGTTTCCAAGGTTACTGAGGATACTTCACGTTTCAAGGTGCAGGGAAGAAGGCCAAGGGAACAGAAGCCTCTCATTGGTTGGGAAAGAGGTTGGAAATGCAAGCTGAACCGAAGTACCAGGGAAGGGGAGCAAAGGTCTAAAGCCTGCATGGGACGCACAATTGCATATTCCAGGCTCTTGGGGTGGTGAGTGGCTTTGTCAGTGGTACCAAGTGCCCAGAGATGGGACGGAGGCTGAAAAGGCTGGTTTTCCAGGACACAGTCTTGACTGAGCAACAAATCTCTCCCGAAGGAAACCTTGATCATGTCACAGAGACAACACAGCTTTGTATGCACAGATAGAAGGGAAGAAACAAAAAGAAACTCCCACCAAGTTAGCCACTCTGAAAAGTGTTTTTCCTTTTTAACATGTTATTCACCTGCATCGCGCTTTGGCAGTCTACACACAGCCTTGCCCTTTTGCCTTGTCCTTTCTCCAGAGTCAAACAGTTCACCTTGACATCAAACCGGAACTCAGCTCCCCTCAATGGAGAAGTAATTTCTATCCTGCAACACACAAAGTAAATACTGATTTAGCGCCTAACTTTTGCAGCGGTTAGAGGAGGGGTTCTTATACTTGGAGGCCAGTTGAAGATCGGAGAGGCGGGCTGAGGCTAGCCACTACAAGGGTCTCAGTCTTGGCCCCGACCATGCAGAGGTCGCGTAGTCTATATCATCCAGGGGTCAAATGGTCCACGCTGGAGATGCAGGTACGATGGCTGGAGCGGTCATCCATCTGCAGGTGACTCTGCGCACAATGAGTTTACATCTGGAAGTTCACCTTGTGCTGTCCAATAACTGTCCGGGGACGTGCGGAGATGGTCCCACGAGACACCCTGTGATAGGATGACACAACCGACTCAATCTGACGTGTTTGGACAGAAAAGGCTTCATCCATGACACGGAGGGAGCAGATGTGCCCGCGCGTTGATGCAGGCTTCCCATTGGGTGGTTGACTCAGGAAACAGTTTCGAGGGCAGTGAGCTCTCTTCTCATCATGTAAAGCACAGGCTAATCCCACAGAGCTGATGACACTCGGCTACACGACAGCCAGGCAGGAACTTTCTCTCCTCTGAGCGCCTCGAAGCACCTCCATGCAGGCGGGTGGCATGCCCGCAGCACAGGTGGTCAGTCTGGCATCTCCCATCAGAGAGGCGCTTAAAAAAGACAATTTGGGTTGGAATTGATAACCACCTGGGAACAATGCCGCACTGTGGACTCGCCCCGAAAATGTACAATTAACAGTGCCAATTAAAAAACAAAGCATCTGTGCACACACCTAATCCTCTGTGCCCCGCACAGGAAGCATCGCTGTGCCGTGAGCCACAACAAGGGGGCGCACAGCCTTCTCCAGAGGGCAGGGAGGGCACAGACACAAGAAGGGGTCACCCACTGGTACCTTTCCACGATGCAGCAACGGGGACGCAATGCGAGGAACCCACATGCAAGTTTCTGCAAAAATACCCTGCAGATATAAGCCAGCGTTCCTGGCTGCCGTGGTGCCCAGCCGAGGAGAGAGCTATCGATCGGCTCGGAGCCCCTCAAACATGACAAGCGTGGAGGCTGCGTCTCCGTCAGCGGTTGCCACGACAATGAATCCGTAACTCACCGGCTCTTAAAAAAAACACAGAAAAACGTGGCCGTATCTCCAAGGAAATTGTTTTGACCTGACGAACGCCTAGCCGGGAGCTCCACGGAGAAGCAATCACAGATTACATCTTAGTAATTATAGCCAACTGCTGGCGAAAATAAAATCAACATGTTAGCAGCCTTTGAAGGGGTGTCGAACACACAGGCCACCTTTGCAAACTGGAAAGAGAGAGACATTTTGAAGAAGAAAAAGAATCGGGATAATGTATTTTGTCTATTGACATATTGAAGCAGGGACACAATGTGGGGGCGGGAGACAGCAAAAATAAAGTTATTATAAACCTCAAAATCGGGATCTCCGGCCTGAATCGGGTTCAAATCTATCTAAAATACACGGGTGCATCTATCTCCCTCCTGTGTCCGTGCAGGGGTGACCCTGGCAGGTCTGCAGGCCCTGCCCGCGCGTGTCTCCACGTGGCTGCGCTAAGAGCGGGTGCCTGCGACCGCCAACAGCAGGTCAGGTGTGGAGCAGCGCAATTTAGGCTCCACCCTTACACATCACAGATGCGCAATTTTTATGTGGGCTTAGCACTCTATACTCTGTGCGCCTTAACTTTATTAACGTGGAGTGAAGCACTCGAATGT
This sequence comes from Lissotriton vulgaris, assembly GCF_964263255.1. Classification (NCBI taxonomy): domain Eukaryota; kingdom Metazoa; phylum Chordata; class Amphibia; order Caudata; family Salamandridae; genus Lissotriton; species Lissotriton vulgaris. The sequence goes on from NC_141693.1 coordinate 1,968,816,581, forward strand.
ACTTTTGATCTGTAGCCACTAGAGGTTTATAAACGAGTGTATATTAATGTTTAGCTTAATCATGAAGAAATGCATTTCTCAATTATATTTACACTTCTGTTTCAAGTCCATTTGCATTTATTGAAAGCGAATTGTATATGGAACCATGAATTCATTTGTCTAGGTTTGCCTCTATTCTTGTTGCATTTCATTTTAAGTTGTACATGTGCATATAATTATATAGCAGAAGTCCACCTTGTAGTGTTTAACCAAGCTAATTCGACTAGGCCTGAATTTCGAATAATATTTTTGTTGTTGTTTGCCTTCCGTGTTCTCTCCTCGGCAGGTGCGGTTCCAGGGCTTCATTAGCTTAAAAAAGGAGTATTGTGTATTAGTGATAGGGAGGCCTAAGAGAAAATCTTGGCAGAGATGTGGAGAGCTAACGAGCTGTTGAAGCTTTTGATTCATTCAGTATCAGGAACGGTGGGATACTCAAGGTCATTGCGAGAGTCCAAGTTTCATGGGATGAGAACATCTGGATCTGTTACCATCGCACAATGTGAAGCCTTTTTCCCAGGATTATGTCTTAGGCACTTCTCCCAACCCACTGAATCATAACCATCATCAGGGTCATTAATTAGACTGGGACCCACTGGCCTTCAAGTGAAGAGAGAGCAATGGACAGTGAGACGGGTACCAAAGATAATCCTATGGTTTAATGGTTGCACTCCTACGGACGCAACAGGAATGTAAAAAAACACAATGGTAATGTTTAGAATCACCTCCATTCCAACTCTTGGTCGCCACAAGTATTCTGTCCTCCAGACACAGGTTCTTACAGGACATCCTTGAGATGAGGAAGTATTTATTTTTTCCTATAAAGTAACTTTCCTCTCAGTCTAAAACTTGTAAATTGGATAACTGAGAGGAATCCTATGAACAACCTGGTCCCTGCAGCTGTATGATGATGGGCACTTATTAATACTGATTTTGATTCTGTTTGCGTCTCGTGGATGTATAAAGTCACCTATGGGTATCTGTCGTGTGTTCCAGGTTTTTATGTCACTTAGAGACCGGCATTTGGAACACATTTCATTTCTTTGTCTCTCTGTTGTCTGCTGCCTAGTGACCCCTTGTTTGTGTCACCAACCACTCTTCCTGCGTCCGAAGTCAAGCCGCGTACCCAACCCCTCCAGCCTCCTTTTGGTCCTTCTACTTTCTCCCTCGCGTGACAACGCCGCTCCCCATCTGCTGGTCATCTCGCATGATGCAGTCAGGGCAAAAACATACTACTAATGCTCATTTGCAATTTTCCCTAAATTCCACTTCCAGTCTTTTTACATTTTTGTGTATTTTCCTAACAAAGAACCTTGAGAAGTTTTTGAGATTGCTGTCCTCCTCTCAGGACCCGCCAGTTAATAAGAGCGAGGGATTTATTTTTCATTTTCTAAGACAAATGAGGAAGGCATCTATTCTTTGTTTATAGATCGCTCTTGTCCAAACGCTTCACAGACATTTTATTTTATTTATTTATTTAAAGAGTTTTAGTTAGCACTGGCTAGACCCGGAGGTATCAGAGCGCTTTACATAAGGTTCAACAAAATTCCAAGATTACATCAGTTTCAATTTACAACAGTTGCTAGAAAAACAATTACAATTACAAGAGCATAGAAAACGAGATAAGTGGAGTGTAGAGGGGAAGGGGGGAGGGTAAAGGGGTGGGGGGGGGGAGATAGAGCAGAAAGGCGAAGGAAGATCTGCCCAAAGTCTGGCTGGGTAGGTGACAGTCGAGGGGGAAGTCTCAAAACCCATCTCTTCTATAGCTATCAGGTAGCTCCACTGGACTTTGGCCAAATAGCTAGGTCTCAAGGGAAGCATCAAAAGAATATGGAGGGCAAAATAATGGAGAGTAGAGGGGAGGGAGAGAAAAGGGAGGATAGGGGAAGAGACAACAAGCAGAGACAAAAAGAAGTCTGTCTAAAGGCCAACTGGGTAGGTGACGACCAAGGAGGGAGTCCACGGCCCATCTCCCCAATAGCTAAACCAGGCAGCTCCATCGGGCATCAGGTGAAGAGATTAGCCAGAATATTGATCCGTGGTAATCTCAGTTTTGAGAAGAAAAGTGACAGTACCATAGAGGGAGCCATTTGAAGTCAACGGCAACAGAAAACAATTCAATTTTTATAATAGAAAAGAGACTGCAAAGATGAGGAGCAGAAAGAAGCAAGAGAGGAAGGATCTTCCAAAGTTTGGAGCATTTAAAGCAAAACACAAAATGAAGAAGAGGGTCAAGGGTAAAGCAAGACATTCCACAAACATCTGAGACGATGGAACGCTCAATGCTCTTGTGTGAAAGGACAGAATCTGGCTTCGTTGGGTTGTCTCAGGAAGGAGAACTAGTCCTTTAATTTTTAGGTTTGAGGTATACAGTAGACACCCAGAAGTGGATGAGGCCGGATCTCAGGCTGGGAATGATGTGTCCTGACTACACCTGGAGGTAGAGTTGAGTGTACCGGGCGTACTGCTGGAATGTGAGGTCGTGCGCGGTTTGCAGAGCAGCAGAAGGTACCTCTAAGAGGAAAGAAGAACAACCACATATCTGTCCTAGGATCTTTCAATGCACAGCCCCTTATATTCTCCAACCTGAGTCCTTGGATAAAGCAGTTCTCTGTGAGATTAATTCCCCATACGGTTACTGATAATATTAAAACACATTAAGCATTTACAGGAAAGGGGTGTTTTCAGCCGCCTTATGGCGACTCTTTGCTTGAGATTCCAGGGGAAGATCTCCGCAGTAAAGCTTATTTCATCCACAAACACCTGCCCCGAATCTACTGAGTATGCCGTTTAAAGGTCTGTATACGACTTCTGTGGTCTAAGGTTACTGGTCGGCTTGGCAGATATATTCAGATGTGTACCAGAGTGACTTGAACGCAATACACAGTAGATCAGTTATTTGAATTTAATTCGTAAGTTCCAAAAGGCTATTAAAGAAAAAATAAAAATGCCAAGAGTTTACCATTTAAGAAACTCACTTCTCATCTATAACTTTTTCCCTGTTTCAAAGGAAGTTACACTCCACTGCCTGGCTCATCACCAGTAAAGTCAACCCCAGCTCTGATAGAGGGGGGACAGACAGGGTGCAGTGTGATGGTGCACACCGTGTGATAGGAACCCTGGTGGGATCCTGGGACCCTTCTCGCCACTTTAAACAGACCCTTCCTTTTGGAAGGCGGATCAAAACATAGCAAAGTCCCATTATTTGGAGCAAGTGATTGGTCACAAAGAATTTCCCTGCTTTGCATAGAGGACACCGCAATGCAGAGCTGGGAATTTTCCATTTTGAATGGAGCAGAGTCGAGGAATTCTGTATAACCAAAATGCCTCACACCGCCTTTCGTAATAAGTTAGGGCGCCCCCTGCAGCAAGAACTGTTTGTACACAGGCGACTCTTTTTGGGACATGGCTGATTGGCTGTGGATGTCCTATTGACTAACGGTTATGTAGAGGATCACACAGGTAGATGACGGTGAGCCAGCGTCACACACCTGCTGGGGTACATTTAGTCCCACTGATATGACACTGTGTGCATAACACTGCGATTCTCACCTCTATAGTGCAAATTATCCAAACCCAAATGTGAAAAAGAGAAAATGATGCTTCTAATTATTTCGGCAATAAACACAGCAGGCCCATGTTAGCATTATGGCTGTTTAACAATTTCAGCAAAATGTAACACAAGGCATACGGCGAACCCCTAAACGCTTCCGGCGTGAAGTCAGACTCATCATAAACAGTTACTTAATAGAATTATTTAACACTATATCTTGCACTCTCATAACACCTCCGATTCAAGGCTCAGGGTGCCCTTAAAGCTTGCCTGCTCCCCGTCATCGGCTGTAAATGTGATATCTCGCTTGGAAGGAATAAGAGATGCATAAACATGTAGGTAGAAGGAAACTGTATCATTTTTTCAGCTTCAAATGTAGATATCAGGGGAACATATTTGTTTCGATTACTTGGAAGCTGCTAGACTAAAATAACGCGCATCTGATGACAAAAAGACTAAAAGCCAGCCTTTGTGTAGTCTTGCTGGGAGAAGTTGGAAAGGATCCACGTCTGGCTCTCGCTATGGGAAACAGAGGCAGAAAATGCTTCCAGAAATGGGCCCAACAGATGGCGCTGAGCGGGCGCGGCGCCATTACCGAGCTCTGCATTCAAATAAAGAGGCACTGTATGGAGATGAGATGACGTGGAGCCGGGAAGGACCAACAGAAGATGGAGGAAGGCAGTGACAGGTGCAGGATAGAGAGGGCTGGCCCACTGCTCCTTGAAGGAGGGGGGATGCAGGGTTGGGAGAAGCGTTCATGCAACAGAGCAAGGGCAAAGCTTCCCACAGGTCAAAAGCATCTTCACCAGTTACCAAAGTGTCGAATTGTCATGGTGCTTGATGCCACCTGACATCGGAGGTCAGAGTAACTCAGAGAGGAGGTGCCCAGTGCTTAATTTGAACCGGTGGTGTTAGGTGTGGCTCACCAGCAGGGATGTTTGGGGACAGGCACTTATTATTCCTCAACAGACTTTGAAACACTAAGAAAGAGAGAAAAACACAAAAACGGGAAGGAAGAGAAAAATAAAGACGGAAAACATTCAAGTGGTGGCAGGGGGCAAAGAAGAAAAAGAACTTGCAAGAGTGAGATAAAGAGACAGGGAGTGTCTGGTGCTGGACTACAGAGGCCTGAGGTGGAATCAAGACTACACAGCCTTGGTTTTTGGCACCCCTGAGCGTTGAAAGTGTTGGTAGTGGGTTTCTGAGCAAAACTTTGGGCCCCGGTACTTATTCCTTTACAAATTTAGCACTGGAGATGCCTTTTAAACATAGTGCTTTCATTAGATGAAGAGGACCGATGGTCGATCACTCTGACCCGTCTTTGATGGTAGAGGGGGCTTCAATTTTAATTTGGATCAACACTAAGTGGGAAGCAATGTTTTGCATCTGTTCTTCCGCCAATCAGAAACACCTCCTGGTCAAGTGTCTTACTCCTGCGTCCATTCACTCAGTTCTCTATCAGCCTGTAGAGCCTAGATGGGAGAGGCATGGGGTCTGCTACTGGAGTCACTCCCATTGCGAAATAAGTGTCACCAAGAAGGCTGCTCCCCTTAGCTGCAAAACAAATAGCTCAGTTTTCAGGTCTTTCCTGAAATATCTGTACCTAACTTGTACCCTTCCCAATGGCCGAGGAAGTTCTACAGTAGGGGACCATGGTCTCGGAGGATGCCCTGCGATGCGTTCCACCTCGCCTCTTACGGTCAGAGCTCAGGCCCCTGGTTGTACAGCCGTGTAGATACTTTCACTGGAGATAGCTGGTGCCATTAGAGAGAAAGTCTTGTGCATTGTACTCTGCACCTATGCATCAACAAGGACAACTGGACAATGTTATGTGCTCAGATCCTTCCAGGTTTTATAGGAAAAATGGGTAAGGTCAGTGAAATGATGAGCAACAACCCTGATCCATCCTTGGCGCCCAACCAATCTTACTGCTCTTTATGGTGGTTCTAGTCCAAGGTCCTGAAAACGCCAAACTCACTGAATCTGGCTACTAAGTCAAACCCAGAGCAGCCGCGAGGCTCATGGATTTCACCTTGCCCCTGACATCAAGAAACTGTGACAGGCCATAGCGTGCGGCTGGTTAAAACCAAGAGGAATAACTCGTTTCCTATTGCAAACCTCAAGATCCCTTGAAGGACCGCTCAGCCCCTAAGCCATGATTCTGCAAGGCAAGTGGAGATGACGAAGTATCAGCATGCATAGGTGGAATATGGCACCCTGTGCCAGGACAGACATCCAGGCTTTGAACCTCCTCCAAACGCCATGGAGTCTGTGGCGGCAGACACACTAGAGGATCACTGCTCCAAGAAAACAGAAACCCTGTGCCCAGCTGACCGCTCTTTGAAACTGCAGCCAACAAGAACCTCTCAGCACTGACCAGTCCTGCATGAGAAGCATTACTAGAGGCTGTCATCAGGGCCCCTGGACACTATTTTTTTTTTTTTGTAAAATTTGACACTACTTTTTTTTAATTATCACATGTTCTATAATCCGAGTCGACAGAGGCTGTAGGAGTGGTACATGGACAGGTCACCTCTATTACTAAAGCTTTCAATTCCAGGTATGTGACCCAGTATGATCCAGAGTATTTGGAGCTCAGTCTCAGGGCGAATACAGCCTGGACTTACAGTCACTGGTGGAACCTGGGGCAGGGGTCAGTCCACGCGCTGACATCACACACTCCGTGCACCAGCTTGCTCATGATGGGAATGGTGACAGAGAGGATAACATGCCAGGTCATTGACTTCTATTTCCAGATGCGTGCAGGTGACTGTGAGAGGCATCGCTGGCGGGAGGGTGAATCTTGGAGTTTTCCTGGTGTCGCAGAATTAGTAGAACGCTTATATGGTATTAGAAGAAGGAAAGCTTCCGCTGCTTTGAAGAAGAGAAAACTAAGGTACAACTCCACATCCTCCATTTTACGTACACCCGATGGCTGCACAAACTCACGGTTCAGCTGCAAAAAGTTAAAGAAAACTATATTTTCTATTCAATACGATGGTGCTCTTAGTCCCAGAGATAAATGCGTTGGCCAAGGGGATAAGATTGAATCCGCCCTGGCTCAGGAGGATCTTCCATTTGATGCCAGCGTCTCACTTCAAAGATCCCGCCAGATCATTGATTTTCTACTCATCCTTGGGGACACGTATAGTCACTCGAGTGAGTATATGAAGTTGGTCCCAGGTGCAGTTCATAGGTTGCGTATGGCATTTGGGGCTCACCTGGAGCCCATGCCCTGAGTATGTGCCACTTGCTCTTCTGGATTTTCAAGGGGATTCGCATAAGCAGCTCACACAATTTATAAACCGGTAAAATAAGAAAATAAGAAAATAGGAACGCACAAAATAAAAAGAAACGCAACTAAAACTCTAAACATGATTGAACAAAGTAAACAAACACTAATAAATAAATAAATACCAGCATTTGTAAAGTCCTCTGGAGAGGTGTCCTGGAGCTGGGGGACGTCGGGAAGATTACGCGAGCTATTGCCCAGAAACACATGGTGCTGGGCTAGCCTGCCACCGGCGCCGGCGATCGAACCATGAACCCCGTGGTCCGGAGTCAGGCACTCTGGCCAGTGCGCCACACCTCCACTTATGTCTACTAATCTATTTACTTTCAGACTGCGGAAACATCTTGAATCATAGACATTCACAAACCAAAGACCCCAGAAAATGTATTCATGTTATGCTTGTTAGTAAAACCCTCACACACCAACCTGGTTGGTGTCATGCTTCATCATCGGGTGAGTGTGATTAATATTACAATTAAAATTACCTCCAAAATGCTCCCTTGGTACTTTATTCGTGGAGCACTGTGGTAAGGTTAAAAAAATATCGTTTAGAGAGTGGATAATATATTCCAGACACTATGTGTTTCTGTGTTTATTATCAACTGATAATAAACACAATAAAGTACCAAGGGAGCATTTTGGAGGTAATTTTAATTGTAATATTAATCACACTCACCCGATGATGAAGCATGCCACCAACCAGGTTGGTGTGTGAGGGTTTTAATAACAAACCTGTAAGGTGCCGACACTTCTTACACGTCAGACAGCAAAAGGTCCTGGCCGTCTTCTTTTGGTTATCAAAAAATATTTATAGAGCGCACTTACACCAGGCGGTTTTCATAAATTACACGTTGACCGGGGGCACGCAATAAATGTTAGCACAATAGAAGTGAGGCATCTGGGCTGTCTCATTGGTAGATACTCAAATTTTGTGTAATCGACGTCACATCAATGTCTGGAAGCTGACAAGATATCTGGGAGATCCTACATCAAAGCCCATGTGACGTTTGTATCCATTTGGACCTATGATGCTTCCACAGTGAGCGCAGGATACAGACATACATTGGGACTGGACTGCTGAGAAGGGCGATTTGGTGGATGGATAAATGTTAAAGTTTTGTTTAAAATTAGGGAAAGGGTGGAAATTTAGCATCCATCTTAATTTCCCAATATTTTGTTGAATTAAATAGGATGGGAATTTTACACTTTCTCACATCTCCCATCCAGTATTTATTGTTCTTTACAGGAAGAGAAATCCTACACAAAGCAGACCTGTAAGGTTGAATGTACATAAATATCATTTTTCATTTATATTAAGTGAGGAGCATTTTTAAAACATATGATTTAAGATGGTTGAGCCTATGCAAATTACAAGGTGGGAGGATTAAAGATGTGGTAGAACTGGTGGCTATTTATGAATTCTTCAATTAGTGCATATTAAAACAAACATTGGCAAAGCAAATAGGTCGTGTTTTTGGGAACTACTGGCTTTGACAATGCTTATGACAATGTTATACAGCATCGCCAAAAGCACAGAAAAACAAAAAAGCCCCTGCTGCAGTGGCCACATCATTTTATAGGTGCACACGTGCATAATGATGTATGCGAATTATGAAGACACCATTTCTTTTTTTTCACCATTTCAACCTGGGCTGGTAACTTAAAAATAAATGAAATAGTTGTGCACATGTGCTGTTTTTTTAGACTAAGTCACTGGCAGTAATTTTCTGCCTGGTTCTCCCTAAAATAAATAAATAAATAAATAAATAAATAAATAAATAAAATCTTTCCAAGAAATTATGGTGGGAAATGGGGGGGTGGGGCTGGGGTGGGCAGCAGTACGGACTGGGAGCGAGGAGAGGAAAAGCAGCAAATGAACAACACAAGGGGCCGAGAAGAAGTAATGAGTTTGGAAGGTAGAAGCACATGAGAGTGAGATGCAACGCAAGAGACACAGCAACATGGATGTCGAGGGGACAGGTTTTAGACCGCGGGAAGCGTACGGGAGAGACCTGGAAAACACATTCAGTCTAATGGAGTGCTTAAGCAAAAACAAAAAGTAGTTCCCTAAATGTGAGCAGTGGAAGGACAGAAACCAGCATATCAGTGATGGTAAAGAGGCTGTGCTTCAAGGGAGGGACAAACACAAGATGGGCAGGCCGGGACAATGAAAGCCAGCAAATAAGACGTAAGAAAATAAGAGTGAAAATAAAGCCAATCAGTGGTAAGCAGTGGGCGGGATGTAATCCCCTTTAAGTTCTTCGTAAGCCCATAATACGTCTTTTGCAACCAGAAAGCTTGTGCTGTGTGGCAGGCTCGACCTAAAGGCGTAAAGTAAGTAGCTTAGCTACCTACTAGTGGGACATGATCCTCTCCCCAAAAGCATCAGAGGGTTCAAGTCTGCCTTCTTCCCACCTCTGTTCGAGTCTGCGTGGGTTTTAACCAGGGTGCATGAAATTAAGCAATTCTGTGGCAGTCGTGTTTGCCCCATAAATATGGATTTGCCACTGCTGCCCCACAATCCGCCCTCTGCATCATAATTTACAGATTTCCACAAAAAAATGGTTCTAACTCCAATGTGGGGGGGGGGAAGTGACACGTAGTATTGTGCAGTAGCAGACCATTCTGAAAAGCTGAACTGGTCACGTCAGTCACTATTACTGTATCCAGGTATAAACTCGGTGCCAGTGAGGAAAAAGGTTTGCCTAGACACACTAGTGTGTGTTAAAACATCAAAATAGTGAAATGTGAGTGCCAAAAATGTGCCATATAACGCCACATATTAATAGCCTTTGCTTGCAGCATCATTTAGTAAACTTGCTGCATAATATTTATTTATTTAACTTATAGAGCGAGCTTGCAGGCATCCTGGCGCCGGTGGCTACAAAAGGGGAGAAGAATATGTCAGGACAAGGCCAAGCAACTAGGACTTGGGAAACAGCCAAGTTTTTACACATTTTCTAAAAGGGAGAAGCTCCCTAATTTGCCTAATCTCCCGGGGGAGACTGTTCCACAGTTTGACCGCTGCCACTCCAAAAGATCTTCCCCGTGACCTAACTTTCCTAAATCTTGGTACTCTCACCAGTCGTTATGCGGCAATGCTTCCCCATTGCCGCATAATGGTAGTGGTAAAGGTTACAACATCCTGACCATTTTAGACATTAGAATGTAATACTCTCTTTTCAGTCCCCTACTCTAAACACGTTGCCTTGTTTATTTTCACACATTTTCAGTTTTCTCCGCTTGGCTGCTACGGTCCATGTCTTTGCTTCTGCCGGTACTTAGTATGCAAGTCACTGAGCCCCGCGCGCCTTTAAAGTTGATTTAATTAGAGGCAGAAATATTGAGTATCAGCCGGGCCATGAAACGGTGATAAACTTATGACCTAACGGAACTGATCAATATGAGTGGAGTGATCGCCTCTCCCAGACTTGCTAAAATTAGAAAAAGCGGAAGCGGGTTTTATTTCAGGCCTCAGCAGTTTCCATGCGCGCGCCTCCTGGACGGGCCGCGAAGGTCCCGCGGGCCTCCGTCTCCTGCACCGGGAGCTGAATTCCACCGAGAGAACGGGCACGCCAAAGTCTCGCTGATAACCAGGATGGATTCTTTGTTCTGAACATTTGCCTGCTCTGGTTTTTTGTAGCTGTTTTTGTCTTTGTTTTTTGTTGCAATCATCATCATTAGCAGGCAGAGCATCCCCCCAGCCTTGGCAGTGGGTCTGCTGAGACTGCCGGGCGTACAATTCTTGGATTTTTCTGAATGACTGCTGATAGTATTTGCTAGAACGTGTTTGTAATTCATGTTGTCGCTTTGCAAAGGGCAGGCTTGGAAGATTGGAAATCTTGTTGTAAACTGAAGTAACACGATGTAAGTGGATGAATCAGTTCCCGATTGCCACCAAATGGCAATGCAATTTGGATTTCTTAAGAAGCAGCTTCGGCACACTGACTTCTGGCTAAGACAGCAGTACAGATTCTGAACAAGCATTGCCACCTAAAATCGCTGTGATTATAGAATGCAACACATTGTCTAGTAACTTCTTGTCCAGGACTGGGTCCCACCACTATGAGGGCAGCCGTCTGTCATAAGCTGCTCCAGTGTCTTATCAGTCCATGCCTCTCCATCACAGTCCACAAAAAACACCCCACAGCCCCCCATCTGTGAAATGGTTTATGAGAAAAACAAAGAAGTATAAACACTGTGAGGTTGCAAGCATTGCGTTTAGTGTGCGCGAAATCGTTTGCATGGTTGATGCATCAGTAATGGATTGCGACGTGAACTATTCAGTTTCTAGGCTTTGTTTTGTCACCATATCTTCCCTCGAACTGGGTTTTTCAATTAATTTCTGAGTTTTTAAAAAACTTATGTTTAGGTGTTACATCCAATCGTAACCATAACATCACTTAAAATGTTGTTCCGTGAATCACAGAGTTTTTTGGAGCGTTTACTACATCCAACTTCTTAGAAATTGTTCTCTTCCCCAGTGTGCACGGCCTTTGGCCAGCCGGGCCCTGTGCGTAACCCACAATTAAGCCCAAGCGGAGTTTGCAGAGTTCCGCTTACGTAACTCTGCAAAGTGACAAAAAAACTCCGCAAATGAACGGTGGAGTGGGTTACCTCACGCCGTTCGCACTGATATTTACTGCCCAGTGTTTGTCCGGTGCTGTAAAATCAGCTAGAACGGCATCTCGCACAGTGCAAGAGGGCGCTACTTCTTTCTGCCGCTCAAGTAGAAGTTCTACTCAAGCGGCAGCTTCCTCAATGCAAACGGAAGCTTGCTCAACGCGAGCTGTAGCGACCATCCGCGACCACCCACTTTGGGAAATGTCACTGGGAAGTGGTCTAGCACTGGATTTTCCTCGCTTGCGCGAACTTAAAGTTGGCGAGCAGGGAAAAAAATCTGCTCTGAGTTTTTCGGAACTCCGCAAGCTCAACAAAACACAACAAACTCTGCAAACTCAACAAACAGAACATAGTTCACCAACCAGGCTTACCCACAATAGGCTTGGCCGGAGCACTTGCCCTTCTGCGGATCACTATGCCCAAAGTCCCGGCAATGACACTCAACACCCTGTGATTCTGGGTAAATCACTTAATCTCCCCGTTCCTAACAAAAATGAATGTGTCCTCATGTAACGCAACTGGTGCTGATGTAAAGCGCTCTGATACTTTTGTGTCAAGTTCGCGCTATATAAAACTCCAGGGGAAAAAAATTACCATGGTTGGCAGACAGCAAAAGAGCAGCAAGATTCTAGCAGGGACAGGCCTACAGTTAGGCCCGGAGCTAAACAAGCTTCAGGTGCCCAAACACAGCTGGCAATGTATTATTTTTCAAAAATAATTTTTGTGGGGAGGAGTGTTCAAAAATCAATTTCACGGGCCCATACTATAAACACAAGAATGGGTGCAAAAAGGCACTAGATTCATGAACTCGCTACAGGCTACGCAGGCTTCAGAGCTTCACTGGTGTCCACATTCTGCACTGCAAAATCCACTATTTTCAGTTCATTTAAAAATTGGGGGGGGCGTGTCCTTCTAGAGCCACACCTGACATAGGGTTCAAAGGCCGCTCGCTCTGCCCCCTAATGGCTCTTTTAATTAAAAAAAAATGTTATTAGATGCTAAGACAAAGCACTGGTGGTCACAGAAGATTTTTCTCTGTCGCAGCCAGCCAATCAGAGGCTTTGGGTTTTCTGACCCGAAATGGACAAAAAGGAAAAAAAGACTCTCTTGTCATATCAAATGTAATTATTTTTCTTATTGAAGTCCAACGATAGTTCACAAAACATCTGCAAACTAACAGTCCATTTAAGTATTTAACCCTCTGAAGCCCATCTGACACATCTTAAACTTTTTCTGGAAAACCACTGTATGGATTTTCACCAACCCCAGCAAAGGCACTTCCTGATTCATTTATGCCAAGTTTGGTGTCATTTTAGTCAGCCATTTCTTATAATTATATGGAAGTTAAAATGAGAAAACTCACTTTTGGGAGCTTTCCACCTCGGGAAGCTGCCAGTACATCCGCGTCCAGGACACCATCAGACTAAAGATGAAGAAGTGGGAAAAATAAACAAAGCAGCCGCTCTCCCATATGTATGTACCCAGAATCTATAATGTCAACCCGTATCTACCCGGCTTCAATTTAAATAGAAGCTGAAAACATCTCTCTTTAACCCCTTGGGTGCGGCCGCGATTCTGTGCCTGTGCGGCACTTTTATTGAGTGGGCAGGTTCATGACGGCCCCCAGCCGTCATCAGCACACGCCCACCGTGATGCATGATGGACGGAGGCCGCCATCAGCATGGAAGGGGATAAACAACGCAATATCAAAATGAATATCAAAACTGAGCTTCCAATCACTTACTGACTGTATCTTTGCCTTTGACCCTGTACAGCGCTCTGCTGACTTCATGCTATGCTCACACTATAAAAATACCATATATACAAATGACCGAAGTACAAGAATGTGTGTAGGTTGAGGTCTCATAATGGCATCACGTCTGCACTAACAAAATGACCAATAGATACCTTAACAAATAAAAACTAAATTGATTGATTGACCAATAGACCCGGATACCGCAGGCCGGAGTCAATGAAGGGTGCACCGGGTAACAGCTCTGCCTATCTGCAATTGAAAAAATTAAAATGTATTCGAAGCCCGGCAGTAATGAGTGATTCTCTAACGTAAAAAAAGTTTTGGGGGGGCCAGGTGTTGTCTCTATGCAAGGATGCAGGCACCATCTTTGGCCCAATGCAGTCTCTGCCTCTTCTCGATAGAACAAATCTGGCAGACCTGAAATCTTCTCCGCAGCCCACCATCACCATGAAATACTGGCGTCCACCTATGGCTTAGGGTCAGCTCCGAGCTGCTTCGATTAGAAGATAGATGCAGATCTGCCACAATCCCCACTAGCTGCAGATGGCAGCAAGGGAGCAGGATCTGAAAAGGGTTTACAAGTGCATCCCATACATGGTTTTGAGGAAAGACCCTTAAGCGAAGAGGGATCAATGATGGGGAAGCAAAGGGATCCAGGACTCCAGTGTACTGGGAAGGAGTGAACATCTGGGCCTGTGCAGTGATCCCTGGTCCAAGTGAGCCCATTCCTGCAAAATAAGGCAACCCTTAGCATCTCAAGTGCCACAAGGACCAGGCAGGAGGTTCAATTCAAGCCTTCATTACAAATGATCACTTTTATCATTGTTAAGATCATGATGACACTGACATTACTACCATCATTACTGTTATTAATACAACTACTAACACAACTCCTGTTAATGATTCAAATAACAGAAATCATTTCAGTCCCTTCTCTCTAATCAGAGGTTAGTTTCCCAATTCAATGGGAGAAGCTGACGCAGCTGGCTGTGCCCACTGCGATGTTTCTAGGGGATGCTAAGCCTGCGAGATGCCCGTCTTGAAACGGGTGCCCCGGCCTGGAGTGTCCAGTGCTTCAGCCATTCATGGGACTGGAGGCATGGACTAGACCAAGTGGAAGAACCAATCCCATTGGGAAGTGGAATTTAGGATGAGGTTCTAACCTCGATTTCACAGCCTCCAAGCCCTGACTAGCTAGAGGGCTGGTTCTAATGGCTCAAGAATCTGGACTTCTGGTCGCCACCAATGGCAGGGGTCTAGACGAACGACCTCTGTATGCTTTTGGTCAAGCACTTTAGGGGTATGAGGTGAGTTGAAGCTGGCACTGGATCCCCACAGAAGAAAGCAACAAAGCGTCTCTGCAGCTCTGTGACCCGTGCAGTGATTCGGAGTTGGTTTTGTGAAACAAGCCTTCTCCATGCAAGGATCACATGGTGCCTCAGTGGTGCTGTCCACTGCGATGATCTTCATTCATACAAGGCTTTATGCAGGTCTTCCTGGCAGTCTGGGTTGCCTTCTCTCCACACTGGGCTGTGCGGCTCCCATTTTTCTGATATCTCACAGCAGCTAAGATTTCCATATATCCCTGCCTTATCTCCAACTTCATATGGGTACAGCCACCAGGAACGGCCGGGCACCCCCTGTCCTCCTCCTTCTTCTTTCAGTCCCGGGCGGCAGCAGGAAGCACCAGGCTCCCCTGAGCCAATCACGCCACTGCAATGAGTGATTGGTCTGAGCGCCCTGGCTCGCAGCTGAGGCGGGGAATGGGAGGCTGAGCATGTTCTACATCAGGCTGTATAATGTAGCCTGGTGGGGATGATACAAAGTGTGCATGACTCCATGGCCAGCCCAAGGGGGCCGGCCTAGCAGTCTTCGGCACTTAGAGAGTGTAAACCACTCCTCCCCCTGCTCTGGCCCGGCCCACCCAGCCCGAGAGCCACTGACTGCAACAGGAAATCCAATTATCCATTTCTTTCAATATGTTTGCCTATACGTTTATTTATAGACAGTTTTACTGCTATTATTACATATTAAATACTAGTGTCCATTTGGTTACACACTTTATTTATATTGGACTGTGTAGTTAGCAATTACTGTGCTATTAAATTGACATATGGATTTGGACTATGCAGCAATTTTTATGCTAGCCCACATTTTAGATGTATCTCCTTTCGAACTTATTAGTTATTTACTATTACACAATTTAATTACTTATGACTGTATAGCTAGTGATTACATTGCCTTCACATATGGATTTTGCCTATGCTTCAATTTTTTAATGCTAGCCCACAATTTCTATTTGTCTCCATTTGAACTTATTCATTATTTACTATTACACAACTTAATTAACTACCCATCAATTTTTTATGTTAGCCCACAATTTCGATTTGTCTCCTTTCAAACGAATGTTTTTTACTATTTACGCTTTACTACGCGTACCCCAATGAATAATGTCCAACCTTAATGGCTCACTCAACCCGGGCTGCATGAAGTTTAGTCCTCCCTCTATTCACAAAAAATACGGCACCAAGATGCTGCGACTGAAGAACACTGATACGGTCCTCGTGGGATGAAAGGCTGAGTTGCCTGAGTGCTCTCCGAACGGGCAAGAATTTTCTTAGGAGTGGCCTGATCTAGTAGGCGGACACTTTTGTGCCCTACTCAGGCAGTCTTGTGTGGACGGTATAATTAATTCATTATTTTAGATTTGTTATTCATTCGACCAAATGCGCTTAAATAGAGATAAATGTGAATTTTACTGTTGTGCATTTACCAATCGCACGAGTCGGATGTGGTAATACGAGAAGTTTACGCTGACATTTACCACCTGATATTGGCATGAGAATACTACACAGTAGATTCTGATTAAGTGAGTTTGGGTTATAAATTACTGATACTTATTATTAGAGAGTGTTTCGTATCCGCCATTACAACACGTGGTGTTTAGATTTTAGCTTGTACTTTACCCTATTCCAAAATGGTGCGACTCTGGTGAGCACTCTAATGTTATTTATCAGAGATATCAACACCCCACCCCTCCCCAAGACCATTTACTTGCTAACAAGGCTTTGTTGTGTTTTCATCCCTTCTTAGAGCCCCTACATCTCCACTTTGCATATTGCTGGGAGACTCAGCCCACCCCGAAATTTTTAGTAGCCCCCCACCCACCGAAATTTGCCTCTAGTTGCACCTCTGCACGGTACTGTGGTTGCACTTGGGGAAATTGTTTTCGTGTCAAGTCCAGTGCAGACGGGACTGTGGTAACAATAGGGAAGTTGTTCTGTGACAAGTAGTGCCACATGCGTTAAGTTCATTAACCTCATCGATGCTCATGACGGCTCCCGGCAGTCACAGTAGATGTGTGCTCATGACGGCCGCGAGCTGTCCGACCGTTGCCACTCAGCCCAGGCGCGGTTAATTCCCTGCCTGTGCGGGTGAATTAATTGGTGGGTGGAGTTCTGACAGCTCCCGGCCGTCATGAGCACACACCCCCCGTGATTTATGACGGCCGGGAGCAGTCCTCGGTACCTGAGTGCCACGCCCAACCCGCCCCCCACCCCCTCGCACCGCGGTGGAATTTGCCACGCGGCAAAGGGGTTAGGCTAGCATAATAAAGTTTCGCAAGTGAACACGATAAGGGGTAGGTGATGATTATCACGTGTCCACCAGTGGTCATCATACGAGCCTTATGAAAGTTATGAGGCTATCGTGTACATGTGGATAACTTGTTAGATATTGAGAGTCTGTTACAGTAGTAAGATGTAATGCTCAGATGGACTCAGTTACTTTATACTTTACATAACTCGATATATATATATATATATATATATATATATATATATATATATATATACATATATATATACACTCAAGCAAAGTGGGAGTTTTGATTATATTGACGGTATGCTACTAGGCGAGTCCATACTATATCAATTATCTCCTGACACAGTATTTCATGGGTTTCTTTTCTTTTTTCTACTTTCTTTTCTTTTTTTATCTTTATATTTTATTTATGAGTGTCAATCGTTGCCTGAGCACTTTAACATTTAAAGAAATTGTTTTTGCTTTCATTATGACGCATTCTCAAGTGACTGACTTTAGTACTATGATGTCTGGGAATCCGTGGCTGTGCCTCCCTCTTTTTTTAAAAAGAAAATTCTATTTTGATTATACACACTTATGGTGATTACGGTCAGATTCACCTGGTTGACAGCTCAACTTTTACTAAATATGATGTCATTGAAACTTCTATGAATTGTTATTTTAGCCCTGATGAAGTCTGCTGGTGTATTAACCGTATAAGACAAAACCACATATTGGCTAATGTTAGGAGAAAGTGTCAACTTCAGATCACTATATGCAAATAAAGGATATCAGAAGATTGATCACAAAGGAACTTTGTACAGATTAAGGAGTCTTTGGGATTCTCCTCAATGCAAAAGAAATTCTGCAGAACTGCTATTCGAGTGTGGCACTCCACGTCCTCTAAGTGGCCGAGCCTTCAGGTGACATAGGGCTATAAAATGGTACCATGTACAGCATGATGGCTTCAGTGGTGAGCAGAAAGCACATCTCGGATAGAGCCACAAGTCTGGATACAGGCCAGACACATGGCAGTTGCATGGTTCAGTAGTACCGAATTCTACTATATAACCAAGGATGTCCGTGGGCACAATGCAGTGTGAGCGTGGCATCAAGTCATACAAGTGTTGAAGAGTGGGGGGCATTGTATTCTCTTAACTGCAGTTGAAGTCAAAACATCAGCCTGGCATGAACGAGTTAAAAGAAAGACAAGCAAAAGTTCCACTTTTGGTCATGGAGCGACAATCCGTAGGACAGGTGCTTCGCGAACGGTCAATGGCAAGCAAACTGGTGCATGCCCAGTTCACCATCCGACACGACTTTCCAGCAACCTACTCTTCAACGTTATTGAGTAGAACTGCAACGGATGACTCCTGGGACGGGCGAATCTCAATGTATATGCCCAACCTCTGCAAGAGTCCGCCACCTTAAAAGGACCCTTCTTTTTGAGGTTCACATTATTCTAAGGTTTCAATTTTTATCTCCAAAACTAGAAATTATGCACTTCTTGCAGAAAAGTAAGTGAAAACAGTAGCTAAAAGAGCTGCAGGGTGCAGATCATTAACATGGCAAGAGAAGAAACAACGGCCTATTATGATGGCTCGAGGACTGATAAATATTTTATCAGACTTCTTTGTGGCCTGCACAAAGAGCAGGTTTTTTCCTTTTTTATAACAACTTTTATCAAAGAAGAATTTTTTATTCTTTGCATCCTTTATGGTCTTCCAGTGGGTGGATGCTTCCAGTGTGTGGTGAGCATATCTTCGAGAAAATGCTTTTGTAAGCTCCATTATTCGCAAAGGAAGCATTCGCAACCGTACAAACGCGTATCTCAGTGGAAAGAGAGACAAAAATAAGACATAACCTGTACTTCCATCTCCTTTTGCATAGTCAGAAGTCCAGTTAAATGTTAACCAGCGCCAGGAAACTCATGGTGACAGTGCGCTTTACAAGCTTCTATTAACGTAACATAACATAACATAACTAATGATAGTCCCACCATTATTTGAAGTTGTAAAGATTATATTCAACAGACAAATTTGAATGTAGGTGTGGACTTAAAAAAAAAAGAATTGGAATGCCAATAGGTTTTGCCTATGAGAGATCTATTGGCTTGGTTATTATGTTTTTTAGACATGATGCACAGCAGAGCAAAAACAGAAGAAGATTGCCAGAGGGGGTGGGGCAAACAACGAAAAAAGCACTGGACGCGTAAAAGCACTATTTTTCTGGCATGATGCAAGAAAAAATGATGCAGGAGGGCTGAGAATGGACGACGGCAAGCAAGGATTAAGGGGGCGGGGCAATCTACAAGGTGACGGGAGACGGTGGGATGTATGGGGCAAGCAACTACCAACCAAGAAGGCCTTGGAGGTTTCGGGCAAGCAAACACAAAGTTGGAGAGACAGTTGGAGGGACAGGCCGAGAAACAAAGACGGGAGGCAGAAGGAAAGACGGGGAGGGATAGAGAAGGCCTGAAAACACATGCACTCTAATGGAGTGCTAGTTTAAAAGTAACAAAAAAGGAACTCTGCAACGGGTGGCCCATGGAAGGACACAGGCTGCAGACAGGAAACTGCACAAGCTCCATGGAAGACCGGCAGAACCAAAGAGAAAGTAGACGAAGGAGGCGTTGCCCAATGACAAGCAAGGAAATGAGTGATGTCGAAGCTAACCAATGATAAGTAATGGGCGGGCTATAAGCCCATGTCAAGCTTTTTTTGTGCTTACTAGAGATTCTACAAGCTGTGCAAGTGAGACCTAAACACAAAGCCAAGGGGAATCAGTAGAAAACCTTTTGCCTTTTAGTTTTTGAGTGGCAAGTCTGGGTGAAGGATTACGCTGTTAGAGCCGCTGCTCCCATGTCAATTCAACCATGACGGAGAATGAGAACTAATAAAAAATACTGACACGATGAATTACTCGCTGAGCTACAAGCATTTACTTTTCCTCTCTCAGGGCAAGACACAAGGATTTGGAAAGCACTTATATCTCTCTCTGAACATCAGGATCGCACCGGGCACGTCATCGCTAGTTCCCTTGGTAATGAAAACAGATTTCAAAAGAAGCCAGGAACGCAGCAGTAACAAAGAAATGCCAGACTGGGCACCTGAAGCGAACATGATTGGTACTCCCAAAATGACGTCAAATGGTCATCAAAGACGGCGTTACATTTATTTAGTGGTTGTCAAAATATTTTGGGCGACTGAGATAGAATTAATTTCTTTGTAGGATAGTAGATAGTAGATACTCAAGCACATTCACACACAAGCAAAGCTACAAAGAGAAGGAATATGTAATAAATTGCCCAAAAATTATGAACAGTGATATATGAATAAGAAGTTAGAGGCCGTAGGATGAAATTGTTGTGGCTCTAGACACGCATCGACTACCGTCAAGCAGCCAAACCACTAAACACTCCCAAAACAAAACAAAATGAAAAATACTGCATGCTCGCTCCATGCCGTATGCAGGGCTCATTATGCAGCATGTCTAGGGTACTTACAAGATAACAGACTAGTCCACACTACGAGGACGACTAATGGGGAAAAGTATTATTCCTAAACAGGTGCGTCATGGTGCACCTGCCGCGGATCCACGAAAGGGAGCATTGACCAACAAAGCTACTTCAAGAGTGGCGACTGCACAACAACAAATACAAGATGGTTGTTGGTTTTGGAGTTTGGGTCAAGAAAGTGTTTATCAGTCACAGGTCGTGGCTCAGCAGGTCTACAGGGAGAGACAACTCGCAGAAGGTCACTTGGTGAACCGACAAGAGAATGACGCCTACAGCACCTGGAATCCGCAATGTGTAAGAATACAGATATTCAGCCTACTGACTAACACGAGGAGCACCACTGGGGTTCGCATGGTGCTAGATCAACGGGTACTCAAATGACTATGGTCATCCACTCTGGCGCATACAGAGAACAGCCAGGTACGTGAAGGTTTGTGGGACAATGAGGAGGGTATGGAGCAGATGCTGGCGAGAGATCACCACAAAGCGCCTACATTACGATTAATAAAAATGCTTCCTTTGCGAGTCCTCCAACAAGACTATCGTCAGAACTTAAAGAATGATTGGCACTGTCAAACTTCCTGACTTTTGTGTAGTGATTTCTTTTTATCAAGCCTCACCAAAGCAAAGAGCACATGGACTGCATGGGTAGAGGCAGTACAAGAGCCCCTGACATACAGGACAGGTCCAACACAAGGTCCAGTGGCAGTGGAACCTCCCCTCAGACTCAAAAAGAAGCAACATAGCAGGGTCCAGCAGAACTGCAATCTCCCCCCTCCAGCAGCAAAGGAAGCTTCCCTCACATTCAGGGACCAGGAGCAGTGCGTGCAGGAGCAGTGCAAGCTTCACTTACACTCACAAAGCAGTAGCAGGGCAGGGTCCAGCAGCCGTGCAATCGCCCCCCCCGCCCCTCCCCCCAGCAGGAGCAGAAGCTTCCCACACACTGAGAGCAGGACCAGTGAGTGCAGCAGTGCAAGCTTCTCTCACACTCACAAAGCAGTAGCAAGGCAGGGTCCAGCAGCCGTGCAATCTTCCCTCTCCATCAGCAGAGGAAGCTTTCCTTACTCAGAGGCCAGGTGTAGTACCCGGAGCAGCAGTGCAAGCTTCTCTCACACTGGCAAAGCAGTAAGAAGGTACGGCCCAACAGCAGAGCAATCTTCCCTCTCCAGCAGACGTTGAAGCTTCCCTCACGCTCAGAGACCAGGAACAGTGCATGCAGAAGTGCAAGCTTCTCTCACACTCACAAAGCAGTAACTAGCAGTCCAGAAGCAGTGCAATATTCCCTCTCCAGAAGAAGTGGAAGAGAGCAGGGCCAGTGAGTGCAGCAGTGCAAGCTTCTCTCACACTCACAAAGCAGTAGCAGGGCAGGGTCCAGCAGTCCTGCAATCTCCCTCCCCCTTTGCAGGAATGGAAGCTCCCCTCACACTCAGAGACCAGGAGCAGTGGGTGCATCAGTGCAAGCTTCTCTCACACTCACAAAGCAGTAACTAGCAGTCCAGAAGCAGTGCAATATTCCCTCTCCAGAAGAAGTGGAAGAGAGCAGGGCCAGTGAGTGCAGCAGTGCAAGCTTCTCTCACACTCACAAAGCAGTAGCAGGGCAGGGTCCAGCAGTCCTGCAATCTCCCTCCCCCCTTGCAGGAGTGGAAGCTTCCCTCACACTCAGAGACCAGGAGCAGTGGGTGCATCAGTGCAAGCTTCTCTCACACTTGCAAAGCAGTTACAACACAGGAAACAGCAATGCAAGCACCATGTACACTAGGGTTAGAACATAGTCTGCAGCAATGCTCTCTTCCCTTTCTCTTGAGTATCAGAGTTCTCATACTGGATGCATTTAAAAGAGGGCATAAAATGAAACCAGCTGTTAATCTAACATAAGTTCACTTAAGGGGTGTTCCAAGTAAGGCAACCCTGAAGACCCTTTCAGACAAGAGAAGAATGTAAAACGGTAAGTAATGGGTGGGACTTTGGGGCAAGCATCAGAGGCAGCGTCCATCCATGGTCAGCCACAGACAGCCGCCAGGGCTGGCGGGAGGTAGGTGAGCTTTGCTGTACTTCTGCGCTACTTCCAGCAATTCATAAACAATTGGTTCTTTTGGGGGCGCTATATTTCTTACTTCTTTCTTGACATTTTGCAAATCCTACTCACTCATTTAAAGATGAATCAATCAAAGAGAAATGAATTGCAGAAAAGGAGAAAAGAATCCAAACCATATAGAGTATCACAAAATACTTTATAAATGGTATTAATTTATAAGTACTCTTTTTTATAAATTCACAAGGCTGTCATCATTATACGGTGGCGCACAAAGTGAAACATTGTGACAATTGGTGCTCAGTGAGGTTTGTGCAAGTGAAATATATACCATATATAAAACGGCGATTTCAGGTATCAGGAAGGGGAGAGAGAGGGAAAGGGGGTAGTGGCCAGTATTACAAAGTCCCTAAGAGTGTTCTGTAGGGAGGAGGAGCTTCGCCGCGAACCAAGATGGCCGCATAAGCTCCCGGCTCCGCCGACCTCCGCCGGCGGCTTGTCTATCCTGTCGTTTATCCTCTACCCACGCCCTGTGCCTGGATGTATGAAGGTTGCCAGATGCCAACGGTGCTTTCCCGGATCTCCTACCTTATTCAGCGATGAAGTTATGTCGTGTCCCATTCTTGGCCTACTCCCGGGATGCCGCCGGGACCCCGATTTTGAAACACCCGGAGGGACCTGATCAACATCGGCTGTGGGACCGCGATTGTGGCCGGTCTTCCAGGTTTGAATAATTCTTTCCGCTTGTGACTCTTGTCCTCGCTGATGGATGGTGCCGGAGAAGAGACACTGTGACGTGCTGCGATCCTCCTGCACCGTGGCTGTGGGTTGTGTGCCTGACCCTCGTTTCCCGGTCCGGGGGCTGACGGGCTGCACCCACGGCCGGTGTTTGTGCTGAGTGTGCCAGTTCGGGGCGCCCTTGTTGTTGCCGTCGCCAAATGTGTGCCCGGAGCCCGGCGATGTGGGCTGGAGATTGTGTCCCCCACCGTCCTATGGACCCCGGGATGGAGGGGATGGATGGCGCACATTCATTGAGATCCGTAATGGCGGCGATTGGGGCGCTCCGCTCGCAATTCACCAGCGCATGTGTCTCCCTGGCGGCGAAACTGGATGATGTCTGCTCGCGACCGGCCACGGACGCTGCAGCGCCTGCACAGAAGTCTGCGGTCCAGTCGAACGACCTGACCTGCCATCTTCGGGAGCCCGAGCGGCAGCCCGACTTTGCTCCTTTGAGAGTCGGCCTCACTTTTCCTTCATCTGCTACAGTACATGGTCTTCCCTCTGAGCCTCCTATCCGATGGTATATCGTCACTGGATGTCATGTTCTTCATTGCCGAGTCTCAGGGTCCCGTCGAAGGGGATTGCCATTTTCCTTTGTCCTGGCCCGTTTGCATAACGGATGCCGCCATTTTGTGATTGGACTTTGCTTCACCTTCACTGCCTTGGTCCGCCATGGACGCTTTGACTGCCTCTGGTCGGATGTGGCTTGGTCGGGATGTGCTCCGGAACGGATTCGCTCTGGTCAGGGTTGACTTTGACTTTGAGGTTTTCTTGTTCCTTGCCACTGCTTTGGACCATCTGAGACGCTCCCTTTGTTTGCAACTGTTATGACTTTGGCGATGAATCTCCTCATGAGGCTTGCAGGGTTGACTTCTATTTCCCTGGGGTTGCTCCGTTTACTTTTGCCGGGACTGCACCGAATACCTCACCGGGCCGGGGGTAGGATGGGGGGGGGGTTCCTGGTGACTGTCCTCCCCGTGATAATGCTGACCGTTTTGCTTTGCTTGATGATGATTGTGCTATGGGGGGGTCACCGCCGGCGGGGGGTACCAGGTGTCCGGGGGCCTGTTTGTTTTTCTCCTCCTCCACTTCTTCTTATATTTTCCCTTCTGTGGGGCAGTTCCGGGGCGACAGGCACGCTGTTAGTGGGTTAGGCCGTAGCCATTACAGGGGTGCAGGGTGGCGGGTGCGGGGGGGGTTTGTTATTTTAGTTTGTTTTGTTCTATGGTCCCTATCGCTCTTTTCCGGCTTTGGGAGGGTTCTTTCCTCTTTAGTAGGGTTGGCTGTCTCTTGGTCTTGCACCTTTTTTTCTTTTTTGGCTTCTCGACAAGCCTCTGTTTTTCTGTTCTTGGGGGGGTAGGCTCTCTGGGGTGATTTTTAGAAATGTGGATTATTGTACTGTGGTTTATTGTCCAGTATTATCGCCGTGGCTGCCCAGATTGCATAGTTGCTTTAGTCATAGCCTATTTCCGACTGTAATTGGGGTAAGTCCCAATCGTCTCCTTTGTGCTTCTATCCTGTAAGGTGTGATGTCCTTGTTGTTGAAGCCCCTACTCTTTTTCTAAAATTTAAAAATGAAAACCTCATATCCTGTTTGCGAGCCCCACAACCACATCTGGTGTACTTTGATATATCCTGTTTACTGATTGGCTCCAGTTTCTCCTGTTTTCATTGATTGTCTTTGCGGCCGGCCATGATGGTTGTGGGCCTGCGCATGTATCTCCTTCTTTTTTGAATAAAGGTTTTCACAAAAAAAAAGACCACACTGGTCAGTCTTAAATACAGAATCCTTAAAAACTGGTCCACATGCTTTTGTTGTCGACGTTTCAATCCTAAGATAGCGCTCTTGATTCGTCAGCACGGGTCTTCATCAGGACTGGTAATTTTGTGTTAAAGAGTAACAGATAATTACCAACATTACTCCAGCATAATTAAAATGACTCCTTAGCCTAGCTAGGTCTCGGAGGACTCAGATCATGGTTTATATTTCCACAGCGCTTGAGACATATTTACGGCTTAGACTTTGGCACAGGGCTGCAGTGTCTAAGGGCCTGCCAATATCTCCATGCACGGAAAGCCTGTGCTCGCCCCAGGCCATGGAAATGGCTGCTGAAGGTGTGAACGGGGTCTTGGGAGGACTCAGGGGTGGGAGTGACCTGATGGCTTAAGCTAGTGCAGTAGCCACCCACCTTCACAATTGCCACCACAATGCTCTCTCACCTCACTCAGCCTGCTAGCACCCACACTGCACCTAAGCAGAGGAAGGAGAAGAAGAAGGCATGTGTCAGAGAGAGCCTGACATTGCACCTTTGTCCTTACAAAGTGATCCCACCATTGCTGCATCCGCTGCTATGGCTGCTGGTACACAGCAGGCGCAATGAGGTTGCAAATGTTCCCACCGAATAACAGTTTCTGGTTTAACTAAAGGCCCGCTCACTTCCACCCTGATTAGGCAGGCTGATCCACTAAACGGGAGACAATTCCCTTCTCAGCTGTGTCATCTGGACACTTAGAAAAATGTGACGGTATTTTATTTTCTGCCACATGAATTTTGATGACCTATTAATCTCCACAGTGACAATGAAATGCACCGTGCCTCCTGTCAGGCACATTATTTACCACTGGTGTAAATTCCCCTGGCTTATGATTCATGATAGTAATATGTCCTATCGGGGAGCTGCGGCAGACTGCACCAGGCACAGTTTCACTGGTCTGGTCCAAATGTTTGCCTCCAAATCATCCTGCTGCTGTTTCTGATGGGTTCAGATCTTTCTGATGGCAGCACAAATTATTTGCTGCTATAGTTATCGTTTGCAAAATATAAATAGTCAATATTCTGTTAAAAGAAACAGAGAAAGCAAATACTGAAACGAAAAGGCTTTTGGATGCATGCAGACGCTGTGTGACAATAATGCATTGTGCTACTGGTGACCAGACCAAGGTGGGTTACAGTTTTTTTCTATTTTTTTACATTTCTGGAAACAATGACACTGATTGTCAGCCAGCAGAGGGTAGGGAATGGCCACCCCCTCTCAAAACACACAGACAGCTCATCACATCAGCCAAAGCAAAGTACTATACCAACTCCATCGATGAATCCACCAACACAGACAGCTCATCACATCAGCCAAAGCAAAGTACTATACCAATATCTTCAATGAATCCACCAACAGGAGGAAACAAAGAAAAGACAATGAATCACTGCATCAGCCCCCTGCTACACTCACCTATTCCTCTTTCCAGAGAAGAGTGCCATGTCATCAACCTCTTCTTCAGTGAAAAATGCATAAGATCCAACAGCACAACAATGACATCCAGACAGCTTCACCTCTTGCACTCACTTCTTCCTGCAGAACCCTGCCATGGTCAGTCTTCAAAGCCCAACCTCTCCCAGATCTCGCTGACATACTCAACTCCCTCAAAGCCACTTCTTCCAATTTCTTCCTCAAAGCTATCTCTGAGGATGCCCTCCTGCTCCTATTCACCACTGTTAATGCCTCCCCCACTCAAGATGTCTTCACAGAAGCTCTCAAGACAGGTCAGATCCACCCACTCCTAAAGAAACCTACACTAGACCCAGATGACCATGATGACCTTGCCATCCATTGGCAAGATTACTGACAAAGCAATCTATGTTCAACTCCAAGATCACATCAGTGCAAACCTTCTCCTGCTTCAGATCATGCTCCAGCACAGAGACACATTGTACATAATAAATTCTTGACCACAGATTAAGAAGACTCCTGCCCCCTGATTGTGTAGGACCTCTAAGCTTCCTTCGAAAAATCGACCATCCACCCTAAATCTGTAACTCGGAGTCTTGAATAGGATTCACTGGCAAAGTCCTTCACTAGATCTGCTCCTACCGATCCAACCAACACCGGTTTGCCCACCTGTTCACTATCAGGTCATAAAAGATCCATCACCATCATCAGTGGAGTCCTCCAGGCTTCCATTTGGTCTTGATCCATCCCTGTCATCTGTGGAGTCCTCCAGGGTTCCGTTCGGTCTCGATCCTTCCCCATCACCTGAGGAGTCCTCCAGGGTTCCATTCAGTCTCAATCCATCCCCATCACCTGTGGAGTCCTCCAGGGTTCCATTCAGTCTCGATCCATCCCCATCACCTGTGGAGTCCTCCAGGGTTCCATTCAGTCGCGATCCATCCCTATCACCTGTGGAGTCCTCCAGGGTTCCATTCGGTCTCGTTCCATCCCCATCACCTGTGGAGTCCTCCAGGGTTCCGTTCGGTCTCGATCCATCCCCATCACCTGTGGAGTCCTCCAGGGTTCCATTCAGTCGCGATCCATCCCTATCACCTGTGGAGTCCTCCAGGGTTCCATTCGGTCTCGTTCCATCCCCATCACCTGTGGAGTCCTCCAGGGTTCCATTCAGTCTCGATCCATCCCCATCACCTGAGGAGTCCTCCAGGGTTCCATTCAGTCTCGATCCATCCCCATCACCTGTGGAGTCCTCCAGGGTTCCATTCAGTCGCGATCCATCCCTATCACCTGTGGAGTCCTCCAGGGTTCCATTCGGTCTCGTTCCATCCCCATCACCTGTGGAGTCCTCCAGGGTTCCGTTCGGTCTCGATCCATCCCCATCACCTGTGGAGTCCTCCAAGGGTTCCATTCGGTCTCCAGTCATTTTCAACATTCACATTGAGCCAGTCAGCGCTTAACGCACAGATACAAGGATCAAGATCCACCAATATGCTGATGATGCACAATTCTATTAAAAGTCTCCTCTGCTTTAAATATCCAATGCCTCAAGTACTGCCTGCACATCATCCAGACCTGGGTCCCGAGTGCCGCCCTGAAGCTCAACCCAACCAAGACAGAACTCCTGCTATTTGCAAGAACAACAAATACAGTACAAGCCTGGCTCAATGACATGAACCTTGATGGAGTTCAAACCCAACTTTCACCAAATGCCAAATCACTTGGATTCACCATGGAAACCAACCTTACCCCCTAGGAATACATTGCCAAAAAACAGAGATGACCTGGAGCCAGTTCTCTCTTTAAATAATGTCAAACAGTTTCTTCCAGAAAGCGAGTCCAGAACTCCTGTTGAAGCCCTCATACTCTTGCATCTGGATGGCAGTAATGCCCCACTCCATGGCCTACCAAACTCCTTATAGGAATCCTACATGCCGCAGCACATCTCATCCAGAGCCTGAAGAAATGTGCTCACATCACTCCGGTGCCGGTGAAACCCTTTGCCGATCTGCACCATCTTTTAAAACTAGCTGCATCATTTGCAAAGCCATCACGACCAGCATCCCTGCTTTACTTGCAGACAAGCTCACCCTCTCAGGACACCATCAGACTGCAGACTAAGAAACGTAAACAAGAAAACTCCCCATATCCACCGGGACTGCTCCAATTTAGGAAAGAGCTGAAGATTCACCTCTTTATAGAGCGCTACATCACAATGAATGAACCGATGAACCGACCACAACTGTGCTTCCTCTTCTTTTATTCAACGACTATATGCTTGTCTTTGACCATGTATGGCTGCCATTTGGATGGGTTCACGCTATAGAAATACAATGTTCTCACGTACATAAATACATACATTTGGTGGCAGAAAGAAACTAAAGGAAAGATGACTTCAGGTTTGTGCAAGATGCTGTTGCATCTTACAATACTGCAATGCTGTTCATCCATTCTACGAGCTACTCCGCTCATCTGAATATTGCGGTGTCCCCCAGAAGGAGTAAATGGAAGCGCGTAACTAGATATTTGGGAACATAATTTTATAATGCTATCTGAATCACGCCTAATAAAAGCAGCCCACTCGAGAAGAGCTGCGTGGAAGAGGAAAATGCTGCACGATACTCATCTTTTCGCAGCCGGACAGACTTTGTGGAACATGTTATGTCAGGATATTTGTAAAGCGCATGGCTGCCCCAGCAACGCCGTCCCAGCGCTAATTTCAAAGAGGAGGACCACGCAGAAACAGAGGGTTAGACAGAAAATAGCCAGGTCTTCACGGCCCTTCTAAAGTACTATTTAAAATCCTAGTAATCACCTTCAGGTCCTATTACCAGCTAGGTCCCACCTACCTGACAAAAAGGTTTGGAAGATATGTGCCTTCTCGCTCACTCAGATCCTCCAACCTGAACTTGCTTGTTACTCCCAAATTTAGACTAGCTACGAAAGGAGGAAAATCTCTTGGAGTGCTGGGTGCTAGGGCCTGGAATAAACTACCACTCCAACTACGCCAGATCCCGTCAGAGAACCTTTTCCGAAAGGCTCTAAAAACATGGATCTTTAAACTCACAGACACAGCCTGTTTAGCTCTAGTCTAAACCCAACCCCCAGAAACACCAGATACTGTGTTTCCGGTGTCTCACTAGCTCCCTGGCCAAACACCCCCCAGACATGAGTGGTCAGCGCCAAGATGCTCCGTGGTGTGTAAGTCGCGCTTAATAAAATAAAATTACATTACATTACATTCTGAATACTCCTAATGGAAAGAGGTAGTGCATTCCAGAGGGCGGGGGCTTTGGCACAAAAAGAGCGACCTCCTGCTCTCGCTCTCTTGACATGAGGGACAAAGGCTCGATAGAGTTTAGCTGAGCACAAGGCCTGTGATGGTACATAAGGATGGAGCAGACTGGAAAAAATTGGAGGGCTTGAGAGGTAAGAATTTTGTGAGAAATGCATAGTGCCTTGAAGTGAATTTTCTTATCCACAGGGAGCCAGTGTAGCCTAAGGATAAAGCTGAAAGCGGGGCAAAAAAAAGTTGTGCTGCAGCATTTTTGGCTATCTGGAATCTCTTGGTTACTGCCATGCCAACCTCTTAGCAGAATCTTCTGCCCAATGGAAGATTTGTAAATATTTAAAGCAGGATCAGGAGAACAATCATCATTACAACTTCAAACACATGTTGAGGACCTATCTCAAGAGATTCTTCAAAAAATTAGAAGACTTCTTGCCTGCATGCCAGGAATGTGTGATTTTCAGGGAGGTAGCACCATTTTTGGATATCCAGTGGTTCTTGAAGAGTTTGAAGTAGTTAGTTAAGTGAACTAACAAGAAATATTCCAACATCCTTCAATCTGTGATGGTTGAATCGGTCTTCCGCTATCATTAGCTGAAGGCCTGTTTTGTTATACATGAATTCACTACTTTTATTTGCATTTATTTTAGTATACAGAGAAGCTAAATCCATAGAACAGCCAAGAAATTTACAGAGACCATGTATGCTACAGTAGAGTCATCCTTAATACGAAGTCCAAACCAGACTTCTGAAAGCAGGATGCGGCAAGAGGTGGGTGGGACCTGCTACTGTGGCTGTACTGGCAAGCTTACATTGTTAATTTGTACAACGCACATGTACACAGTTGCATATATCCACATGCAGAGTTTTATTTCATTTCTTTTGAAAGGAAGTCATACATGTCCATGCCAGATATTCTGGAGGTCATTTAAAGTCCACATACTTCCATTCCTGAAATGTTGGAGGCAAATGACTTCCACAACAAAAACACAGACTTTAGTAGTGGGGTGAAGCACGTGTCCCCAGCCTCCCTGATGTAGGACTTTTGACCAGGAGAGTAAAACACGAAGGCAGATTTTTGGGAGCTCCAATTTAGGCAGACCATCTGTAGGGAGGCGGCTCAAGTGAAGAGGTGTGGTGCAGCGGCCAGGGCAGCTGACTTCGGAGCACAGGGTTCACGGCTCGATTCCCGGCTCCGGCGGCAGCTCAGCTCAGCACCATGTGACTCTGGGCAATAGCTCACTTAATTTCCACGACGGCCCCCAGCACCTTGAGACCCGAAAGGGTGAGTAATTTGCGCTTTACAAATACAGATTTACATTTATTTACATTTACAAGTAGACAATGAGGGGAAATAAACTGGATATTAGCCAGTTTAGGTAAATATCTAAGGCTCCGAATATGATAGTTATGAATCTTTGACTACCTCAGTCATATGTGTGGTGATTTGGGCTTTTTCTGGACTTAACATGGACAAAGGTCTTAAGTAGTGCACCGTTCAATACCCTAAAAGTTCGAGTTACAGAGAGATTAAGTGCCCAGAATCATATGATTGTGATGCTGAAGTTGAGGTGGGACAGGGCTTGCATTATGCTATGTTGTATGTAAGGTGTAATCATGGCCCTAGGATTTGGGTGCTCCTTCTTCTCTCCACTTCCTACAAAGACCCCAAAAAAACAGAAGAGTATTCAGAGAGGTTAGATTGAGGTCTCTCTGCTTCTAGCCTCATTGAGATGGCTGTACCGCTTTGAAAACAGGTCTCTCCTGTTGATTCCTCTAATAGTGGTCTCCATAACTCCTTCCTTGAGCTGCAGATCGGCTCGCGGAGGGAAATAGCGCACACTAAGACCATGTCACCAGTAGGGGTGGGAGGAATGTGTCATTTCGCCTGCGGAATTTCGCAATTCCTCTTTACTCTTGTAATGTGGAGTTCTGGCAACATTCGACCAATCGACGCATGGCGGAATTTTTTCCCCATGAGGCTCCATAAATGCGAACGAGATTTGGCGTCCCCTAGTGCCATTTTCTAACGCAGGTAGTGGTGATGAGAGTACGGCTTCTCAAGCACATTTGCTGCCACTCAAGCAGATTTTCTACTCAAGCAGCAGCAAAATCAACTTGAATGGGTGCACGCTCTTGCACACCACCACTCAGGCAGATTTTGCAGCGCTGTTCTCACTACTGGCGATAAATTGCAGCGTGACACGCCTATTTCTGCCTGGTGGGAGAACTCCGCAGAATCTCACTGAGTTTGTATGCAACTCTGCGGAATTACTATGCTAGTTCTGCCCACCCCTAGTCACCAGGACACATGCTCCTAAGCAAAATTGTGCACATAGTGTGCTTGTATTTGGGTTCGCCTACGCCATTGTTCCATGGCACATGGGCTACCACATATTCAAGATACTACAAACACCAGCAATTCATACCCAACTTTCAAACATATGTATGGTTTTAATAATAGGCTGAAGTTTGTGGCCAAGCAACATGGCCGACTGGACGTAGGCTCCTTTGGCTCCCGTTGGGCCGACATTGTAAATCCTGTAAAAAGATCCTTATGGGCTCAGAATTTGACATATGGCGATGACTATGAACCCCGGATACCCTGTAGCTCATCCTGAAGTATCGTAGAGGCGAGCTGTGAGCTGGAGAGCACGGTGTCCGAATCGTGACCTGTGGAGGCGGAGTCAGAACTACGCGAGGCTGGGGTCCGGGCCTGTGTTCGAGCGAGGTGCCCTAACTGCCACGGAGGCGCTGTGGGGGTTCCCGCGCCGCAGGAGCAGAGGCAGTGGGGAGAAGATCTTCTGCCTTCTGGCTCGGCAAGTTCCGGGAGCCTGCTAAGTACTCAGCTGCTGGAGGAGGGGATGCCCGTGGGGTTTGCCGCGCTGGCCGGCGTCATCTTGGCCGACTCGGATTCTCTGCAATGAGGCCCGGGCCTCATCCAGATGGTGAGCAACTGGCCCCAGAGAGTGCCTACTGTTATTGGAGCCCCCCACCCATTTGCACCTGGGCCGTGAGTGCGGGCAGGAGCCCAAGGGTGCCTGCGAGAGTCGGCCGGAGTAATCTGGGAGCGGGGCTGAAGTGCGGCGAGGCCGGGGTGTGAGGCCTGGCCTGGCGGGGCCGAAGATGACTGTGCCCCTGGAACCCGAGGACGCTGGAATCCTGCGGTGGGTGGAGCGCTTATACAGCTGAGGGACCTGCTGCCATCTGGAGCACCCTCCTGTGGGCCGAGGATCGTCGTCGGGCTGCCTGGCCTGCGGTGGGTCCCCGGGGCCTGACGCCTTTGAGTGCTGGGAAGACTGGTGAGGCCTGAGCCACTGCGGTCCTGGGACCGAGGCCTGGCTGGGCCCGACCCGTAGGAGAGAGTGCCTATCGCGGTCTGACCGACTCTGTATCCCGCGGATTCTGGCCTGGTGCTAGGACCCGGCGACGGCCCGGGGGGTTGACCCGTGACCGGCTGTGTGGGCCCGAAAATCCTGGTAGGACTTACTTGGAGACACTGAGCGCGGGGCCGGGCCCTGCGACCTATAGGTACCTGGCTTGAGAGGAAGAGCTGCTCCCCTCGGGGCTCTAGAGGACGGGAGTCGTGCAGAAGACCTGGTCCGGAGTGGGGGAGTCCGCTCCAGCGAGAGCAGATTTGGCAAGCAGGTGAGGAGGCGCGCCCCGCAAGACTACCCAGGGAGGTGGCGGACTTTGATTGAGGAGGCTGGTGATACTAGAGGGCCACTGTGAACACTGACA
This sequence comes from Lissotriton vulgaris, assembly GCF_964263255.1. NCBI lineage: Eukaryota > Metazoa > Chordata > Amphibia > Caudata > Salamandridae > Lissotriton > Lissotriton vulgaris. The sequence goes on from NC_141693.1 coordinate 1,968,850,000, forward strand.
CCCTGTGCACAAACTGGGGGCTGGAGAAGTACTTAACTCCGGAGCTTGTAGAAGCGGCTGGCTGGGGTCAGGGTGGAGCGGTGCTTGCCCCCCTATTTTGAACTGGTGCTGAGGCCCGCGTCTGAAGGTTGGGAGAGGCTCATATACAGATCGTGGGCTCCCGGTAGACTGGTGACCCTAGAAATATTGCTGGAAGTATCTGAGACGGCCCGCCGGGCCCTGCTCGGAGACAAGGAAGGTACGGAGGCGGGGCCAGCATCAAGAAAGGCCGGGGCCTGAGGCCTGTGCTTCCAGGCAGGCAGACGCCTGGATTCTGCTGTGGGCGATCTGGCGGCCCTGACCCGGCGGACGGCTGATGCTAGCCGGGATACCGCAACCCACTGGAGGCCCGGTATTATAGGGATCTCTACCGAACGGACCCCCAGACACAGAGTTGCCCAAGCTGTTGATTGCATCGGCGCCTGAGGAGAGCAAGAGGAGGGCTGCGTGTTTTAGACGCCCCGGCAAGTCATTCTGAGGGGCGTCCTGGTTGGAGGGAGGCTGCCGCTGCCGTGACAGACCGTGAGGCATTGCTGCTGGGAGCATTGAGGGCCCACAGGAGTGGAGTGGTGGCCACGTGGCCGGCCTTGGTCTGCCGGCCATTTGATGTATAGGCGCTGAGGTGGACCTTAGCCATGTCCTCGAAGGGAGACTTGGAGCGGACCGGAGGGTGAAAGTCAGAGATCCTGCTGCCCCTGAGAGAGTGCGCGGGGGCAACTTGCGATGCGGAAAGATAGGATGTCTCGCTCCTCACAGCCGAACACAATTACACAATATACCACCCAGAGGCTGCCCTCACAGAGGATAACGCGCCAATCAGGCCAGGACGAGGGAGCCGAGGCCCCCGGGGAGCCCTCTCGGGTGGAACTGCTAAAGGCGATTCAGGGTTCACACTCAGCATTGCAGAGACAAATAGAGACAGTGTCCATCGATGTGAACCTACTCCGGACTGACCTCCGTAAGGTGGCCGATAAAGTTACTGCCGCCGCGGGGAACATAACACAGCTGCAGGGAGAGGTGGCGTCACTCCAAAAGACAGTCTCACAACTCACAGCCATGACAGGAGCCCTGGAGCACAGAGCGGAGGACGCGGAAGGAAGGGCGCGCCGCAGTAACATCAGGGTCCTAGGGGTCCCGGAACGTGCAGAGGCGGGGAACGCAGAACGTTTCCTGGAAAACTGGATTCGAACTGAGCTTTGCCCGAGGGATTTATCGGAGGTCTTCGTGATTGAGAGGGCCCGCCCCTCCGCGCACCCTCATTGCCAAAATCTTCAATTACCGCGACAGGGACTGTATCCTAAGGGCCGTGAGGGAATCGGCGAACCTCACCTTCGAAAACAGCAAGGTCTCAATTTACCCAGATTACACCCAGCAGATCCAGGAGCAGAGGAAGTCATTTTTGGGTGTCAAACAGAAACTCAGGGAGATGCACCTACAGTACATGTTACTCTATCCTGCCAAGCTTAAGGTCCTGTCACAGGGAAAGGCGCATTTCTTTGACTCCCCAGAAGAGGTTTGGGAAGGGCTGGAGATCAGGGGTGATGCCCTTCCTCCGGGCGAACGAGGGAGGTCCCGCAGAGACTGGGGAACCCGATCTTCGCGAAGATGCGCCAGCGGGCGACGGCGTCAGTCCGAGACAGCTGGAGGGAAAAGAGGCAACGAGTAACTGTGGGGGACGATGGGGCCCACCGCCTGAGGGTGGAGAGGTATCGACATCATCGAGGCACCCTGGGTCCAATGACATACTGGTTCCGGACACCCTGCAGGTGACGGTGGAGGACACTTTGCTTACTGCCTCTCCGAATCCTGAGACGGTGGTGGCCGGGACTCCTGAGGCGGCGGCTCCATTTCAAAGTGACAGAATAGACAAAGGTGTTTATCCGGTAGATGAATGATATGCGTCCTGGCTTGGATGGGCCTCCCCCAGAGGGGAGTGTGAGAGCAGTATAATCCATAGAGGAGCTTTCTTCTCTTCAGTGTAGCATGTTAGCGTGGGAAAGAGAGAGGGTGAGGGGCGGGGGCCGCTGAGAGCCTCGCCTTTTAACGGTTGGTCTGAGCCCTGTATGTATGAATATTGAGAGAATGGGCCTTGCTGGGAGGCGGGATGGGGGGGGGACTTTAGTTCTTTTTTGAGGGAGTTAGACTATTCAGGCATATGGGGTAGCTATGCATGTCCTGGCACCAGCGGGGAAAGGGCATATTGGCAGTGGGGAAGTGTGGCTCACTGGTTAGAGCAGGCAGACCCTGTAGCAGAGATCAGACCCGGGACCAGGGTTCAATTCCCGACGCGGCAGGGTCTTGAGCTCAAATGTCCAGGGACTCGATAATTCTCGCTTCGGTGCCTGACCTAATCATGGGTTCACACTCTGCAACTCTGGGCATTAAGCTTGCTTAATCTCCACAACGGCCCCCGCGGCGGGATGCCCGGCTTTCACCTTGGGGATGCCCTGTAGGGGCTATCTCACAGGGAAAAGCCAGGACGGGTTCCCAAGGCAAGCGCTTAGAGACCCCTGGGTGATAAGCGCTATATAAATCCAATATACAATACAATACATGTTTTGTTGTTGTTGCTGGTATCTTGCTCGTGGGTGGGGCGGGTGGGGGGAGGGGGGACTGTTCGAGGGGGATGTTGAAGGGGAATGTTTTAGGCATCATTTGTACTACAGGTTGGGCACCGGAAGGGAACTACACTGTGCACGGGCGGATGCGGAGGGGTATAGTAAGTTGGAAATCATGGGGTACAAGTTTCTGAGCTGGAACGTGAGGGGGCTAGGAACATGTTCGAAGAGATACAGAGTCCTCTCCTTCCTTAGAAGGCATAAGGTATCCATCGCTTGCCTCCAGGAGACCCACCTGATAGATGGCGGGCACAGAAGTTGGGAAAAAAATGGCATGGACAGATGTTTCATGCATCCTTCTCTACATATGCCAGGGGGGTTCTGATCTGGGTGGCGCCTGGAGTACCGTTCGCTCTTCAATATATGGAAGCGGACATCCATGGTCGATAACTGCTCCTCAGGGCTAAACTAGATGGCAGGGAAATTGACATTTTTAATTCTTATGCACCCAATACTGATGACCCGACCTTTTTTAGGGCCTTGCAAGACCTCTTGATTCACGACCTGGGGACCCCGATGCTTTGGTTTGGGGACTTTATTGTATCCTTGACCCAGTACTGGATAGGTCACCACCTCGGGAGGGCACAAACCCCCGTATGACTGAGCAGCTCAGGGAGGTCATGGAAAACATAGGAGCAGTGGATGTTTGGCGCCTAAAGAATCCCGCACAGAAGGTGTACACCTGCTTCTCCCCCACACACAACACCTATAGTCGTCTGGATAGAGTATTAGTAGTGAATGCTGAGCTTAACATGTCCGTGGATGTCACGCACCAGGCTAGTTTCTTATCAGACCACTCACCAGTAGCCTGCGTCGTTCAGTGGGGGTCTCTGGTTGCCCACCCTCATACTTGGAGGCTTCCGGTAGATATCCTCCGAGATCAAGTGGGAAAAGCGCACGTAGAAACAGTCATTGGGGACTATGTGGAACTCAATTGGGGAGAGGGGGGCATATCCGCGGCCACCAAGTGGGAAGCCCTGATGGGGCTTGTATGGGGCTTACCTATGGCGCCCGAAACAGCTCCTCCAGGATCTCCAGAAAGCAGAGGATACCCTCCTGCAGGCCCAGCATATTGCGGACCCTAGTGCCTTACAGAGGTCAGAGGAACAAGCAGCCAGAGCACGGTTGCATGACATCCTAGATAGGCTCGACAAATACACTCTGGGCCAATATAGACAGCGCCTTCATAGGGAGGGCGATAAGTCAGGGCGGCTCCTGGCTTGGATTCTGAAGAAAGAGCAGACCCCTGAGCGTATTGTAGCCCTCCGGGACCAGAACGGCAACATGGTCTATTCAGAGCAGGCCATCCTTAGGGTTCTCCAATCCCATTTACAGCTAGTATACGTGGTGGACCCAGGTATTTCCGAGGTAGTTTATCTCCCCTACTTACAGGGGTTGCAGATGCCGACCCTCTCGGATTCGGACCGGTAGGAACTAGACGCGGGCCTGACACTGGCGGAGGTTCGTATGGCACTAGCCCGTTTGCCGCGTGCAAAGGCACCGGGGAGTGACGGGTTCCCCCCGGAGTTTTATCATGAGTATCGGGACGTTTTGGCGCCACTCCTGCTGCAGGTCTACCAAGAGGCGTTCAAAAGTGGTAATCTCCCACAAAGCATGGCATAGGGGGAAATATGCATGATTCTCAAACCAGGGGGGGACAAGCATGACCCCTGGTCCTATCGACCGATTACCATGATAAATACGGATATCAAAATTAGGACTAAATTATTGGCCACCCGGCTAGCGCCCCATATGGAGCATTTAGTGCACCAGGATCAATGCGGTTTTATTCCTGGGAGGAACACGGTAATGAATCTGAGACGTTTGAATCACATCCAACATGAGGTACGAGGTAGAGAGGAGCAAACGGTACTGGTTTCAATAGACCTGGCTAAGGCCTTTGACACTGTTGATTGGAGCCATCTGCAGAAGGTCCTCCGGTAGATGGGCATGGGGCCCAATTTCAGCCGTTGGATTCGTATCTTATACAACTCCCCTCACGCCAGGGTGAGGCTGGGAGCCACGAGACCGAAGGAGTGGCAGTTGGGACGGGGCGCGAGACAAGGATGTCCCCTTTCACCACTACTTTTTGCCCTAGCCATTGAGCCGTACAATGTATTGTCGCTTTATGCGGACGACGCATTGTTTTACTTGAAAACTCCAAGAGAGGCACTTCCGATGTTACTACAACAGCTTGCCCACTTTGGCGAGGTGTCGGGCTTGCGGCTTAATCTTAATAAGTCCCTAATTTTCCCGCTCTCGGGGTTTGAAACGGTACCCCTGGAAGACTTGCCAAAGCTTGGAGTGCGATGGGAACGGACCAGTTTCCGATACCTAGGCATCCATGTGACCTCGACAGAGGAGCAGTCCCTTGCCCCTATGGACCGGGTGATTGTGTCTCTCCAGCAGTCCGTGTCCTTTTGGAACACCCTTCCACTGTCCCTAATGGGGCGACTGGCCGTCGCTAAGATGGTGATGCTGCCAAGGACACTGTATGTCCTTCAGAACACGTTGTGCCCGCTTCCACCTAGGATTTTTCGGACCCTCAATACGCTGCTTACATCCCTGCTTTGGGCAGGTCGGCTAAGCAGAGTGGCCCTTCGTACTGTTGTGCGCTCCTTTGAAGAGGGGGGATTGGAAGCCCCCCTCTTCGATCACTACTATTATGCAGTGTAGCTACTTCCAGCCGCCAAATGGTTTACTAGACGCGGATGTATGGGAGACACGATTACTGGCAGAGAGGGCAACAGTGCAGGAGCTCCGGTTGGCATTGATGAGCGGGTCGGGAGCTAACATCGAGCTACCTTATGTGGTGAGACACACGGCGGGCATATGGCAACGTTTTGTAGAAAGGATCCTACGCTCGGCGCCATTTCACAGGGATCTGCCAATCTGGATATTGGCCCCCATGGTAGAAATAGACCATCATATGTCCTTCCGCGAATGGAGAGAGGGGGACTGCGAGGTCTTAGCAGACCTGTACCCCTCGGAGAGCTTTGTGACGTACGAGCATGCGGATGAGTCATTTGACCTCAGTGGCGGACAATACCTGCATTAGCAAGGATTGCGTTCTGTAGTGCGCTCGATCTGGCCACAGTGCCCGGAGATACAACCGATGACCCACACCTTACATATCCTACTGTACTGCGGCAGAGGACGTAGGTTGATTGCCTTGACGAATGCGGCTATGTAACTTGACTCCGCCCCTCCGTTGCCACCGACATGGGCAGCCTGGGAGGCAGACCTAGGAGTGCCTTTGGATCATGGGCAGCGGAAGCGTATAGGGGTCTTGCCGCGGCGGGTGTCTTGTAATGCGCGCTTTCAGCTTATTCATTTTAACTTCCTTCACCGTACCTATCTCACTCCAAAGTCGGTGAGCCGCTTCATGGAGGATAGGGGGGATAACTGCCCCAGGTGTAGCACGGCGGAGGCAGGATTTTTCCACCTGGCCTGGGAATGCCCGCTAGTGGGCAGTTTTTGGACGGAGGTGGTAAGTCTCATAACAGCCACCACTGGCCTTCGGATCGAACTAACGCCCCTACACTGCCTGCTGGCATTGATCCCTAAGCCACGGAAACGGAAGCTCTCATATAAATTTTTGCAACTGATGTTAGTGCTGGCTAGACGTAGGGTCACCATCACGTGGATGGGACAGAGGGCTCCTAATATAGACACTTGGCTTAAGGATGTGAGTGAATGGACACTCGCGGAGGAAACACACATGCAGAACACTAGAAGGGATGAAAAACTGCAAGAAGACCTGCTGGCGTGGCGTACCATGTGTATGACAGGGTTGGCTACAGAAGGGCACTCGTCCTCGTGAGGGGGAGGGAGGGGAAGTCCACTGAGGGGTTAACCGAACAGTGTATGATGCTGGGACTGGCCTGTTTTTCCTCACAATGTTAATTGTTATCTCCTTGCTATTCTGTTGTGCCGCATGGGCTTAAGTGCTTTCAGTTGTTGTCCTAATCCGTGATGTGCCATAATGAGTCCGTCGAGCTGTAAACAAATGTTTTTAACGATGCCTTGGGGGGCGGGGGGGAGGAGTATTTCATCTTGTATTTTGCAAAATTGAAAAATAAAGTTTTTAAAAAAAGATAATAGGCTGAAGTTAAAGCAAAATAAACAAGATACATATTATGGAAGAAAATTATTCAAGGTTGGAAACGCATTGAAACAATTCATAATATGGAGTTGTGAAAGTTAATCAAAATGGATAAATGATACTTTAATGCAAATCTTAGACTGCACATGGGATTTATAACTGGATGATCTAGCCTTATAAACACTCAAGCGAAGGAGTGAGAGCCTACCCTGAATACATCTTTATTTACTAATAATTAAATCGAAGTGTGCACTTCTGCTTGTATGTAATGTATCCTTAAGGCTTTCATACCCTCTGATCCAACTATGAGATGTATCTCAAAAGCTCCCACCGAGAGAGTGATGTCTACAGAAAGCGTGTGCGGTGCCCAAGTGGCTGCCCTCCATATCCTACAAAGAAACAGATTTCTGAAAGAGAAGGGAACCTGCTTTGGCTTGATGGGGGATGGAATACGCCACCTCTTCTCCAATGGAGGGGTGTCCTTTTATGTCACTGTAAGATAGCGGTTATCCTCTACTCTGGATAGCCCCTTTACATAAAAGTCTAGGAGACCTGTCGGTCAAGAAGATTCCTACCATTAATCAGATACAGTCTAAAAGTCACAGTAGTGCACTTAGCAGCTCACAGCGCGTTCCATATCAAGATCATGCAACTATTGCTCCGCGAAGGAAGAGTGAATCCCAAGGAAAGGAGACAAGGAGAGAGATCTTCAGAATGATATGGAAATCGAAAATCACCTTGAGCGTGAATGATGAATTGGTAAGTAAGAGTTTATCTTTGTGTGAGACAGTTCCATTTAAAACCTTACAAGTGGCATCATTTATGCTTGCAATCACATCCCTTAATATGTGTTGGAAAAATATGTTCACATTTATTAAGCTCTATTCAACAAGAAAAGAGCTAGAAAAGAGACTATACTATATATGTTTTTGGTTTCGTTAAACATTTACACCGCTTTTTAGTCTATCTATCACGTATAAACACCACCATTGCACTCTTAAATCCAGACACTCAAAAAGCATTGATACAGCCAACTGACTTGGTAATATGCTCTAAGCATAGGTGCATAATGTATGCATGCGAAAGAACATGACATAGAAAAAATGTAGACAAAGTCAATTAGAGTTACAGGTTTTTCAGGCACACAACACAAGCCAACACTCACTGAAGCGTGTACTCAGACAACGCTAAGGTCAACGCACAACTCATGGAGTTGCCAAACGCACCTTCAGTCAGCCCTGGAATTTTTCTCAAAGAGGCTTTTAGGATGGTGCTTATATTGGCTAAAAAAACTAGAAGTCCCTGAACACAAAGTTCTGTTGGTAAAACACAAATGAATGAAGCAGTTACCCATGACACAAGTACCTTGGCAGCTATAAACAATACTCTTGTTATTTTATACGGTGCTTCATTATGCATTTCTCAAATTCAAAGAGACACAGATACCAGGTGATGCTAGAACACAGTTTAATGGTGCTCCATCTATAGACATCAGAGGATGGAAGGCTGAGTCTTCCTTGCAAGGGTTCAAACTGCTAACTAACCCCTGCATCCCCATATGTTTTATGCGACATCCACTAAGCTCACTGAGCTATCCAACCAGCCATGTCAATGCACAAATGTTTTAAAAAATATGCATTGGATCTTTACAATGTTGATAATTTGACTTCTTTTTAGTTGTGGTGCTTCTTATGTTTTTTAATATCCTGGTGAAAAAGAAGTTACAAAATTGTCTGCTTGGTTCCATTCAAAATGGCCTCTCCCGGGCAACAGTTAATGCCTCAAGCTGCATGACTCTTTATCTTACCACCAGAGGTTCCCACGTTCACACTAGGAGTCTACTCCCTGATCCCAGGTAGTATTCATCTGAAGTCATCTCCTCTTACATTTAAGACAGTCTTTGCCAGTTTGGGAGTCAGATTCACTAACCAGGAACAGAGCCATATTATCAGCTAGATTTGGGGTTTATCCATGCAGGCATGTCACATCAAGCAATGTCAGCAAGGCTGACACTCAGAAGAGCAGGGCTGGTTAAACAAAAGAAAAAAGTCCAAGCTGGCTCCCTCCCAACATCTGTAGTTTATTGGGGCCTTGAAAGGAGCCCCCATTGTATTTCAACTAAATTTGAGTGCCTTCTTTTGCACCGTAATAATCACAGGTTGTGTAGAGAAGTTAGTTCTCAGGTGCACTGTGTGGGACTACCTACTGTTTATGTAGTTCACTCGAAGTTAGGCGTGGATACAAGTACAAGTTGTGTATTTCTTCCTTTTTTAGGGTACATAGATCTATACATAGATATATATTTTTTGATAGATTGAAATATTTGTACAGTTTATGTTTGTGATATGCATATTGTGTATATGTTGGAATGTTTTATATAAACTGTGTGTTTTGTATTACCAGTATTTGAGCCACTCTTGCTGTTCCCATATATGTTTAAATGAATTAGTACAGACAAATGCTATTAGTAATTTGCAGGCAACAAGATAATGAATCATGTCTTGTATGCAATTAAAAAATGTGATTTATCCCTCCTTGTTCTACTTTTTCATCCTTGGATGTTCCCTGCTCAGGTACGGGAGGGTTATGTGGGCAGAACCCCTAACCATTGTTTCTACTGTTCAGCACAGGCAGGAGAAAGGGGTTTCTTCTGAAAAAGACAGCTGTGAAGCTCAGGGCAAACATATTGTTGCTATTATGAGTCACATTGATAAAAGCTCATCGGTGCCATTGGGTGCAGGGCCCATTGGGGTGAAGTTCCACGTCAGATACTTTTTTAATTCTCTTTTCTCAGGATTTCCCCAAGTACAACTATTTCATTTTTCTTCACTGCTCTAATTTTAGGGGTTTTCACTTTTGGGCGTGATGAACTGAGTCTCCATCCTCCAATCCCCTTAAACCTTGCTACAGTTGCCAGCACGTAAGGTTGGTGGCTGACATTGGGGTTCCAGTCAACTGTGAACCATTCGCCAATGTAAAAGGCAGCAATGGCCTCCAACTTCTGGGAATTCAGAGTGTCCAATAGTCTTCTGCCATTTGCTACATCTTTTCGAAGTCAGTCCGTGATGGTGAGGAAAGGGGAAATGGAATATTTTATTCTGCTAGCAAGGGCAAGGGGAGGCCTTCAAAACAACTATTCAATAGTATTTTTTATTTTATTTCGGGAGGCACATGGGTGCTTGTCTCCAATGGTGGGCTCTCACTGGATGTGAACTAGAATCTGATCTGGAAAAGTATGTTTCAGTTCAGGTTTAATAATATGTTCAGACCGTAGTCCATCAAACAATTGGAAAACATCAAACAAATCCATTCTGGATAAAAAAAATCAGAACTTTTTGCTGCTAGAAAAGTAAGGATTAGTGTAAAGAAGATTCATTTTGTATGCCCAGAAAAGTGAGCTGGCCATGCAAGAATGTATTTTGTAATTGAATGCCAATTCATCCTGATGTTATTAAATTATTAATTTTATATTTTGTAAATAAGTTGCTTTTGCAAACAGAGACATTCAAACGACTAGGACTATATGGTAAGCTACTACATATTCCCCCAGGTGAGGTCTCACTAAAGACTGGTGGTATAATAAAAAAATTATTTGGCTCTTCCTGCTGTATCAAAAGTTTTACTTCTTTCCATCAATAAGGCCTATATTCCAGTTATTTGGTTGTCCCCTCACCCCAAGATTTCTCAGTCCCCATAGAATGCGTTAAGGATAGGTTGATCTCCATTTTACTAACCAGTCAACAATGACAAGCATGCAGAGCAGTGAGACATAGGGCCTAATTAGGATGTCGGGCGGAAAGCCTCCGACCCGCAGGTAGAGGCTTTCCACCTGACATTTAAAGTCTGACTACCTTATTAGGATGATGGCGGCCGGAGTTAAACCTGCAGGTGGTTCTGACGTGGTTTTGACAACCCAAGCAGCCAGTCGGTCCATCGAACAGACCGCATAACCCCTCAATGACCCAGGTCCCTATCCCCATGGCCCATACCTGCACCGTGTGGCACACAAAGTGCAGGGAGGTTTCAAAACCTTAATTTCTCAATGGAAGCTTGTGCTGCGGACCTTTTTGCCCACCACACAAGCTTCCATTGAGGAATGGAGGTTTGTGACCGCACTAAGGGCAGTCGCATCAAAATACTGCAGTTGGAACCGCCAACCTCAGGTCGGGCGGTTCCTTTCCGGAACAGTTGTCCGCCCAACATCCAATAAGGTCCATAGTGTAAGCCACCCACTAAATCTTACGTCTGGAAGAAAATTAGACAACAAGATTCTCTTCCAAATGTATATTTCCACGTAAGATGGCCACTTCAGTCACAAATTGCCTGTTTACAGTGTACACATTGCAAGAATTATACTCTTAAAGATACTGCTACCGTTGTCTCGTCTCATCCGTTGCTATATACAGAGGCTCTCTCGCGGCACAGGGATGTGAGCCCGCTTTCCATAGTCTATATTCTCGCCACTTTTCTGCCAGGCTTACCAACCACGTGAGTTCATTAGTGCCAACTGCAATGGTGGCTTTTGTAGTGAGAACACCTGTCAGACAGCAGCTGGAATGGTACCAAACTCATTTGGGAAAGGAATTAAAACAGTAATTATATGCTAATGCCGTATGATGGCTAGAGCGCTGCGGAAAGCTCTGAATGGACGACAGGTGAAGAGAGACGCCATCTTTGTGCCAACTCATTACGTCCCCAGTCCTTTTTTGTTTGTCAATAAGGAAAGTAATTTAGCGTGGCTTGGAAACTGATGAGAACTATCCAGCTACTGAAAGATGGCAAACTGGTAACAAAAGCAAACATTTCTTTCCATAATTATTTGTGATTCTTCATTTAAAAAATCAACATTCTGCATTAAATTCAAAGGGATTTATTCCCAGGCAGAAATTAAGCTAATTTCATATTTAGGACTTGAAAGCATGCAATTAGGTCAGAAAGAGTTTATTTGCATAATCGTTCTGTATCATACTTTCTGTTTTCAGTTTAGTGCAATTCTTTCCCAAGAAGAGACTGCCTAGATTTTGCTCTTTTATCTGTGAATTTTTTTTTTAATGGTTTTAACTTTATCTTTTGAGTGTGTCACTGTAGTGTGCACCTCCTCAAGCTTAGTGACGGCCCAGAGTAATTGCAGAGAATTCAGCCTCACACCGAGTTTGCATTACTAAGGGTGGCCAAAGCATGAACAAAAGGCCAAATATGTATTATGGTGGTCTGAGGCCTGCAGAAGGGCATGCAATATTTGACAGAGGCTCCAGATTCCCACCTTTTATGAATCGAAGATTATGCAGTTGTATCGACCATCCAACAGAAACATTGTGTTGATGGTTCTTTCCTCATTGGGAAGGAAGCATCACCACAACTGTGTTTTAGTTTATTGCCTCCCCCACCAAAGGAGTAGCAAGGCAACTTCAAGATGGCCGCCACAATTTGCAAGTTTATTTGGTCACAAACAATGGAGTTGCCAAGAGATGGATACCACATTTGACACCGCCACTCACAGTGAAGCTGATGCCCATACTTCTTGGAAGTCTGGTGGAGCACTGGTTCACAGCAGTCCAATTCTGAAGCAATTCCACCAGTGAAGAACAAGTGCAGAGCGACCAACAAGACGAGGTGAGCTGATCCCGTGGCCGACAGGGCTCCTCAATGATTTCAATGACTACTGCATCCTACAGCTGGAATGTCTCCTAAATCCAAAGGTAGGTTAAAGGCAGGCCTTTCACACCACCACGAGGGTTCCAGGGAACGTCTGATCAAGGTTGGCTTGCCATAAATTCCATATCAATGTAGAGAGGGGGATTTAGGTTGTACCTAAGACAAACCCGGTTTTAAGTAACTGTGCGTGTGCAGCTAGCAAGATCCACAGCAGCCAGTCTTTTGACAAAGAAGTGGAAAGCCACCACAAAGGAGAGAAAACACATAGGCGCAAGCATAGTTTTTTTTTTTTCTTTTTTAGTTTTATATAGCGCAAACTAGACCCGAGACATTGGGTATCAGAGCGCTTTACACGAGTACCAGTTTCGTTACAGATGGACACATTCATTTTTGCTAGGTACAGGGAGAATAAGTGATTTGCCCAGAATCACAGGATGTTGAGCGTCGTTTTTGAGACTCGGACCCGGTTCCCCAGCTTCGAGGTCGACCGCTCTAGCCGTAAGGCTACATCCTCTCCCCAAAAACATTCTGTCATGAGTGAATCTCAGCATGAAATCACTTTTAACACTAAAGATCTGTGCACACCGACCATCTACATCTGGCCTCAATAACACTACAGTGCTTCTTATTGAGGAACGATCGAACTTCAACGTCCTCATCCATGTACTCAAGCCCTTTTATGGCCACACACCAAACTTTCTGAATAGACTTAATGCCTACCAGCCGTTCAGATGCCCAAACCACCTTTTGCCTCCATCACAGAAGACCCAAGCTTTCGATGGCCGACCAAAACCGCACAAGGCTACGTCCAATGGAATTATCTTCCACATCATCAGTGTGTGATACAAGATATACCAAGGAGTAAGGACAAATCTTTTACAGATTTTGATAGTTCTCAAGTGCTGAACATGCCTCTCAACCAGGAGGTCAGGAAAGGTCCTATAACGTGGAACCTAGAGTGCATGGAACCATATGAATCACCCGGCTCTTATTTAACAACTATTGCCACACTAATCCTTCTCCTTCCATATGCGCTTGGAAGCAATCCTTGGGTAGTTTAAGCGCTTTACAAATCCCAACAAATATATACTCAACGAGATTTAGAAGTAGATATCTTCACCCAGCAACCTACATTGTATTAAAAGAAAATAATGAAAATATGGAGGCACTGACAGTAATGTGATGTCAAGAAGGTTTTTATCCTTGCTCATATGCACACTCTACTGCTCCCCCCGCGCCCCATTAGGAAGGGCCACGCCAGGTGAAGTGGGTCATCTGTATGTGAATTATAAGACCATGTATAAAGACGTTTAAGACTGTCTGAACTGCAACAGAGCCTTCGGTCGCATGCTTAGTACTGACCATCTACAATAAATAAGGTGCCCTCAGATGTGCACGGTCCACCGAGCTATACCATTGCGGCGACCAAGGATACGCGCTTACGCTGAAGGGTAAACCAACGATGAAGCATAATTCAGGCCGCAGCTCCAAGAAAATGCGCAGACGTGAAAGCAATCGCAGTGTGGAAAGCGCCTGGAGCTTTACATTGTGCAGACCTTTCAGGCCGCTATACGGTTGGGCGGATTTGAGAAAAGAAGCGCTGATGCCAAAAGCAAATCCCATTTTCCTGCCTCACCAGGGGCAATTTGAGTAAATGTCGAAGAAGCAGTTCTGTGCATACACCAACAGGGCGTAAAACTGGCCTTGTCAGGACAGGAGGTTAGATAAACCCGAAACATAAATAAGCATAAATTGTAGTCTACATTTCCATCGTCTTTCTTGCTTTTAGAGTTGATTTCACTTTAAATCCTAAACACCTCCCAAAATGAGACATACCAATAATTAAGCTGCGATCACTATTTTGCGTGGTTCTGCCAGAAAGAGGCAAATGTGTTTCATGAGAAGGACACGAGTGAAGAAATGTAAATATTTGTGTAACTGTCCCTGAGTTTCTTTGGCTTGACTTCAAACCGCAAGCCGTTTTTTTAAAAAAAAAATGTAAACACTTGGACAGTACAATGCAGAGGTGTCTGTCACATTTTGGTAATGCCCCTGCGCTTCTTGGCTGACCCTTCAAAAACCGCTCCTAGGTGACGTTCAGGTAGAGAGATCGTCAGGTTCTGCTGAAATTCTCGCTCTCCCTTTACCTTCCGAGTTTATCTGCCTATATCTTTGTTTCTTGTATACATTTTAACCACTCAAGCAAAGCATCACATCGCTTTTCAGCTGATAGTCATTTGTCTTGCAAATAAAAATAAAACTGCTGGTGACGAATCCCATGGTTTCAGGGCAGTAAAAGAGGGGAGAGGAGTTGCCCTAACGGTTAGGGCGGTCGCACGCGAATCTGGGGAACAGGGTTCGAGTCTCGGCAATGACACTGAACATCCTGTGATTCTGGACAAATCACTTAGTCTCCCCCTACGTAGCAAAAATGAATGTGTTCTCATGTAACGCAACTAGTGCTATGTAAAGCGCTTTGATACCCGATTCGGGTCAAGTTTGTGCTATATAAAACTCGTTTTACTACGGCTGCATTCATCGAACAGTGACGGACTCGCTCTCGAAGGGCAAGAGGACATCTGGGAAAACCCATCTTACTTGGAACCAACAAACAGCTAGAAGTACAACAAGAAACAGTGGACAAGCTTCAGTCATCTTCATGCTAGGACTCTCAAGTTACTTCTTTTGCACCTCAGATTGATGCTGTGACGTCATTACGTGAGTTCAGAAACTGACTCAAAGACCCGAGTCACCTTATACCCAATCTGTGATCTAACGGTGCCTCCCCAAGACATCCTCCCTCCACCACCAAACTATGATCTGCGACGTGCAGGGCAAATAAACAAGATATGCTTTTGCAAAAATATAACTTATAGCTCTCTGGTTCAGGCATACTTGCAATGCTGCATAATATGAAGGGTTAAACTGTCTCACCAGAGCCAGATTTCTGCTATAAGCCCTCCCTAGCAAGGAAAAACAAGAAATGCAAATCCTGCCTTCTCTATAGAAATGTGCTTTTTGTATAGATTGGCAACTATCATTTTTGTTTTCATTGCGACTATAAATGTGCAGAGCTCCAGTGTCACTGGAGCAACGTCTCAAGCTAGAAAAAGGCATTGCTGGCCTGAATTCGGGTCATCAGATGCCAGAGCGTCACCAGCGTGCCTTGGCGGCATTCTTCGCGCAACAAGCATGACTAGGATCTCATCGAAGGCATGAGGACTTCACTTTTAACAGAACCCGAGTTGCCGGCAGGAACCCGAGTTTCCGGCAGGATCAGCAAGATTCCTCTGGTGAAATTCATGGTGGAAATGGAGGGCAACACCTCTGTGTGGCCATCAACCAGCCTCCCTCGGAAACAGACGCGCATCATGCTCCATGATGTGGACCAGATAAAGGTAGAGATCCCAGAACTACCAAGCACAATTGTAATATTTGATAACCCACAACCATTCTTCGCAACCCTAGTATGTCACCTGCTTTCACTGCGGAGAGTGGACCGGGAGATAGTACTAGTATCCAAATCACGTGATCTCATTGAGATTTGACCAAAAGGCTGAAGATGGTGCTGTACGCCCTACACTCATATTTTGTGCTTGCTCAACCAGAGAGTCCAAGAAATGTGGTTTGCAGTGCTCCACTCTCCAAGTCTTTAAACTGTACACAGTAGAGGTGACAATACCAAGGAAATCAGCAAAAAAACAGGGAAGAAAGGTTTGCCCAGTCCAGACTCTTCAAGCACTTTAGAACTATACAAAAGGTGGAAATATGCAGTATACATGCCGACATACCATAATCCCTCCCAAGAATCCTCCAGAACAGTTTTAGATGAATTCAGTCAGATAATGGGTTGAGGTGCATTTCAGACTAGTGACACTAACTACGTTTAAATGCTTAATTTACAGTCACGTTTTATTTCTTCCAGTCCTAGTAGGATGTTGAGGGTTGACCCTTTGCCATATCTTTTTCAATTGATTTGCTTGTAACACCAGGCGTACTATTCTTTTTTGCCACTAGGTATCTTGCCTCACTTGGTCACCCCACTGTCTCCCTTCCCGGTCAGTCCTCCTACAGTCCTAAGCTGCTGTCAGTTTCCTACACCCAGATCCTCTGCAATGCTCCCTGCCAGTGCCTACCTCAACGGATGCGTTTGTAGCCTTGTTCTTGAGCAAATATACCGGGTCGTCTTCACCACGTCCATCTCGGCACAAATCGTCTCACATGGTCTCCACACTAAGCAGCTGAAACAAATCTGCTGCAACATGACAGAAAAAAATCTCCTTGCCTAATGCACCAACCCAACTCTTGTGACAAAGGACACCCTTCACTCAGAGACCTCCTCAACCCCTCCTGAAGGCTCCAGACAATTCAAGAGCACTAAGGCACCACACCACAGACCACAACAGATCACTCCACAAACGTTTCCCTTATGGCCTGGTGCTGGTACAGCAGAACACGCTGCGGGTATTTGTAATGTACAGCGCTCGCAAAATGGTGTGAGTGGAGAGAGAAAGACAAAGAAGGTGCACTTTACATTTCCCCCTAACTTGACACTAAACTAGCTCTTGCAGCTCCACCACCAATCATCCAAGTCGTTATAGAATAAAGTCTAAAATAAACCCTGCAGTTCCATAGGTCTTGTTCACACCAAGGTTCTACAATGATGTGATGTAAAGGTCCAAAATAAAGCCGCTACTCATCGTCCAAGGGCTGCAAGCCTAGGGTGCACAGCGTTGCTGCCTCTTCCTCAGACTGTCATCCTCTTCCACTTTGCTCTTCAGCCCCCCAGGTGCGCCGCTGACAAAATGAAACATGGAGACAGGTGGGTGCAGCTTCTACTGTTAAAGGTAACTTTCCAGGACAGTCTGGACCACTCCAGTACTTAAACAAGATAATGATTATTGGGTTCTCAAATGTTTCAAGTGTGCTTGGTAGTTCTGGGAGCTCTATCGTTAGCTGGTCCACATCATGGAGCATGATGCGCATCTGTTTCCAAGGGAGGCTGGTTGATGGTCACACAGATGTGTTGCCCTCCACTTCCACCATGAATTTCACCAGAGGAATCTTGCTGATCCTGACTATTGAAAAAGTTAGCAATGCATGACTGCATTTATTTAGATAAACACCTTAGCACAAGAAGGTAAGATGAACCTCAGTGACCACCTTCAGAACCTTCAGAACCGACAGCCTTGCAAGGCTCACTTGCTATAATGGCCATTTCCACTTCATGTGTCCCATCGTTTTTACTTACTTATAGAACCCTTTGCATCCTCTGGTCCCAGACGCCCTGACAGAAGCTGCCCGGTAGAGGGATGTTCATCAGGAAGACTGGGCAGGAGTACCTGGCACCTTCAAGTTCCCAGTGATACAGAATTCCTGATTGTTCCCAAACCTACCTCCTTGGGTGCACGGCTTGTCTCAACAGACCCTACCAATATGGCCAAAAATCTCACCTGATGGGACACCAAATCTGAAAGTTCCTATTTTGCCAACCAATTGTACACACTCGAGCAATTCCTTAACCAATCTAATGTGCTCATCCATCAACCATTCATTGAAGACCGTGTCTGTGGCAGTAACCGCTCCAGGTGGCAGCATGCACGGCTACTGTGAGCCAATTGTAAATGTAAAGAACCCATTGGGGTCAAATGTGATCATTTTCTTAAGAAGTATCTGCATTTGTTAGTGCCCATGGAAATGCTAGAGTAGAATGTGGTCAGGGATAGTATGGCCTCCCCTGTAAGTGGAGCTACTAGGTTCAAGCACATACTCTGCTCATTCTTCTTCTGGTCATGACACCAGTAGTTACGTATCGACGCTGCATTAACAGCAACCATTACTCACAGGCTGTTAATCTCCCAACCAGATGTTGAAAATGCCATTGATGCATGGTTCCTCAATCCTCACATGTTCACATCCAGGCAGCCGCTAACCAATGGCCAGATGTTGGACATCGACCAGAAAATGTCCTTATTTTGCCCTTGCAAATAAACATCAATGGATGTTCATCATAGAATGACAAACTCAGGTCGGGTTGCCTTGCTTCAAATATATTCACCAAAAGGAACCTTCTACCTAGTTCAAGATCTCTTGTGGTTTAAGAAGTCTCAGAAGTAAATTATCTTTGAACCTGAAAACTCTTAACCGCATCGATGCGGCGCATTTTCCCGCTGTGCGCTAACGCTAAACGGGATCCTATGCGTTCATGACGAGCTCAGCTCGTCATGAGCTTACGAGAGGTGTACCTCATGACGAGCTGAGCTCGTCATGTGTGTCGAAGGCGTTAATCATTACCTTACACAAACTGAACCAAATTTTCTCAGAAGCTGCAACTAACTTTTGGCACTCCCTTGTAGCAGATCTGAGACCAGAACTCACTAGCCTGTGGCTAAGGAAATAACTAAAAAGTCCACGTCTCCAATCTATAATTGAATGGCCATGTATCCAACAGGAGCGCCAATTGCTCTAAACATCCACTGTTCTACTGATGCTTCAACTTTGCTGTTGCTTTGCATGCACAGTTTGCTGAAAAGTGTACCCTTTAGTGGGAGGAGCACGGAAGTGTTACATATAACCATTAAATAAAAAATAACAATACCCGTATGATGGATGATAATTAAACCGCACCAGGAAGCTCAAGCTATCTCACTAGAGTTATACTCTGGATTCCATTCCATAGGTTGTTTACCTGCTGCTGTCCTCTTTGCAGACACAGGATGTGTTTGCACTTTGTTGTCTGCCCTGTGCACACCCTGCTGTGTGTGTCATGGATCCTGAATTACTCGCTACACTGTGTGCGAGACTGCCAGTCTGAGAGGAGTCCCTATGGGAAGCCTCTGTAGCAAATAAAGAGGTCACCTCCCATCAAGGCCAGAAGATCATGCATGGACCATGTTGTCACAGCTCAGAGCATCAATACCTTAGCAAAGGGAAGCATTGATGGGCACCTTCACTGCAAAATGCTGGCCAGATTGCCTCGAGGATGTATCATGGGGTGTTCAAAGTGAAGAAAAGAATTCTCCTGTGGAAATCTTCAGGCTGCTCAACCGCATTAGCTCAAACCGGCTACAGATCCATCACAGATCACGGTATGTGCAAGTGAAGAGTAATGCATAAAGTTCCATCATATTTTTTGTAGAGGAGACTGACAACATCCATCATGCCATCCGTCCAGCAGCTATCTCACAGACATTCACTCCATGGGAGACTTCGTCCTCCTAGAACTTACAGAAGAGAAGAACTGCACTCCAAACCATGTCATTCTTGGTACAAAGTCTCAAGCAGCCATGGGGAGAATCAGCGGAAAGGTACTCTTTAGAGGGTAGTCTTTCTCAGCACTGAAAAAGTAAAGTGGATGTTGACATAGTTGTCAAATATTGTTTGATCTACAACGTATCATTGCTAGATACAATCTAGAGAAGGTCGTTTTCACCCAGTATAGACTTGCTCAAGGATCGTTGGGTTCTTCTACATCAGACAGACATGCCTTGGAGATAGTCGTGTATAAGAGCCCCCGCCTTGTTTTCATTGGTAACTCATGGGTTCATGACACAAGATAGGGGATCGGGTGCAGCACAGGCCACGTTTTGACGGCTGAACTGGGGGCTCGAACAGTACCTAGTAATCTGTGCCACCATCATGGTCTGACCCTCTGAGTCAACAAGTCAAGTCAAGTCAAGTCAGAGAATTTATATAGCGCACTACATACCCAGAGGGTCTCAAGGCGCTTAGAAAGGGGAAGAGGATTACTTGTCAAATATCCACGTTTTAAGTAGCTTTCTGAATGCTAGGTGGTTCTGGGTAAGGCGAAGGTGAGCGGGGAGTGAGTTCCATGTTTTAGCAGCCAGGTATGAGAAGGATCTGCCTCCCATGGTGGTCTTGTTGATGCGAGGTACAGTGGCGAGGGCTTGGCTGGAAGAACGTAGTTGGCGGGAGGGGGTGTAGAAGGACAGTCGAGAGTTGAGGCATTCTGGTCCGATGTCGTAGAGTGATTTGTGTGCGTGGGTTAGCAGTCGGAAAGTGATCCTCTTATTGACGGGTAGCCAGTGGAGGTCTTTAAGGTGACCAGAGATGTGTTCGTTGCGTGGGATGTCTAATATGATCCTGGCTGAGGCGTTTTGGATTCGTTGGAGTTTCTTCTGGAGTTTAGCGGTAGTGCCTGCGTAGAGGGTGTTTCCGTAGTCCAGTCGGCTCGTGACCAGAGCATGGGTGACTGTTTTCCTTGTTTCGGTGGGGATCCAGCGAAATGTTTTTCTGAGCATGCGAAGAATGTTGAAGCAGGAAGAGGATACAGCGCTGACTTGTCTGTTCATTGAGAGTGAAGAATCAAGGATGACGCCTAGGTTCCGTGCGTGGTCTGTCGGGATGGGTGCTTTTCCAAGGGCTTCCGGCCACCAGGAGTCGTCCCATGCAGAGGGGGAAGTACCTAAGATGAGGACTTCTGTTTTGTCTGAGTTCAGTTTCAGACGGCTTTGTTTCATCCATTCGGCAACTTCTTTCATTCCTTCGTGTAGGTTAGTTTTGGCGGTGCTGGGGTCATTGGTGAGAGAAAGGATTAGTTGAGTGTCATCCGCGTAAGAGATGATGTTGAGGTTGTGTTGGCGGGCGATGGCCGCGAAGGGGCTCATGTATACGTTGAAGAGGGTGGGGCTGAGTGAGGATCCTTGTGGTACGCCACAGATGACTTCAGTGGCCTCGGACTTGAATGGTGGGAGGCGGACTCTCTGGGTTCTTCCGGTGAGGAACGAGGTGATCCATTCCAGTGCTTTTCCTTGGATTCCGATGTGATTGAGGCATTGTAAAAGGGTGTTGTGGCAGACTGTGTCGAATGCTGCAGAGAGGTCGAGGAGGATGAGGGCGACTGTATCTCCATTGTCCAGTAGAGTTCGAATGTCGTCTGTTGCTGCGATGAGGGCGGTCTCAGTGCTGTGTTTTGCTCGGAAACCAGATTGTGAGGAGTCGAGGGATTTGTTGGCTTCGAGGAAGGCGGCGAGCTGGTTGTTGACAGCTTTCTCGATGACTTTGGCCGGGAATGGAAGGAGCGAGATGGGGCGGTAATTTTTGAGCTCGGTGGGGTCCGCTGTGGGTTTTTTCAGAAGGGCGGTGAGTTCAGCGTGTTTCCAGTCTTCCGGGAAGGTGGCGGAGTTGAAGGAGCAGTTGATGACGTCTCGAAGGTGCGGTGCTATGACGGAGTCTGCTTTGTTGAAGATGTGGTGAGGACATGAGTCTGTGGGGGATCCTGAGTGGATGGAATTCATCAGGCGGATTGCGTCCTCAGTGGAGATTGGGTTCCAGTCGTTAAGGGTGTTCACGGGGGGAGAATGTTCAGCAAATGGTAGGGTGGGTTGGTTTCCGGGTTGGTTGTCGAAGCTGTTGTGGATGTCTGCAATCTTGTTGTGGAAGAATGAGGCTAGGGAGTCGCAGAGGGCTTGAGAGGGGGTGATGTCGTTGGAGTTGGCCGAGGGATTGGAAAATTCCTTGACGATGTTGAAAAGTTCCTTGCTGTTGTGGGCGTTGTTGTCAAGTCGATCCTTGAATGCTGTTTTCTTGGCCTTTCGGATTAGTTGGTGGTGAGTGCGGGTGGCGTTTTTGAAGGCGTCCTTGGTGCTAGTGGTTGGGTCTTTTTTCCAGGCCTTTTCAAGGGAGCGGCAGAGTTTCTTGGACTTCTTAAGATCATCGTTGAACCATGAGGCCTTTTTGCTGCTAGGTTTGCTTTGACGTTTTTTCAGTGGTGCTAAGGTGTCGGCGGTGTTGGATAACCATAGGGTGAGGTTGGCGGCGGCTTCGTTTGCGTTAGAAGAGTGGGCTGGGGTGTTTAGAAGGAGCGATGCGGAGATCTGGTCCGAGGTGATTTTGTTCCAGTTTCTTTGCAGAGTTGGTTGGAGGAGGTTGGTGGGTTTTGGTTTGTTGTAGGTGAAGTGAACGCAGCTGTGGTCAGTCCAGAGGAGATCCGTAGTGTGGCTGAAGGAGACATGGTTGCTGGAGGTGAAGATGGGGTCGAGTGTGTGACCTGCGATGTGGGTGGGGGAAGTGACTAGTTGTTTAAGTCCGAGGTTGGCGAGGTTGTCTAAGAGGGTGGCGGTGTTGCGGTCGTTGATCTTTTCAAGGTGAAAGTTGAGGTCTCCCAGAAGGATGTATTCTTTGGAGGGGAGCGCGTGGGGAGTGATGAAGTCCGTGATGTCTTCACTGAATTTTGCGCGGGGTCCTGGTGGTCTGTAGAGGAGGGTGCCTCTGAGTGTGGTCTTGGGGTCGATGTGGATCTGGAAGTGAAGGTGTTCGGAGTTGGTGAGGTTGGCGTCAGAGCTGGTTGAGATGCGGATTGATTTCTTATGGACGATAGCGATTCCTCCTCCTGTGTGGCTGGTACGGTCCTTGCGAGTGATCTTATAGTCTTCAGGGATGGCAATGGTGATATCTGGGGCGGAGGAAGCGTTCATCCAGGTTTCTGTTAGGAAGGCGACGTCTGGAGAGATGGTGTCTAGTAGATTCCATAGGTCGATGGCGTGTCTGTGGACCGAGCGGGTGTTGAGAAGGATGCATTGTAGGTGGTTGGGGTCGGGAATCAGTGGTGTGGTCGTAGCGGAGATGTTGTCGTTGCCGCTGAATTTGCAGGAGTAGCAGGAGAAAGGGCCATGGGTGTGTCCAGGGGCTGCTTGGACGCAGTTGGGGGCTCGACCGGGGTTAAGGGCTAGGAGGGTGGCGGCAGCGTAGGTAATGCGGGGGGGCTGGGAGGGACGGGGGCCAGGGGGTCTGGTGCTGGGCGCGGTCCAGGCGCGGACGGGCGTAGACGGGCTTACCTTTGGCGCACCTTCGGCGCGAATTAGGCGCGAACACTGCGCGCGGGAACAACTGTCATATGTGGATGGTGGAGGGGGAGGGGTGAGGGCGTCTCAGCTGGGAGGCGGGTCGGGCACACGAGGACGACAACAAACAAACAAAATGGAGGCGGGGGGGAGGAGCAGAGCGGAGCGCTGTTGGTAAATGCGCAAACAATGTAAGTAAAATACAAAAATGAAAGCTAGAGCGCTAATTACACAAAGCGCTAATCAAAGCACACAGCAGGCGATAGACAAATGTAACTTTCAAAGATATTATTAAGCAGAGCAGCGCTACGATGTTTGAAAGCTACAGCGCTAATTACATAAAGCGCTAATCAAAGCACAAAGCAGGCGATACACAAATGTAACTTTCTAAGAGATTATTAGGCAGAGCAGCGCTACGATACCGGGCTTCAGCCAGGGACACAGGGAGCGACCACTCAATCCGTGAGGAGGAGCGAGTTACAGCTTCTGCAGGGCGAGGAGCGCTATTATAAGTCTGTGGGAGGGCGTCTCAGCTGGGAGGCGGGTCGGGCACACGAGGACGACAACAAACAAACAAAATGGAGGCGGGGGGAGGAGCAGAGCGGAGCGCTGTTGGTAAATGCGCAAACAATGTAAGTAAAATACAAAAATGAAAGCTAGAGCGCTAATTACACAAAGCGCTAATCAAAGCACACAGCAGGCGATAGACAAATGTAACTTTCAAACCAGACCTGTTTAAAGTACACCTCCGAGCACTAGGAATCCTCATTTGCGGCACATTTTGCAGGGAAAGCTAAAAAGTGATGCAACCTACAGCCGTGTCAGCAGCTCAGTACCTCATATTACATCTGGTTGAGGAAACAAGTTGTATGGAAGACAACTGGGATGATCAAGCACACCTGCTCCCAAACTAGAGTTTCTGTCGGGAGAAAGAAAAGTTTTTTTCTTTATGGAGACTCAGTTGTCGGTGTCCTCTTCTATCGACTTTGGACCCAAAAATAAAATCCCAAATTTAAGCATTGTTAACAACAGAAATGAACTGTAGGAATGCCTACTACACATCAAGCAGGTGCAGACTGCTGCTGATTGGTTGTTGAGAAAAGCTTCCTACTGCGAGCCAATACATTTCTTTCTAGGTGATCTGCTCTGGCTTCCTGCGATTTTTGCTCTTCAGTTTTAGCTAGCCGTACGTGTCTTACGATCTCTGTAGGATATATTTATGAGTTCTGTGAAGTGCTGAGTGTTCGGTACCTCAGAGCATACAAGGAAGATGACAATGTACTGTTTGATGGAGAGAAAGGAGGTAATCCAGTCAGAAAGGTGAGTACCACTGAAGACTGTTTGTCATGGAAACTCAAAAGTAGAGGTTTTAAGTTGGGGGATCCTGATGTGGTTGCAGGTGAGTAAGGGTCGAAAAGGTTCCATGTAGAGATTGAAGATGATGAGGTCCAGATAGGTCTTGTGGTACTTCACCGAATCCACCGTTTCTGGGATCTTGAGGTTGTTATCCGCCCAAAATGTGGCCAGTTTATGGGGGGGAACTATTGCAGGACAGTGGCGTTGAAGCCGACTTGTTTTCCTACACTGCGAATCAAATGATATATAGTTAACTCAGCTGAGGACTTCGGAGATGCCAGGCAGGATGAGGAGGCAGGAACTCTTTCTGTTGCTGATGAGGGAGGGCATCATCGAATACTTGTAGAACGTTTGGCTCCGTGGACCAGCCAGGTGGGAAGTGGGATTGGCTGCTCTGAAGAAGGCTGCTCTGGTGGTCCGTTCCTATATTTGCGCCAAAAAAGTGCATTCAACAGAGGGTGTTGTTCATCCATAGCCCGCGAGCATCGTTACACTGCTGATTCATATATCCAGGAATTGCCAGGCAGGTGTTATCTAATTCTCCTGAAAATTACAGATGATCTGCAGGGGACCACATAGGAGGACATTTTCAGGTTTATATCTGGACTTATTCATCCAGGATGTCAAGAGGAGTTTAGACTCTAAACAATGTCACATCCTTCCATGTAATTTATTACACACTGGACATTGAAACACTGATCAGCTCCACTCACTTCATCAGGTTGGACAAACAGCTGAAATAATTAGGGAAGGACAGCTTCGAAACCGGCCTTTCAAGGGAGAACAATCAAATATATGAATCCCCGAGGCTCCTGGGACAGGTAATCTCGAAGTCAGCAGAATAATGTATGGACTGAGAGGGAAGAAGCAGACACACCTTCTCTGCTGATGATCTGGGGGAGCAGCCTGAGCCATCTAGGGCTCAAGAGCCACAACCCCCCCCCCCCTTGTCATCACTGAGCAGTCTTTGCTTTGCAAGTCCAGGTCCCAAACAAGCAGGCAAAATGTTGCAGTCTGTCTTCCTGGGCAAGCACAATGGGCTAGAGATTCTTCAGATAGAAACCTAAGCACATGCAAACTGCATACCAAGGAATCCGGGTTTTACCAAAGGGGGGAGAAGGGGGAGTTGCCTTTTCACTATCATCCACTTGAGTGATTTGGGCTAGAACATCTTCATCCAATACATCAGAAGGAAAGTCGTGTAAAACTGCAAATAGACATGCATTCCTTTCATTGCTCTGAGGATAATGAACACTTGTATTTTCTCTGTCCGAATTTCCAATAATGGCGTTTTGAACCTGACCGATGGTTCTCCTCTTCATGAAAAGGCGAGTGAGTCTGAAATCAATTCGCAGCGCGAGCCTCGGGCAGGGCACTTTAATAATACAGAACCTTCCCGGCCTGCTTTGCTAACAGAAGAGCCCTTTCTAGGACACAACTGTCTGAGCACTTATTCATCACTCCCTCTCAGGTTTACCGTGAAATTCTTTCGCTGCCATCTACAAAAAAACATGTCAGGCCAGTGACAATGCTTAATTTGTGCCGGTGATTGCACGCGTCGGGTACTGGTGCTCATTTTAGATGATGGGGACTTTTATTCAATCATCCAACAAACAAGAGACAGAAAGGCAGAAAACAGAAGCGGATGAAGAGAAGATAGGAAAACAGGGTCAAGGGGAGGAAGCAGGGGTGAAAAGAAGGTGCAGGGGTGAGCTAAAGGGACGGGGAGCCCCAGTTTGCAGCCTCCTCAGCATTCCGCGAAGGCCCCAAGTTCTTATTTTATTTCATTATCTTTTTTATACAAATGGAATCCTGGCCAGTAGGCATTAATGAATCGGGGAAGCGAGAACAGACTGAAGCAGAGAGTGTAAGTGGGGGATCTGCTCTGTAAATATATATATTTTACTTCTGGATAGCAATAAGAAGATACAGCCTGATTCATCAAGCTGAAATGCGCTCGCAAAGGGCCAGATTCTGAGAATCTGGCCCTTTGCGAGTGCGATTTTTGCATTTGGGATTCATCATCCCAAATGCAAAAATCGGTAATAGCGATTTCGCTATTTTGCGAGGAATTACATTTAAGGAATCTCTATTTGAGATTCCTTAAATGCAATTCATCATCCATTTTAAAATTGCGAATTCGCAATTTCGGCCCGCTATTTACCGCGAGGTCAAACTTCGTGGTAAATAGCGAAAACTTAGAAAAATGCTTTTAAAAGCATTTTTCTAAGTTGCATGTTACACACACACATGTCCTCTGGACATGTGTGTGCGCAACACCTGTTTAAATTTGCATTTAAGGGGTGCTACAGGGTGTCCTTTGGACACCCCTGGCACCCTTTAAATCGCAATCTTATTTGCGATTAGCTAATTGCTAATCGCAAATAAGGAATACTCCCCATTCATTCCTATGGGCCTTTTGGCCCATAGGAATGAATGGGGAGTATTCCTTATTTGCGATTAGCAATTTGCTAATCGCAAATAAGGAATATGTAGGAATCGCATTTTATTTTGCGATTCCTACATGAATCCCGTTTTGCGAGTCTGTAATAGCGATTCCTTATGAATCGCTATTATAGACTCGCAAAACGGGTCTTTGATGAATCAGGCTGTAAATCCCTCGCGGCCTTTGAGACAAGTGGCACAGAGGTGTCCTTGCTAGGAGGTAGGTCTCAATTTTCCAGATGCACTTGCAATTACCATATGTATCACAGGATCGAAAGCTATTTCAATAGGAGTCCAAAAACCTCATGAGAACTGAAAGGAAGAATGTTTGGGTTCTGTAATCCTGTGACAGATTTCAGAAGAATCACTTCCCCAGTTCTAACCTCACCAGCTGCAGCCAGCTGTGGCTGCCCCAGCCCTGCTAAAAAGGGTGGGGCAGCCGGGTCTGGTGGCTCAGTGGACTAATGCATCCACTACAGGGGCCTGTGTTCGACCTCATGGGCACAGGTTCAAATCCCGGCGGGTCCACTCAGCCTTTCATCCATCGCAGGTCGATAAAATGAGTACCATTGATTTGGGTAACAATAAAACATCTGCTATTCAGCGCCAAGATACCTCTGGGTGAACGTGCGCTTTACAAATACACATGTTATTGCACCCACAAAAGAGTCCAAAGATCTTAAGACCGGTTAAGGCAATGGAACCAGGCCGCAGCATCGTCTGTTAGCATCTGGTCCAGATGCTGGAAGTGGTCAATGTGACCTCTCTCAGTCACTTGAAGGAGGGGGTTCAGCCATATCCAGGTGAAATGTTAGTAAGTATTGGCATTCTGCCTGACTGGGCCCGAGCTATGTTCAACGCTCGCCAGTCCTTACGCTGCTCACTAAGGTCTCCTACCGATGTTAAATTAATTTAATTCTGTTTTGCACTGCATTTCAATACTTTGTGAGAATTTGTCATTTTGTGTCGACTCAGTGCGATTTACACTGCAAGGTTGCACCGGCCACAGGGCTCCTGGTGCTTCGAGCGGGGGCCGCCATTTTCAGAGGTCAGCGCACTAGCTCTCAGCACGCTGGGGGGTTAAAAGGGACGATGCTGCGAACGCGCAGCGACGCACGCAGACGGCCCGCTGAAGGCAAGCCCATCTGCGCCCATCCGCGCTCGGGCCAGGCTCAGGGCCTGTCCCCCTGGCCGTTGCGACCCAATAAGGCTGACCTACAGCAGGGAGGACCTTACCAAATTCAACCCTAAAGGTGGAAATGTTAGGTGTCCTTCTACACCTCTAGAAGGATTAGCCAAACGTCCTAGAATCTCCTGCCCCTCCTGCAACACCCTTTTACCACACAGTCTTGACCTCCCGGTCTCTGGCCCAAGCGACAGAATAGGTAAGAGGGATTATAAGACTGTCCCTTCACCTCTTAGAGGCATGCTGTTGAATGCTAGAGATCATTAATCAAACATAGCACGGAGCGTGCTCGGCTCAACAGAGAACAAGACATTAAGTTGGCCCTCATTATCGAGTCTTGGTCCGATCAGGCCTCCGGGCCGGACTTGGCTAACGCCACCCCACCAGGATTTCACTGTCAACTTTGGACAGACCTCACGGAAGAGGTGGAGGTCTAGCAGTTATCTACCACCAATCATTGAAACCTATATTTCACAATGCTTCAAATGCTGCTCGTGAGGCTCTATCTTTCAGCCTTCGCACATCAGACCATAGCACCCTTAAGGGGATACTTCTTTATCGCCCTTCGGGGCCAGGGAGTAGTTTCCTAGAACAGCATGGGTTATGCGCAGACTCCTTCTCTGTGCTAGGGGACTTTAACTTCCATCTGGAGGATCTATCCAATCCAGACACTGTCACTCTATGGAAGATGATGGAGGCCGGTGAACTTAAACAGCTGATTGAAGGACCAACTCACAACAAGGGGCATACCTTAGACTGTATATACTCCAATAATCCCACATTGGCAGTCACCTCGGTTCTCCCTCTGGTATGGTCTGATCATAGCGCCATCGTTTTTGATGTCACAGAGCTCTTAGGTCATAAACCTAAACCTGATATTACTGGGAATATTGGGAAAAGAGTTTGGAAAAACGTTAACTGTAAAGAGCTAGGGGAAACATTAAATAAAACTAAGCGTCCCCTCCCCACTAAGTTTGAAGAGGGTGCCTCTGCATATACCGAATGGCTAGAGGAAGCCTGCAACAAACTCGCCCGATTAAAAAATGGATCCCTGAAAGGACAAAACCGTTGGCCCCATGGTTCTCAGAAGAACTAAAAATTCTAAAACAGTCCTGCAAACGTCTGGAAAGGGCATGGAGGAAAGGCTATACCAACAGGAATAACTACAACCAGAATCTTTGGTAGTATAAAGATACACTGTTGGAAACCAAAAAGACGTACTGTATAGACGAAATCTCTCAGGGCAAATTTGACCCTAAGGTACTTTTCAAAACTATCTCCAAACTTGCGGCCTCAGTGGCTGCCAAAAGTCCAAACAGCCCAGAGCTGTGTGAAACATTAGCCAAATTCTTCCAAGAAAAAGTAGAAATGATATGCTCCACTCTTAACCTACCACAAAATGAAATAAAAATGCTTTAAAGCACGGAACCAAACACACCAGTGTTAGCCAATTTTACTATGCTAGAAACATCTAGTGTCGTAAAACTGCTGATCTCCATTCGCTCCGGCTCCCCGCTGGACCCCTGCCCGGCTTCAGTTTTGAGGCAAATCTTTGAAATAATAGGGTCAACCCTCACTCCACTGTTCAATAACATTATTACATAAGGTATATTCCCTATCCAGTGGAAAAAGACCTCTATTCTTCCCTTACTAAAGAAACCTACTTTGGACCCTAGCGATCCAAACAATTAGAGACCTATCTTTAGACTCCCACTTCCGGCCAAAATCCTTGAAAAGGCGATAAACACTCAACTCAGCTCATATCTTTCAAACAACAATCTGCTCGACTCCTCGCAATATGGTTTTAGAGCAGATCAGAGCACAGAGATGGCTCTCATCAAATCCACGGAGGAGGTGAAGGAGGCACTGGACAGAGGAGGAAAGGCTATTCTGATCCTATTAGATCTATTAGATCTGTCAGCAGCCTTTGTCACAGTCCATCACAAGGTCTTGATGGGCCGGTTGTCTGAAATAGGGGTTCAAGGAGCTGCATGGAACCTTATGCGGACGTTCTAGTCGGAACGCTCTCAGAGAGTGGACCTAGACAATCATAGGTCAAAACCTTTTTCCCTCCCCTGCGGGGTACCACAGGGATCATCATTGAGTCAGACACTTTTTAATATATATATGATCTCCTTGGCAGCCCTGATCAGATCCTATGGCTTTCAATAAGTTCATATACAGACGACACACAAAAAGTGTTATCAATCTCTCACAGATAGGAGAAGGAAACTGGGGTTCGCTTTCAAAATTGCATGAAGGCCATTTCTGGCTGGATGACGGCCAATTGCTTGCAATTAAACTCTGGCAAAACAGAGGTTCTTATATTTGGAAAAAAAAACAATATCTGGACCCCAGAGTGGTGGCCAGACGAGTTGGTCACTTGCCCATCGCCCACCAGGAAAGCAAAAAACCTGGGGGTGATTATGGACAATAAACTTTCGTATGACGATCATGAAAGCATGGTGGTCTCAGCCTGTTTCCTAATCCTCAGGAAAATAAGGAAAATAAAGAGCTTACTCCCGGAGAGCAGTCTCAGGATAGTGATCACAGCCCTTATTATGGCAAGGATCGACTACTGTAACAGTCTTCTGCTAAATGCTCAAAAAAGGCAGATAAATAGGCTGCAAATCGCGCAAAATGCTGCAGCAAGATTAGTCACAGGCACTCCCAGATTTGACTCTGTAAAGAAAGAACTGGCTCAACTTCATTGGCTCCACGTGAGGCTAAGAGTATGTTTTAAGGCCCTTTGTTTGGCCTTCAAAGCCCTGAATGGAATTGGCCCCAATCATCTGAGGCAGAAATTTAAGTGGTAGGTGCCTATTAGAAATCTTCGGTCCACAGGAGCCAAACTAGCTGTAATTACTCCCATTGCAACCGTAGAGGCACCGAAAATCCTAAATTTGATCACATCGCTTGCCTGTAGTACCTGCCACAATCACAGAGCATGCCTTGGTGTAAAGTCAAGATCAGATGCATGACTCAGAGACACAGACACAACAATTGAAGTTGTTGTTGTTGACCTGGGCCCAAATGCCTTGTCAATACATAGAGACGTGTCAGGTGCTACATAACAATAATCAATGAATGACTTCCCTCCTCCCTTAATCCACACATTATCAGTATATCACATGTACACTGGCAGACAGAATTTGGTTCACTTTTGAACTACCCAGAAATTCAATGAACAATAAACAAAATAAATAGTTTTTTTTGACGGATATAAACATCTCAGCTATTTGTTGGGAAGTCTCCTCTTTCGGTCAGTGGCTCGTTGTTCGGGTTTGAGTAGTGTAATTCTTTGAACAGGATTGTGATTAAAATGTTGTCGTAGTCTACTCCACTCCAACTAGTGCATGAACGTCTGTGGCCAAGTGGATTTCAGACAAGTTACACAAAAACGTACTCAATAGTGCAATGTAGGGGTTGAATGATTTTATTAGGCTGATGACAATTGAATTGTTTCTCCAAGTGTAAGATGGAAAAATATGCACTGAGGAATGACAGACAAGTGCACTGGATTCTCTCTCTCTTACTGCAAAGTGGAAGTGGAGAGGCAATAGAGTGGTAGCGGAAAGAGCCAGCAGGAGAGGAGTTTTGGAACACGGTAGGCTCATCACCTTGTTGAACATCAAGACCCTGAAGGCGTAGTGGAAGGCACCAAAACCCGCTGTGCCTGTTACACATCAAGAAGTTAATATTCGGGTGTTCCAAAAAGATGGGCTCACAGGGTGAGCCAAGTATCACAAAATCAATTCCAGTACTGGTCAATACTTTATACATTTTGTTCCTGTCCAAAAGCTAAATATTTCTGGGAAGGGGGCATGGGAACCAAAGCAGTTCATAATGAAGAATAAGATTAAATTAAATTGAGCTTCAACAATCTTGGGATGGCCACCTAAGGCTGAGAATCGAGAACACAACGCAACATTGCTCCACAAGGTGGATCACCAAGGGGACTTAGTGACTCGAGAGGCGAACATTCTTTCCTAGAGGCCAAAATGCCAGCACAGTGAAAAAGCCTGGAAGAAGGTCTCAGGTGCGACAGGCTAAAAGATATAGAGGCAGGACAGATCCAGCTTGAGGTCTCTGGCTTTCTTTATATTGCACACCTTGATAACAAAGCCCTAAAAGGAACACCAAGCATATCCTTAGGAAAGGCCTGGAAGGGTGCAGGTGGCAGATTGTAGAATGGGCCTTGATGCGAGGCGTATCCACAAGGCAGACCGCAGTGGGCCCAGAAACATCTCAATACGAAGACTCAAGGGCCTCTCAAGTCCAGCTTACTGAAGACAGTCCAAACGATTCTGAGCACCTTGGTGACTGATGGCCAGAGTGGCCTATGTGGAAGGTCACAGCATACAGGACCCAAAGGGTAATAAGCAGTAATAAGGACACATACGGGCAGAGGTATACATGGCTTGGTGATTGCACCTCAGTCAAAGTCTGGCCCTGGGCATGTTGAGGCATCTTAAGCAAGATTAGGTGTGTGATCGCTAAGTCAACCTCAAAGAATGTCTAAATTGGGTATTGATAGAAGAGGTCTAGAAGCCACCAGGACCAGTCTGGACATGGCTGCCAAGAGGCCACATATCACATGAGGCTAATCAATGAATGGCTTCCCTCTTCCGTTAGAATAGACAGCCCAGGCTTTTTAGTCAAAATAACCTTACAAGCTGGGTCATTAAGTTCTGGTTTTGCCAATATAAGCCTGGACTTAAAAAAACCTACCAGCAAGGTTTTCCGAACTAAAAAGCCAGACCAGAAAGATATTACACATCACACCGGGCCCCGTAGCAACCATTCGCTTCGATTCTCCGTTTTCACGATTTCCATCCAAGTATTGCTATTGTCTCTAGTAGTTTATTTGTGAACACCACAGAACACAATACTAATCTGGAAGAGGACCATGGCATAAATAAATAACCTGCATCGGTACAGGCTGTTAAGGCTGAGAATTGAGGTCTGGCGATTTTCCACATTCCATGTAGACACATCTGGGTCAAACAGCTGCTCTTGGAGACACAGCATGTTTTCACACCTGTACCCATTCTGGCGGTCAACCTATCCAATTCGACAGTAAAGGACATGCCCCTCTTTACCTGAAAGCATCTATGAAGTCATTAAAACATTTGAAGGATTCCATTATCAATGTCTGATACATTTCTTAAACAGATCCACACGCTTGCTTTAGGACAGCACAACAGTCATTCAGTTATGTAATGATTTAACATTCTGTAAAATGTGTAGGATATCAAAATTTCACTCTCAGATCCATTTTACTGGCTCATACACATTAGCTCCAGCCATTAATTCTACAGAATGTTTGATTTTATTACAACAGAACGATCTTTTGAAAATAAAATAAATTGTAAGCTATTCCATTACCTCAAGCAAGACAAAAAAGCCACAGGTTCTGTAAACAAATGAGTTTGGGTTGTAAATACTCCACAGAACAACTCAGTTACAAGTACCTACTGGAGAGTTCCATTAATGATTATTCGTATGGAGTAAAAACAGCAAGATGGAAATACACCTATTTCACCAGCCTAGCATATGTGATTGATTTTGGAGGCCAGAAATAAAAAAAAATGATGAAAGAACATACATAGGGTGATATAATATGTCTCAGTAAAACACTCCTAGAGCTCTCATTACATCCATCGCCTTCACCAGAATTGCACTCATTGCCCAGGATATCTGGGCAGAGCCTAGACACAGTTCTTATGATGAGATCTGATTGGCTGCCTACACTGCAACAGAAATTGATGGCAGCCATCTTGGGACCAATATACATTCTAGCACCCTTTTGAAATGCATTGTAGTGAATGGCAGGTTTTGAGGGTCAAAAAAGGAGGAATCATTTGTTGGTGGTACCATACTAATTTTAGGAATTGTGGTGTGTTCTAAGGTGATTTGACCCTGTGTAAAAAGCTGTGTACTGGGATTAGATCAATCACATTTGATTGAAAAAGGGTTTCTCATGATTTTCTCTTAGGGTGTTATAGAGGGCGCCCTAGAAGTAAAAATGAGAGCATATTTTCTGTAAATACACACTATGTTTCTCAGCCATATGAGAATGAAGTCTGGCATTCTCAATAAAATATGTACTTCAAACAGGAGCAGCCTGCCAGTTGATTCCTGTGTATTCTACAGCAGCCAGAGTGTTCTGAAGAACAACTAGAGCGCTAACAGTCTTACATATGACAAAAGTATGGCACACCCGTAACCATCTTGATGGATTCAAACTGGTAAAACGTATAAAATGTAATTTTGAAAGGAACAGAATGAGTGGTTTCATTTGTCATCGAAATTATGTGTTGTAGAAAGAAAAATTAGGAAACGTTTTAATGGAGTTCTCAAATATCTTCCTCTTCTATTTCATTAAAACATTCTCACATGCAGACTGAAACATGCACTTTCTACACCAGCAGCAGACTGCCAGTTAACTCCCTGGTGATCAGCAGTTTACTACACTGTTCTGATGCGGAACTAAAGTGCTTACATTCTGAATTTAGGCCAAAAGTGTGGAACATATGACAGCAATCTTGATGGAATCGAAGAGGAAAACTGAAAGCATTTTCTACTGAGGATACTGCAGTAAATGAGGAGAGTAAGGAGCTTCATAACAAATAAATCCTCCAAGATGGCCACCAGAGAGAAAAAAAAGCCCAAATGTAGCACACATATAACCCAATTGTCAGAAGTGTGCACAACACCAGCACATATTGGGCTTCTTAATAAAAGTGCATGAAAGGGTTAACACATACTAACCATTCAGGAATGGAGCGACAAACTAAAAAATATATGTTTTTATTTGCTTCCTTCCACACTATCAGAGGGTGCAAAGTTGAAAACGCTGCCATTAATGGTTGCTGTGTGCGAGAGTGGTGTGCCATTCTTATGCTAAGTTTTTACATTTCCTAAAAGTAATGTATCTATCTGATAAGACAAACAATATTTGACCAACAATCAATTTTCAGGTATGTGAATGACATTACATTTGGAGAAAAGAATGAATGAAAAGATATATGTGTATGGGAGAATGTTTTAAGAGAGTATCAAATAGCTTCGAAAAAATATTGGAACTATATGAGGTAATGTACGAGTGGTTTGGTGAGTGGCTTTGTATGTTTAATAACAGGTAAGACACTATTTGAGTGTATGAGAATGTGACAATTTCTCTAATTTGTAGACTATGTGTGTGAGAAGTTGGTTCACAATCTTTTGCTTTGAATTAGTATGTTGTACATTTGCTGCATACTATATGGTGTAATTGGTAGTAAAAAAAAACTGTAGATTAAGAGTTAAACCTTTAGTTAGCGTGTCATTACAAGATGTGGAAATATTACATGTGTATATATGATGTGCTGTTCTCAGAGTGTTTTTCTTTGAATTCTGGGTGTTGTAGTTCTGTTACAACACTTTGTCAGACAGCTACAGAAGCACATATACATTCAGTCACTGACCCAGAATCTACTTGTGCATGCAGCAGATTCAAACATAGTTGTAGTCACATCTAAGTTGCTCTCTTTTAAGTAACACAGGAACTGAGGTGTTTGTTTATAGCATCTTATATAGATATTTAAAGAATCATAGACATACTAAAACAGACAGTCACATATAGGAACATTCACTTAAATGTCTCATGACAATGCCACAACTGTACTCCTACAATTTCTCAGACATGTTGGCAAGTACTGACACAACCTTCTCACTCATGTAGAGAAATGCTCTTTCAAACATGGATGATGCTTGGTAATACCGGTCCTGTGTGTGCACTTTCACTTGTATGTTGGTTTGTCATGTAAAAGCTGTTTGTCAAGTCTTAAATCCTAGTTTCAGTACACACTGTCACATGTGAGAGATGCTGTAGGTGTGCTTCAAAGCATGCCAGTTTGTGCTTAAAAGAAGAGACGATCTTTTCAGTTCACTAAGTTACTTGTGCACGTGCATGCCCCTATGCCAAGTACTACAAAGAGTATGCCATCCCTAAAGCTACTGATATACATGGTTAGAGAAAGCAAAGCCTCACTTTCAGCTATTGAGAAAGCTACAGACACACGTATAGATTCAGTCACTCACCATAATCTATTAATACATGCAGCAGACTAAAAGGTAGTTGCAGTCACACTTAGCTCTATATTGCCTAACGCAGTCCCTGAAGTATTTCTGAAGCCACATACATACACATGTAGACACATGTAGACAGCCTTAGAGGTATTATAGCAGGCAGTTACAAACCAGCACATTTACTTAAACATCTCATGGCACTGATAGAGATGTACTCCTATACTCTCTGAGATATGTAGGCAAGTACTGATGCAACCTTCTCAATCGTGTATGGAAATAGTCCTTCAAACATGGGTGATGGCTAATAGTGCAGACCCTGTCCGTGCTCTCTCACTGCAAGCTTCACTTGGCATGTTATAGGTCTTTCTTAGATGTCAAATCCACTCAAAAACTCACACACCCAGTCAATGACCCACTCATGCAACCACTTAGACCTCTACTCAAACAGTCAATCACTCAGACAATAATGCACCCACTCATACATCATGTGAGACACATATTCAGGCAGTCCCAGGCCCACTCAGACACACACACAACCAGTCACACACCCACTGAGGCACTCTTGAACTCACACACTCATTTTCACAGGTTACAGGTAGGAAATTGAATTAAAAAAAACTGGGAAAAACAAAAGGTTACAGGAACGTTATATTTAGGCTCACATTATACTTGTACAAACCCAGTAAAATCAGCACTTATAGTTACCTGAGCTAACTATAACTTACGCCCTCATTGCTTATGACCTCACATATTACATCACTCATGACATTGTCAGTGACATCACTTATATGTAAAGTTTTCAGCACAATATGAAGGCTGCAGGTAGTATGATCTTTAGTCCCTCCAGATTGGTTATTTTAAGCGAATAGTGTCTCTTTGGACAAGATTGGCATAAAGTGTACGCTGTTCTTAGTAGATACTTTTTAACACTCTTTGGAGTACTTCTTATGAGAGTTTTACGGTCTGCAAACAGTGTGATATAGAGTAAACTCTCTCCATAGAGTAACACTGATTATAGTACCCACTTTTCTACTCATATCAACTTCATTTCTCAATGCAGATTCGGTGACTGTGAGACAGATGAACAGGTTATTAATTTTGGAAGAGAAGTTGTGTATCTTGAGGGACTTGCCTTTCTCTGAACAATTGTATACAGATTAGACACCACGTGTAATAAGGTGTGAAGAGAATCGGGAGGCGGCTGTAGAAAACCACTCTGCAATTCAGACGCACCAAGACCCTAGGGAGACCAAAGAACAACCAGTGAGCATTCTAGTAGTGCGATTCACGGCAGGGGAGGCGGAAGAGACAACGGTATAGACGCTGAACTGCCGTAGGAAGACCGTGATAGAAGAGATGAGAGAGTGCGAGAAAAGAAAGCAATGGCAACAAAGGATGAACAGCGGTGAGACCAGCCGGAGCGGGAGAAGATTACGAGAGAAGTCTGGACGGACCGGTGGTAGCGGAAACAAAGAAGTAAGAAGAGGTTTAGACGCTCCAGAGAAGCCATACGGATAGGGCACCCCAGCTCGACCACAGAGCTGTGGCACCAGGTAAGTGGATCACATAGATTGGTAAACTATACGGGGTGGGTGACCATGAGGGAGGTTCTACTGAGACTCTAGTACGGGCTGCCGGCTAGAAAACACATGTGCACAAGGGGGCACTTTAAGCACTCAATAAAATAATTGAGAGATTGAGCACGAGCACAAGAGGTGAAATTGTACGGGCACCACCGGCAACGGGTGTAGAGCGGGAAGTCTTATTAATACTGAACGCCAATGGGTGTGGGCTCTATCCTTAAAACAATAAAAGGCCTGTCCTCAAATTCCCTGTCATTCTATCCTGAGGGTCATCACGCAAAGACCAGGGAGTCCAAGGAACCCAGCTGAAGAACAAGGAAGGGACTGTTTACAGTGCATACTGCTCCCACATGCTGTCAATATTTGCATTCAGAAGATGAGAATAAAAGTACTTAAAACGTTAACCCCTTGTGGTGGTGTCTTTTCCCCTCTTTGTGTTACATAAGGGTTTCCCATATATCTGCAAATGATTCTTAATGTGAAGTTCCTAGGTGACTGTAAAGGCTGGTCTCTTAAGAGCCCTACTAAAATACGCTCCTTGGAAGATGCCGCTCCTGTTACACGAACACGTGTTGCATCGCGAGATCTTCGTATCTGGTGCCTTAACGTTAGATCTCTTGTAAAGCATCACCTGTCTATTTATGATCTGATAGAGAAAGAGGATCCCGATGTTTTTTTAATGACAGAAACCTGGCTTCAGGACTCTGACTCTGCCATATTGAACCTTGCATTCCCCCAGAACTATACCATCTTCACTTCTAATAGGACCACAAGAGGTGGTGGTATTGCTATGGCAGTCAAATCCTGCTTTCCGGCTGAATGGAAGCCGTCAGGACTACCCGCATGTGAAAGTGCTATTTTCAAAGTCGCCTTCTCCCATCAATTTACTTTCAGTGGGTTACTTGTATACCGTCCCCCCGGCAATGACTCGGTCTTTAGGTCCGCGCTGGCCGATATGGTCAGTACTATAGCACTCGGCTGTGCCAATTTTAATATCTTGGGTGACCTCAATATCCATTTCGATAATGGGTCTTCCACTACCGTGAGCTCCTTGGTAGCGGATTTGGAAGCTCTCCAACTTACTCAGCTCGTTACCCTTCCAACCCACTCGGGAGGCCATATTCTTGACCCCTTCTTTTCCACACTAGATGGGTTAAGGTTGTCAGATCCGAGGCTGATGGGGTGGACTGATCATCTGCTAGTAGAAGCTTTCTGTCCGGTCCACGACAAGCCTTTTATATCTATGGATAGGCCTATCCTTAAAAGGCTTTGGCACAAGCTTACGTTGGAAGAGTTCTACAGTATATTAGAGCGAAAACCTTTGAGCACCTTCACTAATGTGGAACAAGGATACCAACAGTTCTGCGCTTGGATCACCGATGCCCTGGATTCTCTTATACCTCTACGGTGGTCGAAAGGCCGGACAAAAACACCCAGTCCCTGGTATAATGAGTCTCTCGCAGAATTGAAAAAATCCTGCCGAAAAACAGAGAGGGAATGGAGACGTTCCTATGACCCTGCTCTGAAAACTCGGTATTTCACTGAGCTGAAGCTCTATCACAGAGCTATCTGCAGAGCAAGAGCTGCATTTTACGCTCATGAATTTGCTACTAGCCCCAATCCTTCAAAACTGATTTTCAAGGTACTGAAGGACCTTATGAAAAACAGATCCTCATCAGAGGTGATTTGCACAGATTCTCACTGTGATAAATTGGCCTCCTTTTTTGTGGAGAAAGTGAAAAAAATCTATCATGGGTTCGACACACTCCACCAGGATCGAGAGGCTACTATCCCTGGCACGACAGATCTTGAGCCTCTGGCCATTTTACCTGAACTGTCGATTGAGGCCTTTGACAGGTTCAGCCTTAAGGTCAAGTCAGGTTCTCCAGCGGACCCGTTAAAACCAGCCTTCATTAACACACTTTCCCCGCTGTGCCGTGACCCCATATTGAACCTCATCAATATGTCACTGTCTTGTGGAACGGTACCCGCGGCATGGAAACAGGCAGTGGTCACTCCTATATTAAAAAAAGCCAACTCTGACCCCCGATTGCCAGAAAATTATCGACCTATTTCCCTGTTGCCTTGGATCGCTAAAGTAACAGAAGCCCATGTCAACTCTGTTCTGTCCGAGCATCTGGTTCGCAACCAGATTTTAAATCCCAGTCAGAACGGCTTCCGGTCAGGACACAGTACCGAGACGGCATTACTTTACATCACGGAACATCTTCGCCAGGTACTTGACTCAGGTCATACTGCAGCGCTTATACTATTAGATCTAAGCGCTGCCTTCGATACTGTATCCCACCATATACTTATCCAACGCTTACAGGAGGCGGGAGTGACGGATGTCGCTCTCCAGTGGTTTCGGTCTTTTCTGGCAGATCGCTCCTTTAAAGTGGCTATACCACCTGGCCAATCCGCCACCTATCCCCTGGGGGTACCACAGGGATCTTCGTTGAGCCCTACAATGTTCAACCTCTATGTGAAACCGTTGGCTGGTGTCGTCAAACAGTGGGGTCTCACGATGGCCTCATACGCGGACGACACCCAGCTAGCGGTGACACTTAGTGAAGACCCTGAGGTGGAGGCCCCCAGATTCCGTGCGGGTCTCTTGGCAGTAGCTGGCTGACTTCGCACCAACTGCCTTCAGTTGAATGCCACCAAAACGGAGGTGTTGGTTCTAGGGAAGCACGCGGAGCTATGGGGTAACCAGTGGTGGCCATCAGAGCTTGGTGTCACTCCTATTCCAGCTGCTGGAGTGAGAAATCTAGGAGTCTGGGTAGACTCTGCGCTTACCTTCAGAGACCACACCAAGAAGGTGGCTGCCACGTGCTATGGAATTTTGCGTGGTACTAGGCCGGTCCTAAAGTACTTTGATCCCCCTACCAGACAGCTTGTAGTCCAGGCCTCAATACTATCTCGGCTGGACTACGGCAGCTCATTGCTGTTAGGGGTGAATCAAGCGGAGGCCTCTAGGCTCCAAAGAGTACAAAATGCCGCGGCACGAGCCATTGTGGGCCTCCCCAGACATTGTTCAGTGTCTGGTACCATCACGGCCTTGCACTGGCTCCCGGTCAGACAGCGAATTAAGTTCAAGGCGCTGTGTCTGGCCTTTAAAATTTTGAAATCTTCTTCGCCGCCGGCACTTGCCCCTCTCCTTACGCCCTATACGCCTTCGAGATCCTTGAGATCGGAGGGGCTTCATTTGGCCGTCTGTCCATGCTTCAAGTTGAGCAGAATGGGTGGCCGCTCCTTTAGGGTGCTAGCGGCAGGCTTATGGAATTCGCTCCCGGTACACATCCGAGCTCTTGAAGATCTGCTCGCCTTCAGGCAGGCGATTAAAACTTTCCTGTTTCCGGTGTCTAGTTAATTTCCTTTCTTTTATTGTGTGTTATGTTATAGCATCTGTCAAAGCGCCAGGACGACCCTTTGCTGGGGCAGCTGCGCGCTATAAAAATATAAATAACATAACATAACATAACATAACTCGTGAAGTGTATTGTATAAGGTCAATGTTGCACATAACCTATGGTCGCTACACCCAAGGGAGTTATAGCTGTGATGGCATTAATGATGCTTCATTTTATTTTGAGCTATTATGTACTTACCTTTTGGCCACTAATGCTATACTAGCATTCCTGCTCCATCTTCCTGGTCAGTGTCCAATTCTGAACTGATCTCTGAACTTGTTTCTGTTGATGATCGTTTTTCTTGATTTCTTCCCTTTAGCACAGTTTAGCCGGACAATTTTTGTCTACGAATGGTATCAAAACGGCGTGCAAATGTATAGATTTTACCTCTTTTATAGTCCAACCTATCCCTCGTGAACATTTATTGCCTTTCGTTCTCTAATGGACTGCTCATGTATTTTTTCAAATTTCTGAACTGCTTCCGGTTTAGAGAGTTGAAAAATCTCTTGTTGAAGTGACTTGATCTCCTCTAATATTTTCTCCCTGTCCCTTTTGGCATATTTGATAAGAATCTTCATCATATTCTGTGATGACTCTGCAATTGGCAGCTTATTCCTGCAGCATACAGGGGTCTGGGTTCTCAAACGTTGGAGCTATCAACACTCTCAACCCTCGCAGTACTCTCCCCACCTCCAAATATTTATCTAGCGACTTACATTCCCACCACTTCGATATCTCCATTCTATTCAATTTCTCTAATCTCCTCATTTTTGCCTGGCAATCCACCTCTGGGAAGCGCTATTGGAAGACAGTGTATAAATAAAATGTATTTATTTTATATATAAAGTTTTATATAGCGTAAACATGACCCTTACGGGTATCAAAGCCCTTTACAATGATCAAGGCGACATGTATAAGAATAACATCATCGAGCATGGACATGGTGTGGGCATCTCTCCTACAGAGCAGACCACATGGTCCAGGTGGACAGCAACCAGTAAAATAGAGTCAGAGTATAGTTGGCGAGAAGTAAGCATGCATGCAGACAAGGGACAGATCTGGAGGTCATGCATTCATCGGCATAGATTTGTTCATCAGTATCCTTTTGACTTATTTCTTGAATGAGGCAATTGAGGGATTCATTCTGATTTCAGGGGGAAGGGCGTTCCAGATTCTCAGGGCCATGCCTGAGAACGGTTATAAGTTTTCATTTTATGAAATTTTAGAGGTTTCAGCAGAAGAGAACTAGTGCTTCCGAAGGCTCTGAAGCCACCAGACAGCTCTAGTGTTTGTGCAAGGTACCTCACAGTGTTGAAATGCAGGGCTTTATAAGTCATGCAGGCAATTTTCAAATGAATCCTCGCCTCTTATGGAAGCCAGTTAAGTGATTCCATGTCTGGAGTGATGTCATTGTTCCTTTTTGATCCTGTAAGGAGTCTAGCAACAGAGTTAAGAGAGGCCCTTAGTGGTGCCAGCTTAGCTCTGGGTAGGCCGTTAAAGGTTGCACTCCCATAATCCAACCTGGGAATCACTAGAGCTTGAACACGAGACTCGAGGTCATCCTGGGGAAGGAAGGGTTTTATTTTTCTTAAGATGCTCATGTAGAAGTTCGCTCCTTTGGTGGCAGAGCTGATGTGCTCCTGCATGTTCAGATTCATCCATTGTGTGTGATGTGTGATGTGATGTGATGCGATTGGGTTCTTGTATAGCGCGCTATCACTCCGAGGAGTATCTTGGCGCTGAGACTTCCTGTATCTAGCAGATGACAATGTCTAGACCGTTCGAGAAACTGGAAAAGGATCATATTAAGGTTTTACATACTGTGTCTGGCAGTGAGTAGATCCATGTTTTTAGTTGTTTCCTGAAGCTTAATTCTGTATTGGCTGCACGGAGAGATTGGGGTAGTTTATTCCATGCTTTCGTGCCAATCACAGATAGGGATTTACCACCCTTCGTCGTCAGCCTGAACTTTGGGACGGTAAGCAGATTTGATGAGGATGATCTCAGTTCACGTACAGGATGGTATTGTGCAATGTCCGGAGAACGTCTAAGTGGTCAATTAGAAGGAATTCTGTTTTAAGAGCGTTTAGTTTAAGTGATTACCAGTAAGTCAGTTTTGCGGTTTTTGTACGGTTGAGTTTAGAGACCTAATATCTTCGGGAGAAGTGATTTTTAAATACAATAGATGTGTATATGTAATAAATTCAGCAAACCGGTTAGAGGTTCCATGAATGAATTGAAGAGACACAGACACATCACACACTCCCCCAACTTACCTTAAATGCATGGTAAAGACATACGTTGTAAAAACTTATATGTGGTAAAATCATGCACGGTAAAAAATGTGCGGTAAAGACACAACTTGGTAAAAACCTCATTGTAAAGGCTGTTTCTTCTCCCGCCCGCAGTGAGCAGCTACTTATGCTGCTCCCTATGGGCAGAAGTAATTTCTTGATTTGTTTCCCTGCCCGCATCAGTGCTGGCAGGGAAACAGATCAAAAGTCTGCTCCCAGCCAGTGGGAGCATTTTTAAATCTCAAACCCACTTGGAGAAGAGTTTGTTTTTTCTCCCGCATGCTGGGAGATTAAAAAATGCATACACCAGGCGGGAGCAAGCACGAGTTTCCCTGCGTGAACCAGTGCGAGCAGGGCAACTGCTGTGTTCTAGGGGTGGTCTCCCTAGAACATAGCATG
The DNA here is from genome assembly GCF_964263255.1 of Lissotriton vulgaris. Classification (NCBI taxonomy): domain Eukaryota; kingdom Metazoa; phylum Chordata; class Amphibia; order Caudata; family Salamandridae; genus Lissotriton; species Lissotriton vulgaris. The sequence continues at coordinate 1,968,893,968 of NC_141693.1, forward strand.
TGAGCCGGCCCCGGGGAACGGCTTCCCGGGGCCTTTAGAAGCCTTTTATATTTTTAATCGCCCTGGGAGAGGGCTCCCTGGGGCCTGCAATGGCTCAGAAGGGGGGGACTGCATGCCCCCATTTCCTAATGTAATGCAGCCCAAGGGTGGGCTCCCCGGGGCCTATAATGGTTCATGGGGAGGGGGCACTTGTCGCCTACCCTAAATAAACAAAGCTGTCCCAGTAGTGGGCTCCCCAAGGCCTATAATTGAAGAATGCCGCCCCATCAGCTTTTTTTTTTGTCCCCAAAGTCAGTGAGAGTCCTGGATGATTGCAGCAAAAATTGGCAATTTTTTGGGGAGTCTCAGAAAGAGTCTACCTCATGGGACCTAGAGGGGAAGGGTATCCCTACATTGCCCCCATATATTATTCTTTTAAAAAATGTACTTCAAGGACATGGGACTAATTCCCTAAGTCCTGTAATGACTGGAAGCAAAATGTTTCTCATATTGCTGGCAGCCAATCAGCGTGCTCAATCCTGCAGGAGTCTGACCCCCGCAGGAGCGAGATGCCTCAAGGGAAAAAAAGCTCATTGGCCCAATCAGAATGCTCTATTTTCCAAAACTTGGTTTGAGGGAATCTCGAGCAAGAGAATCCCTTGAACCCAACGGTCCAGATATACAAATATTTTTCAACCATAATTTCTACAGACCAAGATCTAGCTTCCTGCCATATTTTGTGTAATTACGTTCAGCAGTTATTGCTGTAGCCCTGCATACAGACGTCTATGGAAAATGCATCAGGATTTTGAGTTTTTGGAACCCCTTCTTTTTCCTCAGCCCCCACTTGACGGATCACCCCAAAACTTTACATGTACAAAATAGTCAAAAAGTCGCACCACTTTCTAATGTTTTTTGGACAGTCGTCAGACGATGCAAAAATTCATCACACAAAATGCTTTTCCGACTAAAATGCTGACCGAACTGTAACTACCCAGTGGCAACCTCCAAAATACATTTATACATGACTCAGCTCCAAGCTGCACTGCTTTGTATTTTTTATAGTGCATTTTTATTTTGGGGATGTTAGCTTGAAAAAAAAATTCTTTCAAGTGAAGCTTAGAATGAGCACGAATTGCATTTGTTATGTTATCTTATGTTAATAAAGCATTTATTCAGCGCACTATCACCGATTGGTTTCTTGGCGCTAAGATCAACAGTAACATAAACGTGAATGAGGGGTGGAGAGTTATTGATATGCTTGCCTGTAGAGCCAGGTCTTCAAGGCTTTCCGAAAAGAGAGGAGGTCTTGGCAGGTCCGGATCTCAAGAGGGAAGGTGTTCCACAGACAAGGGGCAAGTGTTGCAAACCTGCGGCCTCCAGAGCGCTTGAGTTTGAAAGGGAGCGTCTAGAGGAGGCCCTGATGGGATGAGCGGAGGTTGCGAGATGGTGCACTTTGTAATTAGTTGGTCAATGAATTTGGGACTTTTGCAATGCAGGGATTTAAAAATAGTACATCCTGTTTTAAAGGCAAAGCCAATGAAGTTTCATGAGTAAAGGAGTGGCTGCATGCCACCTTGGTTGATTCAAAATCAGCCTAGCGGCGTAGTTCTGTACCATCTGGAGGCGTTTGGACAAATAAAGGGGGAGCCCTAAATAAATGGAATTCGCGTAGTCCAGATGGGACAGGACGGTGGCGATCACAACCTGGGTAATTGCCTCCAAGGTGAGAAGACGCCGGACCTTCCGAATTTTTTTTAATTGAAAAAAGCATTTGGAGACCACCTGGCCCACTTGTGCTTTTAGTGAAAGATCACAGTCCACGGTGACCCCAAGTGTTTTAGCCGATGGTGAAGGGGTCGGGCTTGACCCAGATCCGGTGGCCAATAGTGGGGACCCCAGTGCTTGGCGCTGTCTCCAGTAAGGACCAACTCGGTTTACCCCGGGTTCAATTTCAGCTGGTTTTGGTCCATCCATGCTTTGATGAACCTCATGGTCGATTGGAAGTGCAAGATAGAGGTTTCAGAATTGTCGATCGTAAAAAGCAGCTGTAAATCATCTGCATAGTTGAAAACCTTCACCTGCTCGTCTCTAAGGGCCTGAATCAAAGGAAGGATGTAGAGGTTGAACAGGTGGGGTGACAGGGAGGAGCCCTGTGGAACTCCACATGTAATGGACTGTTTTGCACCAGCTAGGTCTCAAAGGCGTACTGCTTGAGTGCGGTTCTCCAAAAAGGACCTCAGCCAGCCGGCCGCCGTGTCCCGTATGCCAGCCTGTCCGACACGGTCGATCAAGATCTTGTGATCGACCGTGTCAAACGCGGCCGACAGGTCCAGGAGCACTAGAGCCTGAGGGGAACGTCTATCGGCACAGTCCCGCAGCATATCCAGGACTGTGGTTACCACTGCCTCTGTTGAATGTGCCGGCCGGAATCCTGCTTGATGGGGGTCAAAGCAGCAGGATTCCTCAAGGAAGTTAGAGAGGCATTTAGCTACGCGGGCCTCCAACACCTTTGCCAGATAGGGCAATAAGGAGATGGGCCGGTAGTTTGCCTTACAAGAGGGATCAGCCCCGGGTTTTTTCAGGAGCGGTATGACCGTGGCTTCCTTAAGCGCTAGAGGAACTAGGCCGGAAGTCAGGGAGTCATTCAAGAGTGTAAGAGCAGGGGTCGAGTGGACGGAGAAACACTCTTTCAGGATATAGGGGGGGCAGCTGTCCGAGGGGGCACCGGATTTAACTCTTGTTAATAATTCCTGAAATTGATCCTGGGTTATGGGTGGGAAACTGCTAAGAATGCCAGGGCTCATCTTGATTGCCATACGGGTAGTAACTGGAACCGCAGGCTGGGGGATGCTAGCTTTAATGTCTACAATTGTCTCGCTGAAGTAGGTATTCGAGAGTCACAGAGAGACTGGGTGGGGGTAATCTTGGGGCAGACATTATCCAGGTTCGTAAGTTCGTTCAGGATCGTAAAAATATCCTTAGATCTATTTGAAGATTTAAGGATTCGGGAAGAGAAGTAGGCCGCCTTCGCAGCGGAGATAGCATTCATATACTCCTTAGGCTATTTGGGGTGTTTACTTTTCATGGAAAAAATGACTGATAAAATAATGGACTTTGGTGAAGGCCAATGGTTTATGTTATTCTGAGGCTGGAGCATTTATTGCATAACTGTGCCTTTAGCATATATGCCACATAATTTAAAGATTTCCCATAAAATGTTGCTTCAAACTTAAATGGATGACAAAAATACAGAGAATAAGCGACATAGTTTGCATTTTGTGCATAATTTAGAAAGCCTTTTCGCATATGTTGTTCCTTTAAGACCAGGGCCACTAGAAGTACGTGATTCTGCAGCAGCAACTTTTTCACATAATTATTGAGGTTCCGCATTTGCCACGTAATCTCCCAACATGTGTTTACACATAGCAAAAGGCCCTTCATAAAGGTTTACTAGTCATCTTTCAGTTGCTTATTTCTGTATTTGGTAGTTAAACTGGTACTAATGAGGGGAAATCTTTTCCTAGACAGTATAGCTTTGTATAAAAAAAGACAATAAGTCACAAAACAGTCAAGTAATACCATCAAAAAGATGTGCTACATTATGGCGCATAATTTGCCTTTTCTTTCAGATAATTTAGTCAACCCTGCCGCATAATTTGGTGCTCCCGTGATGCATAAATCCAGTGGCACTGTCTATGACACATAATTCTAGCAGCTCTGACAGTGGTAAAGCTCATGCAGGGGGGCTTGAGAGCTGTCCCTATGATGATGAAATCTGTGTCTCACAGTGGACCATGAAATATTTTCCATAATTCATGGTTCTCTGTGAAATATATAGGTTTATATACCACTACAGTATGAGTTTAACAATAAAAACATCACAATATGATAATCTATATAAATATATATATATATATACACACACACACACATATATATATATCTATATATATATATACATATACACACATACATACAAAAGCACTATGCCAGCCGTATTTAAATGTGGAGGATCCAACAAGATACCTAGAACAAATGTACGAATAAACATAGATTAACAGACTTAATACTATGGTGCAAAGGTCAAATTCCATGTTATTACCACAGTGAAGCGTAACTGACATGGGAAAGCAAATCTAAGAATCAGAGAGTCTAATCTAGACTCAGTTTGCAGCAGACAATAGCAGGGTTCATAGAAATAAAGTCTAATTATTGTGATCTTATCTCAATGCACATATTTAACCCCTAGAACTCTGGTTATGCCTAGGTACCTATGTTTATAACTATCTTACATGTTGACACATCACGGCATAAACTATACATGCAGATTCAGTGTGTAATATGCTGTTACCATTGTGGAGGGAAGGCATGGGCCTTATGACCCACAGGAGACTTCACCCTCTCATAAATAATGGTTCATAACCACACAAAGTTAATGAATAGCATATTGTGCAAATGTGCATTTATGTATGTGTATAATATGCATATATGTATATATATATATATATATATATATATATATATATATATATATATATATATATATATATATATATATCCAAAAGCAACCAGGGTTTGCAGGGATAGTTATCCAGGCAAGATGCCAAAGTTCACGCCGGGCAACAGCGTGGACCCCCCTGGTAAGGCAAATAGCCCTTGAAATAACCGGGATCTTTGGTGGACAGTTACTGTGAAATATGAACATTGCTGCACAATCTGAAATTAATTTCTGGAGGCATTTCAAGTGATTCTGTTTAAAATGTTTCCGTCGAGTGCAGATATATCAGTATACGCAGCATAAGAGGGTGAAGGGGCACAGTAAACGCTGAACATAATCCCAAAGTATTGCGATTATTGTAGTCACTTATATATAATTGGCACAAGTTGTGGCAGCTGTGGGAAGAAAATTGTGCCGGTATTCCAAGTAAGAATTTAAGATTGAGAACCATCTGGGTACATTTCTGATATAAGTTTCCAATAGTTTCACTGGCGTCGGGCCTTTGTGATCAAGTGCTGCAACTGTGCCTTTAAAAGTAGATTGCGACCATCTGTAGTCCTTTCTCGCTGTTTTACGTGTACTACAGTTCAAAAAGTAACTGACCACTGAACAATTTATGTGATCAAGACCTACAATAGGTCGAAACACATCATGAAGAATGATTGTATGGGCGTGGCTTGGCGGGCGAAGATGGCGGTCGCAGCCTTGTAGTGCTCCCGCCGGCCCGGACTTAATCCGTTCATTTATCCTGGCCCCAGAGCCCGCTGTTGATACCCAGTGGCTGGCACTGATCTAGTGAAGTCTCCTGTCTGCTCCGGTGTATCGATTCTGCATTTCTCCCCTTCCTGTGATCGGTGGGAGGCGACGGCGACGTGCGGCCTGGTGACCAGCCGGAGACCGGGGTCCTCGAGTTTCGAGACGCCTGGTGGCAGTTGCGGACTGGCGGGTGGAGGTGGCATCCTCTGCGCCGCTCTTGGCTCAGCTCTACTGCTACGGTCGCCTGTGGACCACGACAACGCCACTCGTTCCTGCGCCTTGGGCGAACAATTCTCCCCTTCGTGACCAGAAAGAGGCGACGGCACCGTGAGGCCTCGTGACCGGCTGGAGACCGGGGTCCCCGAGTTTTGGGTCGCCCGGTGGCGGACTCGCGGGTGGTGGTGGCATCCGCTGCTCCACCCTTGGCTCGGCTCTACAGCTACAGCTGCCTACAGACCACAGCGACGCACCTCCTTCCTGCGCCTTGGACAGACGCTCGTGGCGACGAGCGTGGAGGAGGCCTGTCCCGCCTTGGTGAAGCCGGGACCTCGATTTTCGCGACCTCGGGCCTGTGCCGGTCTGCCCCCTTCCTCCTCTGAGACTCCGATACTGACGTCCCATCCAGCATTTGTGGCAGTACCCAAGGGTTCCCGAGCCTTGTCGGGGGTGGTCCCCGCCCTGCCCAGTGTGCGCCATGACCAGGGATAGAGGAGGTGGCCCGCCTAAACATGGCCCTATCGATAAGTTCACAGGGCCCAGTGGTGGCTCTGGGGCGGCCGGTGGCGGCGGTGGCCCCGGACCGGATAATGCAGCGATACTGGCGGCCATCACCCAATCCCGGGACATGCTTGATGCCAAAATTGGGGCGGTAGGAGCGGATGTTACGCTGCTACGCCAGGACCTCCGCAACGCGGTGGAGAGGATCGCCGGGGCTGAATCCCGCATCACAGTGACCGAAGCGGACATTGGCGCCCTGAAGAAGAGGTTGGCGGAGGTGGAGGGTGTCCAGAAGACACTGGCGGCCCAGGTGGAGGACGCAGAAGGGCGCGCGCGGAGGAATAACCTCCGCTTCATAGGCTTTCCGGAGCGGTGCGAGAAGGACGACATGGAGCGGTTCTTGACCCAGTGGCTGGAGAGCTGGCTCCCCGAAGGGACACTGTCCGCGTGCTTTGTTATTGAGAGAGCTCACAGGGCCCTGACCCAGCGGCCACCGGAGGGTGAGCGCCCTAGGCCAGTCATCGCCCGGCTGCTGAACTATCATGACCGCGATGTTATCCTGCGGGAGGCGAGGAACAAAGGCTCGCTCACCTTCGAGAATCATACCATCATGATCTTTCCTGATTACACGAAGATGGTGCAGCAGCAGAGACAAACCTTTGTGGCCGCTAAGGCCAAGCTGAGGGGCCTGAAGCTCCAATACTCTCTCCTGTATCCGGCCCGCCTGCGAGTGGTGTACCAGTCCCGGACGCATTTCTTTGATTCACCCGAGGAGGTATTCCGCTGGACCGACGAAGCAGTGCGACTCAGACCGCATGCCCAGCCGGGGCTGGACCCAGGCAGGTCCCAGGGATCGTCGCCGGAGCGGACGGATCGCCCGAACAGGAAGGGCCGCCATCGGAGGTCTCGCTCTAAGAAGAGGTCGGCCTCCGCCAGTGCATCGCAGACGGGTGGTGCCAGGGACTCGGAGCACTCCGATACCGGCAGCTGAACATTGCTGGGACTGGATCTTATTTGCTGAGTACTGATTTGCCCCGCATTGACTGGTGAGACTGTTCTGTTATGACTTCCGTATGCCAGTCAGTTCTCCTATGAGGACTCCTGTTACTTTTCATGGGGACGCAGTGGGACTCGGGGGGCACCTTTTGTGGGCCTCAGACCCTCACAGTTGTGAGTGTTGTTGGGGGGGTGGTGAGTGTGTCTTGGTTGGGATGTTGGGATCCATTGGTATGGCGGGCCCTGGGTTCTCTGTTCTGGACCCGGGTCTCTCCATGCCGCGACAGATACTTCAATGTTCTCTGAGGTATTGGGGTGGGGGGTGCGGGGTGAGGGGGGTAGTCCTTTTGTTGCTGATGTTTGGGGGGGTCTGGTTCTGGGAGGGGTTGCTGTGTGTTCGGGCTGGGAGGGTGGGACCGCACGTGTATGTGGCTTTTGATTTTGTTGCTTTGTGGGGTGCGCCAGGGTGGGACGAAGGGCCGGGTACTGGATCCTGTGTTGATAATGGCTGATACTGTGACTATGTCTCCTCAAAAGACCCTGCGTGTTGTGACGTGGAATGTGAGGGGTATCCTGGATAAAATCAAGCGTGTGGCTGTGCTGCGTTGGGGGAAGAGAGAGATGGTGGATGTGCTACTGCTTCAAGAGACCCACATGCTGGGCTCCAAGGCCCTTAGCCTCCAGAGGTTTGGCTTTCAGCAAGTATATCACGCGGGCTTCACGAGGGGCTCGCGGGGGGTGGCAATCTTGGTACACCGCAGGGTGGCTTATGTACATGAGAAACAATGGATTGATCCACAGGGCCGGTATATTTTCATCAAGGGCCTGTTGGGTACCGAACATGTGGTTTTTGGTAGTGTGTACGCCCCCCCCCCCCTGCAGTGGGCCTTGTCTGAGTGGCTCTTTGCGCTGTGGGATGAGATTCCGGAGGCACTGACCATGGTGGGGGGCGATTGGAACGAGGTTATGGATGTGGGCCTGGATCGCCTGAGGCGGGTGCCTGTTGTGTTGGATCCCCCCCCTGCTGCTGCTCCCACCAAACTGTGTGCGACTGTAAGTGGCCTAGGCTGGGTTGATGTGTGGCGACACTTTCATCCTGCTGTGCGTGAATTCACTTATGTGTCGGCGGTACATGGGTCCTTCTCGAGACTAGATTATCTGTTTGTACCGGGTGCCTGTCTGAGTCGAGTCAGGGATGCCGCGATACTCCCCAGAGGCCTCTCCGACCATTCCCCTGTCCTAGCTACCATGACCCTCCCCTCCAAGCGACAGCCATTTCGTTGGCGGATGTCGTCTTGGCAGCTGCAGCGGCCTGAGTACGTGCGTCACCTACGCGAGGCGATTGATCATTTCTTGCACGAAAACTTGGTGGGGGATGTGGACGCAATGGTGGTGTGGGAGGCGCTGAAGCCCACGCTCCGGGGCATTGATATAGCTTGGTGTGTGGCAGCTCGGCGAAAACATCGGGAGGCCATTGTGACCGCCGTGGCCCGCGTGGAGGAGCTGGAGCAGCGTGGTCGGCTCGGGGGCGACGAAGGTGTTGTGAGGCAGCTGCTGCAGGCCCAACAGACGTACGCCTCCGTCCTCTACGAGGAAGCCCGGCAGGCGTGGCTCGCCACGCGCAGCAGGGTGTATCAGTGGGGCGACAAGTCTTGTACTATGCTCCATAGGCTTTGTCAGGCGACCTTCCAGCCCCTGGTGTTACCGGGTCTTGCGGCGGACGACGGCTCGGTCATGACCGATCCGGATTTGCTGGCGGCTAGTTTTGCCCGTTATTACGAGGCGCAATACGCTCCTCGTGATCACTTGGAGACGGCCGAGATATCTGCGTACCTTGACGACCTGCTACCGCAGGCCGTCCCTGATGAAACCAGAACCGCCCTGGAAGCCCCGCTTACGGCTGAGGAACTCGGGGAAGCCCTTGGTCAGTTAAACACTGGTAAGGCTCCCGGCCCGAGTGGCTACCCAAGCGAATTCTATAAAAAGTTTCACGTCCAGCTGGGACCTCACTATCGCCGCGCCCTGGAGGCGGTACGGGCTCAGGGAGAGCTACCGCCAGACTGGCGTCATGCCGAAATCGTGGTCTTCTTGAAGCCGGGCAGGGCGCCGGATAGGCACGACTCTTACAGACCGATTTCCCTTCTCAATATCGCGGCCAAGATTCTGGCCAAGGCCTTGGCGAACCGCCTCTTGCCTCACATTGCTGACCTGGTCCACCCCGACCAGGCTGGATTCATGCCTCACAGGGCCACCCGGCATAATATTCGACGGGCGCAGGCAGCGGTGGATGCCATGGGTGCTAGAGATGAGCAGGCGGCACTCCTTCTGGCGGACATGGACCAAGCCTTTGATTCGGTGAGCTGGACGTATCTGTTCACCCTGTTGGCCCGCCTCAACCTAGGGCCGGTTTTCTTGTCATACGTACGTCTCCTCTACACTAACGTTACGGCCTCGGTCCGTGTGGCCGGTGCTACCTCTGGGCGCTTCCATATAGGTCGCAGTACTCGGCAAGGTTGCCCGTTGTCCCCGTACCTATTTGCCCTTGCTATGGAACCCCTGGCGTCGCGGATACGGATAGATGCCCAGCTGCGTGGCTTCACCTGGAATGAGGGCTTGGTGGATAGGATTGCATTATATGCGGATGACGTCCTCCTGTTCCTCACGGATTTACGGCAATCGGGTCCCCGAGTTCTGGAGATCATGCGGGCGTTTGGCGAGGTCTCGGGTCTTCACCTTAACCTGAACAAATCGACCCTGTGGGTGCTGGGTGGCGGAGTGGTTGACGACCCCTGGGCCGCAGAGTTGCGAGTGGCGACTGATGGCCTGAAATATCTAGGCGTTTTCCTTTCGGAATCGCGGGCCGTGGCATGGGCGCGTGGAGTCTTGCCGGTGTGGGAACGGGTCCAGGCTGATGTTAAGACTTGGTCCAGAATGCCACTCACTATCTTCGGGAGATCGGCCATCTTCAAGATGGTGGCGCTTCCGAGGCTCCTATACCAATTCCAGAATTTCCCGCACCCCATTGGCCTGGAGTGGTTCCGTCAGGTTAATTCTGTGCTGGGCCGCTTCCTGTGGGATGGCGGTGCGGCCAGGGTGGCCTTGAGGACGTGCTTTCTGTCCACGTACTGTGGTGGCTTGGCCACCTCGGACCTCCTCTCCTACTACCAGGCTTCCCAACTGCTTGTCCTCAATGACTAGTGGTATAGCGACAGGGGTGATCCGGCTTATGCCCTGGAACGATTGCTCATGGGGGAACACACGCTCCACACCATCCTTTATTCGGCTCGCCTACGTCGTGGGTTGCCATCGGTCACTAGAGTGGTTTTTGCGGTGTGGCGGCAGTCCCTACGCCGCATGGGATGGTGGGGCAAATTGACAGCTGAGACGCCGCTCTGGCATAACGGCCTGCTACCGGAACTGGCGGCCCTGACCGGGTTTGAGGGCTGGGAGGCCATTGGGGTTACACAACTGGGCCACGTCATGTCCGGCACCACCCTCAAATCCTTCGAGGAGCTCCGCACAGAGTTCCAGATGCCTCAGTCCCAGTTCTTCCGCTACCTCCAGCTGCGGCATGCCCTCACCCCGAGCATCGCCGGCCTCGACTCCCTGCCGGAGTTTAGCCCGGTTGAAGCCAAAGTGTTTATGGGGGACCTGGGGGACAGGAAGGTCTCCAAGATCTATCAGACACTTGTTATTCATTGCTCCTCCACCCTACACTCCCTTCGGGAGGCGTGAGAGGTGGACGTGGGCCCCCTCGATGAGGATGATTGGAGGGAGGCGCTGGAATCCCCACGCGGAACTGCCATTGCTGTCCGGCTCCGGCTGATTCAATTTAAATACTTGCACCGCGCCTATTATACGCGTGAACGTTTGTGGAAGGCTGGTTTAATTGCATCCCCGGAGTGCCTGCGTTGTGGGGTGGTGCCTGGCTCCCTGATGCACACGGTGTGGTCGTGTGGCCGACTGACTGGGTTCTGGAGGGGTGTGTGGAGTTGCCTGGCTGAGGTCCTGGGTTGGGACCTTCCTCGTACCCACCGGCTGGGCCTACTGCATATTATGGAAGGGGTTGGGGGCAACATATATAAGCGTCACCTGTTGCTCTTAGGGCTGGTGGTGGCTAAGCGGGACCTGGCCCGGGCATGGAAGTCAGTGAGGGCCCCTCCCCTGTCTGCATGGCAGGCTGGGCTGGATTATTTTATGGGTCTGGAGAGGCCGATATTTGAGGCGAGGGGTTGCCCGCGCAAACACTACAAGATCTGGAAGCGTTGGGCCGACTACCGTGGCCTGTCCTTGGACCCCCCGGCGGAGCAGGAAGAGGACATTTGATCACAGTGACACTTTTGGCCTGAAACGGCAAAGCCCTGGTGGCATTACACCCACTTATTCCTTTTACATTTCCTTTTCTGTTGCTTTCTATACACGTGTGGTAGGGGGGGTTGGGGGGGTGTGTCTGGAGCGGGGAGGGCGGAGTTGTGGGTTAGGGCGGGTTGCTGGGGAGTTTTTATACTGAGCTTATGTCGAGTCTACTCCATCCTTTGCTGCCTATGTAATTGCTACATTGATATTGTTGTGGTGATCTTCGTGTGTGGAGATACCACATTCTTGATGCTTATTTGCTCAATAAAATTGGTTGTGAAAAAAAAAAAGAATGATTGTATGGTCTGCTGAATAAAGGTGTATTTGCCCAAGTCGGATAGTGTGGCTTGTTATGTATGGGTGCGGTTGCTTTTGGATATAATATGAGGTGATGCCCGCATTACGAGCCCTGACCCGCAAGCTAGACGTACTACAATCGTCAAACTGTCTGTGGAAAAAAATATATATATATATATATATATATATATATATATATATATATATATATATATATATATATACACACACACATATATATATACACACACACATATATATATATACACACATATATGCATATATATATATATAAACACGTTCTACAATCGTCAAATTGTCTGTGGAAAAAATTATTATATATGTACACATACACAGATGTATATATATATATATATATATATACATATATGCATTTATATACACAAATGGATATATATATATACACATATATATATACACGTTCTACAATCATATATATATATATATATATATATATATATATATATATATACCCACACTGACATATATATATATATATAAATATATATAAACACATATGCATATATATACACACACGCATATATACACATACATATAATATATATATATATATATATATATATATATATATATATATATATATATATATATATATATATATATATCCGCCTCCTAAACCAAATACAATTGCAAACAAAATAAATTGCGACCTATATTATTTGTAAGAGATCAAGGAAAGAGCTAGTCCAAACAAAAGGTACAGTTTGTAGATGTTTCTAAAAGGTACATAAACATAGGGCAATCAGTTGCAAACAGAGACAAAATAATTTGCAAACATTTCACTTCAACAGATCTTTCTGAAATAGTTGAAACAATGATGATGGTTGCTTAGAAAATGAAAAGGGATGTCAGTAATTGTAAAGACAATAACAATTAATGTTGGAATTACTGGAAAGACAATATCAGGAGTCACCTTAATCTCTTAAGGGTATTGCTAACCAGAGGTGACAAGAGATCGCAGGTGGTAGGAGACGCGGGCATGCACAACTCGTTAAATAACTAAAATGGCATGGACACTACAAGAAACATGCACTAGTACAAGCAGGAGGGGGAACTATTGAAACACCAGCTTGGCATGGAAATCCCAAAATGTGGATTGTGTACCCGTGCCTTTCCAAGAAATTCCAACCCCACTTTTGTTTATTAGTTAGTCTCCACCTTGGACATGTGAGTTGGACTACGAAAAGGTGAAAAAGTAATCAAAAGAGAGCAGAATTTAAAGATCCACCTCCTTGAAGGTTCTTCCTGATTCAGTCTTTGGTCAGCTTTCCCTACGGATATCACAAGGCTAAAGGTTTGCATTTCGTCCTCGTCGCAATGCACAGGCGGTTGAGGTCCGCCTGCAGCTGCTGACCTCTGCTGCATGGACACCCACCCCAGCTGCTCACGGTTTATCAATAATTTAAAAATAAAACTAGGACAAGACTAATAATACCTGTGTCTAGACTTGTGGAAGCGTGTGGGCTTCACGCACTGCAAGGCCAACATCGCTTAAGGACTTCTAGACCTGCTTTCAATCCTATCCCCATATGCCATAGCCATGGGGGGAGGGGCTAGTGTGCAACACAGCACATCATGCATGAAAGTGAACAGCCTAGCCAGACAAAATGATGCACCAATAGGTGGCCAAACCTTACAGCTAAGGCACACAGACCACTGACAATGGTCCAAGAACAAGGCCATCACTAGGGATAGAAATAATTAACATTTAAGTGGAAGGCACATTATTTAAGTTTTTAATTGTAATCAAACAGTTGTGTGAACTTCACACATTGTTTACTAACACCGGTGAGTTGTGAAAGGTTATTTGCTTCACCAGTCAAGGAGACAGCATTCCCTAATTCGAATGGAAAGTTTGAAGCATTTGCAAACTAATTTACCTCTGATACCAATCAGGAATATTTTTATGAGTGGTCCTGTGGTCAGTGATTCTGCTGAAGGCCGGTACTCTTCAGGAAGAGCAGACAGAGTAAGGCAACAAAGACAATGGTTTAAAGGTTAAACATAGATATGATCTCTGTTATGTCCTTCCTTTATTTCAGTGTCCTGACTCAACCCTGATACTTAAACGCCTCCACTCCCTTTAACAGTTTAAGAAGATGAAAGGGCTAGCAGTGTCAGTAACATGCTCCACAAACTTCTCTCAGACACCTTAAAACCCCAGGAAAGGGCAGCTGAGGCTAAAGCTGCCCCAGATACTGAAACCAGTTTTAGCAAAAGCTAATTGGAAAATACCTGCTCGTGCATGGTGATGCAGCTGCACGCAAGCTAACTCATACGTGGCCATCTTGGAATGGGTGGGCATGTGCCATCACACAAAGGCATCCATTTTGGCAATTTCAATTTACCGCTGCAACATGGCTGACGCCCTACTTAGAAAAGCCGTCGAATAAGGAACAGACAATTTAAAAAGGCAAGAAAACCATCTAGTGACAAGTAAGGGGCTGGATAAAAGCCCACTCTATTCTCTGCATTGCAGACAAGAGGTTTTTGACAGTGGACAGTAAAAGCTGTCTGTAGGCAAGACTGAAAAGAGCCCTCACGCCCAACAACCTTTCTTGGTTCACCAGAAACTTGACAATCAATCATCACATGTTCACAGGAAAGTAATCTTTTTAAAAAGCAGGGTTTGCAAAGGCATTGTATTAAAAAACCAGAATGGGTGCTTTTTGTGTAAATCCACTTGCAGTGTAGAACATGTTATCAGCCTATAACCACTCTCACGAGTCAATCATCCGCTTTTACAATTTACATGCCTAAAACTGAGGCCGGTTATGTGCCATCGCGATATCTAGAGTCTACTTTTCACACACTTTTAATAGTCAATCACTTGGGATTTGATGTCGGGACTGTGAGCTACAACAGTGAAGATGGCCACTAACGTTAAATGGTTAGCAGGTTAGTACTTGATCTGCAAGACTGCATGCAGTTAGACATTTTCTAATAATGCAAACAAATGACTAAGAACTTCAATATGTCGAAAAGTACAATATTCTTGGACAGTTTTAACTTTAAGAAACAATAGAACAAGAATGTAGACCAACAGACAGAAAGGTACCTGAGCGAGAGGCTTGGAGTCAGTAATACTTTTCAAGAATATCCTTTTAGGGACCAAGATTCTGTACTAAACAGAGCAATCAATAAAACTGATTTGTACATTTAAACCAGTTACCACCTTGTGAATTTATAGTTTGGAAACTGATTTATAGTCTTTGACAACCTCACTCCCCACTGTTAATGGGTGTGAACAATGAGTGTACAAGTGTAATGATAATTTCCCTAAGTCAATAAGACTGATGTGTAGGCTTAAACCAGTTATCATCATGTGACTTTATAGCTAGCACCTGATTTGTCGTCATCTTTGAGAACCTATCTCCCCACTGTTAACATCTGCTTATGATGAGTGTGAACTAGGAGTGAAGACGTGTAATGATAACTTCTGTAACAGGATTGGTGGCTCCTTCCAACTCTACAGTTCTTTACAATGTGGTCTCCACTCAGACATAGCAATGGAAAAATCTTAGTGTAGCTAATTGAAACTATGGTTAATGGGACATTACTTGGTTTACTGCCTCACTCAAGCCAAGTTTAAGATCTATTTCTAGATAATCCATCACCACTACCCATCAAGGAGGAGATGGGTGTAGCAACGTGTGAGTCAAGAACAAAAGTACGAGAAGAAAAAAATGACGGAAGAGTGAGGACGGTCACATATGTATTACGTTTTCAGAGTTACAGCATGTATGTCTTTACAAAAAGAACCATTTTGCCTTTATTCTAAAGGACTTGGACGAACCTCTTTGAGGAGCTCCTCCTTCCTCTCTTCCCCATCCAGCCTGAAAAACAGATGTTTGTGTGCGTCAGTATAGCAGAGGGAGCACGCCTTCCTAGCTACATACCCTAGCCTTAAGCATTCATTCCATAACCACCTTCCACTCCCACTCGCCAACAACACAGCCATTATGGAATGATGGTTAACAGCAAAGACACCAACACCTGCTGCATAAGCAAGGCAAGCGGACGAGTAACATCTAGGCACATGAGCAGAGAGAACGATTTTAACTTTGGAATAAAGCAGACAGCAAACTGACAACTTCTATTAGCCTTTCAGATCAGAATAGATGTTACTCTACATAAAACTTTAGAAAATGTTGGTCTCTGGGACCTACAAAGAAATACACAACCAGCAATGAAGAAACTTTATTTCATTAATTAACAGAATCATTTTACATGGTACGGTAAGATCATTCATCACACAATCGGCAACAGAAGCAGAAGACAGCATGTGATTAGGAACTTACTTGTAACGTAGGCTCGCTTTTCTTCAATACAAGCCATATGATCGGTTGGCTATATTGACACCAAGTTGAGGACTCAAACACATGATTTATCAGAAGCAATTAGAGTAAATCTGCAAGCTGCTCCCTAATTATGTGGTACCAAATCTGAACAATTTAACTGGCTTGCAAACCTACCACCAGAACTCCTGGCTTATCACATTTCGTAGTCATGATGTGCTTCATCTACACACAAAACTTCATTATGAGGTACAAGATTTTTTTAAACAAATAAAATTAAGCTAGCAGATCAGTGATTTGTCTAAGCAAACAAAACATTCCTCCATAAATCTAATTCTTGTTTCATCAACATCCAAGCAATCAAAAAGTTGGCACTGATAACTTACAGAGCTAAGCTAACCGCAAAGTTTGACCCTACTGTTTCCCTAGTACCAGATATCTCCCAAGGGTTTGGCAAACACTGGTTTACAATATTGACTTTTAAACAAAGATGTTATACAGCCCCTTTTAAGAAAGTATCAAAAACATTTAACGCATTGATGCAAACTTTTGCTATAAGGAAAATTACATAACCAGCATACATCTACTATAATAACATTTGCTTAATGAGAATCAATCAAATTAAGTTTAAAACGAGATTATTGTTTAAACTATCAAACAATATTACTAAACATATTTACAAAAACATTTCTTTTTAAACCACTAAATTTAATATTTCTTTATACTTAAATGTCCTCTTCTTGTAAGCTCTATTATTTGAAGAAAATATATATAGTACAGTTTAGCACTTTAGTATCACCTGTATGAAAGTGAGAAATACTCTTAATTCTGTACTCTTTGTGCAAAAAAGTATAGAACTCTCATACAAGAATCTTCAAGGTTCACATTTTAATCACTTCTTAATATATTTTCTGGGCCACAGTGGCACACCAACACTGAAATAAGCAAATCATTAAATGTATATAACAAATGTATGGTAGCAAGGACCACAGGGTCTTCACAAAGAAATATTACATGTCACACAATCGAACAGGAGAATGTCACAATCATTGGTGAAACTCACAGAACGTATTTATAGAAAAAGGAACTGTGCAGTAAACAAACCAGAGACACACTCGTAGGCACTTGAATTGTTCAACTGAATATCAGCATGCAATACAATTTAGGAGACATGAGACACCCAGAAATCATTGAAAGGAAATTCAAGTGACTTCTCCAAATACTGAAGTCCATCCACAAACCTTTGGTAAAGCCTTTATTTGCAAGCAGTGTTATTGAGAATTAGCCTCCCTCCAACTGCACTATCTTAAAAGTCAGGGGGTAGTCAGGCTGATCCTTATGCTCTTATGTAGGATTATGTTCCTCCGACTACATTAATCTCTTTGCGAAACAAATGTATTTGAGATTGCTAAATATTATAAGGCATTCCAGAGAAATAATCTGTAATCTCTTTATCACCGCCTTATTTCAGGAAAGAAACATGGGCAGTTTTGTGGCATGTAATAAGAAATAACACTTCCCCATAGATGGCTATGGGTAATTCCAAACATGTCAGCACAGAGCAAGAAACAAGCAAAATGCTTCTAGTTTATAGATCAATAAATGTACAAGTCCAATTCACAAAATGAGTCCACGCATATGTAATACTCATCATTCATAAACAAATATCTTGGAAAATTTGCAAATATACGTTTTATCAGGAGTATCATCATTAATGTGTCTCAAGCTGAGGTTGAAAAACCAATTCATGTCAGTTATGAATTCTATCATTAGCAAATTGTGCACAGTCATCAAAAACAGACCTGGTCAAAAATGTTTACACAAAATTTGGTCTTGAAATGGCTCCTCAATTGAACCAAGTGTGCTTCTCCTCTACCTGTATTTGGACCAATGCCAAGCTTCGTCAATCTGCGAGATCCGTATTAAACTATTAATCGACTAGGTGAAAATATTGGGGAATGCAAAATCTATGGTCACTTTGAGCATCAATGAACATCAATTAAATCATTGCACTCAAAGAACAATATCTCTGTTCGTTAAAGGTCCAGAAGTTATATAAACACAAACATACGTTGCTGGTACATGGATAGTTACTGCGGAAGTATGACTGGGCTGGAGAACTTTTTGTCATATGATCAGGATCTGACGAATGAGTGACTAAATAACTCTTTACAAAACTATTAGGGATTCGTATCTCATTAAAGCAACACAAAGATTTGGAGTAACAGTATCAATCGGATATCTGCCCTTTGTATGGATATGAAAGGAACCATAATATTTTTGTACTGATAGGATGCAAAAGTCATGAAGCAATACATGCTATATTTACTAATATATATTAATATAGTTGGGTTTCAAGGCTTAGTTTGACACACCATTATAACATAAAGGAGTACAATTTAGCTTAGAAAATAAATTGGGTTTTTTTTGTCAGTGCTCCATGAAGAACATTTCTGTACAATTCTGTCTTTTTTCCCCTCGCTAACACATATTTCATCCATAATAGATGGGCAAGCCTTGGGATTTTTCAAGGCTGTCAAGAATAAGTCAAAGACAAGAGCATCGATGCAATATCTTGGCCACAGTATACAAACAGTGGATAACAGCACAAGTGACTATTTGCAAAGCTCAAAAGAGATGTGAAGCACCCCGGAAAAGGTGTGATTAAGGATGTTAAAGGATACATTATAAGATGAGCGAAATAACACATACTGCTTATAGATGATGGGGCACAGGCTATGGAGGAAGAAGAGTGAAAGACAGATTGAATTATTGTAAGGGGATGGTATGGTAAATAATTGTAGGATTAGGTTGATACTTGGTGCTCCACTCAGGCTTGCACTCAAGATTCTGTACTTGGGTTACATTACCTTGATTACAGTGTGTCCCTACTTAGATGATCTTATTGTGTCTAAACGCAGAGTGTGACAATTATGTGGAAGTCCCAGACTGGACGCTGAATTCAGGATAGTAGAAAGCTCATAAGACATTTTAAAGTGTTAGAAACTCGGACGCCATCATGTAGTACGTTTCAAATTGGCCCCAGATCGGATTTGGTGAGAATGCTCAGAGTTAACAGTATGCTTAATGGTGGCAAACAAGAGCACTGAAGTCATGATATTAGAAAATGTGAATGTAAAAAAAAGTTAGAATTGGGGTGGTTGGGGATTGGCTTATAAAATGAAACACAGAAATCTGACGAAGACCCAGCAAAGGCTCCAATTAAGTCTAGTCTTTATATGAACCATGAGTCGACAGATCCAATCCTGCAAACCAGTGCTAAAAAAGTAAGCTGTCTGGGCAACTATGAAGTTCGTACCTAGGAAATAAGGTGGTCCTAGTAAAGGAAACAGGCAACCAGAAGGCGGGTGTTGTCAAGGTTGAAGTTCCGGTGTACTATGGCCTAAGATGGGAAGGCGCCTGGGTAGGGAGCTTGTCCCGTCCACTTTGTTTTCTAGAGCTCAGCACCCTCTGATGCACAGATCTTACCTGTTGAATGGTGTGGTGTGCACTATCCTTGCACCCTCCAAAAAGAGAGTTTGCAGTGCTGTCTTCAGCAGAGATCATGATTTGTCCCTGTCCCTATTTTTATTCATGTGGGAATTCTTATGTCTGTATCCTCCCAGTGTGTCATCACGGGCTCAAGACACTTGAGTTCTGCATCGACATCCTCTGTGGGGCGGACAGCAGCCTGTGGATTGGCCGTGGTTTGTCCAGCGGGGGCGTCAGGCGAGTTTCATGATCAATAAGTATCCATCTCAGGTGTCTCTAAAGAATCCAAGAACAGTGCAAGGACTGTTGGGTCGGTGAATTCCTTCAGGGTGCTGTTGACAGTAAGCAGCATCATAGAGGGTTTAAGTAGCCCATATTGGATCCCCAGTTTTCGAAGTAAGGGCCTCATCGCCAGGAGTTATTTCAGACACACCCTTGTATCTTGAAAACAAATCTGCTGATGTGTAAATGGGCACACTCTTGTAGAGGAAAGATCCATTGTGCTGTTTTGCTGCGGTCACCAATTGTCTAGCCTAGTGGTGGTAGCGGAGGCATGCTATGATCGGTGTGGGTATAGGTTGGTTTAAGGTTGTGCTCGTGAGTAGACTGCAGGCACATTGGAATTCCAAGGTTGGTACAAACGTAAGGCCAGTGAGCACGGGGAAGAGGGACTTCAATAAACCAGCAATGCCATCCGTATCCGCCCCTTCAGGGATACCCACAAAAGGGACATTGTTCTTCCTACTCCAATATTCTACGTCCACCAGTTTCCTCCTTAGGGCCCACAGTTCTTGACCCAAGTCCAGTTGGTTCTCAAAAACTGTGTGTCTGTCTTCCGATGCCTCTATTTTCCATTCGTGGTATCCAAATGAGCTTGGAAAGCTCCCAAGTCCTGGTTGTAGGGATTTCATTTCACAGGAAGTGGATTTCATATCCACATGGACTGAGTTGATAGATGATTTAATAGAGATGAGCTCATTTAGCCGGGTTCCAGCGTGACTTTGGCCTTCTTTGACAAGGGAGGCTTCTGCTTGCCTCCCACCACTTCTGTAAAAATGAATTGGAGCAGCGCCTTGCCCTTTGACTTCAGAGGCAACTGGGGTCAAGACAGGAGGCTTGGCTTATGGTCACAGGCACCACGGGGGAATTGGACAGGGTTCTCCTCAGCGAGAGTTCCAGTAGGGGTCAATAAAGACCATAAGGTCGAGGTACACAGTTAGTAAGCTGCCCACTAATAAATATCAAACAATCTCCTCCTGAGGAAGAGCAAGGACTGCGTCACCAGGGTGTAGATCCTGTAGTCCTCTGATGGCCATACCCCAACAGCTCCCTGGAAGCATGTGCCATGAAGTGCGAGAGGGAATTATCCCAATGTCAGGTTCGTCAGCGGTGTGGCGAATAGGCCGCACACTAAGGTCCCTCAAATGATGGCCGAGGAACAGGGCCTTAGGTAAGAACAAGCAGAGATGCAGAGCAAGAACAAGAGAGATGCATGGGCCACCTTGCAAAAGTAGCCCCGTTTCGGGGGTCTCCCACAATTCAAGTCAACGTCCTAAGTGGGACAATATGCTGGTCTCGGATCTTCAACACTGCTGCTGACGTCTCTATTCAGGTATGGAAGTTAGGGTGGATTTTGCTGGTGGGCCAATTTGATTGATAAACTGTATTTATAGTTCTTTCAATATCCTTTTTTCATCTGTTTGTATGGTTATCGTTTAACAGAAATACACTGGATGGATTGAATAATGTCATGCGGCAAAGTTGAGGTACTAATCTTGTTGATATCATCCTAGCGTGCTTGCATGCAGAGATACACATTCTGCTGTATGTGCTTCCTACTTCAGGGTCTAGGTGACTGCGCATTGTCAGTCAATTTGCTTCATGAAAGATCAGGCTGCCTCAGGACTGATGAGATGATCTGTTTTCAGTTCTTTTCAAAAGCATCACAGAGCACATTAATTCTAACAGGCTGTGCAGTTTTGAGAATTATGTGTACTTCCAAAGCTGTTTATAATTAGATTATCTTTAATTGCCTAGCAGTTAAGATAATGACGGAGACTTACTAGATGACTGCTTGCTAAATGTTTTGGTTTTTATTATTTAGTGTTCTGTTTTATCTGTTTCATAAGGCAAATTCCCCAAACCACTGTAAAGGTGTTCAGAAGTGGCTCACTTGTGGCAAGCATTTCATACAGCCTTGCTGCCTATTTTTAGTATTCCAGGGACGTGCATTGGATCTGTCCATTCCCTTCATGTCCTCAGCATAGACAAATGTGGGCTATTCCCATGTCTCCACTTACTTGTTGCAACTCTTTTACTGTGTATGCTCTTATTTTAATGCTGCACACGCCTCATCCTATATTAGATTGAATCAAATACAGCGGTGTGTCCAAACTGTTTTTCTACATAACGTTACAACAAAAGAGTGTCCAACTACACTACAAACTTCAGATTATTGGAATTCCTAAACTCGTACACATCTGAACCATTAGTAACTTTTGTGCTCATTAGCTACGTTTTTTGGGCAACATCAAGCTCCAAAAAATCAAGTAAAACAAACAAACGCAACAAACAAACACACACACACGTTCCAATTAGAAACTATAGGCCACAAAGAGACTGATAGGTGGAAAGATACAGGCTGATGTAAAAACAGGAGAAAAGATAACTCCAGGTAGATGGATACCATAGAAAGCAATACGGCCTAAAATCGAGAACATGACGGATGGGATCAGTATCCATATCGACAATTAGTACATTCATAGACCTCCCAATTCAGATTTTTAAAACCTCACAAGTCCTGGCTACCAAACCTTTTGCAGTAACTTTTTTTTAGGAGTTAATGCAATAACTCTTCTTTTGTAGGAGTTAATGCAATAACTCTTCTTTTGTAGGAGTTAATGTGTAAATTTAATTTAAAGTATTACGGGTGGCAAGCTTTAGAAGAATACCACTATACGCAACATGGATGGTTTCTCATATTCCTGCTCTCCTCTGTAAACGGAACCCGCAAATAACTAATAAATTCCCCAGTTGTCATGATGTAGGGGACTGGATGCATATGGTAAAGATTTGCCGGTTTCCTCGTGGCGTTTGGCAAGCAGTAGCTTCTTACATAGCTCAATATCTTGGATTATAGGTGTTCTTATGACCTTTAGTGGTATCATTGACTGCATGACACTGATGAGTCTATACCTGAATATTCTTTAAGAAATTGATCTATTCAAATAAAAAGAAAATATTTTTGGAAGAAAATCAATACCAAATGATACAACCGGCATCAGAAGCATTTAGACTTTTAGAAATGAATTCAGGATATAAAGACACATAAGAGTAAAAAGTATTTCTTGTAGTGCGATAGGCGGTAAAGTTACTCATTATTTTAGGACCTAATAAAATTCTACTTCATCCCTTTCTGTGTTTCATCAAAGGGACCTATTTATTTTACAAAGTTCTTAGGGAAAGAATCCAGGACAACTTGCAGTGCGGAAGACTACTTGCTTCACCACCTCAGACGGGGAGAAGCACTTTTGTCTGTGACCTTTTTGGATGTCTAACGTCAGCCAAAGGAGGATGAATCTGAACATAGCCTTGGAACGAGTATCTGGAGATCTGCTGGTGTATCTCGTATCTACACATTTGTTCATGGATCATAGATCTGGACTTGCATGTGGACGTCTGGTCATGGGTCCGATATCTGCATGCCTGGTCTTGGATCAGGCATCTGCAAGTATCGTCTTCTATTAGATACCAGCATGTCTGATTTTGGGTCCGGATAAGGAAATCTGGTATGGTTCAAGTCTTCTCTTCGATCACAGATCTGGAAGTCTGTTCTTTGATGAAAGACCTGAAGCCTTGACACGGACCTCAGGTTTATTGATATCGTTTCAAACACAAGGAGATGATGGACGGAGCGCTGAAACTTTTCAGACACTCACCCCCAGTCACAGATCTGAGTTGAATCCATCATCATTCTTTAGCTCACTTCGCCACTTCAGTTCAGACCCAGCCATATGCAAATCAGTCTTGACCCTGTGCCTCATGGGAACAGTCCGGCCCGAACTGCCAAGCCAGGTCTTCCCTGAACCGGAAACAAGCATCCTGGGACTGGTTTCTGGGTAGTACCCTTCATCAGCCAGGCTAGCTTGAATTCAGTGGCAAAGTGAGCAAGGGACCAACGTCTGGGCATAACCTCCCACCCGAGTGGGACGGGTATGCCCAGACGTGGGACCCATGCTCTCCATGCCAAGCCATCCTGGCTGATGAGGACTGAAAGCCCGAAACCGTTCCTTGGATGCTTGTTTCCAGTCCAAGGAGTAGCTGGCCTGACAGTTCGGGCTGGACTGTTCGGATTGGGCACAAGGTCAAGACTGAATTGCACACAGCTGGGTCCAAACTGGAATGGCATGGTGAGCAAAAAAACTATTGATTTTAGGCTCAGATCTCTGTACTGACATTGTTCTGCATTCTGTCCATCAATTGTTCTTTTTGCATTTATTGATCTCATTGTTATCCTTCACCAGTCGTGCTTTGGTAGTTTGTTTTTCGCTGCCACCTTGAGATTAAGCATTAGTTCTTTTCCAGTTTTAGTGTCTTAATTTTACCCTAAGAAAATTAATACTGTTCTACCTTTCTTTTAAAATACATAAATTAACTGGCCACGTGAAAATAAATAACTTGTTTTAATAATTATCTTACATGCAGCAATTGAGGCTTGTGTTTTTTAAGTACCAAAATGTGGCCATTTATTTTACAATTTATGGTGACTGTTTCCTCTCTACTAGTGGGCAGTATTTATTTGATAGTTTGCTGCTCAATTCGACTGCACTCAAATGTAAAAATCACAAATGAAACCACTTACATCTCAACTTTCACTCTTCAGCCATCATTAATATGCAACTTCTCTCACAAATGAATTAAGATCAGCAAGTCTAAATAAACCCCCTACCAACATGTCGCTTAAATAAAATGGAAATTGTATGCCATCATACACACATCAGCAAAACATTTATTCAACTTGGATGACATGAAGGAAAATGTGAGAGTTAGGAGGATGGGTAAATGAATGCATGAAGGACTAGCCAAGTAAACCTACACCCTCTCTCTCCCCTGGCAAGCAACAACACGTCTTGCTGGTGCCCTCCACAGCCGCTCATGAGTTGGCCTCAAATAAAGCATTTTTAGTCTTAAGCTTTCAGCCTGTCAGTGGACCTGGTCAAGCTTCAGTTTTTGTTCCTGAGCATCCATTATAAAAATGTCTGTTCTGCATCCAACTGAAAGAATATGGGTGTTCAATTAGGCTCCTACTCCCTTCAAATGTAGTGTCCTTATGTGTGGCTTTAAGTAACATCACCCTCTTGTTGGAACGTAGCTTGTTAGTAGGATAGCCCCATGCCAATGTTACTGCAGGTGCACCACATGGCCAGATTGCTTCAGCAGGATACAAGCAAGGATGTGATGTTGGAGGCCTGGAGCTTCAGCTCTCTAGGAGCAATTATTTTTTGAACATGTTAGGGATAGATGTTTCTTAAAATCCACCACAACCCATAACATCTACCACAACTGTGTGTCGTTTTGATTTTTCAATTTAAATTGTAATTCATCTTTAGGGATTTTGCAAGTAACATCCTTAGGGAATCCCTCATTTCCACTACTTTAGCCAAATATATAGTCCTTCTATTGATGCTTACTTTAAAAAGTTTGAGAACATCCTTGTGTACCAAAGTAAACAGGAGCTTCTGCAGACTGACCCAAAACACCTTCTGCACACCTCCCATGTGAAAAGCTCAAACCTTAACCAACCAGAGGCCAAGATCTGAAAAAATATATCAATTCACAAACTGCAGAGAAAATATAAACCTGCAAATCTGAAAAATACGAATGTACAACAAATTACATAGGGTTTCTACAGTATTGGTTAATAAAACAAGCTATAAGATTATCAACAAAGGATTCAAAAACAAAAAACCTAGGTTCTGATTCACAAAAGCGGTCAAGTATCCACAAAAGTTTATACAACATACATGGTTAAACAATTGCATAACTGTACTCCATGACCATGTACAGTTATGAAGAAGTATAACCCACACAAGAAGTGCGGAGGGGATGGATAGGCATGGTCTATCGCAAGACTGCATCAACACCCACAAACCTCTGAGTTTGTTCACTAATTCAAATTCCTCTCTCATCTTTTTCTACCATGGATATAGTCGGTGTGAAGGGGAATGACAAGGAGTATTTCCAAAGGGAGAAGACAAGCTTCTGCACAGCTGGCTGTGTTTCCCAAATGAGGGGTTGTACAATGCATACAACCGCGCACTGTTGAATCAGCTTGTCACCTAACATGTAGCACATTTGTAAACCGTGACTGGTGATGTTTGCAGGGATACGACGTGAAATGCTTAGTGTCCTTAAACATCTCAGAAATCAAACTATTAGTATATACATTGACTGTAGATTCTGTGAAAAGAGCCAATGTACTAGGTCAAAACTCTTGCCCTAGATTGATTATCTTAAGTATTTACATCAAGAAATTCCATTTCACAGATTATTAAATGTATTTCCTTTGTTTACGAAAATTGATCAATATTCCAAGATTTACATCCACGCTTAAAAGTGAAACCGCTCTCTAGTTTCTACGCAGTAGATGATCTTTCCTAGATTGGGGCAGTGAAATAATGGACAAATATTCACTGATTTAGGGAAGGAGTTAAAGACTGAGTGTTGCATGCCCTTGCCAGTATTGATAGCAATTCCTCCGAGGAGCAAGTTTAAGACTTTGAAGTCAGATCATCCAGCCCAGAGATTTCCCCAAATGGATGATTTTATTACTGTACTCATTTCATGTCCCCCCAATAGGTCGATTGAGAAAATGCCCAATTTATTTCTCTCAGAAGTTCACAGCTATTGAGAAACAAGTTTCTTTCTTAGAATATGAGACAATACAAAATTATTTGAAAGACTGATTAATGGGTATACTACTTATATTTTCTAAAGTGGGGGACGGCAGTTGTACTACTCGCCAACTTGAAACACATATTTTTCTCAAACAATGATGTGTCTTAGCTCCATGTCTTTTTAACCTTTTTATGGCCAATTTACCATTGTATTTTAAAAATGTTAATACTCATTCACCTAACCTTGCAAGGCAAAATATAAAATATTTACAGTATGCAGATGACTCTATATTGTTAAGTCATACTGCTATAGACCTATGAAGACTGATAGAATCATTTAATAATTATATTCTAGCTAATGGTTTACAAATGAATACTTTGCCACTGGATTCAAGCAAGCCGGGCTGAAGAAGGCTGGATAGCCAGAAACCGGTCCTCAGTAGCTTGTTTCCGGTCCAGGGAAGGCATGGCTTGGCAGTTCGGGCTGGACTGTTCCCATGAGGCACAGGGTCAGACTGATTTGCATATGGCCATGTCTGAACTGGGGTGGCAGAGTGGGCTAAAGAACGGTGATGGATTAAACCCAGATCAGTTGACTGGGGGTGAGTGCTTGTATTGTCAACGCTCCGTCCATCATTTCCTTTGGTTTTTCTTTGTTCGCCATAAGTTGGCAGGGTATGCTCAGACGTGAGTCCCTTGCTCACTTTGCCACTGGATTCAAGCAAGCCGGGCTGAAGAAGGCTGGAATGCCAGAAACCGGTCCTCTGTAGCTTGTTTCCGGTCCAGGGAAGGCATGGCTTGGCAGTCGGGCTGGACTGTTCCCATGAGGCACAGGGTCAGACTGATTTGCATATGGCCATGTCTGAACTAGGGTGGCAGAGTGGGCTAAAGAACGGTGATGGATTAAACCCAGATCAGTTGACTGGGGGTGAGTGCTTGTATTGTCAACGCTCCGTCCATCATTTCCTTTGGTTTTACAAATGAATACTACAAAAACAAAAATATTGACGATAGGTTCGAGTAAAGCAGATATGAGAGTATGGAATATTAACGGGTTAAAGACTGAAACAGTAACATTCTAGAAGTATCTAGGTATCTCATTTGATGACAGATTTTCTTTTAAATAGCACTTCACAATTTTAAAAGTGAAAGCTACTGCACTGTCTTTTGCTTTTAGAAAGTTGAGAGATACGTTGGTATGTCCGAACCATGAGCATTTACTCAAGGTAATGAAATCAAAGCTGATTCCCTCCTTGGATTAAGGGTCAGGTATTTCTTTTAGGCAAAGACTTAAAAATTCTTGATAATTTACAAATAAAAGCTTTTAAATCGGTCTTCAGGGTTCCAAGGAATGTCGGGCACGCCGACGTCAGATTGGAATTCGGCTTGAAAAGACAAACCTTAATAAGACAATCTTTGCAAGTGGTTGGAGATCTTATCTAACTGAGAGCCTAAATAATTTCAAGTCTCAGCCCTTTGAGCTTATAGCTAGAAACAAAGCTGCGTTCAGGCAGATATTAAATCAATCGGCCAACTTCTTATCGATTATATTTGATAAGGAGGAGTTTGCAAAAAAAGGCATGCCTGGTCAGTCATGAATTCATTTAACAAAATTGGAGCCACAACATTATTTTACTTCCCATTTAAAACCATTTGTAAGGGATAAATTCTTGTTACGATTTGGGCGATATCCCACAAAGGACGGAATTCCTTTATGGGTAAAAAACTAGCCAGCCATCAAACAGTTGAACTGTTTAACTTGCTAGTGCCAATCACTAGCCAAAGTATAATACGGGGCAGTATCAGAGAGACCAGAGAAAAAACACTGCAGTGTTTCAGATGAGTGTCCAAACACCTCAATAAAGTCACTAGTACTCCAGAGTCCAACAGATTCCCAATCGGTTTAAGCAATATCTGAGTGCGGTCCAGATATATATGCACGTTTTGTGTACAAATTTAAAAGCATGGGGCACAAGAGAATAATTGTGAGGCACTTAAAGGTAATGGGAGGATTTTGAACTGTAGGGGATGATAGAGATCATTTGTGCTTTTTGACAAAGAAGATAGCCAAGCAAAGACCAGCAAAATAAATGCCACTTCTGCCAGACCGCGAGACAAGATGTCACACAAGACAGCATAAAATAGGATAAACCAAGTGCACATTTAGTGTACTGACACCACTTATTTATCACAAATAACATGAGAATTAATTTAGAACAGTGTGGAGGGGACCTAGCAAATGATTCTACCCAACAAGCTTCAGTTTCTACTGGATTATTGGCCTGTACATCAACATGACAGGTAGGGAAAATTAGAAACGGGGCACAAATCAGAAGGGTCCTTTAGGTCAACAGATGGCTTCTACAGGGAAGGGAACACTACTGTCTAATTGCAATTCTGCTACAAATAGGTGTGAGAACAACAAGGTATTGATAAGATATTGTATCCAAGGAAATACAATCTACCAGTCCCTTTTAATATTCTTCAGGGTTCTTGGGTTGAGGTGCTAGGTGGGGAAATATCAGCTGGAGACCTTCAATAAAACCCAGTAAGAATAGGTGATACTTCATTAACTAGCATAAGGGAGTCAAGTTGAGTAGCCTGTGGCCTCTAGTTTTCTACGCATATCACGATTCACTGAATCTATTCAAGAAACTGGGATAAAAGGCAATTGAAAAGTACGAGATGAGCCTGGCTCGAAACCATGATGGCCGCCTGATCTCTCGGCTCCGCCGACCCTCTCGCCTTTCTCCCGTTTTCCGCCTCATCCTGTACTTCATCCTGCACACGAGTGGCGGTAGCGGAAACGGGAGGCGAACCCGGACCTGCCGATGTGCTTCTCTGCTCGATCCCGGCTGCGAGAGTGCCGAGACGCCTCCGCCTCCTCCTGGCGCTGCGCGGCTGTGCTGGGCCTTTGTTCTCTCGCTGACCGGCCCTGTCCACAACGACGGCCGCCATTCCAGGCAGATCGGAATCGACCGACTACGCGTGGCAAGCGCGTCTTGCCCCCTGCATCTTGCCCTACCGCCTCGCAGGCTTTGGGCGCCGCTGCTGCGGAGGCAACATTGTATTCAATCCTCAGCCCGGGGACGGCTTACCTGCTACTTTGTTTCCTGGCGAGTAGTGCCGGGCGCCATTTTACAGCTTGCCTTTCTCTCCCGTGACGGCGGCTCCCGGGCTGCTTTTGAATACGCGGACGTCTGCCCACGCTGCATCGGCACTGAGTGATCATGGAGTGTGCCTCCCCTGTCCCCTCGGTTGGGCAGTGCCATGGTGTATATCGGCGTAGTGACCGGCTGCCTGTGGAGGGTGACGACGGCCGTATCCCGGGACAGTACTGCGATTGTTTGCCCAGTGGAAATACTGTGTCCTTTCTCCCTGCTAAACCGGTACTGCTTGGCGACATCCTGGGAGCCCTATGTACTTTAAGAGCGGCTTTTGGTATCGCTGGCCGCGAATTGGGAGATCGGCTGGATGGGATTTTATCGACGACACCCATGCCTAAACGCGGATGCCTCTGGGAGCAGGACACTATGCCACACCCAGCTTCTACCCTCTTTCCCTCCTCTCCGGTTGCTACTGCCACACTGGGGGTTCGAGACCCTACTGCTGCTGGGGTGCCAGCTGTTACTTCCTCGAGGAGGCTTGAGGTCTCTGGAGATGCGATGTGGCTGGGGAAAAATGCCCGGGCGCCACGTTTGGCGACTCCTCGCGGGGGTACTGGCACGACTTGCTCTTCTATCCTGGAGTGGTTCCTACTGACTGGGCTTGCCGATCCTGGTGGTTCACTAAAGGGCGCTACATCCTCCTGTACTATCGTTATCAACATGGCTGTGTGTTGGATGGACTTTGATGGACACCCCCCCGCTCGGATGTGGTCACTTTGCTCGCTCGCCTCCTCCAAGATGTCTACCATGAGGCTGGACTATGTCGCTGCTTCGCATCGCAGGGGGCAGGGATGAGGTTGTCTCCCCGTATGCTCGGACTGTTTTTGCTTGCACTGCTGGGATTCTGATGGACTGCCGGGGATAGTGAATATGGGTATTGTATTGGTCGCGGGGTCTGGGATCGGGCGGCCGGAGTGATATGTGATGGTAGTCTTGGAAATATCCGCTGGCCCTCCTCCGGTCTTATGTGTAACACGTTTTTCTTTTTTCTTCTTTCTTGCTTTTCTTTTCTTCCCTTTTCTGTTCTAAATTTCGGGTTTGGTTTGTGGGGGACAGGCGCGTTGCTAGGGGGGGGGTTGGCCGTAGCCTCCGCATACGTGCAGGGTGGGGGGTTGGGGGTAGGGATTTTGTTTCAGTTTCAGTTTTCTATGGGCCTTATTTTTCTCGTCTCCTCTTTCTTTCTTTTTCTTTCTCTTCCTTTGGGTTTTCAGGTGCCTTGGGGTAGTGATACCTATTCTATCCGCTGTTGATACTGTCATTTTAGTGGATTTGGGTGTACTGAGTCCGTGGGCGAGCGATGGCCAATATGTACTGTTTATTTTTAACTATTTTGATGATTATTATCCTTTGTCGCTTTTCATGTCTTTCCCTCGTTTTGCTGCTAACTCGCAGGTTCGTTGCCTGCCAATTGCTCACGGTGGATTGAATGCATCTGATCCTTCTTATCTACAAAACTTTTAAAAATTAACCTCACTTCTCCTCAGCCTAGCGGTCCTGCTCTATTTGTCTCACGTCTTGGACACTTATCGTTTGGGTTTTCTCAGGGACCGCTGAGATGGTCTATTCTTACTTTTTGTGCTACGGACTGCTTTCGAGGCCGGCCTGTATGGTTGTGGGCCCGTATTTGTATTCTTACTATGCACAATAAAGGTTTTCAAAAACTTTAAAAAAAAAAAAAAAGAAAAGTGCAAGAGGGCAGTAAATATCTTGCCAAATAGTTATGATATTTTTAAGAATGAGAAACCTAGGAGATGAGAAGGCAAAAGTGTTGAAGGGGCTACAGGTGGACATGGGTGTAGTACATATTCTGGATCTGTCTTCAGTTACACTTATAAAGGTGGGTAATCTAAAAGGAAATCACTACGATTCGGAGTAAACAACTGGCAAATGGACCCTTTTGGGGAGAAAATGCTCTAGTACATTGAATGTGTCGTCAACTAGTATGCACCTTCTAACTCGCAATTAGGGGCTCCTCCTCCTGCTCCACCTTTTGCAGATCTTCATCTGAGATGTGTATGCTGTCCTGCACATCAGGTACGCCAACTACCCAGCACTTTAATATTACACCTTTGGACTGCTTACATTAATTGGACTACCATCTTGACATCTTGACCCAGGAATGGGTAACTCGTTTAATCATACTCACTGAACCAGATTCATATTTTATACCACCCCCACTTCAGAGAATCAGTCAACCTCCTCTACTTTATACTGGTCTTCAAACTCTCTGCCAGGTGATGTGTAGCACAAGAAAATCAGCCAGAAGTGAACAGAACTCCACAAACCATCACTACTAAGGAACTCCCTCCGCCACGCAGCTTGGTGCCAATTCTTAATATTTTCAGTGGTTAGACCAGGGACACAGAAGAGAAACAAGAATTGGCAAGAGATATTGGCTTTTGCAAAATGTTTTAGCTATGCTGTACACCAGCGTGGCTACTGTACTGCATTGCCTAACTGGAGTAAAGGAAAGTGGTGTGGAGTAGAGGGAAGTGTTATGGAGTGGCTCAGAGAGTCGTGGACTAGCTTAGAGAGTTGTGGAGAGGCACAGAGTGGTTGGAGTTGTGTAGAGTAGAGTTGAATGGCGTGGAACGTCATGGTGTGGTGGAGAGTGTTGTGGAGTTTCATGGAGGGAGTAGAGTGGAAGCGCCTAGAGTGAAGTACAGTGTTGCACAGTTGAGTGTCAGAGTGAAGTAGCATAGAGTGTCAAACAATCAAGTGGAATAGAGTGGAGCAGAATGAAGTGTCGCAGCGTCGTGGAGAAGAGTGTCAAAGAGTGGAGTGCATAGAGCAGAGTGGAGTGTCGTAGGGGATGTTGCATAGAGTGGTGTAGTGTTATAGATCAGAGTAGATTGTGATAGAGTTGAGGGCATAGAGTGAAGTAGTGTAGTAGAGTGGAATAGCATAGAGTGGAGTTTAGGGGAGTGGTGTAGAGTGAGTAGAGTGCCAAAGAGGCGTAGTGTGGCACAGAGTGTCGTGGTGTACAGTGCTGTAGAATGGAGAGACAGAGTGGAGTAGAGTCTCGAAGTGGAGTAGATTTTAATGGAGTAGAGCGTCGTACAGTGTAGTGTCGTAAGTTGGGATGGAGTAGTGGCCTAGAGTGATACAGCCTAAAGTACAGTTGTGCAGAGTAGACGGACGTAGAATACAGTGGTGTAGAGTGCATACGTTTTGAGTAAAGCGGTGTAGAGCCCTACTAAATTACATAGGATGTATTATGTAAGATGCTATCAAACCTTTAATAAAATGTGTTTTAAAAAAGTGGAGCGATGCAGAGTAGAGTGGCATAGGGTGTAGTCGCATACAGTGCATCAGCGTAGAGTGGAGTAAAGTAGAGCACAGTGGCATAAATTGCAGTGGTGCAGAGTAGAGTGGCAGAGAGTGCAGTGTGGCAGAGTAGAGTGTCTTTGAGAGAAGTGGTGTACAGTGGAGTGGTTCAGAGAAGAGTGTAGTTGTGCAGGGTGGGGTGCAGTGGTATAGAGTGGCATGATGTAGAGTGGCTTAGAGTGTAGTGGTGCATTGGAATAGAGTGACATTCAGTAGAGTGATGCAGTGGTGAAGAAAGTAGTGGCATAGAGTGAAGTGGCATAGAGTTCAGTGGCAGAGAGTGTAGTGTTGCAGAGTATACTATCATAGAGTGCAGTGGTGTATAGTAGAGTGGTGTAGAATGTAATGGCGTAGAGTAGAGTGGTACAGAGGAGAGCGGCGTACAGTACAGTGGCGTAGAGTACAGTGGTGAAGAGTAGAATAGAGTGGCGTAGAGTGCAGTGTCGTAGATTATAATGATGTAGAGTACAATGGCGTAGAGTATAGCAGAGTAGAATACTGTGGCTTAGAGTGCAGTGGCGCAGAGTAGGTTGGTGTGAAGTGCATGGGCTTTGAGTAAAGTGTTGCAGAGTGCATTGACATAGAGTGCAGTGTAAGAGTAGAGTGCAGTGGCATAAAGTAGAGTGGTGCAGTGTAGAGTAGCGTGGAGTGGTGCAGCGTAGAGTGCAATGGTGTTGAGTGCAGTGGCATAGAGTTCAGTGGCAGAGAGTAGATTGGCAGAAAGTGCAGTGTTGCAGAGTAGACTGCTATAGAGTTCAGTGGTGTATAGTAGAGTGGCGTAAATTGCACTGGCGCAGAGTAGAGTGCCATAGAGAGCAATGGTGTAGAGTGCAGTGGTGCTGAGTAGACTAAAGTGTAGTGATGTCTCTATGTGGTGTAGAGTACAGTGAAGTAGTGTTGCAGAATAGAGTATAGTAGTGTAGAGTGTATTGGTTTTGACTAAAGTGGTGTAGAGTGCAGAGGCTGGAGTAGAGTGCAATGGCGTAGAGTAGAGTGGTGCAGAGTGGAGTGACGTAGCGTAGAGTAGATTGCTTCAGAGTATAGTGAAATGGTGCAGATTAGAGTGGAGAGGTTCAAGGTGGAGCAGAGTGGCATAGAGTAGAGTGCAGTGGTGCAGTGTAGATTAGAGTGGCATAAAGTGGAATAGCATGCAGTGCACTGGCGTAGAGTGGAGTGGTACAGAGTAGACAGGGGCGTAACGCCCGCAGCCCCTGCAGTGCGGGGGGCCTCACTCTCTACAGTTAATGAAGGGGGCCCCAGGGGGCCCGGCCCCCTCAGCTCTTCTGAGAGCTGTGAGAGAGGTCTGCGCTGAAGCAAGCCTCTCTCTCTCTCTGCATCTGAAGCAGGTGCAGCCTGCTCGGAGCCCTTCGCCCCCTCCCTCTGACTGAAGAGAAACAAAGTATCAACATACATTGTTTCACTTCAGTCAGAGCCAGAGGCAGTCCCGGAAAGAGGATGGGGGCCCCAGGGACAGCAGTCTCCACTGCTCCTCTGAGGCAGCACAGAGCCCGGCCCCCACTCTCTCCTCTTGATAAGCAAAGCCCACCCCACAAGAGAAGAGACAGGGACACGGAGGGGGTGGGGGTGGGGGCCCCACCCCACAAGAGAAGAGAAGAGACAGGGACAGGCCCCCATCCGAGAAGAGACAGGGACAAGGATGGGGAGGGTGCCCCATCCCACAAGAGAAGAGACAGTGACAGGGCCCCACCCGAGAAGAGACAGGGACAAGGATGGGGTGGGGGCCCCACCCCACAAGAGAAGAGAAGAGACAGGAACAAGGATGGGGTGAGTGCCCCATCCCACAAGAGAAGAGACAGTGACAGGCCACCACCCGAGAAGAGACCGGGACAAGGATGGGGTGGGTGCCCCATCCCACAAGAGAAGAGACAGTGACAGGCCCCCACCCGAGAAGAGACAGGGACAAGGATGGGGTGGGGGCCCCACCCCACAAGAGAAGAGAAGAGACAGGAACAAGGATGGGGTGAGTGCCCCATCCCACAAGAGAAGAGACAGTGACAGGCCACCACCCGAGAAGAGACCGGGACAAGGATGGGGTGGGTGCCCCATCCCACAAGAGAAGAGACAGTGACAGGCCCCCACCCGAGAAGAGACTGGGACAAGGATGGGGTGGGGGACCCACCCCACAAGAGAAGAGAAGAGACAGGGACAAGGATGGGGTGGGTGCCCCATCCCACAAGAGAAGAGACAGTGACAGGCCACCACCCGAGAAGAGACAGGGACAAGGATGGGGTGGGTGCCCCATCCCACAAGAGAAGAGACAGTGACAGTCCCCCACCCGAGAAGAGACAGGGACAAGGATGGGGTGGGGGCCCCACCCCACAAGAGAAGAGAAGAGACAGGGATAAGGATTGGGTGGGGGCCCCAACCCACAAGAGAAGAGACAGTGACAGGCCCCCACCCGAGAAGAGACAGGGACAAGGATGGGGTGGGGGCCCCACCCCACAAGAGAAGAGAAGAGACATGGACAAGGATTGGGTGGGGGCCCCACCCCACCAGAGAAGAGAAGAGACAGGGACAAGGATGGGGTGGGGGCCCCACCCCACAAGAGAAGAGAAGAGACAGGGACAAGGACAAGAAAAGAGAAGAGACAGGGACAAGGATGGGGTGGGGGCTCCACCCCACAAGAGAAGAGAAGAGACAGGGACAAGGATGCGGTGGGGGCCCCATCCCACAAGAGAAAAGACAGGGACAGGCCCCCACCCGAGAAGAGACAGGGACAAGGATGGGCTGGGGGCCCCATCCCACAAGAGAAGAGAAGAGACAGGGACAAGGATGGGGTGGGGTGGGGGCCCCAGAGACAGCGCTCTCCACTGCTCCTCTGAGGCAGCTCAGAGCCCGGCCCCCACTCTCTCCTCTCCATAAGCAAAGCCCACCCCACAAGAGAAGAGAAGAGACAGGGTGGGACAAGGATGGGGTGGGGGCCTCAGAGAGCAAGAGCAGGAGACAGCACAGAGCAGTGCTCTGGACCCTGACAAGGGTGGGAGTGGGGGCCCCCAGAGAGAGCAATCTCCAGGGCAAAGCTCACATGAGAAGGGATGAGGCAGCAAAATGGTGCCCTCAGGTAAGCCCTCTTGTTAGAACACACCATGGGCATCCGCAGGAGGGAAGGAGGGGGGCCGAGAAGGGTGCAAGGCAGAGGGGAAAAGGGTGCAAGGCAGAGGGGGAGAAGGATGCAAGGCAGAGAAGGGTGCAAGGCGGAGGGGAGAAGGGTGTAAGGCAGAGGGGAGAAGGGTGCAAGGCAGAGGGGAGAAGGGTGCAAGGCAGAGGGGAGAAGGGTGCAAGGTGGAGGGGAGAAGGGTGCAAGGCAGAGAAGAGAAGGGTGCAAGGCAAAGAGGAGAAGGGTGCAAGGAAGAGAGGAGAAGGGTGCAAGGTAGAGAAGGGTGCAAGGCGGAGGGGGAGAAGGGTGCGGGGTAGAGGGGAGAAGGGTGCAAGGCAGAGAGGAGAAGGGTGCAAGACAGAGGGGAGAAGGGTGCAAGGCGGAGGGGAGAAGGGTGCAAGGCGGAGGGGAGAAGGGTGCAAGGCAGAGGGGAGAAGGGTGCAAGGCAGAGGGGAGAAGGGTGCAAGGAAGAGAGGAGAAGGGTGCAAGGTAGAGAAGGGTGCAAGGCGGAGGGGGAGAAGGGTGCAAGGCAGAGGGGAGAAGGGTGCAAGGCAGAGAGGAGAAGGGTGCAAGGCAGAGAGAAGGGTGAAAGGCAAAGGGGAGAAGGGTGAAAGGCAAAGGGGAGAAGGGTGCAAGGCAAAGGGGAGAAGGGTACAAGGCAGAGGGGAGAAGGGTACAAGGCAGAGGGGAGAAGGGTACAAGGCAGAGGGGAGAAGGGTGCAAGGCAGAGGGGGAGAAGGGTGCAAGGCAGAGAGGAAAAGGATGCAAGGTAGAGAAGGGTGCAAGGCGGAGGGGGAGAAGGGTGCAAGGTGGAGGGGGAGAAGGGTGCAAGGCAGAGGGGAGAAGGGTGCAAGGCAGAGGGGAGAAGGGTGCAAGGCAGAGAGGAGAATGGTGGAAAGAAGAGAGGAGAAGGGTGCAAGGTAGAGAAGGGTGCAAGGAAGAGAAGGGTGCAAGGCGGGGGTGGAATAGGGTGCAAGACAGAGAGGAGAAGGGTGCAAGGCAGAGGGGAGAAGGGTGCAAGGCAGAGGGGAGAAGGGTGCAAGGCAGAGGGGAGAAGGGTGCAAGGCAGAGGGGAGAAGGGTGCAAGGTAGAAAAGGGTGCAAGGTGGAGGTGGACTAGGGTACAAGGGGAGGAGGAGAAGGATGCAAGGGGGAGGGGGGGAAAGGTGCAAGAAGGAGGGCAAGAAGGGTGCAAGGCAGAGGAGAGAAGGGTGCAAGGGGGATGGTGATGAAGTTAAAAATGTGCCCCCCCTGGAAACATTTCTGCAGACAACCATGGAACGCACACTACTTTGTAAGGGAGAGTGGGAGAGAGTGGAGAGAGAGAGAGTGGAGAGAAACAGTGGAGAGAAACAGTGGAGAGAGAGAGAGTGGAGAGAGACAGTGGAGAGAGAGTAGACAGTGGAGAGAGAGTGGAGATAGACAGTGGAGAGAAAGAGAGTGGAGAGAGAGTGGAGAGAGCATGGAGAGACACTGGAGAGAGTGGAGAGAGAGAGTGGAGAGAGAGAGAGACAGTGAAGAGAGAGACAGTGAAGAGAGAGACAGTGGAGAGAGCGAGTGGAGAGAGCGAGTGGAGAGAGAGAGGGGAGAGAGAGAGGGGAGAGAGAGAGGGGAGAGAGAGAGTGGAGAGAGATAGAGTGTGGAGAGAGAGAGAGTGTGGAGAGAGAGAGAGTGTGGAGAGAGAGAGTGGAGAGAGAGAGAGAGTGTGGAGAGAGAGAGAGAGAGAGAGAGAGAGAGTGGAGAGAGAGAGAGAGAGAGTGGGTGGAGAGAGAGAGAGAGTCGAGAGAGAGAGAGAGAGAGAGAGAGAGTGGAGAGAGAGAGAGTGGAGAGAGAGTGGAGAGTGGCGAGAGAGTGGAGAGTAGAGAGACAGTGGAGAGAGAGACAGTGGAGAGAGAGACAGTGGTGAGAGAGACAGTGGAGGGAGACAGCAGAGAGAGTGAGTGGGGAGAGAGTGAGTGGAGAGAGAGTGAGTGGAGAGAGAGAGAGTGGAGAGAGAGAGAGTGGAGAGAGAGAGAGTGGAGAGAGAGTGGAGAGAGAGAGAGTGGAGAGAGAGTGGAGAGAGAGAGTGGAGAGAGAGAGTGGAGAGAGAGAGAGTGGAGAGAGAGAGAGTGGAGAGAGAGTGGAGAGAGAGAGAGTGGAGAGAGAGTGGAGAGAGAGAGTGGAGAGAGAGAGTGGAGAGAAAGTAGAGAGAGAAGGGGGAGAGGGTGGAGAGAGAGAGAGAGTGGAGGGAGACAGTGGAAGGAGACAGTGGAAGGAGACAGTGGAGGGAGACAGTGGAGGGAGACAGTGGAGGGAGACAGTGGAGAGAGAGACAGCAGAGATAGAGTGGACAGAGTTGAGAGAGAGAATGGAGAGAGAGTAGAGACTGACTGACTCAGACTGAATACTGACTGACCGAGAGACTGACTCAAAAACTGACTGAGAGAGAGAGTGACTGACTGACAGAGAGAGAGAGACTGGTTGAGAGTGAGACTGACTGACTGAGAGAGACTGACTAAGGTAGAGAGAAACTGACTGAGAAAGAGGCAGAGACTGACTGACAGAGAGATAGACTGATTGACTGTGAGAGAGACTGACTGACTGAGAGAGACTGACTGAGAGAGACTGACTGAGAGAGACTGACAGAGAGAGACTGACAGAGAGAGACTGACTTGGAGAGAGACTGACTTGGAGAGAGACTGACTTGGAGAGAGACTGACTTGGAGAGAGACTGACTGAGAGAGAGACTGACAGAGAGAGAGAGAGACTGACTGACTGGGGTAAAGAGAGAATGACTGACTGAGAGAGACTGACTGACTGGGAGAGAGAGAGACTGACTGGGAGAGAGAGACTGGCTGACAGAGAGAGAGAGACTGGCTGACTGAGAGAGATAGACTGACTGACAGAGAGAGAAAGAGACTAAGAGACTGACAGAGAAAGAGAGACTGACTAACAGAGAGAGAGAGACTGACTGACAGAGACTGACTGAGAGAGAGAGACTCACAGAGAGAGACTGACTGACAGAGAGAGACTGACTGACTGACAGAGAGACTGACTGACAGAGAGAGACTGACTAAGAGAAAAACTGACAGACTGAGAGAGACTGATTGAGAGAGACTGACTGAGAGAGAGACTGACTGAGAGAGAGACTGACTGACAGAGAGAGAGACTGAGACTGACAGAGAGAGAGAGACTGACTGACAGAGAGAGAGACTGACTAAGAGAGACTGACTGAGAGAGACTGACTGAGAGAGACTGACAGAGAGAGACTGACTGACAGACAGAGAGAGAGTGAGAGACTGACTGACTGACTGAGTGAGACTGACTGAGAGAGACTGACTGAGAGAGACTGACAGAGAGAGACTGACTGACAGACAGAGAGAGAGCGAGAGACTGACTGACTGACTGAGAGAGACTGACTGAGAGAGACTGAATGACAGAGAGTAATAGACTGACTGACACAGAGAGAGACTGACTGAGAGAGACTGACTGAGAGAGACTGAATGACAGAGAGTAATAGACTGACTGACACAGAGAGAGACTGGCTGACAGAGAGGGACTGACTGACTGACTGACTGACAGAGAGAGACAGAGAGAGAGAGAGAGAGAGAGACTGACTGACTGAGAGTGACTGACTGAGAGAGACTGAATGACAGAGAGAGAGACTGACTGACTGAAAGAGAGATACTGACTGACAGAGAGAGAGAGAGAGACTGTGATGGAATTAGGGTCAAAGTGTGTATGAACCTATGCAATGCCTCTCAAGATTGCTATTGTCTAATAAAAATAAAAATGTATTATCAAAATGTGCTCTTTGTAGTTACATCTGCTTTTGAAATACTGCATTGTCGCCTTGTCTAATGTTTTTAAACAGAAACGAGAAGGAGCAGTGGATGCACTTTTGTCAAAACTGAACGATAAGTGGGCCCGGTGTTGTATATCATGACAGGAGTCTGCATCAGGAAACCCACCTAAAATTGGGCAAACTTCCCCGGCCTACTGATGGCAGGGGCCCTGTAAGGGATGGACCACCCCCTATGACAGCCTGCTGGCAGACTAAGCCCTACCTTTAACTCCACTATCCAGTGTTACTTATAACCGCTGCAATGGTGACAGTGGTGTAACAATCGCCCCGCTTCCGCTGCAGTATGGCGGGTCGCTAGCCTGAGAGCTCTAGACTAGCACGGAGAATGGGAGGGGGGCCCCCTCCATGTAGTTTTCAGGGGGGCCCCCTCATGTTTCGTTACGCCACTGAGAGTAGAGTACATTTCTGTAGGGTGCAGTGGCACAAAGTGCAGTGTAGACAGGCATAGAGTGAAGTGGAGTGGTGCAGAGTAGAGTGCAGTGGCATGCTGTAGAGTGGAATGGGGTAGAGTGCACTGGCAAGAATAGAGTGGTGCAAAGTAGAGAGGCGTAGAGTGAAGTGGCGTAGAGGGGAGTGGAGCAGAGTAGAGAGAAGTGACGCAGTGTGGAGTGGCGTAGAGTGGAGTGGCGTAGAGTGGAGTGGAGCATACTGGAGTCCAGTGGCATGGAGTGGTGCAGAGTAGAGTGGAGTGAAGTAAAGTGGAGTACGCATGGTGTGGTAGCGTACTGCCATTACAGACAACACATCTTAAACTGAAATGACCATTACGTTTGCACAGACATACGGTTTTACTGATAAACGTATACAGTGCACAAATGATAGTGTAAAAACGTCTTCATCTAGTAGATTGATTTTTTTATTGAATGAAAATATTTGTTTCCACCACATTTCAGAATATCCAAAAATGTGCTTCATTTGTGCTTTCCTAATTCTGATAAATTCTTAAATATCTACACAGTTAATTTACAGACGTTTACATATTTCTGCATGCTAGAAAAAAAAATAACATTACACAAACGTCCGCCAACACTCCGCCAGATAGCCAGCATGACTGTCCCATAAATTCTCTCACTTTGAAGTCAGAAAAAGAAAAGTAAATGTCAAGCTCCCTGGAAAACAGAGCCTGACATTTGACCTCCGTCTTTGAATGGACAGCAAATGTGACAAGATAAGAACAAGATTTAAATGCTTGTTCATAGAAATCGAACACTGGTGAAAGGATAGAGTAAATAAGGTATGGGCAACGGAAGGGACAAACTCAGGCTGGACAACCTAAAACAAACAAAGCCACCAAATAGAAAGCAAGCAAATGCGAGTTCTAAATCACAAATCCAATGGTAAGCACTAGGCGGAATGAATTCACAAGGAAGGCTTCCAAATCTACCCAAGATGTGTTTAGCAAACCACACAGCAGGGCTGTCTGGTAGGCTTCGACCTTAAAAAAAAAAAAAAAAAAAAACTTAGCACAAGAGCGATATTGTGCTAATGATTCCCTTGTCTGCTAAGCTGAGAATTAAACATGAAGGGAAGCCATGCATTTTCTGGGAGCCTGCAGTGCTTAACATGCTCTAGAGGGAATGGCACAAAAGTGAAAGAGAGCTCACAAAGGAAAGTAGAACAGACAAAGACCTATGAATTACAAGATCAAGCCAAGGGTCAGTGTATGTACAGTATGCATGGCTGAGTTGTTTATAACTTACATCAGCACTGCACAACAAAGGGAGACCCATGAAAAAAGATGAACTTAAAATCTAGCCAAGACCTACAAATCGATGCTGGAGTCCAGTAATACACAAGTCTCGGGTGGATGGCATGGCAGAGGGCAAACATAGGAGTGCAGAACAGGCAGCATCTGTAAATGGAAACAGCGATCACCCACTGTTTCTTTGAGGGGTTCAAGACCAGCTGAGGATTCAGAGCGGCACAGAGGTGCATAATTCTTGGATATGCATGTGTCTGAGTGGGTACCTTATTAGAGGTGGTTTGCATTTATTAAAAAAACAAAAAAAAGATATTACAGAAAAATTGCACAATGTGAGCAGAAATTAGAGGTTTTTGATGGTTTGGAGAGGACAGAGGAAAATTGTACTGCTGAGACAATCAACTAAAATAAAACTACCGATATATATGTGAATGTTGTTGCTGTAAAACTTCTAGGGAGAATGAATGAATGAATTAATGAATGAATTAATTAATTATAGTTTATTGTGTGATGAATGATCAATT
Source organism: Lissotriton vulgaris (assembly GCF_964263255.1). Lineage (NCBI taxonomy): Eukaryota > Metazoa > Chordata > Amphibia > Caudata > Salamandridae > Lissotriton > Lissotriton vulgaris. The sequence continues at coordinate 1,968,935,979 of NC_141693.1, forward strand.
AAAATCTTTACAATAATAACATCTTGCAATATTCAGACTGAATACTAATACACCAATACCTAAAACCAGAAAAAACCATGTTCATTAAAAGATTATGGGGTGCATTTGCCAAGAGGATCATTGAAATGGGTGAGGTTCTTAGGTGCAATGTTTAAAGTCGAATAAACCTAAAAGAAATAAATATAGCAGCATTGAATTAAGTACGAACAGAGCCATGATGTGCTTAGTCGCAGTTGAAATACTGGCTGTGGTAGTCCAGTGTTCACCTCTTGAAACTGTGCTGAAGTAATTAGCTACTATAATATGTGCAGGGAGGCGATGGGGAACCATGCTGAGCGCCATGTTTTAGCAGCTTGAAGTCTTCTGCTGGCGGTGCTTGTGCTCTAAGAAATGGCTGCGACGCTACAACATACGACTATGCCCGTGGCAAATAAGGGGCGATTTGGTAGTCTGGCCTTTGAAATAGATGCAAGGACCGATTGGCAACCAGGTTTCAGTTATTCATCGATAGCTAGCCATTTCCAGGGTTGACCGTCACTGGAAGTAAATTGCTGCCTTTATTCACCACTTCTATGTAGAATTGCGAGAGGGGGATGTATCTGCAAAATGTTGCCAGTTTCATCGGCTCAGTAATTTTGAACATCAGGTTCATGGCCTAAATAAATCGTTCTTTTCAGGTTGTGACCAGCCGATCAGAGCATTCCCGTTGGAGCATGCATTCACGGATCATCCCGAAACCTTAGCGAAATATCCACGGCCAGAGATATCACTATAAGGTGGCTAAAGGTTCCTACGAGAATTAACATTACAAATGCAACCTTATTTTGTGCCCCAAATACAAAGTCCCCCCTGCACGGATCAACCCCCAGACTTTCCCAATCAATAGTACCCGTTAGGATGCCGTGGCCAAGAAAAAGTGGTTTTAACAGTCTGTGACGTGGTAGCAGAAGTGACGGGCAACAACATAATGGGTGGTTCAAAGGCTCATAATTGTAGGCGCAGAGTCTACAGTTGGCAGTTCTGGTGACAACCTTCTTGGATTTGTTTCTTTAGTTTGTAGGTCTTTGGCCTTGCAAGCATGATGTGTTTCAGACCGCCTTTACGAAGAGAGCAGCAGAGATAAGGTGGAGGTCTGAGGCAATCTGGCTGCGCATTAACATATGATTGACCCACCGCTTGCAATACTCTTGCTTTATTGAGTGTATTCATGTCACTTGCCTTCGACAATGTATGTGTTTGCTATTCAGCTTGGCTTTGAGAGGGGCACATGAAAGCTGTAGATTGTTTAGCTCTGTGTGATCAATTTGGAGAGTGGCAATTTAACGTTGAATGTCTCGCAACCAGGGATTCCCTTCTAGGGCAAAGATGTGTTGGGGGACGGCTATCATCGTTGTGAGCAGCACTTTTTTAACCTTAACGTAATAATTTAAAAAGGGATGCCATGCTAGCCCATGTTTGGGCCTCCAGTCCGAATTCCAGCATTATCAGACCGCTCCGAAGAGGTGATCGTAGTCTGAAGACACTCTGGATTGCTTTGACCCAAGTAGAAGTGTATGGAGATAGATAGGATGGACTCGAGCAGATGGTTCGGGATGCGCCACCCTGTGGGCTTTCTCCATAAACTGCTCCTATCTACCACTTCTAAGGCGCCTGAGTAGTTCACAAAACAGACAAAGAGCGCAAGTTGCTTCTCGCTCTTTGCCCAACGGGTTAGGATAGAAAGGGCCACAATGTTGTGTAGAAGAATTTGCCCTGAAACCTGTTTGATTGAATGGAATTATGTCATCCATTTCAGCCCAGCACTCCAGGTCTTTGAAGGGGGGACAGTCCTTGGCTTCAACTCATAAGGTGATAGCTTGATTAATTTACAACAGCTACGGTGAAAGGAAACCCACACTGCTTAGTCAGACCTTTGAGCTATCAACAAAAAGAAATACAGAGTTCCCCGGTTGCAGTCAACTAAAGGACTGTCATTGGCCTCTCTCTTGTTAGGTCAAAGAAGGGAAAAAGTGAGTGTTGGGAACCCTCTCTCGGAATTTTTAGGGGTACCTCACACAAGTCGCCGGTTGGACTACATTTGTAATCCCACCCGGTGATCGTCCAGCGTCATCATCGGTACCCTGCGCCAGGCTGGCAGTGCAATGCCTGTCGGGCAACAATAAATGTTGCTCTTTGGCGGGGATCTTCTATTCCTTCGCCAAAGGGTGTGTGGATGTATGGGGACTACACAAGGAGGTAATATGTGGTTGTGCAAAAGTGAGCGTGGGTGAATAAAAAGAGTCAGTGGAGTCCAAAAATTGGGATTTTAATGGTATGGCTCACTGCTCTATTAAAAATACAAGGGGTATAGAGGCAGAACAATCAAGGTAGTAAGCCTCATTCAACCCTTGGTGAGTGAATGGTCAACATGTTTCTTGCTTTAGAGGCAATTCGTCAGGACCAAAGAGTGCTCATATAATTTGCAAGGGCACCCCAGTGATCAGGGGGCCCAGTATACGACCTGGTAGGTGTCGTATGGCAGTCCTTCCTCAGGACCCTTCCCAGAACCGTATGTTATACTCGGGAGGCTTCCTCGAGCTGACCGGGTGGGGCCAGAACTTGGTGGAGACCACCTTGGAGTTCCTAGCGAGGGGCTTCTAGTCACCTACCCTTCCCAATGCGGACGATACCGCAGGTCAGCCGGTATAACAACAGCTACGGTGAAAGGAAACCCACACTGCTTAGTCAGACCTTTGAGCTACCCTGGTGCTCTTCCAACAGGTACTAAGTTGTAAGGAATACTGCAGCCATCAATTTAGAAAACGTAATTAAGTCTAGACTGAGTGCACTCATTCAGTCAGTCTCAAAGATGAGCTCAAGGGTCTTCAATAGATGTCAAAAAGTCTTCACTCATATTTCCATCAATTAATAAACAAAGCATTTTGTTCCTTATATCTGAGCAACTTCTTCAGGGATAACTTAGTGCCACACTGAGGTGCAGTTGATTACAAAAATCAATCTTCGCGATATAAGAATGCATTTCATAGTACAGTCTGCAGTTTTCTAGGTAGTACTGTGCGAGTACACCTGCATATAGGTACAGAAAGTATAGTGTTGAAAGAGCCATCTTGAATCCATCGCTTCGGAGGTGCAAATTGGCGTTCCAAAGCTCTTTGGAACGGAGCGACTGGATGCACTACAGTCAAGAATTGATTAGTTATAGCTACACACATAATATAAAAAGAACCTTTCTTACACCAGCCATTCAGCTGCACTCTCAATTCAATTGATATTGGATCCTCAACCCCCTGGAATCAGGATTTGCTTCCAATGCAGTCCCAGCCTGCATGTTGTTAAGTGTCAATGAATAGGAAATCACAGCCCCGGATCCCTCCCACAGATAGTTACTGCAATTGGACAGATTGTGAAATCTCTGAAAGACTATTTGTCCTTACAAAATTATGTGCTGTGGCTCAATGTAGGGATTCTCTTCACATACTCTACAATAGCTTCATGGAAGAACAAAACACTCCGCAATGTGTATTCATCCTGAGTTTTACTGCTGTGAAGCCATTACTCCAACTTTCTCTGCTTTACCGCAGGCTTCGATCAACGCCCACTTGGAGCAGCAAAGGTTGGATAAAGAGATTTCACAGACAGCATGCACAAAGTGAAGTCTTATCAAGATTTCTAGGCAGCAGGTCTGTCGGGGGCATTCAGCCCTATGTGCCGGAGTCTGAATGCGAATCAATGATTTCAAGGCACGCAAGATGTCCTTTGGAAATAGGCGTCAGCACAAAGGGGACGAGATGGCTTTTGCCATTTTGCTCAGCAGGATCCATGGCCCACTGAGAGCAGGAACTCTTTTTTCGCTACAATTTTATCTTGTCTTGCAATAAACAACTATTTCATTTTCACATTATGGGGTTTTTCCCAATCAAACGTTTTGCAATACCAATGCAAGACCAAACTGCAAATTTCCAATGTGTCAATAATAATGACTTCTGTGATCTGCATATCCCCGAAGTAATAATGAGTTCATGCCTGTTTAACTCTTTGGCACCCCAGGGTTTGACCAAATATTGCTGATGGAGATTTTGAGTAGGTAACTAAACACATTTTAAACATATTTGATGTTGACACATTTTTTATTGAGGTCTGGAAACATCACATTTTTTATTGATACTTTTCATAGATTCCTGGTTTAATATTTTCTTTTAATTGGCAGTCCTTAAATAGCACTCATGAAGTGCCTGGTTGTCTTCAATGATGCAGGTGGTGGTTAGCAGGGGTGGGTATAAGATCAAACAGGCAGGGTGACTATTATGCTGCTGTTTAAGGCGTCTGACATGGGAGCAGTTTTAGAATTCAGGTGAATGCACGGAATTTACTAAATTGTGTCAGTTGCTCCTGGATGGCTAGCTAACAGAACATTGGTTTTATCATTTGGCCTATAACTTTATTAACAGCTACTTAAGTCTTCCTCTTGAATCCAGTGCATTTCTATGTAACACAAATTGGTAATGAGTTACTTCAGCTGTGCGGGCAACAGCCATCACCTCCAACCCACCAATGAACTTACTGCCTGTTCTTGTGGATGCAGGGATTTGAGCCAGCTTAATGGACTTTTCTCATCTTTATGTACATTAGGTGTACAACTATTACATCTATAAAAACAAGCACTGACAATGCCAAAAGGGGTTTGCCTTTTTTAGCTGTGTTGTATAGCAGCAACACAGACAACAGAGAGAGTATGGAAGGGAGGGTTGGGAGGCCAACTCACACAGCGAAGGGCCAGTGGGAGATGCTGTGGATAAGCAGAAGCTCAGCAGAATGAGCACAGGAGAGGATGGAAGTACATGAGGGAGACAGCTACAAAACACGTGCTCTTGTAAGGAAGCCTGTGGCAACTGACCAATAAAATGAGGCAAATGAGAGTGACAATGAAACCAACCAATTGTAAACAATGGCAGGTCTCTAGGTCCTCTGTTAGAAAACCAAAGGTCTTTCAAGAGGCGGTGCACATACTGACTTAGGAGAGACCTAAATTTGCCTTCTGTGCACAATCAAATGGAACTCACTGGTGATTTGCACGGCGGACTGCACATGCTCTCCTCTACCGTACTCTGTTCGCATCCCTCCTAACACTAAAGAGTGGGAGGCCTGCGAACAACGCATCCTCGCGCTTGGAAATTGCTTGTTGCAAAGCTTCCTAGCTAAGCATCTTCCACTGCCAGGAGGTGAAATGCTGCATGATATCATCAAGCGATCAACCCCTAACTAGACCCACAGTGTGGAAAAAATAGAAAGAAGTAGAATTATCACATTTAATTTAATACATATATGTTAAAGGCGCAACCCACCTTCGGTGGAAATTTGAACAAAGCAACTTAGATTATTATGTCGAGGACATGGTACCTTGTGGTGAATGTATCATGATGATCAAGGAATTGTAGAAAAATGTTTTTCTTTTGTTTCTTCTCTGTGTGACCATTTGTATGAAGGAACTTTGCCCCCATGGATTTCTGAAGCGTAACAGCCATTAGGTTTTGGTGGGTCCAGGCTGTTTCATTTGAATAGGCTCTGTTTTCGAGTTATTTTAATTTGTTTTGTTAGATAGCAGTTTTATATTATTACATTAGCTTGTTGTATTTAATTCTCAGGGTTTCATGGCTGTGGCGAGCATGTCTCCGCCTCCTTGATTTCTCATTAAGGCTGGAGAGCCCAGGCTTATGTGTAAAAAAAATGTATGATGAACATCTGGAGGGGGGAAATCCTCCCCTGTGAGAAGCAAACTGTTCGGCAGCACAATTTCAGAACTGAAAGATGTAAAATTTACAACAATATGGCAGAGATACCTGTGGAAAGGGGCGATGATGAGGCAAAATACTTCTTGTCTGGTCAAAATAGTTGAATCAAATGTTGGACCACTAGCTAATTCTTTATTAGAGCATCATATGCTTTATGCAATAGCCCAAAAAAATGTGAACGTGTGGGGAATTATACAGCTGGGCTCAGAAAGAATGCCTGCACCTCTGAGTTTGGAGAGCTTACCGGATCAATGATGCGTGATCTGATGTACAGGTAACCATACTGGTCAGAAGAAATTATTGTCAATAAAACCCAGACCATGAAGATGTAACAGTGATTGTAAAGGGATTGGAACACACAGCAGAGTGTATTAGGAAAATAAGACTGGAGCTGAATGGGGGGGTCGGGGGAGGGGGCTAGTGAGGAAGGAGGTGTGAGTGTAAATGCACTCAAAGAGGGGAACATGAATGAATACTGCAACCTCAACAAGTCAACAACATAGCTTACGTACAGTAAAAATGGATTTAGTAATGCAACTCTGGTCATGCTTCTAACAGTGTAATGTATTATGCTAGGAATGCGTGGAGTTACACTTCTGTGAAAGTGCGTTAAGTGATAAACAGTGTGAGCCATGTATGCAATTTTCCTCGTAGTCAAGAAGTGTGTCATATCGAATGCACGACTGGAGGGAAGTTTGTTTTAGAGTTGAATAATACCCAAAAGATCTCCTGAGCAGGCGAAAGTGTGGTACAATGCTTCATGAAAAGGATGAAACTGGGGATACGGATCTGCCTTGTACTAAGAAGAGCTAGAAAGAATTTGAAAACATTTTGGTGTATGCCTGGGTGAATTGATTGAACCGGATATCAATACCGGAGGTTATGGGGGGGAGGAGGAGGCAGTGGTATGGAATAACTTGAATCAATGTGACTGGAACGACGTGAATTCCAAGAGAAAAGGAAGGTTTTGCATTTTATGTGGCTAAACGTGGCATTAACCAGATGGATGTACCAGAGGGGCTTAGGGACAAGGCTACACCCCAATGTTAGTGTACAGGTGATGCTAGTATCCAGAGCTCTGTATCTGGGAGCACGTGTAACCAAAATCTCCTAGGATCTTCAGGGAAGCTTTGGAATCGCTAGAAGATTTTGAGAATCACATCCTCTTGAAAAAGAGGGCAGGACCATTGATGCCCCAAGTAAGGCAGGATCCTCAACGCATTCGAGAAACATAAAAAGTGGAGGTAAGAAGGAGAGAGAGAGATTGAGGCAGGCAGGAGTCACTGAAGAGATCAGAGGTTCTCTGTGGATTCCCCCTATAATGTTGGCAACCAAGGCAGGTGGGTCAGTTGCCGCATGTGTGAGTTAACCTCCGAGACTTATATAAACACAACTGGGTGGATATGTGCTCCCTCACAAATGTTTCGGAAAGTTTCTCTACCTTGGAAAAAGCATTTGATGGATTGCTCATCCGCATATGATCAAGTGAAGCAGCATGATGAATTTAAACCCTCGCTTCGCACATCACAGTGTTGGGGGCTTTCTGTTTTCTTTGGATGCTTTTGGGTTGGCCTCAGCAGCTGCTGTTTTCTATCAGATCCTGAAGAAAGTTCTCAAGGGATTAGATCAGCCAAATGTGTTTCCAAGATTATAAACTGCTTTAGGCACAAAACTTGGAAGAGCAGGATAAGGTTCTTGGCAGAGCACATGGTTGGAACAGAAAGGGTGAAAATGAGAAGTGTTAGTGTAAAGTGAGTAATGCAGAATACTTTGGACATATGATTGCCAGCAAGGGAGTTAAACCCAGAATGAAGTTGGCTGAAGAAGTACCGAAGTATAAGAATTAGGTATTTTCTAACCCAGGGTTTTTCAAATATTACTCAATGATTGTGAAGAGGTTTGCAAGTTTTGTTTGATCCTTACTAACACTGTTGAAGAATGGGGTCAATGTCATGCGGACAGATGAAGGTCAATTAGTGTTTCAAAAGATTTAGAAAGAACTAGAGAAAGGGACAGTTTTCAATCAGTTTGACATAAGCAGAGAGATGAGTGCAGCGACCGCTTGAAGGGCCTTGGAAGGCTGTAGGTGGCCAGGAAGAGGTGAGGGTGCCTGTGTCCCGAGCTCTCGGGGAGCAGAATTTAACTATCCAGGTAATTAACTAAAGTCTTTGCAAAGCAGCTGGATGTCAATCATTTTAAGGTTTTATTTTTGTGGAGCATGCCGTTTGAGGAAAGTAATGACCACAAGTCTGAAGTTCACATTTTCTTGTGTTCTTTGTGGGACACACCTAAGACTGGAAGGTGGACTGAAGGTGTAAAAGAGTACCCATTTCAAGAGGAGAATGTCCCTGGGTTAAGGAACAAGGTGACAGATTGCCTGTCCCAGCTACCAGTTGATGGGAAACATGTCAAAGAATAAGAGGATGAGATTAAAAACAAAACATTTGTGGGAGAAGAAGTTGGAACTGGAAGGAGCAGAGTGAAAGAAGGCTATAAAGAACGAAGGGGGTTTTCAAAATGGTTGAGAATGTTTATAGAAGGTTAGCCAGGGAAGAAATGTGTCCTTGGAACAGAGAGAGAATATTGCACTGTGTAGGAGGAATTTACTATTCTGGGAGGAAACTTAAGAAGGGGAGATAGGTTAATATCTGTAGAGTGCATTTCAGAAAAAGTTATAAACCTAGCACACGAGTGGCAGCTGTTAGGAACCTTATCAGGACCAGTGACGGCTGCCTTAAATAAAAATTGGTGGGGCGCAAAGGCACTACTCACCATGAACTCGGAGCTGGAGCACGACCAGCTGCAGCACTTCTCCCTTCCATGAGCAGGAAAAGGAAGGACTTTCTTCCTGATGGGGAACTCCAACCAATCCAGGAGCTGCTTTCATACTGGACTACGGCAACGCCCTCTACGCCGGAACCACCGCCAAGCTCCAGAAGAGACTCCAGCGGATCCAGAACGCCTCAGCCAGACTCATCCTCGACATCCCACGAAACAGCCACATCTCCGGACATCTGAGAGACCTGCATTGGCTCCCCGTCAACAAAGAAATCACCTTCCGTCTCCTCACCCACGCACACAAAGCCCTACACGATCAAGGCCCGAGCTACCTCAACAACCGCATCAACTTCTACGCTCCCAAACGCCACCTCCGATCAGCCAGCCACGCCCTCGCCGCCGTCCCCCGCATCTGAAGAGCAACAACAGGAGGAAGGTCCTTCTCCTACCTGGCCGCCAAGACCTGGAACTCCCTCCCTCCCGACCTGCGCCTGACCCAAGACCACCTCTCCTTCAGGAAGAAGCTCAAGACCTGGCTGTTCGAGCAGCAACGCCCCCCCCCCCCTCAAGCGCCTTGAGACCCTACGGGTAAGTAGTGCGCTCTATAAATGTCTTTGATTGATTGATTGATACTGTTAGGAGTTTTTATATAGCGCGACAGCTGCCCCAGCAAAGAGGCGTCCCGGCGCTGAACAGCAGAGAGGTGACCGAGCTCGGAAAGGGCTCAAGAAGGCCTATGGAGTGGGCGAGAGAAGGGTTTTAATGGATTTCCTGAATTTTAGGTAGTTAGTAAGCCCCCGAATGTCGGGCGGCAATGAGTTCCGAAGAATGGCAGCTCTGTTACGAAAGGAACAACCTCCGGCACGAACCCTCCTCACTCGGGGGACCACTACCAGGCATTGTCCCATAGAATGGAGCTGGTGAGTGGGGATGTAGGGTAGGAGTAGGTCGGTCAGGATTTTCGGAGATGCCAGTTTCAGGATTTTAAAGGCTGTACAGAGTGCCTTGAACTCAATTCGCCTAGCCACAGACAACCAGTGGAGATGATGAATGGTGCTTGACACTGAGCAAGTTCTACGCAGGCCAAGGAGATACCTTGCGGCCGCATTCTGGACTCTCTATAGCCTCTGTATTTCAGACGCATTTACTCCCAGATACAATGAACTGGCGTAGTCAAGTCTAGACATAATCAGAGCATGGATAATAATCTGCCTGGTAGGTGCATCAAAGAAGCCCAGGATGGGTTTGAGTCCACGCAACAATCCAAAGCAGGTTCCCGCCACTTTTTTAGTTTGAGTCTGAAAGTTGAGTGAAGTGTCCATCCAAACCCCTACGTTCTTCACTGCAAGCTTAGGGGCAGGAGCAATGCCTAGGCTGTTTGGCCACCAGAGCTCAATCCAACGATCATGGTCCTTTCCCACCAACAACATTTCAGACTTGCTGGCATTCAGTTGGAGACAGTTGGTGATCATCCACTCGGCGACTGCCACGAGATCACCCTGAAATTTCATGGCGTCCCGCTTGGAGTCGCCCGAGAGAGCAACCACCAACTGCGTGTCGTTGGCATAGGAGACCATGGTCAACCCCCTGCTCTTGGCAACCCTAGCCAGAGGTTGGACGTAAAGATTAAAAAGCAGAGGGCTCAGGGAGGAGCCCTGTGGTACCCCATGACCTATCGGAACGGTGCTAGAGACAAAAGGGGGAGCTATCACATGAAGCGTCCTGTCCGCAAGAAAAGATGCCAGCCACTTCAAGGCTGAGCCAGTGACACCCACCTCCACCAGGCGACGTAGCAAGATGACGTGAGACACTGTATTAAATGCGGCACTAAGATCCAAAAAGATCAGTGCCGACGTTTGCCCCGCGTCCAAGGCGTTCCGGAGATGTTCAGTCATGGCCAAAAGCCTTGACTTAGTGCTATGGCCGGGACGAAAACCATTTTGAGAAGGATCAAGCCTGTTGTTAGAAATGAGATACTCCATGAGGAGAGCGTTAACATCGGCCCGGTATTACCCTGGCCTGTTTCCAAGCCATCGGCCCGACCGCTGCGCCAAGGGACCTATTGATCACCTGTTCCAAACGATGTAAGATAGTGGGTAGAATTTTCGGGAATTGGTCGGGCTTCAGAGGATCCACAGGAGAGCCCGACTTGACTTTAGAACAAAGTGAGAGTAATACATCTTGAGGAATAGGGGGAAAAACCTCTCATGTACAATTAGTGTAATTGCAGGATGTCTCAAGGGGGCCAATCTGGACCATAGGGAAGCTTTTATAGAGGTCTTCAACCTTCCTAGCAAAATAGGCTGCAAGCTCATCACACTGCTGATCAGATGTGATCAGCAATCCTGTGTCGTCTTTCTGAGATCTAAGATCTGAGACTATCGAAAAGATACTCTTGGCGGGGTTAGTGCTCTTGATGATTTGCTCGGCGTAAAATGCTGCACGCTCAACTTGGATGGCCCTGTGGTATCTCCTTACGGCAGCCCGGTAAAGATCCTTGGAGGTTGGATCATAATCCCATCTCCAGGTTCTCGCTAGCTTTTTACATCTCTTGCGCAAGGCACCTAAATTAGTGTTGTACCATGGGTTCGATTTGGATTGGCGATTCATGGACAACTTGGCTGGAACAAGGCTATCCAAGGGCTGACTCATCCAGTTGGAGAAGACCAAATTGTACTCATTGGGGTCGGCCAGGAAAGCAGGGGAGGTAGCAACAAGGTGGGTTTGGAATTGGACCCAGTTCAATTTGTGCCAGGGACGTTTGAGAGAGATTGTTTTCACTAAATTACGCATCAGCGTAACGCTCTGAATAGACATAGGGACTAAATAATGATCCGACCAACCCGTAGGGACAGGGGGTAGGACAGTGAGAGAAGATACATTTGTTAAAACAGTATCTAATATGTGGCCAGCTGAGTGCGTAGGACCTAAGACTCATTGATCGAGCTGACACGCTGCGAGATTGGCCAAGAAGTTTGTTACTTCGGGGTCAGCGAGATTGTCCAGGTGTAAATGAAGATCTCCTGTAACTGGAAAATTAGAAGCATTGACCGCCAGGGCGCTGACTGTTTAGGTGAGAGCTTCTCTGAACACTCTAGAAGGACCCGGGGTCGATAGATCAAAAGGCTGTAAAAGCAGCTCCAGGATTGGTGGGAGCAGGCTCACCCAGCGCTCATTTTGAGGCTGGGGGCCTGTGCCAGCAATCCCCAGGTTGTTTAACAGCCTTTGGATTGCTGGCTCTACACTGCGCATGTCGGTTAGGACCGCTGTAGACAGCTGGCCAATCCGTCATGCACATATTAGATCAGTGCTCCCACTCTCGAGCTATACACAGCATGAACTGGTGCAGTGGCAAATACATAAAATGCACTTGAAATCCCATTTTATTTATGTGTGTTTGCCTGCTCCGCTTGCAGCAGGTGGAGTAATGCTCCTCAGCTCCCGAATGCACGCTATGGTGGAAATGGTGCTAAAGGACAATGTGCACCAGCAACAAGGTTTAAATAGTGAGTGAAGTTCCTTTGTGCCCTGTCTTGTGCTGGAGACTCTTCGGTGAAGGTTAGTGTTGGACATTGATAATCTGGTCGCGGCACTGGTAGGTAGTGAGCACTTTTTTGTGTTAGTGGATTACTGTTCTAAACGGGTTTCGTTGACGGAAGTGAGCAGTGTGACTATGGTTACAGTGATACAGTCTTTCTGGGAGGACTTGAGAACGAAGGGATTTCTCGTTCTTTAGTGACTGATAATGGAGTACAGTTCACGTCGGAGGTGATGAAAACATGTTTGAGAGGTGATGGTGGGGAATGTCAAAGATCAGTATTGCAGATGCTTCAAGCCAACTGGTTTGCTGAAAGCATGAATCACTTGGTCAAGTAATGAGCGCAGATGGCTCTGAGTGGAGTGCACTTGAGAGACCTGTGATATACGAAATGTTGTGGGCTCACCGCACTGCGCCTAATGCTGTGACTGGAGTGGCAACCTTCCGTAAGTTTGAGACATAGGATTTCTTTGTTGTAGTTATGAGGGAAGGCAGCGAAGAGTGTTTGACAAACCCATGAGATGAATGACAGACTCTGAAGTCACCAGGGGCGTTTAAGAGTAGGTATGATGAGAGGAAGTGTGTGAAAGAGAAAGTATGGAGATGCGATGATATGGTTTCCGCCATAATGCTGTGGTATTGGATAATGGAGGTATGTGGAATATGACAAGATTGTGTAAGGCTGAGAGCTGTACCGCAAATGTAAACAAGGCAGTTTTGGAAGTTTGAATATCGCCGGCTACTGGAAGGCAACAGAGATGTTTGAAAACACCTCTAAGGCTTAACGTCAGAGGGAAGTATTGAGGGGTCCTAATTCCCATGCTCTTAGTGTGGGTGCGGGGTGCTATCCATATTATCCCTGTATTACACTCCTTTTCTTAATATACTTATTTTCTTTTTTCCTCATTTTAATGCATGTATTGCTCCGAGCTGTTTGACTGTTTTTGTATTTCTTTTACAGATATCCTAATTGCGTTTGACGGGAATTAAGGTTAGCTTATGAATTTAAGAGTAAGCACTCAATCACTATAAAATAAATTGAGAAAAATATGACAACCTAATGAGTGAAATGGTTGATTAAGTTGATTAAATTGAATAATTGATTAAATTGGTTGACTTATAATTCATTCATTACTCAAGGGCCTCTTAACACTGGTCTTAATAGTAAACTTCTGAGACATTTTTAGAAGGTGAAGAAGGAGGATATTTACACAAGCTTGATTGCTTTAAAAAAACAAAACGGGGAAAGGTAGGTTGAAGGAAAAGGCTCTCCAGCCTTTGGAGTTCCATTCCAACCCTATGGCGTTGAAGAGCAGCCTATCTTAACCCAAGAAATTGTATTAGTCAAATAAGTTGGGACAAAGCTGTTAACGCATCGAAAAGTGAACATCCTACTGTATACCAAATGTGGTCCACAACAGGAAGATTTCACAGCGCACAAAAGATACAATCTGTCCTATCAAGCCTTGCGGACTCCAGCAAGCTGTAGTGAGACAGCAAGCACTACATCTTATAGAGAGTTACTTAAGAGAGTCTCAACAGTCAAAACACGAAATTATTGCAGACCCTACTACCAATGCTGAATCAGAGCAAGAAAATAATGGCTGAATATGCCTTAAGGTAGAGAGTTGATGGAAGCAACTTCTAACAAAGTACGAGACTTGAAATTAAAACCCAATTTTTTCACTCTTGGTGGAAACTGGTAGGTGCTGTCTAACAGTATCAGGGGGAAGGGTAAAGATATAAAGACAAATTAATAATTTGTGCCAAAAATGAGGAGGTACGTTTTGTATTGCTTATCTGAAAGTTATTTATCCCCCATCCAGGACGTGTCCGCACCCTCTGAAAACCGGCCACAACTGTGGTATCTTGGGAGAATCCAGTATAGAGCTGGATTATGTCTGTGGTGACAGCACCATTTTCTAAGTGTCTTTGAAAACGTCAATTAGAGTGTCAAGCCAGAAAAATGTTCAACAATGTGGGAGACAGCTCAAACCCCTGTGGAACACCTCAGGATTGAAAAATCTCTGAAGCTATGAAAAGGCAGAGTGGTCAGCCGAAAAGGCAGTTGGGTGTGTGAATGGAATGTGATTCTTTCACTTTATAGTTTGAATTTTCACTAACGTCTACACAAATTATGGGAATCAACTTTTTTTTTTTTGCACTATCATTGTTTTTTTAATGTTGTTTGGAAGAGATCCCTTATAATGGGAATCAACTTTTAACTCATTTAAATCTCACCATATTTTCAAAGAGGACTTATACTAGCACATGGATTCTCAAAGCAGCTCCACACTATTGACTACAGTAGTCATACAAATAAAATTCCTACCTAATCCCTACTAACAGGTTAAGTATTGTATCATCATTGTCACAATCACAAACCTAGAAAAACACTAAACTATCCCAAATCACTAGGTTGCAAGAATTAGAGAAATGATCTTCCTTGCAAACATTTCGGATAGACATATCTAAAATAACTTCTCAGCAAAATCTGTTCTCCAAAAGGTACACTTTTTGTCATAATCATAAATGGCATGTATCTTTCAATAGAAACTTATTTTTATATTGCACTTGGTATAAAATTCCCCACATTTTGTTACACTGTAAATTATAGTTGATTCTATCATACAGCTCAATTCTTTGGAAAAAGTACTTATTTGAGTTTTGCTATCTGATACCAAACTAAGATGATTACATGGAAAACATGTAGTTCAAGGACCTATTGTCCATGAGGTGTTAAATGACAACTGAATAATACAAATTAAGATCAAGTTAGAGCCACGATAAGGGGTAGTCAAAACTCAGCTTAGGGTCAGAGTGGGATAAGGGTTAGGATAGGTGCATAAGTTAGAGGTAGGGTCAAAGGTGGTGGTAGGTACATTTTAGGATTTGTGTCAAGATTAGGTTTATTGTCAAGATAATGATAGGGCATAATGATGATTTGGGTCAAGGTCAAGCTTTTGTTGAGAAGAAAAAGCAGCCTCGGTATGGACTTGTATCAAAGGTCAGGGATAGAAGCAGGTTTGGCTTACACGTAATTAAAAAAGTATCCTGTAAAAATATGCGTATACAATGTATTTGCAAAAGAAGGGGGAAATCTCAGCGGAAAGCAACATCACTTTATAAATTACATTATTAAAAAACTATTTCAACAAAAACTGTTTAAATTAAATCTCTAAATTAATGCACAGTGTAACAAATTCTGACTTTTTTTGAAATGGTATCTAATGAAATTGGAATTCGCTGAAGTGAAGCAAGGAGAAACAAAATAGACTCTTTCTTAGTTTAAATGATACTTTGGCTGCGCAGTGCACCAATGTATTTTTAAATTAGCTTTGAGCATTAAGCATCCTCACCTAATATTCAGACTCTGCAATTAAATCCTCGGGATTGTAATTACGTAGCGTGAAGGGGATGTAAAGGCGCCACTTATTTATTCAACTGCAAAATAAGTGCTGAATTTACAGACTCAATAAAGCAAATGCTTAAATTAGAGGAATGTTTCTTGCAGAAGCTTGCTCAAAGACAGAGGGAAAATATATTGTGGAAAACTGTTTAGAAATTAAAGAATTCTTTGAAGCACCAGGTACAACTTTTATACTAAAATCTGAATCAGCATTAAGAAACCCACAGCTTCTCTGATACAAGCAGGGAGCAAGTAAAGCTTCAGGTTGGGTCACAGCTTTAAGGGTGTAGGACTTTTGCAGTGGAAAGTTAAGAGATGCCTCCATTAAAATCTAGTGATGGCCTTGACACGCCTAACACTAATGCACAAGTGTACAATATTGTAGCAAAAATGCAGACTTGTTTTTTAATATTATAGTATCCAATATCAAAACATTCCTCAAGAGACAGCAGCTCTGGGGCTGAGCTTAGAGCTAATACTATAAATTCTACAAAGAGCTGCAGTTCCACTAGTGGTTGCTAGGTGTCCCTCAAGTCAAATGCTTTTGCATTTGACTCAAGAGGGACACCTAGTAATGACTAGTGGAACTGCAGCTTGATGTAATAATGCCAATGCTTTTGAATTTGACTGGTGAGGGTCACCTAGTAACAACCAGTTGAACTGCAGCTCTTTTAGAATTATTTTGATATTTGATACTTTAATATTCACTGCCCACTGCTAATCTCATCCCATAATGCTTTGCAGGGCCTTTGGTTAGGATGGTATTTTTTATTGTATTGTATAACTGTGCTTGTGGTGGTCCTAAGAGGATGGGACCACCGCCAAATCGTTCGGCAAGATGTGATCTTTGTTTGCAATGCAGCTGCTTGGTTCTCTCCCTAGGTTAGGGAGGATCCCAAACCATCACCTCTCTCACTGCTTGCTAAATTTTAATTTTCACTTTTGTGAAATGGCTTTATGCATTTTAGCATGTAAAGACAGAGATACTTGTTATGAAGTCTCCGTTTTATAAAATGGGAGTCAGTTGTGGAATTCCGCGTAGTAGAGCTCCGCCAACTACGCCCACCCTTACATTTTGACCAACACCAATATTATTCTACAGTACATCGCTTCCACGCAAATACATATAATTTCCTCTGTTACCTACTTGTAATGCTTCACATTACCATACAACATTCCACGAAAGCCACACCAATTGGCAGTGCCATTGCTTGTCCTTTATTTCAGTTGAATGGATAAATCTAGCAAGGTATTCCAGTAGATGCTTTGTAGCCCTGAAAGATAACAAGCGATGTGTGTTCTTCGCTGACCGAAAGATATTCTGTTGTGCAATGTACAAGGCGTCAAACACTCGTCTGTTACAGAGTATCTAGACTTCAGATCTTGGGAATCAATAAAGGGAGCGAGGCAGGAGGATGGAAATGATTTTACAAAGAGGTGGGCTTTAGTGCCTATTTGGTGCGAAGATGAGTTTTGAAACTTGGTTTCTTTACTGCCCAAGAACTTCTTCAGTAATTGGTAAATGGTCAAGTCATTGGTGTTTCAACTGACCAGACCCTGCATTTTACCGGTTATTTGTATTTGGTTTTATTTCTGAATTTGTTAACCAAACAATAGAAAAAACACTGGCAAAATCAACTCTTTTCACCGATAAGACTTGATCTTTTTGAATCTTTGCAAAACAAACGCCCATCAGTGCTGAGTAGCCTAGCAAAAGAGTATATATTTTGTTTTTGCATCAAGTGCAGGTGATGAGCCGCCGTCCAGGCAAAGCCGAACACATGTGATCGGTATAAGATAAAAGGGACAGAAGATTGTGCAATCAAACTGCAAAATGTGCAAGCTCTCAACTGTGAATTAACACATCAAATCAATGTCTAAAGCACTCTACTTCTGAAGAAACAAGACCTTGATTAGGGGTGCCTTAGTAAAGAGTGAGGTATTCACTGCACCTGGAAGAAAACGAGCAAGAAGGCTTGGAAACAAAGAACGCATGCAGGCCTATGGACACCGACTACACAAAATGGTCCCTGGTCACATGGCATGGAGAACAGAGACAAATGGTGGCCTATGATAAACACACTTACTGGCCAGACATAGAAGGCATGGTAACACTGAACAAAACAATACCACTAATTCACAACGCCAAACATGAAAATTAAGATATTGGTCAGTTGGAAACTAAAGAGAATTGGCATTTATGGCAAAATTCTGAATTCCTATCCCTACTCAGAACCCTGTTTCAGAAGGACGTGGCATTTCCCACTACATTCATAATAAGACCTAGGTCTCCTGCAGGTGGAATCTTGAACTCAAGCGGAGGAGAAGGAAGGCAGCAGACCGGTGTTATTTGAGATGATTCTGAATCCTAACGAGGCTTTCCCTCTTCTTGAGAGCACAACGGAGGGCCTTCCAAGTATTTGTCATAAAGACAGGAAGCACATTATCCCATATGCCTTTGATGCACGTTGAGTATGGTAAGAAGTGTTCCTGCAGAGCCAGCTAGTGCCGGATTCAGAGTAAGAGTTTAACTGGCTTCTAATAAAGACTGGACCATTGTTGAAGAAAGCCCGGTAGGATGAACCGAATGCATTAAAAAGAGAGCGCTTCACTACATCAAGCCGGTGTAGTGAGGCCAGGTGAATGGAGATCTGAGACAGTCTGCGTAAACCCAGAATAAGCGAAGAATCTCAAGTTCCTTTCGGATAGAGGATCTCTAGAAGGTAGCGATAAAACCAAGCTATAAGGAGTTGAGCTGTCCGAATGACAAAGTATGGCAGACTCAGCAGCAGTTCAGGAAGAGGATACAATTGGAAGAACATTTTGAAGAACCTTAAGCAGACATGAACAGGTGGAAGTGAGTTTGTGAGAGTGGTCTTTAAACAAGAAGCTGAAACTAATGTGGACACCTTCATTGCGCACAGAATTGATTTACCGGGTGAGGGGGGTAAGAGCAAAGATCATCGGACCGCCAGTCATGCACCTAAGAGTCGCTTGATTTGACAAAGTTAAGGACTTAAGTTGTCCCCTCAAACCAAGGAGATGCAATCTAGCCACTGAGACCATATAGCCTTTTGAAGAAAGGGCTCGCCTCCATTGAGCCACATAATACGTAGAGTGCTGTTAGCAAAGGCTTACAATGGAACAACAGTGCTGCTGCTAGGGCTGCCCCCTCGAAACTGAACAAAATCAGACCAGGAGCAGAAGACTGAGGCACAACATGGAGAGGAACTTAAAATCCAGAATTGAAAGTTTGAAGGGAGGCAGCTTGAGAGTAGATAATAAGAAAAGCGCGTTCCCAGTCCAATGGATGGTCTCTGAATCTAACCCCCCAGGAACCCTTTTACCATTACCCAAGTAGAGCTGGAAAGCATTCTGAATTAACACCAGTATAGCATCCATAAAGAGATTCGCTTGTTACTGATGTATTTTGTGTTACTTTAGACGGAAAGGATGCAAACAAGATTGTAAGAAAATCTGCCAGATGAATTGGCTAGGTCACTGGTGTCTTCAGACGCGTAATAAACAGATCTACTTTTCATGATGCAGAGACGTCGCCATCTGGCCGGGGCTGGTTTCCGAGCGGAGAGTGGCTAGGATCAATAGTTTTCTTAATAGCAATGATTGTTCGCATGGCACAAGGAACCAAGGGGTTCAAACCCCTGTCCCCATCTTGCTTTAAATGTAAATGTAAATGTAAATGTACGGGAATTTATATAGCGCAAATCACCAACCGGTTTCTAAGCGCTTGCTTAGGGAACCCGTCCTGGTATTCCCCTGTGAGATAACCCCGGCAGGGTATCCGCAAGGTGAAAGCCAGGCATCCCGCCGCGAGGGGCCGTTGTGGAGATTAAGCAAGCTATTGCCCAGAGTCGCAGGGTGTGAACCCGTGAATCGAGTAGGCACCGGAGCGAGAGAATTGTCGAGTCCATGGACATTTTAGGACTCAAGACCCCGCCGAGCCGGGAATTGAACCCTGGTCTTGGGCTGACCTCTGCTTCCAGGTCTGCCTCCTCTAACCAGTGAGCCATACTTCTCCACTAGAACCATTTGCATTTATTGGCACTCATAACAGATTGATAGATTGGTGTTCCACTTACCAATCAGTGGTATCCTCTGTAATGATAGGGAGTAACCAGAGGAGTGGTCCACAGAAGCAAAGTCCCAGTGATGAAGCACCTGGTTTCTTTATCCTTAGGTAGAGCTCAGATGCACTGGCCATCTGTTTCTACAAGCAAATTCTTTGAACAAATCAAATCTTAACATGAGCAACCCGCTGAGCTATCTGCTCTTGGACAGCTTATAGCTGATGTGCAGATATAAAATAAATGTGGGCTGGCAAGAGAGGGAAGAAGCCACACCCATGTTACAGTAAGTTGTTCCCTCGCCCCTCATTTAATTTAAATCATGGCATGAACTGGGCATTAACCAACAGAACGACTGTTTATTTTAAAGTGAGCTCTATTACAAGAACCTCATTGATGCCTGGTGAACAGCTGGCACCAGAGGTAGTTTCAGGTTAAAAAAAAAGATGATGTGCATTTGCATGTTCCCTTTTAAATGTTTACCTACTGATGATTGTAGTGTCTTTCAAGTTTTAGAACAGAACCCTTTTGGCTCCTAAGAGACTCCGTAGAGCTGTGAAGTAGGTGTCAGAACGGAATGCCATGAAAACTTGTTTTAGAATGTTGAGTTTGCAGTTACACGGAGCAGAAAAGACGTGTAATTCAAGACTCCGTGTGTGGCGTAGCCATTAGTGGGTACCCAGGCTGGGAAGAACGCTACAATTATATATTTTGCTTATTGTAAAAGGTACAAAACTGCAGTGATACCAACATTAGTTGAAAAGCTTTAGACTTCTAGAAAAAAGTTATTTATGATTCAACTTGTGTAACAATTACACTCCAATTTACATTTATCTACTAAAATCCAAGATCAAGCAATCCAGCAAGTCCACTCGATACAACGGAATCAAATTCTGATCTGCTGAGAGCTGCAAGTCATAAGTTAAAATCCTGACAAAGCGAAACGAGGCTCCCGTCTTTCCATGGTAGTCATATTAAATGCTATTAAATTGAGTAAGTATAATCTCTGCTATTTACAGCAATCAGATGAGAAAACTGCAATAGGAAGATCCTTATTATTATTAATAATTATTATTAATATTGTATTATGTCTATTACTCTAATTTCAGTCTCTATTTTCCTGGACCATTACTACCATGCATGTATACTTTGGGATGATCTTCATTATGAAGTTGATAAGTACAAGGGATAAAAAAAAAAGCCTTTAAAATAACTTAGGGGTCCAGTCTATGTTTTCTTAATGCTGGGGCTGTCCCGCTACAGTCCGTCCAACATTGTAACAAAATTAAATGTTAGGACATGCTTAAGACAAGGGATTTTGTGATCTCTACTGATTTAGGTATCAGGTGCAGCAATATAACTTAACAGATTACTAATACATTGTCAAACCTTGCAAATAAGCATTGCTCCAAAATAACTGTTTAATTCATGGCAGGCAATGAGTGGCCGAAAGCACTGGAGCTTCTTCAAGGCTATGATCTCCAAGCTACATTTTAAACTCCCAGAATGACCAGCAACGGAGTCTCTATTCCAATTTGCATTAACAGCCATGTTCATGACATTACCCAGAATGCAACAGGTGCAAAAACAATTATTGTAGATAATCTTACAGATGAGAATACATCTCACATTACCATTACCAAAATGTGTGACAAGATCATTGTGGCTGCTTCCGGGTTGTGTTTTGTCGATGATCTTTTGGGGAGCATTCATTTGAGCTTGGATTTGGTGGTCCAGTTTTGATTATCATAACACTGATGTTGCGGCTAACGGTGATTGTTTTGTCAAATGTGGCTACTCTTGTTGTGTCTGATGGTCTCCATTCTGCTTGTTGGGAGTGGGTGTTTTTACAGCTGCATGAATTTGACGGGTTGGTTTGAAGTTCACTTTAGAATCATATGGATAGGGTTCATTGGATATTGATGCAGAGAAGATGGGGAGGCAGGGGTCAGGATGGGTGGAGTCAGTGGTGTCACCGGTGGAACGCGTAGCTGTAGAGGGTAACAGTGGAGGAGCAGAACTGGGGGCAGTGGACTCAAAAGACTCAGAAAGGCTGACCATGTTGAGCACCAATGTGGGTGGACATTGGGTAGAGGTTTGCAGGAGTTGTTACTGATTAGTGTAGGGTTAAGCCTGTGTGTTGGGGCCAGCAGGGAGGTTGCGAGCGGAGGAGGGTGGTTGAGGAGAGATCAGTATGTTGACGGAGGAGGGGTATACATAGTCAGGGGTTAGTGGAAGGGGCAATGGGGAGGCTCAGTGGTAGGGCTGGTTTATATACTCTGGGGTTCAGCCATGGGAAGGCCAGGTCTATTGGCGGGGGTCGTGGGTTGTGCCACTGGGATTGGGAATGTGTATAGGGTTGGTGTGAATGGATATCTTGTGCTCCCATCTTGCACTGCATTTGACATCACTCATGCCAAGTGACATCACTATTGACATCACTGATGACATCATTTAGTCATTGTGACAGTGTCCTTAGGTTTTGTGAACTTGATGTATTTCAACACGCTACACCTGTGGCCGATTTTTAATCGCCAATCAAGCGATAATGGACATAAACTTTGACCACAAGTTGGACACAACATATCTGAAAGGTCACCCATTTGGTTTATATTACCTTCTTTTTATTGGTATTCACCCACCTCACAAACACAATGCCTCCTTAGATTTTAATGGAGTCACCCCCTTTTAAAACCTTGAACATCTTCCACTAAAGTTAGTGTACTTGATTCACCTTAATGGGATTACTCTCATAAAGAATTCACATGACCCACAATTGTTCAGGGTAAAGGCCGACTGGTATGAATTTCCCAGTAATTAGACAGACACCTTCAACTAGACAACTCTGTGGCAACGCTCTGTATTTGCAAATATACACTACACACATTCCCCAGATGACCACAATGGTATATAACCTTAGAGCCATATTTGAGACCACAGTATGAGTTAACACCTCCAAGCGGGTCACTCCTCTATTCTACATTATTCAACAATCTACAATGCCTCTGCAATGCCTCACATTTTTCAGAGCATTTCTCAAAATAAATATCCACACCTCATAAATGTCCTTGTTACATAGAATTTTTCTATAGCACCATATTACAACTGTTTAACATGGGCACGTGCCCAGACATCCACTGGGGATAATCTATTTTCAACAGCAGTTTTGGCTTTTCTCGCAGATGTTTTGCAACAGCCTTTGGCTTTAAGCCACAAGCTACTTTAAAGCATGCCTCTGCAATCTACATGAGGTGCTCAGCCTTCACTGCGTTTCATACTTTATTCCAAGCACCCCAAATTGTACTGGTTACTAAACAGTGCACAATATGGTTTTCAACTTGCACAACAACATTTGCTTTCAGGACTTACGCCATTGCTATACTACGCACACACGGTGTACACAGTAACTATGCTGTAATAACTATAGGCCATTTACTAACAACTTTTTTTTAATAGGATGTATGGGCTTACAGAGTCATCTGAAGAACAATAACAAAGATGACATCATTTGAGGTGTCATCAGTGATGTGGTCAATGATGTCATTTAACATGACATGAGTAATGAAATATGTGAGGTCATAAGCAGTGCACGAAGGGGGCGCAAGTTATAGTTATTTCACTAAACTATAATTGGTGAATTTCACGGGTTTTAAGTTTTTAAACGTAGCTTCTAAACACAAACATTACACGGTGATTATTACCACGGTGTAGTTATAGCTAGGTCAAGTGTTCCATAGGAAGACCCTTTCTTGCTATGTTAATACCTTTGGCGCCATTTGACAAATGCTCAAACAACTTTAAAAAAAGTTCATACACCATAGCTCCTTTCTGGAAAGAGCCATGGGGTCGAGAAAAAGAGAGTGGCCACAAATTAAAAATGTCCACAAGCAATTTCCATACAGAAAAATCAATAGACAATACCTAACAAATGGCAAAGCAATTACACGAAAATTGTCAGAAAGCTATATATTTATCCAGAAAGTTTATTTTTATTTTTTATTCTGTGTAAATCCATTGTTATTTTGGAAAAAATAAGGATGAAAAAATAGGACCATATTAACAGTTGGTCCTTCAGGAGTAAGAATTTAATAACCAAAACGTAATTGGCCGAATTGGCTCTTTCTCGCGTTAATCATTTTGTGGGAGCAAGCTCTCTAATTGGAGGGCTGCAAAATCAGAAGAAATGTGATGCCAGTCATTACGAGACACTGGCACTCAATCCACACACCCTGAAATATATGAAAGAATACCATATAAGGAGGCAGGGTAGGAGTAATATCATAATTTTCGCAGAACCAGGAAAATATTTTTTTTATATGGGAGTCTGTGGGTCATTGGGCATCCAACCTCATACCGTGCACGACTAAATGCTGTCTGCAGCGGCAGGTTGGGTGCCTGTGGGGAGGTTGGTGCAGGGCATGTCCCCCGGTCAGGCCTTGTGCGCAACTTCACACTGCCCAATGGGGTTGCCCGACCGTGGGTATTTGGGTATGGTAACAAGATCTTACGTTGCATTAAAAATTTTAAAACTAGAAAAACTTTAAAGTGACGTTAAAGTTAAAGTATGGTAAAAATATATAACTTTACATTTAGAAAAACTCAGAAAATCACTGAAACAAAGAAAGTTAAAGTGACTATATAGTTCTGGTAAAAATGTCAGTTAAAACCTAACATTTTAAACTCAAATAACCACTGAAATCCACCAGTTACAGTTTACTGAGCTAACTAGAACTTGTGCCCCAAATACGCTCTGCTTTTTACCTCACAGACTACACCACTTAAGAACATTATTGATGACATCATGATAACATCACAGATGACACTGATGAAAAGCACTAGACATGGTGGGGGCACAAGTTCTAAAAAGCTCAGTAAACTAGAACTGGTGAATGACACTGGGTATTACAGCTTTATAGCCGCCATAGCGGGCTGTACAGCCATTAAAAACCCATCCAGCCTTTAACAAGGGAGCGGGCCTTTAATGGCCGGTATAGCCTAACAACGGCTGTCTATAAAGCTATTAGAACATTCCTCCGCAACAGGGCAGAATGTTCCAATTAGTTAATCAAAGGCCTCGTAGAGCCCAAGGGGATTGAAATCCCCTCGACTCCGAAGCCTTTCTTCACAGCTGTTGCTGTGAATGTTCTACAACTAACAGTACGCAGGGTCACGGCTCTTAGCTTTTGAACAATCACAGAAAGTGTTGTGAAAAAGGACTAGAATTAAGCCACTGGTGCTCCCTGGCTTGACTGAACAGTGTTTTGTAGTTCAGCCAAGCCAGGGAGACCCAGGAGCTGAGCAGCCTTCATCCCTCCCTCCTTCCGATGCTCAAGTGACTAGGATCTCTGCGGAGAAAGGGCAAGGGCTCCGGTGTGCCCTGCAGCACATACTCTGCTTTTCGCTTTCCGCTGCCCACTCCATGTACTTTGGAGAGGCAAGGAAAGAGAAAGGCAGAGGCTATTAGAACATTAAAATGTTGAGAGCAGCGGGCCTATACCAGTTCATATACACGTATTCAATGAAGCTCTCAACATTCCAAAGTTCTAATTGAGTTTAAAACATTACATTTTAACTGACATTTTCACCTAAGTATAAGGTCTACACCTTTAATTTTTTCGGTGACATTTTAAAAAAAAACTCTCTCTCTCTTTATATATATATATACACACACACACACACACATACACTCACACACACATATATATACACACACAAGAATGCACAAGAACCAATCTTCTGAGAAAACAAAAAAATACAAATGTGCAGCATAACAACGACTTCATATGAATACCTAGGGATGAAGCACATTCAATGGGACTTGAGAATTACCAGGTTTCTTTAATTTGTTTAATCTTCCATGGCTAGAAGTGTAATTCTGTTATGAATCCACAGGCTTGGTGTCTTTATGAGTTTACCTGCCAGATTGTAAACCAGAAATCTGCAGTTCTTTTAAGTGGATTTAACAAGGATTAAATCAGGTCTTTCTTGTCAAATCTAATTGAAGAAAATATGCGTTGCATGGCGTTTGGCGCTCTGCAATGACAAAAAGCATTTTAAGCAAACTCACTGAGACATCAGTCTGGTTGGGTTTCCACTTCCTGATGAAATCTTGGTAGGATTAAACAAATGACAGAAACCTGGTAATTCTCAAGTCTCATTAAATGTGCTTCATCACTAGGTATTCATATGAGGCTTTGTTATGCTACACATTTATATATTTGGGTTGAATCGTTTCCGAAGATTGCATTCTTATTGTATATTCTTGTTGGACCATGGACTGTTTTGGCAAAATTAGAAATATTAGGAGCCGACAAAGAATCAAACAGCTGCGGGCGGCCTGGTGCTCGAACCAATCAACACAATGTGGTCAGTAATGGAAACTGGCAGCAAAACTATTCAAACAGTAAACTGGTAATTACCCGAGCACGGTCACCCAAAGTGCAGCAAAATCAAAGAATAATGGAACATATGAAACACAACATACTGAAATATTTGGTAGTAACAATCTAAGTCAAGCATTACTCTCCAATCCAAAACTCATGATAGCTGACACGTGTTTCGCTCTGTGGGTAATGTTGCAGGCCTAAAATGCCAATGCGGGTTAAAAAGGCATGATCCGCAGATCTTGCATAGAGACAGACAATGGATCAGCACTGAAAATGCACCATGGGAGCGTGGAAAGTCCCAGTTATTATGAATGAAGCTACTTTTTAAAGAGTTATGTGAACTACAATAGTTGTTATATTTCCAACGGTAATCATGTTCCTTTGGAAATAGCTAAATATAAGTAATGTTCAGTACATCCCGCTATCTTCAATTACAGAAACCTCTCGCGGATTTGGCTCAGCGTTCGCCTCTTCATGGCAAAACCCCTTCTTTGAGTTTGAAAACCTGATCACTGCTATTTAACTGAAATTAACAAAGGCACCAAATTGGCCTTTTAGATGAAAGTTGCTTCAATCTATACTTATATACTTATACTTATTATAATATAATAAAGAGAGAGCCCAAACCTTTGAGGCGGGTAATCTCAGGAACCACAGCACCAATCATAACACCCAATACAGCGTTGGAAAGGGCAGTCGCAGCAGTAGGACATAGACCATGCAGACGCCCACCATATACATTTAAAAGGTAAAAGAACCGTGCCAGCAAAGTAGTCCCTTGTGGGCGTGTCTGCGTTGTGCTGTGGGCGTGTGCTGGGGGCGTGACAAACGCTGGGGGCGTGTGGTACGTTCCACCCTTCATGCCATGTCTCATATCATGTGCTGTGGGCGTGTGCTGGGGGCGTGGGCGTGTGCGGGGCGCGGGATTACGGAAAAAAAAAGCGAGCGTTGTGCCCAATATTTCATTGGTTTTTCTTCCCAGGTTCTGTACATTCCAGCTCCGGGTGTGCTTGCCCCGCGCCCCCATGACGTGCACCTGCTTTACTGTATGGAGGTCAGGCATGGCGCTATTCCCAAGGGCCGGAAGGAGCGCAAACAGGGGCCATTGTGCAGGAAATGTAATCTCGCCTTAACTTCCGGTGACGCCTGAAGCGCACACTGGAGATTTTCCACTTCTGTTGCGCACAGACCTCGCGCCACGCACATCCGGACACAAGGCCCACCTCCACGGAAATAGCAAGAAAGGGACTATCCCTCCCCCGCGAATATGTGATGATATTCTGCAAACCAGCATCCCGCATACCATCACTCCGCAATTTTTATAACGCGGGACTATTTCTCCGCAAAGACATCATTTCTAAAACTTTTACAACGCAAATGACTTTATCACGCAAGCCATTATAGCGCAAATGCATGTGTGGTAAAGTCATATACATTGTAAAAGTACATTATTAAAACATCAAATATATGTTTGTATATATGTGTATTTATATATATATATATATATATATATACACACACATATATATATATATACACACACATATATACATATATACACACACATATATACACACATATATATATATATATATATATATACACACATACACACACACACATTTTTTTAAATTTAATTAAAACATGTATTCTTTTAAATTGCATTATTTATATTATTTGTATTTATTAATTTATTTTATTACCGTTTAAACCCTAAAAACTAATCCCACCCTGCTCCCTTTAAATACCCCTGCACCCCATAATCATAACCCACCCTTACTCCTTAAAATACCCCAACACCCTTAAACACTAACCAATCTTAACCCTATAAATATACCCTGTACCCCAAAACCCAAACCTATCCCTAAGCCCTAAAAATACCCCTGTACCCCAAAACCCAAACCTAGCCCTGAACCCTATAAATACCCCTGTATCCCAAAACCCAAACCTAGCCCTGAACCCTAAAAATACCACTGTACCCCAAAACACAAAACTACCCCTGAACCCTAAAATACCACTGTACCCCAAAACCCAAACCTAGCCCTGAACCCTTAAAGTACCCCTGTACCCCAAAACCCAAACCTACCCCTGAACCCTAAAAATACCCCTGTAGCCCAAAACCCAAACCTAGCCCTGAACCCTAAAAATAACCCTGTACCCCAAAAAACAAACCTACCCCTAAAATACCCCTGTACCCCAAAACCCAAACCTACCCCTGAACCCTAAAAATACCCCTATACCCCAAAACCCAAACCTAGCCCTGAACCCTAAAAATACCCCTGTACCCCAAAAACCCATACCTATCCCTAAACCCTAACACTACCACTGTACCCCATAACCCAAAACTATATATGAACCCTTAAAATACCCAAACACCCCAAAACATATACCTCAGTACCCCAAAACATATGCACCTATGCCCATACTTACCTTTTCCAAACATTAAAAACGAATTTCGTTGTAAATGTATGCGTGGTAAAAGCATATAAAATGTGTTATAATGGCATTGCGGAGTCATGGTACTTTCGTAATGAAAGTATGCGGAGTGATGGTATGCGGAAAGAAAGTTGCGGAATAATGGGTGTTTACCCTCCCCCAGTAAGTACATTGGTGGCACGGCGGCCCACATCTCCAGCAACATACTCATATTTTTTCATCACCCATTTGAAAAATGCACAGGTCTCTCTCATTGATGGCCAGCACCGACATACACTTTTAGATACACCTCCCGCCACAAATTCTAGAATTGCGAACTTTAGAGCTGGGGAGCTACGTTTGAATCTCTGCATCAGCTGAACATCCTGTGATTCCAGGCAAATCACTTTGTCTCCCCGTGCCTACCACAAATGAATGTGTTCTTCTGTAATGTAAATTGTGCTCATGCCATGTTGTCGAGTTCGCTCTATATAATATTGCAAGGAAAAATAAAGTAGGGAAACTTGAGTTCACACACTACTGAACGCGCACTCTTAAGTGCATCAGCAGTGCACTGTGAATCGGAGCGTTTCACAGGCCTGTCACAGATAAGAAATGCTATCAAAACGTAATCCTACAAAACAATATACTACTGGCCGGCAGCAATTCATACCCGGACAACGTCTGGACGGGCTGCTAGTATTATATAAAATGTAAAAAGGCTTTCCACTCCAAGAACTATAAACCCTTCTTGTAGACTCCACCTTCAATCAATTAATCAATCAATCCATTTGTAAAGCACGCTACTCACCTGTGAGGGTCTCCAGGCGCTAGGGGGAGGGGGATGTGGCAGCAACTGATCGAAAAGCCAGGTCTTGAGAAGTCTTCTGAAGGTCAGCAGGTCCTGAGCCTGACGCAGTTGGATGGGGAGGATGTTCCATGTCTTGGCGGCGAGGTGGGAGAATGATCTGCCGCCGGTGGTCGTTCGGTGGATGCGTGGGAAGGTGGCGAGGGCGCGGTCAGTGGAGTGGAGCTGGCAGTTTGGGGTGTAGAAGGTGAGTCGATCGATGAGGTATGCTGGTCCGGCGTTGTGGAGTGCTTTGTGAGCGTGGATAAGGAGATTGAAGGTGATCCTCTTGTTGACCGGGAGCCAGTGCAGGTTTCTCAGGTGGGCGGTGATGTAGCTGTGGCGAGGGATTACGAGGATGAAGCATGCGGAGGCGTATTGTATGCGTTGGAGTCGTGTCTGGAGTTTGGCCGTGGTTCCCAAACCGTAGTCCAACCTGCTGCTGATGAGGGCTTGGGTGTCCGTTCTTCTAGTTTCGGTGGGGATCCATTTGTAGATCTTGCGGAGCATGCGGAGGGTGTTGAAGCGGGACGAGGAGAAGGCGCTGACTTGCTGAGTCATAGAGAGCGTTGAGTCCAGGATGAACCCCAGGCTGCGTGCGTGGTCGGTGGGTGTCGGGGGGGATGAGGTTCCCGAAGTGGCCAAGAGTTGTCCCATGCGGACTGGGTGGAGCAGAGTATGACATCTGGGTTGATAACAACGCCCTCTATCCATGTATGACAGCTAGCACCATAAGAGATTTTAGGTGCCTCTAAATGACACTGCTGCCTTGTAGACTGTGAAATACGCATTCACGCTCTCACTCACCTGGGTATCGCATGGACTGCCAGACACAGATTTGGCTGGATTTGTCAGCCCAGGTAATTCTCACCTGAAACTCCCAGGCCCTGCATCAAAATATTGTGACACTAACATCATCCATTAGAAGAAGGTAGGCACTTTACCTTCAAAGCTGCACCTATCTGGAACTCATGAAACGAACCGCAATCAAATTTGGGAATCGAAAAACTGTTTTTCTTATTCCATCGTTTTATAGTTTTATCCCACACGACTAGAGCGTAATAAACATTCTTACTCAAGTATTTTCAAAAGTCTCTGCTGTTTGCAGGGTGGTTTTAATGTATGTAACTTGTATGCATGCAACTCCATTTTGCACTGCTCTGCAGAACAAAAGGCGGCGTCATTAAAATGATAATGAGGACAATTAGCAGAGAACAAATCAACAAAAGCTCTTTTGCCAGAGGCAGCAGCATCTGGATAACGGAGCGGAGCGAACAGCCACAACCCGAGCACTTTTAAGGAAAAAAACCGGCGAAAAATGGAGAGTTTCTGAGGCAGCAGTTTCCAAACTTCTATGCACACAATAGCAGTACGAAGTAATAATTAAGAGAATCCAATTTATTTAAGTGCTAAATAAATCCAGAATGGTTCTCCTCAGGGACACATTGCGGAGTTGATTAAACTCACTTAACTTAGGCAGACATTTCTGTTCCAGGCCTTTTTCCTCACAAAAAAACAGAATATTTAATTAGTACTGCTGTTGATATTAGAATTGCTACTGTGGATGCACTCTGTAGGGGGGGTCCTCCCCTTCTTCTCACGCTGTTATCCTCCAAAAAGTCAGAGTCTACCCAGGTACCGAGATCAATTCCCTGAATATAATACAATATGTGCATGCTTGCATAAAAATATGATTTATTGTCTCCATTTCGCCACAGACAAGACACCGAAGGGGGCAACCCAACAGGGATACCACGACTGGTCTCAAATCTTAACTGCCCCAAACATCTCTTGCAGAAAGGGGACTTATCTTTGCTGATGGTTCCCCGCAGCAACTGTAGGTTCCAATGGGACTGTGGACCCCCTTTGCTGGAATCTCGACCATGGGATTGTCTATCACTCCAATTGAGGAATAATATTAGGTCTGTGCAGAGAATGGAGTTGGGAGCATTGAGCCGAAGAGGAAGGAGCATTGTTCGCTTTTTCAGGTGGCGCATTCTCAAGCGCCGCACTCAGGCCTGGCTCAGCACCCTAGCTGCGCGGACCAGCCTCAGGTGGCGCATTCTCAAGCGCCGCACTCAGGCCTGGCTCAGCACCCTAGCTGCGCGGACCGGCCTGATGTCTCTGTACTCGAGGTCACCCGGAGGGTGTTACACAAGCGGTCCAGAGGACAAGATGAAAACGGCAGCAGCGGGATCATGGATGCACTGCAGGTCGAAAGATGCCAAACGTGGCCTTCTTCTTTGCTTGCCAAGGAAACACTGTGGTTTCTGAATGAGGGAATGGCCAGGCCTTATCAGATGCCCTTTCCAAGGAAGATCCTCATCCAAGATGAAATAAGGTATTTCTATGATGTCAGTTCATGTTAGAACCATACATAAGGAGATAGCCTCAAGTGAAGGTTACATAGTGCAGTAGAATCCTTCCCTTATTTTTCGTTGCATTCTCCGTCCCCTTGCTTCCATTGTGGTCTTTGAATTTACAGCTGGAACTTTCTACAGGACTCTACTTCTGGAACTTGCTCGGGCTCTTTTCTCTGTCCTGTTCCTTGGGGGGAGTTGGTGCCTTGCTACTCTCTTCATTTCTAAGCTTATCTTCAATCAATAATCTGCAAAGGAGTTTTTTTTTACATTTGTGGTGTTTTCCTCCTAGTTGGAACCCTCTCAAGGAGACACGTGACACCTTTCATGCACACAGTTCTATGCAGGGTGGCCAGGTGGCTACTGGAAGAAGTCGCCCCTTTGTCAGGCAGTCTAGAAGAGTATTTAAGAGATTGTTCAAGCAGCCGCCAGTCTTAAAGGGAAATCATCATAACCCAATTTCAGGAAAGCATTAAAGAGCGGACTGGTAATCTTCAGAATTTTCTGCTGGCTTCTTGGTAAACCTCTTCCTGACTAGATGCAGCCTGGATTGTGGAGTGTGTGTTACAAGTAAAAAGTAATACACATGAAGATTTAAACAGAGTACGACGGGGGAACTGGACGACTAGGTCCTCCACCATCCTTTGTCCTTGAGGAAACCCGTTTAAATTCATTTGTGGTTCTGCATTTTTCTCAGGTGTGCACATAAATAGATGCAGAAAACATTTTCTCTGGTTTTAAAAAATGGAAAATGCAGGAATTAAATCTTCTTTAGATTTTCTCTCTGTGCTGTCAATCGCGACCACCAGGGTAATATCTATGCACGCTGACAGCAGAGGGAGTTTTTTTTGATAGACGATTAACAGGCGCAGATATGCGCGTGACAGGACTGCAATGCTGGATGTTTTCAGGTGAGTGTAACCTTCTACTGTTCATAGCTATGTAATACACTAAAACCTTGCAAGTATAGAAGTGGGAGTGTGCATTTATCAATTACACAAAATACACAAATATACCATTTCTTTTCTTAATAAAATTACAGATGGAGAAACACAAATAAAATGAGGACAAATAAATATGAATAAAGAGACATAAATGAGGCCCTTTTAGCATCAGAGGTCAAGGTGAAAATGAATGTGAAGAAAGCACCGGGGAGCAACCTAAAATTAAAAGACTGCTCATCTGAGTATAGGACAGACATGCCTGTGGTCAGTGATTTATTGAACTGAGGTGCTTGGCACCTAATATTAATCAGGTTATGTGTATATAATTCAACAAGTTTATTTGATTTATTATCCAAGCCAATACACAAGAGACAACTTCACAGAAAAAAACGATAGTGAGTGATAAAAGCAGAGGGAACACAAGTGGTGAGAGAGAGCATGGGAGAGGTTTGGTCCTTAATAAAGAAATGTTCTGAAGATGATCTGCAGTTTATCTATCCAGCATGAAATGATTAGCTGTGATTGATAAACAGATCCACAATAAATACATCAATATCAGCCAAAGTTGACAGAAAGTCTGCATCAAAAATGTGGCCACTGGGAATGGCCTTCCTTGTGGTTGTACTCAGTACTGAGCACACAGCTTCCTATGTGCACACTGCTATTGCCATGGTGGGGACCATCTTAAATTGTGTCCGCAAACTAATAGTCGCCCAGCGACCGTTTCCTAAATAGGGGTGGGGGGGGATCTACAGAACCACAGAAGTGGACGGTCAATCTGTTGTTTTATGGCAGGTTCTCAGCTTCTGCCCTCTCCTAAATCAGGTTCATTTTGAATGTTTTCCAAAACCTTAGAGATAAATCATAAAACGTTCAGCAGTGCCAGACAAGCCTACACGGGTACCACTCAGATTCAAACATACCATACACTGATATGTGTACTTACCAACTTGCACAAACATTTTTTGCAGGGTTAATGGTGCAAATGTGGTGTAACCACTTGGCCAGGAGAGAAAATGTTACTGTAAAATGACTGGTCCCTGAGCGAAAAGTGACCTGACCCACTGCATAGTTGCCTGCCTTGTGCAGTGAATGTGACCTGGCCCTGGAAGCCTTTGACACATAACCTTACATATCGCAGCAGGGCGTTCCCTACCCCGAGGGGTGGGCACAGGAATGCATGCTCAGAGTTTCCCCTTTTCTTTTGCTATTCCAGAAACAATTTGGATTTCTTTTGTCTATTGCATGAGCCTCCGGCAGCAGTCAGCTTTTCAGGTCAGTGTGCAGATTCGCTGGCAAAAACTGCCTTATACGTGATATAACTGGTTGAGCTATACGTTGTGGATTTCAGTGGAGCCAGCACTGTTTTCAGCTAACCTGCTGTGATATAATTGCCTCCATCCAGACGTGACAGCATCATGGAGAGAACCGCCAGTCTGACGTCATCCGAGGTGATCGCTGGGTTATTCATTCTGCACTTGTGAAGCTGGAAGGTACCAGATTTGAACAGCTTTCCAGTCTGTTTTTAAAAGTTGAGATGTGATTTGATGGCAAAACCAATGATGTAGCTGGTGTGACCTTGAGTGTTTTTAGATGATTTAGCCAACTTTGGAGCTAGAGGGGGCTATTCTCATAGGAGTGAAGAACACATTTTTCTTTAGACACATTTAGCTTTGACATGTCATTGTGAGTGGCACCTGTAGGCTCTTTTTAAAGCACTGAGAGAGTTGTGTGATCAGATGAAGAGGGGGAGGTGTCCTAGTGGAGGGGAATGGGTGTGACATGAACCTGAAACAGGAGAAGGCCCCCTGGACGGCTGAGCTTACAAAGGTAGCAAAGTGACTGTGATTGAAAGGATCAACATAACAGGCATCCACATGGAACTCATTTAAAGGAAAAATAAGATACACCTGGAAAATCCTGAGCTGAATTAATCAATATTGGACAGTTCTTAGTGGGTTTTTTTCTTTTTTAGTTTTATATAGCGCGAACTAGACCCGAGACATCGGGTATCAGAGGGCTTTACATGAGTACCAGTTTCGTTACAGATGGACACATTTATTTTTGTTAGGCACGGAGAGATTAAGTGATTTGCCCAAAATCACAGGATGTTGAGCGTTGTTGCCGAGACTTGAACCCAGTTCCCCAGCTTCGAGGTCGACCGCTCTAGCCGTAAGGCTACATCCTCTCCCCAAAAACATTCTGTCATGAGTGAATCTCAGCATGGAATCACTGGAAGAGTCAACCAGTATATTAATCAAATCGTCCGAATTTACTTTATTTTCAGAAAGTAGTTATAAGTATATACAACAACTGAGTCACACTCAGTCAAGTGAGCGGTGAGAAGGAGTTTTTCCATCAGAACCCTAAGTGCAAAGTATAATAGTAAAACAAAGTGAAGGAAGTGACAATGTGTAACAAAAAAACTTAGTTATAAGACAAAAAACAGCCATAATATTGCATACAAATAAGAACACCAGGAGAGATATCTGGTATGTTTGCGATATGTTAGGTCTGTCTTTAGAAGGTGTCGATGGAAATTCGACCCGGTGTTGGATAAAAGAGTCTCCCCAGGACTAGAAATGCCCTGGGGGGTGCTTGAATTGTGTGAAGGGTCCAGAGACATTTTAAGGCATGGGCAAAGTGGGCCACGGCCCAGGGTCCCCAACTTTCCAGGGGGCCCCCTGATAGAACCAGCTCTGTTCTGCAGAGTCTTACCCTGATGACACCGAATGATTCTTAAACAAATTGTTTTAAATACCACTTTTCTTTGCTTTATCTTCAATATAGGTGATATGTTTGTCTATTGCAGACATTTTGAGAGAAATGTGTTTATGTTTCATGCACTATCCATATATTACTTTCTTTTAGATCAAATCAGGACCTCACATATGAGAAATGGGAGTTTCAAAGAGAATATTTGCAATAATATTAGCGAGCAGCTGCTGGGTTACAATATTGAAACACGCATCGCTATCCGTGAATATTACGTGCAAACAAATTTAGAATTTGGACAAGTGTGTATGTGCCCTGTCAGTGACTCAGCGAAAGAGGGCATGAAAGAGCTAAAATAGGATCATAAATTCAGAACTGTTCCTCACAGGGGCCCCCAAAATATGCTTGGCCCAGGGCCCCCAAGATCCTTAAGATGTCCCTGGAAGGGTCTACAAGCAGGTTGAGCAAGGCCGACCGCATGGCCACGTTGGATGTGGCCGAGGGGACCCAGATTACTTGGTCTGTCGGTTGCACAACTATGATCACTAAAAGTGAGACAACAGGGTGCAATGGTACTCGAGGGATGTGACACAATGATTGAAATGCAGCAGAGGCTGAGAGCGAGCATGGGCAATCTTCAGGGTGGAAGAGATGGCAATATCCACAATCGGAGAATGCACGGACATGGGTGTGCTCTAGATAGAGAGGATGAACCCGTATTCACCAGCCGAGGCACCAGATGCAAAGCCCCATTAGATTATATGAATCCTTTGGAGAAACAGGAGGAGGCCACCCAACATTCAACCTCATTCAACGCCAACAGACATTCGAAGGTTGCACAGGTGTGCCGTGGAGTGCTGTGCTAAGGTAGAAGAATAAAGGAAAAATAGAAAACTCTTGTGGCGTGTGGATGTGATGAGAGCTGGAGACACGGAAGAAAGCATTCTTGTTGGAAGCACTTATTAAAACCCTTATTACGCATTCATGGACAAAATACGTCTTCTTTCAATCCCCTTAACCATGTCAAACTGCTTTCCACCTCTATGAACAAGCAGTGTCAGGATCCAAAGGGTGTCCCAGCTCAGATCAAGCTCTCCACATTCCTGTAATTTATCAGTACTTGCATTTTGCTCAAATGCTGCCAACCCCGGCGCACCACTCGTACAATGCCCATGCCTACAATGGAACAGTGAGATACAAAAAGGGGATGGTGGACGGAGCGTTTGAGCAAATCAAACACTCACCCCCAGTCAACTCATCTGGGTTTAAACCATCACCATTCTTTAGCTCACTCTGCCACCCCAGTTCAGACATTGCTATATGCAAATCAGTCTGACCCTGTGCCTCATGGGAACAGCCCGAACTGCCAAAGCCATGTCTTCCCTGGACCGGAAACAAGCATCCTGGGACCGGTTTCTGACATTTCAGCCGTCATCAGCCAGGCTAGCTTGAATCCAGTGGCAAAGTGAGCAAGGGACTCACGTCTGAGCATACCCTGCCAACGTGGGGCGAATGGAACAGTGTCTACACCTCCGCCTACACCACTGGTCCAAGTGCCTCATACCCACAAACAGAGCCATCAGCCACCCTTAAATGATTCTCAGACCCAGACTCATAAGCATTGTTAGTGTGTTTACAAAGAAGACCCACACTACGTTACACTGCACACAACTGGGATTAAACGCAATGATCCATCTATATACCACGTAGCAACAATACAATCCTATGGAGCGTGCAACCACAATCAACCTCCGTGCACACTTGTGAATAAAAGCTATAGGGTATACAACAAATACATGCAACACTTTTAATAACTGCATGGAATCATGTGCACACACTGTCTGCACCCTCAATCAAATGCACCAAAGACCCTACTGCAAATTCACTTGTGATAAAATTCCGCCTGTGATCCCATTTTGCATGCAAAGGTGATCATACATTGTATAAACATGCAACCAGACACGGCTCTCATTCGCTATCCAACTCTGCCCAATATTCAACAGTACGCGCAACCAAACTAAATCACTACAAGCTCCTGATCGAATACCGCTTGTGATTCTATACCGCATACGGCCGATCACACTTGTCGACTGGTGCCCAGACTCACAATACAATGTTAAATACATTCAGTTAAGTACTCCCCTAACATGGCAAACTAGGTCTCCAAGCTTCTAAAAGCCTGCAGTTGTGAATCCCAGTATTGTCACCAAAGCTCAAAGGTCTATAAGCCACCACTTCTGAAAAAAGATTAAAATTAAAAAATAAAGCATTTAAAGGTTTAAAATTAAAGCTGTGGATTTAAACCTTCACAAAGAGGCTTGACGGAGAGAATTAAAGCCCGAGTGAATTTCTTTAAAGGAGCACTGACAGAAATGTGCTAACTGTGCTGCTAAAATTCACTGTCCACAAAGTGCGTGGCTAACACCCAATCTGCTATGCCACGAACACATCCAGAATTTTAAAAAAACAATAACTCTACGACATGTTTCTCTATTTCTTGTTTTGGGGTGACGGCCCTTTTTCGCCACTAGAATTAAACTGTTGAACTGGTGTTTCAGGAGTAGAGCGAGGGGCAGAAACTATCAAGCTTTTCGCCATCTGTTAATCAAAGTGAGTGTCTGATGCAGTACAAGACCACAACGCACACAGGTCTAAGCATTGCACAGTGGTCCTGTTTTATGTCAATCAGGGCTAAACCAAAAAGAGAAAAGGTTGGCTCAGACTTTCATGCAGCAAAGATCATTTCTGAGGGAAAGAGAGACTATATATGCTAATCATTCTCCCCTGACAAATGACAGTTATAAAAATAAAATGAGAAGCCACACGCGCTTAACCTACATTTCGGTCTACCCCGATGCCAAGACCTAGATGAGTCTGCAACTTCCTGAATGTTTATTCCCACAAGCTAGTGTGCTGTATTTGTTCAACCCTCTCTAATTAAAACTGGATTCCTCCAGTCCATGTGCACCTCAGAAGTTCCTCAGGATCTAGTCTGTAAATGGCATTTGTTATCTCTTGTGAAGGGTCATGGCAGATCTTTAAAGAGGCGCGGAATGGGTTGAGGTTGAGATATTAGGATGATGACGTCCTGGCGGCGAGACAGGAAGTCGACAATATCCAGATGATTGCGACCTGAACTTTCACCAAAGTTCTGTAGTATTATTATCAGACCGTAGCAGGTCTCTGTTTCAGGTGCAGGACCTGTGGGCATCTGCCAAGGAATTTATTGGATCACCGATGGGCCATCCTCAACCTCAATGCAAGCGGCCCAGGGAAGGGACAAGCCATCCAAAATAAAAATCATAGGAAGTAGTGAATTCTGAAGAGCTCTTTTCCTTAGTTAAGAGCCAGACTACTGCCTTGCAGAGCGGTCATCCGATGTCAGGGAGGGAGGCAGCATCCTCTAAATGCAAAGGGGGTTGTGCACTGGCACCAATTCAGGAGGAGTCGGAGACCCAGCAAACAAAAGCAGTCTGGCATGAACTACTACGAACACTTGCTAAAGAAATACGCACTACCACATTCTTGTTGGGGCCATGATGACCATCAGGGTTTACCTGCAGATGCAAACAACACGTGCACGTGTCTATCCCACTTTCAAACAATGGTCGTGATTAAATCCTAACCCATGATTAAATTGGGTTTACGATCAAATGCTACAGGCACCTGGGATCTCAAGTTATCCCTAATCAAACGCTTCCAGAGCCCATGATTATCTGATGCGTGCATATGTGATCAACCGCATCAGAGACCTGCAATCCAACGCTGTTTCGCGAAACAGGCACTGCACTCTACAGAAAATCAAATGTTGCACCCGAAATCAATCACAGGCTGCATGCACCAGGATAAATGGGTGCAAGTGTTCCATTTATAAATGCTGCATCAGCTCAAGATGAAGTGGTGTTAAGTGTCAGTGGTCGAGCGGTAAACACATCCTCATCGTAAGGTGCACAATTCCATGTTCAAAAGCTGCCCACACCCTAAAGCGGCGCGTCAACGGACTCTACCTGCAATTAAGGGTCACCTTTTACCAAACATTACCTAAGTAGGCCATCAAATGCTGCCACTGCTCCCTACTCCCATGGAACAAACTGCATACATCTGTAGCTAATCTGGCAAGCATCCCCACAAGCAAAACTACCATTCACAAAGCCATCTTACCTGGCCCATATTCTGCTGGGTTTGCATTACTTTTGCAAACTTTTTTCGAGGCAAACTAAGCAAACTGGTAGAACTGGGGTTAAAAAGAACAAAGTTCTCTTCGGAAGGTGAAGTTCTGAACCTCGAGCCACAAATAAGTCCACTATCCAAGAGAAAGCTTTAGCACCCAAACATGTATCTACAAACAATATGGTTTATATTCAAATATTCAGTTGCTATCTTGTATCTATAATAAATTATGTTGCATTTCATTTATGAAGCACCATTGTGTCTGTGAGGGTTTGAATGTGCTGTAGAAGAAAAAGACACGTGGTATGTAAAAGTTAAACATAAAAGATCTGAAATCGAAATAAAAGCAAAGTGGATACAGGGTAAAATGTAACCGATTAGAACTGGATGCAAATATGCATAAATTGAGCACAGCAATGAATTATTTGCACAAGGTTTTGAGCCAAGTCCCCCGTTATCTGGAGGTGGGGGGAGGGGCACATAATACCATTACGGGAAAGTAAATAAGGCAACAAGAAGAACCAAAAAACAGCTCTGGGGTATCTAGGAGAGATGACACGAGCCAGATATTTGCAGAAACCAGTCCTCTGAAACCAAACTGCACGTCAACTGATTCAATATTTGCAACAACTCAGAGCTACAGAAGAACATATCGAGCCTAGGTGAATCCGCGTCAACTTTACACGTGTTTTAATTGTGGTGCAAAAAACTGCGAGAAGTGGCTTCAATTTCAAACATACAATTAAATTAGCAACAAACTGTGGCCTTTGTCTAGCTGAGTCTAAAGCACCACAGTCGAAAGAAGAGACATTCAGGCAGGCCTGAGGGCAGTAGGCTTGGAGAAGTTGGATAGCCACATCAAGTTGACAAACATGGGAAGGGCATATGAAGGCGCAGGCATCATGAGGGACCTTACTAAGAGCAGCCAGGGAAGGACATATAGAAGCGTGCCTAGCCAGCTCTCGCTCGGTCCTCTACGCCAGCCCAAGGAAGGGCCTTTTGGTCTCCTGAAACCAGCAAACGTCAACTGGGCATCTCACACACCAGCCTACTTCTTGGCCACTCACCCAACTGCTAATTATCCCAACTACAAATTCCAGTTACTTCCTGTTGCCATTTGGAAATGCTCTGTAAAGAATTGTAGTCAGTTTATTGAGGTGTAGTAGTGAGTACTGATTTCAGCTGGTATTTAGCATCAAATTCAAGGAGGTATTTTCTTAGTTTGGTGGTTCTAACGCAGACCTGTTCACAAGGCAATGGCCAACAACCATTGCACCCATCTACGATCAAAGGTAGACCTCTCTCAAGGCACAGTGTATCCAAGGTTCGAAAGATAGGAGGGGTCATTTAAGCGCTTGGCCTGGGAACAGCCTAAATAAAATAGATTACTGAAGGTTGTGGTCCTGATAACCACATATAATGGGACTTCGATGCGTGCTACTCAGATGCTAGGCCTGCAGAAATCAGTTCAGATACATGCATCAGGAAACTAAACTTTCTTTCACTAATGAAATGTCAGGTAACGCTTATTTAGAGGGGACGTGAAACCCAGATCTAGGGGATAGGGTCAAAGACTATCTGACTTACTCATATACCCGGCAAAGACTTTGGAATCTAACCACTCTTTACCTACTCACGGTAGAGCAGCAAACCTTATACTGTGCGTTGATGAGACATCATACGACAACAAACACACGGAAACAAGAGCTCATATGCCCACACAGACATCTTGTACGGGGAGTAAGACCTGCTTACTTTGTTTATGGGAGCCCTGTCTAGTGGGAAGGGGTTGTTAATGGGATCCCTTATTGGAGGGGAGAGGGTGGGGGGGTGAGTGAGATATGATAATAATGAATCAGCCAGCAAGCACTGTGTGCCATTAACCTACATTTACATTTCTGCAATATTAACTGGGTCAAAATTAATAAAGGAAAAAAAACAGGTCTAAGCCCAGGAAACCAATAGTGGGCCTCTAGTAATTTGTGGAAAAAAACATTAGCCAAGGAAGTAAAAGGGAATTATGATGTACTGGCATAAAAAAATAAAGGATTGGGTCCATATATATTTTTTTCCTACCTCTTTTTTTTCCACCCTTAAAATATAAAGCGGTAAGAAGTCTGAAATTGAAAAGTGGGCCTGCCTACTGTTTAATGGCTAGAGCTTGAGGGTAAAACAGGATATCCAATTAAATTCAGAAACATCCCTTGTGCCCAGCGGACCATTACATAAGGGACTGTACTGGCAAGATACACAATACGGTACATTTTACGGAGCTGGTCTCTGGTAACAGCGCATGGGAAGTGAACCTTATGTGTTAATAGCTTTTTTGTCCATAGAAGGTCTTTCAAGGGAGAAATGAATGTCCTGAGGCAAAAACAACCATGAAGGTTATTGTGAGACATTGCAAAATGTCAGCCGAACACATTGGATCTGCATCAGAGCCCCTGATGGCGGACAGGCGCAGAATAACACAATTTTTGGGCACGCTTTCCAATCTCACTCGTTTTAGTACTGAAGGAACCGCAGTCGCACAACAGCAGCCACTTAAAAAGGTGGATACTGAACATTAATGGATCACTGCAAAACCCTGAGCAAAACCTAAAATGCATAAAATGAAGCAGGAAATTCTAATGCCTTTAGTTAAAAACCTCCCCGATTTGATGGATTTTTATTTGAATATTAGCGGCATTCGCGAATAATGGACATGCCACGGTAGGACTGTAGAACATTTCTAGGTCTTCGTGAATGTCTTCCCTGATAATGGCCAACTACTTCGATTTTTTTGTGACTGGACAGAGTTAAAAGAATTGATCTCAGAAGAAGGTTCTGGCAGAAAAGCACAGTCAACAGAGCTTTACATTTTTCCTGCTATGGAAACAGCAGCACAAGGTGGAGAAGAACTGAGATGGACCGCCACCTCCATCCTCACCGGCCGATGGCCTTGATACATGAGTAATAAGAAGGAGAAAGCACCGCGGAACCCCTCGGGGAGCCCATTATAAAGCGGCAAAGGAACGCTTGACTGGCTGAGCGTCTCGCGCCCGCCGTATCCACCAGCTCTCAGACGGTGAAACCGCTGCAGGGCAAATCCCACTGCAGCAAGGAGCCCATTGTATGTGTCCTAGGACACTTTAAAAAAAAATAATTATGAAATTAGGGAGCTCATGATGGCTTGGCACAAACATCACTGACCCATACCTGGTGAATATGACAATGGTGGTCTACTGAAAGAAAGACCTCAAGGCACACACCGTGCACAGAGCACTTGACAAATAAAAATCTTCGGTAGCAAATACATTTTGACAAAACTCTTCATTTAGCAGGACAATGTAATGGTGTACAATACTGTTTTTACAAACATTTGTTACAAAAGGTATGTTTTCCAACAGAAACTGTCCTGAGACCACTGAACTCATGTAACACACTTACTGCAAGACTCTGCTACTATTTCTCATGACCCATTTATTCAATTTATTGATTTAGCCAAACGTGTCCGTGTTTTTTTTTATTCTGTTGGCATTCAACAAGAATATAAAAAAATAAGAATCTTCTCCCTTTCCATTTCTGAACATCTTAATTCTATCTATAGTTTTTCATATTCCTCTTTTCAACAGCAATTCTCAAACCTCCCTCTCCCATCATCCTTTTTATGGCTCCTCCACGCTCACCCATCAGTTTTCTAATCTTCAATGTGCTCCTGCTACCACTATGTCAAGT
Source organism: Lissotriton vulgaris (assembly GCF_964263255.1). Lineage (NCBI taxonomy): Eukaryota > Metazoa > Chordata > Amphibia > Caudata > Salamandridae > Lissotriton > Lissotriton vulgaris. The sequence continues at coordinate 1,968,979,132 of NC_141693.1, forward strand.
GATTTAATATAGTGAAACTATCTTCTTTTCTACTTCCACTTGCCTGCCCTCTCTATTTCCTGCCTCCCTTCAAATTCCAACCCTCAGTCCTCCTACTGCTCTCTCCACTACTCACGACCCATCTTTGATCTTTCTTGTTTATTCTTTGCATCTATCTTCATCCCATTTGCTCCAGAAGTTCTCAACTGTAGACCCCAGGCCTTGTCTGTCAATTTCTTCAATCGAATACACATTTTTTCTCAAGTGGCCCTACGTTTCACACCTCAACTACTGCCCCAAACTCTATCTTGCTGCATTTTCTTACTCAACTCCATATTTTCCAAACTTCTAGGGCTTGTTTCATTTACAATCTTCGTTAATGTGCTCACACCGCGATTCTCGACCAATTTTCTCTCGTGGCCCTACGTTTCACACCTCAACTACTGCCCCAAACTCTATCTTGCTGCATTTTCTTACTCAACTCCATATTTTCCAAACTCCTAGGGCTTGTTTCATTTACCATCTTCGGTAATGTGCTCACACCGCGATTCTCGACCAATTATACAACCGCCCATCTCTCTAGTAACCTCTTCCAAATTTCCTTACATCAGGTGCAACTCTATTTAAAGGTTTATTCTCCATCACATCTTTTACTCAACCTATATTACCCACCTCTCCGCTCGTCTTTCCACTACTCTTTTTCACTCCTTCCTTTGCTTTTCCTATTTCATTTCTTTTGACCTGCATTTTCCTCTGTTTAGGATACCTCTTGGCACGTTTCCCTTATCCTTTCTTCGTTATGCCAGAAACTGAAAACATACAACTTTTAATACTTGTTTTCAACTTTACTTCTTCTAGCTCACCCATTAGCGTAGCATGCTCTAGTTAAGGTAAGGCCTTTGAGTTTCCTCAAGCAAGGCAAAAGTGCCTTCAAACGCATTAAGAACATACAAACATGAAAACTGCTGAACAAGCTACATACATGACAGCCACGACTTACGATGACCACTGAAATGAGTTAATGCTGAAGGAGTGACATGGGATTTTAAGGTTCGTGAATACCAGGCCAACACCGTTGGCCTACCTAATGTTCCCTTGATACGCGTTACAAAAGGAAATTTCAATCATGAAGAGTTTATAATCTGGAGGACCCAAATCCTACGGCCATTATCGCATTTTGTGTACATGCAACATACATGTATGTGATAACAGACTTATCGATCTGGTGCATGGCACGACTTGGATTGTACCACTTTGTTGGAGTCTGAACCCTTACTTTTACGGTTATTTCTGTGAATCAAGGACCACAAATGCTTTGACCACATGAAGCTTAAGGCCAATTATCACCATCGTGTGAGCCAGAACATCAACCTGAAGCGATCACGTAGGCAACTCAAGTGAGAAAAAAAAACATGCACAGTGCACTCATTCATCTAGTTCACCTTTCTGGAAATCTATGTGTGGGTATTCAGTGTGACTAGTTTTGATATCATAATCATGCAAATAACACAAAGGGCCGGATTCTGAGTGCGGCAGACCGAGTATATTCCATCAATATGCCGGAGGGTACTCCACCCACCGTTGTTAGAGATGTCCGCTAGTCAAGCAGACATCTTACATTCAAAATGGCCGTCCGACTCCATTAACATGACCGGACCAGTCGGCACTCTTTCAAATTTTTTTTCAAAAAGAAAATCCCAAAGCAGGATTGTGTTTTTTTTTTTAAAAACCTCCCTTGCCAAGGGAGTTAATATATTTTTACTTTCACTTACTGCAGTATTTTGGAAGGCGGTGTGCGAAAGTAAAAACACGCCTTTTTGCTCTTTCACTCTAAATAGGGCGGGAGGACAAATGGCAAAACCTCCGAAAGATGGTGCATGTCAGCCAGTAGTCTCCGTTGCTGATATACTGAAGGACCGCACGACTCTAAAAAAGGTGGGCGGATCTTCAGTATGGCACAGCACCCTTTCTGCCCCACCTAAATCAGGCCCAAAGTCTCCAAGCAGGGGATTGTCCACCTACACTTTCAGATTAGTATCTGAAACATGATGGGTGTAAAGCCATTAGTCAGGAAGAAACGCCCACTTTGCTATCACAACTACGCTTTCACGGTTTCCACCTACTTTGGCAACACCTGGTCAGTAAACTCCCACTCGGCGTGACCAGGGGTCAGGACACAATATCCTGGCTGCCCGATACTCAGGGTTCACAAGTGGCAGAACCGATCTGTGAACAAGACACACTCCACATCAAACCAGCGACACACCACCCGCCGCCAAATGAAGCAACATCGCAACCAAAAGACCTGGAGCGGGGAGGCCAACCTAGGCATGTCTCATCACATAAGTGCCACACCTCCCTCCATCTCCTCTGACTCCTCTCAACAAGCTGGAGACTCACAAGAAATCACAGAATTTTATCACAAAATAACAACCCTGCCACCGAACTGGCTAAACAATCTGCAGTCACATAGTGCCTCGATGAGCATTTGACAATTGGGGGTGATCACTGGGATATGTTGGACAGCTTGCGGTGCCTGGACTACAAAGCAACCGCCCACCTGCCTAACCAACAGTTCTGCAAATTTAGAAGCGGGGAGAAGAATCCAAGAGCTCTTGTTCAGAGTGGGAATATGAAATACAAACCGGCATGTGGAATTATGAATGAATAATTGAAAATTGGAAGACAGAAAAAGCAATAAAAAAAATTAAAACACATGAAAAACTGTACATGAAACTCAGCAATGCCTCAACAAACCTCACTCCAGCAAAGGTTGGGAAGTCGGAAGCAGAAATGTGTGGCAGAGGGGACTGCTCGCCTCCTATGTGCCCCACTGATGAGTGACGTACGCTTTAGTGAAGTTTACAGCACAATGAGGATACTGGAAGCAGTGTGACAGAGATAACACTTATAGCTTGGTTTGATGGCGGGTCATGCATCGCCCCTCGCGCAGGCACCCATCTTTTATACCGCCATGCCTCGGAATACTGCACCTGAGTGAGCTAGAGAGGGTTACACACCTGCACAACAAATTAAGAATGCCTGAAACACACTTAATCTTAATATAATGATGTGGCATGGCATGAGAGCCTTCGCTGGCAGCTGCAGAACTGCGAATAATGCAGAATTCCCAATCCTTTCTGTGTCACTAGACGTACATACAATGCACATGCTACTTAACATGCAATGCAACGCTAAAACACTCCCTCCAAATGCACATTCTGCCCTGGGTGGGAGGGACAGTTCCACACACTGTATTGTTGCTTTCTATGCAGGCATTCATGGATTGCTCTCAGATACAATATGCAGGCAACACTGGCTGTCACGCTCTGCTCAGCACACGATTCTTACCTGCTTCGCCTCGCCGGTGGGAATGTGTGATTGTATTTCCTTTTTCCGCTGCACGCCTCTAGAGACAATGGAAATGGATGTCATTAAAGCCAAGAAAGGCACCGGCGCTCAAGTGCCCGCAGCCCGCGCGGATCTGAGATCCAGGGAATATTACAGGGGTCCGCAGAGAGGTGGCGCTCGCGAGCACACAGTACAATGGATTTCACACGACAGAGCGGCCCGTGCCTCCCAGAAGGATTGCTTTTTTCTCATTAACAATAGTCTGACAGCTCTGCCAAGCGCTGGGGGCACGCACCCACCGTCGGGGCATCCTACGCAGGACTGGGGTGACTGTCTCTGAGCCCCTCCTCGGGTCTCCTCTCGTCCACAGTTTTATATATTTCTATTGAGTTTTTATATCAGCAGTAGAGAGGGCCCGATAGGTGGGGGCAGGAAACCACTGCACTCTCACCGCAAGCGTGCACATTGCGGGTGCACATCTGATTACATTCGTGGGACAATGTCAAGTGAAGTCCTTATGCTTCACCCCATCACCTTAGCTTTGACTGCCAAGAATTGGAGGGAATCCATCAGAAAAGAGCGAGAGAGGGGGGGCGGGGGGGGGAGAGGCAGAAGGAAGAGAGAAGGGAGATGTGGGGAGAGAGAGCGCGGGAGAGAATGGGAGAGAAAAGGGAAAGGTGGGGAGGAAAGGTGGGGAGGGAGGGAGGGGGGAGAGAGAGGGAGCGATAGAGGAAGAGGGAGAGAGAGAAGGAGGAGGCAGACAGAGAGGAGGAGAGAGAGAGAGAGAGAGAGAGAGAGAGAGAGAGAGGGAACACACCTCCCAGGTAGAGAGAGAGAGAGAGAGCACACCTCTCAGGGAGAGAGAGAATTGGAGAGGAAAGGGTGGGGGAGAGAAAGAGGGAGCGATAGAGGAAGAGGGAGAGAGAGAGAGAGATAGAGAGCACACGCCTCCCAGGGGGAGAGAGAGAGAGAACACCTCTCAGGTGTGTGGGGGGGGGGGTGGAGAGAGAGAGAGAGAGAGAGAGAAAACACATGCCAGGTAGAGAGAGCAAACCTCTCAGGGAGAGAGAGAGAAAATTGGAGAGTAAGGGAAAGATGAGGGGGGAGAGAGCGAGAGAGGGGGAGCGATAGAGGGAGAGCGAGAGAAGGAAGAGGCCGACACAGAGAGAGAGAGAGAGAGAGAGAGAGAGAGAGAGAGAGAGAGAGAGCACACATCCCAGGGAGAGACAGAGATAGACAGAGAGGGAGAGAGAACACACCTCTCAGTGAGAGAGAGAGAGAGTGAGAGAGAGAGAGCTGCTTTACCAGCTCCAGTCCCAGCACTACTTATCCTCTCGACTGAATGAAAGGCAGTGTATTTCCAGGTGGCCCGGGCGGGTGGATTGTCTCGTAGAGGGGCGCACTCGTACACAGACAGACAATGCACACGCACTTAGAGGCAGGATACGGCTACCAAGGTAACTTCACAAATGTACACAGACCACTCACTTGCAGAGTTAAGACTCACACGTGTATTTAGAAGGGAAAAGTCCACAACACCTCGTCAAGTCATGATGAGCCACCTGTCGACGATGGCACTTTCAGTGGCCTGTCCTTGCCTTCACTCAAACCCAACACAATCTTCGCACTGCATTCTTATTTTGAGAGTTACTGCACTATCACACACACAGGCTCCCTTATAATCACATAAGATGCCGCAAGTGGCAAGTACAATTCACTCACCTACCTGCAAACGTCACACAGAGGCACCGTATTCTGGGATTTAGAATGAGGACACCCTACAGAGGCTCAGTAGTGTCAGACTGGGATGCAGGAGGCCTTCTGTGTGTAACATCGGTCAAGGAGGGATGCTTAAGACTGCTCAGCGCGCGCCCTCAAGTCTTACAGAGGTCAGCTTTGGGCCATACAGAAGGGGGGCGTGGAGCTGCAAGGAAGAGAAGCCACCGTCTAACAGAAGGCACAGCCCCCCTTTAGCACCGAAGAGCTAGCTGGGGTACCTCAGAAAGGGGAACCTCGGGATCCACCGAGGAGATATCTGAGTGACTGAGAAGAGACCCCCTTGGCGCCCACGGAAGAGGGTGGCACAAAAGGGATACCTTAGGATCCATGAGGAAATGACACCCTTGGGTGCCCCCGGAGGGGAAAACTTGGCTGTACTACTGGAGGTGCAAATGTGGAACTCCCAACAATCGTCTGGGGGGGGGGGGGGGGGGGGGTCACTAAAAAGCCCTACACAAGAGACGTAAGGGGGGAGGGGCATTTTACCTGACACAGAATGGATTATTTTACCCATTCCCCTCACAGGCCCAATTCTGCTGGTATAATAGAAATAATTCAAAATAGAAGAAATAACAACATAAGCTGGTTATCTGCTTCCCTAACACAGAATGAGGCGGCAGGAGAGCACGCAGCACGCGCCCTGCGACCAATCAGCCGTCTCTGCACGAACGACATTTGCCTCTTCTACCCTGGGTGTGCAGTCCACCTTGCCACATACCAGGCACAGCCCTACACTTTTTTCCAGTTCCAGGTATTTCCCCTGGTCCTGCCCTTCTTACCCAAGCCGCACGTGCCCTGTCTTCCCATGCAACAAGCATGTGCTTTTAACTGAGACCTCCCCCAGACACACTTACACAAGGCTGGTCTGCCTACCACTCAGCCCCTTCAGGCAGCATCAACAGACGCCTCTCCTGCCGTCTGTGCCACTGAGCTGGGCCTGACCAGTAGAATGAGCTACAGAGCGGAGCGTGCCCTTCTGGTCACTGCAAGCGATGCTCCCTGTTCTACAGCGAGCCCTTAAGGAACCTGCCCCCAGGGAGTTCCTGTGCTGGGGACAACTTCTCCATGCCCCCCCCTCGCTTCTATAAACTGCTCTATGTCCCTGCTGGGTCCACAAACTGCTCTCTGTCCCCGATGCTTCGATAAACTGCTCATTGTCCCTGCTGCTTCCATAAACTGCTCTCTGTCCCCTGTGCTTCCATAAACTGCTCTCTATCCCCGGTGCTTCCATAAACTGCTCTCTATCCCCGGTGCTTCCACAAACTGCTCTCTATCCCCGGTGCTTCCACAAACTGCTCTCTATCCCCGGTGCTTCCACAAACTGCTCTCTGTCCCCTGTGCTTCCATAAACTGCTCTCTATCCCCTCGCTTCTATAAACTGCTAATTGTCCCTGCTGCTTCCATAAACTGCTCTCTGTCCCCGATGCTTCTATAAACTGCTCTCTGTCCCCTCGCTTCTATAAACTGCTCTATGCCCCTGCTGCTTCCATAAACTGCTCTCTGTCCCCTCGCTTCTATAAACTGCTTTATGTCCCTGGTGCTTCCATAAACTGCTCTCTGTCCCCTCGCTTCTATAAACTGCTCTATGCCCCTGCTGCTTCCATAAACTGCTCTCTGTCCCTTCGCTTCTATAAACTGCTCTACTCTGTCCCTGCTGATTCCATAAACTGCTCTCTGTCCCCATGCTTCTATAAACTGCTCATTGGCCCTGCTGCTTCCATAAACTGCTCTCTGTCCCCGATGCTTCTATAAACTGCTCTACTCTGTCCCCTCGCTTCTATAAACTGCTCTATGTCCCTGCTGATTCCATAAACTGCTCTCTGTCCCCTCGCTTCTATAAACTGCTCTACTCTGTCCCCTCGCTTCTATAAACTGCTCTATGTCCCTGCTGCTTCCATAAACTGCTCTATGTCCCTGCTGCTTCCATAAACTGCTCTCTGTCCCCTCGCTTCTATAAACTGCTTTATGTCCCTGGTGCTTCCATAAACTGCTCTGTCCCCTCGCTTCTATAAACTGCCCTTTGTCCTTGCTGCTTCCGTAAACTGCTCTCTGTACCCGATGCTTCTATAAACTGCTCTACTCTGTCCCTGCTGCTTCTATAAACTGCTCTAAATCCCTGATGCTTCCAAAAACTGCTCTATGTCCCTCCTGCTTCCATAAACTGCTCTCTGTCCCCTCGCTTCTATAAACTGCCCTTTGTCCCTGCTGCTTCCATAAACGGCTCTCTGTCCCCGATGCTTCTATAAACTGCTCTCTGTCCCCGATGCTTCTATAAACTGCTTTATGTCCCTGGTGCTTCCATAAATTGCTCTTTGTCCCCTCGCTTCTATGAACTGCCCTTTGTCCCTGCTACTTCCGTAAACTGCTCTCTGTACCAGATGCTTCTATAAACTGCTCTACTCTGTCCCTGCTGCTTTTATAAACTGCTCTAAATCCCCAATGCTTCCCATAAACTGCTCTCTGTCTCCTCGCTTCTATAAACTGCTCTTTGTCCCCTCGCTTCTATAAACTGCCCTTTGTCCCTGCTGCTTCCATAAACTGCTCTACTCTGTCCCCGATGCTTCTATAAACTGCTCTCTGTCCCCTCGCTTCTATAAACTGCTCTTTGTCCCCTCGCTTCTATAAACCGCCCTTTGTCCCTGCTACTTCCGTAAACTGCTCTCTGTACCAGATGCTTCTAAAAACTGCTCTACTCTGTCCCTGCTGCTTCTATAAACTGCTCTAAATCCCGATGCTTCTATAAACTGCCCTGTCCCTGCTGCTTCCATAAACTGCTCTACTCTGTCCCCGATGCTTCTATAAACTGCTCTGTCCATGCTGCTTCTATAAACTGCTCTAAGTCCCCGCTGCTTTCATAAACTGCTCTCTGTCCCCGATGCTTCTATAAACTGCTCTGTCCCTGCTGCTTCCATAAACTGCTATCTGTTCCCGGTGCTTCCATAAACTGCTCTCTGTCCCCTGTGCTTCCACAAACTGCTCTTTGTCCCCTGTGCTTCCACAAACTGCTCTCTGTCCCCTGCGCTTCCACAAACTGCTCTCTGTCCCCTGCGCTTCCACAAACTGCTCTCTGTCCCCTGTGCTTCCACAAACTGCTCTCTGTCCCCTGTGCTTCCACAAACTGCTCTCTGTCCCCCGTGCTTCCACAAACTGCTCTCTGTCCCCTGTGCTTCCATAAACTGCTCTCTGTCCCTGCTGCTTCCATAAACTGCTCTCTGTCACTGATTCTTCCACAAACTGCTCTCTGTCCCCTGTGCTTCCATAAACTGCTCTCTATCCCCTGGGCTTCCATGAACTGCCCTCTGTCCCTGCTGATTCTATGAATTGCTCTCTGTCCTCAGTGGTGATCCAAAGTGCCTTGTTCCACCCCTGTTTCTGCAGGCGACCTGGGGCAGTCTGCTGTCTAACCCTGGTGCTGCTGCAGGCTACACTCTACACAGCGTCAGACTCCCTCCCTCGGCTGCTGCAGGCTGCTCTCTGCCCTCCTTTCTGCTGGATATCCATTCCCTATGTTGCTCTCCCTGTACTAGGGGGCCACCTGTTTATCACATACCCTAACTCCAATGCTGGGCGTTCATGTGCCAACCCAAATGCATTCTGGGTGTTGTAGTCTTTGATTGCTTCCACTGAACTAATTCATGTAAAACAAATGGTAGAAATGATTTGAAGGTGGAAACTCCAGTACTGGATGACGTGGAAAGATGTGGCCACCCTAGTTGCTTCCCTTTGTCTCGAGATCTCTGCTGAATGTTATTAACCCCCTGGGGGCCCTTCTGTAGCTCTGGTGTCCTCTCTCACATGATGCATCCCACACACGTACTAAGCCCAATGCTGTTCCTGTGTGCTGCTCGCTGCCCTTTTCTACTACAGCACACTTTTATCTTTGCAGGGTTCTCCTTGTGGTACCTGTGCTGCACCTGTGCTGCACCCGCTGCCCCTAACACTTCCCCGATGCTTCACTTGTGCTGCTGAAGCTGTTCTCTGCTCGTGTGCTGCTGCCTTGTGCCATCTGCCTTTGTCCTGAGACACTCACCTGGAGCTGCACCTCTGCCACAGTATGTTCGGCGTCTCTTACTCCAAGTCCCTGGCCTTAAAATGCTCCACCCCTAGCACTCACCTACGTCATAAGGATTCTTGAGTCCACTAATGGTGTGCATCAGTAGCTCATCAATATATATATATATATATATTGCAGTTTGTAGAGTGGATCCCATTATGTGAGGACCACGAGTACCCGAGAGGGTGAGCTCCCCACGCAGATCACTCGTAATGCCCTGCTGTGGGTGCCACTGTATTGCTGCAGTGCACACTGCTCTCTGCCCCCTGGGCTGCAGCAGGTTGCTGTCTGACACAGCACTGATCCAAACCTCTGCTGTGTGTGTCTGTTGAACCCCGCTGTCTGCTCTGTGATGCTGCATGCAGCCCCCCCTCACCGCTGAACCCTGAAATCCACCCTCCACTCATGCAGGCTGTCTGATGGCTACTGCCTTGTAATTGCATTTATATAGCGCTTACTACCCCCGAGGAGGCGTTGAAGCGCTTTACTACCACTCTCACCTTGACACTAGCTCATACTGCTGTGTGATGATCTCTGCCCTGATGTGATCTGCCCCATGGCACCGACCTGGGGGTGGGCTGGTGCTGATGCATGCGTGCACATCCCCTCTCCTGCGCCCAGTTCTCTGCCCTATTGCTGTTGCAAGATACTGCCTGACTCTGCCCTGCTGTGCCACTCACCTGGGGCTGTTGCCCCATCCCTGCATGCAGGAGGCTGCCCCCTGCCCCTGAGCTGCGCCTTGTGCTGCTGCTGCTGCCTGCTCTCAGCACTGTGCTCCTGCATGCACCCTGCCCCTCCCCCGGGCAGACCCTGCCCTGCTGTGCCACTCACCTGGGGCTGTTGCCCCATCCCTGCATGCAGGAGGCTGCCCCCTGCCCCTGTGCTGCGCCTTGTGCTGCTGCAGCCTGCTCTCAGCACGGTGCTCCTGCATGCAGCCTGCTCTCTGCCCTGCCCTGCTGTGCCACTCACCTGGGGCTGTCTCCGTGCTGTTGCCCCTTCCCTGCATGCAGGAGGTTGCCCCTGTGCAGCTGCGCCTTGTGCTGCTGCTGCAGCCTGCTTTCTGCACTGTGCCCCTGCATGCAGCCTGCTCCCTGCCCTGCCCCTCCCCGTGCAGACCCTGCCCCTGTGACACTCACCTGCAGCTGCCATGGCACTGCTGCAGTGTGGGCTCCTCCCACCCCCGTCCCACTCACCTGGAGCTGCCCCCGTCCTGCTGCAGGATCCTTCCTGCCCCCCGTGCAGCTCCACACACTCCCAGGCTGCAGCAGTGAGAGCAGCACCCAGAGGCTTCTGTTGTGTGCAGCGCGCTGCAACCTACCACCAACGCACCGTTTCCCTCCGCTCATCCTCATTGGATAAGAATGCCGGAATACGGAATTTTCGAAAGGTGATTGGGCACAAAGCCTGACAATCAAACCTCCTTCCCCTCTGCCGGTGTTCTGCACCACAGAGCTCCAGGGAGGGCGACCAGCGCCACCTACTGGTCGCGGAGCGCGTGCGCGGCTCTTTCACTTTCATTTTCTCTTCTACCTGTAAGAGTGCATTGTTAGTGATGGACATTTAAAAAATACTTAGAAATATAAAACTAGTTAAACTACGGGTACTTCAAACATTCCAATTTCACACTAGAGCATCGAATACTCTAAGACCCACACATATTATCATATGTTCCCATAGAAACAGAATGGGGAAAAACCCTTTGATACATTTGGCCCTAAACTTCTGGGTGACATTTGATAGCCTCGGGGAGTGACATACTGGGCGGGGCGGCTGTAGCTTGTCTTTAAGAACACAGAGTCTGTAAATCAGCAGGCAACAAATACCATGGAAAATATGGTAAAAACTATAAAATAAAAAATAAAAAGTATCTTTCAGCATTTCTCGGTGAAACATGCAACAATATCCCATGCCCTGATGATGTGTCCTCAAGTTACTCAAAATGTGTCAGTTTGTCATAAATGTGTCAGCTTGTATATAACCTATATTGTGACGAAATGCGAGACAAGCTTATTTTTTATCAACCGTATACTTGTGAGATTTTTGTAGACTGTTGAATTATTTCTATGTTCCCAGGGTGGATAGTTAAGGTTAAATTATACATAGTGAAGTAAAGCAGTGAGCCATGGATCACACAATTGGTCAATTGAGAAAGCCGGTATTTGAGCTCAGGATTGCATATTGTGCACATGTAGGATTACATCACTCTGTCTTCAGTTTAACACCAAAGGTCACTGCTTTGTGTTCAGTTAGTCAATTACTGTCATTCAATTAGTATTAGTAGTATATGCGGTTCAATTAAAAACTCTTAGCACATAAAACTGTCACTGTTTATTTATTTATTTATTTATTAATTAATCTTATAGAGCGCGACAGCTACCCATAAGGGTTTCCCGGCGCTGATTGACTGTTCACAAATATGTGTGTATTCATATGATAATCAATCAATCATAGCATTTATAGAGTACACTACTGACCCGTGAGGGTCTCAAGGCGCTGGGGCTGCTACTGTTCGAAGAGCCAGGTCTTGAGAAGTCTCCTGAATGTTAGGAGGTCCTCGGTCTGCCGTAGGCGGATGGGGAGGGTGTGTGTCAGGGGGTCCCGTGCTCAGCCCCGGCAGGGCTAACTGATTGTCCGTCTCCTCAACAGGCGGATTACTACGGGCCCTTTAAGGACAGCCTGTGTGCTCGAGAGGACGGCTTCGCATCTGGACCACCTGACTTTGCGGGCCTATCAGGAACGTCCTCTCACCATATGAGAGGAGACCAGGAAGACGCTGGTTGTCCGTCGTGGGAGGAAGAACTGAAACGCCAGGAGGACCACGCGACCAGGAGAACGGGGAGTACCGGGAAGGCGGAATCCTTGGACGTGGACGACACCAGGAGCAGAGAAGGTGCCGGACCGATACCCGAGGAGGAGTGGACGGAGGTAGCTGTAAAGCCAGGAGGCCAACGACACCGTGTATCGCCCAGCCACGCGAAGGAGGACGCGTGGCTCTCCCAGGTGCGTGCTCGTTTGGGTTCTTTATTAAACTTCAAGAAAGGGGGGGTCGGGATAGGAAACCGAGTTATCACCGGGGCACTTTGTTTAGCCGAGTCAAAAACAGAGCACTGAATGTGGTGGTGGTTGTTCCTTTCTCCCTCACCCCCTCCCTGTTTCCGAGCATTTTAGTAAGTCGAAGCACGACTCTAAAAGCCACATATTCTTCTTTTCCTTTTCATGTGCTGGAGACTCCCGGACCTTGACCCAAGACGTGCCCCAGGAAGTACCCCAGGAAGTACCCCAGGAAGTGTCCCGAGGACAACGACCTTGCGACTGCTCTTGTATATCACATCACGGACTTTGTGTTGGTGTTTTACAAACTATAACCCCAATAAATTAGAGAAACAGTCGCCCTCTAGTCTTGGCTCCTTCCATTCTTGTAACCGAAAGGTGACAAGTGGCGAGCCAGCCAGGAGACATTCCGTCTGAAATAAACAAGATGGAGACCTTACTAACCCAGTTAAGTGAAGGCCAGTCCAAGCTAGAGTGGGCAATTAATCGGTCTAACGAGCAAGCGGACAGTGATAGAGCCACGTTCACCGCGTCTATACAGACACAGGCAGATCACCTTACAAAATTATCGGAGGGTCAAACTCAATTGCTGGCAGTGTTGGGTCAAAGCAGAGCTGCACACCCACCAGGGGCAGTGGTGCCGCTCCAGAAATACACTCCAGGAGACGATCCCGTTTCATTTTTTTTGAATTTCGAAAGGGCAGCCCGAGCTAGTGCATGGCCGGGTGAGAGATGGCCCTTTTATTTAGCACCTCTCCTTACGGGAGAAGCCCAGGCAGCTTATCAGTTAGCAAACAAGGATGGAACTGCAGCTTACGGACATGTGAAACAAATCATCCTTGATAGATCGGGAGTCGATGATGAGACTCATCGGTTAAAGTTTCGACAAGAAAGAGGAACTCCCACTGATGCTCCCAAAACTCTTTTTTACAAACTGAAAGACGCTGCCGATAGGTGGTTAAAGCCACAGGAAGGAAATATCGAAAATGTAATGAATAAAATCTATTTGGAACAATTTCTTGAAGCACTGCCCTATGGAACCCAAAGGTGGCTGCGGCAGCATGCAGGTTTGACCCTGGAACACGCTATTGAAATGGCGAATTCCTATGCGAGAGCTCAAACTAGGCCCGTTTTTCGCGAAACCGAAAAACCTGTTGTGAATAAAAACTTTGTAAAGCCAGAGAAAAAAACGTACAAACCGACAAATGAGCCTCCGCCCATAAAGCCTAAACCGTTGAAGCCTGAACCACCGGTCTTTACGAGTCCTCAGTGTTATGAATGCGGCGAGTGGGGACATATTGCCAAATACTGTCGGAAAAAAAGAGAGAAGGAGGAAGAGCCCATGGAAGTGGGGTATGCTCCGCGTGCTCTCTTATATGCACAAGAGACTGGTCCCGCATTTTATGTAAGTGTCTTGGTAGACGGTAAGAAAACCCGTGCCCTGCTAGACTCAGGGTGTCGCCATTCGGTAATACGGAAAGACACTCTGAACAGTTCCTCTTTGCTATTGAACCGTAGTGTACGGATAAAGTGTGTGCATGGAGATATCCGTACTTATTCCCTAGCTAGAGTCATGATTACAACAGAAAAGGGAACCCAGGTACAGTGTGAAGTAGGAATCCTTCCTAATCTCCCCGAACCGCTTATTATAGGCACAGATAATAAGTGGTTTTCTACTTTGATGGCAGAAGTTTTAGAGAAGCAAGGTAGAAGCGGGGTTAGTGAAGGTCTGTTAGCCGAAGAACCTTGGTCCACTGATACTAATTTTCGGGCTGCACAGTTGAATGATGCCTCCTTGGCAACTGCTTGGAAAAACGCGCAGGACAATAAGAATCAGAACACTCTTACTTATCCTTGTTTTGTAGAACAAAATGGTCTTCTGTACAGGATAGGGCAGAGTCAGGCTACCCCACAACTAATCGTCCCTACCATGTTTCGTGAGCAAGTAATGTTTTATGCTCATGCACATCTGTTAGCAGGTCATTCGGGTGCCGAAAAGACCACTAATTCAATAGTTGAGCATTTCTATTGGCCCGGGGTGTATGCACAAGTGAAGAAATACTGTCAAGAATGCCAGATCTGTCAGAAAAGGAACCCGTACATTCCCCCTAAGGTACCCCTTGTTCCACTTCCAATCATTGGTAAGCCCTTTGAAAGGATAGGATTAGACATCATAGGACCCTTACCGAAATCACACCGAGGTTACCAATATGTTATGGTAATAGTTGATTATGCTACTCGTTATCCTGAGGCGTTCCCATTACGAGCCGCCACTACTAGTGCCATTTCACAAAAATTGGTAGAGGTGTTCACACGGATGGGGTTTCCTAAAGAACTTCTAACAGACCAGGGGACACCATTCGTGTCTCGCCTCATGAAACAGGTCTGTACTATCCTCAATATCAAACATCTTCGTACATCGGTATACCACCCACAAACCGATGGTCTGGTAGAACGCTACAATGGGTTAATCAAAACCACTCTGAAAAAGCTTTTGACCGGAGATGGTAAACAGTGGGACCAACTTCTACCATTGGCTTTGTATGTGTTAAGAAGCCAGTACCAAAGTAGTTTAGGGACCACCCCCTTCGAGTTACTGTTTGGCAGGAAACCCCGTACGTTGCTCGAAATAACCAGGGACAGTTGGGAAAAAACTAGCTCAAAAGACGCTGAAGAGTTGTTGGATTACTCCCAGCAGTTGAAGTCCCGGTTGCACAAGTTGAGGACTCTGTCTTATGAAACTCTAGAAAAAGCGCAAGACAAACAAAAGACCTTTTATGATAAAG
This sequence comes from Lissotriton vulgaris, assembly GCF_964263255.1. NCBI lineage: Eukaryota > Metazoa > Chordata > Amphibia > Caudata > Salamandridae > Lissotriton > Lissotriton vulgaris. The sequence continues at coordinate 1,968,994,132 of NC_141693.1, forward strand.
GCAAAAAGTGGAGAGAGTTGGACGTTGGAGACTGGGTTTTGGTCCTACTTCCTACATCAACTCACAAACTTAGGAAGGAATGGCAAGGACCTTTTCAGATAATTAAGAAAATAGGCAGGACAACGTATACGTTGCAGATATCTCCTTCCCGAACACAGATTTACCACATTAATCTGTTGAAAAAGTGGTTAGGTGCCCCGCCTAAATCTCATGTGACTGTATCCCTCGCAACCCCACCTGTTCATACCATCGAACATGCAGTGGTAAATCCTGACCTTACTGATTTTAAGAAAAAAGGATTGCAGGAGTTAATGCTAAAACACCAGGCTATATTCTCGGATCAGCCAGGTAGAACCACTTTGGCTGAACACCATATTCCGACAGCCCCGGGGGTAGTAGTAAAACAGAAACCCTATAGGGTCCCCGAAGCAAGGAGATCAGTGATAAAAGAGGAGGTACAGAAAATGTTGGAAGCCGGGATCATTGTACCCTCCAAAAGTAACTGGTCTTCCCCAGTGGTTTTGGTGCCAAAGCCTGACGGAAGCAAGAGGTTTTGCATTGACTTTAGGGCAGTGAACAAGGTGTCCAAACAAGACGGGTATCCATTGCCTAGGGTAGATGAATTGATAGAGCGCCTTGGGGAGGCTCAATACATAACAACTATTGACCTCACCAAAGGTTATTGGCAGGTGCCTCTTTCTCCTAAAGATCAGGAAAAGACAGCGTTCACCACCCCTGATGGTCTTTTTCATTTCACTGTCTTACCCTTTGGACTTCATGGGGCCCCTGCTACGTTCCAACGTCTTATGGACACAGTATTGGCCCCCTATGGACATTTTGCGGCTGCATACATTGATGACATCGTTATCCATAGTCCTGATTGGCAGACTCATTTACAACACTTGAGTCAAATTCTAATGGCTTTAGAAAAGGCAGGGCTCCATATTAATGCCAAAAAGTCACGCTTTGCCTTTTCCCAAGTGAAGTACCTTGGTTACATGCTAGGTAACGGCCAGTTGTTTCCTCAACAAGAAAAGGTTAAAGCCATCCAACAACAGGAATTTCCTCGTAATAGACGTGACCTCCGAGCTTTTCTTGGGTTAGTTGGTTACTACAGACGGTTTATACCTCATTTTGCCACAATGTCTGCTCCTTTGACCGATATGTTGAAAAAGACTGCCTCTTCTGTTCCATTCAAGCAACCTTCCTCTCAGGCTCAGGCAGCTTTTCGGGCATTGAAGGATGTACTTTCCTCAGCTCCAGTCTTAATCACTCCTGACTTCGATAAACCCTTCTATTTGCAAACAGATGCTTCTGGGGTGGGTCTGGGGGCTGTATTGTCTCAATTAGATCAGGATGGTAGGGAGCGCCCGATACTGTATTTGAGCAGGAAACTTTTCCCCAGAGAATCGGTGTATCCCACCATTGAGAAGGAGTGCCTTGCTGTCAAGTGGAGCATTGAAAAGCTTCATTATTATCTGGACGGTAGGCGTTTTACACTGTACTCTGACCATGCCCCTTTACAGTGGCTCCAGCGAAACAAGGGACGAAATGAACGCATTCTTCGTTGGTTTTTGTCTCTGCAACCGTATGACTTTGAAGTTTGTCACCGACAGGGTACGGCTCAAACAAATGCTGACTATTTGTCTCGCTATCCACTTTCCCCCGAACGGGAAAAGTCTGGGGGAGGGGTTTGTCAGGGGGTCCCGTGCTCAGCCCCGGCAGGGCTAACTGATTGTCCGTCTCCTCAACAGGCGGATTACTACGGGCCCTTTAAGGACAGCCTGTGTGCTCGAGAGGACGGCTTCGCATCTGGACCACCTGACTTTGCGGGCCTATCAGGAACGTCCTCTCACCATATGAGAGGAGACCAGGAAGACGCTGGTTGTCCGTCGTGGGAGGAAGAACTGAAACGCCAGGAGGACCACGCGACCAGGAGAACGGGGAGTACCGGGAAGGCGGAATCCTTGGACGTGGACGACACCAGGAGCAGAGAAGGTGCCGGACCGATACCCGAGGAGGAGTGGACGGAGGTAGCTGTAAAGCCAGGAGGCCAACGACACCGTGTATCGCCCAGCCACGCGAAGGAGGACGCGTGGCTCTCCCAGGTGCGTGCTCGTTTGGGTTCTTTATTAAACTTCAAGAAAGGGGGGGTCGGGATAGGAAACCGAGTTATCACCGGGGCACTTTGTTTAGCCGAGTCAAAAACAGAGCACTGAATGTGGTGGTGGTTGTTCCTTTCTCCCTCACCCCCTCCCTGTTTCCGAGCATTTTAGTAAGTCGAAGCACGACTCTAAAAGCCACATATTCTTCTTTTCCTTTTCATGTGCTGGAGACTCCCGGACCTTGACCCAAGACGTGCCCCAGGAAGTACCCCAGGAAGTGTCCCGAGGACAACGACCTTGCGACTGCTCTTGTATATCACATCACGGACTTTGTGTTGGTGTTTTACAAACTATAACCCCAATAAATTAGAGAAACAGTCGCCCTCTAGTCTTGGCTCCTTCCATTCTTGTAACCGAAAGGTGACAGTGTGCTTTCCTGTTAAGAATGTTTTCAAATTAGAGGTGAGGGAGCCAACAAATAAACAGGGAGGGCGGAGCAAAGGGCCATTTCCGGTTCTAAGAGCCCACGCATGAGCCAAGCCTTAAAATATATGGCATCTAAATTATGCAACAAAGATCATGTTAAAGTATGATAAGATGTCTTCAAAATTCCAAAAAGTATATTTTTAAATACGTAGAAGAGCTTAATTTTAGCATATCAGACTATATCACCGCATTCAGATTAATAAAAGTGAGCTTTTAAGCATGCACTGAGAAACTTCCATCCCCCTTCCTCGTGATAATGGTATTAGGCAAGTCAGGGGTCATGTGTACCCCAGATGTGGGCTAGATTCTTATTATACATGGAACAAGGTTTTAGGCTATTAAATCAAACAACAGAGAGGTTTTTTTACAGCACACATCATAAATTCATGTATTTGAAGATGCTCTCATATGTGATAATGAATAAAAATAAGGCTCGGTGATATGAACTGTTTGCCAATGATAACAGAATTTGGTCATGTGGGGAAGCTGGGATTGATCATAGATTTTCCAGTTTCACACTGTGCAGTTCAGAACAAAACAACTAGAAAATCTGTTTCCTTTTTTGAAAAGGAAGTTTAAAGCTCAGTATATGTTTGGTTCTCAATAATATGCCACAAAGTATCTACTGGTATATTCATTCATAAACAAAACATAATTTTAATAATATTCATCAAAAGTTATAATTTTAATTTCATCGTATACACCAGCTCCCAGATTACAAAAATCACCGAATGTCAATCAAACCCTACAACCACAAAGACAATATATCATAAAGTCCTTTATCAACTGTACTGGGGTAGGGTCTGGAGGGGAAGGAACTGAGTCAGAAGGCTAAAATAACGCTTTCAAAGAGGGCTTTATTTTCAAATAAGCTTTCTTTCTCCTGCTTGAGAGTCTTATCCAGGCGAACTCGTCAGGCTCCGTTCTGACGCCCTTAGGAAAAGCAGGGAGTTCCAGGGTGTTGCGGCGATGACAGGGAGGTGTTGCAGCCAGAATGGTAATTTCCAAACGACCTCCACACGATGTCCAGTGGTTACGCCGACACCAAAAAGGAAGGTAAGATAGAGAACAATCAATGGGACGTCCGGAGCGCTTTTACCTAAGGGCCAGGAGTGAGGGAAACCACGTGCAAAGTATATAATACAAAAACTGCTTTGCCGGTAGTGCTCGTGAGGTAGGGGTACAGGGAATCGAATATGCGGTTTATTTAAACAGTAGGCTGGCCACTCCAACCCGCCCAACCCGCAACTTTGCCCCGTACCTTTGTAAGCCACGCTCCTCCCGCGGGACTGTGGTGGGGCGCCTCGCAGGAACGTTGGCCTCGTGGCTTGCTGGTCTCAGCTGGGCTAGTCGAGGCTTCGTCTTCCCCATAGATTCTTTGGTCCGCACTCCGTCTCCGATCCACAACGCCTTCGTCCTCCGGGAAATCGCAGTCCACTGTCTTCCGGGATCCTCCTCCTTTTGGCTCGATGACGCTCTAGATGGGCGGAGTCTCGTCTTCACTCCAGTCAGGTTTAAAGGTGTAGCGTCCTTTTTCTTCCTCGTATCCCCAATGGTGCACAGAGTCAGTATTAGCGGGCGGCTCACTCCAGTCAGGTTTAAAGGTGTAGCGTCCTTTTTCTTCCTCGTATCCCCAATGGTGCACAGAGTCAGCATTAGCGGGCGGCCACTCCTCCGTAGAAAGGGAAGTAGGCTGCTGGATGGGAAGAGAAAGGGGCGAGAAGGGAACAGCTGACCACCAGTCACGTGAAATGGTATACTCCTCACAGTCTTCATCCTCACAGGGGCGTCCCGCCCCGTCACACACCGCCCCCCTGGAATCTCCCGATCGGGGAGAGGAAAGGCCAGAGAGAGATAGTCTGCATTGCCGTTGTCCGAACCCTTTTTATGTTGAACTGTAAAGGAATAGGGTTGGAGGGATAGGAACCATCTGAGTACCCTGGCATTCAATGTCCGGTTCTGGTACATCCATTTTAACGGAGGGTGATCAGTTTGTAGGATGAAGGTCTTCCTTTCCAGATAGTATTGTACTTTTTCGATGGCCCACTTGATGGCCAGGCACTCACGTTCTACAGTGGAATATCTACACTCCCTGGGGAACAATTTACGACTGGAATACAAAATGAGATGTTCTACACCATCGTCACCCACCTGTGACAGCACGGCCCCATGTCCTACATTTGATGCGTCAGTGGCAAGGATGAAGGTTTTATCAAAATTGGGGGACTCCAAGACTGGGGCGGTGGTTATGATGTTTTTCAGATGTTCAAAGGCGTTTCGTGCTTCCTGGGAAGGATGCTGTATTTCCTTAGGTCTGACGTCCTTATGTAGAAGGTCCGTGAGGGGTGTAGCGACTTCAGCAAATTTAGGGATAAAGCGTCTATAATAGCCAATCAATCCGAGGAATGCTCTTAATTCCTTTTTGTTGCTCGGAAAGCCGGCGTTCTGAATGGCCTTCACCTTCTCCGCTTGTGGCGCGATGGTGCCTTCTCCCAGGACATATCCCAAGTAGTTGACCCTGGTGAAGGCAGCACGTGACTTTTTCGAGGTGACGTGTAAGCCGGCTTGTTGTAGCGCCGATAGAATGATACTGATGTGCTTCAGGTGCTCCTCCCATGTTTTGCTGTAAATCACGATATCGTCCAAGTAGGCCGAACTAAAAGACTAGTAGGGTTTCAACACACGATTCATAAGTCTCTGAAAAGTGGCAGGTGCACCATGTAATCCAAAAGGAAGGACCGTGAACTCATAAAGTCCGTCGTCTGTGATGAAGGCGGTCTTCTTTCGGTCTTCTTCACGGAGGGGCACCTGCCAATACCCTTTTGTGAGGTCAAGGGTGGTGATGAAGAGAGCGTCTCCTAGTTTTTCTACCAGCTCGTCGACACGAGGTATGGGGTATGCGTCAAACGTAGAAATGGCATTTAGAGCTCTAAAATCCATACAAAATCTTTTGGATCCATCGGGTTTCGGAACCATCACAATCGGGGAGGCCCAATCACTTTTCGACGACCGGATTACACCTAGGTTCAGCATGTCCAAGACCTCCTTCCTCACGGCTTCTCGTCTGGACGCAGGGATCCTATAAGGCCGTTGCTTCACTATTTTTCCTGGGGTCGTCTCAATACAGTGTTCCACCAATGTAGTGTTCCCCGGCAAGTTGGAAAAGATGGTGCATAGGGGTCGTAGGATGTCAAAGAGGTTCTTCCTCATCTGATCGGTTAGCTCTGGGTTGATAACGAGGTGTTCTAATGTGGAGGTTTTTTCTGACATCATAGGGAGCACCAGGTTATTGCCACGTGGAACTGGTCCTATCCACTTCTTTAATAAATTGATGTGGTAGCTTTGGGTTTTTGTTGGGGAGAGAGTAGTCTATAGGTGGTGTTCCCTATGGTCTCCACCACTTCATAGGGTCCCGTCCATTCATTTTTGTTGGAGAGAGAGGGTAGAAGCACCAGCGCCCATTCCCCGATTTTGAGCCTTCTCAGTCTGGTTCCTCGGTCGTAATACTGTTTTTGTTTTTGTCTCTGTTGTTCCAGATTGGTGTCTGTGAGGCTTCTCAGTTTTCCCAGTTTAGCTCTTAATTGCGTTGTATATTCCAGGAGCGTCTTCTATTCTTGAGCCTCCTGGGTTTCCCATGTGTCTTTAGTCATTTCCAATAATGACCTTGGGAGGCGTCCATATAGAAGTTCAAAAGCTGAACATCCAAGACTGCTCTGTTTTTGAGCTCTAAGCACATACAATGCTAGGGGAAGCAAACGGTCCCATGCCGGCCCTTCAGTAGACAGCATTTTCTTCAAGGTGGACTTCAACATCTGGTTGTATCGCTCCACCAGTCCATCGGTCTGTGGATGATAGACCGATGTCTTCAGATGTCGTATGTTCAAGGATTTGCACACCTCCCTCATCATGCGGGACGTAAAGGGCGTCCCTTGGTCTGTTAGGACCTCTTTAGGGAATCCTACCCGGGCAAATAGCTCCACAAACTTTTCTGCGACATTGGCGGTGGTAGGGGCCCGTAAGGGAAACGCCTCTATGAACCTTGTTGCATAGTCCACAATGACAAGAGCGTATTGATGACCCCTAGATGACTTCGGGAGGGGCCCGATTAAGTCCATTCCTACCCTCTCAAAGGGTACACCAATAATGGGCATGGGCTGTAACGGTGCAGCCGGGGGTCTGTGGGTGTTCTTTCTCTGGCATATTTCGCATTTCTTGCAGTACTCCTGAACATCCTTGTATATTCCTGGCCAATAAAAATGCCGGATAATACTCTCAGTAGTTTTTTCTTTGCCTGCGTGTCCGGCTGTCAGATGAGCGTGAGCAAAAAATAATACTTGTTCCCTGAAGGAGGAGGGGACCAGGAGTTGAAGAGTACTTCCCACATCAGCCTCCCTATACAGGAGATCATTTCTTATAAAAAACCGGGGAACGGTGTATTTGGTGAGTCTTGGGTAGCATGAGCAGCTTCCCATGCGTTGTATAGTGTTCTGTCCTCTGCTTGTGCAAATTTGAAGTTACGATCCATTATCCAAGGGTCAGGGGTTATGAGAGCAGACTGGAGATCCTAAACCGTCGGGGAACGTTCCAAGAGAGTCTTCTGGAACAAGGCGAGGAACTCGGGATTGTCTACCCCTAATATCATGTCCTCTGGAAGAGAGTCCACTATACCCACTCTCACTAGACAAGCTGGTTTGTCTTTTGGACGTATGGTAACTTGCGCTAAAGGATAGGGCTTGACTTCCCCATGGACGCATCGAATATGAACCAGGGTGTCTGGAACATACTGGTTGGGGTGTACAAGGCGTTCTTGGACCACAGACTGTCTACACCCTGAGTCTAAAAGGGCTTTCACTATATTGTCATTTATCGTCATACTCACATAGAACGAGATTCCCATCTCGGCGAAGTATAGAACTTTTCTTGGTAGATACCCCACTTCCATTGGTTCCTCTGTCTGTTGTTTCCGAGGACACAAGCGGGCGATGTGGCCCCATTCGCCACACTCAAAACACTGGGGCCCATGTGCCATAGGGGATTCCATTCTCAAAGGTTTTAGTCTTATCGGTTCAGATATCATTTTTGTTTTCTTCTCGGGTTTAGCTGGGGTCAAGTGCTTAGAATGTCTCTCTTGTTCCCAACCTGACCCACGAGGTTGAGCCCGGGCATAGTTGGTGGCCATTTCTATCGCTTTCTCCACCGTGAGACCTGAATGTTGTCTCAACCTTCTCTGAGACCCATATGGAAGAGCCTCCATGAATTGTTCCAAGTATATTTTAGCCAATATATCCTCTTTGGTACTGCTCTCGGGCTTCAGCCACTTGTCAGCCATCATTTTGAGTCTGAAAAATAGGGTCTTAGGGTTCTCACGTTTTTAATAAGGTGGTAGGGAGCATTACCTACAGGATTAGCCATCTGGTACGCAAACTGGGCCCATCTGGTTAACAATGGCGCCAGGAAAAAGGGACACTTCTCTTCAGGCCAACCCAGTGCTCTCGCCGCTCGTTCAAAATTCATAAGGAAGGCATCAGGGTCTTCACCATGTACATACTTTTGCTTGGCGATCCCTGAGGGGTTGGGCACATGTATTCTGTTCTCTACAGAAGGTAAACCAGTTGGAGTCGGTACATTTTTCTGCATGCATTCCAGTTGGGCAGTGATGGTATTTTTAAACAACTCTCTGTCTGCCTGAGCCGCTGACAATTGTCTCTCTACTGCCCACTCCAGTTTTTCCTGCCCCTTGATAAGATGCTGAATTAGGGCGTCCATCTCGGGATCACAGATGGACTGGGATGGAGATCCCACTTCTGACACCACTTGTACTGGGGTAGGGTCTGGAGGGGGAGGAACTGAGTCAGAAGGCTGAAATAACGCTTTCAAAGAGGGCTTTATTTTCAAATAAGCTTTCTTTCTCCTGCTTGAGAGTCTTATCCGGGCGAACTCGTCAGGCTCCATTCTGACGCCCTTAGGAAAAGCAGGGAGTTCCAGGGTGTTGCGGCGATGACAGGGAGGTGTTGCAGCCAGAATGGTAATTTCCAAACGACCTCCACACGATGTCCAGTGGTTACGCCGACACCAAAAAGGAAGGAAAGATAGAGAACAATCAATGGGACGTCCGGAGCGCTTTTACGTAAGGGCCGGGAGTGAGGGAAACCATGTGCAAAGTGTATAATACAAAAACAGCAGTGCCGGTAGTGCTCGTGAGGTAGGGGTACAGGGAATCAAATATGCGGTTTATTTAAACAGTAGGCTGGCCACTCCAACCCGCCCAACCCGCAACTTTGCCCGTACCTTTGTAAGCCACGCTCCTCCCGCGGGAGCGTGGCGGGGCGCTTCGCAGGAACGTTGGCCTCCTGGCCTGCTGGTCTCAGCTGGGCTAGTCGAGGCTTCGTCTTCCCCGTAGTCTCTTTGGTCCGCACTCCATTTCCGATCCACAACGCCTTCGTCCTCCGGGAAATCGCCGTCCACTGTCTTCCGGGATCCTCTTCCTTTTGGCTCGATGACGCTCTGAATGGATGGAGTCTCGTCTTCACTCCAGTCAGGTTTAAAGGGGTAGCGTCCTTTTTCTTCCTCGTATCCCCAATGGTGCACAGAGTCAGCATTAGTGGGCAGCTCACTCCAGTCAGGTTTAAAGGTGTAGCGTCCTTTTTCTTCCTCGTATCCCCAATGGTGCACAGAGTCAGCATTAGCGGGCGGCCACTCCTCGGTAGAAAGGGAAGTAGGCTGCTGGATGGGAAGAGAAAGGGGCGAGAAGGGAACAGCTGACCACTAGTCACGTGAAATGGTATTCTCCTCACAGTCTTCATCCTCACAGGGGCGTCCCGCCCCGTCACATCAACATTAAAAACACAGTTTTGTTTTTGTCGGTTTATATAGCCCAAACTCAACCCAAAGGTATTGGAGAACTTTACATCAGAACCAGTTACATTACACAAGGCCCAATTCTATTTTATATTTTAAGGCAGTGGAGATTTGCCCAGAATCATAGGATTTTGAGCTGGTGCCGAGACTCAAACCTGGTTCTCCAGCTCCAAAGTCAGCATCTCTGGCCGTAACACCACATCCTCTCCCAACAGTTCCTGTTGTTTCACAACTGTTGGAAAGTTGAAGGATGTATTAGTTGTATTTTCTGCATCCTCCATGGAAGCCCTACATCAGTGGATACAAACATTGTTAACGTATGTTTCGGTGGAACAATCCTTTACATGGTCCCACCTTCGTCAGGACTGTCCATTGTCAAGAAATACATTGCTATGGATGAACTTGAATCAAATAGATTTGTTGTAGGGAAATCCAAGAGTGCTGATCCCATAGTGGCCTCTCACAAAAAGGGATAGGCATTAGATCCATGTTATCACCTGAGCAACCCCAGGAAATAGTCAGGACTGAACTCCAGCTCAACTGTGCTGACACACATCCTTCGACACACCTGACGCCTGCAGATAAGGGCGGTTCAGCTGACACACTCTGCTGATCCTCTTTTCCACAGGAATTCTTAGGAGCAGACTCAACATTTGGGCAAGCAGCACCGTGCATGTTATGTATTTTGTGTTATATGTCCAGACTGACTGAGCTTGGACAAGAGACAGACAGAAATAGACAACAGGCCATATATTTTTTGGGGCACCTTCTGGTTTGACAGAAAGACCAATTTTAGGACAGCAGCAATATCTCAATGACCACAAATAAATAATTAACAAAACAAAGGGGTCAAGGCCCCCCACAGAGTTTGCTCTTCAGGATACAGCAATCCAGGGAGACTTTGGTGATGTGCAGCATGACTTCAGAGAGGCCACTGATCCCTCTGTTTCATAATCTGGGGGGATAAATCCCCGTCCCCCACGGTTCCTACTCCCAGGCTCCCAGGAACCTGTGCTAAAAACAACTTTCCCCTTTCTTATGCTGGGTTGATTGTGTCATTTTGAATTATTGTATTTCTTATTCAAGTTGGAGCACTGCACTTTGCTAAGTGTGTGTATCTCTGAGACCTGGAAAACAAGATACTGTATTATATTATAGCATTTGGATAGCATCTACTATCGTATGTCGGGTGCTAAAGCACTTACCTGGACAGGTAGCACTCTGTACCATGTAAGTGTGTGGTTGGAAAGATGTCTTTGAACCTATATGGGAAATGTTTCCATGCCATGCAGGATTAGGATAACCAGATAGCTTCTTGCCACTTTTCTATTTCCAGATTATGCTTTAACATATTAGTGCATTCTGGGAGTTGTAGTCTTTGCTCCTTGTAATTGAGACAATTGAACCAGCACACCTTATAACAATGATATGTAAAAGCAAAGTCCAGAAATGGAAAAGTGGAGCGCCGGTGACATGAAGCCATTTGGTGATTCTATGCGTGATGCTTAGTGAGGTGTGGTTAACATGTTTTTGGATGCAGCACTTGGTAGTGTGATGGTTCAGAAGCATGTGAGGTGGACATATCTTGAATTAGCCCTGCAGGTCCCTTTAATGTGTTGGTAGAATTTTTGTTTATGTTTTCGATCCAATCCAATACCGGCTGTGGAGGGGGTTGTCCACTCTGAGATATTATAGATCCAGGTGAGGTAATAGCTGTTGAGAAAGTGTGATGGAGAATCAGGAATCTTCCAGGAGAGCTTGTGTTGCAGTCCTCCTTTCTATGATTGCCATTATGATACATAAAGTAAGGAGATTTGTCCAGCCAGTTTTGCATTCATCCTGTTGGTCATTATACAATGTCTGTACTAGGAGTATGTGATTGCGTAAGACATTCAAGAGAGAGTACATCACTCCTCAGTTGACCAGCACTTTGTGACATATCTCATCAGTCTTTCAGGGCTGTCTGGTTGGGATTGGGTAGTTGTTGTTGTTGTATGACTTTATTCGATATACAATATCATAAAAGTTTATATGATCAGTTAAAAAAACACTATCCAATATAAAAAGAAAAAATGATAGTTTTGTCATACAGCCAGTGCAAAAGAGTAAAAAACATGCTTGTATCAAGAATACAAAATATAAAAAACATTCCTTAAAAGAGACTGTACAAAGTTAAAAACACTCATAAAAGTAATGGGAGCCACAGCGATGAAGGGTAACATTACTAGAGTTCCGAGGTCTGTGCTTTATTCTCCCCGAGAAGCTTTGTTCTTGTCAGCCAGGCACATCCCAGGTACTTGACTGTTCCACAGATTACACTAGGAATGGAGGTCTCTGATGTTAAGATGCGCATTGCCTCCCTATAGTTCTTGGCTCCCAGGTTGGAACATACGGGTTTAAACCTTTTTTTTCTCGCCTGTCTGTACGCCGGGCAGGCAAAAAGAAAATGGGCGATGGATTCCGTAGTGGAGGCACAACCCGGGCACCTGTTGTCATTCTCCTTTGTGTGCCTCCACCCTACTCTAAAATCATTCAATGGGAGAGTGCCAAACCTAAGCTTCAAGTATAGTGCCCTATCTCTCGGAGACTCGATAAAGTCAAGAAAGGGTTCCAGTTTTGGGGTAAACTTGTGGTGTACGAACTCCTCCGTCAAAGTGCAGTTTTCTGGTTTCTAGTGGCTTCTGTGGAAACCCACTCCCAATAGGCCTTCTTAACTACATGTTCTGGCGGTGGGTTATGGCTCTCCCAAGCCTCTGCCAATCCGAAATCCCACACCATCTGTTTCAATTTAGATGACCAAGTTATCTTACGGCCTGTGTCTAGTCGGATTAGTTCAGTCAGGGCAGAGGCGTAGTAGCACAGTTCCGGGGTCCTTCTGAGGCATACCCAGAATAGTAGGGGGCGTACCCTAGCTATTTCATTTATTAGATGTCTCCCATAATCATGATGGAGCGGGACTAGTGGGGTCGATGGAGGAAGCGAGACCAGGTCTCTAAAGAACTTATTCTACGATTTCACTAAGTCCGTGATGTTCTCGAATCCCCACAGTTCTGCAGTGTATAGAGACGAAGGCAAGGCCTTTCCCTCATACACTTTGATGGAGGAGCTACTGGTCGGCTGTGGGAAAGACGCTGGTGTCTTGAAATGGCCCCTGACACGCGTTTGCGATTAAGGAGCATTTTTGACAGATGGGAGGTCCACTTCATCAGGCTGTTGACCCGTACACCCAGATAGTCGAAAGCTTCGACTAATTCTAAAGGAGAGTCATTCAACTTGATGGTATTTCTGAATCTTTTCGAAGGTGCCAGAGCCATTAGCTTGGCTTTATTTGTATTTATACACAAGCCTCTTGAATCACAGAACTGGCTGAAGCGATCTAATAGTTTTTGTAACCCCATCGGGCATTTAGAGATCAAGAGGGTATCATCTGCAAAAAGCAGCGTGGGCGATTTTTCCCCTGCCAGGGTTGGGGCATCGGCTGGGTCCTCAATCAGATGGTCTACCACCCCATTAACAAAGAGGGAGAACAAAGTCGGGGCCAAAACACAACACTGGCGAACCCCTCTCTCAACCGCTATCCTCTCGGTCAATTGGCGCTGGCAGCCCCATCTAATTTTGGCATAGTTCCCCTCGTGAAGATGTTCAATGAGATCCAAAATCAGAGGGGAAGTGCCTAGGTCAGACAATACCTGCCAGAGCTTGGCACAGGGGACCAAGTCGAAGGTTAGTTAGTTAAGCGTGCTAGTATCACCTGTATCTGTGCCCCCCCTGTTGTCAGCAAGGTTCCATATGTTCTTTAATACATTATATGCTGTCCCTTTGATAAATGAGGGATTAGGTAGCAAATTGGCATTTGATTATAAAATATCCAATAGTGATATGAATTGTGTCAGATTGACACTGAGAGAATCATGAGAAAGTTGGAGTTAATGTCTTCTGTCTTGTGGTTAGAAGTGGAGCAGACAGTTTTTTATATGTCTGCGGTGTGTGAGGGGGACTAAGGTTAGAGTCCTCCTTTTCATTTGGGCAGGTGCTGAGTGGTAGCGGTTACTAATCTTGCAGAGCCAAGAGGTATTTCTTATTTTTGGGATGGCATAGTTGATATATTCCATCTGAATCTCAAGGTCATTTTGAGGCTATGCTCGGTAGAGGACCCCAGGTTGGGTAAGGGGTCTGCGTTTGTCTTCTTGACGTGGTGTGCTGGTTGGGATTTTTCCATAGCTCTGGTTTGTACTTATATTGGTAGGAGGGATTACCATTCCAGTTTCTATCCTAAGGTCAGCAGTTAGTACAATTATCCAGGGGGAAAAACATGTTTTAAACTCTCTTCTGAACTTTAAATGCTATAGAAAACTTTGAGTCCTGGATGGATTTGAGCATTAGAGCTTGGCAGCTTGTACCGTGAAGTCGTAGCCTCCTATGGATTTCTTACTGTAAGGGGGTATGATGATTTGGGTTATTAGTCTGGAGTGTAGTGTCCTATTTCATTAATATTGTTTAAATTTAATTTGTAGGTACAGGAGTTCTTTTTCTTGGGTGGCTCTGTGGATGATACAAAGTGCCTTGAACATTAATTGTCTAGTTAGAGGTAGCCAGTGGAGAGTTTACAGGCCTGGGTTTATGTTTCTCTGGGGTATATGTGGAGGAGGGCTCTTGCTGCAGCATTTTAATTTCAGTCTAGTATTCATGTGATGAAACAGGAGAAGCCATGGTATTGGCTATTTTAACAGTGAAGCATGGAGATCACAAATGTTTGGATAGCTTGTAGTTTTTTCTGGCATTCCTGGTGTTGGAAATTTGCCTTTCCTGCAGGGTCAGCTGGATTTGTTTTGCCTTTTTTACTTAACCTAATTTTTGTTGGTTGGAAAACTCTGTGCACTTTACTCCTGCTAACCAGCGCTAAAGTGCTTGTGTTCTCCCTTTTAAACATATTAAAGTGATACACTCTTAATTGGCATATTTAATTTACTTTTACGTTCCTAGTATATGGTACAACCTATACTTAAGGCCTGTAAATTAAATGCCATACATGCACTGCAGCACTCATTGTGCCAGCCACTACAGTAGTTCTGTCTCCAGGCCTGCCACTGCAGCATGGCTCCGCAGCTTTAAAACTGCCATTTCACTTGGCAAAATAACCCCTTTGCCAATCCTAAATCTTCCCTTTTAAAACACATACGTCACCCCTAAGATAGGGTTTAAAAACCTATATGGCAAGGTGCATGATCTGTAAAAGTAGGATAAGCATATTTAATGTTTTACATATTCTGGCAGTGAAAAAACTCCAAAGCAATTTTTAAGTGTAGCAAGGCTGGCTCGCCCATCGATGAACACTGTTTTACACTCTCAAATTTAATAAGGGCTAAATTCAATTTGGGAATAGCTAGAAAAATATTGCAAGGACTCATTTTATTAGTAATTAAAAAATCAACTTGATGGTCATCAGATTTTATGTTACTATTTGGGAAATGACATGTTCAGAACATTTTATTTTTCCTGCCTAAAACTAAAAGGCTTTCCAGCCAGTATCTAGCTGTCATCTGGCCCCAGACAGTTCTCCTCTGTTGTTATGTATATTGCTCCCATGGACCAAGGGCTCTGGATGTTGGGAAGGGGTCTCTTTCCTTGATAGGATTGCCTGAGGCTGTGCTTAGTCCCTTGCTGAGCTTAAAAGGATGCCTACTCTGTCACTGGCAGATTGAGCTCACACTGAGGCCTAGTTTTCTTTTTCCTCTCTAGTCAGGCTGACTCAAAACCTAGAGGTAGGAAGAGGAACTGACCAGAACTGGATTAGGGGGTGAGCAAAGGACTTCCCTCCACTCACAGGCTGGCAATGTGGGCCCCACAATCCTCTCCTAAGAACACTCCTGGACCTTGTGAAGAATTAGAAGTAGTACTACCCTGCTGTCTAAGGAACTAGAAGAAAGACTGGACCTGGCTGCCTTGAACACAGACGCCCAAAAGTGAATATAAGGGTCAGTTGGCTGACCTCCTGTTTGAGCAACAGAGATGCAACAAGCTTCCAGAGACCTCCCCCCCTACAACTGCCCAGCTGACCAGTTTCAACTGGACCTTTCCTGGACCCTTTTGCTGGCCTCTATTGGAGTGACCCTTTGCTGCTGTTAAAGTGTACACCTGCTGTCACCAAACTGCAAAAGGTGGGACTTAGAAACTGTTTGTCAAATTTATGCCTGAAGAACTGACTTGAGACTGGGGTTGCTATCAAATCCACAGCTGTAGACTTTGTATCGCCAGTCTGTCTCAACTTGAGGGGTTGCCCCACTGAAAGAGATCCAACTTCCAGAAAAGTTTCCAAGTTTGAATGTAAAGGGCTCCACTGAGACTGACACAGAACAGCATCCAATCAATGTCGAGGCCTACCTAGGCACGGACTTGGCCCATTCGGACCTCTCCCGCCTTGGTTGACAAATGCACTGGAACCTCGCTCTCCACTAGCCTCGTTTCGGATCCAGCTTTTAACTTTGACTCAGTCTAGCGCAACCAGATGTTCCCCGGTTGGCACTTTAAGCTTTTTGTCGCTATTTCTAATTCCAACTTTGAAAATTCATACCTCCAGTGCCACTCATGTTTTTGTTTTGTCATTTTGGTGTCATTTTATGATCTGTTCAAATTTTCCCTATTTTTCTAAAACTTGGTTGGGATGTTTCTTTGTTTGTATTCACTTTATTACCTTTTGAGTGCTGCATAAATACTTACACATTGCCTTAAAGTCAAGCTTGACTACTTTGTACCAAGCTACCAGTGGGTTAAGAACGCATGGTATAGGAGGGTGCATCACAGTGTTTTCATTGACTTGGAAGTGCCCCTTGTGAGCCTGTGGCACCTTGTATCATAGTTACCCATCACTTATTCACTCCCCTTGGCAAAGTTGGTGGGGATCACATGCATTGGGTGGTATGGCTGTACCCTGATATTGGCGCCATTGTCCTCAGGATGTGAACTTTGGGTTTAAGTGGTTAATCATTATTCATGCATCAAAAGCATGGGGGCCATTGCCAAGTCTTGACATTGGAGGTCTTCTGGGCCATCCGTTTTGATTTGCATATCATTTGCATAGTTCTACTAGGTAAGAGTAGGTGGGAAGTCTCAAGCAAGAGTTCTCGCCTTTACCTTTAGGTAACCTGCGCAGATTTTTAACATCACTTATATTATCAGCCTATTTTCATAAAGTGGTAACATGAAGATTGGATTCCAGTTTTACAGTTCCATGGATAATTTACTACTCAAAGGACACATCGAGTGGTGGGAGTGGTGCTGGCTGCCCACCCCAGTGATTTGCTCACCTTGTTGTGGTCCTTTCAATACTCTATTATTGCACTCACTTCTTGAACTGAGACATTGACTATGTTTTTCCAGTTAGTAGATATGAGAATTCAGGCAGCAGGAGAGTGTGAGGCGTCCTGGGGCAGGTGGTGATCGTGTGGCAGGACTTTCATGTGACAATGATGCATATAACATGAAATAGAGGCCTGACAGCATGTAAACACAACTGCATTGAATTTTTACAGAATGCTTGTAATAGGCATAGGGTCTAGAAAAGCAGGTTCATTGAATTGTAATGCTAACACGTGTGCTTGATCGCCATGTTTTCTGTTTGGAACTCAATGTCTTTTACAGTTTAGAAAGCGTTATTAAATAAAATATGCAAAGTAAAACATCATTACAAAAATAAAAGGCATTGGAAAAAGATATAAAAACAATTAAAATGAAACAGTTTGCAACGCAAGGTAAATAAACTGTACCAAGAAACAAAGCTTTTAAAGGTGTTTTGTTTTGTGGAAGGGAAGGGAAAGAGAGAGAGAGAGAGGGAAAAGGGGCAACTTAGAATACAAATTCAATACCTGAAATTACTATCAGAAGATAAAAGTAAAATGAAGATAATAAACATCATTAAATAATTAAGGGAGTAAGAGCTAAACGTTCAGGGGACATGTTTGGAAAGAAAATCTGTTAAAGGCAACCATAACAAATCTTTTTTGATTAATAAAGGTACAGTGGTGGCAAAGCCGATGGTGATGACATAACAAATTCCACCAAGCATTATATGAAATCTTTGATGTATCTTTCCAGTTGATTGTAAAACTCAATGTCTTTTGACACCACTAATATTAACAAGAGACAGAGAAGGAAAACTTTCCACTTCTTTGAAGTAAATGTTGTAACCGCTGATGAAAATGAAGAGTACCTTACAGAGATCTGTCTTGGAAGGAAGAAGAAAACAGGAGCATTAGCTTCCTTAGGTTTCAGCTAAAGGGAATTGTTTGTACAGGAGCCAAGCACAAGTGAGCCCTCCTCGTGCCCTAAGACATCATAGTGATGAAAGTACATAAGCCATGGTGCAGGGACGAGATTAGACACATGGACCGGCTGCTGATGGGGGATGCTGAGGGGCTGAATTCCATCTCCTGGCCAGATGACCGCCGATGTATGTGAGTAAAAACCATACACAGCTTGGCATAGTAACTGAGCCTTAGTAAAGCAGAGCACCCATATGTGTGAGATGGCAGACAATGTTTATACATTTTGGTAAGGGAACAGATTAACAGGTTAGGGATGTGACATGTCTAACAATTGCTTATCTGTTCAGTTACTTATAATACTAATAATTATTCCGATACACATGATTTGCAGACAGAAACTGTGAAATAAATAACCATAGGTTAGTAAAATATAGTGTGTGTGAGTACTGATTTGAGGTATGTGGTCCAGGATTCATTATCTTCTCCTGCAGATTAGAGATTATCTGACAAGCTTGTGTGACTCCTAACACTCTCCATCTAATAGAAAACAACTCCAGCAGTGAAAGACCCCTGCCAATTTCCTTTGGGGCTAAAGCAGATCTATTGGGCGCGACCCCAATCATATTGGAGTGAACACGACAAGGTGGTTACTGGGCAGTACCCTTGGCGGAAACAGTCCCTTACCATTGGCATCCCAGTTCCCCCAATTCAATTAACAAGTTAGTCCTGTTGTACACCGATGTCCCTAAGTTTAGCAATGGTGAGTAGTTAACCCTAACTTCAGGAGGTGGTAGAGAGATTGGAACTCCAATACACTGCAAAAGAATAATCATACTTCATAAATGCAATGTTCCGTCACAGTGCTATCTCGTAAAGAGTCCATGTGGACGCAACGCTGCTGGCCCATGGTGGCCCCTGGCTTGTGCCCGGCGCGACTGCTCCTGCTATGCATTTGGAGTTGTGTGTTGGGCTGCGTTCTTTATTGCTTGGCACAGATGATGTCCTCGAGGTCTCAGGCTCCGAAGACCCTGTCATCAGGACAAGTTTGAGATCCTCAAGATCCCAGTTTCCGGTGTTCCCCAGGGCTTCATTAAGTACTATGGAGCCCTCCTTTGTGGGCTACATCACTGAAATGTCCTCCTCTGCAGTGCTTACGACCCCTCCTAGACCCTAGTTCCTTGTTGTTGGTTTCCCCTGGTCCGCACAGAGGTTGTGACCCAGGCACCACGTATGACGTGGTTTACCCTGTAGGCCATAAAATTCTAGATTTCCAGTCTGTCAGATTAATATTTATTCGGTTAATAATAAAAATCATAAAAGATACAAACATATAATGAAATACTTACATTTAAGACAAACAGTTACATATCAATAATATTTATAGTAAATACCCACTGGGAGAAATTCATCTAGACACAATAAAAAACAATTTAATTACACATTTCCAGATATAAAGATATAATTGATAAAACCTATGGCTCAAAAAACATAATGGACGTCATCAGGATAAAAACACAGGCAAACAGTGTATTCCAAATGTAAATCAAAGCCTTCTTTTTCTAAGTCTAGCAGCGGACATTAAAAATCTGGCAACGTTAAAACAGACAAATTAGTTGGATACCATTTGTAAAAAAGATAACAGCGGGTCTAGCCTGAGTGAACTATCTCCCTTTCAGTAAAGGTAAAATACATTGTCTTCGAAGTACACAATAATGGTTACAAAACAACACAAAGTGGAAAGTGTCCTGATCTGAAAAACTGACTCAGGTGCATGGGTTTAAATTATAATTATTGACTTTATTCCACCCAATGGAATCTGCTAAAAACCAATGCAGCTGGTTAAGCCTAAAATGCATTAATATAAATCAATGCTGAGGCTTAGTAAGAGAAGTAAGGTACAGTTCCACACGCCCAAAGATAGAGATTAAAGCATTCACATGAACAGAAGGTTTTGTCAATTCTGTACACTCCCTTGTAGTCTGAACTCTAGCACAGAAATGTTTTTTTGCCCACAAAAAAATCTCCCTCACAATGATCTCAGGGTGGGTATACAGGTCAGGCCGGCCCATCTCATGGCAGATATGACTAGTTAAGGCATGGTATATAATTGGTCTTGTTCAGTGACATACACTCCCTTAGGATAGCCTATTGAGCTTCAGGTCAGGGTTAGATCATATCGTGATCCATCTTAACAAGGGTCGTATTGACAATAAATTGAAATGTAGCCCACTGCTAGTTCGTCATGAACCACAAAGGAGGCAGTGGATTGGGGCACTGCCAAAAGACGTCTTAAAAAAACATATTCTCCACTATTTGCAACTCTTGCGTGTTTTTGTAGCCCCAAACGTCACTACAATAAGAAGCCAAAGAGATGTATTTTGCCTGATAAGTTTCAATAAGAGCCTTAATTGGCTTTGCCCCTAAGCAGCTATTAAAATTGAAAACTGAGGCCACTGACCTGACAAAAACATTTCTTGCATTTTGTAAGAGCGATGCCCATGAGCGCTTCTCGTCTAAAAGAATGCCTACATTTGGGAAGGTGCTCATTGTAGTGATTTCAACTCCAGCCAGATTAAAGGGTCTTCTACCCCTCTCTTCTCTCCCCACCACCAATATATGTGATTTTTAGGTCTCGGCCTGGCGTGAGCTGTGCATGCGCTGCTCTCGCCATGCGAGGGCTTCTTGAAATCAATACGATTTCAAAAGCTCGCTTTCTGCTCTGCTCATGTTTTCCATTGGTGTGGGTCATTTTGCGTTGCCACTTATGCAAAACACTGTGTCATGATTGTCCAGGAAGATTTTTAGTCCCTTCTGGTTACCACCCTGCCACTTTTTATCTTTTACTGGCGGCTTTACACGTTGTCCTTTAAAAGACAATAAGCACTCTTTTCTTTACATTGTCAGCACCGTCGTCTTTGGCTGCGCTTGTTTTTATTTGCAACGGCTCTTGCCCAGCTCAGCCGTGCTTGTTTTAATGTGCCTTGATTTCCTTTTTCCAGTGTTGGTTTACTTTATTTCGGAGCGCGGCACCGGATTTAGGGTCCCAGCGCTTCAGTTTGTTTTTATAGAGCGAACGCCGAGACTCAAACCCTGTTCCCCAGGGATAAGGTCTGCAGCTGTGTTAGCTGCCCTAGGTCGGTAGCTTCAACAGCAAACTTTCACAGTGGCTGCCGCCCCCCACAGCACTCGCGGGACACCAGCAGTGGCGGCTGCTTCTTTGTATTTAGCAGCACGCTTTCACTTTCACATATGGGGGGCCTGCCGTCCCCACGCAGCACTCGCGGGACGTCGTAACTTGTTTCTGTTAGCTACAGCACTCTTTGAGAGTAGTATGCTCTTTTATTGGGCTTGTCGCTCCCTGTTCCTGTCTGTCGTTGCAGACTCATATGGCTCTCCCGTGCAACGCTCTGCCATTCTCACACTCTCCATGTTGCTGTCCCCCCACGGCGCTTTCCCTTGTGTGCTACCCCCCTTGGCCCGGCTATTAATAATATTTTACGAGAGTTATCTCGGATTGATAAATAAAAATAATTTCATCTTTCCTTTTATATGTATAATTATGCTTGCACATGCCCATGTTATTAAATATGTTCATGCATGTGTAACGCATGCACACTCGCCATTATGAAAGCATGCACAGTAAATGGCTCAGATGCAGCATGCACCCTTGTTATCCCTGTGTGGCCCGTATCCTTCCTTTGAGTAAACACTCACCGAGACTCTGGGTGTTTTCAAGTACATTGCTTTTAAAAAAAAAAATCACAAATTAGACAATTTTCGTGCTGAAATTAAAGGCGGGAGTGTAGTAGGGCTCGGCCTGACCTATAGAGTGAACAAAAGAGTCCCCTCGCTGTAGGAAAACAGGGAGGAAATAACTGGTAACTTAACACCCACTGACACCCTAACCAGTGCTTGAAATGGAAAAATAAAGGTGCAGGTACTCCGTATCGGAGTAATTGCTTGCTTCTGAGAAGTGCCGGTACTCTACAATTAAAGGTATTGCATTTCTCTTGAGAAGTGGTGGTACTCTCCTACACAAAATAAAAAAGTGCGGTACTCAGTACCAGACAGTACCGGCCCATTTAAAGCACTGATCCGAACAGTAAAATGATTAAAGGGGATGGCACGTTCACATAACAGGAAGCCCTCAAACGCAACATTTCGCAGCACAGAAGGGCTTCTGATTCAGCATTCCTTTCTCTTGTATATTATGTCTGCAGACACTCAGCACCTGATATCAATAGTGATGTACCATCTTCTTATGTAGCTCAGGGGGTGATCAGATTTTGAATACTAAAAACCGGGACATTCCACTGGTAGGCTACAATTCTGCATCGACAAATTATCACAGAATGACTTAAATGAGAGCGCTCAATACGGAAAGTGAACCATTCAGGGTAACTAAATTCAACTTTTACACACATTATTGCATGTGTTACCTACATCTATTTCTGCTATATACTGAGAACCAATTCTGCTTTGAACACTTGCCTCCCTTGTTCTGACGATCTTTTCTGAAAACCGGGGCATGTACTATATTTACCAAAATTTGCCTGGACGTCTGGTGACAAAAACAGCAATTCCGGGACACCTGGTCGCCCTACAAGTGGCTGCAGCACATTATAACAAGCATTAAAATGCAATAGGTCTCGCCTTTCATTAAGTTAAAGCCATTTTCTTTGCTATACAATACCATTAGCAAAGCAATTGGCTTTAACGTAATCAAAGGCGAGACGTAATGCATTTTCAATGCTTGTTTTAAATTGGTGCGTAGATCCAATTTATCCATAAATGAGACAGAAGCATTCAACATCCTTTAGAGACCGACTGCAGTCTCAGAAAATAGGATCGCATTGTTGGCATACAGGAGAGCTGGGATATTGAAAGTACCTGCACAAGGAATATCGGGACAAACTGTACAGAGACTTTCACCCAGTTCATTTATATACAGAGTAAATAAAACAGGCGCCAGAATACAACTTTTCCTTACATCACGCTGCACCTCAAAAGGGGCTGTAATCTTACCACTGTGGTCATATCCAATACTAGCCTCCACAGGCCTCGAAAAATCTATTTGCCCATTCACAGTTGTCAATCAATCAATCAATCAATCATTACATTCATATAGCGCGCTACTCACCCGGGAGGGTCTCAAGGCGCTGGGGCAGAGGGGTCCGCTACTGCTCGAAAAGCCAGGTCTTGCTTCCTGAAGGAGAGATGGTCCTGGGTTCGCGTAGGTGGGTGGGGAGGGAGTTCCATGTCTTGGCTGCCAGGTAGGAGAAGGATTTTCCTCCGGCGGTGGTTCTGCGGATGCGTGGAACGGCGGCGAGGGCGAGGCTGGTCGATCGTAGCTGGCGGGTGGGCGCGTAGAAGGTCAGTCGGTCGTTGAGGAATTCGGGGCCCAGGTCATGGAGAGCCTTGTGTGCGTGGGTGAGGAGTCGGAAAGTGATCCTCTTGCTGACGGGGAGCCAGTGCAGGTCTCTCAGGTGGCCGGAGATGTGGCCGGAGATGTGGCTGTGTCGGGGGATGTCCAGGATGAGTCGTGCGGAGGCGTTCTGGATGCGTTGGAGTCTTTTTTGAAGTTTGGCTGTGGTACCGGCGTAGAGGGTGTTTCCGTAGTCCAGTCGGCTGGTGACGAGTGCCTGGGTGACCGTCTTCCTGGTTTCGGTCAGGATCCATCGGAAGATCTTACGGAGCATGTGCAGGGTGCCGAAGCATGATGATGAGACGGCGTTGACTTGTCTGGACATCGAGAGGGAGGAGTCCAGGATGAAGCCCAGTTTGCGTGCGTGGTCCGTTGGCTTGGGAGTGGTGCCCAGGGCAGGGGGCCACCAGGAGTCGTCCCAGGCGGAGGGCGAAGATCCCAGGATGAGGACTTCCGTCTTGTCTGAGTTCAGTTTCAGGCGGCTGTTCTTCATCCACACGGCGATGTCTCTCATCCCTTCTTGTAGGTTGGTTCTGGCGGTGGCGGGGTCGTTGGTGAGGGAGAGGATCAGCTGGGTGTCGTCGGCGTAGGAGATAATGTAGAGGTTGTGTTGGCATGCGATGGCTGCGAGGGGGCTCATGTAGACGTTGAAGAGGGTGGGGCTAAGTGATGATCCTTGTGGTACGCCGCAGATGACTTCGGTGGCCTCTGATCTGAACAGGGGGAGACGGACTCTCTGGGTTCTTCCGGTGAGGAACGAGGTGATTCATTCCAGTGCCTTCTCTTGGATTCCGACGTTGCTGAGGTGCTGCACTAGGGTGTGGTGGCAGACAGTGTCGAACGCTGCGGAGAGGTCCAGGAGGATGAGGGCCGCCGTTTCCCCGTTGTCGAGCAGGGATCTGATGTCGTCAGTGGCTGCGATGAGGGCGGTTTCGGTGCTGTGGTTGGCTCTGAAACTGGACTGTGAGTGGTCGAGGGATCCATTTGTCTTGAGGAAGGCGGCAAGCTGTCTGTTGACGGTCTTCTCGATGACCTTGGCCGGAAAAGGGAGGAGCGAGATGGGGCGGAAGTTCTTGAGGTCGGTGGGGTCCGCTGTTGGTTTTTTCAGGAGGGCGCTGATTTCGGCTTGGTTCCAGCTCTCCGGGAAGGTGGCGGTGTTGAAGGAGGTGTTGATGATGTCCCGGAGTTGGGGTGCGATGATGGAGTCAGCTTTGTTGAAGATGGGGGGGGGGGGTTGGGGATCCGGAGTGGAGGTTGTGAGTAAACCTTTCTCAGGTCAAGCTATTTTTAGCACCTACTAGTCCCATCCGGTGAGTAAACTGGAAAGGAACAGGCATCCTATTCATTCAGAAAGTGAATGAGCAATCAAGATGCCAATGAATTTTGTTTTTATCTTTACACATTTGCTGTCTGTTCAAGGAAAGAGGTCAACTGTCAGTTTGTCTTTTAACTAATTGCTTCTTGGAAAATTAGGTTTATTTTTCTCTTACTAGAGTTAGAGGTTTGTGTCAAGTGAGCTGTCTGAAGATGTCAGTTATTTGTCTCCAACACATAACATTTAAATAAATAGCCTGTACATTAATATTACAGATATTTCAAAATATATCTTGAATTACAAATCCATTTTTTTGTAACTAAGAAGGGTGATTCAAACAAAGAGTTACACAGGAGCAAAACAAACCAGAACACTTTACTTGGTCATGTACAAATGGCACATACTTGCAGAAACTCTACTTCCAAACATCATTGTTTATACACTATAAAGTTTTATCAGTACAGCTGCATGTCAATGGGAATGTTTGTGGCCATTTCAATATAAAATCCGCTGATCACAAATGACAGTGTGCTACCAAGTCATGCTTTAGTTATGTATTTATTCAAAGTGATAGTTAATAAACATGATTTGAGAAACATTCCTCCCCCCCCCCCCCCCCATGACAATGCTGTTAATGAACTAGAGGCAAGTCAAGGGTCATGCGTATCCTATATGTGGCTAGATTTGTATTATGCATGGAAAAAAAGTTTAGTCTAATAAAACAAACATGGGTTTTTGTACAGCAGACATGCTGAACTTACACATTTGGAGATGCTCTCATATGTGATAATGAAGAAAATGGTGGCCCAAAGATTTAAAATATTTGCCCACAATCACATCATTTGAAACCAGTCAGTTTAGGGGTCAAGAGCATTCCAATTAGGTCGAGTAGATTTTTTAAGTCACTAGACCTGCAGGCCTCGTAACATTTGTATGATTTTTCGAGGCCTGCTCCAAGTCAATGTGCAAATTAAACAGAAAGTGCACTATGTCTTTGTCTAAACCCATTTTATCCAAAATTGACCAAAGTATGTTTCATGTTAACCATGTCGAAGGCCAAAGATAGGTCCATAAAAGCCATATATAAAAAACCTTGTTTAGCAGTACTATATATTTATCAATAACCAGTTGTAGATTAAGACATTGGTTAAAAGTACTTCTGCCCACTTTAAAGCCAAATTGTAGGTCACTCGGAACCTGTTTATCCTCAAGCCAATCAGATAACCTTGAGAGAATATCTCGACCCAAGATCTTTACTGATAGAAATAGGATGATAACAACGCGGATCATTTTTCAACCCTTTCTTAAATACAGGTACAATTGTTGGTTTGGCCTATGATTCAGGGATACCATTCTTCACCACGGCATTCCGAACTTTGGTCAAGAGTTTAGCCCATTTATCTGGGTTGGTTTTTTTAAAAATTCAGCTGGAACTCCGTCCGGGCCAGTGACTTTATTATTAGACATATCTTCTCCAGCTGCCTTAACTTCTCCTACCTGAAAACTAAATTACAAGGGACCCAATCGTGCCTGGACTCAGTTGTCCTATGTAATCCGTAAATGCCCTTAAAGTGTACAGACTAATATTCAGTGGGAATATGGCATGACAGACAGTCACTACTGACGTTATCCTGACATAGTTTGCATTTCCAATGCTTCTTGATAGATTTGTATCAAAACAAAAACAGGCAAGTTGTTCAAGTATTTAACTCACGACTTCTACAATGACATCACTAGAAATTACGTCACACGACCTCTGGGCTGATGATGACATCACAGGAAATGAGATTAATTACTAGGGGACCCATTTGGGACAGCGCTAAAGACCCATCTATTTGGATAATGACTGTGTTTTTTAGTAGAAGTATTTCAGCATCATGGTGCCCTCCAGCTTCTCGCACATCTGTCGCTCTTTTCTATAGCCCTGGTTCACTTGAGTGCTTGGTTCCTCATCGCTTACAGCTGTCATGTAGCAGCAAGAACTGGGCATGCTAGTACAAGATGTAGTCAGACTACCCAAGTTTCTCTGAACTATATTGTAAATGTGTTGTTCCCCAATATTAGGATCAGGCACTTGTACAATGTGTATGGTTCGATAGTGCTCCTGGAAGTTGGACATCCTTTACATTTCTGGGATTACTGTTGACCAATTCAGGGGGGTCTGGTGCCAGAATAAATATCTTTACATCCAGTGTATAGTTTAGTAGTTGTGTTAATGGGATGAATAGCATGTGCCTGAGCTACTTATGGATCTTTCTAGTGTTCTCTGAATATGGGAGAATGCCACAGGACTTTGCCATCCATTTCATGTTGCTGGAGTGGATAACTATCCATCGACATACCCGGAGGAGGCAGCACTTTTAGGCTTCAATGTAGTTTTACAGGTTTGTGGACATTTCAAACTACCCCAAACAGATTAGTTTAAGGATCCAGAGTTGCTGCTGAAGTGGTAACAAGTGGGCGCCAAATCGCTTGTCCTTGCTATGTCAGAAGATCTGCCTAATGTATCCTGTTGGTTAAGATGAAGTAAAAGCCTATACTGATGAGGCTGAAGAACAAGCAATCCTAGACAGAATGTTCTTATAGTAGCTCAGGTACAGCATATTTCAACATTGTTGTAGTGTGCGAAAAGGGCTGTCTATTGTATTTTGTTGGTGATTATATATTTGTACGTTTTTGGGCTATTGCGATTGCAGATAATAAACCCTGTGTGTGCAGTACTGAATGTAGGGTAGATGTTGTGGTGGATGTTTAGTTGAGCTTTGTAAAACTCACTGTCAACACATAGGTAGGCACATGCACAATTGTAGGAACTATATAGAGGTGCAAGTATCATCTTCAATCCATTTTCCTCATACCCCACCAAATTCTAAGATGTTCTCTCTGGCTCAGTCCTCCTCCAACTGACCTCTAGTGAAACAATCACTCTTGAAGAGTGAACCACCATCATAGATTTCACCAGAAAGGATATTCACAGCAATACAGCATTCACAACCAGATCCCACGTCTTTCCCATTGCAGAAAGTGTGCAAACACAACACGTTCACATGGAAAGACACAAAACCTGCATTGACATCCAACCGTACGTTATCTTCTACGTACTCCGTCTCGACTAAAGTGATGCATTGCATGTAGACGTCTCCGAATATCTACTGAAGAGACTCCACACCATTCAAAAGCCACTGCTCAGGTGGTTCTTAATCTTCCAGCATGTACCCCTTAATACCATCACAGAAGTCCCTTCATTGGTTGCAGGTTCACAAAGGGGCACGCTTCTGTGCCACACACATAAAGCCATCCACACCACCAGGCTCCTTATCAGAAGAGACCATCTGGAGAACTCAGAGCCTAATAGGCATCAATTTTAGACACATTTGTTTATCAGAGTGATTCAGCCACATTACACCATTGAGATCAAATAGAAGGTAATTCCAACTCATGACCTAAGAAAGAAACACTAAGGAGCCCTACAGGACTTGCTGAATAAGAATCCCATCATCCTTGTCCCTTGGCATCAGAGACGGCAGTGAGTGTATTCAAGTGTTTTTCTAGTCGTCAAAACTTCAGGATGATTCCGTCTCATAAGAGACCTTAGGAACGTGATGGTTAAGCATCGACCACTCAAGATGGAACCTCTTCAGAACATAATTAGTTTGGTGGCACCAGGATAGTTAATGGCAGCCCTGGATATGATGGATGTTTACTAGTGTGTACCAATAGTTTAGGAGCCTCAATGTTACCATAATTTGCTGTTCAAACTCTTTGTTTTCAGTTCAAACACTTTGTTTTTAGTTCAAACTCTTTGTTTTCAATTCAAACTCTTTGTTTTCAGTTCAAGGTTCTCTCTTTCAGTCTCCTCTCCACGTCCACAGTTTTTACGAAGATATTGGCGCCAACTGTACTCTTACAAATTCCAGGCTTTGGCAATGTTTTCATACCTAGATGAGGGGGCACTTCTAGTATCATCAGTGGTAGAAGCAAAACACGTCCTTTACAGTCTGATCTTGCCCAATCACTCTTGGTTGGTTACTCAACTTGGTAAAGTCAATTCTAAATCTTCTTCTACACCTTTAGTCCTAGGACTTCATCCCCGTGAGAGATATGCAGAAGGTTCAAAGTCATGGTTCACTAGGCATATCTTCAGATACCACAACTTCTGTTACACTTCAGAAAGCACTGGGATCCATAATCTCAGCTACACAGATTTCTTATCCCTGTAACTTCGATTCTTTGTTATAAACTGGGACGAGTGTTGCAGTATCCGTGTTGCAATGTCACATTTTATTTACTGTTGTTTTGATAACTTGAATTCATACTTTGGTCCTCCTCAATGGTAGTGCAGTGACTATGGTGAGGAACAGGGATGTATAAGTAATTGCTAAAAAATGTTATGGGTAATCCTAATTACGCCTAGTACTAATTTTCCTAGTTATACATACCGCCCTTCTCCCGTATTGCATATCATTGTTGTGTTGACTAGGTCAAGGAGGTTGCCACGCTCTTTATGGCGCCCAGTAGTGGGGCGGTGCTAGCATTCCCAGCTTTTAGCTCTGGATTGTGTGCCTTGGCGATGCGACTCACCTCACATTGTAACAATAGGACGAGGAAAGGTGATCTGGAAAAATTAAGATGAACCTGCTAAATCTCAACCAAGTACAGTACTGCCTTTATTCAAACATACTGTAGGCAGTCGAGTTGTTCCTCGTTTCTTGGATCACATGGATATTTAAAGCCGCCCAATAAGCAATGGTGGTTTGTACGAAATTCGTAACATGCCGGCTGTCTGAGTCGTGTCATGTGCTGAACATGGCTGAACATCACATCCTGGAGAGACTACAAGAAAACGTTCCAGGAAAGGGAAAATGTCACAGTAAATTCCTCAGTAACTGAATACACAGTCAGGAGACCAGGCACCAATTACACAGTAACAATTCAGGGCTTCACATCTGCTGGACCAGGAAAGACTTTAACCTATAGATTTACAACAGTAATCTCAGCTTTGTTCAAAGTGGATTGTTCCCCTCTGTAGAAACCTGAGCATTAGGAAGCACCAGGAGGCGTTCAGAAGATTACAAACCTGCACAAGCCAGATTGTGGTCTTTTACCTAGCTACGTTTTTAATGACAATGTGTATAAGATATTTAAAGCATGTATAAATCAGCCTCCATTTCTCCCTCAATTGTGGATCCCATTTTTCTTGTGCTGCTGACAGTCTCTTACTAAATTTGATGATACCTCCATTTCCCATTTGCTGCTATCTTAATGTGTTTAACAGATGTACATTTTTAAGATTTTACAGAGGTGCTATATCTCTTATATGCTGCTATTATAATGTGTGAAAATGTCTAAGATTTGGTTGTTCTATGTATGTACTGTTATTTATATTTCTTTTCACTTTTTATGTAAGTGTCTTGGTTTGTGTTGTACTTTTATGATATAAAGTGATCAAAATAAAGTCCCTTGATTAATTGAAATCTACATTCTGGACATGGTAACATGCATTCTCATGCTAAAACAGTGGCAGTTACATTAACAGAGGGTGAAAGACAACTAGCAATTCACAAAACATGGCATATGAGCAAAAGTCTGGGCTTGCTTATACAACACAGTAGAGACGGTGGAACAGCAAAATGGCATAGATAGTTTATGCACGTCCTTCCGTCATCATGGTGTACTTTGGCGAAATGATCATATCTGGAAAGAAAGTGACAAAGTAAATCTTTATGAAAAGTTTTTTGTTTTTATTGCTACTTTGAGGGGTTGAGACTAGAAGCGAATTGTTGGTCAAGAAATACAACATCCCTCTATTGAAAGGGAGCCTGTTGTGAAATTGATCTGATTCACCATGTGGTGAATGGATGGAAAGTCAGTGTTGGACTGTCAAGCAGTAGGCCGAGGCAGTGAAAAAGAGGGACATGATATGCATGTGAGAGGCATCTGTACCCTACCCTAGCGAAAGCAACTAGCAGAATCCTTGCTATACCAGGTGAGCTTGAAGTCTGTAGCAGACATGTGGAGCAGGTAGATTGGGAATAGATAAACATAGCTCAGAAGCCAAAGTTACGAATGTTGTTCAGAGGGGGGCATGGCCAACCGTCAAACAAGATGGCCACTTCCGAAAACTGCTTGCATTGCCCACCGTGATAATCAACTGACATCTGCTAAACATCTTTGCTAGCCGTCAACAAAAAGAAGTGGGAAAGTGTTCAAGAGACTGTGGGAAAGCTAATCGTGTCTCCAAATCATCCCTTTGACATTGTGACATGGTGAATGGTGAGGTCTGCAGGGCAAGGTAAGGCTCTGGACTGACGTAGCCCCGAGTCGGGGGGAGATAGCAGAGGGAGAGCCCAACCATGTGGGACATACACAGCGGTGCGCGGTTGGGGGCAGAGGTGGCTCGCCGATCCAAGACCAGTGGAGGTTCGCCTAAATACTGTACACAGTGTGAGCGACTGAGGGTCTAGATCGGGCCAGCCTCCGTGAGGAGGCCGGGGCTGTGATTGGCGCCAGAGGCGGAGGTGCCTGAAATTCAAGCCCCTGCTGGGGTCCCTGAAATATTGGGAGGCGAGCGCACCAAGACTGCAGCGTTACACGAGACCAAAACATGTGAAGATGGGGGCTTCACTCCCAAAGATGACACCATGCAGGAATTGGGGAAAATGGAGGTTTATTGTATTTTACGATAATAACTCAGAAGAGCGCCGGGCGTCTTACAAATCGCGCTCCGAGCGTCTCTCTCGCTCTCTTCCTCCGCTATCGTGCTCTCGCGCATGCGCACAATGTTCGCACTCTACCTCTGACGTGCCGCGTCACCGCGCTGCATCGCAGAGCTAGAGCGCGACACTACATATCTCCTCTTTTTATACAAACAACAATTGCTAAACATTAACGGTTTCAATAGTCCTCTAGCTCAAAGTCTCTGAAATGGGCAGGTCTGACCACCATTCTCCCAGCACAGGTTCGTCTTACCGGCGTGGAAGCTTCTCGGGCATTTTCACGTGCGGGGCTCACAACCACTCCTTGTAGGCCGGGTTCATTTCTCATTGGTGCAGCGTTTCTTGCTGCAGGAGTCTCCTCCACACTCGATTCCCCCAAATCTTCTCTCTCCACATGCATTTCTCCTTCGCTTCCACCTCCTGTGGTCATCTCTTCAGGAGCAGGATGAACTTCAAGAAGGTACGAAGGCTGGTTTTAAAGTTTCATTGTGCAATTTATTCTTCACCAAATAGAAAAGACAAGTGTCCGTCTCAGACGCGTTTCGATCGCCACCGCGATCTTGATCACCTGACACGTTGAGACCGGACCACCATTTTCAAGGGCTTGTAGGGATGTGTAATGAATATAAAAGACAAACATGTGCAAAGAAGGAGCATTGAATTAAATTTGATAATTCGGCTTATTTGTAAATATTGTAAAAAATATTTTTAAATATAACAAAGACATTTTCAAAGCAAGCCTAAATTATTATCAAATAATATACAGCGTCAACAGGTCCATATCAGTTCTTGGCGGCGGCATATAAGTATTAGTAACACATCAGTGGCTAAAATTAAAGGCAAGTGCCTGAATAGCACCATAAGATCATACTTGATAAATTCTGTAACTCTGACTTGATAAACTACTTCTCTAAGCAATAGCCATTAACAGACCTGTGACAAAGTGTAAGTTGGTAAAAGGCTAGCAAATAAAAAGATAAGTAATTGCAAAAACTGCTCTTAAAAGACAAGTGTCGAACTGTGCAAAAGACATATATAAAACCACCACAATAAAAAACCGTTAAAAACACCTGTAGACAGTGGGGCTAGTGAAAATGACGGCAATCTGATGTAAACAATTTGTGATAAGTGCTGATACTGGCATGTGCCCTGCCACATAAGAAGTCAGAAATGTGTGCAAATTTACAATGTCAGTAATAACATATATTGGAAACAAACATGTAATGGGCTTATTCTGGGTCTTTTATAACGAATGTCTTCACAATGAATGCATGTAAAAACCATGGCAATTTCTTCAACAATAAAACACGTAATATAGTTTAACCTAGGACTAGAGTACAGATTTACAAGAAATTATGGAGATCTTCACTGGTATTCAAACCATTGGGTGTTCTAGTGTCTAATGACAGAATAAAGAAAGACTCTAGTTGGCATAACCTCCTCTCCCGATTGCCCCCTCGAGTGCAAGGAAGGACTGCTCCTATTACATAATACTAAAGATCGCTAACTTTGTTGGAGTGAACAGCTTTAAAATGCCGAGCAACTGGGTAGTTGGGATCTGAGTTGATAATCGCAGGAAGATGTTGTAGTATGCGATTAAAAACTGGTAACTTGGTGCTGCCAATGTATTTGAGATGGCAAGGGCACTCAAGAACCTATACAGCAAAATCTGTGCGACATGTGAAATGGCTTTTGATGGAAACTGCAGTGTTGCTAAAAGCTGTGCAACACTCAGAGACATTTCTCCCAAACCTACAGGCTCGACAGGATGAGCTTTTGAAGAAGCCACTTCTAGTTAACCATGTGGATTTACAGGTGAGCTCCGGGCTAGATCTTACTGCGGCGTCCCTCATGGAGGGTGCTCTCCTAAAAGTGATAGCAGGGACAGTAGGTAACAAAAATTTGAGAGTTACGTCTTGCGAACAATTTTGTCCTGTTTACTGTACATGGTGATCAATCTAATGGGTTGTACTTCTTCTGTTGGGATCTCACAAGTGCTGGTTAAGGTACGTTGTAGTTTTGTCATGAGGCAAGAGTCACGAGAATGGGTATTAGCTTTTTTCAATGCTGTCTCTAGATCACATGTTTTGTAACCTCTAGCTAAGAAGCGATGTAAAGCTTCTTTCACACTGCAAATGCGCCACAAACGAAGAAATTCGCCATAAGGCATACTGTGAAACAAATGTGGTGGGTGAGCATATATATAGCTTACTCTTACTATGTGTTCACTAACCTAAGTATCTATGGTGTGTGTGTGTGTGTGTGTTCTGCCAAGAATCCCCTATTGGATGATCCAACCCCCCCCCCCCCCCTTACCTGATCGGAAAGAATGTAGGTTCCCGTCACAGTGTGCATATCCCACCTCGCAGATGGATCAGCAAGCAGCTAGGCTGAGGTTTCAGTATGTAGTGACCTTGCGAACGCATTCTTGCTCGGAGCCGAGACCTTAATCAGACCACCATTTTTTAGCAATCACATTTGCACATTGTATGTTCAGACCTTGTACGGGTTGTTGAAGGTGTCTTGTTCGTGTTCTTACGAAGTAGAATTTGTAAGCAAATGTAGTTTTGCAGAAACCAATCCTGCACTATCACACATGCAAACGTGTCAAAAGTCATTGTGTGAAGGAGATGACAACTTAGGCAAAACATGAACATGTGAAATGGCAGTGTTTGCCACTGGGCCTAACTGAGACACATGACAGCCCGCAGCGCCAATTTTCTGAGGGTTGCAGCAAGGAGCTGCCTGACTTAATGTTATGCATACAGCACATCCTGCATCCCACTTGGTCTCAATGGGGTCTCATTAAAGACTTTGTAATCAGCCCTTAATGTACCTCATCATAATTGTTAACACCCCATCCACTCCCTACCCTCCTCGCATCTCCTGCCATCACAGCACAATGCCCCCGTCCACGCAACAAAGAGCAAATTTTCTATTCACCCGGGGCACGGTCCCATTCAATCCAATTTAGGGGCCTGGGGATCCACCTCAGCAACTTATTTGAGGTTTTTGGATGGCCCCGATGGGCACTGGGGCATTCGCCTGTGGGTCCAAAACAGGTCGGTGAGGAGGGCCTGCATGCAATTATAGAATTTGGTCCTGGGATGGGCTTCCTGGAATCTAATAAACCCCAAGTGGGGGGCTGCGTGGTCCCCTCTCCTTTTTAATGTCATGCTCCATGGGATTGGGTCCCCAGCCCATAATAATGTTCATCCCATCCCCTTTTGTGTGCGTGGTATGGGATTGGCTATCTACAGCCAAGCCCTGTGGCCAACTCCCACACCACACACTGGCAAAGGCCGTGTGCAGTGGAGGTTGGCTTTACATACAGTTTTACATCGCACGCTCGCAGGCAGACTTCACAACTCTGGGATACAGGGAGCCGCCCTCAACTGAATCCAATCCTTTCTCTCTGGCTGAACCCAGAGGATCAGACTCCCTCCCTTCTTCTCCGCTCCCACCAATATCAACTGAGGAGCACCCCAAGGATCATCATCATCATCAGCCCCATGCTCTTCAACATCTACATGGCCCCCCTCGCCGCCATCGTTAGACAGCTTGGGCTCAGCATAGTATCCTACACCGACGACACCCAGCTGCTCATCCTGTCACTCATGAAGAATCCCACAGACACTAGACTCTGTTTCCAGAAGGAATGAAGAACGTGGTAGCCTGGATGAAAGACAGCTTTTTGAAGCTCAACTCAGAGAAGACCGAAGTCCTCATCCTTGGACCCTGCACCTCCACCTGGGACCATGCCTGGTGGCCCTCTGCCCTCCACCCACCCCTACAGGCCACGCACAAAACCTCAGTATCATCCTCGACTCCTCCCACTCCATAAATGGCCAGATCAACTCCGTCGCCCCCACCAGTTTCAACTGCCTGTGAATCCTTCGCAAGACTTTTAAATGGATCCCCCTGACTGCGGAAGGACCATCACCCACGCTCTCATAACCAGCAGACTGGACTACGGCAACGCCCTATACACCGGAATCAACAGAACCCTTCTACACAAACTCCAAACCATCCAGAATGCCGCAGACAGACTCATCCTCTGGACACCGCGTCACGAACACATGACCCAACACCACAAGACCTCCACTTTCTCCCCGTCGAGAAGAGGGTCACCTTCAAACTCCTCACCCCGCCTACAAATCCCTCAACAACATCAGACCCAAATACCTCAATGAGAGAATACCCTTCCACGTACCCAAGAGGAACCTCGGCTCCGCCAACCTCACCCTGGCAGAGGTCCCTCTCATCCATAGAAACAGAACAGGTGGGAGAGACTTCTCCTACATCGCAGCCGAAACCTGGAATGAGCTCCTGGTGAACATCAGACGCTCCCCGACCCTGCACACGTTCAGGAAGGACCACAACACCTGGCTCTTCGACTGATCCGGAGCTGCTCCCCCTCCACCCCTTCCCCCAGGGACCCGAGACCCTCACGGGTGAGTAGCACGCTTTATAAACCCCGGATTGATTGATTGATACGGTAACAAAATATCACTTTCCATTAAAAAACCCTAGAAATTTCCTTGAAAAAAAATGCTAAAGTAACATTATAGTCAGGTGAGAATTTCAGTGACGATGTAACGTATTAAACATAGAAAACCACTGAAGTTATAGTTAGCTCTGGTAACCATAATTCATGCCCTTAATTTTAACTTGTGCCATTGCAATGCACTGCTAATTACCTCATATATTACATCACTCATGACATCTTTCATGACATATGTGATAATATCACTGCAACATTCGCAATTAAATTATTGATGAGAAAACTGTGCACAAGTTGTAGTTAACTTAGGGCATGAGTTATAGTTACCAGAGCAAACTAGAATTACTACATTTCAGTGGTTTTGTGCTTTTAAAATGTTACATTGTCACTGGAATTCTCACCTAATGATATCATTACTTTAACCTTTGTTGTTTTGAATAAAAAATGATACTGTGAAATGCGGGGGCCGTGCGCCCCCCGCAACCCTGGGACTGCTACCTCCCCAGGGCTATGTTTAAAAATAATGTTTGTTGGTTGGCTCCATCCCCGGACATCACCACCTCCCTGGGGTTATTTCAAAGATGGGAGGGGGTCATGCGTCCCCCCTACTGGAGCCGTAAATGGCCCAGGGACCCTCACTCCACAGGGCCGGCTCCAGCAATTTCCCGGGGTGCCCATCCAAGGACATTGCAGTTTGCTAAGGCTTAGCGGGAGCAGTGCTCCTGCCAAGCCATAGCAAACTCTGCTTCGCTTAATGGAAGCGAGAGCATGAAAAATGCTCTCACTTCCATGAAAGGGAGCAGAATTGATTTCGGGCAAAGGGAGCATGTTTGCAGCTCCCTCTGTCCAAAAGCAATTCCGGCTCCTGCAGGTGGCGGGGAGCCGGCAGGGACCATGGGGGTCTTGAGGCTCCCCCTGCGGTCCCCAATGACCTGGCCAAGCCAGGGGCCGAGAGGATCCCAGGGGCCGAAAAAGGCCCAGGAGGGGTGCTGCTCGGCCTCCCTCCCTTGTTTTTTTTTTTACTTTAAAAAAAAATGGCCTGGGGAGAGGGGGCCACCCTGCTCCCCTCCTTTAAAACAATAAAATTAAAAATAAATTGTCCGGGCCTCGGTGGATGGGGTTCCCGGGGCACAAATCGGTCTGGCGAGGGGG
The DNA here is from genome assembly GCF_964263255.1 of Lissotriton vulgaris. NCBI lineage: Eukaryota > Metazoa > Chordata > Amphibia > Caudata > Salamandridae > Lissotriton > Lissotriton vulgaris. Next base: position 1,969,030,954 of record NC_141693.1, read on the forward strand.
ACCGCACAACTCCCCTCCCCTTTTCAATTAAAATGTAAGCATAGGCCTAGCCCCGGGGGGTGGGGTCCCCTGGGCTGAAATCGGCCTGTGGAGGGGAGATGCACAACCCCCTCACTTTTTAATTTAATAAAGTTTTAAAAAATGGGTCAGGCCCCGGGGGATGGGGTCCAAAAGGGTGAAAGGGATGGGAGGCCACACAGCTCCCCTTCCTGAATTACAAAAAAGAAAGGAAGCCGTCAACTCGCCAGAGGCCTCACCCCTTTCTCCATTACTCTGCAAACGCGCCTCCTGCGCGCTCTTGGATGGGGGATGAAGTCCCCTTCACTACTAAAGTGAGTGGCTTGTGGGGTGCCAGATAAAACTCACTGGAGTAACACTGTTCCTGCACCACAAATACCAGCATGCAGCCTGAGCTGCCACGCCCACTGAGGCGAGTGTGAAAGCACACAGGTGCGTTTCATTGACTCTTGGGACTGCCTTTAAGAACCAGCCCGTGAACAAGGGTTTAAGAAGCACGAAACGCGTCTGGCACATGAAATGAGGACGCCGCCCTGGTTTATAAGCTGTTGCTTTCCTCCCGAATAAATTGCTTTATGGAATCTTTGGCTGTGTGGTTTCATTCAAATTGGGCAACCTTTTGTTTGATGTTACTGCGGCTGTGTCCGGTCGCGAAAGAAACCCCAGCGCGTATGCGGTCTTGGCTGACGCTTACAACGACAGCACTACAAGGGCCAGAGGAGCGGGGATGCAAGCGCTATGAAGCAACTCTTAAGCGCAGGACTTTGATCTTCAACCCACTGGGGTTTTTTAATTGGTTTTATCTGGCACCCCAGGAGCCACTCACTGGAGTAACACTGTTCCTGCACCACAAATACCAGCATGCAGCCTGAGCTGCCACACCCACTGAGGAGAGTGTGAAAGCACACAGGTGCTGTTCATTGACTCTTGGGACTGCCTTTAAGAACCAGCCCGTGAACAAGTGCTTCAGAAGCACGAAACGCGTCGGGCACAAGAAATGAGGTCGTCGCCCTGGTTTATAAGCTGCTGCTTTCCTCCCGAATAAATTGCTTTATGGAATCTTTGGCTGTGTGGTTTCATTCAAATTGGGCAACCTTTTGTATGGAGAATATATATATATATGTATATATATATATATATATATATATATATATAATAATTTATTACAGAGTGGTGGCAGTAGCCACTCTGTAGTTCTTGTTAAAATTCAGAAAAGGTAGGATTTCCTCAGATTTATTATTATTATTATTATTACATAAATTTGTAACGCGCAACTAAGCCCCAGGGGCATCAAGGCGCCTAACCAAAAAATCTAGCCAGACTGGAATGCGATAATTACAAATAGGCCTTGATGAACAACCAAGTTTTGAGCGCCTTTTTAAAAAAGCAACAGGGATGGTTGAGTTTTAATCTCTAAGGGGGGAGAGTTCCATAGTCTCGGAGCCACATTAGAGAATGCTCTACTGCCACAGCGAACTTTCTTAATTCTGGGGACCACCAGCAAATCAAGTTCCGATGATCTAAGAGTCCTGCAAGGTACATGACGGGTTAGCAAAGAGCCCAAAGGGCTTAGAGAATCATCCATGAGAGCTCTGAAAGTCATACACAGGATCTTAAAAGAGATCCTTTGTTGTATCGGAAGCCAATGAAGGCTTTTCCTGGCTGTCGTGGCAGAAGATACATTGGGTAGAGCTAAAACAAAGCGGGCAGCAGCGTTCTGGACAACCTGAAGGCGCTGTGTGAGTCCCTTGTTGACACCTGCATAAAGAGCATTGCAGTAATCCAACCTGGAACCCACTAACGCGACCACTATCTGGTTGCGTGCTTGAGGGGAGAGATAGTGCACGATTTTTTTCAGGATCTTAATTACTCCCCAGCACGTGGCCACTGTTCGATTAACCTGTAGGGTCATGGACAAGGAGGTATCAAACAGAACGCCAAGATTTTTGGCCGATTGGGAAGGAGATGGACACATTCCCAAAGATGGAGGCCACCACTCACTCAACCAAATATCCTGGTCCTTGCCAAAGACCAGGATCTCGGTTTTCTCGCCGTTCAACCTTAAGGAGTTCTGAATCATCCACTCCGAGACCATCTGCATACAGATCCTAAAGTTGACGGCGGAAGTGGTGACCGAGTGGGCCAGAGACACCATGATTTGCGTGTCATCGGTGTATGAGATGACCTCCATGCAATTTTACTAACCTAGCCAGGGGGGCCACATAAATGTTAAATAGGGTCGGGCTCAGAGCCGACCCCTGTGGCACCCCATACTGCAAGGATTTAGCAGGGGAGAGGAACTCTCCAAGCATGACCCTCTGCTCTCTCAGATGGAGAAAAGAGTGCAGAAGGCTCAGGGCAGGCCCTGTAATCCCAGCCTCCCTCAGACGAGATTTTAACGTAGAGGGAGACAGGGTGTCAAACGCTGCTGTGAGGTCAAGCAATACCAACACAGTGGTTTGGCCCGAGTCCACCTTCATCCTGATATTATTCACAACCATAGTCAGGGCAGATTCCGTGCTATGGGCCTTTCTGAATCCATGCTGGGAACTATCTAAGAAACCAGAGGAATCAATAAAGGCAGATAGATGTGTATTCAGGTGAGACTCGAGCATTTTTGCAGGAGCTGGCAGCAGTGATATAGGCCTGAAATTCTTAAGCTGTTCTGGGTCCAGGGTGGGTTTCTTCAGAAGGGGCTTCACTATAGCCTTTTTCCACACCAAGGGAAAGATGCCTTGGGTCATGGCCCCGTTCATCACTTCCAGCAGGGGCGGCAAGAGCGTCTGCCTGCAGGCTTTCAAAATCTTCAGGGGACAGGGATCCAAGGGCGAGGCTGATTTTGTTCGCTCCAACAGGAGATCTAGCCCCTCAAGAGAGAGTGGGGGGAACTGAGAGAAGGTCTGTGCAGGATCACTGGACCGGGCTTCTAGATTGGCTAGGGTTTGGGCAGAAGAGTCCCCCAAAGTATTCCTCTGAATCTCCAGGGCAACATAGATGTCCTCAATCTTTTTGTGGAAAAAGTCGGATATATTGTTGCATAGCTCTTGCGAGGTCACAACCGGATCGGGCATTCGCAAAGAGAATCAACGATTTTAAAGAGTTCTCTAGCCGAGGATAGAGAGGTGGTGGGATTCCCAAAGAACTCCGGTTTTTCTTTAATTACCCTAGACTTATATTCTTTAAGCAAGTGCTTATGCACTCAATGCCATTGTTTCCCATGTCTCTGAGTGAGCAAGTTGCCAATCTGGCTTTGGATCATACCAGGGTCATATTAGTCGGCGATTTCAACTATTGGTACAAAGACCCAGCAGAGGGCTCTCAATCGGCAGAACTGACTGACCTTCTTTCTAACCTCAACTTTAAGCAGCTGGTGCTTTCTCCCACTCACGTTAAAGGACACATTTTAGACCAAGTGTGGTCTAACACTACGTGTGTGTCATCTCCTTTAACCTTGCCTTGCATATGGTCAGATCATCTCATTCTCAGATTTAAGATCTGTGTTGAGTATATCAGAACTACGGTGCCAATTACTGGCAAATTAGCCAGAAACTGGAATGCTATGGATAAGGATGCTTTCCTACAGTCACTAGCCAAGGATGTCCCTTCCTTGGATAACAACATAAATCTGTCAGTTGCCACGCTAACCAACTGGCTACAAGAGGCCAGTAACCTTCATGCTCCTTATTAAACAATCAGACTAGCACGCCGTACGGACACCAACAGATGGTTCTCAGCCGACTTGAAAAGCAGGAAACTGGCCCTTCGCCGTGATTATGACACAGAGGGGAAAATTAAATATACTAGGGCAAGGAAGGAATACATGAATGTCATCTCTGCAGCGAAGACAGAGTATTTCTCTTCTCGTATCCTAGAATCAACAAACAAATCTAAAGATATCTTTTCGTTTTTTAATGAACTGACCAATTTGGAGAATGTTCGTCCTAAAGTAACTCCTACCCAGTGTTTGTGTGACTCACTCAACACTTACTTCAGTGACAAAATCAAGGATATAAAAGCTAGCATTCCCCAATCAAAAACCCCAATCATGACTGGCATGGCAATTAAGACCGGTTCAGCCACTCTCACCAACTTTTTACCCATAACTCAGGACCAGCTTTCGGAGCTACTGACGAGAGTTAAATCTGGCTCCCCATTAGATATCTGCCCCCCCCCCCCCGCATCCTGAAAGAATGCTTTTCCGCCTACCTACCCCTGTTCTTGCTCTCCTTAATGACTCTCTATTGTCGGGCATAGTCCCGTCTGCTTTCAAAGAAGCAACGGTCATACCCCTATTGAAAAAACCTGGGGCTGACCCGGCATGTAAAGCAAACTACAGGCCCATCTCGTTGTTGCCTTACCTGGCAAAAATTTTAGAGGCACACGTGGCGAAAATCCTCTCCAACTTTTTGGAGGAGTCCTCCTGCTTTGACCCCCATCAGACTGGATTTCGGCCTGCACACTCTACGGAGGCAGTAGTCACTGCGGTGTTGGACACTCTTCGAGATTGCGCAGACAGACGCTCTCCCCAGGCACTGGTGCTCCTGGATTTGTCGGCCGCGTTCGACGCGGTCGACCACAACATCCTGGTCGACCGTGTCGGACAGGCCGGCATACAGGGCACAGCGGCCTGTTGGTTGAGATCCTTCTTGGAGGACCGCTCACAAGCGGTATGCCTGGGGGACCTAACTGGCGTTAAACAACTTACCCCATGCGGAGTGCCACAGGGTTCCTCCTTGTCACCTCACCTCTTCAATGTATATATACTCCCCCTGATACAAACGTTGAGGGACAAACAGGTGAGAGTCTTTAACTACGCAGATGATCTGCAATTACTCTTCACCATTGATAACTCTGAAAAATCCGTCTGTCACTTCCAGTCAACCATGAGGTTTATTAAATCCTGGATGGACCAAAATCAACTGAAATTGAACCCGGGAAAAACAGAACTGGTATTGACTGGGGACAGCGCTAAACACTGGGGCCCTCATTACTGGCCCTTAGACCTGGGTCAAGCCCCACAACCATCACCATCGGCTAAAACGCTGGGCGTCATCGTGGACAGTGACCTTTCCTTAAAGGCACAAGTGGGCCAGGTGGTTTCCAAGTGTTTCTATCAGCTAAAAAAAATCAGGAAGGTTCGGCGATTACTAACGCTAGAGGCCACTACCCAGGTTGTGATCGCCACTGTTCTGTCCCATCTGGATTACGCGAACGCCATCTATTTGGGTCTCCCAGTCTTTCTACTCAAGCGTCTCCAGATGGTACAGAACTATGCTGCCAGGATGATACTGAAGCAACCAAGGTGGCAAGCAGCGACCCCCCCTTCTTACTAAACTACACTGGCTCCCGATCACACAACGCAGTGCCTTCAAGGCAGGCTGCATGATTTTTAAATCACTGCATGGCAAAAGCCCCAAATTCATTAATCAAATAATCACCAGATATGTTCCCCCCCGCAACCTTCGCTCACTCCACCTAGGCCTCCTTCAGATCCCTCTGTTCAAGCTTAAACGTTCTGGTGGACGTAGGTTTGCAGCACTTGCCCCCCGCCTATGGAATACCTTGCCACTGGAAATTCGGCTCCGTCAAGATCTTCTACCTTTTCGGAAAGCACTGAAGACTTGGCTTTTCAGACAAGCTTTTTAAATTCTACTCTTTTACCTCTGTTGTGTTACTGTCAAACTCAGCGCCAAGAAACTAATCAGTGTTAGTGCGCTTAATAAATAATTTAATAACATAACATAACATGTCTCTTTCTGAAGGGTCCCATGACTTCCTCCATCTCCTCTCCTGTCTTCTACACCTCTGTCTTAAGAGTCTCAACGGCTCTGAGAACCAGGGGGCAGACGGTTTACGTCTTGCTGAGTACCTGTATGATAAAGGAGCGAGTTCATCAACGGCCTTAGCAATGGAGTGAACAAGATTTTGAGCGGCGTCATTAGCTTCACCCACAGAAGAGTAATCACAGGCGTTCAGATACGGGGCAAGGGCTTCATTAGTGATGTTTTTGAAGCACCTTTTGGGGCCTCCAGTATGAACTCTCTGATCTTGCAGCTCGGTAGCACCAGCTGCTAGCTCGAGGGGTACAGCCAGATGATCAGACCAAACTAAGGGCACCGCAGGGCCCACCGATAGTCTGGGATCATTAGTGAACACCCCATCTAAGATGTGGCCTGCCCGATGAGTGGGGCTATGGACCAGTTGGATACAGCCACACGCTCCAAGTACATCAGTCAGCGTGACAGTATCAGGATCCCCCAAATTATCCAAATGAAAATTCATGTCCCCCAATATGGTAATATGGGATTTACCAAAGTAGGATTCAAGAATTCTCAACAGGTCACTACTGAAATTGGCCCTAGGGCCAGGAGGCCGATAGATGAGGATACCTGAGAAAGAGTCAGAGGGCGCACAAAGGATAGAGAAATACAAGGCCTCGAAAGGATCTGAGACAACCGAGAGGGCAGTAATAGAGCAGGGCATCGAAGTTTTACATAGGATAGCTAACCCACCCCCTCTACGTTTAGGTCTATCCTGCCTCAACAAATTGTAACCCTCAGGGATAGCAAGAAGCAAATCATGGCCTGACGACTCGGTGGCCCACGTTTCCGTGATGAACACCCAATCGGGTTGTCTGTCTGCCACAAACTCGTGAAAAGCAATGTTGTTTTTAACAATTGACCTGGCATTGACCTGGTTGTGCGTGGTAATAACTTTATCACTGTTTGACGAATCTCTGCAAAACTTTGCAGACATTTTCCTTTTGTCTACAATGGCTGATGATGCAAAGTTGTGTGACAATTAGCTATGGGAGTACAAAAGAAAAAGGGGGGGGGGGGCAAAACAAGGTTTCCCATCAATGCATTTTCCATTGACCCGTTAGCCTGACGTAGCGCTGAAATATCTGAATGAATTTTTATGAAATTTGGCAGAAATATAGATTATGGTGTGAAAAGGGTCGTTTTTGATAGACATATATTAATTCAGTTGTTTTTCAGTTATAAGAGACACACACTTAGGATTATTTGGACTGCAGTACCCAACAATGACCAAACACAATATGACTGGTTAAAGTCCTTGCAAAATGGAAAAGCAGCCATATTGATTAGACCACTCTTTTGCTGCGTTATGTGCTTCAATGAAGCATATTGGTTATTACTAACGACTAACGTAGTAAAACAATAAACCAGTTTAGCAAACTCTGTAGAGGTAGTGGAATGTAGTTTAACTGTTTTTTTTAAGTTCACAGAGTATTCTCGTACTATTGCAAATGTATCTAGGAAGTACAGTGGCAGCCAATGAAATCTGGAAAAAAAGTAATACATGATAAAATTAAATTTGACACAATATAGCGTGGCTCTTAAAAGAGCCTTTGTTCGTTTTTTCCAACTAAACATAGGTTGTAAAATGGACCCCATCAGGACAGACGATACAGTGCTGCATTGGAATATTAGAAATCCAAATGAAAAATTAAAGACATTCCATAATCTTGAAGGAATGCTGGGACTGCATATTGACATGTTGTCAAGTCTTTTTAAATTTAGCAGCTTTTAATCTAGACCATTTCCACTTTTGTCTCTGACAAATGTTAGAGAAGACAAGATGTGTGTTCAGAAACAGAGATGAGGAAGATATTTTCCTTAATGTCTATTTCCATTCTAACTACGGTTAAATGGCCTAAATTATTGCCATCAGAGTGAAAACCCATAAACTTGGGATGGCCACATGCACCAACTGATTCAATCTCAAACCACTTCCAGCAATCCATGTTACTTCTACTCCTTTCAAACCTAAATTAGCTTCCAAATCTGCTTTCTTGGCATGCTCTCTGGCCCAAAAAGTGAAACTGTGCCCAAGAAGCCAAACACAAACTATCTTACACATGCACTGGCATACAAGAATGAGGAACACACAGATGATTGGCCAGTAGGAAAGTACATAATGTTAAAAACTTCAGTCTGAAAGGAGGAAAATGATTGTTTAAATACAAAGAAAAGAAACTTGTCTGTAGTAATGAAGCTTCACAAGTATTAGAAAAGCATTTGAAACACCCATTTCTGGTCGCATGGCCATGAAAACCAATAGAAAAAAGATAAGACATACAATTAAGTATAACATTCTGTGATTGGTTATTAACACAAAGTGGGCAATAAACATAGCCCAATACTACTAAAAAACAACAACTTTAGAAAATCTGATTGTTGGAAAGCAATACATCATCTATTTCTTCAGGCATTCCAGAGAGATTGAAATTTATACCTGATCACCTCCATCTCTAAACACACCACTCCACTCTACCACATGACACTCTACGTCCCTCCACTGTAACACCCCACAAACATAACGTACAACCCCCCACAAACACAATGTACAACCCCCCACAAACACAACGTACAACGCCCCACAAACACAACGTACAACGCCCCACAAACACAACGTACAATGCCCCACAAACACAACGTACAACACCTCACTAACACACTGTACAATATTCTAATCTATAACATACCACTCCACTCTAGGCCCCTCAATTTTATGCCATTCTAGTCCACTCTACCACACTGTATGACACGTGAGTCCGCTCCACAACATGCCACTCCACAAGTCTACACTACTCCAGTGTACAACAAGATTCCACTCTACCACATGCCACTGCGTCGTATGACACTGTTAGTCCACAACTTCACTCCACCTTAACCAGTTCCTTTAACAACACTTTATTTCAGTCTACGAAACCCCCACTCCATTCTAGTACATGCTACTCCATTCTATGCCCCTCCACCCCACACTACGCCACTAAACTCCACTGCACCTCTACACAGTACGACACTTCTCCACTGTATGACACGCCACTCCACTGTAGCCTGCCACAACCCTCTCCACTGTTCAAGATGCCAATACATTTTACAACCCTCCACAGAGTTGCTTTATGACACACCAGTGTGACAAGTCACTGCACTCTACGTTACTGCACTGTACAACACTATGCCCCTCCATTCTATGCCACTTTACTCCACTGTACGCACACCACTTCACAAGACGCCACTAGACTGTAAGACACTCCATGCCACTCGATTATACAGATGCCACTCTACTATATGACAACCCTTCAGGCCCCTCCACTCTAAGACACAACACTGTATAACATGCTAATGCACTGTACACCACTCCATTCTAAGACAGTGTATAACATGCCACTGCACTATGCTACTCCATTATACAACACTATGCACATCCAAAGTATGACACCACTTCACAAGACGCCACTAGACTTTATAACAATCCATGCCACTTTATTTTACAGATGACACGTCCCTCCACTCTAAGACACAATACTGTATAACCTGCCAATCCATTGTATTCCACTCCATTCTAAGACACTCTACAACACGCCACTGCACTCTATGTTACTCAATTATACAACACTTTATACACCACTCCAATGTACACCTCTCGACAAGACGACACTCCACTTTACATATGCCACTCCACTGTACACCACTCCACTTTACTGTGAGATGCCACTCCCCTGTACAACACTCTACTGCACTTTATGTCTCTCCATTGTATGCCACTCTACAACACTGTACGAGATTGTATTGTAATTGTATTTATATAGCGCATACTACCCCAGACAAGGCATCACAGTGCTTTTCAGCTAGTAGCACACTACTCCGGAACACAAAAGATTAGTAGTGGATTAGGATGGGAAAATAGTATTAGTACAGGGAGGTACTAGTTAATTTGAGCTGAAGATATGCAAGCCTGTTAGTTGGATTAAGTAATGGAGGGATAGAAGATGGAAAAAAAACAGAAGTGTTAATTGGGAGCTCATAGTAGCAAGTGGAGTTCTGGGATGAGTAAAAAGGGGACAAAGGAGTAAAGAGCCTCTAGAAAGGGATTAGAGAGAAAGAATTAGAAGAAAAATTAGGTTTAGGATGAGTCAAAGGAGAGATTACATGAGTGAGACGATAGTAGGGTTGTTTGGAAGACCGTAGTAGTAAACCGATGGTTGGGGTGAGCCATGAGGTGTAGAGTCGGAAGGAGTCTAGGAAGGATTATTTTGGAGATCATAGTAGTAGATAGGATTTGGGATGAGCGAGTGAAGATAGTACATTGATAAATGTGTAGGGGTATGGTAGGACAGAGTAAAGCTTTCAAGAGTATTCTTTTAGAAAAACAGGACTAAATTAATAAATAAATAAATACATTACATAGCAATGGAATATATGTGTAAGGAATATAATATTGAGAGGTGTGTTTTCTTTTTTGTGGAGTAGTGAGAGGAGATATTGACGTAGTAGTTTTCTGTGATCTGTATATGCAGTACTGCTAGTGACTTGTATTGGAATAGTACGGGGTGGTGATGTGTGTTGGAGACGAGTGTGGCGTGTAAGAGGGGACGGACAAGAGGTATGAGTGTTCGTGTTAGATTTGATCACTGGAATAGGTAATGTGTGTGGTGGAGTGGCATGCAAGCATTGTATGGTTGTGTGTAATTGGTAAAAATAGGGGGCGTGTTGTTGGATTGTGTGATGGAAGGCTGAGTATACGTTTTGTCATGATAAAAGGGGATCTGCTAGGAGCAAGTACGATAGAGCTGGTGTTGTGTAAACAGGGAATGTGTGTCTGGATGCATTAAAGTAATAATGTGACTGTTAGGGATGCGTTAGTGCTGTAGGACAGTTGTGTTTTGTGAGAATGTAGGTGCCATATTGTTGTAGTTTGGGTAGAATTGTGTGTAGGTATGGTTTATGGGGATTTGTAGTGGCTCAATACACATTGAAATCTGTATGAGGTTTGTTTGTTGTGGTGAATGTTGCTGGGAATTTGTTGGGGGGACAATTGCTGAGAAAACCTTTTTATTCCTTTAAATTGCACCCACTAATCTCTAAATTGCGCACTCACTCTCATTTTACTTGCTACTCGGCTCACACGCTGTTTGTTCGCGTGGCTGCTGCCATTAGATAATTCCTGTTACCCTCGCTGATTCACTGATTGCTAGCCAATCAGCGGACAGCCCCGGCGAAGCTCGTTGTCTCCAGAGCACTCTAATGCACACCGGCTTCAGGACGCGCAGCGGACGTGCGCAGCTGGCGCACCAAAGTCAAGCCCGTCTGCGCCGGGCCGCCCCCAGGGACCCTGCCCCTCCAATACCCTAAGACTTTGCTATTCGGGGGAGGAATTAAGAGCACTTAACAGGACATTTACCTGTAACACCCATGATTGGGCCCCAACAGAGAACCCCACTATATGAGAGCTTTGCGCCTTCAGTCCGGACCGAGTGATACACTCTACTCCTTATAGTGATACTATGCCATCATATACCCTTTTGAGCATAAACTGCCGCTCCTTATCTAAACACCATGAGGAGGTTTTTGACCTCCTTCAGGACCACTCTCCTGAGATTCTCTTCCTAACGGAAATGTGGTTATGTGCATCGTCGGTGGCCATACCAGCTCTGGCTCCGCCAACTGGCTATGCCATAAAAAGCATGGACAGAACAGGGGGGGGGGAGAGGAGGTCGTATTGCGATCATATATAAAGCAGCCCACTCGTGCAGCCTATCCGTGTAGATCTACCGGACTGCGAGAGTGCACTCTTTAAAATCACATTAGGTGAAAACTTTACCTTCTCCGGCCTCCTGATCTACCGCCCGCCCGGGCCTTCTAAGCACTTCCGAGAAGCCTTGTTTAACATGGTGACAGCCCTTGCTTTACACACTGCCAACTTCATCATAGGTGATCTTAATCTTCACTTAGAATTGCAGAACGCTCCGGAGATTCTCAATTTCATTGGGGATCTGGCAGCGTGTCAGCTGGTTCAGCTGAACCCCGGTGCAACACACAGAGCAGGCCACCTCCTAGATCCAATATTCTCAAATCTGGAGATTTTGGAAGAACTAACTCCTCTCCCTATGATATGGACCGACCACTTCCTTATCCCAATGCGGTTAAAAATAAGTGGCGTCAAATCTCGGCCCAACCAGCTGCCCTCACTTACATGACCATGGCACAAACTTAAGGAAACAGATCGGAGTTCAGCTTTAAGAGCAAAACCTCTGCTACAATCCAACAATATGGACGAGGCAGATGCACTCTTTCAAAAATGGATTATCCAGGCACTAGACACATGCATCCCCACCAAACTCACTTACGCCAAAAGCACCCGTGCCAAAGCGTGGTTCTATGAAGAACTTACGCTGACACATTTTTTTTTGACTCTGGAAAGATCTTGAAGAAAAACATATCATACACAAGCTAAATTACTATATAGAACTGCTATTAACTCATACCGTAAGCTGGTTCGTAAAACAAGAGCAGCTCACTACTACAGTTTGATCTAGACCAGCACGAATCCGAGCAAAACCATATTCTCGCTACTGAAGTACCTGACCTCTCCTCCAGCAGAATCTGGTAACACTATCGCCTCTAACTCACACTGTGAGGACCTGGCTACTTTCTTCGTGAAGAAAGTTAAAGATATATACCTAAAATTGGGATATAACATTGCTCCTAATGCTTGGAGTAGGAATATGAATCCAGACTCTGAATCTCCTCTTCTACCATCTTTCCTCCCTATGACCCTTAATGAGTTAGAGAAACTAGTTAATAAAATCAAATCTGGCACTCCGGCTGACCCCCTTAACCGTGAAGTTTTTAGAAAAATCCAATCAGATCTTCTGCCTACATGCCTAGAATTACTTAATCACTCCCTCTCCACTACGTCAGTGCCAAAAACATGGAAGCACGCTAAAGTAGTACCCCTCCTTAAAAACCCACACTTGATGGTTCCAAAGCAGAAAACTACCGTCCTATTTCACTGCTTCTGTTTATGTCTAAAATTTTGGAAGCCTATGTGAACACTGCACTTACGCAATTTTTAGACACTAATAACATTCTTGACAACTCACAGAATGGCTTCTGTTCCCGGTATAGTACCGAGTCAGCCCTGTTAACGGTGGCTGAACACCTCAAATCCGCGCTGGATGCAGGCAGCACATCTGTCCTGGTGCTGCTTGATCTAAGCGCGGCATTTGACACAGTGTCACATGAAATACTTCTCCAACGCCTGGAATAGGAAATACGGCACTTGCCTGGTTTGCCTCTTTCCTATCGGAACGAACGTTCCAAGTGACAGCTCCCCCTTTTGCCTGCCATACCCATACACTTCGATGCGGGGTCCCTCAGGGCTAGAGGTATGTCCCTGGTGTCATACGCCGATGACACCCAACTGGTGTTCACCTTCTCCAACAACCCCACCCAAGACAAACACAAATTCAAAGAGGATATTTCCGCTATTGCGGAATGGATGACTAACAATTGTTTGCAACTGAATTCTTCCAAGTCAGAAATCCTCTTAATGGGTAAAGATTCCCATCTGTGGACTAATGAATGGTGGCCTCCGGCACTAGGTAACCCCCCGGATCCTAAAACCATGGTAAAAAACTTGGGCATCCTATTAGATAAAGATCTGAACTTTGAAACGCATGCACAAACAGTGGCCGGAAAATGCCTTGGGATACTCCGTGGTCTGAGACCGATTCCAGGTCTCTTTGATGCTCAAACACGGCAGCCGATTGTTCAGGCGTCTATCCTGGCCTGCCTGGACTATTGCAATGCTCTCCTCCTCGGGTCTAACAAATCTGTGATGAAGAGAACGCAACGAGTCCAGAACGCGGCAGCACGTGCTATCTTTGCTATACCGAAGTTCAGTCAAGCCTCCAACCTCCTCCATCGTCTTCACTGGCTACTGATTGAGCAGCGGATAAGCTTTAAGACACTCAGTATCATGCACAAGACACTGATAGGTATAGCCCCAGATATTCTCAATGGCCTGTGTAGAAGGAAAGTCGAGTGTTAAGGCAATCGGGTCCGAGTTCATAAAGTGATTTGTGTGCGTGGGTTAGGAGGCGGAAAGTAATCCTCTTATTGACGGGGAGCCAGTGGAGTTTTTTCAGGTGACTGGAGATGTGGTCTTTACGTGGGATGTCAAGTATGAGTCTGGCTGATGAGCTCTAACAGCCAATCAAAGCCAAAGCCCTAATACCAAAGTCCAATAGGAAACCCCAGCCCTAGTAGCCAATCAAAAACCTAGCCCAAACAGCCTAAGCAGCAACCCCTCTGACAACAAGAATCAAAATAACAGAACTCAGCACTTGTAGACCATGCCGGCCCAAGCTTTTTGTTGACATATACAAAATGATTACACCATATCTATGCTATCTGAGCACACTCAAAAGCACGAAATACATCAGACTAAAAGTTGAATAGTGCTAAAGTAATTACACTACTAGGACTTTGGGACCTGCCCGGCTACTTACCCAAAGGTGTGAAAGATAGTTAAGCTAAAGACGACAACTATTAGTACAGCCAAAAGATTTCACAAACGAAATACCGGACCCCGCCCAAGCAGTAAAGGGCTATATCACACAACATCCACCCTCGCTTACACACATCAGCCACATGCCGCTGCACTGAACACCACACCACTGTATGCCACTCCACATTTTCCTACTCTATGAAACTGTCCTCAACTCTATGCTACTCTACACGAATCCACTCAGTAACACTCTACGACACTACTCCACTGTATGGCGCTCTACGATACTCTATATGCCATTGTACAATACTCTACACTCTTTCAATCTACCAAACTCTACTCCACTCAATGCCACCACTCTACGACCTACAACTCCACGAAACTCCACTCCACACAACTCTACGATACTCCGCTCCACTTTACGCTCCTCCATGCTACAAAACTATGCCTCTCTATGACACTGTACACCATTCTACGACACACCACTGCACAATACTCTACTCCACTGTACAACACTCTAATCGTCTTCAATCTACCAAACTCTACTCAATGCCGCCGACATGCAACTCCTCTCTATGAAACGCCACTCTACAATAGTGTACAAGACTAGGTCCCTCCACTCTATACCCCTGTATGACTCTACCAGCCTACAAAACTCTAATGTAGGGCACTCTCCTTCACTGTACTGTACACAACTCCACTCTATGCAAATCCACAACACTCTCCTCACTCTACAACACTCCACTTTTATGCCACTCTAAATACAATCAAATACACTATAGCAGTGTATTATATACTAACCATGTACTATGGAGCCACCATAAGGCATGTATAACTTAATCTTACCTTTTATCTCTGTATTAATGACAATGTTGTATTTCGGATAACTAAAAAAATATATAATCAATATTGGTGTACGCTCATTATCTTATGTTATTTGGTTAGTTCTGAAAATAACTTTTTTTTCCCCTTTAAAAAAATAAATACATCTGGAAGTTTATTTGTTCTTCACAGGTCAACATGACCAACCAAAAAAAAAAGTCTTTACAGAAAACAGGCGAACAAAGGGGAAAATAAAAAACAAAATAAGGGTGTTGGGGAAGGCACTGGTGACCCAGGACAATCTCATGTTGTACGGTTAAATCTCTGGCCCAAAACAAGACCTGTATGGCACAGAAATACAGTATGTATGTTGCAGTACAGCTATACAGCTCTACAATTTGTCAATTTTGACTTGACCGCTCTACTGCCATTGCAGTAACAGGAGCAGGTACTGATGCCAGGACAGATGCAGTGGGTGGAGGTGCTGGAGCTTAAGAACTTGAAATTGGTGCTGGAGGAACACATGGTGGGCTGTGGTAACGATCTACTGCTGCTGAAATGAAAGGTCATGCAGTAGCCAGAGTGGCAGTCTTTCAACTCTTTCTCATGCCTTCTTTTGGCCCATGCCAACCTGGTTGAATGGTTCGCCTGCAGGAGTCTCTACATCCCTGTCATACCAAAAGAGTACTGTTTGATATTGCCGCAGGAAATGACCTTCTTGGAAAGTTACCAGTTTGCCGTTAACCTTTTCTCCAGCTGGCAAGGAGAAAAACTCCCACACAGACTCCTTCAGCTTCTTCCTGCGCTCGGCCTCCGGTTCCTCCTCCTGTATCCTTTGCTCCACCTTTTCTTCCTCCCACTCAAACGGACAAGATGTTGCTGTCCACCATTGGAAATCACCAAAATATCAGAGGTGACTAAACACCAGATTTTCCTTGTGAGAAACAGTACAACAGTCACCTTTAAAGATAACAAATTAATGGGGAGGAGGAGGAGTAAACTTCTTGCTTCCTACAATAGACTGAGTTCTAAGCCAATGGGGACTGTGCGTTAGAAGTACTGTGGTGCTTCCAATATCCCAAGTGTATATATATATATATATATATATATAGCAGACATAATACAGGGTGGCTTTTCTAACAGCCTATGTTGCTTTTTTTTTTAAGTAAACATTTCGAATGAAATAAAATAAGTAAAACATTATTTGTTAATAACCTGAAGTGGTTATTAAGACAGCTTAATCCTACTAAATGCCACCAACAACCTTAGAAGCTCTGATAACTGTTTGAAAGTAAGACGAAATGTACTACAAACACAGCCAACTAATACTAAATACCACCAACAACCATAGAGACTGTGCGGACTGTTGAAAATCAATTGATATTTATTTTTAAAAGAAATACCAGAGAAGTGGAAAATTATACCTCATCATCTCTATCTATTTAGGTTTTCTACAAAATCCAGGCAAATTTCTGTATGGCTGTTCTGAAAAACTTATTTATTTTGTGTTATGTTAGAGAACAATTTTTCCTAACTTTAAAAAAATAATAATTAAAATAAAAAATAAAAAACCAAAGGTTAATGCTTAGTAATAGTTAGGAAAACTTGATTTATTATTTCTATACACAAAACTAAAACCACACGAACATTAGAAATTCTAGAGTTATAGTTATAACAAACTTCTAATTGATGCTTGGGACAAAACTTCATATAACTCGCAGACCTTGGTACATAGTGTTGTGAACTCACTAGGCAGACTACATTAACTAGAACTCGCCCAACTACCATGCACAGCTTATACCTTTTAATATTACCTCATTTATACCATGTTAAATCATCGCATTCATAGCAACCCTCATGGCATCTATGTGAACACTGTGCGTAAGCTGGCATTTTATTTTTAATTTTTTGCCATGGTCCCACAGGATTGCAGCAGAAAATGTCTGTTTTGGGCCCTGGGGTGCCCCTCTAGAACCGCTCCCTCCCTTCTGCCCCCCACCCCATTAGGACTAGGGGAGCAGGGAGTCCCTACTGTGCGCTCATATTTTTAAAACAATTGCACAACAGAGGACTAAGTCCCTGAGTCCTGTAACGGCTGGCAGCCAATCAGAGCCTTGCTCCTGCAGGAGCAAGATGGCCCTAGGTGGAAAAAGCTCCCCTGGCCTATCAGAAGGCTCCATTTTTTAAATTGTGGGTTCTAGGGTCTCACGCAATAGTCCCTCAATCCAGATATAAAAATATATTTGCATCTTTATTTTTCAAAAACTACTGAATGGATTCATACCAAATCACAAAAAGCATGCTCGATAGACCAAGATCTAGCTTTATGCCAAATTAGGTGTGAATCTGTTCAGCAGTTTTGCAGTAGTGCTGTCTAAAAAAAGTCTATTGAAAATGCATTGGGAAATTTGTTTTTTGCCCCCTCCCCTTTTCTCCTCAGACCTCACTTGACCGACCACTCCGAAACTTTACAGGAAGAAGCGAGGTGGACAAACTCATAATGGAACGTTTTGTGAAGGCTAGTCAAAGTTATTAGCAATCCAAAACATTCTGTCTATGCCACTGAGTAATATCTATATATTTGTAATCACTCCCAAAGTTTGCAACACCAGAAGAAGAGGTTGTTGTTGGGGATTTCAGATCTATATTGGTATAGTTCTAAAACCCTCCAACCGCGGAACAACAACTCTCCTGGTGTTGTGAATTTTGGGAGATTACAAAAAAATTATTAAGCCAGGGATTGGTGTAGTGGTGGTGGTGTGTGGGGGGGTGGGGGGGGGGGCGGTGTCGATTACAATAGTGTTACAACACAATTGGCTTTACATCCTACGATCCCAACATGCTCAGAGGGTGGGGTATGTAATAGACCAAAAAAATAAAGAAAAAAAGTAGAGGAAAAAAGCACACCACTCCTCATGGTCCTCACAATTGCAGAAGGCAGCCGATATGCTCCATTCTCACCTGTAGGACTGTGCGGGCAAAGGAGGAGCAGGGCAGCTTCTATGTGTCCTGGGGCAAGGTGGAGGGTTTGAGGGGGAGGTATACTGCAACTGCAACTAAGATTTAGAACAGCTACGGAGCTAAAACTACTTTTTTTTTTAATATATCCACAAGCTGTCAAACATTTTAGGGAGAGATATTCCTAAGTAGGCGAGCTGAAACGCCCAGTTATGAATAACGCTGCACTGGCTCTCTTGCTGTGCTTTATTGTTTTGCTTTTTTCCTCCCATTAAAGAAAAACATTGGTAGAATACGGCACAGCGAGTATCCAATATGCACGCACAGTGCATATTGCACAATGCACAGTGTTGGCGTGTGTCATTTTGTCCCCAACCTTGTATATTGGAAACAATCTGCAAAATATCCATATTCTGACAAGTGCACAACACTCACATTTTGCCTATTGTCTCCCAAATAGCTGAACAGATTTTCACCAACCGAGAAAGGTAAATAATGTCAAAAAGGCAGCTGTGCCAACGGAATTTGGTGAGTAATCCTTTCGTGATTTCATATTTCGACACCAAGAAAGAGGTACTATCATAAACTTCGTCAGCACTATAGTCTGATTTGGCACCCCCCTTATTACTTAACCATTTAACCATTCTGCACGCTCATAGATACCCTTCTAAATGCATCCTCCCCCGCCCCCCAGCTTGATCAAATTGGTCAGATTTTAAGGATTCAAAAATGGGATTTCCTATGAATTGAGGCATCCACCTTTACTACAAGGGCGCACATGCACCACTGTATGTGTGTGTGTATATATATATATATATATATATTATTCCACAAATGTATATATCTTTCTCCACCCAAGTTCAGCATTAAGTTAATACACCGCATTAATTACGTTTATATACTACATAAGGGTTTTAAGAGCAGCCATTTAATTCAAGAATATAGGAAGACAAGCTACTAACTATAAAAAAATGAAGACATAGCAATCTAGAAAATAAACATTGTTCTTCACGAACAGCTCACGCACTACTGAATTTCAAAAGGGTGATATGGCTTCTTTATTTTAAGAGAATAAAACACACATTCAAAACAATATCAAAATGCATATCTTTTATTTTTAATATTGAACCTATGTGGGTTTCATTTAAGATATTTACTTTATTAAAATACAAGTAATCTGAAGAAATAAGAGATCAGTACAATTATTTTAATGTACAAATGCAACTGTTATATATCTTTTTCTGTATTTCAGTTGATATTTAAAAAATAAAATAAAAACAGAAAAGGTGCAGGCCACTAGACCACTTTATTTTACATCCACTTAAAACGTCCCACAAAAGGATATTTAAGCTTTACATCTTGGACGTGCGCACAACGATAAACGTACAGTCCACTGTGTTCATTGAATACCTTTGCTGCTGAAATTTCTTAAAAGTATTTAAAGTGAAAAGAAAATGCAAGATCAAATGTTATGAGTGGTTCGAAGGTTTTCAAGACAGTATTCAAAAGAAATGTTTTCATTCACTCCAAGACCATAAAAAGGCAATTATACTGTACCACTTCAATTTCATTTCACAGGCATTCAAATGTGCTGCAGAGGGCATGGAAAGTACGAGGGATAAAGGAAATCAATAAGAATTGATATAAACACCATAATCCACAATATATTTTAGATAATTTAAAAATAAAAAAGGCAAGAGGCAGCATTTCAGCAGCAAGTGCTCAATAAAAAATAAAAAAAGACAGGGGATAATACAAGGAACAGGTGACGAAGGGAGAAAGGGACAAAGGCCTCAGAGAAAATACGGCGTAGTAGTTCTAGGTGGAATCACGCGTTCTGAATCTGGAACAGCACGAAACAGCTTTGGCTCTCTTGTGTTTACGTCTTTGAAGACCATGATTGATGCAATGTTCCCACAACGGTAGCAATAGTTGGGAGCCGACCACACCGTCACCAGCTTCTCATCGAACATGAACTTGTAGCCTTCGTGTACCAGTTGATGTGCTCTACAGATGAGCTTTAAATTGTTGATGTGAACAAACTGAAACGTAGAAAGAAGTTTGTCAATAACCAAGCTGCATTCGTTATCCAATGAACAAATATTTACCCCATCTGAAGTCTAATTTATTTAATTATAATCTTTTCTGAATACGCTTTTCATTGGCAGGGGTAAAAGAAATAATGGGATTTCTTCACAGACAGCTATTACTTAATTACCATTGGTTTGAATATGCAAAAGTTCACGGTTTGCTGGCCATGGAGACAATGGACCTGGCTGATCTTTGTACGCTGCAGGAGCTAATGCGTGGGTCAGACGGTATTCAGGCTGAAAGCATCAACTATGGACAAAATCGTGGCCCTTTCATACTTGGCACATGTCTGTATCGACCCACTTAGCCAACCATCTATTCTTGCTTTGTAGACTACTCAGCAGCTTTTGACGGTGTGGATTGCCAAATATAATGGGAGGAAACCAGCTGTCTAGGTTATACCACAAATACAATTTAATGCAATCATTGCACTTTATTCAGATATGTGGGTGCTCGTCAAGCTGACCTTGGAGACAAAGGTCAGAAATAAAAACTTTACAAATAGCGGTATCGAACAAGGATGCGTATTGGCCCCGCTGCTACTCAATTTATATACCAATGCAATGATCTAGGGAGCGTGTAAAAAAGGTGAAGTAATTTCCTTCAAGAATTGGTCTGCATACATTCTTAATTTTATAATATGCAGATAACTTGGTCATCTTGGATCAAACAAACAACGGACTACAGCAATCTCTAGAAGAGCTTTAAAAATCCAACCCGAACAAGCTGGCAGGAAAAGCAGGCAAAACACAAATAATGGCCTTTGGAAAATACAAGGAAAAATCAAAGATTGTGGGAATTGCTAACAGCCAAGATTGATTACTCCCACCTCACATAATTATCTGGGCATTTGGCTGGCAGATATGAGCAAATCACGAATCCACTGTAGAATGTTAATGAGTAAGTACGTATTGTATCTACTTTGTGAGCCCCAGATTGGATTTGGTCATCAAAAAGCATATCCAGGAATAAGAATGTGTTGATGGATATGTTGTCTCTTATTGTTTGTTACTGAATACGTATTTATCCCTGTTTTAATGTTTATATTGTTGGGTATTGCAGTTTAAAGACCAAGGTCTAAATAAACATTGCTTTTGACTGACTGACTGACTAATCCACTTGACTAGCTAGAAATGTTTTATTTGCCCTTTGTCAGCTAAACAAGTACTTATACAGCCCTTCTGCCGAAGCCATTATAAGGGTAATAAAGGTTAAGTTGGTGCCAAAATAAGCTGTGCCAAAAATAAGCCACACCAAATATGGGACACTAAAAGGGTATTACAAGAGATTTTTTTATGGCGCAGACAATGACTGAACATACATTTAGAAACGGGCTGTGGTGATTTAGACATGGATATAGACGCCTTATGAAGCACAAGTCTTTCTTACTGTGCTGAATATCCTGAAGAGACATCTTGTGGCATTATTAAGGAAAAGGGACTTTGAATCCTTAGCAACATACAAACCGTTTAGGCTTCTGCTTCCTTCTCATGATACAACACATATGTAATTCTGGGATTGTAGAAGAAACATCATGCAAGCTAGATTCTGGATACTGCCTATTAATGAATACAGATCAAACTGGAGTAAAAGGTCTAGAATCACATATGTAGATTTTGTAACTATAAAAGAGAATCCATCACACACCTACTCTGTTGTGTAGAATTTCGGTCAGCTTATTTGCCTACAGAAAGGGAAGCATATCCCTAATGAGGCATTGTTACTCAACTAATGGAATACTGCAGAAGTATATTCATCTTAAATATTTAAAACACCGCTGAGGGTCGATTGACACTGGATTAGCCAGCACACATTCAAAGGGTGGCATTAATTGACATGCCTGATGATGAACTTGAGACTGTTACAACTGGAATTGTGGCAGCTATATTTTAAGAATTTGCAGATAATCTTATGGTGTATATTAAGCATTTTAAAAGGAAAAACTGTTTTGATATCTCATTGTAATAATTTAATTAATCACATACAAATAAGCGACTACTAAAAGCTCCAATGTAAATTAAGTCAATGTATACATATATCTTTGAAGCAATAGTGTGTGGAAAACACACACACACACTACACTGAATGTGCTAAGATACCACATTGGGCAGAATCTTTCTGCCTTAGCCCCTTTGTTGTCCCTTTGTTGTCCCTTTGCAGCCCTTTGATACAAAGGATTCCCCCTAACCGGGCTATTGCCATGCACCAAAATAAGTGCCATTCTCAAGCAGATCATGGTTTTAAAATATCTGTCCGCTATTGTTAGCATTACTTGAAATTTAGTAAAACAATGGCACTTTCGAAGTACAAGACATTATGATGGCGACCACTCCCTTTAAGGGGGTTCAAATGTTAGCCTACTAGAATTTGGATAAATATTATTCTGGGATTTTGTTTGTCAGACATTAGCACATAGTGCCTCTATATGGGTCAGGTATACAAGATGTTTGAGTGAAAACGAGTTCTATTTTTAATAATTCATTAACACACTGTTGACAACAGGTAGACATTTGTGGGGAGCCATGAACTTATCCCTCTGGACCACTATCCATGTTTATATACAAACAACTTTGCACATGTGCGCAGATTTGAGACCAGTGCAGATAAGCTTAAATTATACACTTTTTCCAGACCCTGGTTTCAATATGTAAGCAGTTCTCTTGCACACAAAACCCCCTTGATGGGATCTCGAGGCAAGGGAAGGTAGAGGGGACTGGTACCTTAAGACGGTGAAGGACATGGAGGGAGGTAGGGTGAGTGGCAGGAAAAAAAAGGCAAGCACGCCTTTCTTCCATCCATGAGTATAATCAAAAAGCATCATGCTCTAAAAAGCAATAAGGGACCTCTGCATGCTCTTCAATGTAACCTCCAACATTCCATGGCTGCTGTATCACAGAAGTTAGGAAAACAGGTTTCCCTTGACGTCTAGCATGGACACCTAAACTCTAGAGACAAGTGCCTTCTCATGGACTGCAAAATAACACTTCTCTCTAGAATAAACCTCTTCATACAACCAGTCTACTGCATACTGGAGTGGATACGCATACTCGTACCATTCAGAGTCTTAGCCTTCCCACTCCCACTCCCACTCCCACTCCCACTCTGCCAACAATGTAGATCCCAGAGAGTAATGTCGTCTTGGGCACCCTCCCTGACATGCAAAACCCTTGAATTAAGGATCACATTTAGGCAGCACTGAAATACATAAAATAGTCAATAGGCGATTTTTACTCAGGTTATTGCCAATCTTAAAACAGTCTTCAATGTTTTGTAACTTAACTGGGAGACATCATACAGAGTTATCTGTGTAAAGAGACACTATTTGAGACTGGAGCACCAAAGAGAGGCCATAAACCCAAGCCTAATTCGGTTTACTAGTAGCTCCATCACCAGGACAGATCTAAGTGGGGATAGGGAGATACAGCATCTTAACTCCACAGCAGAATAGCAGCACAGAAGCCACCTCTCCCTCTCCCTCTCACAGCCTCCAGTCAGCATGCATCCTCACTCAGCCTCTGCAGGTGATCCACACTGTCACTCAACACCATACCTGTAAGAAGCTGGTGACTATTTATAGCTCTGTATAGGACAAGGACAAACACTGGCTTCTAATTAAAAGCCTCTTAAAAAACCACTAGCTCAGGTCTTACTCCCATTCAACTTTCTCTACGACTCAATGCCTTTATATGTGTTGACAAGGCTAATACAGAAGCATCAGATTGGTTTAATGTTTCTGCTTCTCCATTTTCAATTCAATTAAAACTATACCATTAAAAAATTCATGCAGAAATTCAACTCGCTTTTCAGTGCTTTGCTAAACAAATAAAATTCCCCAAAACGCTACCTGCTCTTCAGTGCCTCTCTGAACGTTTGGCCATCTGAACTTCACTGTATTACTAGTTGAAAGGAATTGGACTCCTTTATATATATTTTCTAGATAGTGTCATCTGTACTCCCTTTTCTTCAACCTTGTACTCACCCTCAATCTATAAGTTTATTTGATTTATATATGGAACCAGTTGTAGTAATGCTCCGCCTGGTTAATATAATTACCCCTTTTAAAACCCGAGCTTTAAGTAAAAAAGTGGCTCTATATGCGGATGACTTACTGATTTACACTAGTGCCCCCGAGTTATCAATGAAGCGATACAAACAGGTAGCTGGAGGATTCGGGAAGTTGTTGGGTTATTCAAATAATTGTGACAAAACTGAGGTTATGTCTTGGAATGTGGCAGGCATGAAAAAGAGGAGATATTTGGCAATAGATATTTCGAGAAGTTAGAGCAGATACCAGAAAAAACCTTGAGAGGGTGTTGCTAGAGATTAAAGAACAGCTAAAAAAGGGCATCACCTTATTTGGAGAATATTTTGTAGGATAAACCTAATTAAAAGGTGTGTTTTACCAAAGTTAACTTTATTTTATAGCTTTCCACTGACTTAACTCTGAATTCTTAAGACTCATAGTGATATTAACTCTTTTGTATGGGCCTCTAAAGCAGTATGCATGAGCTGGAAGAAACGAAGGAAAATAAAATAGGGGTTAATGCACAAATTTGGGTCACCTTTATATTTTAATAAGGTAAGGCTAAAGGTCCTGGAGGCTTCGGATTTGTGATGCAGTAAGCTCAATATTAAATTTAACATCTACTACAATGACACTGCAGCGATTTGGGATTCGTCAAGAACTCTGGAGTGTTTAAAGGATGCCTTGGGCATCCCAATAATAAAGCAGCAATATCTACATGGGGGTTGTATTGGGATATGAGGCAATGAGGATATGTGAAAAGTTATAGCTTATTACAGGAGGTTCCTTTACAAGGTTTACATTTGTGCAATTATCATGGTAAAAGGCACAATCGTGGACACCTTCGACTATTGAGGGCTTCCCCAAGGACAATCATACACAAACAAGTACAAACAAGTACAAACAAGTACAAACAAGTACAAAGAGAGAAATAAGACTCTGGAATGATTATCTGTGTGAAGTGGAAGAATTGAAGAGACAGGCACCATAGGAAATCTGGGCAGGATTCTTGCAGGATAAGGAGGTCAAGTATGATT
The DNA here is from genome assembly GCF_964263255.1 of Lissotriton vulgaris. Lineage (NCBI taxonomy): Eukaryota > Metazoa > Chordata > Amphibia > Caudata > Salamandridae > Lissotriton > Lissotriton vulgaris. Next base: position 1,969,056,226 of record NC_141693.1, read on the forward strand.
GGCAAGTCTTCTTAGCTACACTTTATAATATTGTCAGTCCCGCCAATTTGTAAAAATATCATCTCTTTCACCTGCACAGAGACTATTGGACGCAAAGAAAAATGGCAAAAAGAGGAAGGCTGGATGTCGGTGGTGGGGGCTCTTGGATATCCACGTTTGCCGACTGCCCTGCTTACCATACATTTTGGGATGGAAGTAGGATCTTGTCTGCTGTACAAAATAGAGTATTCAAGGTAAGCCCATCATTCTATTTGGGATCTGCAACATGTTGGGAGAGAATGATGACACATTTTTTATTATTTAACTTCACTATCCAGATATATGATATTTAAGAACTGGCTTGAAAAACGCCACCCCCTAAAGGTGAATGATCAGTTGGCTGTTCATAGAATTAGGTTGCAAGACGAGCTGTGTTGCAACTCTGAAAGATCCTACTTTTGGCAAAAAGTAATAGACTGGCTGGAATCCCAAAATAAGGTCCTGGGATTTAAACCCATTTGAATTTCGTGGTCTGGATGAACGCAGATGAAGAGGCCAGAGCGGAGGTAGTGTGGCACCGGCTTTTTGACCTATTCGCAAATTGGATAGCTAGGTTTTGTTAGGGTTAGTCAATACCACATAAAGTGCGTCGATGTATAGAGGTTATGAGAACTAAACAAAAAAAGAAAACCTTGAACTCCGCATTCCTGCTTCTCAGATCCAAACTATCATCTTGTGACACAAGACATCCTACCCTACGCTTAACTCGCTGCGTGCGTCGGACGCCCCCACGGCCGTCCGACGGCTCAGTGGGCGTGTGCGGAGGATGGCCGGGGGCCGTCCGAAACACGCCCACTCATTAATTCCCCAGCACCGCAAAGGAATTTGCGCCGCATTCAAGGGGTTAAAAATGCATACACAGCATATTAATATATGGCCCATTGCAAAAGACTGTTCGATTGTCATTGCAATGGTAATCGCTAGTACAAATGTGTAAATGGAATTGTTACAGTTCTTAAAATCTAGACAACAAGTTAATGTACCCTGTTGACTATAAAGCACTCTTACATCCTCTTCGATTTTGTTGACACAAAATAAATTACTCTGGAAGTGGAACCCACTTACCCCCCCCCCCCCCCACCCGCAAATAGCTGTCATTCTATTTTTTTTTATTACATTATTATTATTTTTTAAGACTGCCTTCATGAAGCCACATTTCCTGCACACTCCCCATTGATGAAACAGTCTTCATACATTTCTCATAAAGTGTACAAGATACATGTTACAAGCTCTTCATATCGGGTTTTCAAATGCTTGTAAAGTGATGAACAAAGAAGCTGCAATAGGAATATAATGACCTTGCTTCTTCAGATGCTTAAAAATATTCTTCCTTTAAATACTCAAACCACCTTTGAGACCCTGTGCCTCACACAGCGCCAGGCGTTACATCTACAATTAAGTTAGACACCTCCCACGTCCATCCAGTACCCATCCTTAAAAACCATAGTACAGTCCTGAAATAAGCTAAGGCACCAAAGATAATGCAGTTTTGGGAGACTAAGGACTTAACTATGGAACACACTCTGGAAAACCATTGTAAGGCAAGCCTCCCACCTAGCCTCCAACAGAAGAATTATATTCCTTACCCAGTAATCATCTGTTTTTCGCATGTAGAGCTGTAAATGTGCATGCTTTGCATACTCCTGCCATCTAGTGTTGGGTCCGGATGTTTGCAAGTTGTTTTTCTTCGATGAAGTCTTATCCAGCCACGAGATAAGGTGACTCCTCATTTCGGTGATTGTGCGCATAGGCATGGACTCCATTGTTCAATTGTTTTCCCGCAAGAGAGTGAGAATGGAATGAGTGTAGTACAGAGATGTACATGAGTATATAATGTAAATAATGAGAACTGCAGCAACTACAGATGCCTGGGGAGGTGGGAGGGTGAATCTACAGGGGTAAGTAACCTAATCCGTTCGAGGCATGTGTGCTGTAGTTACACATGCTTTGCATAGACTATATAGCAGTATTCTCCCAAAGCGGTGGTTAACCGATAGGTGTTGCAGTTGTTTGAAAAAGTGTCTTCAGCACTGCTTGCCCTACATTGGCTTGTTGATGTGCTAACACATCCACACAATAGTGTAAATGTAAATGTATGTATACTTGTAAAGCGCACTATCACCTGACCGGCATCTTGGCGCTGTATACCGCTGTGGAACCAGTCCTGGCTTTCCCTGTGAGATGCTCCCTACTGGGCACCCCCAAATGTGAAACCAGGCATCCAGCGCTTTAGGGCCGTTGTGGAGATTAAGCAAGCTATTGCCCAGAGTTGCAGAGTGGGGACCCATGATTAGAATAGGCACTGAGGCGAGAATGATCGAGTCCGTGGACATTGAGCCCAAGACCCTGCCGCATCGGGAATTGAACCCTGGTCCCGGCCCGACCTCTGCATCAGGGTCTGCCGCTCTAACCATGGAGCCACACTTCTTCTAGTGTTTGGTAAATGTGTGTGGTGTGGACCATATTACTGCCTTACAAATGTCAGCTATAGGAATGTTACCTAAAAAGGCCAAAGATGCTCTTGAATTAAGAGTGGAAGTGCTCTTGGATGTATAAATAAAGGTTCTTTAGCATAGCAAGTTTGACTGCATTTAACAATCCATCTTGAAATACCAGATGTAGAGATAGGATTGCCTTTGTGAGGTGTAGCAAATGCAACAAATAGTTGCTTTGTCTTATGAAATGTTGCTGTCCTTTCAACATTCTACAATAACGCTCTCCTGACATCAAGTGTGTGAAGAGCTCTTTCTGCAACAGAATCAGGTTGGGGGAAGAATACAGGTAACAACTGATTATTATGAAAAGCAGAAACCACTTTTGGAAGGAATTTTGGGTTGGTGCGAATAACTATCTTTATGAAGCTGAAAGAAGGGCTTCTAAGGTTAATGCTTGTGGCTCACCAACTCTCCTGAAGTGAAAGCAAAGAGGAAGGCAACCTTCCAAGAAAGAAACTGAAATGGACAACTGTGTAATGGCTCATAAAATTGACCCATGAGTCTTGTAAGCACAATGTTCAGATTCCAAAGTGGTGCAGGAGGTACACTGGGTGACATTACACTGTTAAGGCTCTCCATAAAGGCTTTAATAACTGGAACTTTGAAAAAAGATAAATGTCGTCTATTTTGCAAATATGCATCTACTAACACAAAGTGCAATCGAATGGATGTGGAAGCTAGACCAGCTTGCTGTAGACGCAAAAGTTAACAAATATTATTTTGGATAGAGGCATCTGGCGGATCAATATTGTTGTTACAATATACAACATATCTTTTCCTTTTTGCTGCATAACATGCTCTGGTAGTAGGCTTTCTTGCTTCTTTAAGAATAGACATACAATCTGGTGGCAAATTTAGGTCTCCAAACTCTAGGACTTCAGGAGCCAACTCGTTAGATAAAGTAACTTGGGGTTTGAGTGTCCGATTTCTCCATGGTTCAGAGTGAGAAGGCTGGAAATGAGATGCAGCTTTTGACGTAGAACCACTGATAATTCCAAGAGTTTGGGGAATCACGGTTGACGGCCCATGTGGGAGCCACTAAGATTAGTGTGAGCGCGGTTTGCCGAAGCTTCCGAACCAGAAATGGAAGGAGAGGGAGAGTCTGAAAAGCGTAGGCAAATATCACTGGCCGATTCATCCAGAGGGCATTGCCTTTGGATAGAGGGTGTGGGAAACTGGTGGCGAAGTTTGGGCATTTTAAGTTGTCCACTGTGGAGAACAGATCTATTTGTGGGAATCCCCATTTTTAAAACTATGGATGGAGACTTGGGGATGAAGTTCCCACTCATGTACTTGTTGCCGCATCCTGCTAAGGAGGTCAGCAATGGTCTGAGATAGGTGTGACAGTTGCAGAGTGTCTCACCCCTGTTTTTGTGTGTAGAACATGTCTGTGCGGACTAATACAATTTTCCCTATGAGGAGAGACTGAAAAGCTTTCAGTGCTAGATACATAGCTAGGAGCTCTAGATAGTTCATGTGAAGACGTCTGTGCTTGTTGTGCCATTGACCCTAAAAATTGTTAAATTGTGGAGATGGGCACCTTAACCGGTGAGAGATGCATCTCCTGTTAGCACGATCTGTGGAACAGGGTCGAAGAAGGGATGCCCTTTTGATAAGTTTTGTGTGTTCTACCACTGCAGAAAACGATAAGCGTGGCTGTCTACCAACACTAGATCTGATAATTGACCCAGAGACTGATTGCACTGATGTGCTAAGCATTCTTGTAGGGGACGCATGTATAAATAATCTTGCATGTGGCACTATTGCAAAGCATGATGCCATCATTCCTAACAGTTGCACGACAGTCCTGACTGCTAAGTATTGGTTAGTGTGATACTGCAGTACCAGAGTTTGAATATTTCGAATTCTGGCTGGATTAGGAGAGGCTAGAGCTGTGTGAGTGTTTAGAGTCGGTTCTAGATAGGACTGCATCTGCGATGGCTGAAGATGAGACTTTTACGTATTAACCGTGGAACTCAATTGGTGGACAGGTCTAATGTGGAGTGTGTTGTAAACACTTTTGTTGTGTGCTGGCTTTGATGAGCCAAATGTCTAGATATGGGAGGAGATGAATTGGTTGTCTTCCGAGCAGAGCTGCCACTAATGCTAGACATTTTGTGAACACTCTGGGAGCAGTAGTTACTCCAAACTGAAGTACTTTGAACTGATAGTGTTTTCCTGCTATTGCAAATCTGAGATATTTGCGATGTTCTGGGTGAACTGGAATGTGAAAGTAAGCGTCAATCAATCAGAATACTTGCAAAGCGCGGTAATTACCCGTGAGAGTCTCAAGGCGCTGAGGGGAAGGGGTGCCGCTACTGCTTGATGAGCCAGGTCTTGAGGAGTCTTCTGAAGGCGAGTAGGTCTTGGGTCTGACGTAGGTGGGTAGGGAGGGTGTTCCAGGTCTTGGCGGCGAGGTAGGAGAAGGATCTGCCGCCGGAGGTTGTTCGTTGGATGTGGGGGACATCGGCGAGGGCGAGGCTTGCGGAACGGAGCTGGCGGGTCGGGGTGTAGAAGTGGAGTCTGCTGTTCAGGTAGGCTGGTCCGGCGTTGTGGAGTGCTTTGTGTGCGTGGGTAAGGAGCTTGAAGGTGATCCTCTGTCGACTGGGAGCCAGTATAGGTCTCTCAGGTGGGGGGTGATGTGGCTGCAGTGGGGGATGTTGAGGATCAGTCAGGCGGAGGCGTTTTGGATGCGTTTTAGACGTCGTAGGCGTTTGGCTGGGATTCCCGCGTAGAGAGCGTTGTCGTAGTCCAGTCTGCTGCTGACGAGGGCCTGTGTCACCGTTCTTCTTGTTTCGTTCGGGATCCACTTGTAGATCCTGAGGAGCATGCGGAGGGCATTGTAGCAGGAGGAGGAGACGGCGTTGACCTGTTAAGACATGGAGAGGGAGGAGTCGAGGATAAATCCTAGGTTGCGTGCATGGTCGGTGGGTGTCGGTGCTGTTCCCAGCGTCTTTTAAGTCTAGTGTGGACATAAAATCGCCTTGCTGTAGAAGTGGAAGCACTTGCTGAAGCGTAACCATATGGAAATGTTCTGACAGTATGCAGAGGTTTAACATCCTTGGGTCCAGAATTGGTCCTATGGAGCCGTCCTTTAAGGGGATTAGAAAGTACAGAGAGCAAACCACTGAACCTTGGTACTGGAATGAAACTGGTTCTATGGCTCCCTTTGTTAAAAGAGCTTGTACCTCTTGTTTGAGGAGCTGAAGGTGCTCGGACAAGAGTTTGTGAGTGCGAGGTGGAAAATTGGGAGGATTGCTGGCGAGTTCCAGGCAATAAGCATGTTGGATAATATCTAGTACCCATTTGTCTGAGGTTATGGATTGCCAAATGGGAACACATTGTTGAAGTCTTCCCCAGACAGGTGTTCAACGATTGGGGGGAAATGTAGGCAAGTCACTGCCTATTGGGGAAGGGGAGTTATACGTTGGCGTGCTCTTAACCCCCTTGAAATGGTTTCCTCTTTCTCCTCCTCTATGGAAACATCTGCAGGGAGAGGGCTGTGTGTTTGATTTATAGGAGGAAGCATCAGGGTACGAGGATGTACTTTTGGACCCTCCTCTATAAAATGAGCTGTGAAAAGAGCATCTGTTTGACGGGGACTGAAGCACACCCACGGACTTCACCGTGTCAGAGTCCTTTTTAATTTTTTCTAGGGCCTCATCTACTTGAGGTCCAAAGAGATGTTTATTAAAAGGGATATTTAAAATAGACTGCAGAACCTCAGGTTGAAAACCTAAAATTCTCGGGGCCTGTGGCTGGAGCCTCCGTTGGAACGGGAGGTTGCTCTGGAGGTGGCAAAAAGGGGTCAAAATGAAAGGTGTGTGTACATTATCAGAACGATGACTGGTTTGTAGGAACTGTGAGACTATGTCGTGCGATCGGGATGGGTGCGATCCGGGTGGGGGAGTTTGGGGACGGGGGGATGGGGTGTAGATTTGTTAAGTTTGATATTAATTTTGGACTCAAAACGATGCATAGTTTGCTAATTCTTTGATGCTGTGTATTTGATTAGTAGTTAACTCCGGAGTGCGGGGTGCTGCGCTATGTGTGCAATCTATCAATAAAAAGTTGTTTAAAAAAAAAAAAACATTCTAAGCCAAGCATGTTGTCTTAGGAGAATGCTGATGTTCATTCCCCTTTGTGCAGTGTCGGCAGCATCTAAAGCATATCAAAGGGAGGAATTTGATATTAGTTTGCCTTCTTGTACTAACTCCAGAGCTTTCTTCTTGTGCTCTTCTCATCTCATCCCAGTGTGCCCTGTCATACCTAGCTAGTAGGCCGTGAGTGTTGGCAATACGCCATTGGTTAGCGGCTTGGGCAGCCACCCTTTTACCAGTTGCATCGATCACCACTCTGACTGGGGACTGGGCATCTGCAGAGGTCTGAGTTTACTCTCTTACGAGCATTAGACTACTAGTGATTCTAAATGCAACTTCTCCTCAATAAAAATGGGATCAGATTGTGGGGGGGGGGGGGGTTATTTTTTGTCAACCCTAGGTGTTAGGATACGGGCACGGTACGGGGTCCTTAAATATTTCATCAGCAGGTCTCATCATGTCCATTAGCATAGGAAGACTCAGACTTGTCCTATGTGTAGACCCTAGCGTCTCAAATAAAAAGTTTTCTTCCCAAGACTCTTTGTAAAATGTAACCCAATGATAAGCTGCTGCTCTTGCAATCAGCTCTTGATAAGCTACATTATCATCTGGAGGTAATGGCTTCACAGGCTATAAATCTGGATCATTATCCATGGGTGGAGCAATATTATAGTCATCCCATGGATCTACTGGTAAATGACTATTGTCATTGTAATCATCATCATCCCCTATATCAGGCTGTGTATGAGGAGACCCTATGGTGTTATGTGTAGAGGATCTGAGCCTGGAAATTGTGGTAGTGGTGAAGATGGCAGAGGTGGAGGGGATTGCAGATTAGTATGAACAGGACTTGTTGCTATGTCCTTCTTTTTCTTAAGAGGAATTTTATAAGTAGTGTCTTCTGAACTAGATTTCCTTTTGGAAGGTAGTTCTGCCAAAATAGATCCAGTATCTGGATTGATGTAGATTGGATTCTGATTAGGTTCTTATCTCTCTTTCATAAGGTACTGGATCGGTTCTGGAGACTCTGAAAGGCCCTCGTTCAGATTTCGGCAGAAGGTTTCAGTTCCGAACCAGAATTGTCTTTCGGGGCAAGAGGTTTTGGTTCTGAAGACTGTTTTTGTTGACTCGATCCAGAGTTAGAAGGATTGACTGATTGTTTCGGTGTTGGGCCAAAGGCTGAGGCATCGGAAACATCGTCTTGGTTCAAACCAGGGCCCAAAAGCAGAAGCCTTATGTTTGGTCGAAGAGAGTTTGTGAGATAAAGGGTCTTTAGTACACCCCCTCCTGTACAAGTGGCACGTCTTCAGACTCCAGCTATATGTCAGTTTCTGGGAAAGAAAAGGCTTCTTCCTCTTCCGACGCTTCGACCTCATGTTCGGATTCTTCTCCGAAGATATTTGGTATTTGTTAGATGCTTTGTCGCTGCATTTCTCTTTGTCGAGCCAGACGATCCCGCAGATTCTTTTCGATCGGAACGACCGACAAGCCTCACAATCTTCTTCCTTGTGCTCCAGTGAGAGGCACAAGTTACAGACTTTATGTAGGTCGGTGCAAGGGTACTTGGAGTGGTACCGAGGACAAAGTTGAAACGGAGTCCGTTCCATCGCAGAAGGCTGGACAGACGTGGTTAGGCCCGTAGGCCGCCCACAATGTTTTCGACCGAAGATGGAGAGCTTCCCGAGCGATTTGATACTCGGAGAATATGGAAAGGAGTACGATAACAATAATGTCATGGGTACAGTGGATTGCGCACCAAGGGGAACTCGAAAGATGGTTTCGTACCGGAGCACAGCAATACACGTCCGAACCAGATGGGAGAAAGAAAACAATCTAATAGAGTCGATGCACATGCGAACTATCACCGAAAGGAGGGGTCACCTTACCTCGTGACTGGAAAAGACTTCTTCAGAAAAAAACATTTTGAAAACATCCGGACCAAACACTAGATGGCAGGAGTATGAAAAGCATGTGTATCTACAGCACACATGCCTCAAACAAAATATTTCTTATTCTTCCACACAATCAATCTTTCTAATTAGAGTCTCACATGCAGTGATTGTTTGTAGAATCAGGCTACATATAGTCTATAATCTAGTAAGTATATTAATTCAAACCCTTTTCCTGCCATAAATGCAAGAACAATATTTAATAAGGATTACATTCCTTCCATTCTATGTTCACTACTAGAATTCCCAGGGAGTTCAGTTTAGTATTTTCAAAGAATTAATCGGGACAGAACTCAAGTGACCAGATGAACTCCTTGCAATTTCAGAAAATGCTTTTATTATTCACACTATGAAATAACGAAAGCTAAGAATGCTACTACTGCATAATACATGATAGATGCACTGGTTGAAATGATGAAGACAGAAGTATTTGACATCCAACCCTAACCCATTAGAAGTTGAAGTATTATTACTATTGCATATTACCTCATTTGTGACCTTTGCGCCAAACAACCAGCCGGCACCTCTTGGACTTATTGCCCAGGTATCAACATCCTCAGGATCAGACCACACAAGGTCACAAAATGCTCCTTTGTGAGGAATTTCTTGATTGCGTTCAATCGTTCGGATCTGGTCGAGCGTCTTGATGTCTGGTGATAAACCTCCGTGCACACACAGTATCTGCTCATCTATTAACTAAAGAAAGTATAATGTTATTGCAAATTGCTAAATAGACCAAGTAGGAGTCATTCATTTCAGACTGCTAAACGACAGAGAGACAGACAGACAGACAGACAGACATATAGATAGATAGATAGGGCAAACGGTAATAGGTAGTTAGGAAGAGCATTATTGTTTTGCCAATAACTTTGGCGCCGCTTGAGGAATCTTTACAAAATTTTCAAAACTTTTATTTTAGTCGGTTCAGCTGTTATGTTGAAAGTTTCGGTGTAATCCATCAAGCGGGGACTGAGAAAAAAAAAGGGGGGGGGGGGGGGGGTCTCAAAACAAATTTTCCCCATGCATTTTCCCAATAGGGATTTAGAACACAACTACAGCCCGAACCGCTGAAAGAAATTACACCAAATGTTGCACAAAGCTAGATGTTGGTCCAGAAAGCATGTTTTTTGTGGTTTGCTGTAAATTCATTCAGTAGTTTTAGAGATATTTAAGGTTAAAAATATAGATCTCGGATCCACAGTACCCGTGCTGAAACAGGATTGCTGCCAACACTTCAACCAGGAAGTGTTGGCAGCTATCTTGTGACTCAGCTTGAAGCCCCCCCCCGCCCTCCCCACCCCCTTGAGGGTTAAAAGCATTTTTTTTAATTCTATTTTGCCGCTAATTTGCATGTGGAAATTGAAGAGAAAATTTGAAGCGCGGTCTCTTACACTTCGTTACTAATTGGCCCCCGGTTGGCCCAGGTCCCAGGGGTATTTTAATAAAGTAGGGGTGGAGGGGCACCAGGGACACCCTCCTGGGGTTTATTGTTGGCCGGGGGGGATCAGAGCCTCCCCGATAATTTTTTTATCATAAATAGGGGGGGGGGGGGGGGATGTTTGGGGGGTGGGTGTGGGTGGGGGAGCGGCTCTTGGGAAACCACCCAACCAGTTCCGGGGACCGGTACCTCCCTGGGGCTTTCATTTAAATTAATGTGGGGGGCAGGACACCCCTCCTCCCAATGCAGCCTCAGGGACCGCCACCTCGCTTGTGCTTTTGTAAAATTTAAACGCGGGGTACCTGTGGAATCCCTCACCCTCACAGCCCTGCGGACCACCACCTCCTCGAGTTGGATTGTAAAAAAGGAGGGGGGCCGCATGGCCTCACTCCTGGGGTCATAAATGGCCCTAGGGACTGCCACCCCCCAGGCTGGCTCCTGGTATGTCCCAGGGTGCCCACCCCGGGACATAGCTTTTGCTATGGCTTGGGCAGGAGCTTTATAGCTCCCACCAAGCCATAGCAAACTGTGCTCTGCTTCTAGCAAGCGAGAGCATTAAAAATACTCTTGCTTGCTAGAAGTAGAGCACAGAGGAAGGGGCAGGTTTCAATGTGTAAAAGCAATGATGGCGCGAGCAGCAGGGGTGGAGCAGTCAGCGACCGCTCGGGCTTTCAGGCTGCTCTTATGGTCCTCGACAAAAGTAATGGGGTGCCTGGGTGGGACCAAGGCACCCAGAAGAGAGCCTGACCCCAGGGGATGAAATCAGACCAGGAGGGACCCACCTTCCTTAATTAAAAATAAATAAAAAGGCAGGGCCTCGAGTATAGGGTCCCCGGGCCTGAAAATGGGCCGGGGAGGGGGGCGGCCCTCACCTCCCTTAACCCCTTTGCAGCAGGGGTGATTACCCCGCTGTGCTGGGGGCGCGCACAGCGCCCCCGTGCACATGACGAGCTCAGCTCATCATGAGGCACAGTGCTCGTGTGCTCATGACAAGCTGAGCTCGTCATGACAACACCCATTTCTGTGGAACGTTCAACACAGCAGCGGAATTATCCCCGCGTGTGATCGTTCCACGGTGTAGGAAGGTGGATATCTGACTATATGGTTACCCCAACTTTTTGCCTAGTGTTTAGCTGGTTTTCGACTTAGTTGGCCTGGGATCCTGCTAATCAGGGCCCCAGGCTATCATCTCTCACTGTAAAATGGACTCCATGTACTTTAGGTACATCTCCAATTGGACATTGGGTCTCCTTATGAGCCCCTGTATAGTGTACCATAGGTACCCAGGGCATAGGTGCAGCCAAGGTCTACCAGGGGCTGCAGCATGTATTATGCCACCACTGGCTGGCCATCCAAATTGAAACAACTGGCTGATCATTCAGCTGGGGCAAGGTGGTGTAATCACCCTTTGCTTTAGATATAGTATACCTATATCTAATCTTATATATAGACACATATACACCTATAAGTCACTCCTATGGCAGGCCTAAACAATCCTGGAGGCAGAGTGCTTTGTTTTATGTGAGATGGTGCTCTAGCATGAGCTGAGCCTGTCTGCAGCTTTCGGAACCATGTCCTTATAGCTGTTCTATGATATAGCCATACCATATAATCTTAAATGCATTATAATCCTTGCGGTTAATGCTAACTTTGGTTTGGCTTTATCAAAACATGTCATGTAAGGTGTCATACGCTTTGGAATACTATCCCCTTGCCAGTTCTGGCGACGGGGGTAGCATTCCACCCTTCTAGAGGGAGAAGACATGTTGTTCCTGTTAATCCCGGTTAAAGTTAAGAGCCTCAGCATCACAAAATGGATGCTGCTGCCACAGGCACAAGTCTGACCTCCTGCTGCTGGGAGTCCTTCCAGCGAGGGAGGCTTGGACAATAGGTTCCCTGTCTTGGGAGGCGCTAGCACCACCCCAGACAGGCCATAGTGTTTTGGGGCAGGGAGGGCTGAATGAAATGAGACACTGCCTGGGGCACACAAGGTGCTCCATGCATAGTCTGGTTGAAACCAGTTGCTGGGGCACTTCAGCCCCAGCTCTGGCGCGAAACTGGACAAAGGGAAAGGGGTGTAACCATCCCCTTCCCTGGTCCCACCAATAGGAGTGACATAGCAGGTAATCCAGCCCCTTTGACTAGTATATAGGTAGGAGCTGAGTCAAGAGACTTTCGATTTATCCTGAACTGAAACCTGAAAGGAAACTCTGGACCTTCGAAATTCTACTGCAACTAGAAGACTGAAGAATCTCCCTTGTGGTCAAGGAGTGACCACCCTGTGCAAACAGGCACCAACCAGCGATCTGCGGTTTGCTTTGTTGACGCTACCGCACGAGCCAGAGCACAGAGCCTGACAAGAACAAGACTTCCAGACTTCCTTGAGCCCGATCCACAGCCACAGCAAAGCTGAGACCCGTGGAGGCGACGAGAGACGTAGGACCGGCCATCTTGAAAAACCTGCTCATTGCTACTTGTGCAGATTCTGAGGCACCCTCGAAGTTGTGCATTGGGGATTGAGAAGCCCCAGCCCCGAGCACCTTCTACACAGACGCACAGCCCTCCACACTCCACGGGTGCCGCGTGGGGCCTGCTAGTGTTTTTGTGCTCGAAGCGTCTGTCGAGTCACTCGCCCGTTGGCTAGTGGCCTCTGTGACGACAAACCTTTAAATCTACACCACTGGCCTGGTTGCTCCAGGTTGGCCCCTGCTTCCCTGAAAAGGAGAAGCCCCCCCTGACCTTGCTGGTCTGCGACAGAAGCCATCTTAGATTCCTGCGTGGGTTGCCTTAGCCAAGGCTTGTTGACTCCAATCCGAAAGCCGACAACTAGATCCTTCGTGGGACAGTCCGTATCCAGCTCCTGGTCATCGTTGACGTCCCCTGGTCCACTTGGCTGCAGAGACAAGCGTCACGACATCACCTGATTGCTTCACGACATCGCCGGGTTCCTTCCTGGTCACTGGCTAGTGACCCAGACTCTGTCCCCTCTGCTTTCAGGTACTCTTCATCCTCGATTCGCCCTTGGATCCAACCAGACACTTCTCTCCTGGTCTCCTGCAGCATCTTTTCACAGGTTTCCATAGGATTCAGTGAAGAAACCAGACACTTTGACACCCATGCTCCCGGCTCCTGTGGGTGAGGTAGCGCGAGTACTCCGGTGCTCCTGTGGGTATTGACTATCCTAGTGTCCTAGTTTTCAGTAGCTTTCTCCTAGTCCATCCGGAAGTGTCCTACATCAACTAGTTTCTAATTCTTTCGTTCCCATTGTATCCCTATGAGAACCCGTGTGTGTGTTTAGACACTGCACACACTTCCTGTGGGCCTCCTGCTTCCTAACCTTTGGTAGTTCAGTGAAGCCCCAGCGATTCCCTAGGCATATTCCTTGTTTGTGACGTGGTTCTTATACCACTATTTTAATATATGGTTTGCAACACCCCTAGGGCTCGACTGTATCTTGTGCAACTTATTGTATGATAATTAAGTATCTTGTTATGTGCTTGTGCCTCTGACCTCAAACAGTTCAGAGGGGTTGTGTTAGTAATAAATACATATATATTTTATATATAACCTGTGTGGTGTCCTTTCATTTGGTATTCAAGGGGTTACATATGGTGAAACAGCTGGCTTCACATGCTCTCTGAAGTTTTAGCCTAAGACGACTTTGTCCACGCAATTGCTGAGAGGACTTCAAAGGCCATGCCTCCTTTCTCCACCACTCTGCAAAGAGCTCCCTGGTGCACTGCTGATTGAAGGATTTAGTCCCCTTGGTTATAGAGTGTCCTTAGGGGCCAACAAGCCCTCCTGTTTCGCCAGTAAGTCTCACACAGCGGAATTGCTGAGAGGTCTTCGGAAACCATGCCTCATTATCCGCCACTATGCAAACGCGCCTCATGGCACTGGTTGGGGGATGAAGTCCTCTTGGATACTGCAGGTTCTAGGGGGACCAGAACCCCTCCTATTCCCCCAGTAAGTCCAACACAGCAGGATTCCTCAGAGCTGGTCGGAGGCCTCGCCCCTTTTCTCAACCAATCTGCAAACGTGACTATTTAAAAAACCATAGAAATTCACTTTAAACATTTTTTTACAGGGTCTTTCTAGTTGGGATAAAGAAAAAGAATAAAATTACATTCACTGAAAAAAACCAAAAGTTTACATGAACGTTATGATTAGGCTCAGATTTCACTCGTACATACAAAACCAGTCAAATTCAGCAGTTCTAGTTACCTGGGCTAACTATAACTGCTTATTACATCACTCATGACATGGTCAGTGACATAACTAATGAAAGAATGCACAGAACCACTCACACACCCTCACTTCTTCATAGTCATTCACTCACTCGTATAGCCACTCACACAATCATTCGCTCACCCATACAGCTACTCATACAACCAGTCACTCACCTACACAGCCACTCACTCGTCTATACAGCCACTCACACCGCCATACACCTACTCACATACCCACTTATTCACCTACACAATCACTCGCGCACATCCACTCACTCAGCCATACAGCCTCTCAACACAGCCACTCAGCATACAAGCTCTCCCACACACCCACTTTGATGCAAGCACTTATACATCCGCTCACTCACACACACACACACACACAGCAACTCATACACCAACTCAACCAAACACCCACCCACTCACCCATAGAGCCACTCACACCACCACTCACCTATACAGCCACTGACACACCCACTTACTCACCCAGTCACCTAGTCACATAGAATCTCACCCACACAAAAGCTACTCACACACCCATACAGCCACTCACACACCCATACACCCAAGGATATATAGTCACATAGCAACTCACTTAGTATGTTAGAAATAGTATCTCAGTAGTAGTGCACCTAGTATACTAATTTAACTTTTGTAAGTAAGTTTGTATACATATTTAACACCCATACTCTTACAAATGACTTAAACTCACTGGATGATGTTATCAGTGAGGTCACGGACCATGTCATGCGTGATGTAATATGTGAGTGCCTAAGCAGTGCATTGGGGAGGAGTTTGTTATAGTTTGCTCAAGTACCTATAACTGCTGAATATCACTTGTTTTGTATGAGTGAATTCTGTGCTAAACTAGAACGTCCCTGTAACCTTTGTTTTTTTTCTGTGAATTTCTCAGGATTTTTGAAATTTTATTCCCTAACTATAATGACCTGTAACCTTTGGCTTTTCAAAGTGAAAATATATATATGTATATATACATACACACAATTATATATGTGTGTGTGCGTGTGGGGGGGATTTAGCTGAAAGGTACACAAAAAAGCATGTGGTAAAGGCAAAAATACAGTCAGTGAGAGTTTGGATGGGAGCTGGATCCTGAGACTAAGAGTGCACAGTTATTGCGTTGAAATTTTGTGTTCTTTAAAATGAGGTGAGTTTTCTGCTGTTCCCTAAACTGGAAAGGGGTTGGGGACAGTCCTGTGGGATACAAGTATACTGATTAACATCGTAGGTGCATACACGGAAAAAGCCATTTGCTTGGTCTTTTTTTTTTTTGCACTTCTTTGACCCCAATTTGAAACGGTCCTTGTTGCAGCAGTCCTTAGAGCCACTAAAGGTTGGGTGAATGCCAATTATGATGGTTTTGTAGAAGATGCATGTGGTTTTGAAGAGTGTGGATCAACAACTGTAATTATATAGTTAATACTCTGAATACCTTTAACAGAAATGCTAATAAAGTTTTTTACTGAATATATTGCTGCTGCCTTGAAGTGCACTTATAATACATGTGGTACATGTAATTGTAATGTATAGTGCATACACTACACTCCAATAGTGATTTTTAAAACAACCATATAGATTACAAAGGATGCTGGTGGTAGACAAGTTTTAGTAGTGGTGAGGTGGCAACAATTAATTTCTGGAATCCACGGACCATATCCAAAATTTTACGCTATAGAAAAGGAGCAACAGAGGATTGTCACTATTCTTTGGTTTTCTTAGATGTGCTCTTGATTTAGCAGAATACAGACAGAAAACAAATGTTTAAAATAGGTGTGCTTTTTGTAATAGTTAAACACTCAGTCAGCTGTTCCACATTTACCCACATTTAGCTAGAATGGTTAAGTTAATTTTAAATCCACTTTTTGAATTCATTGGGTTTGATGCCAACAGTTAGATACTAACTGCACTCCTATCTTTAAAAAATGTACTGTGAACTTCACAAGTGATTTTTGCAGACTTGACCACCCATCAGGCCAACTTCCAGAGAAGGGGTCAGGTACATCAGGGACTGAGGCCAAGTCAATTTCAAATGTGAAGTACCAAGGTAAATTGAAGAAACATTTCAGAGACCTTTGCAAAAGAAAACAACTTCAAATGAAATAGTAGAAGACCGAATGGATAGACTAATACCAGTTGGCATGAATGGACAATAAAGTGTAACTAGACAAGTGCCACAGAAAATAGAACATACAGTAAAAACAGACTTTGCAAAACACAGTAAATTACAGAGAGAAAGGGCTTAATAAAGCCCACTAAGTCTGGTGAGTATATGGAATAAAGGAAAATGTACTTACAGCTGCTACTGTGAGCATATCGAACACTTTTGTGCAGTACCGCCATGCATTTGCATTTCCATATTTCGTTTGGCATTCATCTAGTAAGTAAATTAAATTAATCTTTATTCGGATGCGGTCACAGCCATAAAAGAAAAAATCATGGTACAAAATACATTCATTACAATTCCCTAAATAGTTAAAAATAAAGACTCATGATTACATTTGGCTAAAAACAAAATAAAGGAAAATAAGACCACACCACGACCAACCGGGTCTTGATTGTCTTGATCAATAGGCAGCCCCGCTGGACGTTTGGGACTACAAAAAGGGTATGTTCGTTGGGCAGGAGCTACACGTACTTAAGCGCCACTTGGGCTTGCCTGAACTTTAAAGATTTTAAAAAGGGTTGGAGAAACTGCCTCCTAGGGTGACTAAAATATTTACATAAAAATACAAAATGGAGAGCTAGAATCGCAGCCACAGGGACCGCTCAAGTTAATTGAAGAACACCAAGTTTTAATATTTAATTTATACAGAGTTTGCAACACCAACTTTTGAAAAACTTTGGTTGAGGATCTGGAAAACTACATTGCTATAGAAAAATAAAAGCATCGTGAGATACGGATGCTACGTTTGAAGTATTCTGGGAAAACACTGCAAAATACCATCAAAAAGAGCAATAAAATGAATCTGCTAAAGCATAACCCATTGAACAAAGCCTAGATAATAAATTCTCTATTTGCCATATCGCAAATTAATAGAGTAGTAAATGGGCACATTTGCAGTCCAATAATAAGCCTGGATTTTGTAAAACAATCGAAAAGCATTGTGCTAAGCTAGAACAAACCAGCAAAATGTAAAAAGAAAAAAAAGTAAATTTCTAATAAGGTCTCGTAAAATGAAACAGCCAAAAAATAAAATGTGCTCACAAAGGACATACTTCCACTACTATGACCACATTCAAAGTAGCAGAAAAAAAGATGAGCTACATTAGGATTGGTTTATGATATGCGATACAAAAAGTCTTTAAAAATAGGAAAAGGGTTAACCCAATCACACTGTCGTTCAATTTCTCTTTTAGGCAGCCAAGCAAACCGTTTGCCACTGCTGTAGAGGGTTGTCCAGGTTTGGTGTTCATTGACATACAGATTGCATTTAATGCAGTCAACAGAAACAGTTTGTGGCTTACTTGGCACGCCAGAGAAATTGATCGCAAAAAGGTACAAACTGCCTAATGCTGTTGTATAATGGAAACACAGCATGAACCAGAGTTCGCATGATCCAGAGTTTTTTTGTTTTTTAATCTTTATTTTCAAATTTTCTGTCACAGCGATCAACTAAAATGAGTGGTCAACTGCTTAAGAACATATCACGTAGCAATCATCACATGTAAACATTTTGACCAATAGGACTTGGATACAACAGTAAAAAGATATCACAGCAATTGTACAGATTGTCACTTTACCCTTAGTCTGCCGTCTTTTTGTTTTTACCTCCCTGGGCTATGTTGCCTCACCCCTGTACAACATCACTCCACAGATACCAAAAACCAGCTGCGCAATATGGAGTTGATATCCTAGATGCGCATCTAAGTAGAAGGTAGTGTAATGGTTGGAGTCGTGTCCCCTCACCTCACTCCTTGTGGAACTAAGCAGATTGCTACTTGGGATGCGGCGGCTTGACACATGGTTTCAATATATGCCTTATATGGACCCCAAATGTCCGTAGGACGTGATGAACTAGGTATAAGGGATAGCGTAGATCTTACAGTTAAAATTGCAGTAAGCCAAACTTCGCAACCACCCCTGCAGGGTTGGGGCAGAGCGCTGGCCCCATAACAGTGCTATTTCCCGCTTAGCTAACAGGAAACGGCAGCAAACCTCCTGATTATTTAAGGGAAATATACAGTGTATCCCAGTAGTGCTACCTCTGACATGGGGAATAAGTGTTATGGTTATCATGACATCCAGTGTATTATGCATTTGTTCCCAATAAGTCTGTAGCTTGGGACTAGCATGATCCAGAGTTAGCATGTGCCAGAGTTAGCATGTATAAATTCGTGAAGAAAGGTTCACAAGTGCATTCCGTTTTTTATGTATTTTTTCCCATAGATTATCCTTGTTTTGAATTAGTAGCGTGCAGCCAGACCGTGGTATGCCCAGGAACCACGTATTTGAAAATACTGATGGAAGGTTGAAGGATACATCGGATCCAACACTGGGACACACTGCATAATCCAAAGTGTGCAAAAATTACACCAAATTAATCCAAATGGTAATCCATTTAACCTAAAGGCTCAACCTAAATAATATCAAAGTCATCAAGTATACTACTATACCAGGGGTCATCATATTTGGTATGTATGTTTAAATAGATCTCGTGGTTAAGTAGAGACATATTTAAACATTGACAGTTTAATAGAATTGTGAAAAATCTGAGGGGGGGCCCGATTAACTTGAATTCTTTACTGGAGGGGCAGCATTAAAAAGTTTGAAGACCACTGTACTATACAGACATGTATTCAGATATCATACTTCGCATGCAGAGCGTATATTAAGAAATAACTCCAAAGCTACAGGCAGACATTTCTTTACCAGGTTAGCACTAAAACAGTATCCACTATTCACCATTTAAAGAAACTAAAGAAACAATTGAGTCCAAGGCATCAGCAATTTGGCCTCGTGGTTTGGCAAGAACTGAATATATTGTGAACATCATGCTGTTTTACAATGAACCTAGGAGGCCTTTGTTAATTACATTAACACCAATAAGAGAACTGGCTTCATGGATTCTAAGACAGTGATTCATTTTTTCACCCCCTCCGATGCGGATGTACTCTGAACATGCAAACCTCTTCAGGCATGGACCAACTTTTAAAAAGATGGGCAATGACCCATATAAGACCTTGTGTGTTCAATTTTATTTAGCTAAAGATTTCTGTAGAATGAATATCCTTTTAGAGATGCTTGGGAATGGTTAGCCATCTTTTGTAAATGGGAAACTGCTAAAGTCGGGTGCATTAGTGCTGAGTGGATTCATTAGCACCTTGGGTGCTCATGACGAGGTCAGCTCGTCATGAGCTATGGCGTTCAGGTGCTCATGACGAGCTGAGCTCGTCATGACCGTGCCCGTTCCGTGGAACGCTCGCACGCTGGGCTGATTACCCTGTGGCCATGACGAGCTCAGCTCGTCATGAGCACTGGTGCGCCGTAGCTCATGACAAGCTGACCTCGTCATGAGCACCGGGGCACTGTACGCGCCCCTCAGCACAGCGGGGGAAACAGCCCCGCACGAAAGGGGTTAATGTTGTTCATTCATCAACTCAGATTGTTTGCTTTGAAAAATGGACAAGAACGTACCACGTTCTACAAAAACTGAAGACAAAATAATTAGAAGGTTGATTTTTAGATGTAGTGACAATGAACAGCAAAATACATTTTTTATATACAGCTTATTTAACAGTTTTGTAAGTGGGAGTACCTATTGAGCGAGTACAACTCATCTGTGCTGGTCAGTGATGCCATTTGATGTTTTTAACCTGCTTTTACTGAAATAATTGCATGAGGAATAAGTGGGTCATCATGACACCCAGTGTGTTATGCATTTGTTCCCAATAAGTCTGTAGTTTGGGACTAGCATGATCCAGAGTTAGCATGTGCCAGAGTTAGCATGTAGCATGCCACCGAAAAGGTCCTCAGGGACCGAAGGGTCTGCATATCAGACAAACATTCTAGAAAACGGTTTTCACACCCTGGGTAAATAGCCTCTGGGCAGCCCAAAACACTACTAATTAACAAGTCTTAACTGGAATGAAATGAGCTCCAAAACTTTGATTGTGTACTTGTAGATGGGAAAATAAACTAAAAAAAATGCACTTTTTTCAAACCAGAATAATACATTATGAAGCTGATAATTTACTTTGCTCAATAGGACTGCAGAAATGAATGCAAATGCAAAAATCAAAAACTGTCGCTTGACACCAAGGTTTAAACCGGTATTTCTTCATTTAGGCATAAACCAATGTAAAAAAGCCATAACCACGTGCCTTAAAAGAATAAATGTACAGCTCTCGGACAGGTTTGGGAAATTGCTCAGCGAAGTTTACAAGATAATGAACATGACTACGGTGGGCGGTTAAAGTTGCAGGTTGTTTTCGCCTCCTCAAATTTAGCCCATGTACAGTTGATGATTGGTGTAGCGGCTTATGGCATGGCACAGTGCATTTGATTAACTGGCCTGAGATTTTGTAACACCATGCTGGCAGACCAAATTACAGATTTATGGGGCCTTTTCAATATTTGGCTATGTCTAGTGCATGACAAGTTATGTAGGCTCCCTGATATCATATTATGTACTATGAGCTCGTCTGGAAAATGCTATCCAAACACTTGTGTATGCTGCTAACTCACAATGCACTTTATCACTTTGTCTTTTGGTCTGGTGTCCGGTGATCTAGGCTTTCGGAACAAAAGAATAACAATTGGTGATTATTTATGAAATCCCCAAATCTATGAACCAACGATTTCATGGTGTCACTGGACACATCTCCTCTCTTGTCAATTTAGTAAATGTTAGAACTTTTGTACGTTTTTAATGTACAACGGAATTTGTCCTGTTGCTCTTAACTGTCGCTGTGGAATGTCAAAATTGGTTGAACAATACTCTACTAACTAAAAGTTAGTCATAGTGGGATTCTCATATTGAATGGAAAAATAGAAAGACAATGCCTTTCATCTTGCATAGGTCTCTGCATATGTAATTTTATTAGTGTAGAAGTAGTTGCCAGACGGTTGTACGATATTGTGCAAAATAAAGGGCAATCGTATGCTTTGAAGTGATCATTTACAATTCCATTCTTTTTCAGACTATTTTAAATTTCTCTTGATATATTTTTATGTTCGTAAATAACTGGGAACAATACATTTTTACTTACTTACATAATGACATTACAGCAAGCTTTGAAAGATACAGGATTATAACCCTCACACCACCCCCCAGAAAAGGGATCACCCCCTGCGGCATCAAGTGTAGGAAACCTACTTCATGTTACTAACCACCCATCTGTGGGATTGGATGCTAGACGCACCAGATTGTTGTTCTTCCTTTTCCTAGACCTTTGAAAATCCCCAGTGAATTCTTTTTTCATGCCAGATGGCGAGACGCCAGGCATAGTGTTGCATGCAGAGACGCTGTGTTGTAGCTTTTCAAATGGGCATACGTGATGTTTAGTAATCCTACTGCGCAGTTGATTAAACTCAATAAAGAAATGCTGGAAAACAAAATTATACCAGAGCAAGCACAGACATGTGTGGTGACTGGGCATAATTGGAAACCCTTTCGCATAATTTAACCACACAATGACAAACAACCTGTATGAACCAATAACAATCAGAGTATAACTGGATTAATAAGGAACAGCAAATATCAGAAATAATGAAAAGAAAACTCTTACCATAGAACCCATAAACTTGGGTTATCTGTCTACTCTCGTGATTCCCTCTTAAGAGCGTTATACGATCAGGCCACTTAGCCTTCAGTGCAAGAAGATATGTGAAGGTTTCAAGGCTGTAATAACCTCGGTCTACGAAATCCCCCTAGACAAATAAAATAATAAAAACACCTCAAAATAAGAATTCAAGAATATAGCACAATTTAAATTTAATACTTAAAATGTTAGATACAATTATCGTTACAGCAATACCACTAACTCCAAGTGCCACTGTGAATAACAGGATTTTCTCTTTCTACAGTGTGTGCTTGGCCCATTTAAGAGGCAGAAGTATTTTACTATTAAGAATGCAAATAAAACGACTTTAGGACAAGTAAACCGTGATGTAGTCTAGCATGCCCAACAGAATGATATGGGTCTGGAGAAAGCGAACCCGGTATGCCTTTGATGTCCGATATTAACATACCTTGGGTGCTTCATGCTACCTTTGAGTCATTCGGAACAGCTAAAGTGGTTTTGGAAACCATCATGAAATGTCTAAGAAATTCAAGTTCAAGAGATGGATACAAATGCAGCAAAAAAAAAAAAAAGGAATTTTGCTTTAAGAAGAATAGATGGGCTGAATGTTTCTAAAACGCCAATTCCGACACAGGTTTAACAGTGCACTGAGGATTAGAAAGGCAGGTTTCCACTTCAGACTGTGATATAGTCTTAATTCAGCAGATGAGGCTACTGATGTTTTTACTGCAACTCAGATTTTTGTTGTTTGGAAGTGGAGGGAACGTGGTCTATCAAATCCTCCTGGTACAGGTGGAGTTGTAATAAATGATTAAACTGTCAATGAGGTTATACAGCCTTTTCTTTTAAACAATTGGATCGTTAACATGACAGATGTCACAAGTAGCTTCAGAATACAGGAATAAAATGACAAAAAACAAAAAGCAATAGAGAGCAGACTTGTTCTTCCTCAATGCATAAAGTGGCTTGTTCTCCATCATAGGAATCTTTGCTGATTTCATGTCATGGGTGATCACTACATATTGCAGCCTCTACCTCGGAACCCAGGACACATACTACAAGAGAAATCTTTCTTAAAAACACATTTCAAATGTATAACTTAATCATGACTATCTTACGGATACATTTGTTTTATTTTTGTCATAGTATTTAAGTGAAAAAAATAACAAACAAACCATAAAATATTTTATAAATGGATTTTAGAAAACAGAAAATAAGTTCTCTTTGATAATATTA
Source organism: Lissotriton vulgaris (assembly GCF_964263255.1). NCBI lineage: Eukaryota > Metazoa > Chordata > Amphibia > Caudata > Salamandridae > Lissotriton > Lissotriton vulgaris. Next base: position 1,969,079,476 of record NC_141693.1, read on the forward strand.
AAAATTCAAAATAAATTAGAAGAAACACATACAAGCTTTCAAATGTAAAGTCTTTAATTCCATCGGAGTTCAGATTCCCAGCGAAGAAAAAGGATTGATCATGAATTCAACAAACATTTCTATGATGGAGAACCAAGATTACAACTAACTTTCTAACTTCATTGGTTCTGAGCTGATATTCATGAAACTGAAAAGAAAACCAATCACAATCCTCAACAAGCATTAGAAATGCAATCGGGCTCGGATTTATTTGAGTTTGAGCTAAAATGGCATTGTAAATGCCAATGTCTTTTCGCCATGTGTTATGGAGTGTGTGCATGTGGTGTGTAGTGGAATTATGTGGGTTGGATTGTAATTTTACCAATGGTGGCATGCTGTGTTTTATATGAATATGTTTAAAAGTAAAGTGTACCATACTGCGATTGCTTGGTGGAAAAGTGCACTGCCGGCTGGAGGTGTGTGTGCCTGGTGGAAGGGTGCACTGACGGCTGGTGGGTGTGTGCTTGGTAAAAGCGTGCACAGATGGCTGATAGTTGTTGGTGTTTGTGCATGGTGAAAGCATTCATTGACGGCTGGGGGTGTGTTGTTCTGTGTGTTGTTTTCTGTGTACTGGTGAGTGTGTGGCGGTGAGTCTGTGGGGGTGAGCCTGGGGAGTGAGTGTGGTGGTGAGTGTGTTGTGTTGAGTGGTGACGAGTGTGTGGTGTTGAGAGACTGAGGTGTGTGGTTTGTGTGTGTGTTATGTGTGCGTTATGTGTGTGTGGTGTGTGTATGCGGTGTATGGGTCTATGGTGTGTGTGTGTGGTATGTGTGTGTGGTGTATGTGTGTGTGGTGTTTTCTGCTCAATCACACACTGTCCCTACACATTCACACACTGCTCACCCGCACACTCCCAAGGTCACCCTGCATAGTCACACACTGTTTATTCTGCACCTGCACTCACCGCCACCCTGCACTCACCGCCACCCTGCACTCACCGCCACCCTGCACTCACCGCCACCCTGCACTCACCGCCACTCAGATTTCATATTGCCGAATTGTTAATAAGGATGTGAATGTGAACTAATAATAATGATAAGGTATAAAACGCATAGTCAAGCAAACACATTGGCACCAAGGGCATGCTAATACCTCACGAACACAACTAGAAAAGTTTACTTTCAGGAAATTGTGCTACGAGGCCAACTGAGGAGTTCGTTGTGTTACACAAAAGTACCAAGGACATCTGGTTTGTTAACATTAGCAGAGCCCGAGAGCGCACCATGGCATAATATTAATGGCTAACAGTTATCTCTTTTTTAACTAAAACACGCGAACGCACCTGAGCTTCTCATTGCTTGAAATTCGTAACGCGCGCCCGACAAACGCACTGCTCAATGGTGAACGCGCGCACACCATCTGGAATGCATTACACGGGCACCCTGACAGCTCCTAATTAAAAGTAATGGACTGCAGTGCGCGAAACCGCACAGAATATGCCAAAAATGGCGGACCAAAAATAAATAGCCCTATCGCATCCAGACTATTAAAAACACACCACCGGGACGACCAATCACCATTCAGATAATAAAAAAAACGCACTGAAAATGCACGAGCAAAGAAAAATTTATCCAGCACGAACGCGAAACCCGCTACAATACGGCTCGCTGCTCCTCCCCACTTCGTGGTGACGTCGCCGAGCCCGTAAAAACCAAGATCAATGTAAAGTCATCAGATCGTAAAACAACAGGCAGCCCAAACAGAAAGAACCAAATAGATTGTGCAAAGATGCACAACTTTCATGAGTGTCTATTCTGGAATGAAAGTCTGATAGCAGTCTTGTAAATGTTAGTACTAACCTGCAAGTAAGTGGTTTACATATTTCTAACAGGCAAATATTGACAAAGAAGGATGCAGACACAGGTTTTCCCCTGGTTGAATGAACCTGGTGCTACTAAGAGACCAGTTTTCTTTCAGATTCTTTAATCTCACTCATTTTACAAGCAAAACTAATTTCCAACAGAAAGGCCAACTCCCATAATGGACGTTGCAAGGATGAATGGCACACAGTATTGAAGTGAGGAACCATATACTTAGCCAGCACTACATTTAAAACCCATGGAGGGGACAGACGTCTGACTCTTGAACACACTTTAAAACCTTCTGGAAAATATTCGTTTACTGGGATTTTAAAAGAACATCTGAAAAAAGTGGTTTTCATGGCCACCAGATGAAGAACAAATATTAAAACTTCAACACTGTATGAATTCATTAGCCATTCTGGTAAGTTCAGCAATGTCAAGCTGTGGTACCATATCAAGATATCTATTCTACACAGCAGTCACGGTTTTAGTTTGTGTACCATCTTTGATGAGGCCTCCCTTGAACCACCTGTATATTGTTTGGGCTTACATCAGCTTGATGTTCACTTCTGGGATGAGATGGATGGGTGAAAAGTACGGAAATGCCTTCACTAACTTAACAAATCTGCAATTGCCAGAAATCCTGTATTTTGATACCGAATGCAAAGGGCCAGCATTTTGAGTAATCTACACTTGAGAACAGATGCACTTCCAAATAGCCCCATCTGCTGAAGTTTGATGCACAACTTCATTGACCGACCCATTTGTGGCCTTGTGACATACATCTGCTTAACTGGTTTGCTGAAAATTCCTTAACAGGCACTGCCATATGGCATGAGCTTTCCTTGACAGCACCCCTGGGCCCGTCCCTTCGTCGCCAAGGTAATACTTAATTGTTGTAGTGTCTGTCTGAATCAGCATACTTAGTATCCAAAAAAAAACAAACTACTTCAGAAAAAAGCACTTCTCAGAGCTCCAACATGTCAATATTGCGGTTTGGCTACTTGTGAGACTAGGTCCTTGGATTTTGCAATTCTACAAAGTGTGCTTATGAGCAAGTATCAGTGACTACCGTCTATGTAGGTAACTTCTGTATTAATATCTTCTCAGACTGCTGCATTTTGTCAACTTATCAAAGGATTGCAAAGTTGCCACTGACAAGGTCAACTTGCCCATCCTAGTTTCCAGAACACTGATCCCATTAGTTCTCTAGACGTTCCTGATGTGGGCTCCTAAACAACATGCCAATGGAGCTCCCTCAGGGTGGGGATGAGGTCGTATTTCATAAGGCCTCCGAGGCATGCTGTTGAATGTGGCAAGTCTGTAAGGGGAGAACATGGACTTTGTGAGGCCATGGAGTAAGAGCTTACATCACCATCCACATACAAGAGTACCAGGACTTGAACAGCATTTCTTAAGTCACTTTCTGGTTTCACATTCTTCAGCAGAAAGAACAAGTCTGTTTTAGTAGTCTGGTTAATGAGTTACTTTAGCGTGGGATCGTTGTCCAGGAAGAATCCAAGATGCTTGGCATTGGGAAAAGTTAGGGTTCGAATCCTTCCAGGTTCATGCTATTGAGCAAGACTTGGTCTTGTGGTTTCTTATTGTTCTTCCTTAACAGCAGGAACTCTAGTCTGTTTTGGTTGGGTTAAGCTTCATGTCAGTTCAGGATCCGAATCAGAAGAATGGAGCAAAGGACGTCTGCCACACAGGAGACCGTCAAATACAGTTGTGTGTCATCAGCTCATGATATGGCACAGTGCCACTGGACTGAGATTTTGCTGCACCCTGCTGGCAGACAAAATTACAGTTTTTGGGGGCCTTTCCAATAATTAGCTACGTGTAGTGTATGACAGGGTTTGTAAGCTCCCGGATATGGTCTTCTGCACTTTAGGAAAAATGCTATCCAAACACTTGTGTAAGTTGCTAAGCATAATGCACTTTATCCCTTTGTCTTGTGGTCTGGTGAGCTAAGCTTTCGCAACAAAAATCGATATACCAACGATTGCATGGTGTCACTGGACACATTGATGTCGTCATCGGCAAGTATTTCCCCACGAGTTTCATAGAGAGGCTGGAGAGGTCCAGTAATATACTTAGGAGTGCTCTTTTTCCTGTGGTCAGGAAGGTCTTTTATAAATTTGTAAGATAGCGGGCACCCTGCTGCAGTATGATCTGAAGCCGAGCTGATATTTGTGCACAAGATGGTTGGCATTGATGTGACTCTGAAGTTGTGCAGCCACTGCTTGTTTGATGAGCTTAGCAAAGTAGGGTATATGAGTGAGTGGCTGGTAATTGGCAAATCAGTAAACTCAAACATACCACTGTGCATCGGGTCCTAAAAATGTGAAACACAGTAATGATGAGCAGCTCTGGCAAGGCAACCATATGCGGAAAGATCCACTACATTCATTGATGCACTTATTTGTTTAAAAACGAGTTCTCCTTCATCTATTGCTTCCGGAGAAAACCATGTCTGTCTTCACAAGGAGGACCAATATTTATCTCTCTTGCCAGGATTTAGCCCATCCAGATCAATAAACTATCCACTAATCCATTAGTATCAAAAGTCCCAGCTTAGAGTCCAAGTCAATTGATAGTCCCAACACCGTCCCATAATATGCAGCATTTGCAGCCAATACTTCATTCACTGGGCAAACCCAGAAAATGTGGATGACTTTTTCTGTGCTATAGCATCTAATACATATTCGGGTTCGAGTTCTTACTAATCTTCCACATTCTCCAGGGTACTGCAGACCCTGTTAAAACATTTATGTTGGGTCTACAACAAATGGTTGAAATTGCCAGCGACCTCCTTTCCAAAGGGGCCGATATCCCAATACAAATGGTCTCTGGAGTCATGTAGTAGGTAAGTGGTAATTATCGCTAGTGATTATATACAGCAGACCCATGAACTCTCAGAACATGTTACTTACCTTTGGCAACTGTATATCTGTAGGAAACATAGGCAAGTTATACACTCCTTACCTTAAAATCACTCCCATGCATCAGACTAGATCTGGAAAGTTTTTCTTCAGCAGTACCCAGAGTGTCAAAATGTGGTGTTGGTCGGCTCCGCGTTAGTCGTTGGAGTCGTGGTCACCTGGATGATGTCCATGTAGCTACTTAGACGCTGCCCTCATACGCTGATGTCAGTTCTCTACACGACTTTCCACGCCAGAAGCGCAGAGCCATGCAAGACACTGACCACTGGTGCAAAAAACTAGGGCCCTAAAAGGAAGTCCTTAACCCTAGAAGTCAGTTCGCAGAACGGGGAGAATGGGCGGGGTGGTAAGAATCTATAACTAACTTATGTTTCTTACAGATATATTGTTACTGAAGATAAGTAATTTGTTAATCTGAAACAAACAGTTATAGATTTTTTTACCTTAGAATAGATACCCCAGCAATACCAACCCCGGAGGTGGGTCTGCGAACTAAGCTCACACCAGAAAGTCCTGGAGAACAGACCAGCCAAAGAAGCCATCTCTCCGGACTTGGCTGTCCAGGCAGTAGTGTCTTGTGAATGTGTGCAGCGATGTCCACGTGGCTGCCTGACAGATGTCATTAAAGGGGACTCCACGTCCCAAAGCAGTGGTAGCTGCCGCCGGCCAGGTGGAATGGGCGTGCAAACCCACTGGAGGCTCCTTCTTTGCCAAGGAATAACATAACAAATGTTGATGCACAAAACAACCCATCTAGAAATGGCCAGTTTGTGCATGGCCTGATCTTTTTTGGCGCCCACGTTGCCAACAAAGAGCAGGTCATCTACCCGGAATGGTTTTGTGCAATCAAAGTAAAACGCACACTTTGGATCCAGACGGTGGAGCCTCTCTTCTTCTTTGGATGGAAGCAGAGGCGGAAAGAAGGTGGGAAAAGTGATGGTCTGTCCAATATGGAAAGGATTAACCACTTTGGGAAGGAAGGAAGGACGAGTTCAAAGGACAAACCTGTCCGGATGAACAGTCAGAAAAGGAGGCTTGGAAGAATGTGCTTCGAGCTCACTGACCCTGCACGCAGAGGTGATAGCCACCAGAAAGGCAGTTTTTAAGGTCAGAAGCCTAAGAGGACAGTTATGTAGCAGCTAAAAGGGTGTGCACATAAGATATGTAAGAATCAAGTTCAAGACCCACTGAGGCATTAAGAATGGAACAAGAGGAAATAGATGAGTAATTCTCTTAAGTCATGATTTACAACAGGGGACTTGAAAAGAGAAGGCTGATCAGGAAGCCCAAGAAAGGCTGAAATGGCAGAGAGGTAGCCCTTAAGAGTGTCCAGAGTATCGCCCTGCTGGGCCAAAGAAAGAAGGAACAAGAGAACCTCAGAAAGAGGGGCAGAAAGGGGATCCACAGCCTTTGCTGCGCACCAAGCCACAATTGTTTTCATCTACAGGCATATACAGCCTTAGTGGAGGGACGCCTGGCTGCCAAGATAATATCACTGACTTAGGGAGGCACATCAAACGACCTCAACTGCCGCCGCTCAATCTCCACGCAAGGAGGTGGAGGCTGGACAGTTTCGGGTGGAGGATCGTCCCCTGCTGCTGCAACAGAAGATCCTCCCGAAGAGGCAGTCTGATCGATGGCCGTGTATAACAGTTCGGGATACCAGACTATTTGTGCCCAATCCGGAGGCAAAATAATTAGTTGGGCCCGGTCACGCATGATCTTCTTCAGCACTCTGGGCAGAAGTAGTATAGGCGGAAAGGGGTATAGAAGACTTCAACTGGCATGACCATAAGGGTGGATTGGACATCCCCTGAAAAAGCAGTTGACCTCCACCTGGTGTAGCGTCGAAGGGCTACAGACGTGGAAATCATCTTGCTTAGTGAGTTGGCGGTAACCAGCCCACAGCGGATGGTAAACTTTGCTGCGTCTCTCCCTTCGGCAACTGAAAGGGAGAGCGCGGCTCGGGCCTCCTCCGGACACTGGGGCAGCACTTGCGCTACCGTAGCCCACACGAAGTGGGTGTAACGGCCCAACAGAGATGCAGAAGTTTACCGACCGCAGTCCCAAGCTGGAGGAAGAAAACATCTTCCCAAGATGGTCCAGCTTTTTGGATTTCCGATCAGGTGGTGCGTTAGGGAATGAGCCTTTGGAGATGGAGGCTTGGACCACTGACATCTCAGGGGTGGGGTGTTGGGAGAGGAAGGTGGAGTCGCTCGGAGCCCGGCGGAGGTGTCTGGCAATCATCCTATCCACTGGATCCCCTGTGCTGGGCCTGGACCAGGTGCCCAAAAGGATGTCAGCGAGGGTCTCATGAAATAGTAGCAAATGCTCCAAAGAGCTCGCTGCCGGTTGAAGCACCCGTCAGGAGGTTAGTCCGGACTGCCACCGTAGATAGCTCAAGGTGGAGAGCCTCAGCCACATACGCAACACCACAGCATAAGATGCTCCGTCCTCCGTAGCCACGGTAGGAGGAGACAACATGCCAAGGTCTAGTGAGGCATCCAAACTACTGGCGTCCCCAGTTCCTCTCGCCAGTACAGTTCATAGCCCAACTGGTCAGTTAAAGGGTTTCCAGACCCCTCCCAGTCCTCCTCACCCTGCCCTGGCTACCAATCTGGTCTAAAAGAGCATGGGTATAACAAGAGCACGAAGGTACCAGCCTGCGCAGGTCCGTCTCAGTGTCTGCATCGAGATTGAGGAGCGGAGGGCTCGACGTTGGCTGGGGACACCACCGGCATCTGCTGCAGACCTGGCACCGGGGGAGGTGTCATGAGGTCGACAGGATCAGGCCTGGATGCAAGGCTACCCTGCGGTGCCAGAGCCGCCGGCGTAGGCCAAGGGCCCCCAACTGAGTCTGCGGGGTACGAAGTTGGGCCGCCTAAAGATGGCATGCATTGATTCGTACAATTTACGAAGCTGGGCATGGGTCACTCCAGGTCCAGGGAAGGGAGGGAAGCCCGTAGTGGACCCTTTGGGCTCCGCATGCAGAGCAGCGGGAGAGGCACAACCTGCATCCCTCGCCATGTCGGCCGACTGAGGGGGAAAAGTAGAAGAGCAAAGTTGCTTCTTCGACTTCTTCTTGTGCTTCGACTTACCTGACCTGGAGTGCAAAGACTTGGAAGATGATGGATGATGATTAGGATGATAAGGATGATTACTCCGCGACCGGTCCCTCGACCTCCCACGTGACTGGGACCTAAAACGGCACGGAGCAGACTGCTGGGCCTCAAGAAGCTTTCGGACCGCTCCCACAAAGACTTCGGATTAATGGCACGGCAGTCTGAGCACGACTTGGGTCATGGTTGCGCTGCAATCAGAACAGGCACACGCGGTGTGGATCAGACACCGACATCAGGAACCACAAGCCTTCAAGCCGGACATCCCCGATGGGCACCAGGAGTCGAAGATTCATAAACTGTGTCGACAAGTCTGCAAAAACTCAGTCAAAAAGTGACTGGAGGTACCGCTCTCTCCGGATCTGCGCTGGCTGTCGCGGAAAAAGAAAGTACTGACGTCAGCGCGATAGGACGGCGTCCAAGTAGCTACCGCAACGTCATCCCGGAGACCACGACACTAACGACAAATGCGGCGCCAAACGACGTCACCTTTAGACGCGCAGGAGTACTGCTGACGAAAAACTTACCAGATCCAGTCTGACGCCTGGGGGTAATTCTAAGGTAAGGAATCTATAACTGACTGTTTCTTTCAGATTCAAGTGTCAAGTCAAATGGGGGTGAAGTGTCCGCTCCTGTGCCTCTGCTGCATATTGCAACTGCAAATAAAGATAGGACTTGGAGTTTTAAAGTGTGAATTAATACTTAGCTCGTCAAAAAAGAATTCATATGAATCCCAGTCGACACAAACCAAGTTTTTAGATCCCGTCAAGGTCCCACTGCTCGAAACCACAGCGCTCGTCTGGTGGAAAAGTTGCGTTCCTTCCCATAATGAGATCTTCCCTATGGAATTACTGTAATATTTAAACCATTTCAATATTTTTCACCATCATTGCAAGGAGACCCTTATGAGGCAGGGGAGTGAGAGAGGAGCAACCACACCACATAGCAGAACTAGCCACTAGGTCAATAAGTCGACCTGAAGTCACTAAGCCAGGTCATCTCGGTCCCCAAGGAGGGAGTCACTAATGAATAACATCTGTGAAGCCCAGTAATAAAAGCTGAACACCTGTCACTCTCAGCCTATTCACCATACATTAAACTGACTAAACACATGTATTAAAGAATATTCTGGGCTGTTCTCTTCCCAACAAGAAACTTGAGGCCTTCGCATGCGATTCCTGAAAGAAGCCCTATGCAATTTTATATTAGTAAACTTGTATCATATTGAATAACCTAGTAGCCACTCTTCCAATTACCAAGAGTGGCAAAGTATTCCATCCTGCATTTCTCCCCGGATTGTTGCTACAAGTATAACCATACTGAGTACCCAACACTTTAAGGGTCACCTAAGACGTACATGCTTAGGTATTTGAATATTCTGAGTTCACATTATATTTTGCCAGCTAGTTGCCAGGCCTCCCTGTAGCAGCACCAGTGTAAACTTTAATCAATTGACCAGAGTCTTGAGGCCTCTGCGCACGCATTTAGAATGCGCTTTAATCCAGATCCACCTAAGTTGGGTTTGCTATTAAAATGGTGTGTTGTCCATACAGCAGGGTGTGACTCCCTAATGCCCCCCTCCCATCAAAAACTCCACAGCAGGGTACCGTTCATAGTCATTCGACCACTGCCTTGATCAGCAGAACAAATAGCAAGGAAGGGACAGAAGGCACTACTGTCAAGTGCCACACTCCGTGAGAAATGGCTTCAACAAACCACCATTAACACAGACCCGAGCCCAGGGAGAGGAATAAAGGACCTGAAGATATTGGAAAAAGTGAGGGTTGAAATTCCTCCTGCCCAAAACCTGATTTAGGATGGCCATCTCACTGAATCAAATACCTTCTCAAAATCAAGTAACAATGTATGTGCTAAATCCCGGGTTTAACCCGTATTGGACCAGAGTACCTACTACTTTGATCAATCACTCAACTAATATTTTGGCTTCTGTGTTAATAAGCAATTTTGGGCGATAAGAGAACACCATTCAGGGGCATCCTAATTTTCAGTAACATTTAAACAGATTCACCACAGAGTTCCTACAGGAGGAACCTAAAGAAGGCTTTAAAAAATGTATACCAGGATAGGAGAATATTTTGAATTTGCGGAGGAGGCCGCGGTGTCAATACCTGAGGAAACCGCTCCAAATGACCCCACTTGGACATGGAGAGGTCATAGTACTCCCCATCCGAAGGTTCAAGGGCCCGGTTTATCAAATTTCAAGTTATGAGGTTCACTACTTTGCCAACCGATGGGGGCAGGGCGGCAAACAACTGGATATAATAATCAGCACAGATTGTGCAGGAGTTGTTTTACGCTTAATTGGTGTTTGTGAGAGAGTGGTCTGCTGCCCAGATTCCTCAGTAGTCAAAATCCTATTAGCTGGCACTATCTATAGTTGTCTCTTCGGTATAGACATGCTTGAAGCTGCTGATAAAGGAGAGTGTTTAGGGAAGCAGCTTTCGTTTTGGCCACAGATCAGGTCTTAAAGTCAAACCCATCTTCGCCATACACAGACAACAAAGATTGATGGCAACATGATCAGAATTTCAAAGTATACAGCATACATGTTAAAAATGTCCAGGAGTAAGATTGAGGCCTCCTTGACACGGAACACGTGGAAGTCAGGGTCCTCAACATCTGATCTTGATTGTGAACCTAGCGCCTCTATAGTCTATGGAAAGACAATCCTGACAAGACCTGCAATTTGTTTCTTCCTTAATATTTCATAACAGTGTAATAAGATCACAGAAAGAGCATAGGTGTAGGCAGAAGTTCCCCTTGACTTTTCCTTCTGCCCTGGTGCCGCAGCAGCAGCATAAGAAGTTGGAATGTTCCCCTCCTCAGAGTTTAATCCTCTTATGACTTTTCAGAGTTTTTTGGCACCTTCAAAAATGAGTGACGCTGTAGAGGTGGTAGTTGTTAGACAGGCATAGGATGCAGAGTTCATGGCTTTTTCCCCCCTTATTTTTTTACCTTTACCTCAACTTTAGTCAATCTAACAAAACGTGAAAGCATTCCCTACCATCAATCAATTTAACTCCCTTCGATCTTCGAGAATAAGTTCTTAAAAGTACAATGCATCATTAAAATACATATTAACTCATACATTACAGATCCCATTGATTTAAAAACAGGTAAACACACAAAAAACCATATGTAAAAAGACTGAAGATAAACTGTTACACCATACTAAATTCATCCAGACCACAATAAAATGTGCAAAAAACGCCAAGTCTGTTTAAAATAGAGTTAGAAGGCAATCGATCTCTTAGTTGATAAAGACAAACATAAGTAAGATGCAAGAGAGAAACATACATAAGGGCCGGAGAGCATTTGTAAAAAAAAAAAAAAAAAAAAAAAAAAAAAAAAAAAAAAAAAAGTCAGAGCTGGGCGATATGGTTCTATGCTATATTTCCTCAAGAGGGGACGAATATACTTTTTACGATCATTAATTGAATACACACCCGCCGGAAAACCCAGCATGCACGTGATAAGATTTAACCTAAGTCGCACCAGTATATATTGATGCCGGCTATTTGTTACGAAATACAGATATCAATGTACTTCATTAGCAATTGTGGGGAGCCCCAGGTATATAGCTACCATGGTTTGGACACAATTTTGTGCATGTCTTTGATTTTCCCAGTGCCAACTACAGCGAGATTTAATTTCAGCTTTAGGAATTGACTGACACATGAGTGGGTAACTATAGAGGGAATCAAAGCCCAATATTGACAGGGTTTCTTTAACATATTGAAGCCATGATACCTTATGGGCCTGTTCAAGGGTTAAACAATCCATAACAATGTTTTGGGTTAATCAGACTGTGCCCCTCCGCCGAATAGAATGCCATAGTAGTGAAAGGGCAAAGGATATCAAATCTGAGATATATGGAACATTCAATTCTTGATGCATGTTAAAATTTGAACAGCTTTCACGAAGAGACAAAAGTTTCTTATAAAAACCATCTTCTAACCTTTGTAATACATCAGCCTTCATTCATCCCCAAATCACTGCCCCAGATATAGCTGATGCAATAGCTTTTCAAGCATATATCCTTTTGATTGGCTCCAGGGGCTTAGCACCTAATTTTTTCATTAAAGAAAATATAACAACGATGCTCTTTTCTAATGCATTGCCTCTATTCATTATCATGTTTGACCATGTACCCTAACTGTTAAACAAAAGCACCCAAATATAAAAAAAGTATTTGTTATTTCGATCCTACAAGAAGCAATATTAAAAGTGGGTAATCATTCAGGTTGTTTCCCCATAATAAAAATGTAGGTTTTTGCTTTGTTAACCTGAAGGTCCAATGAAGCCATATAAGACGCATAGTTATCAATGAGCCTTTGTAACGGTAGACCAGTCCTGGCTATCAGTACCGCGTAGTCTGCATATAGCAGTATGGGAGTGCGTTTTTTAATTACCTAGGGGACATCAGTTACAAATTGATCCACTGCTCTAATACACCATTAGTACAAAGTGAGAACAAAAGGGGAGCAAGGACACACCTGCCCGACACCTGGAAGAATAGGAAATCACCTGGTACATTCCCCCTGGCTACCATATTTGACGCACGTCGAGGCTTGGGAGTATAATTGCATATTAAAATTATTATATTTTTGTCCACACCCATATCCTTCATGAGGATAGCTTACTATGGGAGAAACAGTCGAACGTTGCCGAGAGGTCCATAAAAGCCATAAAAATATTTCCTTCCTTGTCTTGGGTATACTTAGTTGCAATTAAATGCTTATTTAAATACTGGTTCAAAGTCCCCATCCCTTTTTTAAAACCATATTGAACCAGTATTAGTATATATTTATCAGTAGCCCAGTCCTGTAGTCTGTTTAATAACAGACGGACCTTTTGATTTATCTGTACCATCCAAAAGTGAGACGGGCCTATAATTTATGGGCAAGGATTTGTCCTCTTTCTTATGTATTGGTACAATGATTGTCTTTTTCCATGAGACTGGGTGACCCACTACCGTGATTGCATTAAAAACGATCGTTAAAAAAGGGATCCAGAGTTCAGGGTTTTCAAAAAAGAAGTCAATCTGGGCCCCATCTGGGCGGGTGGCTTTAGAGCTGCTAAATTGCAACAGACCACTTTTTACATCTGCCATAGAAAAGATAATAGGGATGTATGGGTCCATGGTCAGAGCATCAACAGTTAAAATTTCCGTTTCCGAGACTGACCCAAACATATTTGAATAATAATCAACCCACGCATCCTCTCCCATGTGAGCATCTCGAGTTGGCCCTATATCTTGGTTCAGGAATGGTGTATTAATCATGGCCCAAAATTCTTTCGAGTTTTTTAAGAATGCTGCAAGTTGGAGTTTATCCCATGCATCCTCCTTTACAGTTTTAAGTCTACACCTCCTACTTTCCATGTATTGGGAACGGAGGAAAGTAAACAATGCCTGCTTTTCCTTTAATGCCATATTTAATTTACTGAGCGCCTTGGTGCAACTAGTATCAATCCAAAGGAGGGCTGAGGTTTGATGCTTCCGCTTAGAGGTCCGCAAGTTGCTTTCCACTGCATTCAGCAATAGAACAAAAGCCTGGACTATATCTGATGGTTCGCTTTAGAAATCTAGGTAGGTTCATTATTCCTGCTGTGTTACCCCAACGATTTTAGGTATTAATACAGTTGTATTTATCTTGGCCCATTTAAGGACTATACCATTCCTTCTCTTTATGGTTGGTGCTGGAATTCTCCTATCAAATGGTTTAAAACAACCTTTCCAAAATATTTGGAAAGTAATCGCAGCTTGGTCACTTAAGTCTGCACAACGCACTCCATTTCATTCTCTACCAAGATAAAACTCTTCAGAGCTCGAAGAAAAACATAAAAACTACAAAGAAATATCAGCACAAAACTAGCACCTAGAGAATAAAGCTCTTACTCTGTCGGTTTTACATGGGACTGGGCATCCTTCCCTTGCAAGGGTATAATACAATAGATCATTTCTCTCCATGGCAGTTTTTAGCAGAACACACATACTTTATATTTTACTGCTCAAGGGTGTTTTGTTAAGCCGAGAGATCACCGCTCTTCAGCAAGCAGGGCAGTGTGATCCACACAGCAACCTCCTCCATGACATCTTAAAGTAAAAAAGCAATTTGGTAGGGAGTGATTTAAATCTTTAACTAAATCCAGTACCTCAATTCTTCAGAAATTACCACTCAATGTCAAAAACACTGCCACTAAATAATCACAATTAATGAACCCTGTTTAACTGTTTCAAGAGTTTAAGTGCATCTTAAAGAAATGCAATGGGGGGCCTCCACAGATAAAAAGGCACTGTCTAACCACCAAGTGATACCCACCCTGCACAATTAGTTAACTCACCAGTCATCCTCTCTTTCTCTGGTCCATCCTGATTACATTAAACACGTCCCTAGTGGAAAGTGAGCATAAGACTCACTCCAGTAGGCGTTACAGTCACAGGTGGACTGAATTTTGAGCATCCCTTACTGCCAAACTTACATTTCCTTTTTGGCTGGTAGCTCAAAGTCAAATTTCATATAGTTGTATTATCATTGATGTTTGCAACATATCAAATTAAGATTAAGTTATAAACAATTACTAGGCGGCCATGGCTTATTAGTGGTAGAATTTACATGTGGAATTGCATCCTCTGAGCTCTGTATTGCCCGTTTCCAAAGACATACGGAAGCCAGGAAAATTGGTATTTAAGCATGTTAAATCATTTGAAAAAGATTTTCATTAACACTCCCAAATTATGGGCTAACCACCAGCCAAGATGGCCGCAATCTGAGAGAGCTCTGTGACTGACGAGCCCTCCTCTCGAAATCCGATAATTAATCCGTCCATTTAGCAGTTGCTAAACTGTAGGATCGGAAGCATCTCACCTTCCGGTGCACTTTGCTTTTGCCCGCATCTTTGTCCGAGGTTCCCCGGAGACGCTACGTCGTGCTGAAAACTGCGGCCTATTCTGGCGCCAGGAGCCTGGGACTTGCGTACGGGACGGATCCGAAGGGTCTCACACACAGCGGCACCCGCCATCTCCTGCTTGTCGGTAGCCTCCTGAGACGGACGGACGGGAACAATCACACACTATCTGCAGGTATTACCGGAGTCCCATACGGACCATATCTTTCACGTAAGCTCCGAGGATAACAAGGCAGGCAATTGTAATTATCGGCGTACCCGGGGGGCAGAGAAGACTACAGAGAAGGGAAGACGTAGCCGCTCCTGAGGCTGATCGCGAAGGACTGATCTGATCTTGTGCAGCAAGCCCACGCCAGCAGCTCCATCTCAGACTCCCCTTTAGACGCGCAGCGGCTCAAGCCCGATCCTGCGGCCTCCGGTCCCGCCCTTGCTCACCTGGGCGCCATTACAGCTCCATTTCACAGGCCTATTACCTATGCACCCGGGGGGCGGAAAAGAACACAAAGAAGGGGGGCATAGCACGCTTCCGACGCGGATCGCAGGGGACTGCTCTAACACTGTGCTGCCAGCGCACGCCAGCGGCTCATTCTCCGGCTTCCCACTAGCCGCGACGCGGCTCGGCCCCAGTCCTGAGGCCTCCGATCCCACCCTTGCTCACCCGGGTGCATTCGCAGCCACCACCTCACGGACCTGGTCGGAAGGCAAAGGCCACAGCCTGGCAAAGATCGTGACAGCATCGCGCAACACTTCCAACCACAGTGAAGCTCAACTCTCGACAGGCCTATTCAATGGGACATTGCACTAGAAAATCCCTACACTCTTATGCCCTACCAACGACGACTGCTGTGATAAGTGGCAGGGGGACAAGGGGCCAGCAGGCCTCGAATCTGGAGAAGTACGCATATAACAGGGACCCACCAGGCAATGCGAAAGGGGATCCAACTCGGACACCACCCCAGTCCATAGGAGACACGAGTAACACAGAAAAGATCACTCTCCACGACGTCATGGCGACCCTAAAGACAATGCAATCCTCGATGGGCGCGATCTCAACAGAAGTCTCCCTGATTAGAGCGGACTTTGCAAAAATGTCAGACCGCCTTGTGGAGGTCGAAAAGACAACTACTGACCTCGTGGGGGACACATCGGATCTACAGCCTAGAGTCCAAAGGTTGGAAGACGACAATCTCATGCTGAGGGCAAAGCTGGACGACCAGGAAGGCCGCTCGAGGCGTAATAATGTGCGCCTGATTGGCGTACCAGAATCTGAACGCGGCCCGGCCCTGGACCTCTACGTTGAGGACCTCATAAATAAGCAGCTCCAACCCAAAGGACTATCGAACTATTTCTCGGTGGAACGTGCCCATCGAGTACCTGGAGGAAAGCAAACGCCATTTTACAAACAGCGCGCACTCGACCACCGATCAAAATTGATAACTCAGAAATCCACTTCTATCCTGACTACACAGCGGCATTGGCTCAACAACGCCGGGGCTTCACGGAAGTCAAGAAGGAAATGCGTTCTCAGGAGCTGAAATACTCTATGCTTTTTCCAGCAAAATTACGCGTGGAATCCGAAGGAAAAACATGGTTCTTTGACACACCGCAAGCGACCCAGGAATGGCTGGAGGGATGGCGACCAGCGAGAGGTCCGAGGAACCACGATATGCAACGGAACCACTGAGATAGAAGCCCTCGGCTAACCGGCGACGCAGACTGAACATGATCATCGCACTACAAACTCAGACACGGTTACCCGTTCCTTTAAACCTTTTATTTTTCGAATACGACATTAGCCCACTCTTCTTCAATAGGATGAAATTGCCGGACATGCAGGGAGAAGGTGAGGCGGCGGGCCGCCAATTGCGGCTGGCAAACTATGGTGAGACTCTGGTCGTGCACGCCGAGACCCATGCAGGTAGGACTAATAGTTAAGACTGGCACTGCACGAGTACTCTGAGGGGAGGGAACGGCAGCGGACACAGAAGTCTCACCCTCACGAACAATCTTCATGTGCTCAGACCGCAGAATTAGCCCACGCCTCAGATCACACGGAAGACACGGCCCACACGCTAACACTGGCGTCACAGGAATACAAGGCGTATGTAGAGGAAATGACCAAAACAAGACTGACTGACACACTGCATAGAGTCTACGAAGCCTCCATTGGCTTCCGATACAACAAAGGATCTCTTTTAAGATCTTGTGTTTGGCTTTTAGAGCTCTTTCAGATGATTCTTCTAGCCCTTTGGGCTCTCTGTTAACTCGCCATATACTCTGCAGAACTCTTAGATCATCCGAACTTGACCTACTGGTGGTCCCCAGAATCAGGAAAGTTCGCTGGGGCAGCAGAGCTTTCTCTAGTGTAGCCCCGAGACTATGGAACTCACTCCCACTAGAGATTAAAGCCCAACCTTTGTTGCTATTTAAAAAGGCGCTCAAAACTTGGCTGTTCATCAAGGCCTACTTGTAATAATCGCTTTCTGCCTTTGCTAGATTTTTTGGTTAGGCGCCTTGATGCCCCTTGGGCTTAGTAGCGCGATATATAAATTTATAGAATAATAATAATAATACGAATTAGGTGACAAGACTGGGAGAATGCTCGCGTGGCTTGAACGGAAGGACAGGGCCAATAGATTGATTGCCACGTTAGCGCTCCCAGATGGTACACACACGACTTCTCCCCCACAAATAGTGGAAGAATTGGCCACATATTATGAAACCGTATACACTGCACGGGGTGGGAGGACGGAAGACGACAGCATGCAATTCCTGCAAGATATACCCCTGCCCACGCTATCCCAGGAGAACGCACAAACGCTTGAGGGCGACTTAACAGGAGAGGAGTTGGGGAAGGCCCTAGGAGCACTGCATACTGGAAAAGCAATGGGACCTAACGGCCTACCCGTAGAACTTTATAAAACACTGGCGCGACAGATAATCCCCTACATGCTTCCAATGTATAACGATTGCCTGACAAGAGGCGAACTCACGGCTGACCAAAGACTAGCCACCATTGTTGTAGTACACAAACCTGGCAAACCACCTGACCAAAACGTCTTCATATAGGCCAATCTCCCTAATGAATGTGGATGCTAAAGTCCTAGCGAAACTCCTTGCACTACAACTACAGCCCCACCTCACAGACCTAATACACCCGGACCAATCTTGCTTTATGCCCGGTAGAAACACATCACTTAACCTAAGGCGCATTAACTGAGTCCTACACTGCATTCCCATGCTGCGGGAAGACGCGGCCATCCTTTCCCTTGATGCAACGATGGCCTTCGACCTTGTAGAATGGTCATTCCTGTTCGCAGTCCTCAGGAAGATGGGTTTTGGCCCTAAATTCTGTAGCTGGGTTAGGCTCCTCTACACTGCACCAATGGCACAAGTGGTTGCCAATGGCCATACATCCCGCACATTCACACTGGGGCGCAGAACTAGGCAGGGATGCCCTTTGTCCCCGCTTCTCTTTGCGCTTATACTGGAACCCCTAGCGGTGCAGATATGCGTGGACCCTATAATCCGGGGAATCACGTGGGGGACGGGATGGGAGGATCACATCTACCGCTACGTGGACGATGTGTTATTTATCTAATGTCACCTACCCCGTTCCCGACAGCTTTGATGGACATGCTTAAGACCTACGGTGAGGTGTCAGGATACACCATTAACTGGGTCAAATCGCTTAAATGTCCTACGAGGCCAAACACCCACGTTGCCCCTGGACTGCACCCTACAAACTGTCACCAGGGGCTTTAAATACCTGGGGATATACGTCACACCACAGGAATCACTATTCGTAGAAGAAAACTTAATGAAACCCCTACAGAGACTAAAATCAGATGCAACGCATTGGCGCTCTTTACCGCTTACGCTGCTGGGGAGGGCCGCACTATTTAAGATGCTATCACTTCCAAGATTCCTTTATGCATTACAAAACACAGCCTTTCCGGTCCCTCTCACATACTTTAAAATCAATAGACGCAGAAATCTCTGCACTCTTATGGGACAGTAAACCGGCCCGTATAGCGCACTCCAAATTAATCCGATTCTGGTATGATGGTGGAATCGCCCTACCCAGGGTAAAATTGTATTAGTGGGCAGCACAACTAATTGCTGGGTGGAGGAGATAAAAGTTCTTT
This sequence comes from Lissotriton vulgaris, assembly GCF_964263255.1. Taxonomy (NCBI): domain Eukaryota; kingdom Metazoa; phylum Chordata; class Amphibia; order Caudata; family Salamandridae; genus Lissotriton; species Lissotriton vulgaris. The sequence continues at coordinate 1,969,098,457 of NC_141693.1, forward strand.
GTCACTCTCGCTATCGAGACTATGGGAGGGAACGAACGCCAAACTGTACGGGGGTGCCAATATACTCAGAGGGATAGAACTTTAGGAGCGCCCACGGCTCACTATTGTGGAGACAACCTGGTTTTGCAAAGGATATGGCGAACATTGCCTAATGTGTAAACTAGAAAATGTATATCACAGCGATCTAAGTATATGTATCCAAGAATTGAAACTTGAATGACAAGTATTGTGTGTAACATGTTAAAAAGCCAATCAACAAAAAGTTAAAAAAATAAATAAAAAAAACTCCCAAATTATGTATTAAATTTGAAAACCAGCAACAGACTAAAATTAGGGATAAGACTGAGATAAAGTCACCTATGTAAGCATGACATTATCTGTGGCAAAACTTGAGGTTAACAGGACACCAGAATATGCAATGGGGAAAACAAAAAAGGATTACATTATTAGACCAACAATCTGTTATTCACCAGAACAATTCAACTAGTTTAAGCTCAATCATGATTTTTTAGTAATCAAATAACATAACAACGTACCATAAATATGTAGTTTGTGTCAGGAACTGGGCCTCCAGTTCGAAACAATTCACACAAGTCGTAAAACTGGAAATGAAAAAACAAAGAAAACTGTTTAACTCAGTGTCTGGGTTCAGCCTCTAGAACGAGTTTCCTTTAAGACCTGCATTTAAGAGTACATTATAGTGTGAGGTTACAACAGAAAACAAATTGGACTTTTTCACAATGTAGTTGAACGGTACTATGTAACGCTACTTTTTTAATGCTGAATGGATGGTGGTCTGAGACACAATAGCTCCTTCTCACACTTGTTTACAGCAGTGCAGAAATGGATTTACTTTGGAAGTAAGAAGTCTCTGAATTTATACTGGAAGTGCAAACTACTAACACCAGCAAAGAATAGTTAGTTACCTGTAATCCTGGATCTCATTCATGGGAATCTTATACTGAACTGTCCCACTCACGTGCAAGATCCTAGAGCATGTATTAAAAAATATATATATATATTTCCAAAATTATTATACACTTTTTTTATTAGGAAAAAATCTGTCTTATCAAAAATTAAAGTATTTTAAGAAGCCTATTTTGGCCAATTTTCGACTACTTTAAAAAATAAACCGATTTTCAATGTACAAAAATAGTCACTAGAAATAACAGTGAATGGAAAGATATTTCACAAATATTTTTAAAAAGTGGAGAAGGAAAAAAGGCAGGATGCAATGGAACATCTTTCGTCGTGTCCAGAATGTTTTTTTTGTATGTTTACTGTAAAGTTAGCAGCTGCACGTTACTGTAAACAATAAGAAAGTCGATGGTGGCATTAGATATGGTGTGCTTTCACTCCGATTGTTGTTGGACATAACTGCCCCGCGAGCACTTATCAGTGGGGGAAGGTACTATTGGAAGGGGGACAATATTCGCTTCCCCGCGATTCTAGTTCTGGCCCCTTGCTATATCTCTGTAAAAAAATTGTTGTCCAGAGATTTTCATTTTTGATTAGTGTTTTTGAATCATTAGATAAATAGTTTAGCATTGGTAGACATTGCTAATCCAGGCCGAATATTTCTGGATGACATTTTTAAAAATGGCAGTTTTATTGCAGTGATGATGAAATATTTCAGGAACTATGAAACCTATATACTTTATTTTGGTGTCAAAGCATAGGTTTTGAGGGTTGAGTAGTCTTATCAAGACAGAAAATAACTCCTCAGAGCAACCCTTTTACCACATTCCAAGATGGCAGCTCAATAATGATGTGTTTAACCATCATGTTGGTAATTTATTTTAATAATTTTTATTTCAGATTTTCCAATGATTCGAATTCATAAACGTGAGCGAAGATAGTGGTAGGAGTGGATCTTTGCCTACCGACAGAATGTTGCCAACTACAAAATCTGAGGACTCTTTCAACAAAGTAAAATGTGTCATATGCAAACTAAGACGAAAGAAAAGACATCAACTGCGGCCGTACCGAAGAGAGTACGAGTTGTTGCAGAAATATGGCAAGACAAAGTTCATAAAAGATTGAATCTGATGGGTAAAGAGGCTCAGATATTTTATCATTGTAACAACAAGTGCTACAATCACATACAATGGAAAAAAAGCTGGAGGAAAAAAATGGGAAAAATAGCAGAAACCAGTGAATCACAACAAGAATCCAAGTCTTCTGAGAAAGAGAGGAAAACCAAACCCAATGCCCATCTACTTAGATCGATTGCTACCCCAGATTCACCTCCAACAACTGAAGAAAAGCAGAGGATTGTCAATGTGTTATCTGTAGTTTAGACTAGAATAAGGGCCAAAGAGATTGAAAAAAAGAACAATGTACAGAGTGTGTGAGTCTAAAAGGGCAAACATGTTTTTATCTGCAGGGAGTTACTTCCAAGACGAAGTTTTCAGCCAAGTAGCTTATCTAAACAGGGAGGTGAATGTATTTATAGCAGATTTGTATGCCCACACGAACTGCATGCGTGCATACATTTGAAAATATGAAGGTGAGCTCCCAGCAGCAACGTAAACACCAGTCTGCAGTTAAGTTAGCACTTTTTGAAAAAGCAATATAAGTTTTAAAGCCACTAGAGTGCAGGCTACGGGTTCACACTCCATGAGATCACAGAAATGATGGTCAACATTGAGGGAACTGCATTGATCATAATAATGAAATTAAGACCTTTCTGTTTAGAATGTACAATGACAGAATTCGTTTTTGTTGGTCTAACAAAAGAATGAGCCAATTATGGTGTTCTCAGCTGATTTGACTCCTGAAGTTCTTGCTGCCAAAATAAGATCACAGAATGCAGTAAAATCAGCAGGAACATTGTGAGGGACAAACTAACAGATTTAGCTTTAGGAATCCATGACAAATGTTGTGATGCCCCAGAGCTCTGCAAATCATGGGAGTCAACACGAATGCCTAATGTGGTCTTAACATTTTTTTTACATCATTGTTTAATATCAGCAAAGCACATCGGTTACAAACTAAAGATCTTCAGTGCGGAACAAAAGCAGACAATATTGATGATGGCGTTGAAGATATAAGTGAAGGCGTGGAAGACAATCCCATGAACCGACAGGCTTAGGCTGTGCAAATGTACTGTCTTTTCCAAATCATGTTTTATGAATTACATTACAGCAAAAAAAACAACAACAAAAAACAACCCATGCAATCTATGACAAGTGCAGAAGTAGAGAGCTAATCATTTCAATGAAGAGGACTGGTGTATCAACAAGTTATTAATGACAGAGCAGGAACTCATGCCGTAAAATCTTGTGAATTTGACAGCACACCACTACCAAGTCACTTTACCAGGAAAGGATTTACAATTGCTGCTCTTGATAATTTTGAAGATAACTCTCCTTTGTCTGGAACATCCAGCACACATGATACTGCTATGATGCGTATTCAAGACTGTACCGATGAAGTAGGTGTTGGAAAACAAGCTGTGTCAGGTGAAGGCATAAACAAAAGAAGCTGAAAACTTATAACCCACCTGCCTAGCCAACGTGGGCAAAATCACTACAGCCATCAACACGTCCCAGTCTACCAGAAAGTTTCAAAGTGAGCTGGCAAATGGTGGCCCACCTGCTGACTCTGCGGTTCTTGACCTGGTCTGGCACGGGACCGCTGGAAGCCTGCTGCGGAGGCACAACCTGGCCATGCACGGAGAGCGAGGTGCGGGCCAAAAATGGCGACCGCTGGGCTTTGATGCAGTGTTGAGCCCGGCAGTGCCAATCTCGGTCCTGAAGAGAGATGACGTGGGATGCTCACTTGCCTCCACAGTGGAGGAACTTTTTCTCGCTCCAGAGGTGAGGAGCGAATCTGAAGCAGCGGAGCCGAACCTAGAGGGGGCACTAGGTTAGACGGGCACGGCTACAGGTATTGGGGAAGTGAAACGCGGCCAACCCGCGCCTCGTTGGGTTATTTATTTTTATTTTTTTAAATTTTATTTTAAAAGTTTTATATAGCGCGAACAAGATCCTTGCAGATATCCGAGCGCTTTACAGAGCATAGAATAACACCAGGAGGGTGAATAACAGGCCATAGGGTACATCACAGTTGTAGGTATAGGTGGGGTGGGGTGGGGTATGTACATGGGGGAGCATAGTGAACAGGTACATCAATAATGCAAGTAGTAAAAATTGTTGTAAGCATAGACAGTCTGGTAATTCAGTAATGCAAGTAATACGAATAATCGAGGGATCATAGATAATACAGATCGGTGCAGAGACTTTTAAAATTCACGTTAATAGATCAAGTGGGTTTAGCCATGAGGATAGCTTTTACTTCTTTCCTAAAGAGTGTGATGGAGGGGATGAGTCTAGTTTCAGGAGGGAGTGAGTTCCAGATCCTGGGTGCCATTCCTGAGAAGGAGCGTTTATAAGTTTTTTCCTTCCGGAATCTTCGGGGTTTTAGCAGAAGATTATTTGTGCCTCTAGTGTTTCTAGAGCCGCCAGAGATTGTCAGCTTCTGGGCGAGGTAACCGGGTGAGCTCAGGTGAACAGCCTTGTGTGTCATGCAAGCGATTTTCAGATGTTTTCTGGCTTCAAAAGGCAGCCAGTTCAGGGCTTTCAAGTCAGGGGAGATATGCGAGTGTTTTTTTGACCCAGTGATGAGTCTCGCTGCAGCGTTTAGAGAAGCTCTTAGGGGTGCCGTAGTAGTTAGAGGGAGACCGCAGAGGGCAGTGCTGCCGTATTCTATTCGAGGGATGACTAGTGCTTGTACTGCAGTTTGGAAGTCTTTGGCTGGGAGGAAGGGTTTGAGTTTCCTCAGTGTATTGATATGATAGTTCGCACCCTTCGTTGCCTTGCTGATGTGTTGCTGCATGTCGAGATTGGTGTCGAGTGTTATGCCCAGAGATTTTGCTGAGTCCACGATGGTTGGTTGGACATTGAGTGCAGTTAGGTGTTTAAGCCAAGTTTGAGTGGTAGAGATCTTTGCGGGAAGTGCGATCAGAAGGAACTCTGTTTTCAAAGCATTGAGTTTGAGATGATTATCGGCCAGCCAGGATTGGGTGCTTCTGATCGTTGAGTTCAGGCGAACAATGTCTTTGGGGGATTGCACTTTGAGATATAGTTGGGTGTCATCTGCGTACATGTGAAAGAATACATTGGATGTTTGTAACAAGGTGGTGAGAGGCTCCATAACTAGGTTGAACAAAGTTGGGGATAAGGAGGATCCTTGGGGGACGCCTAACGACACCGGTATTGGCGAGGACAAAAGGTTGTTGCACTTGAATTTCTGCGACCTGTTGTGTAGAAAGGAAGCAAACCACTTGAGAACATTTCCAGATATACCCATTCTTGTGTTTAATAGTTCGAGTAGTTTCTCATGTTTAACGGTGTCGAATGCTGAGGAGAGATCAAGAAGGATGAGGAGGCAGGTATCATTTTGGTCAAGGATTTGAAGGGCGTCGTCAATTATGCGAGTCATAGCGGTTTCTGTACTGTGTCCTGCTCGGAAACCGGATTGGTGGGAGTTGAGGAGATCAAACTGATCAATGTGTTTGGTCAGTTGTAGTTGTGCGCATTTTTCCAGGAGTTTGGCGAGAGTGGGAGTATTGGTAATGGGACGGTAATTGTTTAGATCAGATGGGTCGGCTGTAGGTTTCTTTAGTAATGGTGTCACTTGTCCGACTTTGAGGGTGTCAGGGATGGTTCCTTGTTGGAGTGAGCCGTTGATAATTTTAGTCCAGAGTGGGAGGAGCAGCGGGGTGAAGTCTTTGACAGCGTTAGCAGGGAGGGGGTCCGTGAGGTGATTGGATGGCTTTAAGGTGCTGAGCAGTTTGCCAATTTCCTCTTCAGAGTAGGTGTCAAAGGATGACCATGTAGCATTGTTTTTTGGTTCAGTGGATGCAGTGCAGTGGGGTTTGGGGTAAAGGCTTGCGTCAATGAGGAGATCGCTCTTATTGTTGTCAGTTTTTTGGGTAAAGAAAGCAGCGAAGTCTTCACAGGAGGGTGCTTTGCGCACAGTGATGGGTGGTTGGGGTTGTTCCTTAGATTGTGTTCTGATTAGCTCAAAAAGTTGTCGGCGGTTTTTTGCTTGGTCGAGCTGAAGGCTGAAAAAGGCTGATTTTGAGCGCTTTATTTTCCTGAAGTAGGCGTTTCTCTTTTCCTTTAAAGTTTTTAGGTGCAGTGTAGAGGGGGCCATTCTCCAAGTGCGCTCTGCCAACCGCATGGTTCGTCTCTCCTCATTAAGACTCCCGTCATACCATGGTTAGGAGATTTTGGCGGAGACTCTTTTTAGCTGCATGGGTGCAGCCTCATCAATTATTGTGGTCATGGCGTTGAGATAGTGGTCGGTCAAGGATTGGACGTCCGTGGCGCCAGTCGGAGGGAGTAGGAGGTCATGACTGTTCGAGGGTAGGGAGTTTGGGTTGAGTTTTTTCAGGTCTCTTTTCCAGACTTTAGGCTTGGAGGATTGAACCTTGCTCAATTTGACTTTCTCCTTGATGAAGAATGTAACGATATGATGATCTGACCAGTCACAGGGTTGAATAGACTCAAGTTGGATAGCGTCCTCTTTGGAGATGATAAGGTTGAGGATAGAGCCTTTCTCGTGGGTCGGGCTGTTGCATACTTGTGTGAGGTCAAGGGCATTGAGGAAGGTTTTAAAACTGTTTACCACCCCATCATTGAGATCGTTCCAGTGGAGGTTGAAGTCGCCAAGGTAAATTTGAGTGACCTGTCATCCGGAGTTGGTAGAGATCAGATCCATGATTTGTTGGGCGAAGGTGAGGTTGTCCCTGGGTGGGTGGTAGATGCTGTGAAGAGAGCATATCGGTTTGCCCTCACTGATAATGTCGAGGCATATGTATTCATAGGAAGTTGGGGAGGGTAAGGAAGGTGCGGTGACTTTCAGAACGGAAAGATTGTTCCTGTATATGCATGCAATTTCACCACCTGTCTTGCCAGATCTGTCGAGTCTAATGATGTGGTAATTGGGGGGGAACCAAAATGTCCATTATAGGTGTAGAAGATTCGTAAGCCAGGTTTCAGTAAGGATGATTAGTTCAAGGTCCAATGTTAAGATGAGATCAGCGATGGTGGAGGAGTGTCTAGAGGCCGATCTGCAGTTGAGGAGAGTGCACTTGAGTCGGGGTGTGACAGGGGAGGTAGAGGGTTCTAGGGTGAGGGGGACTTTTCTGAGATTCTCAGGGACGGAAATTCTGTTGTTTAGAGTGGGGGGTCTACGGGGATTTGAGTATCGTGGGAATGGAGAGGTGTGTGGCGGTGGTGTGGTTTGGGGGTACTGGGTCGTAGGAGCGGAGGAGGGCGAGTGTGTCGAGGTCTGAAAGAGGGTTGCATGGGCGATGGGGGCGGTTGTTGCGATTGTGGACAGGGATCGCGGTCCGGCGGTGTGAGGGGTGCAGAGTGGGAGAGTCGTCCGGAAGGGTGGGGCACAGATGGGGGGGGGGGGGGGTGGTGTGTGAGGCTTGTCTGGGGTGTGTGAGGAGTAGTTCTTTGATGGAGTGAGTGTCTTCTTTGATGGTGTGAGTGTCTTCTTTGATGATGTGAATGTCTTCTTTGAGCTCGAGGAGGGTGGAAATAATATTGTCCAGTATGGGATAAATGTTGGTGTTTGGGATGGAGGTTATGGGTGAGTGACTGACCTGAGAGTTAGCATGCGGGTGAGGGGGTGGGTTGGTGTTCGCGCAAGGCTCCATGGTGGCGGTGTGCGTGTTGGTGTTAGATCGGAGAGAGGGGTTGGGAGGGATGGGTGTGGATGGCGTAGGGAGGAGGTTGGTGTTGTGGATGAGGGCATTAGTGTCGGGCGGAGAGAGCCGAGTGGGGGTTGAGTGTATGTTAGTGGCGGTGGGGGAGCAGGTGGGGTAGTAGGGGCTGAGAGTGGGGGGGGGGAAATGGGATTAGTAAGGGTCCTGTTGTAGGGAGGGGGAGTTAAATTAATGGATGTGGTGTGCTCTGCAAGGTTGGTTGGAGGGTGGTAGTGGGGGCTGAGAATGGGAGGGGATAGAGGGTGGGATTTGAGTGGGGTTGAGCGCTGTGTCTGCCAGCCCTTTTCCGGGAGGCTTATCACATGGGTGCTAGGTGATGGGAACCTCACAAAGGGTTTAATGCACCTGGAGATAGAGGTTGTCAGCCGGACCGATAAGTGACTACACTGGTAGACTTAGACCAATGCTTCCCCCCTCTCCCAAGACTATAACAGGCGGCCTGGGCACCTGTGAACAGAACGGGAGACTGCAACCCTGATCCCACTGTCCCGACACAGGCACAGCCGACAATGGGAGGCACCCAGAAGGGGCAGGGTCAGCGACAAGGGGAAAAACTGCAATACAGTATCCGAAGGGGATAACTTCAGAGGGTATAGTGAGGCCTACCTAAAGTGGGGTTTCATTGCTACACTATACCATATCAGTGCACAGATGAACTCCAGACACTGCCCAAGACTTCCCAGCGCGGATGGCCACAATGTCTGGAACCATTGAGGAGGCAGAGACTCAACCACCCATCTCCAAGAAGGCATGCCTAGACAAAATACTTGGCCATTGCTGCATCACGAGCGGCACTAGAAGCAAAAATTGATATTACAGCGGTTTAGAGTAGACTGCTCAGATAAGACTGATGGCCCTTGCAGACACCATATGTGTATTGTAAACAGTAGAAGATGCAGAAGACCACAACAGGAGACACAATATCAGAGTTGTAGAAGTACCATAAGGAGAGGAAGGCACAGACATAGTGCATTACATAGAAACCTGGTCGAGAGAGAATACCACCTGAGGAATTGTTGAAGTTCTATGCACTAGACAGACCACACTGTGTACCAACTAGGTGACCACTGCCCCCTGGGGCGGAGTCAATGCCCATAGTTGCTCGCCTCCTGCACTTTAGGGATAGAGACATAGTTCTCCAGAAGGCCAGACAAGATGGATACTTTGTGGTTCTCAACCACAATGTAATTATCTTCCCAGGCTACACACGGGTGGTACAGAGGTTGAGAGAGTAATTTGTGGAAGCTAAGAAGAGCACTGAGGGACGAAGAACGGAAGTACATTATGCTATAACCAGTCAGAATGAAAGTGGTGCTGGGCCGCAAATTATACTTCTTCACCAAAAGGCGTAGCAGCTTGGCTCGGCTCAAAAAAAATACAGGGCTTTCAGGACAGTGGGAGAACGAACGAGAGAGAGTGAGGACAAAGCGAAGGAGCTCATCCCAAAGCTGCCGCATACGCACAAAGAACCTAACAAGATAACAGGAACAGAGCAAGGAAGTGGCTTGGTCTGTAGGGACTTTACTAGACGGGCAGGATAAACCCTCAAGCTTGGACAGAATGGCATCAGAGGTATTCAGAATCAATCACATCTCTGAACAACAGTTGTTGGGCAACAATAACCTTGTCATCACCTTCATTCAGTGGATGACTTGTAGAACTTTGCAATAAGTGAGGCAGCACTAAATGGAACTAAGTAAGGCTGAGACTTCTACAAGAGACATTGGTTGTGGCCAGCCGGGCGGCCACAGAGAGCACTCCAAGAACAGATTGCAGAATGTTGAGCAATGACTTGCATATCCAAATTAACAAATCCCTGACCAGGTACCAAAACTGTAAGACTTCAGAGAAGACTATGAGAGTGTTAAGAAATGCAGATGAGGTTGATAATGTCCCTGGCCTGATGCATAGACTCGAACACTCCGGTATTACACAAATTCCAGCAGAAGCATAAAGAAGACTGGTACCTCCGTACAACCTTAGTCAAACACAAAAATAAAGGACCCCAACCAAGATAAAATTGGAGGCTTTAAGGGCACAGAGTTTGTCCAAATCTGTCAATGCAGTGAAATTGGCGCTTGGCGTGATAGAAGACCAAAGAGAAAGTAGCAGTACCGGAGGCAGTAGGTTCAGCATCAAAACCTCAGTCCTAACAAATGTTGGAGTACAAAGCGTGGGTAACTTTTGAGATGCAAATTTCTTACCAGAGCAAGGCCTCTAACAGGGTGTAAGGTGAATCTTAGAAGTGTGATTATTCACTGTGGGTTACACCACCAACACCTCAGGGTGCTTCTCTACCACTCCTGGGTGGTCCTATTAGACAATGTACAAGACATGTTCCATTATTCCAACACCCACCAACTGGACCAGACCCTGTTAACCAAACAGAAGGATATGGATACAGTTGCGTGACAGCAGGGATACCGCCTCACACTAATTGGAGGAGAACATGTGCCTTCTCAGGTGCGTCGTGTGGTGCACCTGCATGTTCCAGTACTTCAGGGTGCGTATCTACCACAGCGAAACTAATGTACCGGAGGGCAAAGTGGGTGTGGCACTGCGGGCCCTTAGGGGTAGCATCACCTTTTGACAAACCCTGCAAATCTCACTGATTGGCAGCATGGCACTTTCCAAAATTATAAAGCGTTTTACATTGCTTTATTGGTTTGTTAATTTACCAGAGTGGATTAAGCCCGAATGGCTAAATACTGGGACGCTTTCCTAGGAGACATTATTTGGTGCGTGCAACAACACAGGGTAAAAACACAAATCTTGAAAGCCCCTTTAAAGGAGAGTGGACTAGGGGTGCCTGATTTCGAGGCGTACCACTTGGCCTGCCAAGTACAGTGGTTATCCCCGTGGCTAGAAGGGCGACATAGAAGGGAGCTGGTGCAAATGGAGAGTAGCAAGAGGATTAATGATCTGATAGCCCATGCCCTGTGTTGGACCGTAGGCCTCCATCAACTACCCAAATTGGTGAAAGTAGCTATCAAATGTTGACATAGAAGGGCCTTTAAAACCAAAATGGTGCCTTTACATGCCCTTACAATCACCAATTCAAGCCTAGGGTGGGAAAAGTCACCAGAATGGGTTAATCACTTACACCTTTGGAAGGGCGCAGGGCCTTTCACCATAGGGGATGGTTATAAGGAAGGGAACTTGCCGACAACGGAGGAGATAGCTTATGAAATGAAACTACCACAAACACAATTTTTAATCTATGGGCCACTCTGAAAGACTGTTCGAGATATGTGCGGCTTAGATGATGTAGAACACAGGGTCAAGAAACCCAGCAAACGGAGATAGCACTAAATTGTTTCTTGGTTTTACAAATCCCAAATACACATGACTTGGACCACACTACGGGAGGCCAAAAACAGGTGGGAACGGAACCTTGGTTGGAACCTTACAAAGAGGAAGTAGGTCAACACCATGAACTATACCCAGAGCGTTTCAAGAAACATGAGACCTAAATATACACATTTCAATTACTTACACTACACCTACCTCGCACCGAGCTGGCTGAAGTCTTATACTAAGAGTCAACACAAACATATACCCATGTTACCAGGAGAGACGCAGACTTCATACATATGGGATAATAATGTGAGACACTGCAACCATTAGAAAAGTCAGAATTGACCTTACCTGAAATGATTTGTGCACATGAACGTCATGTTAGTTCTGCTGTACTGAGGTGCTAGTGTCTTGCCCTAAAGAAGCACTTTAATGCCCATGTACGGTTTCTTTAAGGACTCCAGGGGCCTACCCTAATTAGATGAATGAGATTTTAAATGTTGATGCCGAGCATACACTGGGGGGGTCCCGTTATCCTGCAGTGCGCACTATTTTGATGACCCTGTTTTGTAGTGCTGAATTATGGACAAGCACAAAGAACCACAGCACATCCCCAATTCATTCCACTTTGGAGGCTGGAGTTCATATCACATAGTGTGCTTCTGGTGGTGCCCATTCTTGGAGACCCTGGTGTTACCAGGTTCTGAGGAGAGATGCACTGGACCCAAGATTTGCTCAAAATATAGCTCCATATATTACTGAACTCTTTTTTCAGTGCATAGGGTATGCTCGAGAAGTACTGGAATTTCCCGCTCTTCGGGGAATCACATAAGTGGCCTGGTTCTCCTTCTGCTTAAGCCTTCTCCCTATCCCCCAGCCAGTCTATATTGCAATCTAATTTAAGAAAGTAACTCCAACACAACTCACTTCATTCTGAATAAATTTAATTTTGGAAAAGTAAAATTGAGAGATGTTTTGACAAAGATATTCACTTGCAGGGATGTGTACTGGAGTTGAGAAGTTCATAATATTAAAATTCTCAGGAACTGGATGTTTTGATTGATTGACGTCCTGAAGACTGAATAAGCTGCCCCTAAAAAAATGCTGATTTTTATGTATTTCAAGCCCAGATGTAACTCTTGATTGGTTACAGAAACTGTATGCCAGTGGAGTTCGGCTTTCTTGTAGAAAGTTTAAGATCTTTGAGAGGTCCCTGGAACCAGGGTGCACAGAGATCAAAAGGAATTCGAACTTAGAAAGACGGTAATATAATCCAAAATGGTGTTCAATCAGCCTGAGAAAAGACAGGAGTTGACAGCAAAATCAGCAGGCAGTGCGGGTGACTAGCCAAATGCAGTCAAGAGATTGTCACTGGAAACTTTAGGCTACCATCTTAATGGAGTTGCAGAAGAAGGAGTTTCTTACCTTTTGTAATACTTTTTCTGGTGGACACTGTAACTGCAAATTCCTCGGCAACTGATTGTTGCATCTTTGGACCTTAAAGACTGTGTTCTTCATTGTGATCACTTCAGCTCTTCCGGTACGAGAACTCTAGGTTCTATTGGAACAACCTCCCTACACTACCCTTTTTCCAGAAAAAAATAGTGCTGAGTACTCTGGAGGCTTCTTGGCAAAAAACATGACCAGTGTTTTTACCAAGCCTCATGCATCAAAACAAGAAGTGAGGTTTCATCGGTTGGGCCACAATAGATCTTTAAGTTCCAATGGATTGTACCAAAAAGAAGGGGGTGGAGATAAGTGTTTTGTGGGCAGGGGTGGGGGAATCATATCGCCCGACGCCCGAACCATGTTGTTTTTATTGCAGGGCAAGAAGATTTATTGTCTATTATGTCCGACGGACATGTAGACATTAAATCACGTTAATACAACAGGCTGTGGGCACTCTGGGGCTCACAGCCAATCCGAAGCGTGCAGATAGTCTATGGAGGCATCTGATTGGCTAGCAGTCCATCACAGGGCTCTAGCCAGTGATTGGCTGGGGGGGTGAAACGTCACTCAGCCTATGCACAGAAGTCCGTGGCCGTCGCGCAGCTCGCAGTCAGGTAAATTAAGCAGCTTTGCCCGCTTCAGCATTGCTCGTATTTGAAAGTGTGAGGTTGGATGCTCGCATTAAACTAATCTGTACTTGATTGTGTGAAATTGTGACAGAGGTGCGATTTTTTTTCTAACTAATGGGTAAAAAGATTAATTACTTTAAAAGCCTAGGCCTGGCCCACCGTGGCGCCTCAGAAGAGGACGTCAAAAAAGCGTATTGCAAGCAGGCGCGCTGCGCCACCACCGTGACAAAAATAAGGAGCCAGCCTCTTAGGACAGCTTAATGGTGATTGCAGAGGCTTCAGAAGTGTTTAGTGACCCCAAATAACGAGAGTTCTTCGACAGAAGTACAGTGAAGATAAATATGAAGGGCGTGGGTGGCGGGCTCGGTGGACGCGTCATTCAGTTACACTGTGATCCGAGTCAGGTTTTCAAAGTTCTTCAGAGGCCGAAATTCTTTTGATGCGTTCTACAGTGCACGGAGCATAAAAAACACAAGGACGTTGATGACTCATTTGCCAGCTTTGGGATGGGGGTCGGTGCATTCAGTAACGGGTTTTCTGCAGGCAAGGTTGTAATCAATCTAGTCTTCAGAGGGAAGGCTCTGACATACCCAGCAAAAATCACCCTGAGAGAGGCGACTTAATTGAAACAATCCCAGGCAAAGGCCTCCTGCTACCCAAAGCCGCAAATCAGCGGGGGTGACCTCATCCTCGAATTTGAAGTACCCAGACTGAATTCCTTCTTCCTCAAAGGAAGTAATGGAGCAGATACTGCCCGCATAGCCACAACATGGACAAAACAATCAAACCGGAAAGTGTTGGTGTTTGAATGTATACAGCCGATATCTGGCAAGAGAGGGTGCTGTATGGCCTGAAGAAAAACTGCAAAAAAAGTGAGTTTTACACAGGAATATTCAAAAGTAACATGCTTAAGCACTTGTATTAAAACGGGTTTCATGTTTTCAAGTTTTTATCTACTGGGCCTGACCAAAGTTAGTGTGTGTGAAACTTGGGGTTGCATTTTGCAAGCTGTTGTTTTTTCACCGATATATACAGCGGGATACCATGACTACACTGTGCACCGAGGGTTAGGTACTGGTAAAATGTTTAAAACATGTAAAATAAATACATATTTGTATAGCGCACTTGATCATCTGCATAGTGGATTAATGTTTTTTAAAGTCAATAAGCCAGACAGCAGAGACGCAACTAGACTGAGGCCCATTTGGGGTGGCGGGCTAATTTTCCAACTATAGGCAGAGAGTGGCGATGCAGGGGCTCTAAGAAGGGGTGAAAACATAATAAAAAGCTTTGTTAACAAGCGAATGGTCTTTGAAAGACCTGTGAAGTACTTGGTTGCAGCTGCGTGTGTGCTAAGCTGTCTCAGCCCAGGCTGACATACACAAGGGGGGTGCGGGGGGAGGTGTGTGGGAGTGGAGTCTTTAAGTCCTTTGATCCCAATCAGCGTTGCACCGCGCGCCTGCCATACAGGGATACCATTTCTCCTGACTGGCTCATGCAGCTGTGTGAGGGGTGTTCTCAATGAGGTGGGACACCACCTATTTGTGAAGTGTCAAAGTCGCTATCAGATGTTACTGGAAGGGGAGAGGTTTAACTTTCATTTTTTAAATCCTTTCATCTCTGGTAATGTCCATTTTCAGGTGTAAGGACCTTTGCTTTTGTGGAACTTCTCAGAATCGTGGACAGTCTTTGTAAATCTCACCTCTTGTAAATAATGTTCTTAATACAGTGATTACATATTTTTTTTAAAGCATTGCTAGAGTGTTCAAAAAGGTTATTTTTTCGAGCAGATCACTCTGAATAGAATAGAACTTCTGCGCCTGCTGTGACGGACTGTGTGTACTGAGAGACCCTTGTGGCTGCAGGAAGCGCGGGCTATTGGAGTAGTGCCTACAGCGCACCTTTCCATTGGTGGGCAGAGCAGATTCAGACTCCCTTTCACACCAGATGTGTGACAGATGCCAGATTGGGCAATTTCCCTCACAAATAGGTGATATTATTCCTATTTGTGCGAGAAAATACTCAATTGACCAGTGCCTTCTATTTTTCAAGCTTAATTTGGCCCATTGTGCACATTTTTTTAAGCTGTGGCGGCGCCTCAGCCTCAGCACTGCAATTTATCATTCCTGAGCTGCCACGCTTGCTAAAGAATTGTAAAAGGACACTGGCATTACTGGATAATGGGTAAGGAGGTACCCTAGAGGGAGGCGCAAAGGTGGCATTGCATTTGCGGGACTCACTATGATGATTTTCTTGATGAGGGTCCTGTCAGTCTGGAACAGAGGCACGACGCGTAAATTGCACCATTCTCATTGTTTGTTCAGACCCAAAACGCCATGGCATGACTTCAGACCCAGATCTGAATGTGGGTGAAAAAGACATTTATTTCGAAAAGTGAACGTTGTTTTCCATAGAACACAGTAGCTGCCTCAGTGTACTAATAATATCAAATTCTGCACAGCATGGGCTAAAAGCACTGGCAAAACCAATAGGTCAGAAAACCAAGATCCTTCTCTGATCAAGCAGTAAATAAAAATAAATGGCACTGAAGTCGTTCTGCTCGTGCAGCTTTCTGATAAATGTACATGATCATCAAGCATGCATAATATGTAAGTGGTGTGATGTGTGATTGCGTCATCACTTTTAGGTCTGGCTTTAGCCAAGACCTTTTGATTTTACTAAAATATGTATGATATTACTTAATGGTGCTTTCCGCCACCTCTATTCACTCATTGGTCTGTTGTTGTGTCATTCCCATTTTGCTTCAGCCCACTACTGCATACAGCATGGGGAAGTGGGTCAGCATCATTACTTAATCCTCTGGTTAAAGTCACTTTGAGTAGCTGCAGTGCATTTTTCTCTTTCACAAGGTGCACATCCACACTCAAGGAGTTTCCTTTAGTACCAGTGTTCCCAGATGTGATCGTAGGACACATTTGAAGTGAGCCCATGGCATATTTCACAGCTTTATCAGTTCTATCTCCTTCCAGCGCTGTTGTAAATGCTTTTTGAAGTGGACTGCTGTTCTTTCATGGCATTCCCGGACTCTCTTTCACCAGTGGTTATTTGCAACTTTTGCCCAGGGAAAAAACACATTTTATGGTGTTTAATTTTCTGTCGTTTTATTGAAATAAAGGTGGGGTATGTAACTTGGTTTTTAGTATCCAATATTTCTTTATACTAAGTACCCTTTTTCCATTTTCTTTCTTGCCTTTTTGTCTTCCTTCTTTCTCTTTTCTGCCTTTCCTGTTTATCTTCCCTTTTTCCTTTCCTTTCTTTATTACCTTCCTTCATTCTTTATTTTTCTTTCCTTTAGCCTTATTTTCTTTTACCTTTCATTTTATTCCTTTCTGTTCATTATTTCCTTTATTTTATCCATCAATCATCTTTCTCGAGCAGTCAGTTACACACGATTTCTAATGTTTTTCATTGATTTTTTTATTGGTAACATGGATGGTAGATTTGAATCACCTTTATGTAAGCTTGTACTTTTCCAAAGCTCAAATCCTTGTTCTTAGTGTTACATATTTTCTTGGCTTCTAGGTCTAGAGTGCCAACCAGTGTAGCACCAGCTGTGCGTTCACACCTTGGCTTGAAACAGAATCACTACGAAGCGTAGAGGCAGCATAGAGGTTCATTGCAGCAGGCAGCCGCAACCCTTGGTTCTCGAAGAGTTTGGACAAGTGTAGGAGGAAACCTGCATCATTCAAGATTTAGTGTAATTTCCTGTCTGTGAAAAGTCTGTTGCTATAAAAAGCTCAACATTTCTGGACAGTGAGTTTAAAACTGAATTAAGTATAGTCTCATACTTGATTACTTTGTCCAGTTGACAGGCAAATATGTCTCAACAAAGTCTATTCAGCTTTGGATTCAAAAAACATAAAGACAGTGATAAAGATAGTCCAGGAGAAGGAAACCAAAAAACAACAACTGAAGTTGGGCCTACCACTGCACAGAATCCTAACATAACTAAGAACAAAAAGTATGACGCTGAAAAAAGAAAACAAGTTTTTCAGTCACACTGGGTGGAATCCTGGCCATGGCTAGCCCTGAAGGAAAGTCCAGAGGGGGAAGGACCAAAAATGTACTGCACTATTTGCCAAAAATATCCTACTATAGCAGTCAGCTATTCGGGTTCTGGTAGGAATGCATTCTTAAGTGGATGTGACCAGTTGCGCATTGAACCAATCAGAGCTCATGAAACTAGTACGGCACATATGACATGTGTTTCATGGCACCGCCAGGAAATGAAAGAAACCACTTTGCAATGTCAGACTCCTACAGCCAGTACCTCAACATCCAGTGTCCCTACAGAGCAGCCCCTCATCATGCAAGCACTGCAAAAACTGAAGGAAACAGAAAGAAAGAAACTGACCATCTTGTTTAACAATGCTTACCTAATTGCAAAACAAGGTAAGCCACTCTCAGACATGGATACCTTATGTAGGGCTATGAAGAAAGCAGGTGTAGATATAGGAGAAAATTATGCAAACCGCGAAAAAGCCTCAGAGTTCATTAGATGTGAGGCGGATATACTTCGACAGGACATCAAAAAAATTGTTTCAAATTCTCGCTTCATCTGCATTATTGCAGACGGAAGCACAGATAGTGCCATCACTGAACAGGAAACTGTACTGGTCAGAGTAGTCAATGGTGGAAAACCCTACACTCTATTTGCAGATCTTGTTCCACTTGAACATGCACATGCTCCAGGAGTCCTGGACGGTATAGTTAAAGGAATCAAAAGGTTATCTTTGGATTTAGTAGATATGAGGTCTACAGAACATCCGGGTCCATCACTAATCGCTGTCAATTTCGATGGTGCTGCAGTTATGATGGGATCTAAGGGAGGGGTTGCAGCACTCCTGAAGAAAGACATTCCTTTTCTTCTCCCATTCCACTGTGTAGCTCACAAGCTTCAGCTTGGGATTCTAGATGCTGTAAAATCCCATCCCTCTATTTGTCAGTTTGAGCAAACTTTGAAATGGATTTTCAAATTCTATTGGTATAGTCCTAAGAGGCGAAGAGATGCCAAAGAAATTTCAAGAATAATTGATGAAAACTTTGCTCATTTCACTGATATTAAACAGGTTAGATGGTTATCCAGCAAAACCAGGGCTTTGGCAGCCATGCAACAAAACCTGCAGACAGTGGTTCTACACTTGGGACAGGTCGCAGCTGGTAGTGATGATTCTGCTGCTAAGGCAAAAAAGTACCTCTCAGTTGTTACTAGTTTTACATTCATAAAAAACCTTTACAGTCTGAGAGATGTTCTGAAGCCAGTGTCTCAGCTTTCAGAATTCTTTCAGTCTAATGAACTGCTTTTATTGCATGTACCACCTGCTGTAGAGAAGTGTGCATTGACCCTAGTAGGCCTAAAGAGTGAGCTGGGTGAATATATGCAGCAGTTTAAAAAACTGTACCACCCGGAAGAAAAGAAGTTTGGACACATTTCTACTGATGGCTGGGAAATAAAGTTATCAGGACACTGCCCACCAGCAGCAACAATCCAAAGTGACAGTGAGCTCATTGACAGTATGGTTAAGTACATTGATAAGAGATTTGAAAATTTTAATTGCATGCCGGTTCAAGGTTTTCAGGCATTCGATTATACACTGTGGCCAGAAAGTAGAGAGGAGCTCTATACATATGGGCTCTCTGATATTGAGGCAATTGTACAACATTTTGAGGTACTTTTCACCACAGACGAGAGGTTGGCAATTGTAGAGGAGTTTTGTGGACTTAAAACCCATATGAAAAGCTTTCAGAACAAAGGTATTCCTGTATTGCCTGCATATTCCACCCTGCTAGCAACAAAACCTTACTCGTTGACTAATATATTGAAGCTTGTGGAGATGATGTTCACATTCAGTGTATCTACAGCAGAAGCTGAACGTGTGTTTTCTGCCATGAATATCATTAAGAACCCACTAAGAACACGGTTAAATCAAGATGTTCTCCAAGACCTAATGCTTCTTAAGGTAGAAGGACCCAACTTTGAGGATTATGACCCCAGCAGAGCTATTGATCTCTGGCTTACAAAAGGAGGCACAAAGCATGTGTGCGGACATAAAAGGCCACATCTATCATAACTGTTGAAGTATTGCTAATATTAGAGCATCCTGCCATGCATAATCGTTTATTGTTGTATTTCTATTCAATTTCTATATGTTTGGATAAAAGGGATAATATCGCTTGTCAAGTTTTCCTTTAGCATTATTATTGCACAGCTTTACTGATTTTAATAAAGCAAAAATATATTAATATTTCTCGGTCAGCCGGAGCCCTTATGTTTGATGTGGGGCGGGAGTAGGTGGGACAAGTGGATTTTACAGGACATGTAGATCTCAGTGGCATTTTGTCCCTTGGACAACTAGATTATTTGGAAAATTCCACACCCCTGTGTGGGGTTCTCTGTGGTAAAGAAAGGGGGGTTCTCTGTGGTGAAGAAAGGCAATGTTGTGCAGAAAGACTCTTGAGGTGGACAGTCCTCTGCATTAAGATCAACTACACATTGGCAAGAAGGAAAAAAAACAGTCCCTGGAATTCCAATAAGGCTAGGGTGCCACTACTGTGTCAACTGCGAAGCACCACTGCCTTGACAATTAGGTCTGAGGAGTCGGGCATTTCGACCATCAGGTCCTGCAAGTTTTCGGGTTAGAACCCACTCCACAGACTCTCCATCTTCAGGAGGCCCTGATTTGGTATTTATTCTAAATCTGTGGTTAGAAGTATTCATCATAGGAACAAGTTACTCACCTTCAGTAATACTGTTTCTGGTGGATTGCCCCCAGCCCTCCCACCTGCTGTTCTGTGGAGTGGTCTCTTTTTACCATCTAAAACAGTTCCAAATTAGAAGTCTGCACACTGGTACCGACAACTGTAATGTGCTCCGAATCTGATGGCATACTGGCGTCAATGTGCACAGGTGGCGCTTATATGAAGCTCAGTTCTATCACTTCCAGGGCTGAAAGAACCTAGGTGGAGTTGCACAGTGCCACCTACCGGTGGGCGGGAGTACTGCTATGAAAAGGTTTATACACTCTGGCACTTGGGGAATATTCTAAAGGTGAGGAATTAATTAACAAACCCCTGATCAGGTACCAAAACTGTAAGACTTTAGAGAAGACTGTGAAAGTGTTGAGAAATGCAGATGAGGTTGATAATGTCCCTGGCCTGATACATATACTGGAACACAAACACAAAAATAAAGGACCCCAACCAAGATAAAATTGGAGGCTTTAAGGGCACAATGTGTGTCCAAATCTGGCAATGCAGTGAAATTGGTGCCTGGCGCGATAGAAGACTAAAGAGAAAGTAGCAGTACAGGAGGCAGAAAAGTTTAGGTTCAGCATCAGAACCCCAGTCCTAACAAAAGTTGGAGTACAAAGCTTTAATCTTTTGAGATGCAAATTCCTTACCAGAGCAAGGCCTCTAACAAGGTGTGAGGTGCATCTTAGAAGTGCGTTTTTAAAGGAGTGAAAAATGCAACAACTATGTTTTGATCAATAGGTAATGGAGGCATTAATACAGTCCGCAGCATGTGGCAATTACTATTCACTGTAGGTTACACCACCCACACCTCAGGGTGCTTCTCTACCATTCCTGGGTGGTCCTATTAAACAACATACAAGAGATGTTCCATTATTCTAAGACCCACCAACTGGACCAGACCCTGTTAACCAAACAGAAGGATATGGAAACACTCCTGCCCATTCATCGGTGGATGGTAAGAATGTAAAGTGAATGCATATTGCAACCATATCGCTCTGCTCTATGCCACACCCAAGCAAACCAACATGTTTACCATGAGACCCTTGGAGCACCACACCTAACCACAGAACCATGAACAAAGGTAGTAGCAGCCTCTTACCCAACTGCACAGAAGTACTTCAGGATCTGGTAAGAGTTATAAGGAGCAATGTAAATACTGAAAAAGCAATGCAGTACAGTACAATAGCCCTGGCTATATTTTTACAATGTGGGTTCATTCTTTTATTGAAGTGTACTTTTCCCACTACTCAAACATTCAAAGCATAGTGCAGCTCACTGACCCCAAAAAAAAAAAAAAGAATAATGATTTGTGTTCAATGGTTGCGTAGTAAATGAGTGTTACCTGTCCATGTATGTCACCACAAACTGTGACTGGTGTAGAAACAGGCTGCACATTAGATTCTTCCAACAGGAGGTCACAAACGTAATCGCACAATCGCTAGAGGGAAAACAAATTGAAGTGGTTACTGGAAATCTAAGTTTCTAAAACAAGTTTCTAAAACATAAAATAGAGAAACATGAAATAGACAGGAATGATATCCTTAATGTACAGCAGAAGTAGCCACACTAAATGGATTTCTTGGCCGTTTCTTGAAAGGTTTTATTCTTGTGACAACCTCTTGTTCTACTTAAAGCATGTCTTTATCATAAAGCTCTGCTGATTATATTTACGGGAAACAATGTGCAGAGGAATGTTTCCCAAGGTCACAGAACCATTTTCCGCCCAAGTTTGGATTCACTAGCTAAAGAAAACATGACTCCCTTGATTAGTAGTTTCAAGTTCAGTTTTACCCATAAATAAAAAAAGATTTAGCCCCCCGTACCTCCACAACACCGCTTATAAGTAGAATTAGCGTTTTGGGCAAAATATTCCAGCTATTGTGCACAATAACTGTTGCCTAATGAACAGATATCAGCCAGCAGTCTAAATAATAAGGTGTGCACTAACACATCAACCCTCCAATATTCAGACAAGCCTCTCTATTAGAAAAACAGATATACAGAACGTTACTAAGGCTTCTACCTGCAATGCCCAGTGCAGCATTACATGCAGCCATTTAAAAAAAGAAAAAGAAAAATCGTTTACAATGGGTGTACCTCGGATATTCATATATAACAAGACTAATTACATGTATATGCCAGATCCATTTTTTTTTAAATAGTTTTTTATAATCATAATATTACGTAGATGAGGCATCCTCTTTGTCTTGGCCGACAACAATAAAATCATACTGTGAAAAAAATAAAAATTACTTAAGACTGGAAACACCACCCTGGGACTAGATTTTATCAATTTAAAATAAGCAGGGAATGGTGCTCCTGTACCTAGACCATACACGATTAAAAAGCTGAACCCTGCCACTTCAGGAACTAAGAAAGCAGCATTAATTAATGCAGAGTAGGCACATCAGTGAATCGTTTAAGCAATTTGTTTTTATGTGGATCATTGGTCAACTGTTAAGACTTTTTGGAGTGAAAACTCTGGTTTTAGCTCAGTTTCTTGCATTCATTGAACATCTCTGGAGGCTGGATGTTTTTTTAATTTTTTTACATTCACACCAATAGG
Organism: Lissotriton vulgaris; assembly: GCF_964263255.1. Lineage (NCBI taxonomy): Eukaryota > Metazoa > Chordata > Amphibia > Caudata > Salamandridae > Lissotriton > Lissotriton vulgaris. The sequence goes on from NC_141693.1 coordinate 1,969,120,919, forward strand.
AGTATTTGTTTCTTTGATTCAATGAAGGCATTTCTTTGCTCACATCTGCCCCAAATCATTATGTGTAGAAAATGTGCCCTTACGGCTGGGTCACCTAGAGGTTCTGCTTTTTGGTGGACCTTATATTTTTCATAGCTGTGAAACTCTGTGCTCTCCCTTTCCACATGGTGAAGTTGGCATACCACTTGTTGGCATATTTATCTTACCAGTAAATCCATATTATATGGTACAAAGGGTAAAAGGGTACCCGTGGCCTATTGGACTGCAGCACCCAGTGTGCCATCCACTACAGTGACAGTGCAAATAGGATTGCAGGCCGATCATTTGTAGCCTGGCTGCTGCAGTTTTAAATTGCAGATTCAACCTGTTAAAATAACCCCTTCTGGCAAGTCAACACCTTCCTTATAAATGTTTGTAAGTTACCCATATGGAGGCCTTAACGCCCATTAGGGAATGTGAATGGTAATTAGAAGTAGGAATTTAATGCTAAACATGTACAGTGAAAAAGCCCCAAAAGCTATTTTTACAGGATGATCCATAGGAACGTATTGGGCTACATCACAATTAATGCCAGAAAAATAATTTCGGATCCCCTTATTGGATTTTTGCCCTTTTATTTTATTTTTTTAATTCACTTAGGGATTTTTATTGTGTGGCATTTTTTCTTATTTGCTGTGTTTGATACTGCATTAAAAAAAAATTAACTTATACCTATCTGTTCTATGCCTTGGCTACCAGTCGGTTGAGCTCGGATTTATTTAACAACTTCTGAGTGTTGCGATTGTAACTTGAGGTGGTTAGTCAGCCACTCTAAATAATGATCACATTTCTTACACTATGCCTTTTTAAAAGTGTCCGTCCAGTGGTTGGGTAATGTCCACAAAGGATGAATACCAGATCTGTGTGGTCTGCCTTCTTGATTCCTACACCACTAATGTAGGCAACTTCTTTCTAGAGATCTCTTGCAGGTGACTAAGAAGCAGATAGGTTTAGCTTAGAAACAAACAGGAAGTGACCCCGTTATTAAAGGGATGAATGAGGCCCTTTTCTTCCTCCTGTCTTGAAAGCACCATGTCGCCCCTAGCCCTCATCTCAAAGAGTCAGACAAACCCTAAATCATTCCTCCGATTATTAGAATTGTGTAGAAAGCACACAGCACCTCTTCACTGGGCATTATGCAAGGCACTCCAGAAGCAATGCAACTACCATACACATACATACCTCTGCTGTCCTGTACACATCTATCAGGCTACTTCCCAGCAAATGAGAAGAAAGACACAAAATAAATTCTACCAGAATATCAAGAAAAGGCAAGCTCTCCTGGAGTAAAAACATGAGACCCAGAGAGGATCAACCAACAGAGGATCCTCTTAGAATTATATGCATTTTTTTCTTTAATGTTCTTCTCTAGCCCTGCTATGCTGAAAGAAATTAGAATATTAACTTGCGTTAAGTGAGTCAGAAGGGTTCTGTAGGGCTACAGCGACATGGAGAACAACACATTACTGTAGAAGCCCAAACTATGAAATGCAGAAAAGTGGGCAACTAAGATGGTTTAGGGAATTACAGCTGGGTAAGGGAGACATTGTGAGATAGACAGATGACAATGAAAAGTCTGAGGTGATGTGTTTTCAGAATTTTTATTCAGCACAGCAGGTTTAGATCAAACAGTTCTAGAACCTGTTCAGAGCACCAGAGATGGATTGATTCACTTCAGTTGGCACCTGACAACTCACTGTCCACCGGAGACTGTGAACACTTTGGTTAGAGAAGAAGCTCTAATGTGAAGGGATTGATCTTCCTATGAGAATAAAGAACAACGATGGCTAACCTTGACATGGAATGGTAAAAATAACAGGGAGGTAGGATCAATGGTAATCATGATCGTTACCGGGCAGAGAACGTGGCAAAAACATATACGTTGTGATCAAGGGGGAATGAAGAACTGGTGTATGAAATTAATTAACTTAATTTAGCCAAGGAAAATTGTTAAGTCACTGGTCGAATTTCAAAAGAGATGCAAGGACGGAAACGTCTTTGATGACAAAGGTCTTTGAGAAGAGTGGTGTCTTGCCTGCAGACGTATTTCTGGGGGCACCGGAGTATATCAGTGAAGGGCTGAAAGTCCTGAGATATGGGTTATATACATTGTCCACGTCAAACTTAGGCCTCGACAGACACCACTTGCTATTGGTGAGCTATCTGAAAAATTGTTTCTAATCTTGACCAACTAATTGCAATGCAAGGGCAGACCAGAGACAGATCTGTTAGAACTTGAATATAGAAGTTTAATCTTTGTTCAAGCATGGTACACAACCTGTGAGAATCGACCCTGCTGAACATCATACAGAGGACAAGCAGTACTAGTACAATTGGTTCACCCCATCTAGAATGAAGTGCACCTTCAGGGATGTCATCTCCATGCAGAGATCAGGTAATAAACCAAAGTGATACTTGGTTAGTTGAGACACTGTTCAATGACTTTTCCTAAACCAGGCAAAGCCTGAAATTAGCTAAAATGTTGATGTTCACCTTCATATTTTCAAGAATGGAGCAACCTAAACGGAAGTTTGTTGGTTTGAGAGGTTTTACTAGTTTGGCGTGGACAGAAATGTCCCACGTGGCCGGAGATTTGGGAAGGAGTTGTTTAAGATGGGAAGTTTAGTGAGTTTTCTTCCCTCTGATGGTATTTATTTTACTGTGACCTACTCATTACATTTAGTGGTTGAAGAGGATCATGCAAACATGCCGAAAAACATGGCTTTGCATGGGTGTATTTGAAAAGGGTGCCCTCAAGACTGAGAAAGTGGAGACTTGCTCCTGAATGGCTTTTGTTGTCAGAAGAGAATGCATTAGAGAGGAAAGTCCTGTATTGGATGCATTTGATTGACAAAGACCACCCAGGTATTAGAGCCTCCTGAAGGTCATCTTAACGAGTAGCAAACCACAAGTGTGAAGGAAGTTACTCTGGTTACATCACTTCAAAGATGTGATAACACCACAGGCAAAAACACAGATTCCCAGAAGTGCTACATTTCGGTTAAGTCTCTAGGCTGCATCGCAATAAGGATTTTGCCAGTGGATGAAGAAGTAGCCTTTCATAAGGTTAACTTAACATTTAGGGGACTTTGTTTGAAATCTTAACTCTATAAATGACAACCCGCCAATAAGTGAGACACCTCAGACCTTATCTTCTCAAATCAATACATCACTCACATCTCTGTGCAGCCACTTAAGAAGAAATCAGAAAAAATACATAATAGCTGAATCGGATCCAAAACTCCTGAAAGACAATCCTACTCTGGACTCCATAGTCCTCTCCACTGCAAATATGTACAGTGCCTAGTCCAGCAACATCAGACACATGCCTTCCCTGGGCAGGAAAACCTGCCAGACATCTTTCACTATATTAAAAGCGGCTAGCTCTTCAGCTGTATTGTGGTACTATAATCATGCACTTTGAGATGCTCTCAAAAACTGCAACCTCCACCAAAGCAAGAGGGACTTTGAACAGACTATAAAGGAAGACATGATCACTTTGGGTGTTTTCAGTGCAGTCAGGATATTGTCCCCAGTTATTTATTGGTATAGTATATTGTAACAGGTGCTTTGTGAGCTAAGATGGTAAAGTAGGATTATTGTTCACTTAGAAGTTCGCAGACGTAAGAAGATGGAAGTATGGTGATTACGACAAGTAAGTGTTAAAGTTAGCTAGGTTAAAGTTAGATCAGAATTCCCATAGGAAGAGTGTTTTTGTTTAGCTAATAACTTTGGTGCAGTTTGACAAATCTTCACAAAACTTTCCCCAAAAAGTACTCATCCACCTGAACTCCTTTCTGGAACGTTTTGTGCCGATGTGTGAAGTGGGGGCCTAGAAAAACAAGCACTTGCAATGCAATAGGTCTCGCATTAGGAAAGTTTGAGCTATTGGTATTGTAAATGGCAATTTTTTTATTTATGTGTTGGTTTTGAAAATAATGAAATTAATATCTTTGTCATTTACAATGCCAATAGTTTTAACTTTCGCAAATGTGACACCTATAGCATTTGTAATGTAATGTGTTGTATTTACGTGACTTAGATGTATTGATATTACAAATAATGGCTTTAATTTTTTTTAATAATTAATACTTAAATAAAAGTTATTGTAATTTATAATGGCAATAGCTTAAACTTTTGTAAATAACTTTTGTGAAGATTATGTTCAGTGTATTTTATTGTGATGAAAAACCATGAACAGAAGTGAAATATTAACATCTTTTTGTGACATTTGTAAAAAAGCGTGAAACAATGAGAGAACATATTTGAACCAGTTGTTGTTCAATGGTTGCACATATTGATGCTGTGGTGGCACGGAGTGATGTAGTTGTGGCGACGAGTGATGCTGTGGTAGTGCATAGTGATGTTGTGGTGCCCCTGATTGATGCTGTGGTGGTGCTGAGTGATGCTGTGGTGGTGCGATAGATAAATAGAGTGAATGCGATAGATAGATAGATAGATAGATAGAGGGAGGGCGACAGATGGATAGAGGGAGGGCGATAGATGGACAGATGGATAGAGTGAGGGCGATAGATAGACAGATGGATAGAGTGAGGGCGATAGATAGACAGATGGATAGAGTGAGGGCGATAGATAGACAGATGGATAGAGTGAGGGCGATAGATGGATAGATAGATAGATAGATAGATAGATAGATAGATATGGCCTCCTGAGGAGAGCTCTGGCACTTTTTTTTTTACAAATAAGCACTGGCAGCAGCGCTTGGAAGGATATAGATGGGGAAATCTGCTCTTCACATAATGTTCTCTTTACACAATTTCACATTATTTTCTGTTTTAACACAATAAATGCAGAAAGAGCGTTATGGAGGAATAAAGGAAAATACAGGAGAGAAAACAATCTACTGATGGTTAAATCTACTTAAGCTACGCTGCCAAATGTTCACTGTATTATCTTTCCAGGCAAAGGGAAGCACGGTTTCTATGAAAGCAGCGTGCAGGGGTTGTGCCATTATTGTTGTCAAAATAATCATTGAGCAGGACTAGCTCCGAGAAACGCAGTCAACCCGACCAGCTTGTTTTCTTGGTGAAATGGCGACCACAACTACAGAAATATATTTCGTATTGTAACGCTCTTTTAATGGGGATACATTAAAAGTAATTCCCACTGTGGCAAACCTCCTGCAGTCTCCCTACTCCGAACTACGCCCACACGGGACAAAAATGGAAAATGTATATCACATGGGCGCAAAGATACACAGCGGCAGTGTTTTGTCAAAGCGCACGGCCTGCCTCTTAGGAGGTGTACGGTGCTGTGATGTCTCTCGGGAATCAAGTTTCAAACACCATCCTAACAGTAATTAGAGCTAAGCAGGAATTACATATGATTTGTTCAGACTTACCGCCTGTCTGCCGTCTCCTAGCACCCAGCAGCATCACGCAGCAGTATATTGAAAGGAAGGAGCTATCTGCTTCTAAATTTAATACCACGTTAAAATGTGCGAATGCCGAAAACAAACGCGGGTCGTGATCTTGTAAGCTAAGGTAAGCATTTTTGCTCTATTGCTTGTTAGCAAATCGGGTTTGTCGTACAGCCTACACAACAGATGCGTTTTTAGAACAAAGCTGACGGAGCAGTCAGTGCATGACCAGAATAGAAGTAAACTTGCATACAATTCCGTGATTTCTGATCTCGCTCTGTGCGGGGATATTTAAAAGGAGAGGCGCGTTCACTGGTGCAGTGTGCGCCTCTGGGTATGCAGACACATACTCTCTCGCGCTCTCTCACACACCCAGACACACACACTCTCACATCACATACACACAAACACACACTGACTGTGCCGGGGCAGGGCACAGGACATGCCGCTTTCGCCTTGAGACTCCATAGTGTCAGAGTGCATGTAACCCGGGAGGCACTCACATCACAGGAGTGCATGTGCGCCTCGAGCTGGGACTGCTTTTAAATAAAAGGAGAGGCGCGTGCACTGGTGCAGTGTGCGCCTCTGGGTATGCACACAGACACATACTCTCTCGCGGGTGGTAAAACGTACTCTTCTGCAGTGCTGTCAGCCTATTCGTGCTGGAAGCTTCCCTGCTTAATTTGTGGAGGTGTGTGTATGAGTATATGCATGCACGTGTGCGCACGTGTGTGTGCCTGCGTGAGTGTGTGTTCATGCTTGGGTGTTTGTGTGTGGGTGTGTGTGCGTGCATGTTTGCATTTGTATGTGTGTGTGTGCGCGTGAGTATGTGTGTAAGGGGGGTGGTGCTGTTTTAAGTGTGGGGGGCACCTCGGCTGCTCCTTTCTTGTTTCTGCCAGGGGAAGGGGCCTCAGTGGTTTCTTGGCTCTGGGGAGGAGGGGGGGGGGGGGGGGTTGTTGATATGTGTGTTGTGGTGGGGGGGGGCGGGAGGGGTCATGTGAGTCCTGCTGCTACAGGTAGTCTGTTCTGCATGGGGAAGCAGCAGGTTCGAGGCTGGGGTGTGCACTGGACGAAGGAGCCTTTCGGGGATGCAGGTGCCCGTTCTTCAGCTGGGGGCCTGGGTGAGGACGGAGAGCAGTGTGGCGAGGCTCTCATTGCCAGGGGCTGCAGGAAGAGGGCGCTTCCAGGGGTGTGGGGCCTCTTGAAGTGAAACAGGTGTTGCTTCTGCGAGAGATACGATTGTATGTAAAGGGGGCTTGAATTCACGTCAGAGGGGCGGCTTAATACTCGATGCAGAAAATGTGCTTCATGCGGGACTCGCCAAGCCGAGGCGATTGCTTTTGGGTGGAGGGTGAGGAGAGACAGGGGTGGAGGGTGAGGAGAGACCAAGGTGGAGGGTGAGGAGAGACCAAGGTGGAGGGTGAGGAGAGACCAAGGTGGAGGGTGAGTTCAGACAGAGGTGGAAGGGAGTCAGAAGTAGAGGTGAGGAGAGACAGAGGTGAGGGGGGAGACAGGGGGAGAGGTATCACTTTCACCTCCTCTCCTAGTGTAAGCTAACGCCCCCTCTCCACCGGTCCTGCCGGGGCCGAGAGCAGATCCTGAACTGAGTTCCGAGCAGGGGAGGTAGTGTGTGTGAGTTAAGGAGGTGCCCCGCCCCTTAGACTGTCCTAGGGCAGCAGCTGAGGAGAATGGAGGCGCGAGGACTGAGGAGGTGGATGCAGAGATGTAAATAGACTTCTGTCCTGGCTGTACTCGCCACCAAAAACAATAAGTAAGGGACAGGGAACGGGGAGGCCAGGAGGCAAACTCCACCCACTCCCGCAGGGCACTACTGTACTCCATCATCTCCCAGTACAGCAGGAAGACACGGTGTCCGAGCAATGCCCTCTCTGTGTGTCTGCCCTTACCTCTGTACTAGTTCCTCCCCAGCCCAGTCCAGAGGAGACAAAACACATTTCTAAGAATTCTCCCTGCATGCCCTATTAATGAAGACAAACTGGTCTGGGTCATGCAGCGCTGCAGGGTACAACTGTGCAAACCCAACCTCCATTTCTCAACCACGCCCAACTACCTGAGTTACAACACTAGCCCAAATGTAAGTTACAAAACAGATCTGGAGTCCAAAAGCAACCAGGGGCATTGAGGGATTTGTAGTTTTCCCCTTTCCTTTATTTTGAAAGCTTCGTGAACAGATTTTAGAACGAAGAATAAACTGGCAGGTACTGTTAAGGTTGTTAGGATAACTTCACTACCACACGGCCCATGCATTGAATACCTCCACAAGACAGGGCACCCTAGTTTCTGCTGTTTACCACCCCTTGCATGTCAGAGATAGACACTGGTCAGCGTGTTATTTATTTATTTTGCGGTTTTACTTAGCACGTCCTCGAACCGGTGGCCAAAGCAAACAGGCAACGAAAGGTGCTGGATGAACAAGTGATGAGCTCGAGGCATCCTGCACTTCTGTGAGATATGAGGGCAATACACAAATCCTGGGGAAGGTGAGCACATGAGTGACATGTTGCAGGCGGGGCATTTGCATGCGGCGCACGCTGACAAGCACATAAGCTCTGGCACGCAGACGCGCACACGCACTTCTGAAAATATCAGACCGTATGTGCAGTGGCGGAGGATCTTCACGGCGGCGGCGATGACGAGGAAGCCATGGGGAGCGTGTGCAGTGGCTGAGGATCTTCACGGTCGGCTGCGATGACGAGGAAGCCATGGGGAGCGTGTGCAGTGGCTGAGGATCTTCCTGGCGGCGGCGAAACTGAAAGCGCCATGGGAGCGCACGAGACACCATCGCCGTGAGCGTGCACATCGGCTGCTACGAGCAGACTGGCTCCCGTGCGACCAAATCCACGCGTGGCCAGCTCTCGTCTCTCCCTCTCCCATTGACAATGCTGGGCGCGTGGCCAGCTCTTGTCTCCACTCCTTTGTCGGCTGAGCAGACGACTATAGGTTCTCTGCGAGAACGCGCTTCTAGCCGAGACCTAAAAAGGCCTAAACAGATCTACACCAACATTGGCAATAAGAGAGCACCCTCCGAATGGCCGAGGGAGATTTTTCTCCTATCTGCCATTTCGGTACCCTGGGAACAGTCCTGCGGTACAGAGCAGACCAATTAGCTTGCGTAACTGATTTTGCGGCTGCCATTAGAGGACTCAGTAACTCTGTCCTGAATTTTATTTTTGTTTAACTAGGGCAGAAAGAAAAATGGTAGGGACACCCTGAACCTTTTGGGGGGTGTGGGTGACTCAGAGGGACCACCGCAGTGGCCAAAATATGAGATTTACCTTTTTGCCAAAAGGTACAGCAGGACCCAGCACAGCACCTCCTATGAGGTACCACAGTACTCCTGCAAGAGCGCCGCTCAAGCTGTAACCCCACAACACTACCCCCACAGTGCCACAATACCATGCAAGTTTCCGAAGGTGAATTGTGCACTGTACCAAGGAGGTGAAGCTTGAGAGCCGAGTACCGCAGTACGTGGATTTTTTGTTTTTAAATAACATTAATATTGGTTGGGTGTCAAAAATGGGTTGGATGCAATGCCTAGCATGAGTCAAGGCCCTCGGAGGGATGGGAGATGAGGAGTTGCCGGAATGAGATTTAAAAAATCCAAGAAATTCACTGAATAAAACACAAAGGTTAAAGTGACATTATACTTAGGTGCTGAAGTAAGATAAAAACGAATGTTTAAAAACAAAAAATTTACATTGAAATTCACCAGTTATAGTTTACTGACCAACTAGATTGTGCGCCCCATCAATGCAGTGCTTATTACTTAACATACTAAATCACAGTAACATGTTATATGGCATTATTAATGCATCAATGGTGACGTCTCAAATGACATAATTGATGACATTACTGATAGCTATTACATACAGCACAGAATGTGGTCTCATAACATGGAAATATCTTAAGTCTTGTAGTTTAGTGTAGTTGTGCATGTTGAAAGCTATACGGGGAACTATTTACAAGTCACTAAAGATAAAGTTTGGGGTTACTTCATGTGAAACAAGGTAAAGACTGGGCATACCGGATGTGGTTTGCGGAGGTATGTTTGAAACTAGGTAAAGACTTAAAGCCAGAGTCTATTTCCCCCCCCCCCCCCCCAAAAAAAGAAAATCGGCGAGGAAGGCCAAAGCATCTGTTGACAAATTATCAACCAGTGGGTATATAGTTTTGATTCAGTTTTAAATAATAAAAAAATTATATATATATATTTTTTTAATTATATATCGCAATGTGATCTCAAATGTTGATGCACGCAGCACAGCAGCGGGTGCAGACAGAAGAGCCGGATCCAAGCCCTGGATACATATATAAAACATTTACTAATATAAAAAATATCATTTTATAAATATATTCTATGTTGCAAGGAGGCTGTGGATGTTTATTTACAGAATTTCGCTGAAGATTTTGAGGCATTGCAGGCTGGTGAATAATGTGGACTATAGGTGCGTTCACTTAGAGGTGGTTAATCTTACACTGGTATTGTAATCATGGCTCTAAGGTTGTAAGCCAGAGTGCTCATCCAAGAAATGTGTGCAGTGTATTTTACTCAACTAAGAAAGATTTTTCACAGGACCGGACAAGAAAGTGCTTTTTCAGTGGCTAATGTATACCTGCAAACCTATGGACTTAAAACTGCAGATCATGTGATGCATTTAAGAGGGTGTGAAATCCATTTTGGTTTTGTCTTGTCCTGTGATACTTAATGATGACAAGGCCTGCAAAATGTGCGAGGAGGTCTGATGACCATAGATAAATGAACGTACCCTGCTGAAAAACTTTTAATGCAAGGCTTGCTCAAGTACACCTCATGTGACTCGCATTGCCTCACTCACCAAGCTACAGCATCTCATATTGATGACCACATATAGCTATGGTCAAGTGCCTTCATTTTATTGGACAGGTATTGTACAAATACTGTCTGCTGATGCACTGGATGGTCCCAACAGTCGAGCATGTGGACATGAAACCTGCCGCCATCTTGTATAACACTTCTATCACAAGATGCTATTCCAATGTGATTAGTTGTACGTTTAATGCTTCTGTAACTTTGTCTCCTTTGGTCAACAACTCATCATGTATGATGAAGAAATCATCTACTCTGTAATATGATTGGATCTGTATCAAGGCTTTTGTGTATAAAACACCTAGAGAAAGTACTGCATACTGGACATGCTGCTGCCTAGCTCACGTTCCCATGAATCACGTATAAAGCTGCTTATGAAAAATGTGGTAGGCTTTCTGAAATTATCATACACTTTGCAAAATCAGTTATATTTCCACTTATGACACTGATCCAAGAGTTTGCTTCGGAGTTTCCCTTAATAAGTACCTGGGTGTCTGGTTGACCCGTGACCTGGACAGACCTTGAAAAATCATAAATATTTTACTAGGCATGCAGGTCTAGTGACTTAAATAATATTTTCAACCTATTTGTAAAGCTCTTGACCCATAAACTGGTTTCAAATTATGTGATTTTGGACAAATATTGCAATTCATTGAGCCACCATTTTCTTTATTATCACATGAGAGCACCTTCAAATGTGTGAAATCAGCTGGACTGCTGTACAAAAAAACTCCGTTTGATTTAATAGACTAAACTTTTTTCCATATACAACACAAATCTAGCCTCATATAGAATACACATGACCCCTTACTTACCTCTTAGTTCATTAATAGCATTGTCAGGCAGAGGCAGGAATGTTTCTCAAATCATGTTTAAAACTCACTTTTGATAAATACATAACTAAAGCATAAAGTGGTAGCACACTTAGTTGTAATCAGCAGATTTTACATTGAAATGGCCACAAACATTCCCACGGACTTTTTTAAAAACATTTTTATTGGCATTTGTAGTTTACAGTATCAAAGTGCATTTGAATACAGTTTGTCGATTTGCATTTCTCACATTTAAACCATATGACATTGCCATCCGCACAGTAATTAGACAAATATCTTGCCACAAATAAGGCCTTAAACCATAATTTCTATATAGAACTGGGGTAAAAACTGGGGATGAGTTCATGGAGTTCTGGGTGCGGGTGTCAGATGGGGCAGTAGGATTATATGCGCCTTGTTTGACAATATTCCTGAGTTACTGGGGACGAGGGGGGAGGGGCGTGAACTGTGATCGGTCTTGCTCCGGGTTCTGGCTGTCGAGTAGGGCCTGTTGTGCGGTATTGGTATCAATTGGCATTAGGTGTATGTTACGGGGGGAGATCTGCTACATGTGTTTGTGGCCTGCACTTGTGATTGTGGGTCCTTTGGGGAAGGTGGGTCACCCTCTGGGTCGGCGTGGTGTATTGATTGTTTGAAGTGATTCAAGATTAGAGCCCATTCCATAGATATGGGATGCTTGCGCATTCCTTTCACCTCTTCCTCTAGTAGTGCTTCTTACTCTTCCTCCCACTTGTGTACCGCCCCCTACCATGCTGCGATCGGAGGACCTGTTGGGGGACCGCCAATGCATGGCTATATTCCTTTTGGCTAGTAAAATGGCCAGTGAGGTAAATTTGAGGGGCACTTTGTGTGGTTTCCGCTTCCGAAAGATACCGAATGTGCAGGCCTCCCAGGTGGTTAGCTATGTGAGCCCGGTAAGATCCCTAAGTGATTTATGAATGTGCTGCCAATATGGTTGTAATGTGGGGCAACTCCAGAACATATGATTAAAATCTGCTGCTTGTGAGTGGCATCTGGGACATAGAAACTGGGTGTTGGGATAAAATTGCTGGAGGCGTGCTGGTGTCAAATAAGCCTTATGGAGGATGTAGTCTTGTATATTATTGAATTGTGCGTTTCGAGACACCTTCTTGGGGTGTTAGAATGGGAGAGAGCCCTCTTTCTCGTGTAGTAGCCGTCCTAATTTGTCTTCCCAGGTGGTCAGCAGGGTCTATAGGGATCTGTTCATGAGTTTCCTGATGGCTTTATAGAGCCATGTGGTCAAGTGTCGTCCCACTCCCATGTACAAGATTATGTGTATGACCGGATGTGTAGCAGGTTCCCCTGTCGAGAGGTCATGGTACTGGCGGTAATTTTCAAGGAGTTGGCGGTGGAGTAGGAACTGTCCAGGGGGGGAGCTCATAGTCATCTATAAGTTGTTGGAATGGTCTCAGTTGTCAGTCTTCAAATAGTGATTCCATTTCGGTGATGCCGCATTCTGTCCATGTATGAAGCGTGTTAGATGTGTAAGATCTTTCTCGTTTGGGCCAGCCAACCAGCGGAAACAGTGGAGAGTACGAGGGTCTCCCTGATGATATACGGTGTATCCTTTGCATGCATTTGCACGCTACTGCTACTTGTAGGGGGTGTGTACGTCTGGGATTGGTGTCTGTTAGTAGTAAACGACGGAGCTCAGGGATGGGTACTGGACCAGTCGTGGTGGATGTTTCCCCTATGTGTCTGCCTGCCGTCCAGTAGGAGAGCCACTGTAGTTGCGCTGCTAGGAAATAGGATTCGAAGGATGGGGCGCCCAGTCCGCCTTGTGCGGTGGGTAGTTGTAGCTTTGTTAATTCTATCCTATGTCTGTTTGTCCCTCATATCAGTGAGCTGAGGAGTAAGTCTAAGTCCCGGAAGAATGTCCTGGGCGGAATTATTGGTAGATTTGTGAAGTAATATAGTAACCGTGGGACTATTATCATTTTGGCGAGAGCTACACGGCCGATCGGGACTAGTGGGAGATTCCTCCAGAAGCCTATTGATGATCTGATGCTGGCTAGTGCCCTACAGTGATTGCCTTCATATAGGTCGGCCGGGGTGTGGTAGAGGCGGCTCCAGAAGTATCGAGTGGCGTCTGCACTCCAGGCTATGCTCTGGTTGCCCAGCCTGATATCCCAGGAGTGAGGTTCGGATGTAACGGATACACTGTGGATTTATCCCAGTTTACTCGTAGGTGGGAGACTTCCACAAACTGTCAGTGTTGCCCAGATAGGTGCGAGATCCTTGGTAACGTCTCAGATGTATATAAAAAGATCATCGACATACATGGAAACACTGTGCACAGTATCTGCTATGGGGATGCCCCAATGTTCTCCCTCCTGTCCCAACCGTATGCCCAGCGGTTCTAAAGCAAGAGAGAAGAGTGGAGGCGAGAGTGGTCAGCCCTGCCTCGTGCCTTTTTGCACCGCGAATTTCCTACGAAATGTAGCGTCCTATTCGAACATGCGAGGTTAGTTTGGTGTATAAGAGTCGGGTATACGCCAAGAGGGTAGGGCAGAGTCCTCTTTGTCGCAGGACAGAGAACAGATACTGCCATGTGAGGGTGTCAAAGGCCTTCTCGAGGCCAGGATAAGGCAGGCCTCCCAAGGATGGGTCCCCTACTTGATCTTGGACATGAAATAGTCGGCGTATGTTCCGAGATGTGTTCCTACCCGGGACGAAACCACATTGGTCAGGATGGATTAGAGGCCGTAGCCGCTAATATCTTCCCTAGAATCTTACAGTCGGTAGATAGGAGCGTGATGGGGCGGTAAGAGGCCAACAGATGTGAGTCGCAGTTAGGTTTCAGGAAGGTCACGATAATGGATTTCCGTAGGGATCTCGGTAGGTCCCCTTTTCCCAATGCGGTGGTAAACATTGCCACCAATCGGGGGACTAGTAAGGGGGAGAAGGTCGTGTAGTATTCCAAGAGGAGCCCGTCTAGCCCTGGTGCTTTGTTGCGGGCGAAGGTGTGGAGGTCCTGAGTGATATCCGCGGATTGTATCGTCGCATCTAATGTTGTGCTATCCACCTTCGTTATCTTACGGAATCGAGAAATTGGTCTATTGTGCCCTGCTCGGTTGGGGTTGTGTGACAATAGACTTCCGAGTAGTGCTGATGGAATGCGGAGAGGATCTGATCTTAGGACCGTATTAGATTGCCATGGGGGTCTATCACTTCTGTAATGGGCTTTACATCGGTGTCTTGTTTGGCTAATCATGCCAATAAGGTGCCTCCAGGTTGCAAAGTTATATCGACGTAGGTCAACGCATGTGGCTAGATATTCCTTCTTGGCCCTGGCTATCTGTGCCGCCGCTTCTTCTGAGAAATCGTCCTGTTAAGTGGCGGTAGCTAATTGTTTTTCGGCTTTAGTGAGTGCCAGTTCTAGGGTCTGTTTTACCTCCACTATTTGTTTGATACCGCCCCCTATACCCCCATACCTTGAATCTGTCCTACTCCACCAATGCAGAGGACGCGGTCCCTGCGTTGTTAGCGAAGTAGTCCTGTATACTTTGCCCCTGTTCATGTTTGAAAACTGGGTCCATTAGGCAGTCCTGTGGTAGTCGCCATGTGGAAACTGGGGGGTTTCCAATTTAGTTGCATAATATGGGCGTCACGGTCAGATAGGATCCTAGCCATGTAGTCTGTGTGTTACACTTTGGGGAAGAACCGCCGCTGAGCATAAGAATCTGTCTAGTCGGACTCGTAGGTTGTGTGGGATGAAGTAGAACGAGTACAGTCGAGTCTGTGGGTGGTGCATTCTCCATGCGTCAGTGAGCGCCCAGTGTGTGACCCAGGCATTGAATCATTCGGTCAGCTTCGGGGCGGCAGTGTATGGGTGGGTGCGGGATAGCGGTCCAAAGTGAGGTCTAGAGTGCAATTGAAGTCACCCCCTAAAATCCACGGGATGGAGGCAAATTGGGGTAGCACTCCAGTGAGACTATCCCAAACGTGTCCTGCTCCACGTTCGGGGCGTATATGCTACCCAATAGCACAGAGTGCCCGTCTAGGAGTCCCTCTAGTAGGGCACATCTACCCTCTTTGTCCACCACCCGTCTCAGCTCCTGAAAAGGGGTCCCTGGTCGAACCCATATTAGTGCCCCACGGGCATAGGCAGAATAGGATGTGGAGCATATGGTTCCACGCCATTTGGTATTTGGTATGTAGCTTGCTTATCTCAGTGTTGGCAAGGTGTGTTTTCTGCAAAAACACAATTCGGGCGTTTTGTATACGGCATAACGTTTGCTCGGTGTATGGATGCCCCGGGCATGGAGCGTTAGGGGGCCGATGTCAGCATTCTGTGTCGTCGTAGCCATGAGATGATGTCAGTGTTTGCCTGAATGGATTGTGACAACCGGAGTATAGCGACTGATAGGATACCCATTGTGTGAGGGACACATATGATACCCCCGGTTTCCCATATACATGTTTCAAGCACCCGGTTATGTGAGGTTCCATGAGGGGGTGGGGTGTTTCTGAACAGGGCAATAAACTGTGAAACTGGGGTCGGGAAACATTCCCAATGCTGAGGATCCATCGCTGTCCATGATGCATCCAAACCTACACTTTCAAAAAGGGAAGAGTACAACAATACATGGTGGGGGTGGCAGTGCGAGCATGCAAGGCGTTCCGTCGATTGGGCCTTGGTAGGATCATTGAGCATCATCTGGAGCGTACTGGATCATGTCTATGTCATGTGTGCTCTATGACCGCCCCATCTCGCTCCTCCCGTTTCCAGCCAAAGTCATCAAGAAGACCGTCAACAAACAGCTGGCCGCCTTCCTCGAGACGAATGGAGCCCTCGACCCCTCACAGTCTGGCTTTCGAGCCAACCACAGCACCGAGACCGCCCTCATCGCCGCCACCGATGACATCCGAGCCCTGATGGACAACGGAGAAACAGCGGCCCTCATCCTCCTAGACCTCTCCGCGGCATTCGACACTGTCTGCCACCGCACCCTAGTGTAGCGCCTCAGTAACGTCGGAATCCAGGAGAGGGCACTGGAATGGATCATCTCCTTCCTCGACGGAAGAACACAGAGAGTCCGCCTACCACCGTACAAGTCAGAGGCCACCGAAATCATCTGCGGCGTCCCTCAAGGATCCTCGCTGAGCCCCACCCTCTTCAACGTCTACATGAGCCCCCTCGCGGCCATCGCACGCCAACACAACCTCAACATCATCTCCTACGCCGACGACACCCAGCTGATCCTCTCCCTGACCAACGACCCCGCCGCCGCCAGAGCAAACCTTCACGAAGGGATGAAAGACGTAGCCGAGTGGATGACGACCAGCCACCTGAAACTGAACTCGGACAAGACGGAAGTCCTCATCCTGGGCTCCTAGCCCTCCGCCTGGGACGACTCATGGTGCCCTCCCGCCCTGGGCACCGCACCCAAACAGACAGACCACGCACGCAACCTGGGCTTCATCCTGGACTCCTCCCTCTCCATGACCAGACAGGTCAACGCCGTCTCCTCGTCGTGCTTCAACATCCTGCGCATGCTACGGAAGATCTTCCGGTGGATCCCCACCGAGACCAGGAAGACGGTCACCCAGGCCCTCGTCACCAGCCGACTGGACTACGGCAACGCCCTCTACGCCGGAACCACCGCCAAGCTCCAGAAGAGACTCCAGCGGATCCAGAACGCCTCGGCTAGACTCATCCTCGACATCCCACGACACAGCCACATCTCCGGACACCTGAGACCTGCATTGGCTCCCCGTCAACAAAAGAATCACATTCCGTCTCCTCACCCACACAAAGCCCTACACGATCAAGGCCCGAGCTACCTCAACAACCGCATCAACTTCTACGATCCCAAACGCCACCTACGATCAGCCAGTCACGCCCTCGCCGCCGTCCCCCGCATCCGAAGAACGACTACAGGAGGAAGGTCCTTCTCCTACCTGGCCGCCAAAACACCTGGAACTCCCTCCCTCCCGACCTGCGCCTGACCCAAGACCACCTCTCCTTCAGGAAGAAGCTCAAGACCTGGCTGTTCGAGCAGTAGCAGCACCCCCCCCCCCCCAAGCGCCTAGAGACCCTCCGGGTAAGTAGTGCGCTCTATAAATGTCTTTGATTGATTGATTGAGTGAGTGAGTTCAGGCTGCATAAATCATGTGGGATTGTCGGTGGGGCCATCTCATGCTGGGAGGGAGTTCATTTGTCCATCCAACATACCGTCAGCTGTCTGAGGGGTGACCAAGGGGGGTGTAATCGAATCTGTTTCAGAGAGTTTTCAGTCACTGTTGTCCTCCCCTTCTGATGAGAAGATATGTGGGGCCCGGTCTATGTCCTCCGTATGGGGTGTGAGATCTGTAGGTCAATCACTGCCTGTAAGACCTCATGTCTCGCCTTCATAATTTGTTCCAGGTCCAGGGAGTCTTGGGTGCCTGTCCGAGCTTTCCATTAGTCTACCTGTGTTGTTGCTTCGAATTGCGCCTCCTAGCATGTGGCGATTTGAATGTCGGGCCTCGCGTGGATTCAGTTTTGGATTGTTGTTTGCAGTGGTGGTCTGCCCATTCATGTGCCTCCTAAGCGTTTGTGAAAAAGAAGCGGAGCCATTGTAGAGGATTTTGAGGCGGCCAGGAGGGAGTATTGTATGTTCATGCATAGTCGTCGTTTTACTTCCAGAAACGAAGATCTTTGTTGTTGCACTGCTCGCGCATAGTCCGGGAATATCATTATTTGTTTGTTTTCAACATGCAGAGGGCCTGCTTGTCTGGCTGCTCAAAGTACTGCGTCCCGGTCTCGAAAGTGTAGGAATTTCGCCAGCATCAGTCTAAGGGGGGCTCCTGGCAGGGGTTTGAGAGCCGGATCTCTGTGGGCACGTTCAATGGAGAAAAATGCCGTCCTATCCGTCGTGGGGGTGAAGGATTTCACCCATGTTTCTATGTATTCCAGCAGGGTTGAACCTTCGATTCCCTCCGGAAGGCCTAGCACACGAATGTTGCAGCATAGCGTCCTTCCAAATCGTTCATACCTTCTTCCATGGTGAGCAGGCGGTTCAGGACGTCTTGCAGTGCCTGCTGGTGCACCTTGACGGTAGGTTGTAGCTCGGCTAGGTCCTTCTCCCCCTCCTTCCCTTTGTCGGCAAGTTTGCAGTGGTCGTCCCGTATGAGGCTGATGTCCGTCGCAAGGGTGCCCAGTTGTTTCTCCATGGAAATATTTGAGTGTTCAATAGGCGTTAGTACCTGATCTAGCTTGCCCGAAATTGATGAGTCATGCTGGGATGCATTAGATGCGACCCATGTCCGGGATTTGGGCATGCTTTCTGGGGCGGTCTCTGGCACTGCGGTTTGCTGGGATGCTCGTGGTTTTCCCATGGCTGTGACAAGGTGAGTTCCACTTGTCCCAGGCGTTGTAGAGTGTTATGAGGTGTGGGACCTTCCCTTGTGACGTCCCGATTTAGGATTTACTGGTCCCAGTGAGAGGCTGATCCTCGATTGGCGAGACGCTGAGTCGTAGCGGTCAGTGGGCCTCTAACGGGGTGGAAAAAGCTCCTGTTCCGGCTGCCAGTCCACCTCCCTGCAAGTTTGGATGAAGGGTGGGCGTTTCCAGGAAAGGTTTGGGGTTCTGCTCGTGATGTTGGTGGGGGAGAAGACTGGGGGCGGGGTGTCGGTGGGCCTCTGAGGGGGGGAAAAATAAGTCTTCTAGTCCGACCGCCCCAGTGTCCAGTTCATCCCCCTGCAGGTTCGGATGAAGGGTGAGTTGACGATCGGTTACCGCACTTTGCTTTCAGCGGAGTATGTGGGCTGGTGCGGGTGAGCGTTACTGCGCCGCCATTTTAAAGTCAGGCAGCGTCCCTCTTAGGTGCGTGAAGGTCCTGCCGAAGTTGGAGGAGGGGGGGTTCCACCTTTGCGTTGCCACCGCCTGCGGGGGATATGTCCGCTCATCTCGGTTTCGCTGTCGCTGGATGTCCGTGGAGGCCTCCTGAGGTTCGGTCTCACCATCGTGTGTTTTCAGCGTCATTTTAGGTCCAGGCAGCATCGGCGCAGAGTGATCCCGTGGAACCTTGCTGGAGCGGGGGTGACAGTCGGTCCATCGGCACAGCAGGTAGTGATCTGCGCCTCGGATCCCCTCACAGAGGCGTCGCGGGTCAGTGCATATGCCAGCCGATGCGATTAACATGGTGCGTAGGACCCCGTCGCTGCGTTCAATGTTAGTTTTCCTGCGGGATTCTGCGGTTAGCTGCGGTTGTCGGCAATGTGGGGGTTGTCTTCTGTCGCCGCAATACCTGCCATTGTTTTGCTGGTCCCGTCGCTGGTGTTCGACCCGTGGTTTAGGGTCACTCACTCGGGGTCTGCTGTCAGGAGCGGGCGGGCGCCATTTTGTCGCCGAGAGCCTGGGTCAGGTTTCCCGCAGTTTTCCCTTGGAAGGGCCCCAACTGTCGAGGTTTAAGAGCACCGTTGGGTGCAGCTTGGCTTCCAAAGTTTGGGTATCGCATCAGCAGCCCAGAACAGCGCCGGAAAACGGGCAATATGCTGGGTCGATCGCGGAGCCTCAGCAGAACGTGTCCGCCATCGTAGCAGGCTTGGCCACGCCCCCCACACATTCCCACTGACCTGCATCTTTACTGATAATACTATATAGTGTACAAGCAATGTTTGGAAATAGAGTTTCTGCAAATATGTGTCGTTTGCATATCACCAAGTAAAGTGTTCTGGTTTGTTTTGCTCCATTTTTAACTCTTTGTTTGACTCACACTTCGTAATTACAAAAAAACTGCTTTTACGATTCCCGATATATTTTGAAATATTTGTAATATTGATTTACAGGCTATTTATTTAAATGTTATGTGTTAGAGAAAAATAACTGACATCTTCAGACAGCTCACCTGACAAAAACATCTTACTCTAGTAAGAGAGAAAAATAAATACATTTTCCAAGCAGCAATTCGTTAAAAGACAAATTGACGTTGGACTTCCTACCTTGAACAGACAGCAAATGGATCAAGATAAAAACAAGATTTAATGGCAGCTTTTTGGCTCATTCATTTTCTGAATGAACAGAACACCTGTTCCTTTCCAGCGTAAATTTCATCTCCAGATGGGACTGGTAGGTGCTAAAAATACCTCAACCTAAGATAATTTTACCTGCAATTGCGAGCGGGCAG
This sequence comes from Lissotriton vulgaris, assembly GCF_964263255.1. Taxonomy (NCBI): domain Eukaryota; kingdom Metazoa; phylum Chordata; class Amphibia; order Caudata; family Salamandridae; genus Lissotriton; species Lissotriton vulgaris. The sequence continues at coordinate 1,969,141,172 of NC_141693.1, forward strand.
GTAGATTTTGCGGTGCCTGCTTGATATCCTTTGGCGATCCACCTATGGTATTCTGATGGACTGGTTGTACGGGCGGGCGGATGTCTGGGTGAAACTCCGATTCTCAGTGTCTGGCACATTGGCCCTGGCCAAGATGATCGCATTGCCCAAATTTCTCTACCTGTTCATGGATCTTCCGCTCTACTTTAAGCGGAATCTCGGGTCGCATTTGGTGGCAATTGTGTGTGCGAGGAAACAAACTAGGATTGCATGGGAGGCGCTTACGCTCACCTTCAAGCAGGGCGGGTTGGCTGCACCGGATATGGGCCTTTACTGTTACAGTTCACAGGCGCAGTTCGCACATTATTGGCTCTATCCCAAACCATATCTAGCTTATACAGCACCTGAACAGGATGACGCTGCCCCATGCCCCCTGCGGATGGTGCTGTACCAGACTGAGCCGTCCTAGAGCAGTGGTCTTCAAACTTTTTAATGCCGTGCCCCCCGTATAAAAAAAATAACAATAATAGGGCATCCCCCAGAATGTTTCTATTCAGTTTGCAATGTTCCTTCCAATTCATCATAATTCCAGAGCTGACCCCACCACTTATCTATGTTCGGCTGAATCGTGCTCATCCACTCCTGGGCAATACATAATCTAACACTACAGATTGCTGTGAAAGCAGGGGGGCGGAGCTAGCCGCGCTAGGAAATGGCCGCTCCGTAGGCGAGCTCTCCAGATCAAGCCCCTATCCTGCAATAATCCTGGGTTAATAGCCACTAGCTGCTGATAATTTTTGACCGCCCTGCAAGAGGAAGGTCTGTGCTTTCCACCGATACCTTCCTGAGCGGATCAGCCGACTTTGCAGAGAAAGCGCCAGCACACACCGGGAGCTTTGGAGATCCTGCCCTGCTGTGCGTGACGGCGTTGCCGTTACGCAAGCCCGCGGCTGCGGCAGTGGAGACAAGGCCGCGACGGGCCTCAGAGACCAGAGCCCTGCTACTGACGGCTGCCGCAAGGAAAAACCAGACTGCTCCCCCTGACTGACCTGACTGCGCTGCGGAACAACTGAGGCCCACTGAGGTAGGAGTGGAGGAGTACTACGGGGCCCGAACGCTTGCGAGGCTCCAGAGATGCCGGTATTGTAAACCGCATGGATAGACCAATCCTCCGATCTTCATGAACATCCTGCTAAAATGGGACGTGGGAGAAGATGAAAGAGCTGTGCACACCTGACCCAACTAGAGTCTACCTTTGTACGACATGGGGCGACACTCTGTTACTTGCTGACGGTGCAACTAATCTGCTACTACAATTTAGAGGCCTACTAGGCCCCTGCCACGCGCTGCTCCTGTGGCTACTTCCCTCGCTGCACTGTGATCGCGCTGCGGAGCACTGGACACTGGCAGATACCATCTTAAATATTTCTAATAAACGGCGAGAGAATGGGTAAACCGGAGAAAACACAATTGAAGCTTCCATTTGATAACCAGCGGAAAGTAACCGCACCGCCTGCTGACCGGCCTACACCGACCCGAGATGCCGCGTCCTCCCCCACTACGCAGACTGCAGTGGATGTGCAGGCGATGTTTACTACTATTCAATCCACCCTAACCAATATTGATGGTAAGATTGACTCTTTAGCATATAGGGTGGACCGCATACGGAACGTATCGACATGGCGGAAAGCCGCATATTCGACGCAGAAGATGCAGCGCAACAGCTTGAATTAAAACAGAAAAAAAGTAGATAAACTCTTGCAGAGCCTGGCTGCCGAGACGGAGGACTTGGAGGCGCGGTCCAGACGCTGCAACCTGTGCATTTTAGGTGTTGTGGAGACCACCCGCACGGGCAATATGGCGGCTTATGTCGAAACTCTCCTGACCACCATCCTTGGTAAAGGAACCTTTTCTCCTGTCTTCATAGTGGAGCGAGCGCACTGCACGCTGGCGCCGCGACCGGCGGTCGGGGCAAAACCACGTCCTATTGTTGCCAAACTCTTGAACTATAGAGACAGGGACGCTGCGCTAAGACGTGCCCGTGAAATTGGGACACTCACGCATAAACATTTCCATCTACCCAGACTTTACCTCTCAGGTCCAAGAGGCGAGAAAAACATTCTTAGATATCAAGCGGAAATTGAGAGAGAATGAGGATAATTTTGGAAGGGAAGAGCGTGATCTCTAACACTCCTCAAGAAGTGATAAAGTATCTGCAGGCGAATCACCCCCATGTACTGAGACGCAGATCACTGCGGGGCCAACAGATGGAGCAGGACCCCCCTCTCGGATGTAGAATGAGGGTCTACCGTCCTTGGATTTAAATCCTTAGACTGAGATTGTTATTGCAGGAAGACTGCGGATAGTCTATGGAATGATCTTTTTCTCTTCACTGTATATCCTTTGCTAAAAGTCTTTATTCCCTCATGTATATGAACATGGCAGCATGTTAGAGAACTATGGGACATGATCACATACCTGCATAGTTCGGTAAAAACTCCTGACTGAACATGCAGGCTTATGCGCTATACTAACCACTTACTATTCACTTGCGCTGATGCGAGTAAGGCTTGATCCCCGAGCATTTCGATGCTGGGGTTTATGGCGGGCAGCTAACGCCCCCCCCTTGTGTGATCCACGTTGTCTGCCCTACTTGAGGGACCCATGTATGGACAATTTGTAATTATATGGGTACTCACTTGTAGTTCTCTTAGTTTTGGGCAGAAGATCGGGCGATTAGGCTTTGTCATATTTGGGATGGCTAAGTGGGTGGGGGGAGGGGGCGGGGAGTTGGTTGAGATCGAAACAGTCACTGCACGTTGTTATTACATCACTACTTGTAGATCTAGGGGCGTGGCTTGGATGCCGAGGAGGTAGGCAGCGTGAGCTCGGAGCTCCGTGCCCGATCCCGGAAAATATCCTGAAAATTCATTTGAACCCCGAGATAAAGGACACTATCCGGTACTGGACGGTACTGCGGAGGGTCCGGGACCCACGGAGGACGACACCGAGCCTTCCCACAGCAGTGTCTCAACTTTGAAAGCTGAACTCGGCCGAGAAGTCGCGGACCCCAAAATGGAGGCGAGGGCATGGGATAGCTTGTGACGGAGACGTCTGCCCGGAGACCCACTGAAGACCACTCCCGGACACGCTAGAGGTGTTGGCGGCCGAGTCGCGCCTCTCCCCAGGTGCCGGATGGACTTTTGGCGCGCCCTTGGGCGGTGGTTGAGGACCGTCTTCTGATTGGGGCAACAACGGTGCGACAGTGACCCGGAGACGAGGACCCCAGACTTCTGGCGCAACTGGCGCTGGCCGGGCCACGACCGCTCGGTGCTTCCTGCTTCTTGGTGACATTTCTGGGCCTGAGAACCCGGCCGGAGGACGGTGCCCGGCGACGCTCGGAGGGCGACCAAGTACACACTTGAGGACCACCGCCCATCCCGGCCCAGATGGGGAAGCCGAAGGGGAAGGGAGATGGCGCGACCGACACTGAGGCGGCGGAAGGAGCGGAGAGAGACCAAGCGGCGTTACAGAGGATGCAGGATCGTATCCTGGAAGCCATCGCCACCACAAAGGATGCCCTGCAGCAAGATATAGCTCAGGTGGCAACGGGCTTGGGCCTCCTGAAGGCCGACCACGACAAACTCAAGGACAGGGTGAAATCCGTGGAGTCCACGGTTAAGGACTTAGCCCCGGCCCAGGCAACGGTGAAGGCCCAGATGGCCGACGTGATGGACCGTCTGAAGGTGCTGGAAAGGAGGGCCGAGGATGCAGAAAACAGGAACAGGCGCAACAACGTACGCCTAGTGGGCCTGCCGGAGAAAATTGAAGGCGACGACATGGTGGGCTATTTGGATAACTGGCTGCGGACGGAGGTAGCACCAGAAGGTCTGTCCCCCTTCTTCTCCCTGGAGCGGGCACATAGAGTTCCGGCGCGTCCGCCAGCCTTGGGCCTTCCTCCTCGCCCGGTGGTGTTCAAGTTGCTCCATTACCGGGACAGAGACTGGCTTTTGCAGAGGGCGAGAGAGGCAGGGCCCTTTCAAGTGGAAAACAACAGAGTCACCATGTTCCCGGACTACACGTTTGAGACTCAGCGACTCCGGGCAAACTTCCTGTCACTCAAACGGGAGCTCCGCCAGGAAGGCATTAAGTACTCCCTGTTGTTTCCTGCCAAGCTAAGAGTGGTGGTGGATGAGAAGTCTTTATTCTTCACGACTTCCGCGGACGCATGGGACTGGTGGGACACTTATAAGGCAGGAACGGACGGTGCTAAGGCCAGGGAGGAAGAGGCTAAGGTGGAAAAGCCGATCAGGCAGTCCCAACGGATCAGAAGGAACCGCAAGAGGACCGGGAAACCTTCGATGTCGCAGACGGAGGCGGAAAGGCAGGCGGCCCTACAGGCGGTGGTGGACTTATCTAGAGCCGCCAGGACTCAGTCTGGGAAGGGTACGGATTCGGAGGCCCCGGGCACGGGCTCAGAGACAGGACAATCGGAATTTGGTGGAGCCCGGGGCCCTATTGTGACGCCGCAGACCTCGGGAGAGATACTGGAGGCGTGATGAACCGGTATGGCGGAATGGACTCGCTGGTTGGACACCGGGGCGATGGACCCGCAGCAGTGGAAAGATATTGATTGAGGTTTTGGGGAGCTGTAATGTGGGGATTGTGGGGTGGAGCGCGCGGGGCTGATTTGTTGGAGGTCTTATAGCATTGAGCCGCGCCTTACTGGCCCCTAAGGTCATCGCAGTGGGGACTGCGAATATTACCACCTTTCCTTGAGGGGTGGTCGGGAGTGTTGGTTTGGATGGGGGTACTTCCAGTTGCGGGGGGGCCTGTCCTGGGGGGGTGGGAGTTGCGAGCAGTTGGGGTTGCTCAGGGGGTTGTAGTTGTTGGAGGGGTTTGGCTTCCTGTTTGGAGAGGGTGGGGGGGGGGGCCCGTGGTCGCGGGACTTATACGAACACTGTTCTTTGCTGTGGGGTCCGGTTGTGTAGGGGGGAATGGCTAGTACTGGAGCGTTGAAATGTGTGACCTGGAACGTGCGGGGTATGCAATCCATGACGCGCAGACATAAGGTTCAAGCGTACCTCAAGCGTAGGGGGGTTCACATAGCGTTTTTGCAGGAGACGCACCTCAATAAGCAGGAAGGGGCGGCTCTACAAAGGCGCTGGAGGGGGCAGTTATTCTACACGACATTTTCAGCATTTGCGAGGGGGACATTGATTTGGATACGGGCGGGGGTCCCCTTCCAGGTCTCGAAGTCGTCGATAGACCCAGAGGGCAGATATGTGGCGGTGGAAGGAAGGCTGAGAGGCAGGATGATTTCTCTCTGTAATGTGTATGCTCCTAATGTAGATCTGCCCGCTTTCTTGTCTAACATCTCGGGCAAATTGGCGGGTTATTTGGCAGGGCCGGTCCTCTTGGGAGGGGACTTCAACTCAGTTGAGGATGTGCTACTTGATAGGTCCCATCCCCCGCTGCGCGCGTCCCCAGCACATAGGATCGCCAAGCGTAGATTAGAATGGCAGGAGAGCTGGGCCCTCACGGATGCATGGAGGGCGTTGCACCCCACCACTAGGGACTACTCCTTTCACTCGCACCTGCATGATTTACATGTGAGGCTGGATGCGTTTCTTTGTTCGGAATGTGTGCTCCCCGCGGTGGGAGGGGCGGAATACTTGGCCAGGACGATATCGGACCACAACCCCTTGTTGATGTCTCTGGAATGGATGGTGACTTAACTGCGTGCCAACATGGCGCCTGCAACCTGACACCCTGGACGACTTGTTGTTCAGGGAGGCCCTGAGTGAACGTATTGAGAGGTATTTTGAGGAGAACAGTGGCTCGGCTTCCACGAGGGCGGTTGAATGGGATGCTTTCAAGGTGGTGGTGCGGGGACACTGTATTGGGCACACGGCAGGGGCGCGGAAGACTCTGTTGGATGACTTGGACAAGGCTGAGACACGGCTGAGGGATCTTGAGAAGAGGCGCCCGAATCACCCTGAACTGCAGGAGGGGCTTAGCGGGGCGCGGGAGGGGCTGGCGGTGGAGCTGGAGCGGCTGCGTAGCTTCGACCACAAGGCGTACGTGACGAGGGCGCATGCGGAAGGTGATAAGGCGGGGGCGATGTTGGCTTGGCTTGCTAACCCTATCCGGGGGGGAGGGCCGATCATGAGGATCCAGGAGCCAGGGGAGGAGCCTTGCCACTCCCAACCCGGGATCCTGAACAAGTTCCGAGCTTATTATAAAGGGCTCTATCTGAGTGGTGACACGGGAGGGACGGAGGAGCTTGAGGAGTTCTTGGACGGGCTAGAGTTGCCGCGAGTGGAGGACTCGGAGGCAGAAGAGTTAGGGCGGCCCATCTCCCTAGGAGAAATAGGTTGTGCTATAAAACAGATGGCTAGAAACAAGACCCCGGGCCTTGACGGTCTACCGATCGAATTTTATGGCAAATACCTAGAACATCTTGCTCCGCTGCTGCGCGAGGTATACAATGAGGCGCAGGAGAAGGGCCGACTCCCGGGCTCTATGTGCGAGGCCCTTATGATCCCACTTTTGAAGCCGGGCAGAGAGGGTGCGGCGCTGTCCTCGTATCGCCCGTTGTCTATGCTGACGACGGACTACAAGATCCTCAGTAAAATTCTGGCCAACAGATTACTAGTGCACATGACGGGCCTGGTTCATGGTGACCAGTGCGGTTTCATACCGACGCGCAATACCACTCATAACATCCGTAGACTTACGAGACTGATGGGTGCGGACTGGCCAGACACCGTCTCCCCATTTGTCCTGTCCATCGACATTGAGAAGGCATTTGACAGCCTCGAATGGGGATACCTGTATGAAGTGATGCGTCGCTTCGGGTTGGGAGACGGATATATACAGTGGACCAAGGTCCTCTATACTGAGGCGGTAGCAAGGGTCCGGGTGGGCGCACTGATCTCAAGACAATACCCGATTAGGCGTGGCACTAGACAGGGTTGTTCCCTATCCCCGCTACTGTTTGCGTTGGCAATGGAACCCTTCGCTGCGGTAGCCAGACTGGGCCGCCACTACGCAGGCTTGCCTTTTAGGGGGAGGCCACACCTCATCTCCCTATATGCGGATGACTTGTTGATGTTTTTGGCCGATGCCGGCGCCGAACTTCAGGGGGCGCGGAGGCTACTGGAGCAGTTCGGTAGGTTATCGGGCCTGAGGGTCAACTGGCCTAAATCCTGTCTGTTTCCCCTGAGGCCGGGAGAGCCGTGCCCACTCACTGCTCAGGAACTCCGGTGGGAGCCGCGCTGCCTACATTATCTAGGGGTTTATGTTTACCACGCCCCGTCCGACCTGCTGGATGGCAACATAATTCGCTGTATTAACGCCCTGCGTGGATCTATGGACTTCTGGGCGACTCTACCGCTCTCCCTGGCTGGTAGAATTTCCCTGCTTAAAATGATAGCTCTGCCCAGGCTTTTGTATTATTTTAGGACACTGCCGGTATGGATCCCGAGTTCGGTTTTCAAACGCCTGAGGTCACTGATTATAGCGTTCCTGTGGGGCACGGGTAGGAGACGCATAGCGCTCGACACGCTGTTACGCCCCAAAGATGAGGGAGGTATGGCAGTGCCGGACTTCGAAGGATATTACCTCGCCGCGCAGCTGCAGACTTTTACTCAGGAGGTGGCGAGAGTTTATAGAGGTCCCGAGGACGCGAGAGCCGAAGGCACCCCGCGACACGTTATGGCTTATATTACGCTGCACCAGAAACTCCGAGTGGGAGACCTGACGGTCGAGGAACAGACTTTCCGGCTATGTTGGGACCGGGCCCGTAAGCGGGCGGGTGTCCGCCTTATGTATGCCCCCGAAATACCGCTGGGAATGATCACTGCCCTCCCACATGGAGGCGATTGGTCACGCTTGCTAGGGTGGGAGGAGGCGGGAGTGCACGTGCTGGGTGACCTCTACGAAGATGGGGTGTTGCTGCCGTTTCGGGACCTGCAGGAGAGATTTGACCTACCGAGGGGTGACTACCTGCTGCACGCGGCAGTCACGGGCGCCATGCGAGCCCACTGGGGGGAAGGGCTGCAGGAACCAGGCACCTCGATGGCTTGCCAGTACGCCATGATGGCGGCGGGAACCTTTAAGGCCGTCACGTGCCTATACTCGAGGATGCAGCGGGAGGCCTTGCAACCTTTGGCAGCCCTGAAGGCCAAGTGGGAGCTGGACCATCAGGTGGAGATACCAGACACGACCTGGGGCCAACTGCTGAGGAGGGCGCGGAAGAGCTCGAGGAATGCCAGGTTCCAATTGATCCACTTTTATGTTATCCACAGGGCATACCTCACGCCCGGGAAAATCCAACAGTACTTTGGGGCGACCGACGCTGCTTGCCCCAGATGTAATACAGCGGGGGCGGATCTATGTCATATGCTGTGGGATTGCCCCTCTTTAGGCGACTATTGGCAGGAAGTTGGGCGGGCCCTTAACGGCGCGACGGACAGGGATATCCAGTATACTAAAGCAGTTGGCATCCTTCACTGGTTCCCACATACACCTAGAAATACGATGTCAAGTAAATTTATAGATTTAGGGCTTATCTTGGCCAAGCGGGAGATCACATGAAATTGGAAGTCCAGAGTGGGGCCCACGTATAAAAGATGGTATGGGGAGTGTCTGAGATGGGCAGCGTGTGATAGTACCCTACGTTACCAGATGGCTTGGAGGTCGAATGACGAGAAAGCACTGGAAAGGGCGACTGCATGGGAGGTGATGGTGCAGGCGCTCAGGGAAGTGGACGATGAGGGGCAGGAAGGCGAGAGCGAACTAGCTGGAGCAGACCCCAACACTATACAGGAGAACACACCTTAGCGATTGTTTGCTTCCTCCTACAACACACCGGGCACTAATACATGGTTACTCAAGCGCAGCGCGACCACGGGGGAGGGCTGGTAGGAAGCTGGTTTGGAGGGATGTTGGGGTACCGAAATTGGGGGAGGGGGAGGGGCGTAAATCACAAAAGCATTCCAGGGTTATGTGCAAAATGAAGCGGTCAGACAATGTAAGAAGTACGAGACCAGAACGGAAATGAAGCCACCCGCGTCAAGAGCGGGGTGCTCCCTCCGGATGAAGATCGAATGCCTTCAATCGAATCGGTTCATGTCGTGCTATTTTTTTGCTGAATATCTTGTCTGTACATTTATATTGGTGATGCAATAAAAATGATGTTAAAAAAAAAAAAATCACTACTTGTAGATCTAGTAGATTCTATACCCGTTTGTAGTGCACAAAGTGTCTCTATGTCGCACGGTGGATGTTAAGAGGCGATGGGTATGCAATTGAAACTATTGACGTGGAATGTCCGAGGACTTAACAGTACCCAGAAAATTCGTCAGATATTTGCGTACCTAGATAGGCATGCTATAGACATAGCGCTTCTGCAGGAAACGCACTTGCTTCCCAGTAAAGCTAGGACACTCTGACGTCTATGGGCAGAACATTCCATATCGGCCACATACTCCTATGCCAGAGGGGTGTCACTCCTTATATGCAAGGGGGTCCAATTCCAACTAGATCATACCGATACGGATCCACAGGGCAGGTTTATTATTATTACTGGCACACTGAGGGGCACGAGAGTGGGTATTGTTAATACATGTTGACCTAATGTAGACGACCCTGATTTTTACATGTCCTTATTTGATAAATTGCGCAATCAGCCACCAGTAGAATGGATCTGGGGCAGGGACCTGAATGTTACTTTAAATTCCACTTTGTACCGATCTAATGATACGATTGAACATCACAAGCGAGTAGTAGACGCTCTTCTCACTGGCATTGATGAATTTGGCTTTCATGATGTCTGGAGAGAACCCCACACTACGTGAAAGCGCGCACTCGTCCACTGCACACAACAGTTGGTCGAGGCTTGATTATTGGTTACTGACTGACCGAGCGTCCACATGGGCTACTGGCATATTACACCTCCACAAAACGTTATCGGACCATAAACCAGTTCTTTTGACATTGGATATCCCCACATTTGTGCCACCTCCCTTTATATGGCGCTTTAATGCGATGGCACTGCTGGACCTTTGTATAAAGAAACACTACACACACAGCCGTAGAGGATTTTTTTACCATCAACAGTAAATCGGTAGATAGTGCAGGCACACTCTGGGAGGCCTTCAAAGCAACGATACGTGGGGTCTGTATTGGCATGACTGCAGGAATATTAAAGGACATAAGGACGCAAATACAGAACTGTGAGCGTGACATCAACACATTAGAGGCCGATTATGATGCCACGCATGATGCAGCTACCCTGGGGCGATACGTGAGGCGGTCACACGATATAATGACTTAGTGGAGGAGGAAATACGTTACACATCCAAGCGTCACAGAGCACGCAGACTAGGTGAGGAGGACGGCCAGGTTGCATGTATGAAGAGGCCCATAACAACGGCACCCTCCAGCAAACGCTAAGAGAAGCGCTCATAGTAGCACTTCTAAAACCTGATAAGGACTCAAAGGCGGAATCATACTGACCTTTGTCCTTAATTAACACAGACGTTAAAATATTAGCCAAAATCATAGCCACAAGACTCCAGCCACTTATGTCCACGATCATCCTGCCACATCAATCAGCTTCATCCCAGACAGGTCCACCACCCATAACTTGCGCACGATATTTGCATTGCTACGTCAGTTAAACCCAGAACTCAGAGCTGTGGCTGTGCTGCTAGATGCGGCCAAAGCCTTTGACTCAGTGGAGTGGCCCTACATGTTCGCTATTTTAAGGCGTATTGGCCGCCCCCTGCGAATGTTGACATGGATTAACCTACTATACACGAACCCCACAGCCCATATTAAAGTGAATGTCTATATATCGGAACCGATACCCATCCAGCGAGGCACGCGACAGGGCTGTCCGCTTTCTCCCTTACTATTCTCAATAGCTCTGGAACCCCTTGCCTGTAAAATACGCCACAAATATGCCCATACGACCCAGAGGCTAACCTCTCCCCTGTGCTACCCGAATATGTGAAATTCAGTAGACAATAAGGCCAACATATAAACTGGAGTAAATCTGCAGTGATCCCTCTGACTGACAGCACCAGAGCCCCACAACTGGACTTCCGCTTGTGTGGCAAGCTGACCCAATTAAATACTTGGGGATATGGGTGCACAGGGACACAGAACTAGTGATCAGGCAAAATTATGGGACGAATATTGACCGCATGGAAGGGCAGATACAGAGGTGGATAGCACTCCCCCTATCCCTGGCTGATCAGATCTCCTTGCTAAAAATGGTGATACTTCCGAAATTATTGTATTTATTCGTAAATATACCTATCACCCCTCCTGTATCAGTTTTCGCCAGGCTACGCACAATATTTGTGAGGCTGATTTGGGCAGGGAAGCAGACTAGGATTAGTCTCCAAACACTCGCCCTCCCTTATCATGCAGGTGGTTTCACGGTTCCAGATATCTCTCTCTACTATCTATGCGCTGAAGGACTGGGTTCTATAAGACCCAGCGGTGCCAGGGCACAACACCTGAAACCTTCGTGGGTAACCTGCTCCGGCGTACGAATGACAGAGACACGGGACACTTCCTGCGGCGTCAAAGATTCAAGGTTTATTTGCTGCAGGGAAAACAGAAATCACAGGAAGTACATCGAGTGTAGTTCGGGGAGACTGCTTCAAATTGGTTCTGTGGATCGCTCCTTTTATACAGTTTTTACCCATAGGACAACATGGCACACAAAAGTTTACAACCCGGTTCCCACCATTATCCCCCAGAGGGGTCGCTTTGGTCACTTTGATACACATGAGGTCCGGAACATAAGTGCGGAAACATTTGCTGATACCCAACTGTAAAAACCCATCTTCCCAACATTAGTGCATTCCAATCGGCAGTAAAACAGATCGAAATAGGAACAAGGACAGGTGCAGACGGAGACAGTGGGGAGATCGGAAAGGGTGTAAAAGGGGAGGTATCAAGAAACACAAGATACAGGCATCAAAGGGACGTGCCTAATGAGATGCATGGCTGAGACAATAAGTCCGCGCGGCAAGATGAGCCTCAAGCGGCGCCATCTGCTTTACAGTAGCATCCCCCTCGTCATAAAGACACTTACGAAGAACATGTGTCTTCCGCAAATATCTTGGGAGTCCCAGGGTCGCGAAGCGGACAGCGTCCGTTCGCTGGCTACTTGAGGGCAAGAGACAAAATGGATGCCGTATCTAAGATGGAACCCGTGGGTACAGATGGAAAACCCACATAACAAACAAACGGTTTAAGTTAGCACAGCGAAACTGCGCACACTTACTAAACTCGTCATTTGCGGTTCATAGATACCAGACTCGACCATATTCGTGCGAGTCGAAAACACCACTTACAATTATCACGGAACCTCAGCGCGCAAGCACATTTTGCTTACTACTGGCATCACCCAGTGCTGTATCTGCCACATTTAGCGGTGGAGCATAGAGATGCTAATCCAATACCACTCACAAGCATCATGTCACATACCAGACCTCACCTCACATTGCAGGAGATAAACACTGTACGCACCACATCTCAGGCATGGGAGAGGCTCGGACAGCTGGCACATAAGAGCCCTATCTACGCCCCGAATCTTCCATTAGCTTATCATTCTAGATTATCGGTTACGATGGAAAAGAACAATATGGCGCTTCTGGAGCAAGTGGGCATATCGCAGCTAGGAGACTTATACCCGAACGGCACATTTATCACACAAGAGGACTTAGCATATGTCAGCAACCAGACACTGCTCTTTCGCTTTCTGTACCATAGACTAAAGGCGGCTGCTCGAGAACTGTACACCTCCTTCCCTGATGAACTCCCCACTCTGCACTCACTGCAATTGCTGCTAACTTCACCCAGTCATGCACACATTATATCCAGACCATATAAGCAGGTGCAGGCGGAGATAGGAGCTGACACAATCCGGGTACGAAACAAGTGGTCTGCTATGCTGGATGCACCTCTCTCAGAGGATGACTGGACAGCGAGCTGCACGCTGATCACACTTCTGACAATGGGAATCTACGTCTTATTCATTATAAATATATTCATCAAGTATACCACACTCATCTAAAATTGTTCAAACTCAAGCTGCGAGATGATGCAAGATGTAAGCGGTGTGGGACAGACCAGGCGGATTTCGCACATCTTGCTTGGTGCTGTGAGAGGGTGAGGCAGTACTGGGTTGCAGTGATCACCACTCTGTCACTATTGATGTCATGTGACATCCCATGCACACACAGAGTGTGCCTGCTTGGCCTTGATGTGCCACTAAAGGCAAAGGGAAAGAAACTGGTTTCCATACTATTATTGTTAGCGAAACGTAGACTATCCATGCACTGGGACAGCAAACGCGCTCCAGCGATTAGGGATTGGTTGGTTGATGCTGCTTATTGTAGAGATAACTTTCTAATATATGCTGAGGAGCTGCCTACTAACTTAGTCTAAACCATCAGATATCTGGGAACCGCTCTCTGACTATCTACGTAGCAACCCGGACCGGACAACAGCGGTCTCGGACACCGCGCTCCAACCCTGGACCTCACCATCTGTTATCATCGCCAAATATGATTTGACTGTTAAGATCAATGCTTGTGTTATATTTATGACACTGTGCTCACTTTGTGTATTACATTTTAGATCTCATGATGGAACTCTACGATATGTGTAACTAGTGCTCATGACTGACGTATGATCTGTTTTTTCTTGTTGTATAAGACAAAATAAAAAAAAAAACAGATTGCTGTGAAAGCAAACATTGCCACAGGATTATGCACCTGTGCCAAAGACAATATTCTGAGCCTAGATAACCACATTATATTCCTGTCCAAACTGCTTTGGTTACCTCCACCCAGAAATAAGTTTGTTTATTTATTATAGCTCAGAAATGTACAAATGTCATCCACTTTCTCCATTTAGCATTGGGGACATTTGGAATAAACCTGAATGCCCCACAATGTAATCTCATTGGTGAATAACACAATCTACGAATTACTTTAAATGGCTGTAATCGCAGATTGACTGCTTCGAAAACCGCTTTAAAAGCATCGATGGCAATCTTAATATTTTTTCAAAGAATTTCCACTACCAATTTCTTAGACCATATCTCAGTCATATGAGCCATATCACCGTTTATGCTATCGAAGAAGCAGTTATTTATTGCCCCGATTTTAACACCTCTCCATATTTTGTGCTAATTAAATCGCATCTATCTTTTTAATTTCTAATTGGCTTTTTTCAAACTTACTGAACAAAATCTCTGCTATGCAAGTATTTGAAAAATTCTTTACTTGCCTAATTAAACTCCTCTTGAAGCTCATTAAAAACTTTGAGCATCCCATTCCAAAAAAATTCTCCACTCTGGAGTCCCATAGTAGCACATCTAATAGTAACATTGTCTCTGAATGTTTATTGAAAAGAGAATTTACCCTCGAATGGAGTGTACTTATTAATTAGTTTGATTCATACATACAGCACCATATGAACTAGATGGATCGACAAGTGTCAACTCAAATTGGACCCTCTTAAAATAGTTTGGGTCAAAATACTTTGCTGAGTATCACCCTAGCCCCAGATGTAATCATTTCAAACATGGGAAGAAAACAGTGTGCTGGTATTTACATCAATCAACACTGGTTGTATCATAGCGGGCCAGTAGAAGAATTTAAAGTCCGGCAAGGCCCCACTGTTTTTTTTGTTCAGGCAATTTTAAAAATCAGATTGCTTTTCTAGGTTTTTGAAAAACCCATATAAAACATATTGCTAAATCAAGTTTGCAAAAGAATACGTTTGAAATCACGAGGGGTATAGATCCGAACAAATATGGAAACGTATGCATCTCAAATATATTACACTTCCCTACCAGTGAAATAGGTAGGCGATGCCAATTATGAAAGATATACGCATTTCTTCAAGAGTGTAGTATTATTTAATGCAAACACTTTCTGAATTACTGCTGATTTGAACTCCAAAGTATCTTGCAGAAGTGACTGCTTGGCCTGCCCTGCACTCAGCTGCATGTTCATAACGATCTGGGCCTTGTCCCTGTTCAGCTTATATCAGGTGATCGTCCAATAATTTCATCCACTTCTACCACCTTAAATGCAATATATGGCTCAGTTGAGTAAACTACAATGTTGTCAGCATAAGCGGAGATTTTCAGTTCCAACAAATTGCAAACCACTGATCACATCACAATGTGAAAGTTAGCAGGGACACAGGGCATCTCTGTCTAGTCCCTTGTGTAATCAGAATATCCAGACATGCATTCCCTGCTAGTACAACCCAGCATACGGTTTAGAGTATAAAACGTATATCCCCAAAGCCCATACGTGCCATAACACTCCCCAAGAAATGCCACAAAAATCTGTTGAACCCTTTTTCAACATGCAACAATATCATCATAACCTACGCTGACGACACCCAGTTGCTCTTCACATCTGACCAAGGGCAGGGACTTCGACGGTTCACGGATCAGAGACTGTTTGAGTGCTGTCTTTGCTTGGTTTCAGCGCCACAGTTTAAAATGCAATTCCGACAAGTCGGAATTGCTTTTTTTTGGATGTCCTCCGGATCTCGGCTGGAAGACCTGGTGGCCATCAGACATGTTCCCACCGGATGTCGCTTCCTCTAAAGCCAAAAACTTGGGCGTTGTGGTGGATGATGGCCTTACATTTGGCCCCCAGATCATTGGACTGACTGGCAAATACTTCGGCCTTTTAAAGATGATGCGGAAGTTTCTTCCGCTGCTTTCGCTGAAGCATAGAAAGAACATCGTGCAGGCCTTGATAGCTTCGCGCCTTGATTACGCGAACGTTCTTTATCTTGGCCTGCCGAAATACCTTTTGGCCCGATTGCAAATCGTGCAGAACTCTGCAGCTAGAGCCATTTTTGGTCTCCAGTGCAGAGCTGGAGCCACAGAGCTGCTTAAGAAATTGCACTGGCTTCCAGTTGCCAAAAGGATTGTTTTCAAGGCGCTTACTTTTGCCTACAAGTCTCTTCATCGAATAGGCCCCAAATACCTTCAGAAACGCCTGTCTTTCTATGTGCCTCGTAGGACGTTACGGTCTGCGTCTCTTTCCAAAGCTTCGATTCCCTCTATCCGTCTGACCAGAATCGGAGGACGTTCCTTTCGATTTCTAGCGACTCAAGGCTGGAATGGTCTCCCTGTTCTACTCAGGAAAACCGATGATTTGCTTTCCTTTAGAAAGGGACTTAAGACCTGGCTTTTTACCCAGGAACTGGTTTCTATCTTCTCTCTTTTCATGTATGCTGTGCTGTGTTTTTTCACCTATCCCTTTGGCTCTTTGCCAAAGCGCCGGGACACTCCTCGGAGTAGCCGTGCGCTATAAAAGAGCATTTTAACATAACATAACATCTCAACCTCTGTTTTTGTGAATTCAGCTACATCAAGCATGCCAAATGCACAACTGATATGCGTTGTTGTATCACAGCTGGGACAAAGCCATGTTGGATACTGAAGGCCAATTGTTCAATAATTTTAGTAATTCGATTAGCAAGACTCTTAGAGTTTATTTTAGTGTCAGTGTTGATTAAAGAGATTGGCCAATATGAACTACACTGATCTGCAGGCTTATCTTATGTTCAGTAATCACAATATTAGTCTATTGCCCTGATTTTAGTATTCTTTAAGTTAGATTTATTTTATCACCTTCCATATAATAATTGTCAATACAGTTGCAAATGTTTTATAAAATTCTGATGAAACTGCTTTCTCACCAGCTGCTTTTCGGGACACTAAATCCCTTACTGCACAGGTAATCTCCTTCTTGAGATCTGGAAATATTAAAATATAGAGGACATGGGCAATGAGACACCAAGGGATGTAATGGCTACCACAACATTTATTTTCCTTGGTTGCAGCAAGCCAATCAGACCGCTCTGTAATGCAGGACCGGTCCCACAGTACTGAAACGGCAAATGGGAGAACAACATTTTAATTTAAATTAGGCACTGAAGGATCAACCATCCAGATACACTAACTTTTTAACCCCTTCAAACACAACCCAAGCACCTCTTTGAAGTGAATTTCTCGAAAACGGTTGAAAGGATTTTTTACTCCAAATATTTAGAAATCAAACTTTAAATTACATTTTTTACCAAATTTTGGTGCAATTCTGTTCACCCATTTCTTCTGTATCGAAGAGCAAAGTTTGCGAGGGAGAATTAACCTGGATAATTAACATTTAACCTTTTCTTGGACCCTGCGTCACAGACCGGGAGCAAATCTTTTTTTAATGTTTCATTCAGATTCGTCAAACTGCACCAAAGTTTGTAGCCAAACAAGAAACGCTCTTCCTGTGGAAACTATTACCTAACTATACAGTGGCAAACAACATGCATAGTTATGTTATGTTAACAATGGTTTGTATAGCGCACTGACACCGGTTGGTTTCCTGGCGCTGTAGAGACAGAGGGCAGTCAGAGTTGGAAGCCTGCGGATTTAGTAATATGCTTGTTGGTAAAGCCAGGTCTTTAGGGATTTCCTGAATGACATGAGATGAGATTGGGGCATAGCCGGATCTCAAGGGGGAGGGCATTCCACAGACGAGGTGCCAAAGTGCCAAATCTGAAGCCGCATGAGCGTTTACGTTTAAAGGATGGTATTTGTAGAAGGCATTGGTGGGCCGAGCGTAGGCTTCGGGACGGGGCATACTTTATAATGAGTTTTGTGATGAAATTGGGGCTTTTGCAGTAGAGCGCTTTAAAGATCATGCCGCTGACTTTGAAGGTGCATCGCTGGGCGACCGGGAGCCAGTAAAGTGTTTAAAGAAGGGGGGTGGCAGAATGCCATCTAGGCTGGTTTAAAATCAGTCTTGCTGCCTTATTCTGCACCATCTGAAGTCGTTTCAAAAGGAACTGGGGGAGGCCCAAATATATCGAGTTAGCATAGTCTATGTGAGAGATCACAGTTGCGATCTCCACCTGTATCAGGGCTTCGTGGGTCAGAAGGCGACGAACCTTCCGGATTTTTCTCATTTGGAAGAGACATTTGGAAACCACCTGGCCTACTTGCGTTTTAAGTGAGAGGTCGCTGTTTAAGGTGATGCCAAGCGTCTTCGCCGATGATGAAGAGATCGGAGCTTGACCCATTTCTGTTGGCCAATAATGTGGGCCCCAGTATTTAGCGCTGTCCCCAGTCAGGACCAGCTCGGTTTTTCCTGGGTTCAATTTCAAATGATTTTGGTTCATCCAAGCTTGGATGAACCTCATTGTTGATTGGAAAAAGGAGATGGACGTGTCGGAGTTGTCGATTGTGAATAGGAGCTGTAGGTCGTCCGCATAGTTCAGCACTGTTACCGGTTTGTCTCTGAGAGCTTGGATTAAAGGGAACATGTAGAGGTTAAACAGGTGGGGTGACAGGGACGAGCCCTGGGGAACACCACGTGATGGCTTTCTTGGTGCCAGCTAAGTTGCCTAGGCGAACTGCCTGGGAACGGTCTACTAAAAAGGACTTCAGCCAGCCGGCTGCCGTGCCCCGGATGCCAGCCCGAGAGACCCGGTCGATCAAGATGGTGTGATCGACCGTGTCAAATGCGGCTGACAAATCCAGGAGCACTAGAGCCTGTGGAATGAGATTGTCTGCACATTCCCTAAGGGTGTCCATTACTGCCACTACCACCGCCTCCGTTGTATGGACTGGGCGAAAGCCCGCCTGATGTGGATCAAGGCAGTTTGATGTCTCTATGAAGTTGGACAGGCAGTTGGCAACATGAGCCTCCAACACCTTTGCAAGGAAGGGAAGAAGGGAGATTGGACGATAGTTTGCCTTGCAGGTCGGGTCTGCGCCCTGTTTCTTCAGAAGGGGTATTACGATAGCTTCTTTGAATGAGAGGGGAACTTGTCCAGTGGCCAATGAGTTGTTTAGAAGGGTACAAGCGGGAGCCGGAATAGCTGATAGGCAGTCTTTCAAGATATAAGGACATCTGTCGGATGGGGCGCCAGATTTTACTCTTACCAGTAATTCCTGAAATAGTTCTGGGGTGATGGGAGGGAAACTGCTAAGTAAGTCGATAGTATTGGGGCTAGGAACTGAAAGGGGAGGACTTTGGGTTTGTGGAATACTGGCTTTGAAAGCCGTGATTTTCTCTGTAAAAAAAACGTTCAGTGAATCGCAGAGAGCCTGGGTCAGGGGCAAGCTGGGCCGGACATTGTCAAGGTTGGTTAGTTCATTAAGAATAGAGAAGATATCCTTAGATTTGTTGGTTGAGTTAGTTATACGCAGTGCTTTAAATTGGCCGGTAACTCACCGGTACTGAGTACCGGCACTTCTAAATTTTCGGGCCCTCAGTACCGGCACTTCTCATTAGCCAAGGGAGAGTACCGGTACCCTAATAGTTGCACTGCAGGCTCCGATTGTTTATCTCCTCTAACACAGGTTAGATGCCGCCCTGTCTCTCAGGATCTTGTAAGGGCGCCAAGCCTCCTGCAGTCTCTGTTGGAGATTTCAGCAGCGTCCATGTGAATGGCCCAGACTGCAGGGGTCTAAGAGGGCCTGCTGTGCCTCACGCTGTGCTTAACAGTGCAGGTGTTTATCTTTCCACGAGGTCGATAATTGGCTTAAATGACTAAAACCCACATCAAAAATTCGGGCTGCAGAGCAAGTACTTTGCATTATTTTAACTGGAACTGAACATGCAGTTAAGGCAGTTTCCTTTAAGATCCTGGCAATTGTTTAAAATGTATTTAAAGAACTGTCTGGCGACGGGTGTGAGGGCAGTTGAACCCTTTAATCGATCAGAAGGGCAGCAAACAGGGAGGGAGGTGAAAGTGTGAGAGATCATCAGAAGATTCTTCGGAGCATACGCTTTAAAGAAATGTAAGGCGTGACAGACCCCTGGAGACCCTCTGCTGATAACATCTGCCTTATTTACAAGTTGGGGGCGTGGGCATAGCGATGGTGGTCGCCACAATTGCACGTTATAGATGGTGTCCGTGTATCATGGCAGTGCATGTGTATGTCATCTTAGAAAGGGATACGAACAGGACTAGATATTGTCTAAGCAAAAACACAAGTGGGAAGGGTCGTGTATAGCATGGCACTGTTGAGGATGCGAAGTCGCCCGGAAACATGGTTGGGACCGGAACTGAGGGAAGTTCAGGTAAGACGTGAGGAGGAAGTAAAGATGGCACTGGGTGATCTACAACTGAAAGGACCTTAGCTGTGCATTTATAGAAACAGAGACGGTCATTTCACGGCCCTGATTTAGGCAAGATCATAGTTTAAAGTGAGAAAACTTGTAGAGCTGTGCCTTGGAAAATGTACGGTTACGAGCGGAGTAGAGCGAGTTGTGTATAAACTAGAAGGTCGTGGTGTTTTGGCACATATCGCTGCTTTATTTCGTCCAAGACTTTGGGTAGTGTTTGGTGTTTAGTACTAATTAAGTCTGTAGGATTGCGAGCAGTCTTAGCATATTTAGGAGTTGCCAAGGTTACAAGGAATGTATTGTGCGCAAGATACCGGGGCGCTTCTGCCTCTTTGGTCCTCTAGCTGAATAAGGCAGCACTTGGGGTCAATGGATTTGTCTGTAGTTAGATAGCGAGAGTGCTCTTTTCGATAATTCAAAGTTTGAAGGATCAGAAGGAGATTGTTGCTAGGGATGCTGTCCGACAGAGCGCGGTCTTTGCAAAGGAGCTCATATTTCGAAATGTTTTGTGAATGTGTAGTATGGCGGAGAGGGCCGTAGTCTTGAAGGTCCTGATCGCTGAGTTGGTATTCTAGTTACTGTGGCGATACCTTGCAGTCTTGGTACATGTAGACAGAAGTTCGTTTCTCAACAGAATTTAAATATTCGTTGTACACTCTTCTTCCTAGTTGAGACCAATAAAGCAGCTCTACTCAAGCGTTTCGTATAGTAATAAAACTTTGCTCTAAGATGTGGTTCCACAAAACGTATCAAAATACTGACATTTTAAACCGAGGACCGGCTTAAGTGGTGTACATTGCTTGAGAATATGCATTGATGTGTATTTTAAACATTTCTTCCCATACAGAGGGAAAAGGGTTTATTACCTCCTGTTTCTTATTGACATTTATTTTATTGGCATTTATTGTTTGATTGGTGCTGTCCAGCAAAGAGCTTGTTGCACTTAATTATATGATGCAGGGATGTGACAGTCAGCATGTACCTATACAAGCCTTACCATATATCTCGCCAGCTACCTGTGAAGGCATTTCTGAAATAAGTAAACTTAATTCCATCAGCTAGTTGCTGCAATTGATATACAAGGCATTATGTATCATCATATGTCGCCTCTAACTCATTAATGAGTACCTGCACTTATTATTTTCCATTTAAAGCACTGGTTATACGGGAAGAGAAGTAAGCAGTTTTAGTAACTAGGATAGATTTGATGTATTTCATGTATTCCAGCCTGGCAGAGATGTATCGAGTTTTAGCGTCAGGGGCGTCATAGTTACGACGCCAACGTCGCTCAAGTTGTCGAAGGGCCAGTTTTTTTTGCTTTTAAGTCAGGGGAGAACCATTTTTGGGCATCGGCGCGCCGGGCCAGTTTGATCGTCTTGTATGGAGCATGGACGTCGCTGGCTGATTGCAGCCAGAGAGAGAGATTGTTTTCTGCTATATTGATATCAGGGTGGTGGGAAGGAATGGAAGTGGCAAGAGTTTGTAGGAATTCCGGCCTGTCTAGGGAGTTCCAGTTCCTAGCTCGTCCACCCATAGCTGTAACAATGGTCTTTTAAGGGGGGATGGATGAGATTAAATTTGAGAAGAAGATGATCCGACCATAGACACGGGAAGACACAGGAAGGTGACCGGGTCGTAACTAAAAGAGAGTTGGTCCAGACCTGGTCCAGAATGTGGCCTTTACAGTGAGTTGGTGATCGTACATGTTGTTCGAAGTTTAGATTTGTAAGAAGCTCAGTGAGTTCACGCGACTGAGGACCCTCCAGAGGGTCGTTGAACCAGTAGTTAAGGTCCCCCACCAGTAGAATCCTGGCATGATCAATGGCTAGGTTGGAAATTTGTTCACTGAGCGCTAAAGGGAAAGATGGCATGTTGTTAGGGGGTCTGTAAAGGAGGACGCATGCCTTAGTTATGTAGGAAGTATCAATTTTTAGAACCAGGGTTTCAGTGTCTGAGAGATTCAGGCAAGTTAAGGCGGTGACGCTCAGGTCATGGCGGAAGATTGCTGCCACTCCCCCGCCAGGTTTGCCGGATCCACGATCCGCATGAATGATACGGTAGTTGGGTGGCAGTGCTGCTATTATATCTGGGGCAGAGTATTGGCTGAGCCAAGTCTCGGTAAGTAAAAGGATGTCGAGATTGTCCTCATTTAGTAAAAGAAAGAGGTCCAGGTTGTGTTTCACCATGGAGCGGGTGTTTAGATAAGCTATAGACATGGAATGGGGACAAGAGTCGGACGCTGTATGATTAATGGGGCCGACAGGAGTCGTGATGGCGGTATCGAGGATGGAAGAGCGATTGACTAGGAGCCCTAATCTCTGGGCTCGATTGCGTGATGGCTCATTCAGGTGGCCCTGGCCGTTGTTGGTGGCCAGCAGCTCTTCACGGGAGTAGGTAATCCGCCCTATAGCATGGCGTGCCCTGGGGCCCGTCAGGGCGCAGACGGGCATTCCTTTGGCGCCCCTTTGAACTTTAACTTTATTTGCTCATCACAATCACCATTCTTCCATCTTGATAATTCTAGATGTATCATCGGTCTGCTGATTTTGATGCAAGCAATAATCCTACCATACATTCTTCTCAACATACAAGGCATTGCACATAATGGATTACCCCCACGTGTCAGACTGCTCATTTTTAGCCTCATTAACACCCACCTCACTACCAGGGGCATGTCTTGGGACTCTGCCTTGGACCTTTCAGTTTCTCACATGGACTCATTTGATCTATCGTACCATGTGTATGCAGATACCCGAATCTTTTAATCATTTCCTACTTTTTGTAATGCCTAATCTAGCTCCACGCCCCTTACAGTCAAAGCTTAATAAAATTAAAGAATAACTGAACGCATAATTATAGATATTCACATATGCATCCGTAGATTAGCTAAACAATACATATGCAACCAAAACATTCATGCACTTACTAGCAGCTCAGGATATTCAGTTACTATGTGAGCGAGAATGGATGCACATATACATACATAAATACACACACATATATATATATATATTTTTAAACAGTGCTCTGTTCCTTGCTGTGGCAAGGAAGTAAGTATTTGTGCACCAGAAAAAATGTGACTATATGATAATGGATGGGGCCCATAAAGAGTGGTGAAGCCATGATAATACAAACAAAGCCTCAGATAGACCTATTCCATAATGTGTCCTAGCAGTATATGTCCTTCACGTAGTTTGTGTCATGGATATGAGGTGGTGGAGGTAAATTAATACATTTTTGCAGCATAGTTGATGACGTTTTTGTCCTGATGTAAATTTTCGTAGCCATAATATACCAATTCAGGACTCTGCCCTATGCAAGTGTGCAGATAAAGTGCCCGTACACTATCAAACAACACGTGAATGTATATTTTTCAGACTGTTGAAAAGACAAACGCAAACATTTCCAATTAAATTGCTACCCTAAAACCATGGTCCATCCTACAATCATCCGTTAACAAATGCCTATAGAAATGCAAAAAAAACCTTTACGTCCAGAGAAAAATATGAACAATCTCCCTAAAACAGAGCCTCAGTGGAATATTATTCCTCACTAACATAAAAACACATGGGTCTGTTTTTATGAAGAAGGTCTTGCAGCCAAATGCATCCCAAAATAGATGAGAAATGTGTTGAATTCAGTCTGAGAAAAGCAGTGAATAGAGAAATCAAATCCATTATGATCCTTATTTGTGGACCTTGCAAAAAAGTATTAATAATGGACCTCATTGGGACTAAAAGGTTTTGTTGGGATTGTAACAAAAATGCGTAAATTATAAGAGTTGTTTTCTATTATACCAGATCCTGTTGTGCTGAGGTTCCTTGACGATCGTAAGGAGTGTTTTCGACTCGCACGAATATGGTCGAGTCTGGTATCTATGAACCGCAAATGATGAGTTTAGTGGGTGTACGCAGTTTCGCTGTACTAACCTAAACCGTTCGTCTGTTTCGTGGGTTTATCTATCTGTACCCACGGGTTCCATCTTAGATACGGCATCCATTTTGTCTCTTGCCCTCAAGTAGCCAGCGAACGGACGCTGTCCGCTTCGCGACCCTGGGATTCCCAAGACTCTCGCGGAAGACACGTTTCCTTTGAAAGTGTCTTTATGATGAGGGGGATGGCACTGTAAGGCAGATGGCCCCGCTCGAGGCTCATCTTGCCGTGCCGGTCTGTTGTCTTAGCCGTGCATCTCATTAAGCACGTCCCTTTGATGCCTGCAGCTCGTGTTTCCCGATACCACCCCTTTTACACCCTTTCCGATCTCCCCACTGTTTCTGCCTTCCTATGCACCTGTTACTGTTCCTTCTTCGATCTGTTTACTGCCAATTGGAATGTACTAATGGTGGGAAGATGGGTTTTTACAGTTGGGAACCACCAAATGTTTCCGTACTTATGTTCCGGGCCCTGAATACATGAAAGCAACCTCTTCTGGTGTTTATGATGGGAACCAAGTTGTAAACCTTTGTGTATCATGTTAACCTATGAGAGAAATGTGTATAAAAGGAGCGACCCACAGTAGCAATTCGAATCAGGCTCCGTGAACCTACGTTATGTACTTCTCGTGACTTCTGTGTTCCCTGCAGTAATAAACCTCGAATCTTTGACGCCGAAGGAAGTGTCCCGTGTCTCTGTCATTTGTACGCCGGAACAGGTTACCCACGAAGGTTTCAGGTGTTGTCCCCTGGCACCGCTGGGTCTTAAGAAAACCCAGTCCTTCAGTGCAGAAAGATCCTATAGTGTATTCATGTATATCAATTTCACTTTTGTCACAGGGTGGCGATTTCTAACACACATTAACACAAAATAAATACAAAAGTGTTACAAATTGTGTAAAAAACTGGGAAAAAGGGTATTATTCTCGTTTGAAGGTTTCAAAATGTACAGAAAAGCAGATTGGCTACAGCTAGAACAAAGTGCAGAAAGGAGTCCGACCTGGTTTTGATTTTTTCCTAGGCTAAAGAAAATTCCAACAATGGATGGCTCTTTGCTGGGGCACAGACACACAGCTCCATTGTCTCCTAATGCCTCTCATTGGGAGATGAAAGAGCAGTGTGAAGATGTATCAGGGAGTGGGGATTGGAAGAGAAGAGAGCAAGAACAATCCCAGTGCCTCCTTTCCAAACCCGACCTCCTGGCTAGTTTAGTTTGTTGGGAAGATGGGAGGGAAGTAGGAGGTGATCCTCACACCTTCTCTATTACCACAAGATGACACCTGGCTGGGAGTAAGGCATCTTGGAGAGAACAACAACCAGCATTGGCATGGCCAATAGGTCGAGCCTTTGGGACCTTATACGTATTTAGTTATGCAGCACAATATCCTTGGAACAACATCAACTGTTGCATGGCTAAACACTTATAAGCTCCCAAAAGCGAGACCTATTGGCTATGCCAATGCTTGTTTTAAGAGCTGAAATGAGATTCGTCTTTCAGACGATTTTTTGAAGAATAGAATATTCATTTATGGATTATAAGACACCGATAATTATCATGTCATTTTAAAGGAACTCCCCCAATATGAAAGTAAAGTATATTGTTCTAGACTACTAAATATAGATAATGCTTTGTATCTAAGCCATTATGAATGGTTTGCTAAATAAAAACAGGCGTTGCTGTCCATATAGCAAGCTTTTAAGAAACGGATGGAGGCACTTTATTACTTGTAAATTAAATGTATTTTTATATTATGTATTTTTATTTATACAAATATTTTTCAAGGTTATTTCCTGATAATGAGTTTTCAGTACAAGTGCTGTGGATGTATCTTCAGCAAAGAATTCAGGGTGCTTGGCATTGAGACAATCAAGAGCGTGAGGCTCACTTTAGTGTTTACAAACCTACAGAGGGACGCTAGTGGAAAGCGCACTGATTGGGAAGCGTAACGCTATTTCTCACTGAGCATAAACCTGCGGCAACAACCAAGCCAAGCTTTAAGTATCAGAGCGCTTTACATGAGCACCAGTTTCGTTGCCAAGGGAAGCTAGCCGAGTCGGAGCAGAGTGAGCAGATTGTGTGAGCAGGTCCGGCGGCAAGAGGTGAGCTGCTTGCATTCAGCGGCAGCTCTCAGACCCCGTGAATGGCGAGAGGAGATGGGAGGCTGTGCCCTAGGTGACGGGAGCGTGGGGCAGCGCGAGCCCTGCGAGGACTAGAGCTGACCGCAGTGAAGAAAGGAGCGGTGCGGGCTGTGCTGCTGCTGCTCTTTTCAAGCACTCGTTCTTGTGCCGGCATCCACCTTGAGGGAGCGAGCAGCAGCCCGCAGGCCATCTGTTTTCAATTAGCGCACATGCACCGCTGCTCGCTCCCGCAAGGTAAATGCCAGCACAAGTACTTGAAAAGAGCTGACCAATTTCTAAAGATCATCCCCTAGAGTAGCGCATGCGCGCTGCCTAGGCGAGACCTAAAAACGTAAGAGGGAGAGAACAGTGGCAATGAGGCAGGTGGG
This sequence comes from Lissotriton vulgaris, assembly GCF_964263255.1. Classification (NCBI taxonomy): domain Eukaryota; kingdom Metazoa; phylum Chordata; class Amphibia; order Caudata; family Salamandridae; genus Lissotriton; species Lissotriton vulgaris. The sequence continues at coordinate 1,969,167,785 of NC_141693.1, forward strand.
AACAACATCAGTTGCTTGGTAAGAGAATGAGAGTAGGGTTCCCCAACTCCTTTTGCCCCAAAGGATTGACACTAGGAAAGGTAAGGAAAATCTGCAGTGGGACAGGAGAGAAAAGATCATTGTAAAGCCTCTGGTGGCGTCCTGCCTGCAGCTACAAGAGAAAACAGGTACAAAAAGAAGCATGTGGTGACTAGCAGCTGGCTCCAAATGAACTTTCCATGCTTCAGAGGCCCCCGACATCGAGAGGACGAGGGCTAAAAGAAATATGCAGAGCCAGGTAGAACTCCCCAGTGCTGCACAAAAAAGCACCCTACCTCTCTCTATCCCTAAATGTGCAGTTAAACCGCACAGAGACATAATTTGAAATCACAATCAGCAACACTGGAAACTAAGGTTGGTCAAACTCAAGAGTATAAATTGGGCATTATATTAAACACAATAAAACACATTAGGCGTGTATTAGAATATAAGATTAATTCAGTGTATTTGTATTTTGGGCTACTGGGCACAGACCAAAGCAAGCTGGTTGAAAGGGTGATGGTAAATCAATGAGTATTGAAAAAGTTGTGGCCATAGACTAGGTGTTATGGGAAAATATTTGATAAATGACTAAGGAGCTTTGATTTCTGAATAGCAGACAGAAAGAAGAAAATTGATCTACATAAAGAAAACAAATGTGAAACTAGTGGGACTGCCTGAGAATGTGGTGAGAAAGCAGTTAAAATTATTTCAGAAACATTGGTAGAACGAGCACACAGAGTTGCTACCATGTCTCTAGCACCAGTGGCACTCTTCTGCTGTTAGTGACTGGTCTGGTTAAATACAGAGATCATGACTTGTTCTTGCACACAAAAAAGACAGGTTGATCCTTTTGAAGCAAGGGACTTATCTTTCCCAACTACACTACAGTTGTACAGCAATGGAAAAGCTCTTTCCGTCACAAATGTAAACTCAGACTTTGAGACATGCTACTCTTTCTGGACAAAGTAAAAATTCTAGATGATAAAAAGACCTGCTTTTCACTTCAGTGGCAGAAAAATGGCCTACCCTACCCAACCACTGAAAAGTGGAGGACCTAGACTTTCAACCCCAGCGTAAATTATAATTTTGCACATTTATGGCTATGATCTAAACATCATCTTAGCTCAGAAAGAAGCTGTGATTCGAAGAGGTCAATATTAATCAATTAAAATAAATACTTTTTACTTAACATTGCAATTCAAATTTTTGTTTGCATTATAATTTTACAAACCAGACAACACATACACTGACTGATAAGCGGAGTTAAAAGTACATTATAGAATACAAAGCTAATATATTTTTGGATATATTAGATATTTGGGTAATCTGAAAGGTTGGCAAACAAATCAGCTCATGTACAATGGTTTCACACAGACAATCTTAAGTGATGGTCTTTGTTTGACGAGTGGAAATCGGTTTACTTCTATGTCCTCTTAAATATCTGATTTTGTTCCATACGCTCCAGGTGGATTTTCTCTGCAAGCCAACTGTTTTTTTTTTGTCTGGACGGTCTTGATTTTTTTGTAAGCAGGCATACAGAAGGATAAAACGTGTAGTACAATTCCTTCACGTGACCAGACAGCCATTTAGGAAGACAGCTTTTACACTGAGTAGTTCCCAGTATCATGCAATCGCCCACACTGAGAACAAACAGATATAACAACCCATTTAGCATGCATACCCTCCCCCAAACTATAAACCACTAACTAATGGTACGTAGGGACGTCTTTTATAATACAGAAAGGCTCTTCGCCTCCCCCAATGGAACATACAAGGAGTACGAGGACAGTGAGGCCTGAAATCCAGTCTCCCCCATGGCCACCAGGGATGCTACCTGTTTAAAACTGAAACAGAATGTTTATAGGTGTCTGATAAAATGTCCGCCATGCGCTCAAACATGACTACTAGCGACAACCTTACATGCCACTGAGTCAGTGAGGGTGCCTCTTTAAGTTTCCATTCGGCAGCCACCGCCATCTTCACAGCACCTAAACAGAGCCATATCACCGACCTATCCCCAATCGTTTGGTGTTTTAGAGAGTCCTCTCTCAACCCTAGCAGTGCAAAGCCTGGGTCGCTAGGGACCAGATACCCCAAAATCTTTCAGTTGGGCTAGAATTTCAGACCAAAAAGGGCGAATGGTCGGGCAGTCCCACCCGATATGTCTAAAATCGCCTAGCATTCCACACCCTCTCCAACACAGGTGAGACGTTTGAGGGATTATTTTTTTAGTGTAGTGGGATAAAGGTAATAATTACAATGTTTTTACATCATTAATTCACACTAGTTATCTACCAGTATCTACTAGGTGCTCATTAGACGTGTAGTTTGTGCCCTTTGCCACCTCTTCAGTGACTTCACCCCAAAGCCACCACCTCTAGAATCCATTGCTTCAAAACAATGAGTTTTTTTCCCCAGAATATTTTATGGCAGGAGAGCTAATCTAGTTTCTGAACTGCTGACCTTGCAATCTTAAGATCTGGGTTTTAAAATCGATGCTTCGGCAAATCATTAAAAAACATTGTATAATTCTGAGCAAATATTTTAACTGTACAATGTAACACAAACCTGCCAAGTACTCTCAATTGCTGAGGAAATGTTTTACACAAACTGCTTCGACAATACAAAAATAGCAAAGATTGCGTGCTCTTCAATCAAAGCCACATGTAGGCGTCAACGGCATTTTCAATGCCATTAAACTTGGGTGGTCTTCATCAGGACAAATATTATTCAATAACAGAGCGTCCTATAGAAAAATTGGTTCAATCTACTGGTCACGAGGAGTCTGAAACCAAAATAGTAATAGTAGATTTCAATGGCATGAGGTCCAAGCACAATTGCGCAATACAAGTGAGGACATTTTTTATGAGTATGCACTCCACTTTAGTAGAAGAGTCTTTGCTATTCTTGTTTTTGTTTTGTCTAAATAGTTTGTGTCATAATTTTCCGCAGCCACTGTTTAGGTTTACACTGTTTATCGTCTTTATGGTTTCTTGTGTAACTTATAGAGCGCCATTGTCTTCTGATTTTACATTACTGTCCTATTACATTTTTTATATTTTTGAATTTGTGTAGGAGTTTTACTTGTTAAAGAGTTTTATACTGTATATATTTATTACTTTGTTTTGTTCTATGAAATCTATATTCTATATTTTTGCGCAATTTACGTTATATGGAATATACTACTTGAACCCTTGTTAGGATTCTAGTCTTTACCTTGCCTCTGGTTCAGGTAATAGGGCTGGCCCTGTTCGTGGTAACCATAAACGTAAACTGGGCAACGATGACTAACCTCTTCTTCGGGAGGATCAAATGTATTGATGTTGCTTCTCAGGGCTTTAAGAGGGGAAGGTACATCCAGTTCTACAAACCAGAAGTATTTAAAAACTAATGCTGAAATGGGTCACTATCGTTGGTCCCAGTTTTCATGTCCTAAACTTCACAGGCAAAAACACTGGCTATTTCTGAACAATGAAAGTAAAAAACAGTAAGGTAAACGCTATGAGCTTCTCACAGTGACTGTTGGAGGTCATACATGTTCATCCAATTGTTGGCCTGTCTGCAGACTGCACAGAGCAAAAGTCAAGCGTAACAGTTTTAACTCAGATTATATGTTAAAGTTTGTGAAAGCAATACTCAGCTGTAGAAATATTAACAGGAAGTAAGTAAAAGAAAAAGCTGTAATTACAGATGAGTGGGTGTACTGTGTGTGGTGAAGTGAAGGAGATGCAAGGAAGCACATGCTGGGAACAGTGAAACAAGCTTGCTGACGAGGAAAGAGAGGAGGTGTGAGATATGCACATGAGGATTCACAAAGATTTGGGGGAAGAGGGGCTTTAGCTGTTAAACAGAGACTGCAGAGAAAAGTGGTGGAAAGTTAAGAACAGGAGTGACAGACTTTCCCACAGGTGTTAGTAATGCCCCGATTACTTACTGGTAAATCCTCATTACTCCGAGTCCTTGTCTCCTCGCCACAGTAAACACCATTGAGCCTCCGGCTCCCACAGAAACTCCAAGTCAACTTTTACCATCTAGTCTCACTCTCCCTCTCCCAACATGGCCTCTGGTGGTGACAGCCAATCCCATAAAGGGATACAGAAATAGCAAAACGCCCTGAAAACCAAGCCGCAGACATGAAGCCACCAAGAGGACCGGGAGGGAAGGGAAACTATACTGTGGCGAGGAAGACAAGTACTCTGAGTAATGAAGATTACTGGTAAGTAACCAGGGCATTACCTCCTCGTCTGTCTTCCTCGCCACAGTAAACACCATTGAGCCGATACCAAAGCATATCAGCTTCATGAAAGAAAAAAAACAGCCTACACCACTAAGGCAGTGAAACAACAAGTTTATTAACAAGAGGCAGATAAACAAAAGAAATCCCCTCAAGGAACACCAGCAGTCAGTACAGAAGAGGCAAAGGAAACCGAGCCCCCAACCTGAAGGCAGTAATGGGACATGAAGGTATGAGGGGACGACCAAGTGGCAGCCCTGCAAACATCTTCCATGGAGACCCCCTTAAAACGCTGCCCAAGAGACAGCAACAGAACGGGTGGAACGTCCCTGAATAGGAAGAGAGGGAACCTCGGAAACAGAACCATACGCCAACAAAATAGTCTCCTTAATCCAACGACTGATCGTGGAAAGGGAAGGCTTCAAGCCCTGACGGGACAAATCAAAATTGATAAATAAATTGTCCACCTTACAGAAGTAAGACGTGCGGGATAAATAAACCAACAAGGCACGTCGAACATCCAACAGATGCAAAAGACACTCCTCATCCGAGGAAGGATCCGGGCAAAGAACAGGAAGGATCACCTCAGTGGACCGATGAAAGAAGGAATCAACCTTCGGCACAAACGTAGGATGAGGGCGCAAGACCACACGATCCATCACAACAACCAAAAACGGAGCAGACCGCAGGAAAGCCCCCAACTCCCCAATATGCCTGGCAGAAGCAATAGCTACAAGAAAGACGACCGTAAGCGTCAAAAATGTCAAATCAACCGTCTCCAAAGGTTCGAAAGGAGCAGATTGCAACAAACGCAATATCAAAGGAAGGTCCCAAGGAGGAGGACACAGGATAGGACGGAGCCGCTGGAAAGACAGAGACTTAAAAAGACGCACCACCAAAGGAGCCACCGAAACCAAAGGAAGGACATGAAATGCCCTAATGGCCGCCCACTGAGCCCGAATAGTAGAAATGGCTAAACCCAACTCAAAACCGTCATTCAGAAAATCAAGAATGCAAGCCGGGTCTAAAGAAGCCACAGAAAGATCATGACGAAGACACCAAGAAGCAAAGTTGTCCCAATGCTTAGTATAGGATTTCAACATAGAAGGCCTCCGGGACTGCTGAATAACACCAGCAACAGCCATCGAACAACCATCACAGTCAGGGATTCCCTCTCACGAGCCAGGCCCGCAAACCCAGGGATCGGAACACAGGAAGCAGAAGTAGAGGGCCCAACAGAGGGAAAGGCACGAATGGGAGCGCCCACCCCGGTGTCACAGCCAATTCCAACCATAGGGGATACCAAGGGCGACGACACCACCCCGGGACAATAAGAAGGACGAAGGACCCCTCCCTCTTGATTTTCTGCAAGACAGCTATTATCAGGGGAACAGGGGGAAAGGCATACAAGAGGCCCCGCGGCCAACGGAATGACAGAGCATCCCCCCTCCAAGCATCCCGGCAAGGCATAATTGTGCAAAGCAGCGGACCTTGGCATTGGACTGGGACACAAAGAGGTCCACAACCGGAGACCCAAACATCCGCCCCAATCTCCTGAACATCAAGTGCGTCAGGAACAACGAACCCATGGAGGGAAACACACGGCACAGACAGTCCGCCAGTGTTCTCCCGACCAGGCAGATAAATCGCAGACAGGGACGCCAGGTGTACCTCCGCCCAAGAACAAATCCGACGACTGAGGCAACTGAGGGAAAGAACCCTGCAACCCCCCTGATGGTTGATACACGACATCACCACATGATTGTCCGTCTGGACCTGCACATGTGTGCCAATGTAAGTCAATTCCTGTGCAGGAACCAGGGAGGACTTCTGGACATTCACCAGGAATCCGTGATTCTCCAGGACATGGTACACCCTCCGGACATGCAACTCCGCCTTAGAAAGAGAAGAAGCGGAAATCAAAATATCGTCCAGATAAGGAAAAACGCTAATGCCCTCCCCATGCAAATGGCCAACAAGAGGGGCCAGAACCTTAGTAAAAACCCTGGGCGAAGAGCAGAGCCCAACAGGCAATACCTGGAACTGATAGTGCCGACCCATGACGCAGACCCGCAGAAACTTCTGAGAGTCTGGGTGTACAGGCACATGGAGATATGCATCCCGTAAGTCTATCGAGGCCAGAAAGTCCCTTTGAGAAACAAGAGGAAGGATCACCTGGAGAGAAACCATCTTGAATTTCTGATGAGGAACGAAAGTATTCACCCATTTCAAATCCATCACAGGTCTGAGATCCCCTGTGCGTTTGAACACCAGGAACAGAATGGAATAAACTCCCAACCCCAATTGATCCCCTGGCACGGGAATCACCGCTCTCTTTCGCACTAGGGATTCAATGCCTTCTAAAAGCGCCACCTTCTTCAGAGCGTCTCTGGGACAAGGAGTGGACCTGAAACAGTCTGAGGGAGTCTGGGTAAATCCAAGACGAAAACCCTTGGAAACCACCTGAATGACCCACTGATCCGAAACAGTCTCGCTATAAGAGTCCCGGAAGAAACTCAGCCGACCCCCAACCGGACCCACTCCAGGAGCAACCCAGTCATGATTTTGAAGCTGGAGGGGAGGAGGCAGAAGCGCCGGAGAACCGGGATTTGTCAAAGGAAGGATCAACCCGGCCACGCCCCCTCCCACGAAAGGGCTGACTCACACGGCCCCTCTGTGAAGGACCAAAAGCCCTCTGTGAACCAAAGGCATGGAAGCGACCAGCCCGTTCAGGAGCAAGCAGCTTACGGTCCTCCACCGTTTTCTTAACCATGTCATCCAACGGGGAACCAAACAGCTTAACACCAGTAAAGGGGATCTTCATCAACAGACCCTTCTGCGTAGCATCAGCCTTCCAGGAGCGCAGCCTCCTCGCAGCGACAGAAGACCCCGCCGCAGAAGCAGCCGCCCCCAAGGAATCAAACGACACGTCAGAAAGCAGACAAACCTGTTGCTCCATCATAGCCAGCGTAGAATACACATCTTTCCCCTGGTCCAACAATTCTGATAACGACTGAAAGTCCTTAAGCAAAGATTGGATGGCGAAGAAGAATAGGCCGCCGCCCGGATGGAAAAAGTTAGCAGCAGCAAAAGTGCGTTTCACCGGACCATCCACCTTACGATCCACGATCCCGGTGGATCCACGATCCACCGGGTCAGCAGGAGAGGAATCCTCAGAAACAATGGTCCCATGAGACGACATACTAGCCATCAAGGAATCAACCTTAACTGAGGAAGGAAACTTCACAGAACAGTCTTGCAAAGGTTAACGTTTATTCAAAAAACATGGAAAAGAGCCCTTGTCCACATCCTTCCCCTCCGTCTCCAAAACCTTCAAAACAGAAGAATGAAGGAGCAAATATTCAAGCTCAGGACGCTGATATTGCGCAAATAAATCATCCTCCAAAGGCACAACAGAATCAGGAAAAACCAAATTCTTGCGAATGTGACCAAGCACCACCTTAAGGTCGGCACCCTGCACAAAACGCCCCTTGACGTCAACATCCTCCTCTGTCTCGGAGTCAAGAGCAGGAGCATCATCAGCTTTCGCCTTTTTAGTAGCAGGAACAGCTACCTTGTCCTATAAAGCAGCAGCCACCGCTGAATCAATCATCCTTCGTAATACATCCAAAGAAGGAAGTGTCATGCCAGAACCAGAAGCCACTAGTAATTACTGTCCCAATAGAGAACTTCGCTCTTCCACTAAATTTTTTCTTTCTGTCCCCCGGTTCAAGAAAAAGAAATCTGGGGACCTGAAATTCACTGTCCTTGCCCCTACCTTCTGGAACTCTCTTCCCCTCCATATTAGATCTATTTCTGCAGGGCACTTAATTCCTTCTTATTTTCTCACGCCTTCCCACCCCAGTAACTCTGTCACCCCAGCCATGGGTTTAGCATCCTACAAGCTCCAAGAAACCGCGTGGTATATGTGCGCTATACAAATTTCTGTAAATTCAAATTCACATCCAAGGAGCCAGGAGCAGACCCAGCAGATGAACCACCCTCCATGACCAGCAAAATCAAATGAACCCAGACATGACCAGGAGATAAAGGCTCCAAGTCGCCATGGCAACCAACAAACCCTCCCACTGCACGCCCCCAACACAAATACAAAAGCGGAGGAAGTCCAACGCGCCTCTCTTATGAAGCCGCCAGAACCCTCCTACAAAGAAACATGCAGCGGAGGACCAAAGAAACAGGTAAGGCAAGGCGAAGAAGCTCAGCAACACCGCCTACCAATGGGGGGAAGAAAAGCAAACTCCACTACCGCGCTATGTCCGCTGTGCAGGACGCGCGCCGAGAGAAAGGCAGCATGATTACAAAAAAAGACCGCTAAAGCAGGTCAAGACTCGTGCTTACCCGCAACAGAGTCTGGCCCTCCAGCGAACCAATCCTCCCGAAACCCTGAGTCCGCTAGAGCAGGACCCAGAGAAGAGGCAGATTAGGGGGGGGGGGGGGGGGGGGGGGGGGGGGACAGAAACACAAAACATAACCAACATTCCCCGACACCAAACCCCACAGGAACCAGAGTCCAGCCAACGCCGGACCCAGCCCCACTCACCTGCATCGCAGGCACTCGGAGTAGTGCAGAAACTAAAAAACAGTATTTCAAAACAAAAAATACCTCTGACACCATAAATAGCACTTTTTCTTTTTAACACAGAAGTCCCTTTTATTGACTCTGCGCTATTTCACATTTTACACATGACTTGATTTAATCAACAAATGAAAATGTACATAACGACGTAATCAGTTGCATCTATAGTGTATATATGTATTGTGTAGTATATATGTATTGTGTATAGTTGAATGTATTGTGAATTTAAATGTATTTCGTTTGTTGACAGTAATATATGATTTGTATAAAGGAGAGCTTTAAAATGAATGCAGATACCAATATACAATAAGAAACACAAAGAAAAAGTTAAATGTGAAATAGCGCAGAGTCAATAAAAGGGACTTCTGTGTTAAAAAGAAAAAGTGCTATTTATGGTGTCAGAGGTATTTTTTGTTTTGAAATAGTGTTATAGATTCCAGCCTCTGAGCTCCTAAATTGAATCAATCCCCCCAATATACACCGAAACTAAAAAACAGGGCGTTTTGCTATTTCTGTATCCCTTTATGGGATTGGCTGTCACCACCTGAGGCCATATTGGGAGAGGGAGACTAGAATGTAAAAGTTGACTTGGAGTTTCTGTGGGAGCCGGAGGCTCAATGGTGTTTACTGTGGCGAGGAAGACCGACAAGGAGGTAATGTTCAGTTCACAGTCATTTTCAGAGTTAAACATTTTCAATTCTAATTATGCACAACAAAAATTATTGTTATTCATTTATCTGATGCTGCCAGCAAGCACTGGCAAGGCTAATAGTTCTAGTTTGTTTTAGGTGCATGTATGTTACACTGTGACAGGTCTGGATGCAATAAAAGAAAGCTTAAAAAGAGATTCGAAATACTGGTAAGGTGTCATTTATTTTTTTCTTTGTTTGTAGTTTTATGTATCATGAATGTGACCCGAGTGCTTTACATGAGCACCAGTTACATTACCCAAGTACACTTTTTCCTTTTAAAGACACAGTTAGGCTTGCCAAAAATTACAGGATGTTGTGCTGACGCAAGGACTATAACTGGTTCCCAAATCGGTAGCTCTAGTGCCACATCCTCTCCTGGAAGCACAGGGTTGTACTTCACATGTTTTAGGTCAAACACCCTTTTTTTTAAAAATCAAATGCGACTACTTTCAAAACAAATTAGTAACAGCGCTGTCGATAGCATGCCATCATAGTAAATGTGTACAACTTCAAGAGCACAATTTGAAAGGCGCCAATTATACATCAGCCTAAAACCTACACCTACACTAAATTGCATAGACCACGCCTCTGATTACACCCCTTTTACAGAATCCACTTTTTCCATCCCACTTAAAACCCTGTCCTTTCTGCCTACAATAGGGAGATAACACTCATACGAGAACATTCACTGGGGCGTTTCAGACTCCTTACAATACTCTGCAGACTACTGCCAATCTACTTGTAACAGATCAACTCTACTACCCTCATGCACGTGATGGCCATTACTATCCAGGTGAAGTCAGCAGTGACCGCAGACTACTCTGTTCTTGGAGACCGGAGCGGCTGGGCAATCCCCTTTCATTGATTGCCGCTCAAGAAGAGTATGACCCTGCTCCTCATATACCAAGTGACTAGTGAGCAGGGAGAGCCATCTGGCCAGCCACTTGAGGGGTAAATTTGAACCTGACACCGGGATATTCTTCTAACCACCGTCCAGTTAACTCCCAGGGTAGCAGAGATGCCCTGCCGTCTGCATCCACCCATTCACAGGATCTATACCAAAGGAAGAACCCCGCTCCATATATGCTGTAGTGACCCTCAAGCACCCATCACAGCCCGTCATGCATGCAGACACTCGTCCCTTTCCTGCCACCAAATCCTTCCCTATAGAGGTGTCTCTCCTAGCCCCAGTTCTACCCGCTCAATCCCAGCCGCCGCGAACCCACGCCACCACGGGAACTCCCGGGCACCTCACCTTCAGGTCGTTCTCGGGCAGGTACTTGCACTGCCGCGCAATCTCCACATATTTATCCAGGTCTAGGGGCGCCATCTTATGAAAACAGACTGTTGCAGGCCGAAGCCGGAAGCGGCCAGGCGTCACTTCCTTTGACGGCTACAGACAGAACCGGGTCACCGGCTGTCAACTGCTCAATTACCAGAGCTAGTAGGGGCATGAACATAGAGGAAAGACAGCGCGATGGATAAAGAAAAGGGACTTGGATCTCTTTCAATAAACGGAAAGGCTAAAGCTTGAACATTAATTTTTATGTTAGAAAATATGTGTACTGGTTCTACCTTTCCAGCTATCCTACGAATTTGTGTTTTTCCTCGCCTAACCCCCCCCCTTTTGACACTTGTTTTCTTGATAGTCCGTCGTCACTGTCCGCGGCGGTAGATATGTTGGTCCTTTTTCTGTGTTTGGTTATCTGTGTTGTCCCTGTAGCAACGGCATGTTAGTACAGAGCTTCACCGAGTGACAACGGGAGTCAGTCAAAGACCTTTACTCTAATTACATACTCATTGTGCTTGCACAATAAATCAAATAATAAAGATCAATTGAAGGGTTCCAGTCGTTGTTTGGCAGAAGGTAGGATTGTTGATGCTCAAGCCGAAAAAGAGGCAGAAGAGGTTCTTATTGACAAGACTTCATGGTGAGTGGGTTTTTACCACCTACCAACTTCTCAGTTTGCTTATAAGAGACATTTCCATTCTTCGTGTTTGCATATGAGTGACATTTGCATGTTTTATGTGATCCTATGAGTCGTGCTCATGAAGATGATAAACTCTGTTATTGTTCATTTTAAACATCCCTCCGTTATTGTAAAATAATTGTCTTATGAGTTGTAATAGTTCAAACCTGTAACGATATTGTACATACCACGCACAATTTGATATTGTACATACCACGCACTCTTATCCCATTCTCACATTTTGGGCAACTGTCTGGGAAACACGAAGGCTTTGAGAAATTAGCAGACCAAGGGCAATATTTGGGTGAGTAGCCAACATTTCCCACCCAATAAGTACACACTGCATTTGCAGTACTGCACATTCTGGATCACAATCTTTTTCTACATACCAAAGGGAGATCTCATACTCAACTCGCATCATCTGTATCTTCACATAGATTATCTACCTAGATACATCTTCCAAAAATAAGGACATCCTGAATGGCCTTTGCATAGTTGCTAAGTTTCCAGATTGCTTATGTGTGATATTTCCAAGAATTCGTGCGTTTATGAGTGACATTGTAGTGCCAAGTGTGTGATATTTTGTTGGACTCTTTCTTACAAGTGAAACCAAGGAATAAGGTTTATTTAAAGAGATAAATGTCAGACTTTGCCGCCTCTTGAGCAGTGGGAAACCATGCAGAAGACCTAGAAACGGCTGTAAAATCCCTGAAAAGGAGGGTCCCTAACGGATTTTGCCTTTCTATAGTGATATTACTGTAGTGATTTCTAGAAAGAGCCTAGACACATTGAATGCTGCCTGGTCCCTTTTTGGGAGAACTGATCAGACCTTTATTCTGCAGTGATGATGGTATGCTAGACAAACCTCTCAGTGGTTACTCAGAAAGATGTCATTGTTAGGGTTAAGACGAGGCCAATATTTCACCCGTGTTTCACCAGGTATTTTTAGGCCAATGCAGGTAAAAATGGAGCAAACCCTTCTGAATTCATATTTTTCCCCTTGAAACATAAACCCTCGGCGCCAAATAGATCAACAGTGTTTTTGAGTTGTCTAAAATTCTCATAAATGAGTTTTAAAGCATGCCATCTTGGGAGGAGCACTATGTTTAAAAAACCCCAATAATACAACAGAGTGACTCAGTATATTATTGAGCCTTTAAACTGTTTCAAATGCATGTTATTTTTCTTTGCAAAAAGTAGCAGTCACTGATAGCCAGACATACCTCAGGCAGGCCGCAAATATGGGGCCTGAACTACCTTTCAAGCCAATTGTACCTTATGTGCCAGCTGTCATTACTGATCTCGGGTCAAGGCTCTGCAACATTTGATGCTGGTACGTAGCCTTGATTATAAGGTCACTCAGGAATGGTAGGTCGGGCGGGTGCCGGATCCTAGGAGCGTCTAAAAAACTGTGTGCTTTGTAGAAACAGGATAAGTTCCTTAAGGGGTTGGTTATGCTAGCAACATGAACTTCAGATTAGGGAATGGAAGTCTTTGCTAGGTTGTGCCTCTTACCTTTCTTTCTCCCCTGATCAGGCAGTTTTGCAGCCTGGTACTGATTTTGCCTTTGAGGTTGCTTTCCAATTTAATGTTGGGAAAAAAAAATAATGTGTGCTAATATAATGTAACTGGTGTTCATGTACTGCACTCCAATACCTTTGGGTCAAGTTCACGCTTTATATAATTGTAAACAAAATGTTACCCAGAAAATGTTTTGCTCCGGTTCCTCTGCACTGGGCTGAGTGCTGCTAAGAGTGAAGGCCGGTCTGTGCCGCTAAAATCGGAGTGCTGCAACGCTGTTACTAACAATAGAATTTAATAACAGTAAAACAGTGTATAAATATATGCTGACTTGCACGTCATGTTTTTATGTTTTTACAACAATTTTAATCTGTATCTGAAGAATGAATGCTTTGTTTGAGCACACACCTGACATTGTGCCCGTAACATAAGTCTGGTGCCTCTGTATTGAGTACAAGGCACCTGATGACCTGCCTTGTGACTGTGAGCGTACGCACGGCTCAGACCGCCAGCACCATCCAGAAGAGCCAGAGGAACTAGCGGCTGTCAAAGGTACAATGTTAGGGGGCTGGTTAATAGCAGGTGGGCTATCCAGAGTGAGCAGCCATGTGATTGGAGGTGGCAGCATCATGGGCAAACAGATCCTGCCAGGCTGCATAATGCACAGAGCTCCACGTTATCCACCATAGTTCCTGCACAGTGCCAAGGTGAGGAATTTTTTTTTTAATCCAGGCTTCTCTTGCCGCCTGTGGCATCAAGTGTTGGGGGGCGCTCCCTATTGCTTGGAAAGCAAAAGAAGACAAGTGCTCACTAGGCTGAGCCCACGTGGATCCGTTGGTGCCTTCTTTTGAGATTAAAGTTGGGACATCATATCAACATGACTTGTTTTTTTTTCTTCCTGCCCGCCACAGGAGAAACAGTGTATAACAGTAGGACTTGGTCACCATACAGCAGTGGTGAGCGCAGAGCCAGGCTAAGTAAATTGCCTAGGGCACTGCAGGCAGCCGCACAGTAATCACCCTAAGCACTTTTATTGTTAATCATTCTGTAGCACACCTCGCTCATTCATCAGAGGAGCTGTAAAAGCATGACTAATTCATTTTAGGTTAGTGATGCTGACCACTACTCTAAAATGCGTTAGTCTAACCCCCATATGCTTGTTAGTTGGCAGGGCTGCTGTTGCTAGATGCATGTACTGTTATATTACGCTTCCTTGTTAATGTGCTGTCACCATACATGGGAGCTGAACCCCAGTAATCTGACCGCTAATATGTTTAATCCTGATTTTAACCCAATTAATTTGGCTCCGAAATCCTCCAATAGATCAAGTGGTTAGAGATTAAACTCATCTTCAAAAATATACATTTCAACAAAGTTTAATTCAATAAATGAAGAAATTTCAACAACCGAGTTCTAGATCAAAAATAGGTTAGAAATAGACGCATTACAGAGTTGTAGAAAAATGCAGTACAGAAGGAAATGCATGAAATGCCATGAAGTGTCAATTACAGAAATACAAAATCATCAAACGTAGCCCTAACTACGCTTGTTTAAGAAAACTCAAGTTAAAACTCACACAGAGTACTGACAACATCCTCATAAGAAAATATAAGTCAAATGGACGTAGAAAAATGACAAAATCCCCTAGCAACAGCAGTCCTCGTGACAGCTGTCAAAGTAGTATCTGAAAATAAAGCCCAACAGTTTTTATAGATAAAACATACTTTCTATTAATAGATTATGCAAATTTAGCATAGCATGATCATAGTTAGGGTGGTATTGGTAAATCAAAAATAGCAACTTAAAACGTTTTTAGCACTAACCAATTTCTTAAGGTAAGAGAAATCTTCCACCTACTCTCTCGGCAACTGTGCTCCGGAGATGATCAATACAAAATCAAAGCTCTCTAAACACTGGGTCATAGAATTAGCATGTCTTAGTGGAACTTCCAGGGGAAGTTTTTAAATATAATACTTTGGGTACACAGTGGAAACTTCACTCACAATCTTCCTAATACAATAGTTCATTTTTGAATCTTTGACCTAATTTACTTAATGCTCCACTGAAAAAGATGAGAGATGGTTTGCAACAAGAGACTGATTGTGAGGAGGAATGAGAAGAAGCAAGATGAACAGAACACCAGAAACTGCATCGATATTAAAATAAATGGCATCCCAGAGAAAATATGGCACAACTATTTCACTGATTGTAATACATTTTATTATGACTCAGTACTCTCCTTTAAAGTGCAACATAATTAATTCAACATTTACAACTCTAGGCATCATTACAACCGTCATAAATAATTTTCACCTGACATTTTCACATTTTGAAAAATCTACTACGCCTGTATCTGCCTAAAATATGTTTTCTAGGCCAAAGTATACATCAAATTATTTTAGTTCCACTTAAACTTCACCTTATCTTATTAGACTGCACTGGAAATTAGCAAGACAGCTGTAGTAGGCTTTTCCCCTGACCTGCACCAACAAAGGGTACAACGTTTCTGAACGTATTGGTCCTATCTAAATAGCCAAGTAAAGCACGTCCAACAAACAATGAATAAAGTGAATCCATCTCTCGATTCTCAACAGCATCTAGGACTGCTTTAGCTGAAAGTCATGATAAAGAAGCAGGAGATAAAGGCAAAGAAGGAGGATTTTGTATACTTGCAAGACATTAGGAAGACACAGGGAGGAAAATGAACAATTGGTCACCAAATGGAAACTTCGGAAGAAGAGTGGTTTTTAAAAAGGGAATAGGTTCAATCAAGGAAGACCCAAATAGACTCATCACCATTTGAAAAGATTCCTGAAATATGTGGTATGATATTGAAGGAGAAAACACTCAGAATAAAGAATATGCCATATGATTCTCCATTCCCAGAAGCTACAATGATTATAGAGAAAGCAGGTGGATCTCTGCTCAGGAAACAATCTCTTCAGCTAGATGAGCCAAACCCTTCATTTCCCCCTACCCCCGATGATTGATATTAGATAGGGCTACCTCATTGTTTATGCTGAAGATTATTGTCTTTCCTTGAAAGTGAGACCAGTATTTGGTGATTGAGATGTGGGGGCCTATATTTTACAGAATCGGTAAATTTACTGATTCGGGAAATTTACAGATTCTGTAAAATACCGAATCAGTAAATTTACCGATTCGGTAAATCTATATGTAGGTGGCACTGGAAACAGTGCCACAGGCCCCTAACAATTTGTTATTTACCATGTAATACAATTGCATGGTAAATAACGAATTCCTGTGTACATGCACATCTGTGCATGTACACCTGTGCCACACATACATGCCCTCAGGGCATCTATGTGTGTCACATGGCACACATGCCTGAAACAGGGTTGCAACAGGGTGTCAAAGTGACACCCTGTCCCCCTTGTAAATTTGGTAATTTTACCGAATCGGTATTTACCGATTCGGTAATTGACATTGGCTCAATGGCATTTACCGAATCGGTAAATACAGATTCGGTAATTACCGAATGTTACAGATTCGGTTAAGAAGTCGGTAAAAGTACCTACATAGCAGTTACCGTTTTGTAAATACCGAATCGTTAAAATCTGGTATTTACGAATCGGTAAATGCCATTTACCTACATCGGGCCCATAGATTCTTAGTTTTAGATGGTAGTGATGTGGTCTATATCATATTATAATAATTGCACATTTTCTAGTTACAGAGTTTATTTAAATATAGAGTTTTCCCATTTTTGGTTGTTTGGGACTTCATAGAAACCAAGCAATAAAGTTTACATAAACAAATTACCCAGCAGATACCCTCTAGCAGTTTCAGAAGATATTTCTGTACTGATTTTTGATTATGGACTATACCCGTGAAGTGATTAGTGAGAAAATGTGTCTATATTCCCTGCTGTGTGGGTAATTTACCTGATATGCAAGGCCAAGGTAATTCTAACTGAATGGTCTTGATATATTCCAACTCATTTGCCTCATTAGGGTCTATGTGGAGGTGAATTGATCTCTGCATCCTTAATGGGATCAATCTGCAACAGCATGGGAGACAGCAAAGTGGTACCTCATGGTGCTTGAGGGGTAAACCTAGATTTGTGTGGGAATGGCATGCCAAGAGAAGAAAAGAGAATAACAAAATAAAAGTAAATGAACTTTAAGCAGCCTAATCCCATTACTTTTAAAATATAACTTATTAGTTTATCCCTTTTGTCTTCTTAGGATAGTATGGAACGCCTGCAAGTTTTGGAGCCAGAAGATAACCCACAAAAGTCAACATGGTCAGTGTTAGGATACGTGAACATAAAAGGGTTCATGCTTTATTGTCCTCGTGGTCTCGCAGAGCGTGCCGCTGTCTTCTTTTCAGACCTCATTGTATTTTATATCTTATCACTGTGAAACCACTTTGGATTTCATATCCTGGATGAAAGGTACTGGAATGTCTCATTTACTTGTTTATTTATGACCATACATTAAATATTAGTTTTGTTTGTGTTTGTGGCATTCAAGGTATGATTTGATTCCCAGTGGACTGTGCCCAAGTGCACGTGTTGGACACAACTGCTTGTATTTGCCTCCAGCGGAAGATGGCAGAAAAGGCAAAGTGGTTATTGTTGGCGGAGCTAATCCCAATGGAAGCTTTTCAGATGCCTACATTATAGACCTTGGTAAGAAAAGGGAAGGAGTCTTATCCTGAAGGCCCTTGCATTTTAGTGGCCAAAACTAGCTGAATAAAATGCATCTGGACATAACTCAACTTGTTGTCAAATCTATTTTAACAAAGGCTTGTTTGAATGACATTCCCATACCTTTGCTTGTGGTTGAGATGGGTCAAAAGAAAATGTAAAATGCACTTCATACTTCTAAGGAATTGACATTCTTTGGTCCTTGAGAGTTTTGCACAGTGGATATCAGCAAGAACGCCTGCTAAATCATGTTGATGCTCAGTTAAGCAGGATTACATAAGAAAGCCTAAGCACTACATTTTTCATAACAGCAATATACTGAGTTTGAGTTGGTACTACAATAGCTCCAATCCTGTTTTGAAATTTCTGGAATACACTTTGGTACTAGATTCTAATGGTCCCATTATGCTGACATACCTGTTACGGATCTTATGGAAAAGGTTTCTGTCGTGGCAATTGTGACCTGTGTTGTTTATGGAAGGTTGTGGTTGCCTAGTCCCTTGTAGTAATAATAAATAAGTCTTCCAGTTTTTTGTTCTTACTGATTTTGTTTACACATAAATACAGATACAAACCAATATGTTTCTCTATTTCTTTTTAAATGTGACGATGTATTTGAGAAGCTGAAAATACAAGTGGCTATTTATGTCCCTCTCAACAGAAATGGATTTGTCGCTTAGCATTTAAGTAGTAGTTTTTCTTAACCTAACCCTATAATACTTAATTCTTCTACATTAGCACTATGATAGCCTCTGTCGCCCTAATGGGAAATGATCTTGCGATCATCAGATTACAAACCGATGTCTGCAGCTGGTGTCTGTTTTGTTTTTTAGACTTACATGAATGGGATGTACCGGACTGGGACAATCTCTTGCCACGTTACGAACATGCTAGCTTTATTCCAGCTGGCAAGACTGGCAACATTTGGGTGTTTGGAGGTGCCGAACAGTCTGGAAATAGAAACTGCGTGCAAGTCTTACACCAAGGTAAACCCCTAAGTGTTTGTGATAATGGCTCTGTTCTGCAAGAGGGCTGGAATACACCTCGAGAAGCAATGTTGCCAATAAATCGAGGTTAATCCGAACGCCACATATTTCCTCTTCACTGAGAAGAATGGCAAAGGGAATAGGCCTGACCGTTCCTTCCCGGAGTACATTTATATGAAGTCTCTTGTGTTATATTTTAGGTTTAAAATTAGGAAGGAATGGAAAAATAGTAGTGGGTAGATGAGAATATTAATAGATGCAAGAAAACACATCCTAATACAGTGATTAGAGATATAACAAGCATTTACAATGCAATGGTCTCGGCTTTATTAAAGTTAGAGCTATTGGCATGGTAAATGGCATTTTTTTCATTCTTCATTTTAAAAAAAACATAAATAAATGGTATTGTCATTTACAATGGCAATAGGTGAGCATTAGAGAGAAGTAGAGAGTATTAGCAGACACAGAGCCACACACACACGCACACACACACACACACACACACACACAGGCAGAGCCACACACACACAGACAGACAGGCAGAGCCACACACACACACACACACACAGGCAGAGACACACACACAGACAGAGACACACACACACAGACAGAGCCACACACACACACACAGAGCCACACACACACAGACAGAGTCACACACACACAGACAGAGCCACACACACAGACAGAGCCACACACACACACGCAGAGCCACACACACACACACACATACAGACAGAGCCACACACATACACAGACAGAGCCACACACACACACAGACAGAGCCACACACACAGACAGAGCCACACACACAGACAGAGCCACACACAGACAGAGCCACACACAGACAGAGCCACACACAGAGAGCCACACCTAGAGAGCCACACACAGAGAGCCACACACAGACCGAGCCACACAAAGCCACACACACACAGCCACACACACACAGCCACACACACACAGAGTGAGCCACACACACACAGAGCAAGCCACACACACACAGAGCGAGCCACACACACAGAGAGTGAGCCTCAGACACACAGAGCGAGCCACACACATACACAGAGCGAGCCACACACAGACACACGAGCCACACACAGAGCGAGCCACACATAGAGCCACACACATACAGAGCCACACACACACAGAGCCACACACACACAGAGCCACACAGACAGAGCCACACACACAGACAGAGCCACACACACAGACAGAGCCACACACACAGGCAGACACACACAGACAGAGCCACACACAGACAGAGCCACGCACACACAGACAGAGCCACACACACACACAGACAGAGCCACACACACACACAGACAGAGCCACACACAGACAGAGCCACACACACACAGACAGAGCCACACACACACAGACAGAGCCACACACACACACAGACAGAGCCACACACTAGCCAAACGCCGCATACCAAGCACAACTCTATAAGAACAGTTGTGAAGTTCTTCACTAAATTAAGCAACACAGAAACACAACGTGACACACTCTTTCTCTCTATAACAAGGACAGAGAAAAATTCTTAACAGAACATTCTGAATCTTATAAATTCAACACGAAATTAAGGCACGCCCACCTCAGCAACCACTGTGGAGGCAAGTGACTCACAAACACGTACAACTCATCAGGCACAACACCACACACATCCATCTCAAAGACACAGAACCACACACACACACACGTGTAACACCCCTCATCCACAGCACGCAGACACCGGCAGTGCACCCATTGTACTGCCACCTGCCAGGGACGGACATCTCACTGGTGTGGGGTGTATCTACACAACCAGCAAACCCAGGGCCGCACCGTCCCAACACACACTGCAGCTCAGTGAACAAGCCACCCGTACAAAACTGAGAGCCACACCAGAAGCACCACGCCAAACACTAGCCAGGCCTAGTGCAAGGGAACAGTAACCAGACGGATGCACAGCACAAAACTTTCCAGGGTAAAGCGCCTGGAGCCCCTACTCTCAGACTGCGCTAGGCAGAACTGTGCACGATCATAAGGTACTTTCTGTACTGCACACTACTGTAGAAAAAGTGTGGCAAAATACAAAATGAGGCAATAATACAATGCTTATAAATTGAAACAAGCCATGCGTGCGTGTTTACAATACTGAATTGAAAGCACCTTTCTGAGGTTGAGTACCTCTCAACCCACTTATCTAGCACTCGCCCAACGTCCACTTTAACCCTAAACGCTTTGTAATTCGCTCTGTGGTGAGCCCCCGACATTACCTGACCCTCAACACAACTACAGCTGCTGAACTGCGGGAACTCTCGACGTCCATATTGTTGTGGGCCAGGCTTTAATAAACAATCACATTAAGAGCCAACTGCTTCCGATCTAGGCCACTGGATATAGAACTCTGAGCAAGGCATAATTGACACGCCCACAGACAAGTTTGCATACTGCCTGTCACAATACTCCATGCTTGAGGCAGGCAAGTGAGCCCCGAGATCCTAAGCAAGTTGATTTCCTTTTATGAACAACACTCTAAAATTACTACTCTATATGAAGGCAATTACAATACTCAGTGTGGGTGTGAGCTCTCCTCCCCCTCCCACCCACTCCCAAGACTAGGGGCTTGTGATTTAGAATTAGGTGTTCGCAGAACTCGCCTAACAAGGGAAAGTCAGGTAATGGCCTATTGAAGTCAAGCCTACTAATGGCATAGTACAACCAATGTAAGTGAAGTGTATGTGTGTGACTTGAACCTCGCTTGAGAGCAACGGTTTACACAGCCTCTGGGAAGATAGAAGGTCATTTATGTTGGTGGAATCTCCCCGGGAGTATTTTGCACTTCGTTCACAAATCTTTAGATTTACATCTACTAACTTACTCTAAATAAGGCGGGTCATTTCTTTGCAAGAAAATACGTAATATGGTGGTCCATTACCAGTTATGGCTGTGTACAAAAATAAAAACCAACAACAAACCTAAGGGGCTACTAAAAGGCAAAAAACAAAACACAGACAATTGCCGAGAGAAATTCGCTACCTGCAAACCCTTTTTTTTGCGCAAGGATGTCATGTCACTGTGGAGGGAGGGGCACTGTGCTGCAGCAGAGGGAGGCGGGGGAGTCGAGATTGCGACGGAGGAGGGCAGACACGGACAGCGGGAAGGGGCAGGATACAACCACGCGGGACTGGGACGTGGGGGTCTTCAGAGAGGACCGGGAGCGGCAACACTAGGACAAGGGGTAGACCTACAAAGTAAACAACAAAAAAACGGAAGACGGAGACAAGCCACGGACGACGGTACACGGAGACGACACGTAGACGTACAAAGTAAATAAAAAAAATATTACAAAATGCTGCTTACCGGCTCGCAAATAGATAAATCCATCCCGGCAACAGAAATCGCGCAGCCCACCTCTGCAACAGACACGTTAGGAATGACAAAAACATGACTTGAAAAAAATAAATAAACGCCCACCGCTGCATGATGGAAAAGGGGCGGAGCTTAAAAAAACACAGAAACGCCCACGAATCTGCTCCAAGAATGATTGACACATATCTCTTCCAATGGCTAGCCTCCATTTATGGAGCTAGCCAATGGAAGAGAGAGGCGGGTTCAAGCCCCACTACTGGAGATCAGAAAATCTCTGCTGCACGACACTGCTGCGCAGTGTACGCTAGGCCGAGACCTAAAAACACTACATTACACTTTGGGATTGATATGTATCCTTTGGCATACTGTAGTGAATAAAGTATAAAAAACAATGGAGTTCAGAAGCACGCGTAAGGTAATTTTCAAGGAGTCTGTATCTTCAGTCTACTGCTTTCCGGGGTCTGTGTTTTTTGTTTTTCATTTGCATATGCTGCATACTAAAGTATAATACACACTTAGTATGAGTGTTTGTGATAGAACTCTAGTAAATCCTTGTTCAAAATGCCATTACATGCACTAGTGACATCAATACTATCTTAAAAGACTTTCTATAGGCAGGCTCGTATGTCACAGAGCCTACAGAGTTAAAAG
Organism: Lissotriton vulgaris; assembly: GCF_964263255.1. NCBI lineage: Eukaryota > Metazoa > Chordata > Amphibia > Caudata > Salamandridae > Lissotriton > Lissotriton vulgaris. The sequence goes on from NC_141693.1 coordinate 1,969,190,483, forward strand.
CAATAAGAGCAGCCACGTATACACCTACTACAATGGATGACTGTCTTTTCAGGTTTTTTTTATTTGAATTTTGTCCGACATTTGTACTCACAAGTTGATTAACCCATTTATGGATTTTATCTTTCTGGTGCAGCGATGGAAGACAGGACAGAAGAGACTGTCTTGCACTTTAGTAATGTTCGGTGTCATTTTCTACATATACAAATTCTAACAGTGATCTGAAATTGAAACATGATATTTCGATTTTAGCATACATCATACAAAATGTGTACATTTACAAGCCACATTCCATTGCACAGCTAGACTCCGCCGAATTACACTGGTTTCCTGTTGAGGGAGGTTCAAATTGGGATCTCTCTCTCTTACAATGCCCTATATCTCAATTCGCTCTCAAATCTCAGGCACTGACTTGAAGTCTCTGGCAGCAAATGAGATCTGCAAAGCGGGGGTACACTTTTCAAAAGTCTTCAAATCTGTGCCTCCCATGCTCAACACCAGCCACGTTTAGGGATTGCCACCACCTTCTGAAACTCTCTTTAGGTGACTCAAGAATAAACTTCAATCTAATAACTTTTTGTCAACTGTTAAGGACCCAGCTTTTCAGATCATATTTTCCCTATAAGCAACCCCCTATTTGCACTGGCTTGTTGGGTTATGTCTTTTTCAGGAAGATTTTAAATTCACGTTGTTGCATATATCACGAATACACTTTCAAGTGACAATCCACTATTAAAAACTTCAAAATAAAATACCGAAGGAAAAAGCTAATTAAAATTATACATGAATGAATTCAAAATTACCATAAAAGAGCAATATAAATAAATACATAAAAAAAGTAGAAAAACAAAAAAGGCAAAATAATGTTGTAAGGCAGAAACGTGGAAAGTGAAAACAAGTGAGTAAGAAAATAAACAAAAATAAAAGCAGTAGAGAAAGAGAAAAGGGCTGGAGGATAAAAGACGGAAAATAGTAGTCAGAATGAAAATTTGGAAAGTAGACCAAAGGGAACAAGAAAAAAGAAAAGAAAATTAATAAAAAATTAAATATGCAAAAGATACAGCAGTGTTTTTCGTGGACAGCCGTAAAAAAAGTAACTTCAGAGCTCTGTAATGTAATAGAGGGTTTGTACATCTGCCAGTTTATCCTCCACACCCTTAACTATGCAGCCATGCACTCCTGGCTCAGTTGTAAAGCCTGCTGTCTTTTTTGCATTATTTATTCTTACTGGATTGTTTTTTGTTTTTTAAATTTCAGCTCCAACTTATGAAATTGTGACCTGGTGGGTGTAATTAATACTAGCACGAAGGTTACATTTCTGCTAAAGTTACTTAACAAATATATTTAATTTTAAATAGAAACTGGAGCTTGGAAAAGTCCAAAGGTCAGCGGTTCGCCTCCATCACCGAGGACATTCCACACATCTTCGTCGTCTATTGGGGATAAACTCTATGTTTTTGGAGGTGGAGAAAAAGGAAGTGAGCCAGTTGAGGACACAATGCTTCATGTATTTAATTCAGGTAACTTGAAAACATCTTGTGAACTGTTTAACTCTATTAGTGGCACTTCTTTCTGGATTTTGTTTCTGTTTTGGGATTCATTTTCTAGTTTCCCAGTTCTCTACTTTTGGCAAGTGTTACTAGCATGTTGTACACTTGAATATTTCTTTGCCTTTGCAAATATTATAGGAAGGTAGATCCAGGAGCACAAAGTAAGTTGACTAGTCTGAATTCCTAAAATGGCGTCTTGTGTCTTGGCCATCATATACTGGATTAGCCATATGGATTTCAGAATCCCTGCCCAAACCCTTGTGCCAGACTGGTTGGTGGGATGTAGTGGGGGAGGCTTTTGAGTGGGTGCAATGGAGTTGTATTCTGGAATGGCTGATCTCTCCAGCTTTGAATGCAGCCCTGCTGAAGGAGCACCCGATTGTCTCCTTGCTACACATATGATTTGCAGATAAATAATGCTCCTGTGCACTCTTCAACATTCTGAAGTACTTCACTATTCCACCTGTTTCTCTTCAAAACGTCTTGCTGTACCTATGACCAATCAATCATACCTTTTGAAAATTATGCTGCATAATATAAACTCAATTGCTCTTTATACTACACCAGAGGTCTTCAAACTTTTTGATGCCGAGACCCCCCTGTCAAAATATTTTAGGCGTAAGGACCCCCTCCTGACAAAAATTTCTAGAACTAGGTACTCCTCATCATTGACAACTAACGACGACCATGTAAGCCCCAAATTCCCACAGCGAATCATTTTTACAGTGGGGAAATAATATTAAACAGTGTTTATCAAATGAAAGATCAGTGAGCGTGAGTGCGTGTTCAAAGGTGTGGCTAAAATCAAAAGGCCTCATTTATAAGGAATTGGCCCAGGGCAGCGCCGCAAGTCTTCTTGCTGCACTGGCCATCGCCAATGTGAAAGGGCAGGAATGCATCTTCGTTATGAAATATGGTGCATTCCTGTCCTTTCCACCTGCGTTGACGCATAAATTGCTGCCTAGCACCAACGTAGACAGGATTGTTTTTGTGCAGGAAGGTGCCCCGAGAGGGGTTTTCCTTTTTCCATGTGTGCTGCAGAATGCAGCACACACGGAAAGAGGAACAAATAAGAGGAGACATGAAAACAGGTCTCCTCTTTACGCCTGCTGTGGGGAAAAGTAAGGTTTTGGAGCTGCCCCAGGTGTACATGGTTTGGTAAATCTGGGGCAGCGTCAGAATCCATGGGTGTTGCGTGGGAACACCCACCGCAGCGCCCATGGAACTCCTACTTGACAGACTAAGGCTAGGCAGCGACTTGTGCTGCTTTGTCTTACTCCATATGTATGAGGGCACTCATAGCCATGCAGGGTGACTTTGTATTGCCTCATAGATATGATTGCGAGGCTTGTGCTGCCGGAGCTTTAAAAAAATTATGCTCCGGCGGCTCAAGCCTCTCATAAATCAGCCCCCAAATATTTTGCTATTTTTTTAGGTCTTTCACCATCAGGTAGCTACATATAAAATTATGGCTAGCTTAAATGAAAAATACATTTTAAAAGTTGTTACTCAGTAGGAAAGGCACTGTAGTACATTAGGAAACATCTATTGGTTAATGCACTGCAGAGGTCTGTGTCTGTATCCAGAGAGCCACAGAATTTTGGGGCAGATTTACAAGCCCCATGTGCCTTCTTGCGCCACAATTGCATTACTTTTTTTGACGCAAAGGCGGCGCAAACAATTTGGCAATTTACAATGTTATGTATCTAGGGAGATGCGTCACGTTGCAAAGCCCTGCATCACATTATACCTGCACCAGGTATAATGTATGCAGGCTAGGCGTTCCCACGCAAAAAGCCATGTAGAACTAACGCAGTGAAATTTACAACATTCCACTGCGTCGCTATATGCCTTCACTGCTTCAAAATCCCTACGCCTGCTCAGACCAGGTGTAATGGTTGATGAGTGTGAGACTCACCTATCTGTTGTGGCACATTGCTGGAGTTGCGTCACTTTTATGAGCAATTCCAGCGACGCGTCACTTTTGTGCCAACAGATGCGTCAGTACTTCTGACGCATCTGTTAATCTTTGTGCCATGGAGCACTGTATTGTAAATACAGCGCATCAATGGTTATGCAAGGACATTAGGCACTGATGCAAGGAAACTGACGCATCTATGCAGATGTGCCAGTTCCTTGTAAATCTGCCCCTAAATTTGGTTGGTGCACTGGGGAACACTGACTTGTTGAATTTTAATACTACGAGGTCACAGACTGTGACAGAAAGCACTGTAAAAGTGTAAGTCATTATTTTATTCTTGTTTCACACACATTATAAGGTAGACTGCTACAAACTGTGCAAATAGTTTTAGGATATAATGGAGCTTTCAAAGTGTAGATTTTAGTAATACCAGACCATAAGTAATGTATTTTTTTTGCATAACTATCCCTTTAACACCACCTCAGAGGTACTAAGCAATTAAAAGCATGCACTTCACAGGCCACTTTCTAACTCTTCTTGCTACCACTAAAAAAAATATCTTTGCCATCACAAAGCAATTAAAGCCAGAACCACTCCCACTCACCATTTACATTTGTAGATTACCTCAAAATACACATTTGCATTTGATTCAGCTAAGCAGGCACCCTGGCACGAAGGATTGTTTCAGGCCCAGCCCAGCCTCTTGGTTTCACAGCACAGGAGACAATTAACTTCAGCTGTAGCATTTTAACAATGCTTCCCGGTTTTCAAAAAGTAGAGCATGTTTTAAATTCCAGGCAGAAGTGAGGCCTGGAAATGCGCGACCCCCTTCCCAGGGCTCCAGGGCCCCCCTGGGGGTCGCGCCCCACAGATTGAAGACCTCTGTACTACACCGTGACCTCGCTGCGTATGCGTCTCATAAAAAAACATTTAGAGGGCTATGTTCCACTTCCTGAGGAGCACCACGGCTTTTGTCTGTAAACCCAGGCGACTGATAATTTTAGTTTGTAAGCATGGCAGACTTGATTTACCTGAATGACAGTGTTGACACTAACCTCCTCTTTGGGTCTGTGTAAGTGCCATGTCAGCAGCAAAGTTGCATTAGTATCCATATGATCAATGTCCTGGAAGTAGTAAAACGTAGCATTGCCAAGGCTCGTAAATTGTCATAACTGGCATCCATATTCTAGCCTTTACCTTTCTCTGTTTCCAAATGAGGCAGAAAAAAATGACAAGTGTGGTGCCCTGCCATGATCACTTACAAGCACATTTTGTGAGAACATCAATTCCCGTCTGTTGCACAACCTTTTCAGGAATTATTGTTAGATATGTTATACATCTGAGAAGAATTCTACCCCTTCTATTTTTGTCAGGTTGATGTAATGGCCATCAGAAACAAAACCTTGATTAATGAAAATTGCAGCCATGTAGATTCTATCTTGTAAAGGATATGCTGTGATTTTATTACTGCCAGCAGCAGGGATTGCTGCAAAACTCCAAGGCTCTTTAGTACAAGGGCGTTAGTGTGGGGTTTAATGTTTTTAGAGAAGAAGGAAGGAGCAGTAGAAATGAGTAAGGGTGATCGAAATGGCACAAGAATCTATTCACCAAACAGCAAAATTAACAAAAGGGGGATGAAGGAGGATGGTTTTTTAAAAAAAGAGATTATAATTATTAGAAATTATGCCACAGGTCTCTCCTGATAAGACAAATAGTAAAACCTTGCATTATATCAACAGTTAGCTTTTAAAATGGTACTGAGGTCCTGGTAAAAGACAATCAAAGTTGTAATGGCTTGGAAAAATGAATATATTTATGAATTCTAATAAACACTGGAAAAACAAACAGTAAGGTGTGAAAAGATGAACACTGCTTTTGAGGAGAAAAAAAGTGGTCTAGGTTGTCAAGGAGTTATATGTGGTACTCCCTTTGATTTCTCTCTATAACTGACATCTAATTTGCTTCATTTTCTTCAAGGAGCAGCGTTGGAGATAGAGCATGCACATACATTTTTAACATCAAACCAAAGTTCAGAATCTGAAACCCCTTATTGTAAAGCTCAGCAAATAAATAATTAGCAAAAATCAAGGAAGATAATTTGCTTATCATATGGAGAAGCTAAGATCAAAATAATTATTGTAATATATCTAAATAAAGGATCAGTTGCTAGAAGATTATAATTTAAAAAGTTAACAGAATTGACAATACAAAATAACGTATTACAAGATTTATCCAGCAATCTTCAAACTCATCTGAAGAATTCTATATTATAAGTTAGTTTCATTTTATAAAAAGTGACTTTCTTATTTTACCACATATGTAGAAATGTACTGTATTTTGCTAGACTACATGTTTTTTTTATAAAGCACTGTTCTGACAGATTATGTATCAGCTTTACACTTGAATGGTTAAGGAGCTGATCTGTGACTGTGGAGTTTGTTTTTGGAGAATCTCTGTGATGGCGTTGTTCGGTCACCCGATTGCCCCCCCAGTCCGCTGTGAGTGTGGAGGCTATTATTTCAGTGGCATAACTCTCTGCAGTTATGCTCCATGAGGCAAGTCAGGAAGGTGGCCCTTACAACTTATTGGCAAGTCCCATTCGCATATGTTATATGTGTCTTCAGTTTGGGTCTGGAGATCGTCATCTAACCGAGATAATCTGTGTTGGTGTCATATGTCATTTTAGGGTGCTGGTGCCTGATTTCTGAGCAACAGGACATTTACATGAATGTTAAAGTAGCCATGGTACTCTGTTGACTGTTGAGCTGTTCCTCTCTGAAGTGTGTAAGAAACAAGATTATTTAATCTGTGAGGGAGAGCGAGGCCATAGTCTTGGTGTGAACTGTGATTCAGTGGCCACCAAGGTAAAACATTCTGGATGGCACCCCTTAAAACTAAGTTTTCAAAAAGAAGTAAATCAATGCCTCCTTAATTCACACTATCTTTAAAGGAAAAGAAAATGTTTTGCAATTAATTGAAGAGAAAACGTTATAATACCAATGACAAACTTATATATAAATCCACATTCATGAATTTTCGCAAATCTACACACAAGGCATACTCTGATTATTTCCCTGCACATAATTCAACAGCTTCTAATACTTGGCGATAGCTCTCAAAATGAGTCCAATCCTTACTATTAACCAAAGCTTTAGAAAAGAAAGTTACCTCTACCTTGGAATTGTGTTACGATTTGTCTATTTAGTTCAATGAAAAAGTTCAGGCCATTTATTCCAGTTTATCAGGAAAAGCTATTCTTATGGACTAAAAAGACATTCAACAGAAATGAAATTCTGTTATTTGTAACAAAGGCTCTCTCTTGGGGAGGGGAGTTGGCCTAATGGCTAGGGAGGTCGACCTCGGATCTGGGGAACTGAGTTTGAATCTCGGCAACGACGCTGATCATCCTGTGATTCTGGGTAAATCACTTTATCTCCCCGTGCCTAGCAAAAATGAATGTGTCTTCATGTAATGCAACTGGTGCTATGTAAAGTGCTCTGATACCCGATATCGGGTCAAGTTTGTGCTATATAAAATTCAGTTAAAAAAAAGGCCTCCCCAGAGGCTATTAAATGGTGAAAGAAAGAATTATGATATGCACCTATGCCGCATGCCCTTTTCTCAAGCAAGAAATCTGGGCATCAAACTCAACTCCAATTTATCATTTGTCCTCAAATGCAAAATATCTCATCTGTCTGTTTCATGAAAATTAAATCTTTAAAAAGAAAATGCTTCACCTAGTTCGGGATAATACCTTGAAGACCATTGTCCATTCACTAGTCACATCGAGGATGGACTATCCTAACATCCTGTACCTGATACTCCCAGTGAACTTAAAGTACAGACTCCAGATTATCCAGAATGCAGCAGCTAGACTGATTCTGCGAATTCCTCTTCGTCACTGGTTACCAATTCTAAACACATCAAATTTAAGGCGCTATTCCTTGCCTACAGAGCTTTTTATCACAAAGCCCGGTTTATATTAGGAATAGATTTAAGCCTTAGCATCAATCTAGGTGGCTGAGATCGAACAATCTTTTGCTGTTACAGGTTCCTAAAATACGCAAAGTTAAAAAGGGTGCAGATCTTTTGCCTATCTTGCATCCAAACTTAGGAAGATCTCCCCATAGCCTTGTGGAAGACTCCTACGATATTCGTTTTTAAACTAAATTAAAGAGCTTTCTTCTTCAATAGGTTCCTCCTCAGTTCCTAGCTGCCAATGTTGCGAACTCTGCTTAGCGCCAGGACGCTTCTTTGAAGCAACTATGTGTTGAATGAGTGGTTTCTTATTCCTATTACTACAAGTCTGAGTGTGATTAACAAAGCATACACATGCAAAATGTCAGCACTGGATATTTGTGAATACATGGGCAGACCTGTCAATGATTGGTCAAAACTTCATACCACATTTTATTTTTCGTGGTAAAAATGCACCCCTCAACCCCCTCCCACCCCTATATCCTCTCTTGTAGGTGATGTTCCAAGAACCCCCGATAACTTCTTTTTTATTCACTGTGACACAGAATCCCTGGGAATTCACAGTTACAATGCATTGCACAATGGCCTGTCACCTGGAGGGTTGGCAGGAGTTAATTATCTTCCATCCACTTGCAGTTATTTTGGAGTGTGGATCAGGATAGTAATAATGAGCCGCAGATGACAATGGCCTGGATCGGGCCTGGTTCTCTGGGGTGTTAATAGAGAGCATGGTCTACATACGAGGAAAGCCTTTGGTTGTGGTTTAATCCCAGTCAGTCTGTCTTCGCTTTACAGGCGGGGACCTAACCGTAGTACCAAACATAGTTGGATTTCAAAGGGAGTTCCTTCATGTCAATATGACAGCCACTGGCTGAGAATTAAGAACTCCACACACCGACCCAGGGCAAGGTTTCCTGGGATTTTTTACAGTAAAACAATAGGAAGTGCAACAAAGGAAATCTGAGTTAGAGGTGGGAATTTTCGGAGGAGCGGTTACACCTGCCTACTATCTATTTCTGACTGTGGCCATGTGCCTTTCATGGCTCACCCAGCTGCCTGGGAGCTTCATGCGTGGCCAGGAAGAAGTCATCTGGCATCTGAAGAAACTGCAGCTCTTGGTTGTAGCCAAAATTGGAGAGGCAAAGAGGTCTGTCTTACCCTGGATTTGTGGCTGGAATACCCACAGAAGAACGCCCAGAAGATTGAAAATATTTGGCAGTACCAGCCTGGAAGGTAACTGACCCTGACCTCCAATTTTGTGTATATTGTGCTCTGACCGTGGTTCTTTTGTTCAGTTCTTTATGGAGTTTTGTAACCATTCTGTGTTTAATCTATGTCGTCGAATTACAGATCATGGTGAGGCACCCTTTTCACCCCCTCCCTCGGACCCTTTCCTTCCCCAATTGTGACCTGACACTGTGAGGAAAGCTGGCTCTGACTGTTCTGATTACGGGATCCCTACCGGTTTGTTTGACACTGACTTTTGGTGGCCGGTCTGCTGTGACCTGATCTACATTCGCTACCCCTTTTTAGGTCGAGCCTGTAACAGGGCAAATGTGCTGTTCTGGAAACGACTTTATGTAGGGCCTTTTGAAACCTGCCCTCACACTTGCACACGCTTGTGCGTGTGCCTTTTCTTTTGTCCTACGCTATTGGCCTTTGCGTGCGTCTTTTTAACAAAGACAGCACCCAATTGGCCAAAGGCGGGCGCATTGCTCCGCCCATGGCCTATTGGTGGCGGTTACCCGCACGGCGGCCATGGGGTTTCAAATATCTTGCCCAGACTCGGGTGCGATAATTGAAACCACATGGCTCGCGCCTATCGTTATTTTTTATCTCCCAGTCAACATGGAACTTGCTGGTTAAAGCATGAGGGGAGCTGCACTACTGTTGTGTATGCGGTGTACCTCTCACTTTACATCAGGAAATATTTACCACTACGGCCCACATTGTACCTATTCAAAAGGCACGTGTGACCCGCACTATTGCTCAAGTGGCGAGCGCTCTGAAGCTAAAGGAGTTTGAAAATAAATGAGAAAATGGGTGATTTAATCAAGGCTTGTTTCATAATTGGAAAGTTATTCTTCCTTCTATTGCTGTCCAGCTGTTCCCAACTATGCTGAAACATACACACGATTCTGAACTCATGTGACAGCGGGAATGCGCTGCTGTTGCTATGGTGATTGGACGCATACAGGCCCGGCTCCGCCCCAGAAACGACAACTGTGTTGAACGGGGTTTGCAGGCGTTTATATTAGTTGTGTTGGGCTGCAAATAAGTTTTGCGTTATGTACCCGGCACCTTCCGCAATCTGTCAATCACACCGGCTTCATCACTTACCTGCACGTTACCTGCGGCAGTTCTCTTCAGGCAGCACGTGAGGAGGCAGAACTTTTGCCCTTCACCGCCCTGCACACAGGTCCTAGCAGCTGTATACAAAGCTCTGGTCTCTTGAACTGAAACACTAGACGACGGGTTTAACTTATTGCTGTCCTTTTGGTGGCCATGTTTGATGTAGGTAAACATTCATGCCCGTGGTCTCGTAGGAAACTTGCGGGTGACGTGCCTTTCGTCGCTGTTTGTTTTCTGAGAGCAAGTTCTTTTCGGTTTGTACCGAGTTCTTGCTCTAGATCTCACTTGTAGGAGGAGTGGTTATTGCTTGGAGTGGCTTTGTGGCTTCATCTTTGGGAGGTGCGTGAAGTTCATCTGGTGGTTATACCCCGAGTTTGTACAGTGTGTGCTAGGTCTCTTTGTCCTGTGGAGGGATGTCGAGAAGCCTTTTGGGGTGGTTTCATTTATAAATACTGGGCTTTATCCAGAGGGGAACGGATCAGAACGAGAGCCATGAGACCACAAACAGTGGCACAATGGTGAAGAAATGTGTGCGAGGCACAGAGGAGACATAGAGACAACAAGACATTTGTTTCAGATTTAGTGTAGCTTTAAATCTTGTGGAATGACGAACTCAAACATTATTTCAACGTTAGGTGTACACGCTTCATCAATGTGCATGTAGGTCTACCTGCTCCTCTATCGAACTTGCAGATAACTAGTGAATTAGATTGATGTTTCACATTTGAGAGGGATTCTCTTATGCTATAAATTCCAAATCGTTGTGCTTATTTTGAACTGATCGTTATTCCAAGAAGGTCTCAAAGTGCTGGGTCAAAACCTGAGCTGAGTTAAATACGTCTTGAAGGGAATATTGGGTGCGACCCCGATCATTTCTCTCAATGCAGTGCTAAAACGTTTCGTTGCTTTCAAAGCTACAAATCAGTGCAGAACTGAATATGGGCTGGAAGGTTGTTCCATCACTTGGCACTTCCCCATTAAAAATATGTCATTCTTGCTGTGAAGAATTTATACTCTTTGTTTTCAAATGAAAGAAGTCCACATACTTAAGGTACAATTTCTTTATCTTCGGTTCACGTGTCAGTTTATTGTCAATAGAGGTGGGCGAACTGCTTACTGCAAGTTCGAGTGAGATGCATGGCTCAGTTCGACGTCCTCCTGGACAATAAGCTCAAAACCATCCCAGCATTTATGTGGCATTTTCCCATCTCCCATCTATAAAGTCATTGTCCAAGCCCTCTCGGCTATCGTGTAGCAAAGGAGTTGTTGCTAGACGCTGTGGTCTTTCTGCTGGTAGGCTGATAGATAAGTCTCATCAGAGTGTTGTGAAAATGATCATTGAGGAACATTATGCCAATCATTTTTACCGTGTCATCAGACGATTTGTAAATCATCAGCCAATACCATAGAGTTCAAGGGCACTCACTGATCATCTTTATATTGGAAATCAACTTATAGATACCTTCTGCGTGAGGAAACATATCACTAAGATGTCTATTTCCAATTGTTAGACAGTAGAAGATATCCATACCTATCCATACTAATGCAAAAGATCAGATATTCTCATCCAGATGAATTGTTGACCTATGCAGGGGTCTCCAAACCGGTCCTGGAGGGCCGGATCCATGCCAGATTTTGTGCATATCCCCATTGAGATACATGTAGTTATTTTAAAAATCTGGCATGGATCTGGCCCTCCAGGACCGGTTTGGAGACCCCTGTAATAGAGGGACAAATCCATGTATATGGAGCAATGAGAATGTCCGTTACTCATAGGGTGACATCCCAGACATGGTCCGTGATTGAAGTGCTCTGTAATAGTAATAATGTCTTAACACATCAAGTATTGCTCATGGCTACGAAAGAGAACTTCATTGACGAAAAAAAACATTTAGAATACAACTAAGTTGGGTTTCTGAAGAGGCTGTATATTGTGGCTACTATGTCATTATACTAATTATGCATAATGACTAAATAGATTTATGCCAGCGGTGTACACATGTTTAAGAGCAATGTGACGCATCATTGTTTTGAATAACAGGGTTGCATGCAGTTGCCAAAGATTACTTGACAGAATCGACTGTACAAAAAATATAACTAGATGAAGTTCAGGAAGGGTGAATATAGTGATTAGTGTTTTAATTATACATAATGACTAAATGGATGTATGCCAGCGGTGTCGACTTGTGTTTAAGAGCATTCCATTATAATTTTCTGTACTCTGCTCCGTACACAGAGATGAGGTATTAATGTATAATATGGGATTTATGTTTGTGGAAAGGAAATTGCTCATATATGTGCTCAGCACAAAAAGGTAAATCATACAAGATTAGATACACTGCCTTTTAAACTTGTCATGAAGCAATGAAATAATCTTAGAATAAAGAACCTGTAGTATTTGGTTGGACTGGTCATTTTGGACTCTTGGATTTCTGCAAGACCTTCTATGGGATGGCAAGATCATCCAGGACCTCTTATGTATCAGTTGATTCACAGCCAGGGCCCTTCTCTGAAGGTTTCAGTTGGGCCTCCTCAAATATAAGGAATCTCCTGTGAGATTGTCAGTTCCTCAAAGCAGTAACCATTAATCATAGCCACCTTAGAACAGAACAATTTGTGAATCTCTTCAATGAAGTTCAGTCCTCCTCCAAATGGCATGTGATTTAATATTTTTCTGAAGGTAATTTCCCATCTGCACTTCACAATGTATCAGAGAACCTTTCCGTCTTTGGGAGACATCCTTACTTTCCTTCTCAAGCATGAACTCTGACAGAGACTTTCGTATAGTTCAGTGAGCTCCATCCCTGTATTCTCTCATAGCTGTAATAGAGTTCTTTAAGTGTGGGCTTGTGATGGAGTGGGCTATATAGTGGTCCTTTTTGGTGTCTCCTGAGGCTGCCTGCACTGTTGATTGCAAAATCTTTTGGTTGCATTAAAAAAAAATAAAAAGTAAAAGGGCCTTCAAGTCGGCCATTACTAAACAGTGGCTTGATTCTGACTTTTATTTTTATATTGGTGCTGCTTAAATAATTTACCACATGTTTATCAGGGTAAAAGGCCAGCTGCTTGGTGTAATTTCTAGTTTGATTGAAAGTGTGATTTACCTAACTAAAGGGCCCATTAGGATGGTGGGCGGAGCGCCCCCGCCAGGCCGGCGGTAGCCACCGCCGGCCTGGCGTAGGCAAACCGCCCGCCATTCGTCCCGGAATGACCCCCCCGCCATATTAGTATGGCTGGGGGAAAAGCGTTTACAACGCAACTTTTACAACGCAATACCTTTACGACGCAACCATTACAACGCAAGTCATTACAAGCCGTACTTATGAAACAGACGAACTCATTGCCTATAAAACTTCTAGGAGACAATATCACATAATGATAAAAAACGCTAAAAAAGATCATTTTCAAGAAGCCATCAACCTTTCTAACAACAAACAGAAAGATATTTTTAAAATAGTTGATGACTTTATGAATCCCAGATTCCTTCGACAAGAGATCCCGCCCTCGCTTTCACTATGCAACTCCATAGCAAACTATTTTGAACAGAAAATACTTAACCTTACCAAAGACTTCCCAGACCCCCTAGGGCCCTTGTCTGTTGAAAACACAAATTCAATGAATAGCAAAACTCAGTTACATTCTTTTTCCCCTGTTAACCTCGATGAAACCCGTCAGGCTATCCTCTCCAGCAAGTCAGGCTCCCCTTTTGATCCCTGCCCCCCTCTGTTGTTACATGCTCTAGTGAATACTGTAAATCCAAGCATTAATGCCATTATCAATTCTTCGTTGGCCACTGCCGCCATTCCATCTGAATGGAAACTAGCCGCTGTAAAACCTTTACAAAAAAAAACCCTAGCCGATCCCACTACACTCTCTAATCTCCGCCCTATTTCGCTGCTCCCACTCCTTTTTAAACTCACGGAAGCAGCAGTAAACAAACAACTTACTAGGTATCTGGAGGAAAACGACATTCTACACCCCAATCAAGCGGGTTTTAGATCTAAACACTCCACGGAATCTGCATCGCTTCACACGGTGGAGACACTCAAGACAGCAATGGATCAAGGAAAAAAGGCCGTCCTGGTTCTGCTAGATCTATCGGCGGCCTTTGATACAGTCTCACACCCCGTATTAATTGGCCGCCTAGCAGAATCAGGAATAGCAGGAACTGCTCTTGAATGGCTGAAAAACTTTCTCAGCCACAGGAAGCAAGTAACGATACTAGGAAGCCATCGCTCAGATGAAAAAGTGTTAAAAACTGGGGTACCACAGGGCTCCAGTTTGAGTCCAATACTTTTTAACCTTTACATGACCCCTTTAATAGAGCTGATTACATCCTTCCACATCAGCACGATATCCTATGCTGATGATACTCAGCTCATCCTCGTCTTGGACAATAACACCACCAAGGCAGAGGAAAATCTGAGAGACTGTCTGGCCGCAACCTTTGAATGGATGAGAAATCACCATCTCAAATGTAATTCAGGCAAGACTGAAATCCTCTCTTTTGGCCAACAAAACTTATTTTCCCCCAAACACTGGTGGCCTCAAGATGCAGAAGTCCCCCCCGAATACCATCATGACGGCCCGGAACCTTGGGATACGGTTTGATGATGCCTTATCCTTCAGACAACAAGCAGGCACTGTGGCGGGGTCCTGTTTTAATATAATCAAGGGCCTTAGAAGGTTCTTTGACCTTCTCCCTCTGACAGCCAGGAAGACGGTAGCAGTGGCCCTTATCACATCTCGTCTGGACTACTGCAATAGTCTTTATGCAGGCTCCAGCAAAGCTGTACTGCATAAACTGCAGATGGTCCAGAACGCCACCGCCCGTCTTGTGCTGAGATGGCCTAGGAAGTCATCTGCCTCGGCTGCACTCAAGATCTTGCACTGGCTGCCCATTCACAAGAGGGTATTATTTAAAATCCTAGTGATCACCTTTAGGGCCTACCACCAGTTGGGCCCTATCTATCTGTCCAAAAGGTTTGGAAGATACGCACCCTCTCGCTCACTTAGATCCTCCAACCTAAATCTACTCATGACTCCTAAATTTAGGCTCGCCACAAAAGGAGGAAAATCTCTTGGAGTACTAGGAGCCAGAGCTTGGAACAAACTCCCACTTCAACCGCGTCAGATTCCGTCAGAGAATCTTTTTCGAAAGGCGCTTAAAACTTGGATTTTTAAAATCACTGACACTTTCTGTTTTGCTTTAATTTAAATCCCCTTTTCCAGACTTACTAGACATTTCCCTACTGATTTTTTATTGGCCCTGGTTGCTATCTCTTTGTGACACGAATGATTAGCGCCAAGATGCTCCGTGGAGTGTAAGCCGCGCTTTATAAAAACAATATTACATTACATTACATTACAACGACTTGCGCTGGGGGGCGCTCTAGGATAGGGAATAGTTTTAATTTACTATCCAACACCTTCCCTACTAAACACGGGGACTGGAGTTGGAATAGTAAATTAAACTATTCACTATCCAGCGCCCCCCAACGCAAGTTGTTGTAACGACTTGCGTTGTAAAAGTTGCGTCGTAAAGGCATGCGTTGTAAAAGCATGCATTGTAACGACGTACATCCATATGGCTGGGGGGTCCGTGGCGGACGGAAAGACCTCCGCCGCTTTTCCGCCCCGGTCGCCTTATGCCCGGGGCGGAAAAGGGTTTCTATGGTGGCGGTGTCTACCAGACACCGCCAGCCATATTAGGATGGGTCTTTTTAAATGCCTTTCCATGGCGGCAGGCATGCGGAGTCTGCATTGGGGGCCCGATGCGGGCCCCATGGACTCTGGGGGAGGTGGTGGGTGCACATGGGGGGGTACCTATAGTACCCCCCCCCCCCCAGCAATTCCATGCACAGCATGGCAGGCACCGCGCGCTACCTGCCATACTGTGCATGGAAATGCACTGCATGCGTTCCTGCGATTGTGGCGGGCTGTACTGAGTGCACCGCCCACCACAATGGTAGGAATGCAGGATGCGACCGCTACTGTGGCGGGCACATTCTAATGTCCCCCGCGATTATAGTGGGCGGACCCTAGTACCGTCAGGATGGCGGGCGGGCAAAGTCCGCCCGCCATCCTAATGGGGGCCTAAGTGCTTATTTACTAAACTTGTGGGATTTTATAGTTTGCTCTCCCCTCATTGGATAGTCCAGAATATTACAAATATTATATATAGTCAGCTGAATGAGAAGACTAGCTGAATTCAAGAAGAGACAGTTGCACTAAAATATTATTGTGCAGCCCTGTAGGTTATAAAACTGAAACTTGGTAGATTGAAGCTGCTTCTGTGTACTGTTCTATGGGTTGCGAGTATTGGACCATTCATTTTTATGAAATGGATTTCAATGACCTTGAATTGCTAGGTTCCACATAAAACAATTCCTTCATATTAGAAAAAAAAGTGGAAAAAAGAAAAATGATTTTCCTGTAAACAAATAATAAATATAATCATGAATAATAAAGTCATAAAAAGTCTAAATTTTAAACAAAGCCGACAACAAAAAAGTATCCACTCCTTTTGCTTCAATAGGAGTAACTATACGTTTTAAGATTTAAGCTCTGATATGAGGACTTACATTTTAATCCAGCGGTTCAGGATGTACTTGCAAATATATATAACAAAAGAGTATTTTTAAAAATACTAAAATCCAACTTCGAGGAGCGCCTGTGTGCCAAGTGTGCAGACTGATTATTTTTTGAAGGATTGCTACAATGCATTATTGATTTGAGGTTTAACAACAACACACTCACCGCTGTTTGGCGGGTCCGCTTCCCGGCGCAGGTCCGTTTTTAGCGCCATCTTGGATGGGGATGGTCGAGCATTAGCGCTGATTGGCTGGTATTGCGCTCTAGTCGCCAGGAGGACGCTAGGCGGATACTTAAGAGAGGTAAATCTCTTGCTCTTCCTCTACAGCTGGCAGTTGATCTGTGCATGCGCCTATTGCACCTCAGGAACCGAGCTGCTGCTCGCTTTTAATACTACCTTGTTTTTCATTTATTTTAGATTTTAGTTATTATCCCCTGCTTTTAACTAGCGCTGACAGCGCCTGGCCCTCACTTGCATTTAACTTTGGGACACTCACCGCTGTTTGGCGGGTCCGCTTCCCGGCGCAGGTCCGTTTTTAGCGCCATCTTGGATGGGGATGGTCGAGCATTAGCGCTGATTGGCTGGTATTGCGCTCTAGTCGCCAGGAGGACGCTAGGCGGATACTTAAGAGAGTCATGCAGACGCGCAGCGGATACGCGCTGCGGGGACGCCAGACTGACGCCGGAGTTACGCCAGAGTTCAGCCCGTCTGCGCCCGTCCGCGCTGAGGACGCGCTGCAGGACGGGCTGGACCCTGGGCTTTCCGGCGCACATCCTCCCCCTTCACTGGAGAACCTTTACGGTACTCTTCTTTCCCTGAGACCCCGTGCGCTCTGTTGCCATCATCGGCTTAGACCTGAAGTTCTGAGCCGGGCCCGTTTATGTCCCTCTTGCAACAGTTCTTTTACTCGTCCTACTCAGGCCCGTATTCATGCTATCCCTCCTCATTCCACCAGCCATATCTCTCAACCCAAACAGGGTTTTTTGGTCAATGCTCGTTCTCTGATTAAACATGGGATCGAATTTCATGACTTTGTCAGTCTGAGGAATCCTGACTGGGTCTTTGTTACAGAAACTTGGGCTTCTGAGTCCGCTGGCCATGATTTGCTCTTGGCCATACCTGAAGGATACACCTTCCTAAGGTTAGATAGAGAACGTTGTAGAGGAGGTGGAATAGCCATTCTTTTTAAATCTACTCTCTCCTGCACAATAAAACCTTTATCAGTCTCTACGGATCCCTTTGAGGCGCTATACTTTTGTATTACGCACACTCCGGTGAGTTCCTTTTCCGGCATATTACTCTACAGGCCCCCTGGGTCTAGAGCCAACTTTTGCCCAGAACTTTTTAGAATTTTAGAACCTTATTTTGGTAGGCCTCACTTTACCATTCTGGGCGATATTAATTTCCATTTAGAGGATTCTGCTTCAAAAGACACTTCCTCTCTGCTTAATTCCTTGGAGGCATGTGATTTTGTCCAACTCGTTCTCCACCCGACCCACCAGGCGGGGCACATCCTTGACGGGATTTTTTCCAACGATTCCAGACTAGAAGTCGGTTTACCGTTACCAATTACCTGGTCTGACCATCTAGCAGTCCCGCTGTCTTTAGACATTCCCTGTCCTGATGTTGCGATGGACATTGGCAAAAAACAATCTAAAAGGAGCTTCAAAAATTTCACCAAGGAGGCTCTTGCCCCTTTTATTTGCAACATCAGTATTTCAACTAAGCAGAAGGTGGATGAATCGGCCCAAGATCTCACTGATGCCATTATTAGAGCCGTTGATGAATTAGCCCCCCCCTCCTTGAAATCTGCAGCTAGACAGAAGCCATCTGCCCCCTGGTTCTCTGCCGATCTGAGGCTGCTCAGACAAAAATGTAGACAGAAGGAACGTGGTTGGCGTAAATCTTGGGATCACAAAGATAGAGAAGGCTATAAGAGTCTACCACGGGAGTATAAAAAGAGAGTCATTAAGGAAAAACAGGACTATTTTTCCAACCTAACCTGTTTTTTAACATCCTCCAAAGAGCTTTTTAAAATTGTAGACTCCCTCTGCTCTCTTCAGGTTCCTGACCCAGTAGTTGCTTCCCAGGAGCTATGTGATGACATATCGAACTTTTTCTATAAAAAGATAGACGATATTTACATAGCCCTAAAGTCGCAGAGGAACTTGCTCAGTTCGGAGGACTCCTCGCAAATTACACGACTGGAAGCCTGGAATGAAGACTCCCCTCAGTCCCTTGAACACTTCCCGGCTCTTACGCTAGAAGATCTCAATAGCCTGCTGGATAAAACAAAATCTTCATCCCCCCTTGATCCAGTGCCCCTTAAGGTACTTAAGAACTGCAGAGAGATTATTCTTCCCCCGATGCTTGAGGTAATGAATGGAGCCTTGGAACAGGGCATCTTTCCGTCACTCTGGAAGAGAGCCATCGTAAAGCCGCTTCTGAAAAAGACCACCTTAGACCCTGGAGTGCTGAAGAACTTTAGACCCATCTCTCTGCTGCCAGCCCCTGCTAAGATGTTGGAGACCCATTTGAATTTCCATCTTTCAAACTTCCTTGATACCTCTGGCTTCTTGGATGGGTCCCAACATGGCTTTAGAAAGCTACATAGCACGGAGTCTGCCTTGACGAAAGTCATGGACAACATCCGCAGAAAAGTAGATTTGGGTCTCACCACCGTACTGGTGCTGCTTGATCTTTCAGCAGCTTTCGACACCCTGTCTCCCCTGACTTTAACATCTAGGTTAAGGGAGGCAGGGGTAGTTGGTCCGGCGCTTAGCCTCCTGAGCTCCTTTTTACAACATCGAGAGCAGCGTGTCATGCTAGGTGAATACCTCTCCCCTGCCAAGTCTTTGCAATGTGGGGTGCCACAGGGGTCGGCATTGAGTCCGACCCTGTTCAACATCTACGTGGCCCCCCTTGCAAGACTTGTAAGATCTCAGGGGATGGAGGTAGTGTCGTATGCTGACGACACGCAGATTATGGTATCCCTGACCCACTCTGTTAGTGAAACTGCTTCTAACTTTAGGGCCTGCATGCAACTTGTTGCAGAGTGGATGGTCTCCAACTCCCTAAAGTTGAACGGGGACAAGACAGAGGTCCTGGTCTTTGGCAAGGACCAGGACATATGGTCGGGTGACTGGTGGCCTCCTTCTTTAGGTAGCTGCCCTATACCTACCAAATCTGCCAGGAACCTAGGCGTCATCTTTGACACCCAGCTCTCCATTGAGCTACAGGTTAACAGAACGGTGGCGACCTGTTGGGGTGTCATCAAGACCCTGAAAAGGATTGTGCACTATCTGTCCCCACAGGCGCGGAAACAGGTGGTTATTGCCCTTGTTGGCTCAAGGCTTGATTACTGTAACTCAGTATACGCCGGGGCCAACAAGGGCCTGCTTCAGCGTTTGCAGGTCATACAGAACGCTGCAGCGCGGTTTGCTCTCGCTTTGCCCTGGTTGGCTTCTATGACCCTAGCGAGGAAGAACCTCCATTGGCTCCCCATTCCTTCAAGGATCACTTTTAAACTCCTTTGCCTTACATATAAGGCTTTAACTGCAGGCTCGGCTGATGCCCTTGGTTCATTACTCACCAGATATGTCCCGAGCAGATGTCTACGATCCAGCGAGCAACACCAACTGGTAATTCCCAGAGCCAAGAAGGCTAGATGGGGGTCCAAAGCTTTCTCCATATTGGCACCTCTGATGTGGAATTCACTCCCCCTTGAAATCAAACTTCTTCCTTCCCTCGACCTCTTTAGGAAGTCATTGAAAACCTGGCTCTTTATTAAGGCATACCAGTAGGCTCTGTTTCTGTCTGCGATCAGCTTTTTATTTTGGTTTAGGCGCCTTGACGCCCACTGGGCATAGTTGCGCATTATAAATAATATTTCATTCATTCATTCACATTTGTCTAGCTTTTAGTTGGAAGTCTAATCATCAAATTAATGAGTTGACTGCTGTAGTTGAAGTACTGGTGTTAGTAGATGTGTGTAGAACAACTCATTCTCAAGAAAAAGAATATACTCTTATTTGCGATACCAAAGGGGATGATGGACGGAGCACTTGAGCAAATGAAACACTCACCCCAGTCAACTGATCTGGGTTTAATCCATCACCATTCTTTAGCTCACTCAGCCACCCCAGTTCAGACATGGCCATATGCAAATCAGTCTGACCCTGTGCCTCATGGGAACAGTCCAGCCAGAACTGCCAAGCCATGTCTTCCCTGGACCGGAAACAAGCATCCTGGGACCGTTTTCGGATTCATAATCCTCATCAGCCAGGCTATCTTGAATCCAGTGGTACTCTCATCATCCTCTGCTATGGCTGAGAAGCTACGCCCCACTGCTTTTAAGCAGTGTGAAGAATAGAAATATAAAATGATAATAATTTTAAGCTATTATCATTTTATGCTTCTTGACCTGTCCTGCTGCTTTGCGGGCGGGTGAGTGGGCGTAGCTGCTCTGCTCTCGGAGCTGGGCAGGGGAGGAATGGTTTGCCCACTCCTAAGTGCCCAGTGACTGTTTGGTCGACCCTCTCGGGCCGCCCAAACCACTCATGCGAACTTCCTTGTTCTCCATGCAGGCTGCATTACAGCCTGCATGGAAACGTGCCCACCCCTCCAGCCCCTGGCAGAGCGCTGTGTCACATTGCTCAGACCAATCACAACGCTGCATTGCAGCGTTGTGATTGGCTTAGGGGAGGGAGCCTGGCTGCCTGCTTCCTGTTACTGTAGTCGGAGACAGGAAAGCAGGAGCAGGGATGCCCCCATGTAACACCACCCGCCACCCCCATTCTCCTTTGCGACCCCCGCACTAGCCTCCCCACCCGCGAGCCAGCCGCCACTGCATTTGAGGTCCACGCGGCTTTCGATTTTCCAATAAAGTGGGCGTTACAGATATTTCACAGTAATTCACATGCCGAGGAGCTGGTCCCTCCAGGCAAGAGCTGTATTTGTTTTATCAAGCTATCCTACAAAAGCTAACTTTTGTAGAAATTTAACGTGTTGAATTTCATATTAATTAGGATGACAAAAGATGTGCAGTTAGGTATATGAAAAGTAAGAACCCCCCTGGCGCGGATGGGTATCTGGCAGATTTTCACCAGACGTTTTCAATAAAATTATGACACAAAAAAAAATGTCTCCTTATTGCACATGGTATTTATTGAGTAGTACTGTAGAAATTGTATTGGGAAATCTGGTTGGGTAAATCTATCATATTTGTTGAGGTTATTAAAAAAGATTAAGGCTGACAGAAAAAGAAAGAAAACTATGACCGGATCCCAGATTGCTAGCTAACATGTTTATTTCTGTACCGAATAAGATCATTCCCGAACCGTATCAGCCACTTTAACTGCAATATCTCCTTGGCTGCCAATCTGTACTGTCTGATAACGTGTAAGTGAAATTCTACATTGACAGATTGCACTGATCCACATACACAACAGAAATCTCAGCATTCGTGACATCATTCCAACTCATGCCAAGAAGTACAAGCACACACCTATTCACAACAGCCTCAATTCTAATCTGAGCAGAGCTAAGGCTTCTGTAACTTTCCAGGTGTATACATGTGTCCGCTAGCTCCTATGACTGCAGTGGTGTGGTGGGCAGCTCAGTGGACTAAGGCATCCACTGCCGGGGCCTGTGTTCGACCTCATGGTCACAGGTTCAAATCCTCAGCCTTTTATCCATCTGAGGTCGATAAAATGAGTACCATTGAAAGTTGAAAGGATTTGTAAAGTGCTCTGTTACCAAGCGGTTTCCTGGCGCTGAGAGATTGACAGACGGGGAAGAGGGAAGCACCAGGAAATTACTGTAGGAAAAAAGGCTTGGGCAATCAGGTGGGTTTTGAGTGCTTTACGAAAGTGCTGGTAAACGGTGATAGACCTAATGGTCAAAGGGAGACTGTTCCAGAAGCGGGGGTCAAGAGTGGAGAACCTAGTGCCACCCACTCTGGACTTTCAAAAGCGGGGGACACTGAGGAGCGCCTGGGTTGAGGTACGGAGGTTGCGGCAAGGGAGATAAGGGGTAATCATGGAGTTTATGTAAACTGGGGCCGTACGGGCGTGGGCCATTGAGTTGGGTAACAAGGAACATCTGTTATTCAGCGCCAAGATACCCAAGGGTGAACGTGCGCTTTACAAATACACGTTAGGTTGTCACATTATAGAAATTCTGCATTGGGAGCTGCCAGGCTATGCCTTCCTTCGTTAACAGAATGCCATATCCATATGTTCTGTGCGTAACATATTCCAAACAATTAATTATTAATTTTCTGGCCAAAGATTTTATTTCAGTCTCCAATTGGCACTCCTGTTTTGTAAGCCCTTCTTTTCCCTCGCTGGAAATTGGTATGGCCCCTCTTTTCCCCAGTGTCCATTGCTGAGCTTCTTCTCATAGGACTTACAAACCAGTTACCATTTAAAATGCTGCAGACTGTCTCTAGAAGCTAGGACAACGACATCAGAGCAACTGTCATGATTTCCTCAAACTAGCTTGGTGTAGACCAGTGGTAGAGTGTCAGAAACATAAGCCTATGGCCTGGACCTCTGTGCCTTTGTTGCAAAAGCAGTGCTGGGAATCGTTCATCCTATGTATATATAAGGAAATGTGTCTGTTTGTTTTAGCAACACTGACGTGGACACAACCAGAAGTATCCGGAAAACCTCCAGCACCGAGACATGGCCATGTGATGGTTGCAGTGGGGACCACGCTTTTCGTGCACGGCGGAATGTCGGGGGATGAATTCTATAGTGATATGAGCTGCATTGACACAAGTAGGTACGAGGAGTTTATGGAATGTGTACACACTCAATGTGAAAGGACTTTGAGGTTTGCTGAGTGGGATTTAGCTTTATTTTTTTAGTTTCAAAGAACCAAAATGTTCTTAATTGTTGCAATGGGTCGTTCTGGTGTTATCATTATTGTTGTGTGTTTAAAAATGTCAGCCAAAGCTAATCAAAAATTAATTGCATTTCCCAGAATCAAAGGATAAAATATTAAACAATAAAATCGCCCCGGCTGCTTTCCCCACCATGTCCACCTTCACTAACCTCTCCTCCCACCCCGCACAGGAGTCCTCACAGGCATTTACCACCTGCCTGGAGCCATTTTTACAAAGCAGGATCTTTATATGTCAAGATCCATTTATACAAAATACAGACACAATTACAAATTGAAATCAAATTAGCACATCACCCCAGCAGCATTCTGGGTGTGATCAATGCGGAGGATTGAAACACCATACCGTTAAATGTTATTTATCATGAAGATAATTCAATGATGGATCAGTGTGAGACTCATTTCAGCAAAGGAGATGCCATTAACTACTATTTATGTGAATAGAGAATTCCTCCTCTGACCATTCAAATGGAGTATCATGTCCTTAGTATATTTTAAGGGTTTCCATTGCAGATATGCATTTCTTAGTGAAATAAGAAGCGTTGGGCGGGTAAGAGGAACATCAAGGTTATTGCCAATGAGCATGTACAGATGTTGTCAGATAGTATTAAGTACATGCTGCGGCTTAAATGCATGTACTGCATGCTGACTGCGTCTATTGCATGTTGTTCTTTATTTGTATATGGAGATGTTGGCACACGCTGTTCCCCAATCCAGTAGTCTGTAAATTAACTATATACCAATATCTAATGTGCCCTCAAACCATTCGAACTAATCAATGTTGAACCACCATAGTAGCACCATACTTGCCTAAGAGGAAAGAAAAAGAGATTATGTAATGTAAAAAGCTTGTGTTTACATGACCGGTGCTCACATTTTGTAGCGAATTGTAGTGGACAGATGCATAAATGTGGCACAGCATCTTGTATATTTCCTTTATATAAAAGTGAATTCTCACTGGAATCTCATTCATTGAAAAGTTAAGGAATACAGAAACAGTGCCACGAAAAATCCAGCAATTCCAGTTTGTGAAGTCTGCTTGACTTATAAAACTGATCAGAAATCTTAATCTTGGAAAAGTGTGGTAGCCCAGTTTATTTGATTCTGGGGGTGCCTACTTCATGAGAGATGAAAAACATATCTTCTGGTTAAACAATCCTATTAACCGCTCTGCAACTGTTAGCACGGACTGTGGATTCTCGATGACACACTTTGGGACAGATGAGATACCCAGTTAAGAGGAGAATCAGGTCTCTCAAAAGGTAGATTTCCTCCCGCCCATATAAAACAGATGTAGGTTATTAACTCGTTAATTATCTTATTTTCTTCCATACAATGTAAAATGCTATGAAAACCTTTGTGATGATAGCTCATTTGCATTATCGCTCCTTTATCAACAATGTCCTCAAAGTCCTTGTCAGAATTGTTTGTCATTAGGAATACTTCATATGAGGACACCTGCCCTAAGCTCTCTTTAAACGCAGTCTTAAAGCCTTTTAAGTCATTGATTCTGAAATGTGTCCGTCAACTCTCATCAATACCTCCATGAAATATGGGACAAAGTTGTATCTCCAGCCGGGCGAGGGATCTTTTAAAATCGGGGTCGCTCACTGAGCTTCATGAAAATAGGCCCTTCTTGCAGTCTGCATGACCACAATCCCGAGCAGTCATCTTTGAGGGCGTTGTTGACCTCTAGGTCTGTCATCCCTGGAATACATGCATTTGCATGCTAGGCAGTCAATGGTGTGTCTCTACTCTTCAGTTCTCTAATGCATCATGTCTGTCTTCTGGATCAAACATAGGAAAGTGTGATGGTTGGGTCAGAGTGGGGGAACCATAAACGAAGTACTACCACTCGAGTACGTTTGAAAGGGAGTGTTCTTTTATTTAGTAGCTCATAAGTCCAGCTCCAAAGTCCAGTTCAAAACAAAGAAAACAGGGAATCGTCTTTATCCCAGAATTAGCAATGCTGTCGATATGGTAGCTGACGGCTGTCTTGCTTCAAGGGTCAGGGTCTTTTAGGTACTTTAACGTCAGGGGTCCGAAAAAGGCACTCGAAAGAAGAGAAAAACAAAACCCTTGGTTACTGACTTGTACTGGGGTTCCGGTTCTGACAGAAGGGGGGCGGGGAGTGAGGAATCACCAGGGTCTGCCACCACAACACACGATAACTACCAAGGCGGTTTTAGTGATTGAAAAGGAAAGGATGCGACTTCCGGAACTTACCACGCAGACCTGTGTTGTGACCTCCCTCAACCTCCCCTCCGCAGTCCCTCCCCGTGCAAACACGAGTCCCCTTGTGCAGGCCCGTACCTTGTGGAGCCACACTTCTCCTGAAGCGTGGCGGGGCGGCTCGTTGTCTCGTTGGCCTCCTGGCTTTCTCCGTTCTTGAGGTTGTGCGACTCCTGAAACGTCCGTCTCCTCGGGGTGGAACGCTTCCGTGGCTGCAACGGTCGACTCCCTCTCCACAGCTGCTTCGGCGGTCGATGATGACTAACCCTCTTCCGGGTATCGCGTTTTCAGCTCCTCCCTCGCTCCTGATAGGAGCACGGCCGACGGCGTCACTGGCGGAGTTCCCAGCTCCGGGAGGGTCCAAGCAGCGTTAAAGGGACCGTGGCCGTCCTGCACTCGGGGCGGAAATGAACAAGCGTTAAAGCCCTCCCGGGCCGACAGGTACCCCCTGACAGAAAGCCTTATTATGAGTGTCAGAAAAGTTACCCCAAGTCAGATAAGGTATAATCGGTAAAACTGCCCTCAGAAGATCACAAATCACTATTATTAGCATACCTGTCGCTCCTGCTCATCCAAGGCTGTTTGTTTTTCATCTTGGCAAAAAGGGTCTCTGTATATTCCTGCACAGGGGTTGCGTCAGTATTTTACTTCACATCCATTCTGCGTAACTTAGTGAGTCCCCTCCACTTCTTTTTTTAGGACTTGTACCCTATTTGATATTATTAATAAGGATTCACACCAGTCTTGTGTTGTCTGCATTTATATAAAACTCTACGTTGGTCTGCATTAGTCGAACTCCATATGTGAACCCCATTGGAAGTGTTGGTCACTCTGTCGCTGGTTACTTGAATAAGTCTATGCTCTAAAAAAAAGATGCAACTCAGTTAATTGTGACATCAGCTACACCAGCCACTGTTTATCAGTACTATCAGTTATGCTGGTGCCTTGATCACCGTCCTCAAAGTCCTTCACATCCCGTCCATCAACGCCAACTCAACCCCTCTTCCAAGCTGAAACCTACTCTAAGGATTTCCCAGATTTCTAGATTGTTATAGCAGTAGAGTGGATCAGATCCATCAATTGGGCAATAATTATTTGGACCTGTGAGGTTGTAAGAGGATTTGTGCTGCAGGACTTCTTGGGGCATTTCCTCGGCAGAACCTTCGGCTTTCCGTTCCGCCACGTGCTCGCCCGTTTGTGCGAAGAAAGCCAAAGGTTGCAAAGCTTACTTCCGCTTGTAATCCTCCCCCACTGCCATTACTGAGGTCAGCGGTCTAGTTTACCGCGCCTCAGATATAAAAATAGATGCAGACCCGGGCACGCAGCAGTGATCTCTTTTGAGGCAGCAGGTCGGACCCGCAGTAAGGCGAACACCATTTTTTATATTTTTTTCATATTTTAATCTGTAGTTGGGCTGCACGTTTATGGCCTTCCTTAGCCGGGAGGTTTATTTTCTTACCGGGTGTGCTGCGGGACTTCTCGGGGCAGTTTCTTGCCAGAAACTTTGGCTTTCCCATCCGCCGCGGGCTCCTTTGTTTGTGCTGAGAAAGCCAAAGGTTGGAAACCTTACTTCCACTCGCAATCCTCCCCCGCCGCCATTACTGAGGTCAGCGGTCTAGTGTACCGCGCCTCAGATATAAAAATAGAGGCAGATCTGGGCACCCAGCAGTGATCTCATTAGAGGCAGCAGGTCGGATCCGCAGTAAGGTGAACACCAGTTTTATTATTTTTTAATCAGTAGTTGGGCTGCATGCTTATAGCGTTCCCAGAGCAGGGGAGTTTCTTTTTTTTACCGGGTGTGCTGCAGGACATCTCAAGGCATTTCCTCGCCAGAAACTTTAGCTTTCCAGTCCTCTGCCGGCTCGCCTGTTTGTGCGAAGAAAGCCAAAGGTTGGAAACCTTACTTCCACTTGCATCCTCCCCCGCCATCCATAACCAAGGTCAGCGGTCTAGTGTACGGCGCCACAGATATAAAAATAGATGCCGTCCCGGGCGCGGGAGGCCCTCTGTGCCCGTCCATGCCTGGACGGTGCCAGGCGGCAGACCCCCTGCTTGTTCCACGGAGCAAATCTACCTCGGAGAGGCCCTTCTCGGTTTAAACATGACCGGTAATCGGAATCTCTGTCAGACCCATGACTAGGCCATGAACCATGAAGGTTTTAAATGTCAAAGGTGTAATTTCATATTTAACAAAGACCCCTATATCCGTCATGGCCCTATACAGCCTACAAGACAAACAAGGCAGAGTCCACTGAGAGACAGACTCTAAGGACGGAGTTCTGCTGTATAGTGCTTAACACAAGAGCCATTGTTAAACATAAATATGAGTTTGCAGACTTTCTAACTCAACACAAACCTAGTATGATACTTCTAACAGAGACCTGGGCGGACAATCACTCTGACCCAGATTTCAATACTGCAATTCCAACGGGTTATAATATTAAAAGATTTGATCGATGAGACAGAAAGGGAGGGGGTATTGCAATTGTCTATATTAATTTGGTCCAAGCAAACTTTCAGCCCATTTTCTACCTTGAGTGTGAGGCACTCAGTTTCAATTTGAAACAGGGTAACACATTTGCGTTTCAGAGATTATTGATATGTATCGACCACCAGGCCCTAGAGGAACGTTTATCCAAAAGATCCATGACTTTATGGCATCATGTGCTGAATATACTAGTTTCATGATCATGGGCAATTTCAATTTTCTCTTTGAACTCACAAATAACCAGGATTCGAATGACCTGATAGACAATCTTAGGTGTTTTGACCTAAAGCAGTTAATAGAGGAACCTACTTGCATAGCAAACCACACATTGGATGGAGTATTTACAAATAATCAGATCTAAGAGTGAATAAGGTCCTACCCACAGTTTGGTCGGATACAGGGACATCTTTTTCTCACTTAAAGTTCCCCCTAATAGTGGCCACGGCACAAATAAACTTAGTTCCTCTAAGATGCAACCCTGGAAAATGCTTAATGTGGTCAAGCTGAGGAATAGTATTTTTAACGCAAACTCAATTTTAGACAAAAATGTGGACATTGCAGCATCCATCCCAGAGTGGAGAAGTGTGGCTCACCGGTTAGAGGCGGCAGACCCAGAAGCAGAGGTCGGCCCGGGACCAGGGTTTGATTCCCGACGCGGCAGGGTACGGAACCAATGTCAGCGGGATCGATAAATCTCGCCTCGGTGCCTCTCTATCCATGGGTCCCACGCTGCAACTCTGGGCAATAGCTTGCTTAATCTCCACTCCTGCCCCATCACCGCTGGGGATGTCTGGCTTCACCTTGGGGATGCCCAATAGGGACCATCTCACAGGGAAAGCCAGGATGGGTTCCCCAGCGGTACACAGCTCCAAGAAACCCCAGGGTGAACGTGCGCTCTACACATTCATACTAACATAACATAACATAACATCTACGCAAGATTCAGCTATCCTTAGGCATGTGCCAGAAAAATCAATAAAGTGTTTCAGGAAAAAACCTTGAACCTCCTGTATACTCAAGAACTAAAAACCCTCCAAGTGAAACGTAGATCCAAAGAGCGTATGTGGAGAAGGCAGTACAGCCAACAGGAAAAGACTAAATATAAAGAACTACTGGTGGAGTATAAGGAGCTAATCAAAGCCGCAAAAGTCCAAACACTTTGCGGAAACATTTGGCACTGCAAAAACCTCCACTAGGGAATTATTTAAAACTGTCAAGTCCTTGTCAAACTGGAGCAATAGGAACACTTTCAACCCTGATCAATCTTCTTGTGATAAGCTGGCAGAATTCTTCCAGCCTAAAGTTAACTCTATTTTTATGATTGTAATCTAACTCAGACGACAGGGGATCTAGGAGGGGCCTTAACCCTGACAGAAGAACGGGCCCATTAAATAGTTATAAGTGTACAGACAGTTACAAATTTGGAAGATTCACCATTTTAACCGAAGAAAAGCTGATCAACCTTGGTCAGTTTTTTAAATCTGGAGCTCCTTCAGACCCTTGCCCTACACAGGTCTTCAATGCAATCTCTAGCTCAGTTGCAGATCGACTCACAGCCGTATTAAATAAAATACTGATAGTAGGGCAGTTGCCGGGCATATGGGAGAAGGCCTCCCTCCTGCCTCTGATGAAAAAGTCCTTGCTGGACCCTAACGATGAAAGAATTACAGGCCCATATCTTGCCTTCCTTTTCCAACAAAGACATTAGAAAATGCAACAAATTAGGAAATCCTTGCCATTTTAGATACAAACCAGCTCCTTGATCCCTCACAGTTCGGTTTCAGAGCCAACCACTGTACAGAATCAGCTCTGGTAGCTGCATCAGAAGATCTGAAGATGGTGATTGATAAGGGAGGCAACACCGCATTGATTTTATTAGATCTTTCCACTGCCTTTGAAACGGCCCATCATTTGATCCTCATAAACCGGCTTCAGCAACTGGGCTTTCAGGACTCAGCTCTGGCTTTGCTGAGCTCATTTCTAAATGGCCGGCAATAGCGAATAGAGATAGGTGATGTGAGTTCCGCTCCTTTCTCCCTCCTCTGTAAGCTGCCTCTGGGCTCCTCGCTCAGCCCTACACTTTCTAACATCTTTGTACCCCCTGATCAATCTCATCCGAAGCTATGGTCTTGCAGTGTTCTCCTACGCCGACAATACGCAGATTGTGGTGTCTATGTCTTCTGACACCATAAAGGAAGCAAACAACTTCGGCAACCACATGACCCATGTAGCTTGCTGGATGCAGAGGAACTGCCTGAAATTGAACTCAGAAAAAATCGAGGTCTTGCTCTTTGGAAGGACAGCACCTTCTGGAACTCGTCTTGGTGGCCAGATGATCTTGGCAAGATGATCTTGGCCCGCTTCCAGTGCCGTTGCAAAAAGCGAGTAACCTGGTAGTTATCTTAGATACTAAACTTGGATTCTCTGAACAAATAAATCAAATCACCTCTTCAGGTTTCTTTTTGCTTAGGACCCTTGAGAAGTTTTTTCCATTCATCCCCCAGGACCTACAAAAGACAGTGATGGTGGCACTTATCACCTCCAAGATTGACTACTGTAATGTCCTAAATTTAGGTGCCCCAAAGCAACTGGTAAAAAAACTTCAATCCTTGCAGAACGCAGCAGCCAGAATGCTCTTAAAAATTCCAACGTTTGCGTCTATCTCCTCATCATTGCAACGCCTGCATTGGCTACCTGTTAGGTATAGGATCCTTTTTAAGGCACTTTGCCTGGTCCATAAAGTGCTTTACCGTGCAGGCCCTGTATACTTCCACAATCTGTTTGCGTGGTATACCCCCAGCAGGCATCTAAAATCTAGTTCAGCTGAAATGATAATCGTTCCCAGAATAAAGAAAATAATATGGGGTGGAAGAATGTTCTCCTACTGTGCAGGAAATCTCTGGAATTCTTACCTTTAACCCAACGCTGCCAATCCTGTTACTATTCAGGAAACAATTGAAGCACTGGCTCTTTCCCGAATCTTTCTTTTATATGTAGCAGTTTAGTTTTAGGCTATAATAGTTCCCCACCTGATGGGTCACAGCCAGTGCTAAGACACCTTTGGGTATTTACGCACTATATAAGCCATTTTACTTACTTACTTCTGTAACATGTGCTCAATCCATGCCTGTTTTGGACAGATCTTCTTCCACAACTGAGGCGTTCACTTTCCTTTCATCAGTGCTTGATAATTTGCAGGCACCATCCTTTAGCTAGTGGGACAAGCAGTAAGATTCGGCCCCAAGCATTCTCTGTTTCCTGGGGGAGGCTGGGATGAGAGAAGAATCTACTGTAAATGCAGCTGTCACACTGACATTCACCTGGACTCTATCTTATTTTTGCTCCAACGGTTTTGTTTTCCCGATTTGTTCATCAGATATTTTCGTCGCACAAGTTTTGTCTCCTGAAAAAAACAGAAATGTCTCCAGCCCTGGTAGGTACCAGAATAAGCTAAACAAATACATACACCCCTGTATATCAATAGGGATCCTTTAGAAAGGAAGCGCGTAGCTAAAAAGTTCTCTCGCCGAAAGCGCTATATGATATTTCCTGTTTAGATCACAGCTCCAGTAACCTAACAACGCTTTTACCTTTTGTTTCTCTGCAGATGACATGAAGTGGCAAAGGTTAAAGGTGAAAGGGGACGTTCCAGCAGGCTGCGCTGCTCACTCCGCTGCCAGTTGCAGGAAGCACATTTATATATTCGGTGGAATGGGTTCAGCAGGGGCTATGAGCACCATGTACAAGTACCACACAGGTGAGAGCGCTGGAAGAAGCGCAGCTACAGCGGGACACGCATGGGGGCTGTGAACACCATATACAGGTACCGCACAGGTGAGAGTGCTGGCAGAGGTGCGGCTACAGCGGGACACGCATGGGGGCTGTGAACACCATATACAGGTACCGCACAGGTGAGAGTGCTGGCAGAGGTGTGGCTACAGCGGGACACGCATGGGGGCTGTGAACGCCATATACAGGTACCGCACAGGTGAGAGTGCTGGCAGAAGCGTGGCTACAGCGGGACACGCATGGGGGCTGTGAACACCATATACAGGTACCGCACAGGTGAGAGTGCTGGCAGAAGCGTGGCTACAGCGGGACACGCATGGGGGCTGTGAACGCCATATACAGGTACCGCACAGGTGAGAGTGCTGGCAGAAGCGCGGCTACAGTGGGACACGCATGGGGGCTGTGAACACCATGGACAGGTACCACATAGGTGAGAGCGCTGGCAGAAGCGCAGCTACAGCGGGACACGCATGGTGGCTGTGAACACCATATACAGGTACCACACAGGTGAAAGCGCTGGCAGAAGCGCAGCTACAGCGGGACACGCATGGGGGCTGTGAAAACCATGTACAGGTACCTCACAGGTGAAAGCGCTGGGAGAAGCGCAGATACAGCGGGACACGCATGGTGGCTCTGAACACCATGTACAGGTACCGCACAGGTGAGAGCGCTGGCAGAAGCGCAGCTACAGCGGGACACGCATGGGGGCTGTGAACACCATATACAGGTACCACATAGGTGAGAGCGCTGGCAGAAGCGCAGCTACAGCGGGACACGCATGGTGGCTGTGAACACCATATACAGGTACCACACAGGTGAAAGCGCTGGCAGAAGCGCAGCTAGAGCGGGACACGCATGGGGGCTGTGAAAACCATGTACAGGTACCTCACAGGTGAAAGCGCTGGGAGAAGCGCAGATACAGCTGGACACGCATGGGGGCTGTGAACACCATGTACAGGTACCGCACAGGTGAGAGCGCTGGCAGAAGCGCAGCTACAGCGGGACACGCATGTGGGCTGTGAACACCATATACAGGTACCACACAGGTGAGAGCGCTGGCAGAAGCACAGCTACAGCGGGACACGCATGGGGGCTGTGAACACCAAATACAGGTACCGCACAGGTGAGAGTGCTGGCAGAAGCGCGGATACAGCGGGACACGTATGGTGGCTCTGAACACCATATACAGGTACCACACAGGTGAAAGCGCTGGTAGAAGCGCAGATAAAGCGGGACACGTGATACGCGTCTCAGGCCTCATTTAGGAAATCTCATTACACCTTGATGCCTCAGTGGGTTAAATCCATGCAGTGTAATACATTCTCAACGCACTCCAGTGACTGTAGGCAGGTTAAAATGAACCCAACTTGCCCATTACATTCACACTATAATCAGTGCTTTAAATGGACAGGTACTGTCCGGTACTGAGTACCAGCACTTTTTAATTTGGAAGGGATAGTGCCTGCACTTTGCAGCACTGCTGCAATACATTTAATTAATGGTAGCGTATCGTCACTTAGCAACGTTACAAAATAAAATGATGGACAGAGTGTTGAAACTTTTGAGTCCTTCACCCCTAGTCGCAGATCTGGGTTTAATCCAACTTTATTTTGCTCACCACGTCACCCCATTTTGGACCCAACCATATGCAAATCAGTCTAGACTCTGCTCCCAATGGGAACAGTTCAGCCCAAGCTGCCAGGCCAGGTACTCCCTTGACCGGAAACAAGCATCCCGGGACCGGATTTCGGAGTTTCACCCCTCCTCAGCCAGGCTAGCTTGAATTCAGTGCAAAGTGAGCAAGGGACCCACGTCTAGGCATACCCGTAGCCTCTTAGGGCGCACATAGCAACCTCACAAATGAAAATGATGGACTAAGTGTTGAAACTTCTCAAGCACTCACCCCCAGTCACCGATCTGGGCTTAATCCATAGTTATTTTGCTCACCACTTCACCCCAGTTTGGACCCAGCCATATGCAGATCAGTCTTGGCTGGGGATTGAGTGTTTGAAAAGTTTCAGCACTCACCCCCCCCCCCCCCTTATTTTATTTTGTGATGTTGCAGAGTACCTGCATCTAGCAGCGTTGCTGAAGTACATTAAGTGGGAGAGTACCAGCATGTATCAGCGCTGCTGCAATACATTTATTGGGGGAGTACTAGCACGTATCAGCGCTGCTGAAGTACATTTAATCGGTGAGTACTGGCTCGTAGCAGCGCTGCTGCAGTACATTTATTGGGAGAGTACCAGCACGTATCATCGCTGCTGAAGTACATTTAATGGGAGAGTACTGGCACGTAGCAGCGCTGCTGCAGTACATTTATTGGGAGAGTACCAGCACGTATTGGCGCTGCCAAGTACATTTAGTGGGAGAGTACCAGCACGTATCAGCGCTGCTTCACTACATTTATTTGGAGAGTACCAGCACGTATCGGCGCCGCTGCAGTACATTTATTGGGAGAGTATCAGCGCTGCTGAAGGACATTTATTGGGAAGGTACTGGCACGTATCAGCGCTGCTGTAATTCATTTAATGGGAGAGTACCAGCATGTATCAGCGCTGCTGCAGTACATTTATTGGGAGAGTACCAGCATGTATCAGCGCTGCTGCAGTACATTTAATGGGAGAGTACCAGCACATATCAGCGCTGCTGTAATTCATTGAATGGGAGAGTACCAGCACATATCAGCACTGCTGCAGTACATTTATTGGGAGAGTACCAGCACATATCAGCGCTGCTACAGTACATTTATTTGGAGAGTACCAGCACATATCAGCACTGCTGCAGTACATTTATTGGGAGAGTACCAGCACATATCAGCGCTGCTGCAGTACATTTATTTGGAGAGTACCAGCACATATCAGCGCTGCTGCAGTACATTTATTTGGAGAGAACCAGCACATATCAGCACTGCTGCAGTACATTTATTGGGAGAGTACCAGCACATATCAGCGCTGCTGTAATTCATTTAATGGGAGAGGACTGACATTTCTCTGTAGCAAACAGGAACTGTTAACAGTGAGTATCTGCACTTCCATATTTCAAACAGTGCTACATGTTGTTCTGCATGTTGTTTACCACTTGTTTGTATACTCTGCATTCAGGTTCCCTTGACCCAAGAGTCTGTACAAAAGTACATCCCATACCTGATACTTAAAGAGACATTTCACCCTTTATATCCAAAAGGCATGTCTGTCATCCAGGGAGGCAGGAGATTCAATGTGGAAGATCCTCTATTGGGGCACAGGAATGCAATCTATTTGACATTTGTAATTACATATATCCCCTTTCTATTCAGGGAGATGTTAACCCGCACACTCCCCATGTTTGGAACAGTACCCCCTGCTGCTCTGTCTGGGCTATAATCAAATGTTATGTTCCAAGAGGAAAGAAGTATAGCAATGGATAACTAGTAAGATAGCTCAGTGAGTTAAACACTCGCTGCTGAGATCTATGTCCATCCTGGGTGTCCGCGCTTTAATGTCATGTTATGTGTATTTGTAAAGTGCACTGTCGCCAGCGAGTGTATACAGGCCTATCAGGCTGGGCTAATTCAACCTTTCAGCCTTCCAGATTATATTTAGCAATTAAGTACCCTTGATATAAAAAATTTTTAAATATGTTGCGGTCAACATAGTACATGTGACACTGCAACAATATCACATTTTTCTAGCTAAATAGCTCGTCTTTGCATTTGACAGGAAACGAATTAAATTAAGGCTAAAATCACATTGAACTTTCAGTTATTGGTAGGGTGAGCTACCTGTTGGTCGGAAGCAGTATCAGGGGTGGAAAACACTTGAGGGTAGTTATCGCCCGATTTAGGGACCTGAAGATAAGGGTTGAGCAGTGTAATGGGAGAAGAAGGTGGGCTGAGAAGAGCCTCCTTGAGAGGGACGGTCCAGGCCACTGCAAGATGGTGCTGTGGGAGCTGGGAGGACAGGACAATGAGCGCGGTAATGGTGAGGTCACCTTATTCAACCTTATTTCCTGTCAAGTGATGTGGCAGGCATGGGTGGTGGGGGACCTGAGAGGGTGCACCGCCAGGTACCAGCTTCAGCCTCATGTTTGTAAGTTAACTTCCTTGTCTACGGTGTAAGAAAGTATCTCAGTAGGACAGCCCCAGAGAGGGGATAAATCAGCTTTTGAAGCCTTCAGAAGTGCAGACTCCATGGTACCAGGCTCTGCTCATAGCTTTCTTTCGTCCTTGGGACTCCTCTTACATCTCCATAAGGTCTTGAAAAAAGATTTCCATGGGGCTAAAGGCGTATGCTTTGGCACCTCCAATAGTTGTGGCTTTTGTAAACTTAAAATGTTTGCAAGCTTGAGTAAAACACAGGGGAGGTAGAAGAAGAGTAGCCGCAGCAGATGATTTTCACACACCTCTGACATCCTGCAGTGCTACTTGTACTTGGTCCCTCCAAGGTGGGCAGGTCATTATAAAATCAGTCTTGCTATTAATGGACCACCCGGCTGCATTAAAGACTGGGAGCTTCTCCCCTGCTGGTGTAAGATTGTTTCACTGCAGGTGTTAGCTTCCCTCCTTGTTAGCTTTTCTAGAAGCAAACCTGCTTCTAAAGCTGTCCTGTGCAGTACCTCTCTCCAAGCCACAGTGTAAGTAGTGATTCTCCTAAGGAGCAGAGCTTCATCCTGAACATCCCACCAGACACCCGCCGAGCCACAATGTAAGCTGTCGATTCTCACAATGTGCAGGGCTACATCCTGAACGCCCCGTCAGGCACCCTCTAAGCCACAGTGTATGCAGCTTATTCTCATAAGGGACTGGACTGCATGCTGGACGCCCCACAAGGCACCTGCCGAGAAACAGTATAAGCAGTTGATTCTCATAAGGGACAGGACTGCATGCTGGACGCGACACCAGGCACCCACCGAGCCACAGTATAAGCAGCTGATTCTCATAAGGGGCAGGGCTGCATGCTGAACGCCCCACCAGGCACCCGCCGAGCCACCGTGCAAGCAGCTGATTCTCATAAGGGACAGGACTGCCTGCTGAACGCCCCACCAGGCACCCGCCAAGCCGCAGTGTAAGCATCTTATTCTCATAAGGGGCAGGGTTGCATGCTGGAAACGACACCAGGCACCCGCCGAGCCACAGTATAAGCAGCTGATTCTCATAAGGGGCAGGGCTGCATGCTGAACCCCCCACGAGGCACCCGCCGAGCCACCGTAAAAGCAGCTAATTCTCATAAGGGACAGGACTGCCTGCTGAACGCCCCACCAGGCACCCGCCGAGCCGCAGTGTAAGCAGCTTATTCTCATAAGGGGCAGGATTGCATGCTGGACACGACACCAGGCACCGGCCGAGCCACAGTGTAAGCAGTTGATTCTCATAAGGGGCAGGGCTGCATGCTGGATGCCCCACCAGACACCCTCTGAGCCACCATGTAAGCAGCTGGTTCTCATAAGGGGCAGAGCTGCATGCTGAACGCCCCACCAGGCAACCGCCGAGCCGCAGTATAAGCAGCTGATTCTCATAAGGGGCAAGGCTGCATGCTGAACGCCCCACCAGGCAACCGCCGAGCCGTGGTATAAGCAGCTGATTCTCATAAGGGGCAGGACTGCATGCTGGACACGACACCAGGCACCCGCCGAGCCGCAGTGTAAGCAGTTGGCTCTCATAAGGGGCAGGGCTGGAGGCTGAACGCCCCACCAGGCACCCGCCAAGCCACAGTATAAGCAGCTGATTCTCATAAGGGACAGAACTGCCTGCTGAACGCCCCACCAGGCACCGCCAAGCCGCAATGTAAGCAGCTTATTCTCATAAGGGGCAGGGCTGCATGCTGGACACGACACCAGGACCCGCCGAGCCACAGTATAAGCAGCTGATTCTCATAAGGGGCAGGGCTGCATGCTGAACGCCCCAACAGGCACCCGCCGAGCCACAGTATAAGCAGCTAATTCTCATAAGGGACAGGACTGCCTGCTGAACGCCACACCAGGCACCCGCCGAGCCGAAGTGTAAGCAGCTTATTCTCATAAGGGGCAGATTGCATGCTGGACACGACACCAGGCACCCACCGAGCCACAGTGTAAGCAGTTGATTCTCATAAGGGGCAGGGCTGCATGCTGGATGCCCCACCAGACACCCTCAGAGTCACCATGTAAGCAGCTGGTTCTCATAAGGGGCAGGGATGCATGCTGATCGCCCCACCAGGCACCCACCGAGCCACAGTGTAAGCAGTTGGCTCTCATAAGGGGCAGGGCTGGAGGCTGAACGCCCCACCAGGCACCTGCTGAGCCACAGTGTAAGCAGTTGATTCTCATAAGGGGCAGGGCTGCATGCTGAACGCCCCACCAGGCACCTGCCGAGCCGCAGTGCAAGCAGCTTATTCTCATAAGGGGCAGGCCTGCATGCTGAACGCCCCACCAGGCACCCTCCGAACCACCGTGCAAGCAGCTGATTCTCATAAGAGGCAGGGCTGCATGCTGAACGCCCCACCCGGCACCCTCCGAGCCACCGTGCAAGCAGCTGATTCTCTTTAAGGGGCAGGGCTGCATGCTGGATGCCCCATCAGGAACCCTCCGAGCCATAGTGTAAACAGCTGATTCCCATAAGGGACAGTGCTGCATGCTGAATTCCCCAACCAGGACACTGCAGATGTATACGCCTGCCTCTTGTTAGCTGCTCTGTGTGTGATGTAGCACACATAGCTGGGTCCTGTTTACAGATGCTGCCCTTCATGCACTTGTGTAGTAGTAATGCTTGGTGATCATCTTTTCACTATAAAAAAAGCCTGAATGATTGGTGCTGTCAACCAGCAAAGTAGGCCTAGAATGCATGTTGTAATGCAGGTGCAGACCTCTGTTGCTCATGCAGAACATGTGCAACACAGACGTCAGCAGTGCAAGCTTCATACAACACACAGAATAGATCACACATGAGCCTCTCCAGTGCAAGCTTCCCTCTTACTTCCCTCTCTCACGCACTCACTGTCATTCTCACTTTCTCATGCTCAGTGCTCTTAAATGGGCAGGCGGTCTCTGGTACTAAGCACCTGCACTTCTTAAATTTGAAAGGGAGAGTACCTGCACTTCTCAGCAGGGTTGGAAATAACTTTATTGGGAGAGGGTGAGCGCTTTTCAAGAGCAAACAGGTACTCTGGACAGTGAGCACCAGTACTACTACATTTTGTTTAAAGCACTGCTGATACATCCTTTCTAAATAGAACATAGTGGAAATCACTGCGATCTTAGTAGCCCCTGGTGGCAGTGTGGAGCCGAGATGGTGACTGTAAGACTAGGAGGGACCATCTTGACTGGTGCTGCAGAGGGCGGCTACTGCACATGAAGGGGGCAGGGCATAGGCAGTCA
Organism: Lissotriton vulgaris; assembly: GCF_964263255.1. Classification (NCBI taxonomy): domain Eukaryota; kingdom Metazoa; phylum Chordata; class Amphibia; order Caudata; family Salamandridae; genus Lissotriton; species Lissotriton vulgaris. The sequence goes on from NC_141693.1 coordinate 1,969,229,623, forward strand.
GTATTGGTGCTTTGGAAGGTGGGGCAGAGGCTGGAGATATAAAGATGTCACTGGAAGTGAGGCACTTACGAGGCAGTAACAGGCCAGGTCTCTCTCTTTTGTGAGTCACATCAGAAGCTGCTGCAGCCACAGTTCTCTGAGTCCGCTTTTGAAATGAAACTGTCCACCAATCCGGGTGCCACGGATCAGTGGGGTATTATTCTGGGTCAGTGGTGGTCACTGAGCTTCAGGCAGAAGGTGCCACCCATTAAAGATGCAGTATTTGTTTTTAGATGCTGGATACCAGTGCAGAATGGACTCAGGCGGAGAGCAGGCCAAAGGCAGGGGATGAAGCCCCATGAGTGTTGGAGGGGCAGAGGTGCCACTGTATGGTGCCAGAAGTGGTGCTTCCTGTGCAGCCTCGCAGTCTGTATCTGCTGAAAGCAATTCACTGTGCTATACTGCTGCAACACAATACTTTAAGGACAATCTCGAAAGATTGGCACAGGTTTTGGAAAAGGACAGGTCAGGAAGGTAGGGCAGAAGAGTGCAGCGCTTTGGCTCGCCTCCATGCCTAGGACGCTCTTTGTCACACACAACTACAACATGCATACATAAACTGTAATAATGTGTGAGCCACAAAGGGTTTTCTGTAACATGGCCGCTGTAGCATATTGTTGGTATACGCACTAGGACCCTTATTGTTCCGGGGAAGACTCTGAACAGGATCTACGTCATATGTGTGGAGGTGTTAGGGTGTGGTTAACGTTGAGTATGAGATAATGTGAAGTTATGCTGAAGAATAAAGGGGTATTTGACTTCAGCTCGCATGTGGCGTAATTAATCTGCATTCTCCAGGGTTGGTGTAGACACTACATCTCACGATGAGAGTGGGATACGTGCCCTAAAGAAAATAAGGCTGTACTCCCTTAGAGTTTGCAATAGTAGGGCAAACTGCTCGTGCGTGCCACGTGTGTCTCGATGCAATGCAGTCTGCGACTGGTACATGTGCAATCAAAGCCCTGCTCCAGCCCATACATGGCCAAAGAAGAAAGTGAAAGCCCTGTAGAGGAGCTCATTCAAAATGCCCACCAAAACCCCTGCAAAGCGGTCAATGGAGACACTGTTCTACACCTTGAATACGGAACAGTTACTCAAAGCAGAAAGATAATGGCAGCGACAAACAGGTATGAGAAACAGAGAATTTACCCACTGTCAAAGACAAGTGAAACATTCTACGACTTTAGATCGAGCATGGTGACCCAAATTTAAGTGCAAGGGCTTTTGCTTGCAGAAGTTGCAGGGGCTGCTGGGTACAGTGAAAGCCGATTTAACAGCACGTGCCCTCAACGGCAGAAAAAGGGAGTACAAAGTACAATGCGGCTGTGTTCTTGAAACCAGCACCCCCCTTCGACACTTCTAAGAAGCAGAATGTTGGTGCCAGGTAGGCTGCTTGGTTTGAAACATTCGATGTCTTACTTAGAAGCACTAGAAGAAGAAGATAAAATATTTGAAAAACCTTACAGGCAATGGAGTGAAAGAAGTGCTAAGGAAAGCTTCATAGACTGATGCAAAATCATCCTGTGGGTGGGGTGGGCGGAAATAGAAGCTAGGAGGTTTTAATAGTTTGTCAATTGTGAGATTTATTAAAGAAAAGCAGGATGGTTGGGATGCTTCTTCTGACGGTTTTTTAGGGTTCTTGGGATGGTGCACGCAGAGCCTTCTTCTTTCTTCAGGTAGCTTGGTTTGTCCAGTGTCTGCCGACCCCCAGGATGCTTGAAGAAAGAGATAAAGAGGACGGTAACTACTCTATTTTTAGGCTATGTGGATTAAGCTGGCACCCTTTCACCACACCTGGTGCAATAACGTGGGGTCCCAAAAGGTAAGGAAGGCTCCCTGAATATCTGAACTCCCTTTTGAATGGAGACAACTGTAGATATTTATGTCAGGTTCTTGTGGCCTCGGTTTCCTAAGTCGTGTGAGGTCGAGTGAGGGTCTTGGGAAGGAGTGCTCAGGGAATTATGCAGACTGAGCTAAACGGGAACAGTGTGAGGAACTCTATGTACAGTGCCCCTGTTTTACCCTTCCTCCCTCCTCCCACGACGTCCCTCCCGCTTCACTGCACTCCCCAGCTGTGCCCCGTATGCAGAGTCACTCACCGTCCAAGCCTTAACTCTCCTGAGGTACGGCGGCGGTTACGCCCTCCTGTGGGGAGGCGGGATCCACCAGTCTTCGGACCACTCCTCGGCGTCTCCGACTTCTTCAGTGGGCTCCTCCGTTGCGGTGTCTTGCGTCTCCTCCGGCTCGGTCTTCTCAGGTCCGCGCTGCTCCTCTCGGCGTCTTCTTCCGAACTCGATGACGTCGCCTCGCTGTACGCCTGGTTCCTCCTTTTCTCCTCGCCACTCAGGCCATGATTGGTTCTTCCTGTAGGTATCGCCTTCTGCTTCCTGTAACAGAGAGGACCCGGACCAAGAGTTACCCGGGTTATTGCCTGGTGGATCTCTGGCCCATGTGATTCCCTCCGTGTGTACAGGTAAAGGGTCCATCATCACGGAGTCCCCTCCGTGTCCCCTCTGACATCTACCAAAAAGGAAAAGAAGCGTTGGAGGCTGAATTTCACCTATGAAAGATATATCTTCAAACGAGCACTTTGGTGAAACAATGACTTGATACACTCATTAAACTTTGCCAGTTCTGTGATTTCACCATCGAAGAAGCCGTGCACCTCAGAGCCATTGATGGCTACCTTTCATATTTGTTTAGAAGGCGCATGTTGAGAGAATCTCACAGCTTAGAGAAAATGCTAATTCCATTGATAGAGCTGAACAAGCAGACCGGCAAGCTGCTGACATGGAAGCAGAAACAGCCCATAATGAATCAGCCCTGTCCGTGAAAAGCAAGCACAAGCAAAAACAAGATGCACCTAAGTCGAAATCTTTAAAGAAATCAAAATTATGCTTCTGATATGGATATTTGTTGCCCCGTGAAAGTGAAGGTCTAACCATCGTGCAGGTCTGCAAAAGTTGTGGAAAAAAGAATAATTTCATAACTGTGTGTCGAGCTAAAGAAAATCAAGTGCCTCATGATGGAAAGAAATGATGGACGTGATAATTTTCAGAAGCACTCTCACAACGCCACAAAACGCAATATCAGCTACGACTAATGGAAACCAGGTGAAATCAATTGTCATCAATCTCATGCGTACAAAGGCTCTTCAACGTCACTATCAAGTGTGCCAGAGAAGAAAATGGGTGTGCGCTGATGATGTCTGACAAAGGAAGGCGTGCACATGTGGGGTTGGCTGCCTGTAAAGAAGATTGCAGCTCAAAGAAAACTCGCCAAACAAAGCGATAAACTTCATTTGGACATTGTCCCAAAATCACATTGAAAGTGAACAATCACCCAATAACTTTTATCATAGACAGTATTTCGTCAAGTAATATCATATCCGTGCAAAAGTTCAATGACTTATCTCCTCTTCTTCGCCACACTCCACCAGGCATGAAGGTGTATGGCCGCTTCTGAGCCCCTGCAAAGCCAAGAGTCGTTCACAACGACACTGCAACACAAAAAGACATCGGTGCAAGCCACTATTCATTTCTACAAAAGACTTTGTCAAGCACCTGTTTGCTCAGTTTTGTCACTACTGCTGACATGAGGTTAATATCCCTCAACTACAACCTGTGCTCAGTCTGAGATCACAAGCCAATTTCCATTGTTTAGTGGTATGGAAAAACTATAGAAAATTAAAGTACAGCTGCATATCCATGAAGACATTCACCTTGTTGCACAGTGACTCAGTAGAGTTGCTTTCCATTTATTGAAAGCTGTAGGGAAACAGATGGAAGCGCTTTTAAAGCATAATAATTCCTATTTGTAAAGCGCGACCATATCACCCCCTTAAGGGTTTCAAGGCGCTGGGGGCAGTCCGGGAGATTAAGTGAGCTATTGCCCAGTATCACATGATGCTGAGCTGAGCTGCTGCCGGCGCCAAGGATCGAACCGTGATCCCCGCGCGCCGGAGTCAGCCGCTTGGGCCGCTGCACCATACCTCTCCCTAGCATGACATTATTGAACGTTCCACAGTCCCCACGCCATGGGTAACGCCCATAGTAGTAGTACCAAAAGGGGACAGTAGTGGAGCAGTGCACATCTGCGTTAATATGCGCCAGGCAAACAAAGCCATCAAGCGAGAGATACACCCTAGTCCACACATAGTGGACATGATCATGCAATTGAACGGACCCAATGTGTTTTCCCGTTTCGACCTGAATGAAGGATACCATCAACTTGAACTGGAGGAGAACTGCAGGTACATTACTGCTTTTTCAACTCATGTTGGTTTGTTCAAATATAAGAGACAGAATTTTAGAGTATCCTCGGCTGTTGAGATATTTCAGGATGTTATTCACCAAGTTATCCAACCTGTTACACATGCTTTCACTTTCAGTGATGACATCGTGGTTGTTGGTAGAACACAAGAAGAACATGATAAAGCCCTTAACCAAGTGTGCCAGTGACTTGTTGTTGCTGGTCTCACTCTTAATGCTGCAAAATGCGAGGTCCACAAAACCAAACTTTTTTGGGCACATATTCTCTCATGTGAGAATGACTCGAGAGTCAAACAAGATGCAAGCACTATCATCCACTTGCCATTCCCAGATGTTACAGTGCTACGATCCTTTCTAGGTATGGCCAGTTATTGCTCAAGATACATTCACAACTTTGCTACTGTGAGGGTCCCATTAAGAGACTTGACAAAGCAAAATGTACCATTGCAGTGGTCTCCAGAATGCTACAGGAATTTCAGAGACATTAATAATGTGTTTGAAAATGCAACTGAAATGGCCTACCTCGACCCTAAGTTACATATTGAAATAACAGTTGATGCAAGCCCAGTAGATCATGGGGTGATCCTTGCTGAACCCAATAGCCATCTGAATACTCTGAGACACATTATGGCCTGTGCCAATCGAAGCCTGAAGAAGGAGAATCTGGCTGTGGTGTGGGCCTGCAAACATTTTCATGTATTCCTCTATGGAAAACAACTCAGTTTCATCACAGATCAACAGATCGCCAGACGTTACTTACAATTTCTGGGAACCTGGAGGCTAATATACCCCCTTGCATCGAGAGGTGGGGGTTAAGACTGCAAGAGTACCACTATGAAACTGTACACAAACCAGGGATGGATCAAAACCCAGCAGATTTCTTTTCATAAGTGCCGCTACATCGTCACAGTTCGACATGCAAAAAAGCTGGAGCATATCTCAATTATATTGTGAGATCCAGCTCATTAGCGGCTCTACGGTGGAAGAAATCATTGCTGTCACCAATGCTGATAAAGACATGATCAACGTTAACTTATTCTACGCAGTCATTGAGAAGTATCCAGCCTCTTGCCGATGATGCTGAATTCCAAAAGTTAAAAAATTTGGAGAATGAGTTTGCTGTCATTCAAGAAGACATAATACTGAGAGGCTTGAGAATCGTCCTACCTAAAAGCTTAAGATCGCTGGGTCATCGAAGTGGCCCATGAATGACACCATGGTATTGTAGCCACCAAAAAGTCCTACAAGATCGAATGTGATTCCCTCAACTAGATGAGCAAGTTGAGAAGGAGCTGAAAATGTGCCACATTTGCAATTGCTTATCTCCTAAGGTAACCAAATACCCACTGACAATCTCTAATATTCCTGCTCATCTGGAAGAGAGTTGCAGCTGACTTCTTTGGACCTTTAGGAAATGGACACGATCTCATGGTAGTCTTTGATGAATATTCACATTTTCTTTTGGTGGAAAACCTATCTTCGACACTTCATGAAAAGCTCGGAGAGCGACTTGATGACATCTTTATAACAAGGGCATTTTTAAAATCCTCAAATATGACAGTGGCCCTCCATTTAACAGCAAATAGTTCAAAGAGTTTTGTGTCCAACTCAATGTCAAACACCAAAAGAGTACGCCTTTCTGGCCCCAAGACAGTGGTGTAGTTGAACGATTCATGGATAGCCTCAAGATAGTCATCCAACGAGTGTCCATGAAAGAATTTGATCTGAACCAAGCCAATTGTCAGACTGTCCAACCTATCGATCAACTCCTTACTCCACAACTGCGCTACGAGGCCTCCGGGTGGATATGCGCTATATAAGTGCAATTTTTCATTTCATTTCACAACTGGTGAGAGCCCAGCACCTTGCTATTTGGGAAAGTGATCAGAACAAAACCTCAGTGACCCTCGGATCGATCAGTGAATACTGGCCAAGTTTGCAACACCAATGCAATTTGGAAAAAAGAAGATGAAAACCTATGCGGATCAGCGTCATCGTGCTCATGAGGCAGTCTTTGACAAAGGAGACTGTTGGACCTGGGTTTACCAGTCCACATAGGATAGCATGACACAGAGTAGGTAAGACTGAACTCAGAGGCACATTGTGTTACACTTGCATCACACCTCGTTCAGTAACTCAGCGCCCATCCACTAAAAAGAAGGACTCTACACCATGTTTAGAAAAGTAGAAAAACGTTATATCTTCCTAGTTAGTTTTTGGTTTTTCTCTTAGTTGCAAACTGTGTCACATTTACACTTTTGTCATAGCATAAATTCACTTGTTTATTTATTTTATTTTTTATTTAATTTCTTGTAGAGCGCTAACAATCATCCCAAAGGGATATCACGGCGCTGTGATTACTAAAGTGCGAATGCAGTGGGCATAGTTTAGTGGATTAGTCAAAGTGAGGTAAAAGGAAGGTTTTTAGTTGTTTCCTAAATACCAAGTGGCATTCTGTGAGTTGGAGGGCCATGGGCAGTTCGTTCCACTTGATTGCAGCGATGTGGGAAAAGGCTCGCTCACCCATCCTGGCTCTCTTTACCCGGGGGATTCTTGCCCGTGCCGAGAATTGTGAGCTGAGGTTCCTGGTGGGAGCGTAGAACTGAATCCTGTTTCTAAGGATGAGAGGGCCTGTCTTGTGTTTGCAGGTGTAAACGTTCCCCAGTTTTATAGAATCTTGGTTCTTTGATAAATGTTGCTTAATCAGACTTCTGTAGGATAGCAGAAAAGTTACAATCAATTTACTATCCCCCCTCCCTCCTCTGAAAGAGAAACAGGCACTAAGCAATTCTATTATGTTCTGTCACCAATTAAGCCTCTACCATCAGTATTCACGAGTTTTCCACACAGTTATAGGTCCATTTCCAGGTAAATAGTCGTTTAAATTCCTCGGGTAATCAACCCCTCCAGGACACTAACTCAGGTGGACCGTTGTTTTCAGTCATTTGATGAAGCCCCGATGTATTCAACAGTTCTCATTCCATAGGCACTTCCCTGTCGCTTAACTCTCCTCTCTCGCAGTACTGTATGGAAAGTAATAGGTTCAAACAATTCCCCCACCCTTCCTGTCAGGGTCTGACAGCAGGGTTTACTATCTCCAGAGGCGGCAATGAGGGCCCCCAAAGTACCTCCTCGGTCTTACCGAGAGACTGCGGCGTTGATTCTAGGTCCGCTTCTCCGCTTGCACTTCCGACCCTTCAGTCGGACTCCAGCCCTCACGCTGCTCCCGACCTCGATTTCCGCCCTTCTCTCGCATGTCAGAGAGGGTGGGTGTCGCCCGCAGTCCGGCCTCCTCAGCTTCGCGCCCTCTTCTTCCGGCGCTCTCCTGACAGGGCGTACGCTCTCTAGCAACGTCACCTCAGTGAACCAAACACTCGGCTGACTTGACCTGGGCCCCCTACCTCTCTACCTCTAGATCTCCTCGGCGAGGAGAGGGGGGCCGTGGACACCGCTGATCTGCAGCAGGAGCACCGTTCAGCGGCGAGAACCCAGTGGCCCAGTCGCCTTACGGTAGGGTTAATTTTCTTTCCTCAAATTACAAAGTCCTGGGCCAGTGGCGGGGATTTCACTAACTCCCCCCCCCCCCCCCCCCTCTCCTTCCTACTTGGTCCACTGGGTAATTAGAGTGTGGCCAAAAAGGGGAACTTATCAGTGACTAGACCTCCTCTCTATGGACAGCAGCAAAGTGGCTGGGTACTCAAGCCGGGGTTGTAGCCATATCCTGTGTCAACCCTGCTACCTTCAATCCATCACTCCTCCCGGGTCAGCGGTCGCTCACCTGTCATGCTCAATACAGGTTTTATTCTCAAGCGATCGATGAGAGAGAAGGAAAAGAAACGAGACAGTCTCTCCCAGATCGGAGGTTTCCCAGAGGTATTCCCAGAGCAACGATTAACTGCTCCTCACAGTGGGGTCACTGACGCTGTTCCCAGGGCACCACAAAGGTTATGTGCAATAAAGTCAAACAGCTGTTGGTGGGGCTCAGTCAATAGCTAGGGGGTGACATCCTCAGTACAGAAAGCCGGCCCGGGGGACGATCTAGCCTCTATCAGTGTGCTTTTCTCCCTTTTCTATCGCCTCCCTCCGCACCGGGTTCTCTCTAGACTCTGCCTGGTCACTACAAAATGGCCGCCCTGGTTCTGGCCTTTTATAGGCTGGGCTCTGGCTACCAGAACCAGCTGGAAGGTTCTAGAACTTCCCCATAGTTTCCTATGGCCCCAAATCCTGAGGTAAAAAATTATGGCAGTTATCAGCCACCATTTTGTGTTTCTGCATTCACCACCTCCACCAAGAGCATTAAGGCCTCAAAAATTCATAGGGACAAAGCAGCACCTAACCCCCAGGACAACACTAAAAAGTCCAGTGGACATAAAAAATAGAAAACTTTGGAGGCAAAAAGGGAACAAAATAAATAAATAATAGGAGGGACCACCCAAAGGGCCGACAGGTCTAACAGAGACTGAGTATTGGGTAAACAGAAATGAAGACGGAAAACAGACTCTTTTTGCCGCTGAGCCTCTACAGGTTGTGGCATGCAAGGGACATATTATTACAGCTCATTGTCCTGGACAATCCATCACTTGCGAAACGCCACATTTCAAACACTTACCACAACACTTTTGGAGTCCTGAAACCATGGGTGAGCCAGCACTACTACCAGGCCTGGCTCAAACACCGAGGCATATGTCACCATTGTGCGATCAGGGTGCACCTGGGGCAAACTCTGAACAGGAGCTACATCATATGCGGGGGGTGCATGGGTGTGGTTAATGTTGAGTGTGAGATAATGCGTACTGTGTGATTGTATGCTGAAGAATAAAGAGGTGTTTGACTACAGCTCCTGTGTGGCCTAATTCATCTGCATGCTCCTGGGCTGAGGAAGATGCTACAGCAGCTTCTGCTTCAAGTGCCTTGATGAAGCTGAGCGCATTGAAGCGGGGCCAACTCCTCCAAAGAAAACAAGTAACAGCAGTTTTGAAAGCCCCTAATCCTGTTGGTAATGCTGACGATCAGGATGGTGGGTGCTCATCACTTTAGGCTTTCCCTTTACTAACTTTGATCTTTCAGTCTTCAGAAACAGTGCCATTTAGAAGGGCATCAAACAGGTTATGTGGAATGTGAATAGTTATGAAATCTTACCTTTCGAGATCCTTTAACGTTTTGTTCAGTTTATTCCTGTGAACATGCAGGTCACTGAAAAATACGTTTTTTTTTCTTTTCCCCAATTGCAGAGGATCAGTCCTGGACCCTATTAAAGTTTGACTCCCCATTGCCACGTGGGAGGTTAGACCACTCAATGTGCATCATTCCGTGGAGAGTCCGTACAGATCCTGCAGTGTTATCTACGCATGCAACAGGGGACCACGATAAAGGCGAAGACGAGGGCTGCAAAACAGTCTACGTGAAAGATGGCGGTGACAACCAAAATGAAGAAGGCCCTGGACACAAGGAAGCACGATCTGTACAGCTGTGCCTCATATTTGGTGGCATGAACACTGAAGGAGAACTTTATAGCGATTGTTGTGTCGCTTTGTTGGAGCAATAAATATCAGTATTTCTGTAAATAAATTACATTTTGTTTAATGAAATATCAATATATTGAAAGAATATTTTATCCTTAAGGTTTTAAAGTAAAAATGTTGTAATATGCTGAATGTCTTACTCCTGCTAGTTACATTAGGTTTTTTTATGATCTCTCTTTTGAATGTAATTGTTGCGGTGACTGTGGAGGGATTTCTTCTGACTTTAGAGTTCAGGAAAAAAGAATGTGGTAATACATGCAGAACAGTGGGTGGAAATACCTCTGTTGGAATAGCCCCAAGTTATTGGGCCACACCAGGGAGATTCCCCGAGCGCCAGATAGAAATGATGACCTTTACAGAGAAAAGGAAAACTGATGCGTCTCTCACTTCTTTCCTATTGAGTTAAGCTCAAGGAGAGGTGTGGCTCACTGGTTAGAGGAGGCAGACCTGGAAGCAGATGTCAGCCCGGGACCAGGGTTCAATTCCCCGCCTCGGCGGGTCTTCGGCTCAAAAATTCCACGGACTCGACAATTCTCGCTCCGGTGCCTACTCGATTCACGGGTTCACACTCTGCGACTCTGGGCAATAGCTTGCTTAATCTCCACAAAGGCCCCTCGCTGCGGAATGCCTGGCTTTCACCTTGTGGATACCCTGCCGGGGTTATCTCACAGGGGAATACCAGGATGGGTTCCCTAAGCAAGCGCTTAGATACCGGGTCGGTGATTTGCGCTATATAAGTACATGTACATTTACATTTACATTTACCTGAGTGGTGGGAGTAGTGGCCCGTCTGCAGACTGTTGAAGGGTTTTTGGCAGAAGCTTTTGGGGTCCCCCCAAAGGGTTTGGGGTCCCGTTGAAAGGTTGGGGTGCCCCTCACCGCTGGGGCTATAGGGGACTGTGTTAAGCCCCTGGGCAGGAGTCAGATGAAACCAGTCAGAGAATCTCTTCTCTGTAGGAGGTGTTTAAAGCCCCGCCCAGTATCCAGAAATCAGTATGGATACTACTCTATGTGATTATTTATTTGACGCTATTCTTCTGCAAAACATGTGCATTCTAGTTATTGAAATAATATAAAAAGTAAAAAATTAAAAAGGAGGACATACACCCACCTAGTACCCCTGACCGGAAGGGCGGCATAGTCAGTGAGATTATTTTTATGTTATAACAAAACAAGTCAAAACCCCAATTCAACTTCCCTCCTACCCTCCGCCCCAACCGATCAGTATGTTCTATTGAAAGATCCTGCTATAGCTATACATTTGCAAGCGTATTCCTGGACTTTCATCCCAATCCCACAAAGAAGTAAGTTGTGACAGTGCTCACTTGTGCAACATTGTGGGGTGGTGTAATGTGTGTTACTCTGAGATATCTAGGGTAGGTAAGCTCCCTGTATTCAGAGTAAAGTAACCCAACAGTGATTGTAAATAACATAGCGAGGGTTAGATCAGCCCCAGTCACGGTTTGTGACAGACCCTTTCCAGACAGTCTAAATATCTATGACCCTGATTTAGAGCTCGCAAATGTGTTACTCCATCACGAATGCTGAAATATAAATCCCATAGGATATAATGGGATTAGTATTTTGGCAGACGAGATATCGGTCACCTTTGTGACGAGTAACCCGTCCGCCGAGATCTAAATCAGTTACCATTAGCTGTCTTACAACATAATTGTACAGCCTGTTATGATATGCCAAGCCATGTAAAGCCTCCCTGCATACCTCAGCGTGGCCTTATGCCTGAGGAGGAACTCCATGTTTTAGCATCCCACCAGCAACTGGTCTGTGTGTCTAACTCCTCCCCCTCGCAGGTATTTTACATACATTTCCTATGTACGGTGCTCTATGGAATGAAGAGGTGTGGCCAGTTTGTTACATAGGATAGTGAGCAGTGCTCCTTAGAATAGAAGTGCATCCCAGAATGGACATTTTTCCTTCTCTGGCTTGTTAACACGAGTCTTAAAAAATGGTAATCAAGCACACATTTTATGAGCATTACTGCTTAAGTAAAAAACCCTGCTTTCAGGACCCTTTACTTGCATCATGCACTGTAATACACTAACAATAACCATGTTCGCATACAACCAGACCTATATTGTGTGCACCATTAAAAATACATATAGAAGCCTTGCAAAAGTGTTACATTTGCTGCTGTTGAACAAATATTTCCACGTTTTGCCCAAATGATTTGCACTCCATTACCATTAGTCTTTTGCTGGTCGTATCTTAGTGCAGTAATGCTGCATTATGTTAATGTTAGTGAGATGTATTGAGCGCGCAAATACCGAGGGGTGTCTTGGCGCTATGAACGCAGTAAGCCCAGCCAGGTATCTAATTCTGGAATAGTGAACACCGCAGAAATGTGTGGCTCTCGGATTACAACATATTTCTCTTGTGTCCACAGAACAATAAATGAAACTGACAGTACCACATGTTAAGATTGAAACGTCCTTTGCATTTAGATAGACCTGCACCCCTGCCCTAAGTGTAATGATGTCTCGTTCCCTAATGCTATGACATTGCAGTCTTTTAGGACCAATAGGGGCGCCCAAAGCACTAAACTCATATTGGTGAAACGCTACTGTCTTTTCCAGGAGTTAAGCAGCATGAGTGTGGTGGTGGCAGCCTACTGTGTAGTAATCAGTAGGGATGAGCAGGTCCCTTTTGCCTACGTCACTGGAGTGAGGCCTACAGGCTCACTCGTTTAAAGTTCCGCTGCTGTGTGCAGGAGAGCGTTGCAGTGAGCGAGGTCCAGTAGTGGAATTCTGGCAAGTGGTTCCTCATAGCGAGGTGTGTGGAAATGGCTGCTGTATCACTCGGGTTGTTTCCCATGTATGGGGATAAGTCACTGACCCTCTCATGCCAAAAGAGGCCTGCCGTGAAGTGAGCTGTGATCGTTGCTACACCGAACCGGTCATCGCCCATGGTCATTGTTATGTCGGTAATCCCTTTTGCCAGGTGGGGCCACCGTGAAGATTACTGCCATGCTGATCTGGCCATACCAGTGTGCGGTTTCAAGTTGGCTACCCTGTATGCCAGGTGGGGCCACTGTGAAGATTGCTACTATGCTGATAGTGAGGGCATGTATGTCTCTAAGGGCATGTATGTGCGCCACATGGCATTTTGCAAAATGCACAAAAGTGCATTTTTCAAAGAAATCGCAAGTTACCACCAACTTCAAGTTGGTGGTAATTTGCGATTCCTTGAGGCCAAATCATAATTTTTCTGAGCTTCCTACATTGCATTTAAGGAATCAAGTCAAGTTAAGTCAAGGAATCACAATTTGCGATTCCTTAAATGCAATCGCAAAATAGATCATTGCCAATTTTGCAATTTTCTAATTTGCGATGCCCTTTTGGATGATACATCCCAAAACGCCTTTTCCCGTTCGCAAACGGGCCGATTCTGAGAATCCTCCCGTTTGCGAACAGAAAAAGGGCTTGATACATATGCCCCTAAGAGGCAAGTCAGTTGTCTCATCAAACCCTCTGGGTGACCTGGGTTGTTGTTATACATAGGCAACATTATAGTTTATTAAATCAAACGAGATGTTTTTGTACAGTGCATATCCTGAACACGTATAGTTCAAGGTGCTCTTACATGTGAAGTGACGAAAAAGGAGTCAAAGTGAACTAAAACAATTGCCTAGGATGGCACAATTTGGTCAAGTCGGGAAGCTAGGATTGATTGTAGGTTTTTTGCTATCACATTGTGCAATTCTATTTCATTCCAGTTCAATGGTGAAGTTACTTCTGTTTTTTACACTTGACTGTCCTGAGTAATGACAACAAGAAAAGAAGGCTGGTAGAAGGATAGCGATTCAAATACGGCTTAACACAGTATTTTCAAATCTATGACTCTGCTACAGACTAGGGGATTAATTTATAGGGCAGTATATAATGAAACCCACAAAATAACTCCATAACTCACTGACCACACCATGCACATGCTTTGCTTCCACTAAGTCCACTTGACCCCACACCCTATTGGGATCAATGCAGCCCTTGGGCACACCACAGATCATAATTTGTGGCCCCTGGGAAAATGTTTGCGAAAACCCATGCTCCTGATGGAGCAAAATGGAACTCTCCTCACTGACAGCAATATACTAATTGACCAAAATGCGCACAACACGCAACTGTACATGAATCTCTCCCCCCTGATAATGAATGCCTCTAGAACTGTTTCTTATCTATGCTGAAATCCCAGGAACTCCCTGAAACCCCACCACAACTGAATTCCTCCTATTTGTAAACAAGAACAAACAACTATTCCAAATATGGTTCAACGTCAAGAACCAACTATCGATCAATACACATAATCCAGGTTCAACCTCAATACTGACTTCACCTTCAAGGATTACATTGCCAAGAAATCCAACGACAGGCTAGTACCCACTTGCAGAAATTGACTTCAAACCAGCCCTCGCAGTCTTGCATCAGGATAGCGGCAATGTCCTGATCCATGGCCTCCTAGACACCGCACTGGTTTCCCTGAAATATGTCCAACTAGCTGCAGCATTCATCATAAAGGCCTGCAGAAATTCAACCAAGACACCCTCATTTTGATGAATCCCGACTCACTCCCTTTACCAGCTCGCACTATCTTCAAGACCAGCTCTATTATCTACAAATCATTCTCAAGCCGCATCCCTTTATATACAACTAACAAGCTCAGCATCTTCAGTGGCTCTCAACACAACCGCTGATGTAGGGACACCACCAGACTGGAAATCAAGAAACAAAACAAAATGAAAAAGGCACCAGTGATGCTCCTCCTGGATTTGGAACAACATGCCTGGTCCTATCAGGACTGCCCTAATATGCTCAGTGCTGTGGAAAGTCTCCTTCCCTTCACTTGCACAGCAACCTCTCTTCCCACCTTCTGGAAAAGTTCACTTGTTCTAGCATTATGTGCACATGCTTTAGGGCATGCACACATACACCTATACATACATCTGTGTTAGCCCTTCAATCAGATGACTGGTGATATAATGGCATTTTACTTTGGGGCTGCTTTGAAGGTTGCGGGACAGTGTTAGTACCGTTTCCAGGGTACCCTGCCTGCCAAATTTAGAGAGGTCTGTTGGCCCAGCAGACATCACTTGCATTTACAGGAACCGCCATCACTGCGGTTTGTGTAAATGTATTGAAAATGTGCAGTACAGCTACGTCAATATGACGCACTTCACACTTTTATTTTTTTATTTTCAAAAACAAAATCCCAAAGCGGGATTTAGCTTTTGTTTTTGAAGAAAAAAAAAACAATGACTCCCCTCGCCATGAGAGTTTTCTCCCATGGCGAGGGGTGGCATTGAAAAGTATTTTGCTTATCACCATGTTTTTTGGGTGGCAGTTTGTCAAAATAAAAACTGTCCATGAGTCCATCCACTCTAAACCAGATGGGCAGCATATATATATATATTTCCAGACTGACAGACCTTCACAATGTAGACGGCGGCGACTAACCCTTTTCCGCTGCCTATATAGCCCTCTGATAGCACATCAGAGGTTTGGATATATATATGGACAAAAACTCTCCAGAAACTAGAAAACCGACGATATGGCTGCAACCTACAAAAGGTTTTAAAAAATGCACCACATGCCGGGCGTGCAAATTTGGTTGTAACAAGTCTTCATATGAGACCCCTTTCAATACATCCCCAATACCCATCAAGGGGAGTTTTAATTGTAAAACGGACTTCGCTGTCTACATCCTGACATGCACCTGTGGCTTGAATTATGTGGGAATCACCAAGCTACAGGTGCATGTCAGGATCCTACAACATCTGAGGGCCATCCTTCACAACGATGCTGCCTACCCTGTGGCCAGGCATTTTGCCAAATGTCACAACAAAGATATCAACTGTCTTTCTTATTTTGTCATCGCCGCAGTTTCTAAATCCAAACGCGGGGGCAACAGAGAGAGAAAATTAAGACAGTTGGAAACAAAATTTATACTTTAGCTAGACAGCAAATGGCCTAGGGGTCTTAATAATTCGGAAGATATGTACACATATCTCTAAGAAATTGTGCCTTTTTAAACATCTATATATGATGATTTCTTTTGCCAATGTAAAATCCATAAGATCTTTGTTATGACTGTATATTGCACAACATTATGCTATTTCTGTACCTAGCAGTTAGCCCAATTACACAATGTCACATTCTCTCTGCCATGACCGTTCCCATGACTCTCTCCTGTTCTTCTAATGGTCTATACTAGCTTTTTACATGCACAACATATATTATGTGATTTCATTCCAGATGTAATAGGTACACTGGCAAATTTTAATTCTAATTGAACTAATGAATTATGTGAAATTATATGTTTGCGCGTTTATAGGAATGTATAGCTATAGAAAATAATCTCATAATTGACCTGTTTATGTTATCTTTTATCACATGTTGAACACCTCACACTAATTTTCTTTTTTGCACCATTAAGCACAAGTAACACTACTTTATGCAGAAACTCTTCGGAACTTTGCACAGTTTTACGGGAATCACATTATTTGAACCCCGAATACATAATCATAAGGCATTATTTACGTAAGGCACAAGTTAGTTGGCCAACGCAGTATTATCTTGAGGCTGGTCAAATGACCCATAGTGGGTTTTTTATTGGAAACAGTCAGTCAGTCAATTATCTTTATTTGATTATTAAAAATCATAAAAGAACGAGCATAGTTACATAACAGCATTTCATCAGAGCACACGTTGTTACAAAGTTAAAAACAAACAATCATTATTTTAAAAACACTAAAATCACAATGAATCATACAAAGATATTAAAAATGATAAAAAGATAAAAGAAGAGGGGCTTGTTAAAACACACAACATATGAGTAACTGAGATATAGAGGAGAATCATTATTCAGGGATAGGGTGCCTAAATCTTATGCGGTGCTTGTTTAAACGTGCTCCTGCAACTAAGAAACTAGCAACAGAAAAAGCTACTTTTACATTAGGGAGGAGTTGCAAGAACAACAAGGCTGGTTTTACCTGAATAAAGCTTTGATTACGTAAGATTGGAAGCAGGTATCTTTTTCTAATCTCATTATAATGTCCGCAAAACATGATAAAGTGCATCGTGTCCTGTGTGGAAAAATGGTCAGAATCACATGGTTCAGCATCATCGGGTCTATTCCAGATTCTAAAATTGCCCAGGACAAAGTGAATCAAATCAAAACGAAATCTCGTTAGGAGGAAACGATGATAAGAATTAGTTACCAGGAAAATATATGGTTCCATTCCTGGAACAGATGACAACATACAGTGTTTCCTCACCATGGTTTTTTTTAGCTCTATAGCTTCCCTCTCCAGGGCATATAGATTTATCAGGGTATTTTTAACTGATTTAAGGTCTTCATAACTTATCACATCTGGAGATGAAAAGAGTTCCGGACGTCCAGCTAGAATTAGCTGCGTTTGTACGTGTCTTACCCATGGGATGTTAAGGGCTCTATCCAGGGCTAAGCAATCTTTTAAAATGGTGTGATTCAGAGTAAGCTCCTGGTTAAGCGAAGTTTTCAACCAACCAATCACTGGGGCTAGTTTTAAAATGTCAGATATGTAGCCCAGTCCTAGCTCTGTATGCAGTGCAAAGGTCGAAGTCGATTGGGGGACAGAAAGCAGGGATCTCAGAAATTTGTTTTCTACTTTCTGTATTTTATCAGAACTAGTATACCCCCAAATAACGGAGCCATACTGGGCAACGGACAAACATTTTGCTTTATAGACTTTGATGATGCTCTCCATGGGGCGGGCGCCTAGTTTTTTAGCAAATCCAAGCAGCCCTGCTGCCGCTCTTGCAACAGCGCTGCTTTTGACTAAATGCTGAGGACCCCAAGTGCCCTTTTCGTCGAAGGTCACTCCCAAGTATGGAAAGGAAGGGACTCTCCTAACCTCTTTACCAGCACAGTAAAACGTTTTCGACTTTCTTTTCCTGCCTGCGGCTCCGGCAATCATTATGTGAGATTTCTCTGTATTAACTTTCATGTCCAGTGAGGACATAAAGTCACCAAAGGATAGAAGGAGTTTATTTAACGCCACTCCGGAGCGTGCCAGGAGAACAGCATCATCCGCGTACAGGAGGACGGGTATCTTTGTCTCGCCCGCACGCGGGATGTCAATGTGGGATGTTGCCATGACTGCCTCCAAGTCATTTATATAAAGGGTAAAGAGGAGGGGGGAAGTATACACCCTTGCCTAACCCCCCTCTCTGACTTAAAGTGACAAGTGCATCTTCCTTCCCTAGTTACTCTGACCGAGGTCACGAGGTCCTTATGTAGCTCAGCTAAGTATCCAACCAATGGGGGGTCGAGGCCCATGGCCAAAAGGATCCTCCACAGCTTTGCCCTGTTGACCAGGTCAAAAGCTGATGAGAGGTCCATGAAGGCCATGTACAGGGAGCCCCCCTTCGCGGTTACATATTTATTTAAGATTAATTCTAGATTTAGGCACTGATCTAAGGTTCCTCTTTTGGCTCTAAAGCCATATTGTGCGTTGGATAGAACACCCTTCCTTTCTAAAATCTGGGTCAGTCTTCCTAGGAGGACCCTTCCCAAGATTTTAACACTTGAGTCGATTAGGGAAATTGGCCTGTAACAGGCCGGGTCTGTCCTCTGTCCTTTTTTAAAAATTGGTACTATGGTCGACCTGGCCAGCTAGAGGGAAAAATAAACTCCCTTGTAGCGTTAAAAACATTAGTAAGAATCTTGGAGCTTAGTTCAGGAGCACTCTTAAAAAAATCTGCGGGGACCCCATCGGGCCCCGGTGCCTTTTTACAGAGTGTGTCATTAATTGCTTTTTTCACCTCATCTTGGCTAAAAATAGAGATGGGAGTTATCGGTTGTGTGGGAGGCAATTCACGATCCAGAGTAGTGTGAGTACAACTATAGATGTTGCTAAAATGTTTCACCCATTGTTCATCTGGAATAATGCAGTCTGCTCTCTGATTGTCTAATCCCACGAAGTATGGGTGATTTATAACTTCCCAAAATTTTGCACTGTCTTTCTGTGTTTCAGGCAATAATAAATCATTCCACGCCTCGTTTTTTATTTCAGATTTCCTCGTCCTGATAGCTTGGTTATATTGTTTCCTTAATGACGCTATCAGCTCTCTGTCTCTAGGTTTATTTTTTAGTGCCTTTAGGAGGATTGAGTGGGCCTTGGAGCAGTTTGTGTCAAACCATCTGGAGCCCTTTAGCCTACTTGGCTTTGCCTTTACAGTCAGATCTAAATTGATCTGGCGGCAAATGACATTAAAGGCCTCAACCATGGTGGCGCTAGAGTTGTTATTATCTAGACAGATGGCGACCTCCCCCTCGACTTTAGCCAAAGTATCCTGTAAGAAGGTGATTGGGGTGATTGGGGTGACTTGATCCCATTTCAGCCTCAGATTCTGATCTCTCAGAACTAGTTCTGTCGCGCATAAAGCGTCAATCTTCCTTTTTCCCAAGACTCCCTGAGCAATAATCTCTAAAATTACAGGATTGTGGTCGCTAAAAACTGTAGTTTCTACCTTATAATTAATTACTTCAGGCAGAATACTAGGAGATAAAAAGATATAATCTATAATTGTGCCCGAGTCATTGCCCACATATGTTGGTAACCTCGGACCAGTGGGGCAACTACTTGATTCATAAAGATTAAAGGTAGCTAAGAGCAATTCCAAAGCCTCACCGCGTGGTGTGTGTTCGAAATGCGGTGGGGAGGAATAGGGGGGGAATTCCTCATATTCCCCATGACAATCCACGTGGCATGGGTGAATATTAAAATCTCCCATAAGGATCACCTCATGCTCGTGGTCACTGTTCTCACTATAGGTAGACAGGAATTCCTCTAAGGTTACCAAATGCTCGATTGGAGTTTGACTGACAGGAGAATTATAAAAATTAACAAATAAAATGGGATGGGAATTTGATGTAGTTAGTTCAACCGCTAAACAGTTTTTGGTTTTGGACTTAATATGTCTAGGTTTTCCTTGGACATCTAATGAAATGTATATGGCCAAACCCCCCCCCCTTGCTCTTCTTGCTTTACTGGGGTCTGCGGATACGTTAAAGTAAGAAAAACCATCCAAGGCCAATCCATCTGATGTTTCCCATGTTTCTTGAAAGGCAAGAATATCATAGGATCTAATTATGTCCAGCCAGTTCTTGTCGTTAAATTTGGCTCTAAGGCCAGCAATATTCCAGCTCATGAACACCTGCAGAATGCTGAACTGAGGTGCCAGAAACAGGCTGGGGTCCATCGACATCACTATTTTGTCTTGGCAAAAGTCAATCATTTTGATCCATAAAAGATAACGGCGCATAGCGATTGAACAGTTCAAGTGGCTGTGTAGCTGGGTTAAGCAGTAATGGTTGGTGACGATGAGCTGCTACGTTGTGCCTTGTATCTTGCCCCCATCTGAAGTTAAAGTGCCAGTTGTTGTCCCATCCTGGGGCAGGGGTCCATGGGTAAGTAACGTTCTGCTGTTCCCCATAAAAGAATTTTAAAGTTAGGGGAACCACAGTACCCCTTCTTCGTTGGGGAGGGAAAATGTTCGCAAGGATATTCGGAAGAACGTCTTGATTTGCAAATCTCACTGCCACACAGTCCCCTTTAAACTTTTTCGGCCGATTACCCAGCCAGGAAACCCTGGTTGCTGACTTAATTACGCTTGCCAGATGATGCTTTCCCCCTGGTGCAAGCCGCATGTTGCTAGTTAGCCAATGTAGGGCTTTGCTGCAAAGAGAAGAGGGACTTTCCACTGTTCCCCCTTCCAGCGGGGGGACATTTGCGAGGACTAAAACCACAGGTGTGGCTTCGACTATGAATTGCAGGGGATCCATTGAATAAGCTTGTGCTTGTACTGGGGGGATATTGACCGAAGGGGTAGGGTCTGTTGGAATATTAGCTACTATAGGACCCTCATTAGTAGCAGTCAAAGTTGATAGATGTGGTGATGAGTTCTCCCCAGGCAATTGATTTCCATCTCCTTCACCCACATCACCTCCAACAACATTTCCCCCAGTATTGTTACTCAGATGTGTGACTATCGTATTTATATTTTCAACACCACCTGCAACCAAATTCTGAAGTCCACCCAGCTTCTTAACCTCTGCTTGCAGTTTATCAATTTTGGATATTAGAGGTTTGATAATAGTGTTGATTTTTATCTCGAGGAAATCTGCAATTTTTTCAAAAAAAGCCTCCTCAAAAGTGTAATTAGGTTGATCCTCAGCACTATTCGCTTGTTTAGGTTTTGGGGTAGTAGCCCTCTTCCGTCTTGTCCCTGAGCGTAACCCACCCCGCTTTGGAGGATTCGTTTAGGCCTGGCGGCACGCCCTATAGGAAACTGCTCATCCGCAGAGACATGAGGCTGATTATCTTGTTCAAATTCAGTATCAATGTCTGTGTCACCCTCAGCCTCAACATTAGGTCCCTCAGAGGCCGGGGCTACGTTATCCGATGTGCCAGGTGTTCCTTGGGAAGTAGTGTCAATGATAGTGACCACACTGTGAGCTTCTTGCAGCTGGGTGTCATCATTCAAGATAGATACAGATGTAGAAGGGGACAAACATCGTAAGTCAGGGGATTGGCTCAGCCCCAATGACTCCCTCCTTTGCATATTTATCTTCTTAACAGTCTGAACAAGGTAGTTGTCAATAGTGTTTAGCGGGACTTCATAAAGTTTTTTAGGCATATTTGGGAGTATGATCAAAATTAATCTTGTAAAAACAAACAAATAAAGTTAATAGAGTCTTGAGTAAGCAAGACTTACTTGAGGGATGAATCACAGGAGTTTTTTCATGCAGCGTTTCTGGCCCTGCCCCTGCCTCCTCCTGCCGATGAGGGCCGTAGAGGGCCCGCCCTTTGCCCGGGCTTAGCCCCGGGCGTCCCGCGACGCGGGGATTCTCCTCTCTTTATTGGGCCCGGTGGCGCTCTCTGGCGCGTCTGTCGTCACCCTGCACGCGCCGCCGCGAGGCCTGCCGGGTGTTGTAGTCCCCCGGAGCGGCGACGCGGAGTCAGATGCCTTCGTGACTCTTGGCGGTGGCGGCTGGAACGTCTGCTGCCTTCTCTGCCCGTAAGTGACTCTCGGCGGTGGCGGCGGTAATTTGCTCTCCCCTGCTCTGCCGGGATTCTCCTCTCTTTATTGGGCCCGGTGGCGCTCTCTGGCGCGTCTGTCGTCACCCTGCACGCGCCGCCGCGAGGCCTGCCGGGTGTTGTAGTCCCCCGGAGCGGCGGCGCGGAGTCAGATGCCTTTGTGACTCTTGGCGGTGGCGGCTGGAACGTCTGCTGCCTTCTCTGCCCGTAAGTGACTCTCGGCGGTGGCGGCGGTAATTTGCTCTCCCCCGCTCTGCCGGGATTCTCCTCTCTTTATTGGGCCCGGTGGCGCTCTCTGGCGCGTCTGTCGTCACCCTGCACGCGCCGCCGCGAGGCCTGCCGGGTGTTGTAGTCCCCCGGAGCGGCGGGGCGGAGTCAGATGCCTTCGTGACTTTTGGCGGTGGCGGCTGGAACGTCTGCTGCCTTCTCTGCCCGTAAATGACTCTCGGCGGTGGCGGCGGTAATTTGCTCTCCCCCGCTCTGCCGGGATTCTCCTCTCTTTATTGGACCCGGTGGCGCTCTCTGGCACGTCTGTCGTCACCCTGCACACGCCGCCGCGAGGCCTGCCGGGTGTTGTAGTCCCCCGGAGCGGCGGCGCGGAGTCAGATGCCTTCGTTACTCTTGGCGGTGGCGGCTGGAACGTCTGCTGCCTTCTCTGCCCGTAAGTGACTCTCGGCGGTGGCGGCGGTAATTTGCTCTCCAATTTTATACATGGATTTATCCTGTTATCTTGAAATTGATATAATATATATTAACTCGCCTTTTTGATTGCAATTATTAGACCATTATGCCGTAGGAATCTAAACTTGCATTTAAGCAGTTAGAATTATTGTTTTCTACATGTGTAAATCAGCCTAGATAAGACGTACATGCATTTGGAAGTCTTTTCTTTATGTTAATTAATCATGTGACCTGTTGTCCACTCAGTAGGAGGGGGGTGTGCACATTTGATTGTTAAAAAAACGTAAAAAATTACAACGGTCGCAATACTCGCTGAATGTGATCAAGGGCTCTCGAAGCCCGAAACACATCGTTGCAGGCTGCAGAAGAAACGCAAATAAAGTTTACATCTTGCCTGACTTGCTGTGGTGGTTCGAGTTCCCCTCGCCGCACGTCGGAAGTGGTGGAAATTGCTTGGTGCATATATATATATATATATATATATATATATATATATATAGCGCCAAGATGCTCCTTTCGGAGCGAATGTCTGCGCTCTATAAATACCCATAAATATAAAAAAATATCAAATATATATATATATATATTTGATATTTTTTTAAATATCAAATATATATATATATATATATTTGATATTTTTTTATATTTATGGGTATTTATAGAGCGCAGACATTCGCTCCGAAAGGAGCATCTTGGCGCTCTCTCTCTCTCTCTCTCTCTCTATATATATATATATATATATATATATATATGTATATATATATATATATGTATATATATATATATATGTATATATATATATATATATATATATATATATGCACCAAGCAATTTCCACCACTTCTGACGTGCGGCGAGGAAGGAACTCGAACCACCACAGCAAGTCAGGCAAGATGTAAACTTTATTTGTGTTTCTTCTGCAGCCTGCAACGACGCGTTTCGGGCTTCGAGAGCCCTTGATCACATTCAGCGAGTATTGCGACCGTTGTAATTTTATACGTTTTTTTAACAATCAAATGTGCACACACCCCACCTACTGAGTGGACAACAGGTCACATGATTAATTAACATAAATATATATATATATTCACTGAAAAAACCATAGGTTATAGACCATATGTAGTTAGGAATTAGCATTTACAAAACCTTATTTTACTCACACAAAACCATTGAAATTCGCATATATAGTTAGTTGCACTAACTATATATCGCGCACCCGCAATCCGCTGCTGATGTTGTCACATATTACATCATTCATGACATGGTCAATGACATCACTGATGACATCTCAAATGACATCACTGATGACATCACTGATGACATCTCAAATGGCATCACTGATGACATCACTGATGACATCTCAAATGACATCACTGATGACATCTCATTTGACATTACTGATCACATCACTGATGATATAATTGATGTGATAATAGGATGAACCTCTTCAGACTCTAACATAACCTTAGATACAATCAGTGTAAACAGGCACTCACAGACTGTCACTCATCCATGGAGTTACTCGCACACCTAGTCAGTCATGCAAAGAATCAATCACACCTCCATTTCCTCAACTATACAGTTATACACACCTTACTTATTCAAACATATACTAACACATATTTACTCTCTTATACAATCCCTGATACAAGTTCACAATGATCCATACAGCCACTCACACATTCACTGGCTCTTATGCACAGTTATTTATATATGTCAACTCTCACATGTACTGTGTTTTACATATGTACTTACTTTGACATGTAGCACTGAGATATCCATTCACTCACCAATACACTCATGCACACAGTCAACCGCCCATACAGCTGTTTCCACATGCACTTTTTAACCCATACATCTAGTGAATCAACTGCTCACACATCTATGCACAGAGTCATACACCTCCCAGCCACCCACACACACACTCAGTCTCCCATACAAATACTTGGGCAACCAATCAATAACCCATATAGTTACTCATATAGCTACTGATCAACACATGCAGCAGTTTACAGACATAATGATGCACAAATTAAGACAGTTTAGTCACTAACCCATGCACTCAATGAGACACATTTAATCACTCACTCATACAGTCAGTCATGCACCTACTAAATCCTTCATCCAGACACTTATACATCCACTCATTCTTCAATATGTAAGACATATTTTAACTTTACAGAAACATACAGTCACTGGATGTTGTCATCAGTGATGTCATCAGTGATGTCATTTGAGATGTCATCAGTGATGTCATCAGTGATGTCATTTGAGATGTCATCAGTGATGTCATCAGTGATTTCACTGACCATGTCATGAATGATGTAATATGTGACATCATCAGCAGTGGATTGCGGGTGCGCGATATATAGTTAGTGCAACTAACTATATATGCGAATTTCAATGGTTTTGTGTGAGTAAAATAAGGTTTTGTAAATGCTAATTCCTAACTATATATGGTCTATAACCTATGGTTTTTTCAGTGAATTTTCAAGGTTTTGTAAATGCTAATTCCTAACTATATATGGTCTATAACCTATGGTTTTTCAGTGAATATATATATATATATATATATATATATATATATATATATATATATATATATATATAATTTCTATGGCAAAATGAAACCCCTCATTTTGTTCCTTTTCAAATTAAATGTATTAAGTGTTACCACTTTATTCCAATCAAGATGACTTCAGGTGTGCCATACTTTTGTCATAAGTAAGACTGTTAGCGTTCTAGTTGTTCTTTAGAACACTCTGGGACATTCTGTCATTGGGCTATAGTTGGGCTACATCTGGCTGATATTTGGGATACATTTGTTTTTTTTTGTCTCTGGTGGCCATCTTTGGGCTACATTGGGCTACATTTGGCTACATTTGGGCTCTAACATATATGTAGCCCAATATACATTTTTCAAAGTTAATTTTTGGAAAAACCACTGGAGCATATATCTTGAGACACAGCAAAGGCACATCGGGGTACCAGTCCCTACAATTTTGCCAAGTTTGGTGGAAATCCATTCAGCCGTTCGGGCTAAAAGTGAGTCCAACCGCCCTATGGAAAACTCAATGTTAAAAACACGTTTTGGGACCCCCCTTTTTTCTCGGCCCCCGCTTGACGAAACCCCCCCAAACATTCAGGGGACGCTCGGAAACAAAATGTGCCATTTTCCTGAAAATTTCAGCCAATTCCGTCCTTCAACGCCAAAGTTATTCAACATAGAATTTTCAGAAATCCCTATTAAAAAAAATTCTAACTATATATACCTACTGGCGACCAAACATCCATCCGACTCCGGAGAGTAAATGGCACGTACTCATGATCGGTAGGAATAGGGCAAATTTATTGGTTCAGGTCTCCCACGACCCCACAAAGATAGAGAGACGCGTTTCGCCTGCGCAGCAGGCTTTGTCAATCCCATTTGGCGCCTAAATTTTAAAAGTATATATAGCCCTCCCCTCTAATGCAGGCACTGCAGGCACTGATAAACATGAAAAACAGACTACATAGGTAAATTCCTGTTTGGAAAAACATACATATCATGTTAGATAGGTAAAGTGCATAATGCAAGTTAATAAAAACAAAAGCCGCATAATGCAAAGCCATCCTATTATGTGAATTATGTCCTATCATATACATTATGTCAGTGCATTATCAGACTGGGAGAGTGGCATATAAAAAATAACATTCCTAAACGAGTTAGTAATTAATACAAATACGGCACCAAGGCTCTCAAAATATGCAGCCCATCCAATATATCTATAAAATTAAAGCAACTTTAAAAGACGTGCTCGTTATTGCTGTCATGAAGGTCGGAAACACACATCTAGTCACTGATTAGAAGGAACACATTTCCCTACATAACAGAAGCGGCGAATATGGCAGAAAACTGATGTCATTGCTGTTAACATGAATCATCTGAAACACATTTGGGAGATAACGGTTTTGTAATGAGTCCATGGGGCTCGAACTGCACCAACTGAGTGCACTTGCGACCTGAATGTCTGCCTCGGGGCAGTCTCTACTGGCTAGTAGAACTACAAGGTCCAGAATCCCCAAGAACGGAACTGTCAATCAAAATCCGTGCAAGAGTTCTTACATCAATTTACAAAGTGAATAGAATCCGGATCACTGCTCAAACCCTAAAAAAATATTCCTTTTCAGGGCTGCCACCATAATGTTCAAAAGTAATGTGAAAAAACGTTTTCCGAACCTCCTGTGCAAGAAACACGCTGCTGTGTTGAAGTCAAGGGCGCACATGAGGGGTCGGAGAGAACCGATAAGAATAAACCTCAATATGCCACACCAACCTCACCGCTTAGCAGTGAGCATCCACGGTGCCCAGTCACCAGAGTGCCACGGTATCCTGGTTAAGGGCTTTCTTGACGCAGAACACAGAAAGGCGAGCTGGCAGTTAGAAAACCGCCCCGCTTCGCCCTCTGAACATCCACGCCAGTCATCCTGAATCCACTTCCCGGTGCAATCCCTTGGGGGCTCTGCTACATTAGCACTACCATGCGGATCCAACAAAGGTTGCGGTCTAGAGCAGAGCCACAAATCGACTGGTGGTATGCAAGCAACGCAAACCGCCGGCACTGCAATTTGATCCCAAACATCCATCCAACTCCGAAGAGTAAATGGCAGGTACTCATGATCGGTAGGAATAGGGCAAATTTATTGGTTCAGGTCTCCCACGACCCCACAAAGATAGAGAGACGCGTTTCGCCTGCGCAGCAGGCTTTGTCAATCCCATTTGGCGCCTAAATTTTAAAAGTATATATAGCCCTTCCCTCTAATGCAGGCACTGCAGGTACTGATAAACATGAAAAACAGACCACATCGGTACCTCTTCAATCCAGAGGTCCCCTAGGGGCCAACTAGTCCAACAGGTACCTCCAGTAAGCGCCACGGAGCTGCGTTGTAGAGTGTTGTAAAAAGGGGGCGTGCCCTCTGAACACCTCTCTGCAACGCAGCTCCCTGGCGCATACTGGAGGTACCTGGTGGGACCTCAGGATTGAAGAGGAATTAATTCCCCAACCTAAAACGCACCACAGGGCGTATTTGCACACATGTCACCTCAGGCCCCAGCCCCTTCCTTCACTATTGAGCACAATATTCCTCTAAAATCAGCGGAACTACGAATTCCGATTTACTCACCTGTTATCACAAGAGACCTCAGTGCTGCATCTTTGAGCCCACTACTGATCCTGAAAAGTAATTCTAATCGTAGTTACAGTAACTTGAATTTCCTTCCGTAGGCTAATATTGACTGGTTTCACTTGGAAATTTTTCTAAGTGTGGAGTTTTGGAACTTTAAAAAATTCCTTTAAAATCAGCCGAACTACGAATTCCGATTTACTCACCTGTTATCAGGAGAGACCTCGGTGCTGCATATTTCAGCCCACTACTGATCCTGAAATGTAAATCTAACCATACTTACAGTAACTTGAATTTCCTTCCATAGGCTAACATTGACTGGTTTCATTTGGAAATTCTTCTAAGTGTGGAGTCTGGAACTTAAAAAAATTCCTTTAAAATCAGCCGAACTACGAATTCCAATTTACTAACCTGTTATCAGGAGAGACCTCAGTGCTGCATCTTTCAGCTCAGTTCTATTCCTGAAAAGTAAATTTAACTGTACTTACCAGTAACTTGAATTTTCTTCCATAGGATATCATTGCCTGCTATATAAAATATTTATAAATTGAAAAAATATTAAATAAAAAAATATATATTACAATTTCAATATTTAAAAAAATAATTCAATGTATATTACAAATATATAATGTAATTTAAAAAATAAAATATCTAAAAATAAATACTTTAAAACAATGTAGTATAAAAAATATAACAATTAATACATTTAAAAGTTATCATTTACAAAACCTTTGAAATTCACTGAAAGAACCATAGGTTTCAGCCACGTTATAGTTAGGAATTAGCATTTTAAAAACCTTTGAAATTCACTGAAAAAACCATAGGTTTCAGGCACGTTATAGTTAGGAATTAGCATTTAAAAAACCTTAGAATTTCACTGAAAAAAACATAGGTTTCTCACATGTTATTTCCCCGTTATAGTTAGTTCAGCTAACTATAACTTGCGCGCCCCCAATGCACTGCTGATGACGTCACATATTACATCACTCATGACAAGGTCAGTGACATCACTGATGACATCTCAAATGACATCACTGATGACATCATCCAGTGAATGTGTGTCTTTCTGAAAAATAAATATTTTTTATATATGAATTTCTAAAGGTTGATGGAAGAATAAATGGGTAAATAAGTTTCTAAATTGATGGTTTTATTTTTAAAAATGATTGCATAACTGACTTATTAAGTGTATCTTAGTGAATACATGTATTAGCGAGTAATGTTTAAATATGTAAATATCTGTAGCAGTGTCTCACTCTGTCTATCATTTAAAACCCATGCCAAAAAGACTGCTGGCGTGTGCTTTGGCCTGCTCCGTTCAGCCCAGAAGATTCTGCCCTTGCTCCCAGTGGCCACTCGAAGGCTTCTCATCCAGGGACTTATCATCTCGCGGCTGGATTTCAACAATGCGCTATTCCTGGGCGCACCCGAATCGACCCTGAACAGACTGCAGCAAGTGCAGAACGCGGCTGCCAGGCTTTTGACGGGTCTCCCTAGGCGGCAATCTGCCCGCCCGGCGTTGAGGGCACTGCACTGGCTCCCTGTGAGGGACCGGGTGAAATTCAAGTCACTCTGCATCGCCCACAAAGTCCTGCACGGGGTGGGTCCACCTATTCTTGAGGAGATGGTCCAGCCCTATAAGGCCTCTCGTTCCCTCCGCTCTGACCACCAACATCTCCTTCAGGTTGGCAGGGTGAAAAAGGCAAGAACTGGTGGCAGAAGGTTTTCAATAAATGTGGCCTCCTTGTGGAACTCACTGCCCCTACAACTGCGCTCCGAAGCCAGTCTCTTCAGGTTTCGTAAACTTTTAAAAACTTTTTTGTTCTCTGTTTAATCCTTGCATTCTTGTAGCAGTGTTATGTTCTGATAAGCGCGGGGATGCCTATTGGTAACCAGGCGCTATACAAAACTCAGAATAATAATAATATAAGTGGCTGCATGGGTTGGTGAGTAGCTACATAAGTGTCTATATGGGTTATTAGTTGTTTTTTTTAGTATCAGTATGAGTGTCTGTATGGTTCGGTGGGAGATATTACTTAGCGTATAGATGCATGAATGAGTGACTTACTGTTTGTATGTGTTTTGAAGACAGCATGTGTGCAAGACTGTATGGGTGGATGAGTGAATCACACAGTGAATGAAAATTGTTACGGCGGGCATCTTACAATAGGCAAATGAACATAAAAATAAATGGTTGCAATGCATGTTCCATAATAAACAATACTATTTTCATATGAAACCAATTTGCATCTGTTTGTCATACACCATGGGCTGAGTGTTACAAATATCGTATTTTTACTCCATTTTTGCCCTAATTGCAGATAATAGTCATATGCCTCTGTCACAATAGAATATTAGTTGCAAGAGCCTTTTCCTGTAATATATAATTGTAATTCATACATTTTCTCTGCAATTTCTTAACTCTGTGTCACATGATCAAAGTAAAATGTAACATCACTCTGGATTGGTATGGCCGCAACTGAAATATTCAACTTCGTATTTCATTGGCTTTACATCCCGTTATTCAGTTGCTTGGTTACTGGGCATAATATCAATATTCAAAGTCACATATCCATGCCAAACTTAAACGAGATAAATCCCGTATCCAGATAGAAAACAATTGTCCAAGTTGGCATATACATTTTTATCAGAGAAAATGCCAAACAGGATTTAAAGGAGATTTCTTATAGTATAACCAAAAGAAACCAAGCAACTGAATCATACTGATCATACTGATACCGGCGAGGATTGTGAGCATTGCGGCTGGAGGAGTGTCTGGACTGTCTGCTTGAGAAGAAGCCAGTGAGTATGCTCTGACGGGTGGTGAGATACTCCTGGCTCCAGATCGTGGAGTGGTACAGTGGCACACCGGTCAACTGCTCAAACGCATGAACCCAGGGGCCTAGGGAGCGCGGACTAGCTAATACACAATTATAAGCCAGAGAACGTGCGCAGAGCTTCAGCAGCAAAAGAATACACAATTGAATACAATGGCAAGTGGTTTAGAAGCTCATCGGAAACAGACAGCAGACAAATTATTTTTTGCCAACACAGAATTGAGCCCTGACGAAACACAACCCACATCCAATATTGGGTCTGAAATTAACCTACAAGCCCAGTTAAACATTTTGGAAAGATTGTACAGAAGGGAGTTGTCGAAGTGGTGGGAAGCCGAATCTCTACAACGTTATATAGACGTAAAACGTGTCCCCAGAAGTCTCCGCATTTTTACCATACCAACTTATGAAGACCCGAACACTGATATGTTAGAGGAATGGTCAGACAATTCTGCTGCGTGCTCAATAATCATGATGCAGATTATTGTGAAATATGCACTTAAATTACTACAAGAAATTGAAAAACTTATATCGGAAATTGGTCAACTAATGTCAGAGGAGGCTCTGGAAGAACACCTGAAAAAATTGTTGATTAAAATGGACAAATTAGAAGAAGAAATAACAGCCAAGAAACAAAGAAAGTTCCTGAGGGACTATAAAGACTAACAATCGGGACGCACTCTCACATTCCAAAAGAAGTATGATCATCTTTTTGATAAGAAAACAGGGGCTGTTGTTACGACTTCGAAGGCAGGAGGAGCCATGAGAGAGATTATTGAGAGTGACGCATCGGATGGGAATTTGTCGGACACCTCGACCACTGGCTTGAACCAAGAGATAATAAATGATCCCAAAAAGAAACCAAATTTTTTATTACAATTTCAGATGATCGCCAAAACAGGACAGAAATGCAGCAGGAGGGGGTCTCCCAAAGGGGACGTGGTCGAGGAATCAGAGGAGGAATAGGCGCAACCAACAGTCCAAAAAGAGGAGGAACAAGCGCCGCCAAAAATCCAGTGGGAATGGAGACAAGGAGCAAAAAACAGTAACAAACATGACAGTAGTCAACTTATCTAAGAGGACTCTTTCAATTGATGAAATGGTGACCCTAGCTCTTATCCTCTCTTCTGCCCTTCCTCAAATATGAATTTTGCACAGACAAGAATCGACCTGTTCTTATTCTTTAGGAAGTTGGAATTGAAGAAGTGGTTCTGTATGAAACCAAAAGAAACTGGAACTGTGAGTAACAGATTGACTCAAAGTAACCTTGATATGTGTGATGTAGAATTGTTACATGCATTGGATAAATGGACACAGGATATGGGCTCTACACCGGACTAGGGGGCTTGGGGAGGGGAGTTGGGGGAGAATCCTGGCTCCAGTTTTAAGCCTAAATCTGTATTTCGGCCTAATATACAGTGCGAAGCAATTGAAGTATTTGAAAAGGGAGTGTTGCATGATTTGACTAAGATTTGTTACAAAAAAACATTGGGCAGTATGAAGAATCTCACTAGCAATCAAATCATAGCGATAGATAATTTGAGATCGGATCATGGGATTGTCATTCGACAATCTGACAAAGGAGGTAATGTCGGAGTATTGGATAAAGAGAATTATCTCCAAGAAGGGTTAAGGCAACTTAATGACAGAACCTGTTACTGTAAAACCAATCATGATGAGATATTGAAATCGAACACTGTTTTTAGAGTCAAATTGAGAGAATGGAGAGAGAGGGGATTACTGGAATGGGAGGAGTACCATTATCTATATTGTGCTCATCCCAGAATTCCCATTTTATATCTACTTCCCCAATTGCACAAAGATCGAAACAATTCCCCTGGACGTCCGATAGTGTCCTCTATAGGATCACTATTGGAGTATACATCAAAGTATATTGACCACTATTTGAGATCCTATGTGGTAGCCCTGCCTTCTTACATAAGAGATACCACTCATTTTCTCACAGTAATCAATGGGGTACACTGGGAAAACCATTATACTCTGGTGACCCTAGATGTGAGTAGCTTATATACGAGCATCCAACACAAACAGGGTCTAGATGCTGTTCAACATTTTTTGAAAACCTGTTCTGTTTCCTTTTTCCATCACTCGCAGATGATCATATCCATGATCGAATGCTGCTTGGAAAACAATTTTTTTATTTTTGACGACATCGTGTACCAGCAGTCACAGGGCACAGCCATGGGAACCTGCTTCGCTCCCAGCTACGCAAATTTATTCATGGGCTGGTGGGAGGAGCAGGTTGTCATGGAAATGGCTGAATTTAACAACGTGGCCTCGTGGCTGTGGTACATTGATGATATTTTTTCATTTGGTGTGGCGATACAATATCAGCAAAAGCATTCATTGACAAATTAAACCAGAATACACTGAATTTACATTTCACCGAACACATCAGTAGGGAAGTGATGGAATTTTTGGATGTTTTGTTGGAAGTTGACAACAACCAACTGACTACCAAATTGTTCCGTAAAAGCACAGCTGGTAATAGCATCCTAAGTGCCACCAGTTTCCATCCCCGTAACCTGGTATACAGTATTCCATATGGTGAACTTCTATGCGCCAAGAGAAACTGTAGCACCAAGGAAGCCTATAAAAAAGAGGAGGTAACAATGCATCAGAGATTTCTGAACAGGGGCTACAGCAAGCGAGTGATTGAAACAGCTGTGGTGAGAGTTGAGTCAAAAACATAAGAAAAACTATTACATCCTAGAAAGGTAACGGACGAGTCAGAGAGCATCAGATTCATTACCACTTTTTCCGGACAGTCTCATGAGATACGTAGAATATTTAAAAAACATTGGCATGTCCTTATGACTGATGATCATCTAAAGGGTTACCTTAACGATAACCCTCAGATCACTTTTAGGAAAGGACGATCATTGAGAGATGAACTGAGCCACAACTATGTAACCACAGAAGAAGGGAGTTATAACAACAGTACACCTGGGTTCAGATGTTGTCTCAATTGCAAGGCGTGTAAGAACAGTAAAGATTGCAAAAAATTGAAAGTACCCAAATCATCGAGAGAGTTTACCATCAGAAAAAAACTGACATGCAATACACCTTACAGTGTATATGTTCTAATCTGTCCGTGCAATAAGTGGTATGTTGGAAGTACGAAGCATGAGGCGAAGAAACACGTGTTGGAACATCTGCACGCAATTTGTAAACACAATAAACAGTATCCAATAGCACGACATTGCCATAAGAAACACATACAAGATGATACTTTGATCCAAATGGTTGTAATTGACTGTGTGTGGATTTAGGTGTCAGAGGTGGTAATCGGGAATTATCTCTAGGGAAACTTGAATCCCGATACATTATAGATCTGAATTGTTTAGTAACCGATGGGTTGAACATGAGTGAAGAATTGGCAATTCATTTACATGAGTAATTGTAAAAAGATAAAAGTTATTGATATTAGTGTCTGCAATCTGTTAGATTTTAAATATGATTTTATTGTCATTATTTTTTAGATGGCACTTCTTCTGGTTTCTTCTGATGGACTCTAACTGAAATAGATGTTGCTGAGGGTCATGGAAATGGTACGGAGTTTCTTAAAATATGCCCACTTGGGCAAGGACTTTTGGTTATACTATAAGAAATCTCCTTTAAATCCTGTTTGGCATTTTCTCTGAACAAATTTATATGCCCACTTGGACATTTGTTTATATATATATATATATATATATATATATATATATATATTCACAGAAAAAACCATAGGTTATAGACCATATATAGTTAGGAATTTGCATTTACAAAACCTTGAAAATTCACTGAAAAAACCATAGGTTATAGACCATATATAGTTAGGGATTAGCATTTAAAAAACCTTATTTTATTTGCACAAAACCATTGAAATTCCATATATAGTTAGTTGCACTAACTATATATCGCGGACCCGCAATCCACTGCTAATGATGTCACATATTACATCATTCATGACATGGTCAGTGACATCACTGATGACATCACTGATGACATCTCAAATGACATCACTGATGACATCACTGATGACAACACCCAGTGACTGTATGTTTCTGTAAAGTTAAAATATGTCTTACATATTGAAGAATGAGTGGATGTATAAGTGTCTGGGTGAAGGATTTAGTAGGTGCATGACTGACTGTATGAGAGAATGATTAAATGTGTCTCACTGAGTGCATGGGTTAGTGATTAAAGTGTCTTAATTTGGCAATCATTATTTATGTTCTTCTGTAAACTGCTGCATGTTTAAATCAGTAGCTATATCAGTAACTATATGGGTTATTGAATGGTTGCCCAAGTATTTGTATGGGAGACTGAGTATGTGTGTGGGTGGCTGGGAGGTGTATAACTCTGTGCATAGATGTGTGAGCAGTTGATTCCCTAGGTGTATGGCTTCAAAAGTGCATGTAGAAACAGCTGTATGGACAGTTGACTGTGTGCATGAGTATATTGGTGAGTGAATGGATATCTCAGTTCTACATGTCAAAGTAAGTACATATGTAAAACACACTCCATGTGAGAGTTGACATATATAAATAACTGAACATAAGAGCCAGTGAATGTGAGAGTGGCTGTATGAATCATTGTGAACTTGTATCAAGGATTGTATAAGAGAGTAAATATGTGTTAGTATATGTTTGAATAAGTAAGGTGTGTATAACTGTATAGTTGAGGAAATGGAGGTGTGATTGATGCTTTGCATGACTGACTAGGTGTGTGAGTAACTCCATGGATGTGTGACAGTCTGTGAGTGCCTGTTTACACTGAGTGTATCTAAGGTTATATTAGAGTCTGAAGATGTATTATCACATAAATGATATCATCAGTGATGTAATCAGTAATGTCAAATGAGATGTCAGTGATGTCATCAGTGATGTCATTTGAGATGTCATCAGTGATGTCATCAGTGATGTCATTTGAGATGTCATCAGTGATGTCATCAGTGATGTCACTGACCATGTCATGAATGATGTAATATGTGACATCATTAGCAGTGGATTGCGGGTCCGCGATATATAGTTAGTGCAACTAACTATATATGGAATTTCAATGGTTTTGTGCAAATAAAATAAGGTTTTTTAAATGCTAATCCCTAACTATATATGGTCTATAACCTATGGTTTTTTCAGTGAATTTTCAAGGTTTTGTAAATGCAAATTCCTAACTATATATGGTCTATAACCTATGGTTTTTTCTGTGAATTTCATTGGTTTTTTAAAAGCTAATATCTATAGCTGTAAAATATATTCTTTATTAAGTGACGTATCACGTAGCCCGTGAGACGCCTCATGATGCATCGCATAACCGTGACGTATCGTCTCTGCAGCGCAAACCAAACCCAAAACGTAAGCGCGCCAAAACACGCTTAAAGATATATATATTTTTTTAACCTTAATTAGACAAAATCCACACGTGCACATATCACAAACGTTCAAAAAACACAATATGTCGGACTCCTGTTACGCTGCCGGTTAGCTGCCCGGTTAACGTACCAGGAAGCACCTTTACCGCGAAAAATCGCATTTTTTTTTTCACCCCCCAGGGAACTTTAATAGCCCCCTCATCAATCCTAGGGGTTCAGGAGGGGTCTGCCTTACCCCTTTCATTCATTTACACCTTTTTTTTTTCCACCTCTTGTCTCTCGATCCCACAGAGAGACAAGATGGCGGCCGCTCCAGACTGTTTACAATGATAACAGCCAATCAGCTTCTCCTCAGACTCCCGTTACACTGCCGGTTAGCTGCCCGGTTCGCGTACCAAGACGCGTCTCTACGGCGAAAAAATCGGAAATTTTTTTTTTGGGCCCAGCGTGGCTCTATAATATCCCCTCATCAATCCTAGGGGGTCAGAAGGGGTCTACCTTGCCCCTTTCCTTCATTTCCCCCTTTGTTTTGGCCTCCTCTTGTCTCTCGATCCTACCGAGAGACAAGATGGCGGCCGCTCCGAACTGTTTACAATGTTGACAGCCAATCAGCTACTCGTCAGACTCCCGTTACACTGCCGGTTAGCTTCCCGGTTAGCTGCCCGGTTCGCGTACCAAGACGCGTCTCTACGGCGAAAAAAATGGATTTTTTTTTTTTTTTTTTTCGGGCCCAGCGTGGCTCTATAATATCCCCTCATCAATCCTAGGGGGTCAGAAGGGGTCTGCCTTGCCCCCTTTCCTTCATTTCCTCCTTTGTTTTGGCCTCCTCTTGTCTCTCGATCCTACCGAGAGACAAGATGGCGGCCGCACCGGACTGTTTAGAATGTTGACAGACACCGGAGAGCCAATCAGCTTCGCTTCGCAAAGTTCCGATAAGCGAAAAGTACGCGAACCGGATCGCTGCCCGGAGCGCTGTTACAGATATATATCTTGATTTAAACGTTAATTTCTCAAAATCAACTGAAGCACATATATTGAGACCTAGCAAAGGCACATCGGGCTATCAGTCCCTACAATTTTGCCAAGTTTCGTGCAAATCCATTCAGCCGTTCGAGCTAAAAGTGAGTCCAACCGCCCTATGGAAAACTCAATGTTAAAAACGCGTTTTGGGACCCCCCTTTTTTCTCAGCCCCCCCTTGACGAAACCCCCCCAAATTTCCAGGAGCTGCTCAGAAACAAAATGTGCCATTTTCCTGAAAATTTCAGCCGATTCCGTCCACAAACGCCAAAGTTATTAGACATAGAATTTTCAGAAATCCCATAGGGAAAAAATCCTAACTATATATACCTACTGGCGACCGCCAGTAGGTAATATATATATATATATATATATATATATATAAATATATATATATATATATATATATATATATATATATATATATATATATATAAACAAATGTCCAAGTGGGCATATATATATATATATATATATATATATATATATATATATATATATATATATATATATATACACATGTACGGTTTGCTAAGCCATGAGGAAGACCCACCGCAAGTCGGGCCCTTTCCAGCCTCTTGCCTGAAGCGGAAATATGGGGAGGGAGGTTCAAGTTGCCGTTCAGGGCGGGAGCTTGATTAAGTGCAACGGACTTCTGCAAAGCAGGGCAGCCACGGCCCTTCGACTGAGCATCGTCTCACTGGAGTTTTATTTTTGCATTATTGAAAGTGTGGAAGGCGCACTCACTGGGAAACACATGATCAAAGTAAAATGTAACATCACTCTGGATTGGTATGGCCGCAACTGAAATATTCAACTTCGTATTTCATTGGCTTTACATCCCGTTATTCAGTTGCTTGGTTACTGGGCATAATATCAATATTCAAAGTCACATATCCATGCCAAACTTAAACGAGATAAATCCCGTATCCAGATAGAAAACAAATGTCCAAGTTGGCATATAAATTTGTTCAGAGAAAATGCCAAACAGGATTTAAAGGAGATTTCTTATAGTATAACCAAAAGAAACCAAGCAACTGAATCATACTGATCATACTGATACCGGCGAGGATTGTGAGCGTTGCGGCTGGAGGAGTGTCTGGACTGTCTGCTTGAGAAGAAGCCAGTGAGTATGCTCTGACGGGTGGTGAGATACTCCTGGCTCCGGATCGTGGAGTGGTACAGTGGCACACCGGTCAACTGCTCAAACGCATGAACCCAGGGGCCTAGGGAGCGTGGACTAGCTAATACACAATTATAAGCCAGAGAACGTGTGCAGAGCTTCAGCAGCAAAAGAATACACAATTGAATACAATGGCAAGTGGTTTAGAAGCTCGTCGGAAACAGACCGCAGACAAATTATTTTTTGCCAACACAGAATTGAGCCCTGACGAAACACAACCCACATCCAATATTGGGTCTGAAATTAACCTACAAGCCCAGTTAAACATTTTGGAAAGATTGTACAGAAGGGAGTTGTCGAAGTGGTGGGAAGCCGAATCTCTACAATGTTATATAGACGTAAAACGTGTCCCCAGAAGTCTCCGCATTTTTACCATACCAACTTATGAAGACCCGAGCACTGATATGTTAGAGGAATGGTCAGACAATTCTGCTGCGTGCTCAATAATCATGATGCAGATTATTGTGAAATATGCACTTAAATTACTACAGGAAATTGAAAAACTTACATCGGAAATTGGTCAACTAATGTCAGAGGAGGCTCTGGAAGAACACCTGAAAGAATTGTTGATTAAAATGGACAAATTATATGAAGAAATAACAGCCAAGAAACGAAGAAAGTTCCTGAGGGACTATAAAGACTAACAATCGGGACGCACTCTCACATTCCAAAAGAAGTATGATCATCTTTTTGATAAGAAAACAGGGGCTGTTGTTACGACTTCGAAGGCAGGAGGAGCCATGAGATAGATTATTGAGAGTGACGCATCGGATGGGAATTTGTCAGACACCTCGACCACTGGCTTGAACCAAGAGATAATAAATGATCCCAAAAAGAAACCAAATTTTTTATTACAATTTC
Source organism: Lissotriton vulgaris (assembly GCF_964263255.1). Classification (NCBI taxonomy): domain Eukaryota; kingdom Metazoa; phylum Chordata; class Amphibia; order Caudata; family Salamandridae; genus Lissotriton; species Lissotriton vulgaris. The sequence continues at coordinate 1,969,268,672 of NC_141693.1, forward strand.
AGATGATGGCCAAATCAGGACAGAAATGCAGCAGGAGGGGGTCTCCCAAAGGGGACGTGGTCGAGGAATCAGAGGAGGAATAGGCGCACCAACAGTCCAAAAAGAGGAGGAACAAGCGTCGCCAAAAATCCAGTGGGAATGGAGACAAGGAGCAAAAAACAGTAACAAACATGAAAGTAGTCAACTTATCTAAGAGGACTCTTTCAATTGATGAAATGGTGACCCTAGCTCTTATCCTCTCTTCTACCCTTCCTCAAATATGAATTTTGCACAGACAAGAATCGACCTGTTCTTATTCTTTAGGAAGTTGAAATTGAAGAAGTGGTTCTGTATGAAACCAAAAGAAACTGGAACTGTGAGTAACAGATTGACTCAAAGTAACCTTGATATGTGTGATGTAGAATTGTTACATGCATTGGATAAATGGACACAGGATATGGGCTCTACACCGGACTAGGGGGCTTGGGGAAGGGAGTTGGGGGAGAATCCTGGCTCCAGTATTAAGCCTAAATCTATATTTCTGCCTAATATACAGTGCGAAGCAATTGAAGTATTTGAAAAGGGAGTGTTGCATGATTTGACTAAAATTTGTTACAAAAAAACATTGGGCAGCATGAAGAATCTCACTAGCAATCAAATCATAGCGATAGATAATTTGAGATCGGATCATGGGATTGTCATTCGACAATCCAACAAAGGAGGTAATGTCGGAGTATTGGATAAAGAGAATTATCTCCAAGAAGGGTTAAGACAACTTAATGACAGAACCTGTTACTGTAAAACCAATCATGATGAGATATTGAAATCGAACACTGTTTTTAGAGTCAAATTGAGAGAATGCAGAGAGAGGGGATTACTGGAATGGGAGGAGTACCATTATCTATATTGTGCTCATCCCAGAATTCCCATTTTATATCTACTTCCCCAATTGCACAAAGATCGAAACAATCCCCCTGGACGTCCGATAGTGTCCTCTATAGGATCACTATTGGAGTATACATCAAAGTATATTGACCACTATTTGAGATCCTATGTGGTAGCCCTGCCTTCTTACATAAGAGATACCACTCATTTTCTCACAGTAATCAATGGGGTACACTGGGAAAACCATTATACACTGGTGACCCTAGATGTGAGTAGCTTATATACGAGCATCCAACACAAACAGGGTCTAGATGCTGTTCAACATTTTTTGAAAACCTGTTCTGTTTCCTTTTTCCATCACTCGCAGATGATCATATCCATGATCGAATGCTGCTTGGAAAACAATTTTTTTATTTTTGACGACATCGTGTACCGGCAGTCACAGGGCACAGCCATGGGAACCTGCTTTGCCCCCAGCTACGCAAATTTATTCATGGGCTGGTGGGAGGAGCAGGTTGTCATGGAAATGGCTGAATTTAACAACGTGGCCTCGTGGCTGCGGTACATTGATGATATTTTTTCATTTGGTGTGGCGATACAATATCAGCAAAAGCATTCATTGACAAATTAAACCAGAATACACTGAATTTACATTTCACCGAACACATCAGTAGGGAAGTGATGGAATTTTTGGATGTTTTGTTGGAAGTTGACAACAACCAACTGACTACCAAATTGTTCCGTAAAAGCACAGCTGGTAATAGCATCCTAAGTACCACCAGTTGCCATCCCCGTAACCTGGTATACAGTATTCCATATGGTGAACTTCTATGCGCCAAGAGAAACTGTAGCTTCAAGGAAGCCTATAAAAAAGAGGAGGTAACAATGCGTCAGAGATTTCTGAACAGGGGCTACAGCAACAAGTGATTGAAACAGCTGTGGTGAGAGTTGAGTCAAAAACAAGAGAAAAACTATTACATCCTAGAAAGGTAACGGACGAGTCAGAGAGCATCAGATTCATTACCACTTTTTCCGGACAGTCTCATGAGATACGTAGAATATTTAAAAAACATTGGCATGTCCTTATGACTGATGATCATCTAAAGGGTTACCTTAACGATAACCCTCAGATCACTTTTAGGAAAGGACGATCATTGAGAGATGAACTGAGCCACAACTATGTAACCACAGAAGAAGGGAGTTATAACAACAGTACACCTGGGTTCAGATGTTGTCTCAATTGCAAGGCGTGTAAGAACAGTAAAGATTGCAAAAAATTGAAAGTACCCAAATCATTGAGAGAGTTTACCATCAGAAAAAAACTGACATGCAATACACCTTACAGTGTATGTATTCTAATCTGTTCGTGCAATAAGTGGTATGTTGGAAGTACGAAGCATGAGGCGAAGAAACGCGTGTTGGAACATCTGCGCGCAATTTGTAAACACAATAAACAGTATCCAATAGCACGACATTGCCATGAGAAACACATACAAGATGATACTTTGATCCAAATGGTTGTAATTGACTGTGTGTTGATTTAGGTGTCAGAGGTGGTAATCGGGAATTATCTCTAAGGAAACTTGAATCCCCATACATTATAGATCTGAATTGTTTAGTAACCGATGGGTTGAACATGAGTGAAGAATTGGCAATTCATTTACATGAGTAATTGTAAAAAGATAAAAGTTATTGATAATAGTGTCTGCAATCTGTTAGATTTTAAAAATGATTTTATTGTCATTATTTTTTGGATGGCACTTCTTCTGGTTTCTTCTGACGGACTCTAACTAATGAAATAGATGTTGCTGAGGGTCATGGAAATGGTACGGAGGGGCGTGGCTTGGGCGCCGATGGCCATGGTCGCCTGAGAGCTCGGCTCCGGGACTGAGCCCGGATTTATCCTGTAAATCGGAGGCTGCGGGGCACCCCAGACCCCGCATTCTGCTGAGCGGACCGGCGAAGACCTGCCGGTGCCCTTGGTGGGGCTCGGACGAGGGTTGCTCCGGAGTGCAACCGAAGTTTGCGGAGTCGCGGAGTGCGACCCAACATGGCGCCCGGATTTCTTTGTCCCCCTGGTCGGACCCACTGACTTGGAGGAGCGTCGCGAGCAGCGACTTGCGCCCGACTTTGCCATCCCCGGCTGCTCTGTACACTGGCTGTCTATTGGATCGGATTTCTCACAACGAGTTTGCACTCGGTTGGGTGGCCGGGCGGATGCCCACGTTATAGGGGACCCCGGGGGCGGACGCCCTGCGATCCAGGCGGTGGCCCGTCTCGCGACTCCGCACCTAGCTACGTCTTCCCGGCCAGCCCACTTCCATGGGAGGCGCGACACCTTGGCGCTACACATCGTCCGGTGGAGTTGGAGACCCTCACCCGGGATCTCTAGCGGGTGAGCGGGCCTGCCCGACACGACGACGGTTGTCCCCGCCCCCTCATCGGTGCCCTCGGACGCCGTGGCGGTGGCGTGAGCCGAAGCGGAGAAGTCTCCACAGGCCCTGGAGACGGTGGTCTCCCATACTCGACCTGAGGACCAGTAGCCGGGAGGGTCGTGGTCGACGTCTGCACCCGGAGACGCCTACTCCGGGACCTTCACGGAGTGCCCCCGGCGACATGGGGAAACCTAGAGGAGCCAAGGGGCCTACCCCGACCGCCTCGGACTCGGAAGCCCAGGACAAAGAAGAGCTTGGGGACCCAAAGAGTTCTGATGGCGCGTCGATGCAACGGCAGTTCGACCGCGTCCTAGAGGCGATAACGACCACGAGATCGGCCCTCCAACAGGACATTGCCCAGGTGGCGACGAGCCTAGGCCTCCTCAGAGCGGACCATGGTAAACTTTCGGACCGGGTCAAAGAAGTGGAGAGCTCGGTGAAAACCTTGGAGCCGGCGCAGCGAACCTTGGCTGCGACGATGAAGGATGCCCTGTCCCGAATTGTGACCCTGGAGCAGAGGGCGGAGGATGCGGAAGGCCGCAACAGGCGGAACAACATTCGTGTAGTGGGCCTCCCGGAAAAAATCGAAGATGGCGACATGGTGACATACTTGGAGACCTGGCTCCGTGACACGGTGGCCCCGGAGGGGCTATCCTCCTTCTACACTCTGGAACGTGCCCACAGAGTCCCGGCGCGGCCACCGCAACAGGGACGCACCCCGAGGCCGGTGGTGGCGCGATTATTGCACTTTCGGGACAGGGACTTAATCCTCAACGCCGCCAGGCATAATGGTCCATTTAAAGTAGCGAACAGTCAGGTGAACATCTTTCCGGATTACACCTATGAGACTCAACGCAAGCGTTTCTCCTTCCTGGCGGTCAAGCGCGAGCTCAGGAGCGAGGGCATCCAGTACTCGCTCCTCTACCCTGCAAGGCTCCGCATCATAGTCGACGACAAAACTCAGTTCTTCGACACCCCGGAGGATGTCTGTGCCTGGCTCGAGCTTTATAGGGCAGGGAAAGATGGCTTCGGCTCCTCGTCCCAACAGGCAGATGAGCCGGAACAGAGACGGCGATCCAGGAGGATCAGGAATCGCCGCGGCTGCACGGGAGGGCCCTCCACTGCAGAGACGTCGTCGGAGCGGAGGGGAGTGCTGGAAGTGTTGTCGGAGTTGTCGGGTGCACGGGACGAAGCCATCGAGGAGGAGGAAAACCTGGGTGAAGAGGTGGCACCATCGGACTCGGAGGACTCAGTGACTGATAGTGCCCATACACCGGTGATCACACCGAAATCGGTGGAGGACCTTTTGGATGGACAAGGGTAACGGGGTGTGCTGCCTTATTTTGGGTGGGGGCCCGGCAGGGGGGAGGCGGTTGCCGTCCATAGCTGCTGACAAAGAGGGAGGGGGGGGGTGCCCCTGTTTCTGCCCCGGGAGAGGTTGTCGACACTGTTTAGGGCTTGCTATGGTCCTGGTGGCCTAAGCGTCGAGGGCCCACTGCCTCTGCCCGGCCCGCACCTGGCCCTTAAGGCCTTCCCACGGTGGCGACCGTGGGATTAGTAGGGGTTATTGGGTTGATGGAAGGCGAGGTTTGGATGGGATCTAGATGGTATAGTTTGGGTCCTGTTCTGGGGTGGGTGGGTGAGGGTTTGGTTCGTTCTTGGGTGGTTTGGTTTTGGTTGGGGACAATGGCCGCCATCAGTGCTGGGAGGAATGATGTCTTTTCTTTGTGGGGACCCGGATGGGGAGACTGTGCGAGAATGTTATGGGACAATGGCTGATGTTGCTAACTTGAAATGTGTCACTTGGAACGTAAGGGGGCTTCATACTATGTCCAGGCGCCACAAGGTCCACGCTTATTTAGTGCGTAGGGGAGTGCAAATGGCGCTGCTGCAGGAAACTCATCTGAACAAGGCGGAAGGGGCGGCGCTACAGCGTAGATGGCGGGGGCAGGTCTTTTCCACCTCGTACTCCGCTTATGCCAGAGGGGCGCTAATATGGATCAGGGCAGGGGTCCCCTTCCAGGTCACGAGAACAGCGATAGATCCGGAGGGGCGATACGTGGCCATCTCGGGCACTCTAGGAGGGAGGGACTTGAACATTTGCTGTGTGTATGCTCCTAACATGGACCAGACTGCCTTCCTTTCCAGGTTATCGGGCTCGTTGGCCCACTTCTTCTCCGGGCCCCTTCTGCTTGGAGGAGACTTTAATTCTGTAGTGGACGTAGACATTGATCGCTCGCATCCACCGCTTCCCGATTCTCCGGTTCGTCGCATAGCTAAGGGTCGCCAGGATTGGCAGACTCGCTGGGGTTTGACGGACATCTGGAGGGCGCATCACCCCGCATCTCGGGATTATTCATATTTCTCGAGCCTTCATGAGTTACATGTCAGACTGGATGGCTTTCTTGGATCGCCCGAGCTGGTCTCGGCGGCGGTCCGCTCCGAGTACTTGTCCAGGACCATTTCGGACCATAACCCCCTCCTGCTGGACCTTCGCTGGTTCCCCGGGAGGCCGGCGGTGCCCACTTGGAAGCTGCAACCCGAGACCCTTGAGGACAGTGTTTTCAGGGCGGACCTGGGGGACAGGGTGTTGGAATATTTTGCATCCAACGGCGGCACCGCGAGTACCAGAGCGTTAGAGTGGGATGCTTTTAAGGTAGTGGTGAGGGGTTACTGTATTTCTAAGAAGGTGGGCATGAGGCGCGTTATCCTAGCTGACTTAGATGCAGCGGATCGGAAACTCCGCGAGCTTGAACTTCGACGCCCCGGACACCCCGAATTGCAAATACGAACGGCGGAGGCGAGGGAAAAGGTGGCGGCAGAGGTCGAACGGCTCCGCTGTTTTGACTATAAGGCCTACACGGTCCGATCCATCGCAGAGGGAGACAGATCGAGCGCGCTGTTGGCGTGGTTGGCAAACCCTACGCGCCAATCCCAATCGATGACAAGTATGCGAAAGGCAGACGGCACCGAGGTACACACCCAACCGGAGATTCTTAGCTGCTTCCGGCATTATTACGAATGTTTATACCGTAGTCGCTCCGCACGAGACTCTGACCGACTTGATGATTATCTACGTCCACTGGAGCTCCGCACGGTGGAGCAGGAGGTGGCGAAAGCCCTGGGATCCGACATTGAGTTGGGGGAGATCCGCGGGGCCATTAAACGGATGGCGAGAAACAAGACCCCGGGCCTGGATGGCCTGCCGGTGGAGTTTTATGCAGCTTACGCTGACCTCCTAGCTCCTCGACTATTGGTGGTCTACAGGGAGGCGAAGAGGCTGGGGCGACTCCCGAGCTCGATGTGTGAGGCGTTGGTGGTTCCTCTCCTTAAACCAGGCCGTGACTCGTCCGACCCGGGGTCTTACCGTCCCCTATCGATGCTGACGGTGGACTATAAAATACTGAGCAGCATCTTGGCCTCGAGGCTGCTGGGACACATGAGTTCCCTGGTGCATGAAGACCAAGCTGGTTTCATCCCACGGCGGAACACGACAATGAATATCCGCAGGTTGTTCCGTTTGCTAGGGGAACCATTCGTGGATGCCCCGTCCCCGGTCGTTCTGTCGGTGGACCTAGAGAAGGCTTTTGACAGCCTGGAGTGGGACTACCTCTGCACGGTGCTGCGGAGATTCGGCCTCGGGGAGGGCTTTATCAGGTGGACTACGGTTCTATATGCCTCTGCATCGGCCAGGGTCCGGGCGGGACCACTGATTTCCTCGCGGTATCCGGTAGAACGAGGCACGCGGCAAGGGTGCTCATTGTCCCCACTTCTCTTTGCGCTGGCGGTGGAGCCACTCGCGCTGCACCTTCGATCGGGAGCCCATTATATGGGCTTGTGGACGCCTGCGGGCCCGCATTATGTTTCACTGTATGCGGACGACCTGTTGCTCTTCCTGGAGGACCCGCTCGACGCTTTACGTGGAGCGGCGGTGGCGCTCACAGAGTTTGGGGAGGTCTCGGGCCTCCGTGTGAATTGGCCCAAGACCTGTCTTTTTCCGATACGCAGGGGCACTCCCACCCCTGCCCTCAGTAGGGAGATTAGGTGGGAACCCGACTGCTTTAAGTACCTCGGGGTATTTGTTTATCACGACCAACCTGACCTCCTAGATGGGAACATTGCCCGCAGCATTCGGGCACTCCGAGGCTGCATGGCCTTTTGGGCCACGCTGCCGCTTTCGGTGGCGGGACGGATCGCCCTGCTTAAAATGGTGGCGCTTCCCCGGCTATTATATTACTTCCGGACTCTACCGATCTGGGTCCCCCCGGCCACGTTTCGACTGTTACGCTCCATGGTGGTCGGATTCCTCTGGGGATCGGGCCGCCGGCGGGTGGCCCTCAAAACCCTGATGAGGCCGAAAGACGAGGGGGGGCTCGCGGTGCCGGACTTTGAAAAGTATTATCTGGCGGCGCAGCTCCAGACCTTCACCCAGGAGATCGCCAGGGAATTCCGGGGCCCGGAAGACGGGAGGGGGACGGGCATGGCCAGGCATGTTCTATCCTTTATAGCGCTGCGACAGCGGTTGGCCCTTCGGGACTTGTCGATGGAGGAGCGGACTATCCGCCTGTGTTGGAACCGGGCCCACGCCCGGGGCCAACTGAGGATTCCATATGCGCCTGAAATACCGTTGGGGATGTTGACGGCCCTCCCCCACGGAGGGGATTGGTCACGCTTGGCGGCCTGGGAGGATGCCGGCTTACAGCTGGTTGGGGATCTGTACGAGGACGGAGCGCTCTTGTCCTTCCAAGATCTTATTGACCGCTTCGAGATCCCCCGTGGTGACTTTCTGCTACACTCGGCCATTATGCGAGCGATCCAGGCACACTGGAAGAACGGGCAGGAGGAACCCCCCTTATCTCAGGTGTGCCAGTACGTGATGATGTCGGCGGGCACGGTGAAGGCGGTCACTTGCCTCTACGGCAGGTTGATTAACGAAGGGTTGGCTCCTCTCACCACTCTCAGAAACCGCTGGGAGGAGGACATTGGTAGGGAGATCCCGGAGACGACTTGGTCCCAGTTGGTGAGACGAGCCTGGAAGGGCACACGCAACGCCCGTTTTCAGCTGGTCCACTATTACGTTCTCCATAGAGCGTACCTGACCCCGGTGAAAATCAGGCGATATTTTGCCACGAATTCGGCGGCATGCCCTAGGTGTCCGGCTCAGGAAGCGGACCTCCTACATATGTTATGGGCCTGTCCAGGTCTGTCATCTTACTGGCGGGAAGTAGAGACGACCCTGGAGGAGGTGACGGGGAGAGCCTTGTCACTCGATGCGGCGGTGGGGCTCCTGCACTGGTTCCCCCATACCCCCAGAAATAAAATTTCTAGTAAATTCATCGACCTAGGGCTCCTCCTGGCTAAACGAGAGGTGACCAGGAACTGGAAGGCTCGGGTTGGTCCGACAGGTAGCAGATGGCACAGTGAGCTTTTGAAATGGGCGGCGGGGGAGAGCGCGCTGAGATATCAACTAGCTTGGAGGCAGCGTAATGAGAAGGCGCAGGAGGCCGCGTTGGAATGGGAAGTGTTGGTGCAGGCCCTCAGGGATTATTGTGCCCCCAGCGACTCTGAAAGTGAAGAAGCGACTCGCCCCGAGTCCCGGTAAACGTTTGTACTGAAAGTCCTATTGCTTTCCCCGTGGGTCCCATGGCAGATCCTGTGTAGGTGGCTCCCTGGCGCTGGTGGTGGGGTTGGGTGGGTTTTCTTTTGATTAGTAGTCCTTTGTGGGTGGGGGTTTTCTTTTGGGTTTATAGGCTTGTTTAGAAAAGCAGATGACGGACAGTGAATCATCCGGACCAGCTCAAGCATCCTACTGATCCCCCTTTTGCATTTCGCCGCCCGACCCCAGGGTTGTGGGCCGGATGGCTGTGTTCGGGACTGACGGTGGGGGACCAGTGGGTCTTATTCTGTTGATATTGCTTATGATACAAAGCTGGTCGATACTGTAACGATTTACTAATTCCTGCAATAAAAATATATTTAAAAAAAAAAAAAAAAAATGGAAATGGTACGGAGTTTCTTAAAATATGCCCACTTGGGCAAGGATTTTTGGTTATACTATAAGAAATCTCCTTTAAATCCTGTTTGGCATTTTCTCTGAACAAATTTATATGCCCACTTGGACATTTGTTTATATATATATATATATATATATATATATATATATATATATATATATATATATATATATATATGTACGGCTTGCTAAGCCATGAGGAAGACCCACCGCAAGTCGGGCCCTTTCCAGCCTCTTGCCTGAAGCGGAAATATGGGGAGGAAGGTTCAAGTTGCCGTTCAGGGCGGGAGCTTGATTAAGTGCAACGGACTTCTGCAAAGCAAGGCAGCCACGGCCCTTCGACTAAGCATCGTCTCACTGGAGTTTTATTTTTGCATTATTGAAAGTGTGGAAGGCACACCCACTTGGGAACATTTACGCACGGACTACAAACAGCAGGAGGCTCCGGGTGAGCCACGCCTACCAGGGCAGGTGTTGTGAAATTAGGTGCTTGCGCAGCGAATCCTTTCATCTCTTTCTGCCTGCCACTGAAGAAAGGATACAAGATCCTGAAACGCGTCTGGCCTGCATGATTAGATGCCAGTTGGGGGGCGCAGTGACTGCTGGCAAGTCGTCTTGTTATCAAATAAAGGACACTTCATGTATCTTCCTGTCATTTTCCTTGAAGTTGGGCGACCTGATAGTTTTGGATATGTACGGCTTGCTAAGCCGTGAGAAAGACCCACTGCAAGTCGGGCCCTTTCCAGCCTCTTGCCTGAAGCGGAAATATGGGGAGGAAGGTTCAAGTTGCCGTTCAGGGCGGGAGCTTGATTAAGTGCAACGGACTTCTGCAAAGCAAGGCAGCCACGGCCCTTCGACTAAGCATCGTCTCACTGGAGTTTTATTTTTGCATTATTGAAAGTGTGGAAGGCGCACCCACTTGGGAACATTTACGCACGGACTACAAACAGCAGGAGGCTCCGGGTGAGCCACGCCTACCAGGGCAGGTGTTGTGAAATTAGGTGCTTGCGCAGCGAATCCTTTCATCTCTTTCTGCCTGCCACTGAAGAAAGGATACAAGATCCTGAAACGCGTCTGGCCTGCATGATTAGATGCCAGTTGGGGGGCGCAGTGACTGCTGGCAAGTCGTCTTGTTATCAAATAAAGGACACTTCATGTATCTTCCTGTGGTTTTCCTTGAATTTGGGCGACCTGATAGTTTTGTATATATATATATATATACATATATATATATATAACCTCCACAACGGTTCCTGCTCGGGATTTGTGCAGCGCTCATGCATGTGCGTTATCCTGCGGCTGAACCACGCCGCTTAATCTCTCCACAACTTTTCCCAAGGGGGAAACAACGGGTCGCACAACCAACTGGAGTTTTAACAGCAATCTCCTTTTATTTTTCAAATAAACATAGGGCAAATAGCGCACTTGATCTACGCGTTTCAGTGTGTCGCCACCTTGCTCACGATCACCGGGTTTGCCCCACCCATGTACATTTATAACCATTCATTTTCAAAATAATGTAACTTCCTGTCACATGTTATACTAGGGATTCTGGTCCTTGTAGTTTTACAAGTTGTTCGAAACAAAATACCAACATATTAGTGCACCAAAACAAAATAATTTAAACTCATTATTATTGAGCATCTTACTAGTCCTTCATTCAACTTGTTAATATAACTATATCATACGCCTTCCAATAGGCTGATGTCTATATTGTTGTTCTGCCTTCAAATAGGCACACTTTGCCATCACGCTTTCAAGTTAATATTCATTGTCCATTTCTAAGTTCCATTGTGCTGTTTATTTACAGTGGGACAGGGAGCGTGATATATATATATATATATATATATATATATATATATATATATATATATATATATATATACACACACACACGGCATATAGTTACATGGCCAAACCACTGATGTGCCATCAGAGGGCTATATAGGCAGTGGAAAAGGGTTATTCGCTCCTTCTACATAGTGAAGGTCTGTCAGTCTGTAAATCAAGCGGTAGAGTACCCTCCCCGCAAACTATAAAGTTTCAAAGCAAAAACATCAAATGCCCATCTATTGAAGAAAAACAACCAGCTCTCATCTGAACACCAGGATAAAGGGGGAACCCTCCAAAAAGGAAAGACCCCATACTCTGACTTCCTTTCCGCAATTGAACCTTTTAAATTCAGACACTTCATCAGACCCTTACTACACAAAAGATTTGAAGAAAAAAATGCTATCAACTTTGGTTGCAATTCTAACAGGGAATATAATCAGCAGCTCTTCAACCACAGGGAAGTTTTCAGCAGAATAAAAGACATCATATCCACTCTTCTGCTATGAAACTAGTTTCTGTCCATGGAGAAGTACTGAACCTGCATTGATTTTTATTTGGGATGACCTAAAAATCCTGAGTCGATCTAAGGAGTGAAGAGCAGGAGAAAACTGGAAGCCGCAATGACAAGGGGCAGTGGAGCTGGCAGAGAACTGCTAAGCCCTTTCCTTGTGGCGTCCATTTCACGGAAGCCAGGGCCGCACTGGGAATCCAAAGCAGCCCTTGCAAATTTTGTCAAACCAGTTCCCATAGGGTGCATATCAATCGAGCGCAGTGAGCGAGCCTGACCACAGGAAGATTTGGGAAAAATTGTGAATTTTTCATTATATATTCAATTGTACTAGTTTTTAAAGCATTGTAAATGATGACCTTACGGTGACCAGGATACATCAATCTTTATTGGGACTCTTCAATGATTTCCTCACTATCACCCTCCAACAGTGCCTCTCATCGCTCCATAGCTCCCCTCTCACATGTATACGTTTTATAGCACCTCTCATACCATTGTGGGCTGTCGGAGAATTTTACATCACAAACACATACAGAGACAATAAATCACATGTCTGCAAATCAGTGTATAGACAATGTTACATAAGACAAAGGGGAATACAAGGTGTAGGATTCAGATGTCATGTATTCTGGTGGGTATTTCTTGAGGGTGCTTAGTCTGGGAAAGCACAAACTCAGGATTCAGAATGTAACACTGTGGTTAGGGTTTACTTTACTAATAAGAATGTATTTCTACCAAAACAAACCCTTTCTTTTTAGCAAAATTAGGATAATGAAAGACTGGGACAAAAAAAACATAACTCTCTAACCTAGATTACGATTGTAGTATTATGAACTGCACCGTAACAAAATGTTTTCTTTGACAAAAGCATTAACTCACTGAGGTATGTACATAAAATACTGTTCTGTGATATGCATGTACACAATCTTTGCAGTAGGCATATTAACCCTCTGCGCTATCTTAGATGAATCAAAACTGCCACTAGACAACACTCTGATCCCTCTCCAGCAGACACATTATTTACCAGAGTTATCTTGGCACATTTATGATTGCCTGAACACTGTTGGATATACAAGGAACTCTGCAGTGTTTTTAAAACTGCTGCACTGCTATAAAACCGGCCCCCAGTAACAAAAGCGCCCCCCCCCCCCACCTTCCAGCCTCCCGGGCAAATGCCCAATGCCCATTACGGCCAGTCCAGCTTTGATGGAAGCTGATGACCATTGCACACAACCCTGCAATTCTTGTAAGGGCTTTCGCATACTAATAGAGTAAATTAGGTGGAATCTGGGTCAGTGATGGGAGAAATTGATAGAAAGTTTGGTGGTAGATGTCAGCAGCTAGCCACCTGCCTCCTGTAAGCTTTTATGTCTGGTGCTTAATAATTAGAGCTCACGGTTTTTAACATTTCTATCTGTATTCATCCATATTTATTTTTTAGCCGTCTTATTGGAGTTTATCAATATTTATTTTGCGATTTGAGAATAAATGGAGTTCTATAATAGTATATTTCCTCATATATTTATAGGGAAAAACATGCACTCCTACTTTGATGCCTGTCGCATTTTAGCAAATTAAGCAGCCAAATATTACAAAGCACTATAGCCACAGGTCAATATTAGCATTATATTAAAATGTATGTTAACATTTCCCTGTATTTAGGAATATCTCATCCTCTCTTCTGCTTCCCCATGCTGTGCATCTGTTCAGCTGTTGGCCTTGAGGTCATGGGGAGTCACTCGCAAGAAGCACAATTTTCTGCATTTTTCCGCTTCTAAAAATAAATGCAGACAGGAAACATATTGTTTTCAGTCTGTATTTTACTGTAAAAATGGAAAGCTGGGTGCCATATTAATAATGTAGTAAGCACTGGATACATGACGGGAGAAACCCCAGTACTGGAGGAACACTCCTTGAATCCGCTCAGTCAATGCACCACCTGAAATAATACACTTTGAAAAGGTATAACGTATCAAGTATCAATGGTATTAGACGTGAATATGAATGACCACTGACCATCACTCACTGCTGCAGGCTAGAGGACAGCTTCACCTACAAGGTGAGCATACTTGGGTGGGTTTGCCATTGAGAGTAAATGCTGGATGGGTGAATCAGCCAGGCCCAGGAGGGGGACATCCAAATCACTATATCCCTCCTTAAGTGCCCTCTAGACATGCAGGGCGCTATACCGGAATAATGGAACACATACACATTGTATCCTTCCAATACCGTATTGTATGCTTACAATACTTTTCCGCTCAACCGCAAAGCTCATACTTTGCTGAATATTTTGTGTATATGAACTGTGATAAACTTGATGGCCCCCATATCGTCTTGGAAACCAACCAGACATCTCCTGTTTCCAAAGGCGATTGCTGGATAGAGGTAGTTTTCATTGTCCAAGAAGATGGCTGAGCCTATTGACATACTATCGATGCATAAATCAATCGACTTGTAAAGCACGACTAATCACCTGTAAGGGTTTCAAGACGCTGCTGATCCGTCGAAGGTGCTGTCGTTTAGTCGAAGAGCCAGTACTTGAGGTCCTTCCTGAATTGAGGCATTGACATAATTGTCTGAGGTAGAGAGGAAGGGTGCCCCAGGTCTTTGCTGCGAGGTAGGAGAAGGATCTTCCTCTGGCCATGGTCTTGCGGATACGTGGGACAATGGCCAGGGCCAGGTGGGCAGAGCTGAGGTCTCTGGTGAGTGCATGGAATGCGAGGCGTGGTTAAGGTATGCAGGTCCCTCATTGTCTAGGGCTTTGTAGGCATGTGTGAGGAGCTTGAAGTTGATTCTTTTGTTGACTGGGAGCCAGTGGAGGTCTCTCAGGTGGCCGATGATGTGGCTGTGGCAGGGGATACTGAGGATGAGTCTGGCAGAGGCATTCTGAATGTTCTGCAGTTTGTTGAGGAGTTTCTGGGTGACGCCGGCCATAGTCAAGTCTGCTGCTGATGAGTGTGTGAGTGACCACCTTTATGGACTCAGTGGAGATCTACTTGAATCCAGGATGATGACAAGGTTTCTTGCATGGTCTGTCGGTGTGGAGGGTGGTCCAGGATCTGCGGGCCAACAGGAGTTGTCCCAAGCGAAGGGGGTGGAGCCCAGGATGAGGACTTCAGTCTTCTCTGAGATTAGCTTGAAGCAGCTATCCTTCATCTATCATAAATTTATATGTAAATAACAAGCATATAAACTTAAAAATATATATTAATTTATACTATCGCACTACATTCAAATACAATGGCAGAGCATATCAAATACATATCATCTCACAATGGAAAGCAATTATTAAACCACATGGGTTACACCTATAACAAAGAAAGTGCATCAACAGAAAATATTGATTGGAAATGTACCAAATATGATTCTAATGCATGCTATTGGAGGGCCATTACAAAAGATGATGGTGTAATTATATAATAGTAGGGCAGGGAACAGCTTTTCCACATTCAATATAGTTAAACAACATAGTATTCCTGCTGTACTAATCATTGACGAGAAAACACAATTAAGTTTTCGCATTTGATGAGCTTTTGCATCACAAGTAGGGACTGACACAACATTATCTGTGGGGTATCACCCTGAAACAAATGAACAGACAGAACGTACTAACCAGAAATTAGAACAGTACCTGAGAGTTCATTATTCCAGGGCAAAATGGCAGTTTTAAAACTGCAGGTCTGAGACATGCTTTTTTGCTGTGCTACATGTAGTGCGAGGCCGAATGAGTGCTGAAGCCCACTAGTATCATTACATTTATAGATTCTGGGTCCATGTAGTACTATCAAATAGCAATGTATAGGTAAATAAACGTACCAATCCAGTGTATATCAATATTACCATGTTTAGAAGGGTGAGCACAAGAACTTTATCACTGGTTAGCAGAGTTAAAGTATGCAGAGTCCTAATGACAACAAAATAGGGTTCAGCGTCTGGGGAGACCCTGCAGACCGGACAAATTTCCAACAGTGCCCTTATTTATTAGGTGCCAAGCACACATTTGTAGTTTACACAGTTCATAAAAAGTTGCAGGCGTTTAAAGTTAACACAACCCTTGACACTACGTCAGCTTAGATCACCATAGTTTTTGTTCTGACTATGATTTTTGCAAGCACTTTAAAATCAGGGACAACAACGCTGAAGAAGATGCTTTCCTTATGGTGAAGGGCTCTTATATTTAGTATTTACCCACATCAGTTTTACAATCAAGGGCTATTGCTTTGTATCATGGTGGCTCTTCACCTGGATACATAGGTATTATTATTAAAAGACTTAATTTAACCAAAAGATCATTTTGATGGCCTATGCCTCCAACAAAATCTGTGAAGCATCGGCCAGGGCAAAAACACAGGAGTGAAGTCTAAAGCCACTTCCCACACCGCCCCTAGCAAACTGTGACAATGGGCTCTGTAGTTTACCTACCATATTATCATGGCTATACCTCATCCTTGTTGTAGTTGATGTTTTCACGAAATTCTGTCATTTTAAACCTCTCATTACCAACAGCAACAGTATATAAGTTAGCTCAAACGTTTTTACAACATATAGTTAAATTAATCAATCAATCATGGACATTTGTATAGCGCGCTACTCACCCGGTAGGGTCTCAAGGCGCTGGGGGGGAGGGGTCCGCTACTGCTCGGAGAGCCAGGACTTGAGGAGCTTCCTGAATGAAAGGTGATCCTGGGTCAGTCAAAGGTGGATGGGGAGGGAGTTTTATGTCTTGGCCACCAGGTAGGAGAAGGATCTTCCCCCGGCGGTGGCTCTGCGGATGCGTGGTACTGCGGCGCGGGCGAGGCTTGTCGATCGTAGCTGGTGGGTGGGTGCGTAGAAGGTCAGGCGGTTGTTGAGGTACTTGGGGCACAGGTCGTGGAGTGCCTTGTGTGCGTGGGTGAGGAGCCTGAACGTGATCCTCTTGCTGACGGGGAGCCAGTGCAGGTCTCTCAGGTGGCCGGAGATGTGGCTGTGTCGGGGGACGTCCAGGACGAGTCGTGCGGACTGAACAGACAG
This sequence comes from Lissotriton vulgaris, assembly GCF_964263255.1. Taxonomy (NCBI): domain Eukaryota; kingdom Metazoa; phylum Chordata; class Amphibia; order Caudata; family Salamandridae; genus Lissotriton; species Lissotriton vulgaris. The sequence goes on from NC_141693.1 coordinate 1,969,285,335, forward strand.
AACCTACTAACCAGAAATTAGAACAGTACCTGAGATTGTACCTGTGAGAACAAGATAGACAGACCATAAATGGATGGTGTAATGTGAACACAACAATGCTACATGTGCATCCTCGGGCTGCAGTTTTTTTTACCTGAACTTTGGTCAACATCCAACATCCATCAATGGCTTGGAATCACTGACAATACGAGTACCAGCACCCAAAACTATGAACAACAACTTCATGCAGTTTGACAGACAGCGACAGACAAAGAAACTCCAAGCAACTAAAGAAAAACAAACAAAACAAGCAAATAGGAAAAAGAGAGATGACCCTAAAGGTCCATCTCAGTATTTCACACGTCTTTGTTTAAGACAACACAAATATGCTGGAATGCAAGAACACCACCAACTACAGTGGGCATTGGGCAATCAAGAGGAATACCAGATTAGGAACATTGGGAACGCTAAAAAAATTGAAGACAAAGCCCATTATTTGATTGACTAAAAATGGTATGGTCCAGGGAAAAGGTCCTGGGAGGGATGGTGTGATGTCCATCCTCCCTGTGTTCTTTCATTGTTCTGTTCTAAACATCTAGACAAACTATGGCCAGTGGCAATTGCCAGGCCTTGAGGGTGGGGGTATCTTGTTGTAAAGCCACTCCTTGAGACACCATATGTGTATTGTCTACACCAATGGGCATGGTAATAAATCCTCTTAATAGATAAAACCCATTTAATGCTACAAAGGCAGTTAGTGGCTGGTGTTGGAGGACTTTGACAAAGGCCACAGAGACTGGTTGACAATGAAACCTGAAGATGGACCTTAAAGTCACAGTTTTTGTGGGAATCTTGTATTTAGATAGAAAACTGGCGGGCAAGACCACAACAGCAGGTCAGCCCAAAGAACACCTTGGAGAAGTAGCCTTCTGGTTAACAGTTTTTTTTAACCTTCGTAGGCAGTTTTTCCTCTGCAATTTACGGCTGTATGTGATTGTGTTCCCAGAACTAGTGCTGTAAAAGGACAACACCAGGTCACAAGGTGCATTTGTCATTGATACCTTTTTTTTCCAACTTTTTATCAAACTTGTTAAAAGTGAAGCCTGGCACATAACACAGTGCATACACTTCAAAGAAAAAAAGAATGCGTTAATACAAAACAGTTGCAACTCTGTTGGATATTGAAACTTGAGAAACATGCCTGCAAAAAGGGTGAGTGAGTGGAACAGACTGAATTACTGAAAAACAAGATTCTAAATGAAAACTTTGCAACTGGAGTGAAGATAGATGGGAACTCTAAAAAATATTTGAAACTTAAAATCTAAACAAAAACTCTGGTAGTAAGAGTGGAGGTTGCTTGGAACAGAGGTGGGCGATCCACTGTAGGCTCAAGCCTACCTTCAGCCTTTCGTTCTTCTCTGGTTTAGCTCGCAATCTTTTTGGATCCTATTGTTTGCTAAAACTAGAACCCAATAATATAGTTAAAAGATCTAACTTAGTTGTGGATCTAGTAGAAAACACCTCAATATTATCACTAGGTTTTGTAAGAAAATGTTTAATAGTTTTAATTTGACAGAACTTTTTCTCAAAATGACAAATAAATGGCAAAGTAGACAAAACATGACTATCACAATGAAGCCATGGAATACAATAAACCAATCACATTTTTCAATGCAAAGGAAACTCATTTCCGCAAAATGCATAATTATTATTATTATTATTTTTTTCTCCTCATCTCACTGTGTCAAGTCTTTGTCAATCAATCAATCAATCATCGTATTTATATAGCGCACTACTTACCCAGAGGGTCTCAAGGCGCTGGGGGGAGGTGGGGATCCGCTACTGCTCGAACAGCCAGGTCTTGAGTTGCCTCCTGAAGGCGAGGTGGTCCTGGGTCAGGCGGAGGTGGGTGGGGAGGGAGTTCCATGTCTTGGCGGCGAGGTAGGAGAAGGACCGTCCCCCTGTAGTGGCTCTGCGGATGCGGGGGACGGCGGCGAGGGCGTGGCTGGTTGAACGGAGCTGGCGTTTGGGAGCGTAGAAGTTGAGGCGGCCGTTGAGGTATCCTGGGCCTTGGCTGTGTAGGGCTTTGTGTGCGTGGGTGAGGAGACGGAAGGTGATTCTCTTGGGAGCCAATGCAGATCTCTCAGGTGTCCGGAGATGTGGCTGCGACGGGGGATGTCCAGGATGAGTCGTGCTGAGGCGTTCTGGATCCGCTGGAGTCTCTTCTGGAGTTTGGCGGTGGTTCCGGCGTAGAGGGTGTTGCCGTAGTCCAGACGGCTGGTGACGAGGGCCTAGGTGACCGTCTTCCTGGTCTCGGTGGGGATCCACCGGAAGATCTTACGTAGCATGCGCAGGATATTGAAGCACGACGAGGAGACGGCGTTGACTTGTCTGGTCATGGAGAGGGAGGAGTCCAGGATGAAGCCCAGGTTGCGTGCGTGGTCTGTTGGTTTGGGTGCGCTGCCTAGGGCGGGGGGCCACCAGGAGTCGTCCCAGGTGGAGGGTGAGGATCCCAGGATGAGGACTTCCGTCTTGTCCGGGTTCAGTTTCAGGCGGCTGTTCTTCATCCATTCGGCTACCTCTTTCATCCCTTCGTGAAGGTTGGCTCTGGCGGTGGTGGGGTCGTTGGTAAGGGAGAGGATCAGCTGGGTGTCGTCGGCGTAGGAGATGATGTTGAGGTTGTGCTGGCTTGCGATGTCTGCGAGGGGGCTCATGTGGATGTTGAAGAGGGTTGGACTGAGCGAGGAGGCTTGAGGGACGCCTCAGATGACTTCGGTGGCTTCGGATCTGAACGGGGGGAGGCGGACTCTCTGTGTCCTTCCAGCGAGGAAGGAGATGATCCGCTCCCGTGCCTTCTCCTGGACTCCGACGTTGCTGAGGCGTTGTTCTAGGGTGCGGTGGCAGACAGTATCGAAGGCCGCGGAGAGGTCGAGGAGGATGAGGGCCGCTGTTTCTCTGTTGTCGAGCAGCGGTCTGATGTCATCGGTGACTGCGATCAGGGCGGTCTCGGTGCTGTGGTTGGCCCGGAAGCCAGACTGCGAGGGGTCGAGGGAGCCGTTCGTCTCGAGGAAGGCGGCCAGCTGCTTGTTGACGGTCTTCTTGATGACTTTTGCAGGAAACGGGAGCAGCGAGATGGGGCGGTAGTTCTTGAAGTCGGTGGGGTCAGCCAATGGCTTCTTGAGTAGAGCGCTGAGTTCGGCGTGTTTCCAGCTCTCCGGGAAGGTAGCGGTGTCGAAGGAGGTGTTGATGATGTCCCGCAGGTGGGGTGCGATGATAGCGTCCTTGTTGAAGACGTGGTGAGGGCAGGGGTCGGTTGGAGATCCGGAGTGAATGGAGTTCATCGTGCGGACGGTGTCTTCGGTGCTGATCGGAGTCCAGGAGCGGAGGGTGGTGGTGGGGGGCGGTGGTTCGGTCGTGGTGCTCGTCGGTTGAGTGCTGAAGCTGTTGTGTATGTCCGCGATCTTGTTGTGGAAGTAGGAGGCGAGGGAGTTGCAGAGGTCTCGCGAAGGGGTGATTTGGAACATTTACAGCCTTACTATCTCTCTATGGGCCACCAGGCTGACCACACTTTAACTTGGGTCGCCAGACCTCCTCCCCTTTAGTACCGGGGACATGGTGTAATCTTTGGAGTGTCCGGATCAATCTTAAGTTCCTTCCCCACCTTATTAGAGGGTGCCAGATGTTAGACGGCTTCTCCTCTGCCCTCTCATATTCCAACCGGGCCATATTGAATGATGCATTTAGCCAGTCCTCTCTACTCGGGGAAGGCGATCCTTCCACCTCCTACAAATTTCCCTCCTTGCTAGTAGGATCAAGTAGAGAAGGAGCCCTCTATCTTTCAAAGTAACTGTCTGATAGAACACCCCATCATCCCCAAATATGATCAAAGAGGAGTTTACATTAATCACAGTGCTGATAAGACCTGACAATACCTGACCTATCTCTTTCCAATATTTCTCCAGCTCTTTACTATCTACAAACATATGAATGTCATCCGCCATCACTTCATGGCACCTCGGACATTGTGGTGGAGGGACAGGGGAAAATTTCCCTATTTTGTAGGGGGTATAGTAGAGCCTATTAGTTACAAAGAAGTGGTTCTTTTTCAGGCAGGCAGGCTCAACATATTTATATAAGATCTTCAAAGATGTTTCAAACATGCCCTCTGCCTGTAATGCCAGTGGAGAATTGTTCCATACCCCCTCAGCCGGTGGTGTCTCCATATCTTCACCCTTTAAAAGCTGTTGGTACCATACCGAAATTTCCTTTACAATAGGTATGGATGATCGACTGAGTCTTTCTACTACCTCGTTGCTCCGCATCTCCCCCCGTTCCGCTATGTGCCAAGACACCAATTGAAGATACTTAAACCTTGAAAGATGATTCCCTACCTTCACCTTCAAATACTCCCATGGGTGTATCCCTTCCTCATCCATTAAATCCTTCCATTTCAAGATTTCAGCTCTTCTAATAGGCATTGCCAGGGCATCTTTCAGACAGTCCGGAGTACCAGGTGAATCCCAGATTGGAGATGATTCCGAGTAGAACTCAATCCTACTACCTATCCTTACCCTGTACCAGATCTCTAGGGCTGTTTTTAATATCTTCAGTCGCACCCTCTTGAAAAATCTTGGAGATCCAAATTTATACATAAATTCATCATTTCCCCCCTCCACTCTCACCATTTCTTGCAACAATCTGCCCCAGGGTGAATCATCAGGTCTAGCGAGTAACATACGTAGGCTCTTAAACTGAAATGCCACTACGTAGAGGCTAATATCAGGGAGGGCTAGCCCCCTTTTAGTTTCCTCCTTCTAAGTTTCTTCCAGGTCAGACGGACCCCTTTGTCCCCCCACACAAAGCTCCCAATTTTGCCCTGTATCTTTTTTATATCTTTCTTTGGAAATGATAGAGGGTTAGTTGAAAATAAATATGAAAGCTGGGGGAGAATAACCATTTTTACCAAATTCACTTTCCCGTAAATAGATATGGGGAGGTTCTTCCATCTATTAAACAAGCGATCTATTTCTTTAGTTGTTCTATCTAAATTTATCTTAGGGATCCGATCCAGTTCACGCACAGCATAAATCCCCAGGTATCTAAACTCCAAACTCTCTGTCCCCACCCAGTGATCTATGTTCCAGCAAATAACCTCGGTCTTAGATCTATTTACCTTGTAACCCGATAGTGCCCCGAACTCTGCTGTTAATTCCTCAATCCTGGGGATGGCTATAGCTGGGTCTCTCATATACAGGATCAGATCGTCTGCGTATAGGGCTAACTTAGAACTATACTATCCAAACTGGAAAGGTGTTAAGATAGTATCAAGCCTGATTGCCTGGGCCAGGGGTTCAATGTATAGGTTTAACAATAACAGGGAGATGGGGCATCCCTGTCTGGTTCCCTGCTGAATATTAAATACTGATGTTAATGATCCATTTAAAAGGATCCTGGCAGAGGCACCCTTATAGCAGTTCTTTAGAGTGTAAATAAATACTTGCCCAAAACCCATTATTTCCAGGACTTCCCACAGATATTTCCAACAGACTTCATCGAATAAATCTACCACGGCCAAGGGTTCTGATTTTTCCACCGCTAGTTCGATATTCCCCAACAACAGGTGTGTTTTGCCTTCAATGTGTCTACCCGCCACGAAACCCTTCTGGTCCTCATGGATCAATTTAGGTATTTATTTATTTATTTATTTATCTATTTATAGAGTTTTGTATAGCGCGGACAAGACCCGTGGGTATCAGAGCGCTTAACATAGACGGTAGATTACAAATAGACATTATAATAGCAATTATAACAACAAACATATATGAGGTAGAAGGCGATAGGCTATAAGGGGTGATTAGATATATATATTCCTAAACCTGTGCAGTTAGCATTACGAGGTGAATAAGTATTAGCTTGAGTCCTAGGCATATAGCCAAGCTCGGTGAGGTAGGGATATATCGCATTACCAGTGCAATTACATGTGCAATTAGCATTAAGTGTTGAATAAGGCTTAGCCTGTATCCAGGATCACAGAGATAAACCAAAGTGAGGTAGAGGTTATATAGTTTTGGCTGTGAGATACTGTTATCAGATCACATAGATGTGAAGTAGTAGTAAAGGGTATAGCCGAAGGCTTGAACGTGGAATCAGTCATTTGTCAGATATTGATCTTCAGAAAATTCTTGACGAGGCCATCCTTCTTTTTGGCGTAAATGTTCATATCAGTGATCAATAGGCTTCTCTATGTAAGGTATTTACTCATCATGTGGCTCTTCAGTTCCCGTTTGAATGTAACAGTATTTTGAATCTTCCTGATGTTTGGAGGTAGTGAGTTCCACACTCTAGGGGCGGCTCCAGAGAACGCTCGGTCATAGGTCTTTTTCTTACGGAAAAAGGCTGGCCTCAATAGCAACTCCTTAACGCTTCTAGTTGGTCTGTTACCTCCGGATAGCTTAATTTTCTTGGCTAGGTATCTCGGCGTGTTGAAGTGAACCGCTTTGTGGGTTATACAAGCCATCTTCATTTGAATTCTGGCCTCGTAAGGTAGCCAGTTTAGTGCTTTCAGGTGAGGAGATATGTGATCGAATTTCTTCGATCCCTTGATGAGTCTTGCTGCTGCGTTGAGACAGGCTTTTAGTGGTGCTGTGGATGTTTTCGGTAGGGCAGCTAACGTGGTGCAGCCGTATTCGATCCTCGAGATAACTAGGGATTGGATAGCCAGTTTTAGATCCGCCTCTGAGATAAACGGTTTCAGTTTTCTTAAATAGTTCAAGTGGAAACGGGCGCTCTTGGCCATTGAGTTAATGTGGTCTTTCATGTCGAGGTTCTCATCTAACGTAATTCCTAGTGATTTCGCTGAATTAACTAGGGTCGGGGTGCAATTCAGCGCGGTCACCAATTTAGTCCATTCCTTTACCTCGGGTAGGCTCCTTGACGGTGAAATTAGTAGGAATTCTGTTTTATGGGCATTTAGTTTTAGATGGTTAGTGGTTAACCATTGCAGAGCTCTCTTTAGTGTCTCGTTCATTAGGTCAATGTCCTCAAGGGAGGCGATCTTTATGTATATTTGCGTGTCATCTGCATACATGTGATAGGATATCTGTGATTTTCGAAGAATCTCTGTGAGAGGTTCCACGTACAAGTTGAATAGGTCAGGGGATAACGTTGAACCTTGTGGGACCCCGATTGCGTTAGGGCGCGGGGAAGAGATTGCTTGGTTGACCAGGAATCGTTGAGTCCTATTCTGCAGGAAAGAATTGAACCATTTCAGCACGTTTCCGGACAAACCCATCCTGTCTTGTAGCCTTGTCATTAGCATTTCGTGATTTACTGTGTCAAATGCTGATGACAGGTCTAGGAGAATCAGTAGGCATGCTTGATTTCGGTCTAGGGCTTGTAAGGCGTCATCAACAATATGCAGGATCGCAGTTTCAGTACTATGCCCTGTTCTGAATCCAGACTGGCAATCATCTAGTAATGAGAACTTAGCAATGTGTTGACTGAGTTGGCCATGCACGCATTTCTCAATAAGTTTGGCCAGTAAAGGGATGTTGGTCACTGGTCTGTAGTTGTTCGGGTCTGTTGCATCCGCTGTCGGTTTTTTGATGATGGGCACAACCTGACCTGTTTTTAGGCAGTCAGGGAGGGTCCCTTGTGCCAGTGAAGCATTTATTATCTCGGTCCAGATCAATCAATCAATCAATCAAAGACATTTATAGAGCGCACTACTTACCCGGAGGGTCTCAAGGCGCTTGCGGGGGGAAGGGGTGCTGCTACTGCTCGAACAGCCAGGTCTTGAGCTTCTTCCTGAAGGAGAGGTGGTCTTGGGTCAGGCGCAGGTCGGTCGGGAGGGAGTTCCAGGTCTTGGCGGCCAGGTAGGAGAAGGACCTTCCTCCTGTTGTCGTTCTTCGGATGCGGTGGACGGCGGCGAGGGCGTGACTGGCTGATCGGAGATGGCGTTTGGGAGCGTAGAAGTTGATGCGGTTGTTGAGGTAGCTCGGGCCTTGATCGTGTAGGGCTTTGTGTGCGTGGGTGAGGAGACGGAAGGTGATTCTCTTGTTGACGGGGAGCCAGTGCAGGTCTCTCAGATGTCCGGAGATGTGGCTGTGTCGTGGGATGTCGAGGATGAGTCTGGCTGAGGCGTTCTGGATCCGCTGGAGTCTCTTCTGGAGCTTGGCGGTGGTTCCGGCATAGAGGGCGTTGCCATAGTCCAGTCGGCTGGTGACGAGGGCCTGGGTGACCGTCTTCCTGGTCTTGGTGGCGATCCACCGGAAGATCTTCCGTCGCATGCGCAGGATGTTGAAGCATGACGAGGAGACGGCGTTGACTTGTCTGGTCATGGTGAGGGAGGAGTCCAGGATGAAGCCCAGGTTGCGTGCGTGGTCTGTCCGTTTGGGTGCGGTGCCCAGGGCGGGGGGCCACCAGGAGTCGTCCCAGGCCGAGGGCGAGGGGCCCAGGATGAGGACTTCCGTCTTGTCTGAGTTCAGTTTCAGGCGGCTGGTCGTCATCCACTCGGCTACGTCTTTCATCCCTTCGTGAAGGTTGGCTCTGGCGGCGTCAGGGTCGTTGGTCAGGGAGAGGATCAGCTGGGTGTCGTCAGCGTAGGAGATGATGTAGAGGTTGTGTTGGCGTGCGATGGCCGCGAGGGGGCTCATGTAGACGTTGAAGAGGGTGGGGGCTCAGCGAGGATCCTTGAGGGACGCCGCAGATGACTTCGGTGGCCTCTGACTTGTACGGTGGTAGACGGACTCTCTGTGTTCTTCCGTCGAGGAAGGAGATGATCCATTCCAGTGCCTTCTCCTGGATTCCGACGTTGCTGAGGCGCTGCACTAGGGTGCGGTGGCAGACAGTGTCGAATGCCGCGGAGAGGTCTAGGAGGATGAGGGCCGCTGTTTCTCCATTGTCCATCAGGGCTCGGATGTCATCGGTGGCAGCGATGAGGGCGGTCTCGGTGCTGTGGTTGGCTCGGAAGCCAGACTGTGAGGGGTCGAGGGGTCGAGGGATCCATTCGTCTCGAGGAAGGTGGCCAGCTGTTTGTTGACGGTCTTCTCGATGACTTTGGCTGGAAACGGGAGGAGCGAGATGGGGCGGTAATTCTTGAGTTCGGTGGGGTCCGCTGTAGGTTTCTTTAGTAGGGCGCTGAGTTCGGCGTGCTTCCAGCTCTCCGGGAAGGTGGCGGTGTCGAAGGAGGTGTTGATGATGTCCCGCAGGTGGGGTGCGATGACAGCGTCGGCCTTGTTGAAGACGTGGTGAGGGCAGGGGTCGGTCGGAGATCCGGAGTGGATGGAGTTCATCATGCGGACGGTGTCTTCGGTGCTGATCGGAGTCCAGGCGCGGAGGGTGGTGGTGGGGGGCGGTGGTTCGGTCGTGGCGTGCGTCGGTTGAGTGCTGAAGCTGTTGTGTATGTCCGCGATCTTGTTGTGGAAGTAGGAGGCGAGGGAATTGCAGAGGTCTTGCGAAGGGGTGATGTCGTTGTTTCCGGCGTTGGGGTTGGAGAGCTCTTTCACGATGTTGAAGAGTTCCTTGCGTTGTGTGCGTTGTTGTCCAGCCGGTCCTTGAATGCAGTTTTCTTGGTGGCGCGGATCAGTTGGTGGTGCTTCCGGGTGGCAAGCTTGAGGGCGGTCATGTTGTCCGGTGTTGGTTCCCTTCTCCAGGCTTTCTCGAGGGCTCGGCAGTTCTTCTTGGAGCTCTTGAGTTCGTCGGTGAACCATGGGGCCTTCTTGCTGCCGGGTCTGCTGGGCGGGGTCCTCAGTGGGGCGAGTTCGTCCACGCAGTTGCTGATCCACTTCGTGAGGTTGTCGGCGGCCTGGCTGGGGTTCGCTGAGCTGGCGGGAGGGTGCTGGCTCAGGGAGGCGGCGAGCTGGTCGGCTGTGATCTTGTTCCAGCTTCTTCGAGCAACCTGTTGCTGGTGGTGGTGGATCGTCGTTTTTCTGAAGGTGAAGTGGACGCAGCTGTGGTCCGTCCAGTGGAGTCCAGTGGCGTGGCTGAAGGCGATGTCTTTGCTGGATGAGAAGACGGCGTCGAGTGTGTGTCCGGCGAGGTGGGTGGGGGTGGACACCAGCTGCTTGAGTCCGAGGTTGGCGAGGTTGTCGAGCAGGGTGATGGTGTTGCGGTCGTTGTTGTTCTCCAGGTGGAAGTTGAGGTACCCCAGGAGGATGTAGTCAGCGGAGGGGAGGGCATGCGGGCTGACTAAGTCGGCGATGTCCTCGCTGAATTGTGTGCGTGGTCCCGGGGGTCGGTAGATCAGGGTGCCTCTGAGGGTGGTCTTCGGGTCGGTGCGGATCTGGAAGTGTAGGTGTTCGGCGGTAGTCAGGGTGTCGTCGGTGTTGGTCGTGATGTGGATGGTGTCCCTGTGGATGATGGCGATGCCTCCTCCCGTCTGTTTGACGCGGTCTCTTCGGGTGATCTTGTATCCTTCTGGGATGGCGATGGCGATGTCGGGTGCTGAGGAGTCGTTCATCCAGGTTTCCGTGAGGAAGGCAAGGTCAGGAGCTGTGGTGTCGAGGAGGTTCCAGAGTTCGATGGCGTGTCTGTGGACGGAGCGGTGTTGAGCAGGATGCACTTGAGGTGGTTGCTGCTGGTGTTCGGCTTGGCGGGTGCTGGTGCGAGGCAGGTCCGGATGCAGGAGAACTTGCAGGCGTGGCAGCTGAAGGGTCCGTGGGTGCGTCTCGGGGTGGCTCGGTGGCATCCCGGGACTCGGCCGGTGTTGAGCGTGTTGAGGGTGGCGGCGGTGTACGTCAGGCGGGTGGGCTGGCCTCTGCGGGAGCCAGGGGTTCGGGCGCTGGGCGCGATCCAGGCGCGGACGGGCGCAGACGGGCTTACCTTTGGCGCGCCTTTGGCGCACAATCGGCGCGCCCGCTGCGCGTGACCGCTGCGCGTGACCGCTGCCATATATGGCGAAGTGCGAGGGAGGGCGGAGCAGCTGGGAGGCGGGAGCGGGGAGGGCACAGAAAGAAAAGGGGGCGTGGTAAGCGATGGAGGCAGGAAGCGGGGAGGGAGGAGACCGGGGGGAGCGAAAACAGGGGGACAGGCGAGAAAAAATACAGCAAGCATAATACAAATATACAAAATAAAAGTTAAACAGGCAGAGGGGCACACAGCAATGAAAACGGGGTACAGGAGCCTGCAGTATCAGGCGAGCACAGCGCTAGACCTCAGGAGACCACGCCGCTCGGTGGCAGGGGGCGTGGTTACCCGGCGGCGGCAGGGGCAGCGAGGCAGGCGGGAGGCACACGCAGCAGCTGGTGGCCGTGCGGCGCGGGGGGTGTCCTAAGCTAGATCGGAACTAGAGTGTGGCTGATTTCTCTTACGCACTTTGCCGGTAGAGGGTCTTGGTAATGGTTGTTCGGTCTGAGTTCCGCTAGCGTTTTGGCGATCTTTTCCTGGTCATATAATTCAAATGTGTCCCAATTTGCCTTATTTTTTGTTTGGAGACCCTCTGTTGTCAATTTGGCCAATCTCCCTGCCAAAATACCCACAAAAATTTATAGTCTGCATTTAGCAGGGAGATTAGTCTGTATGAGTCTGCTTTTTGGGGGTCCTTCCCGGGCTTCAAAATCAGCACAATTATAGCTTCCCTCCAGGAGTTTGGGATCCTTCCTGTAGATGAATAGATAGAGTTAAAGAAGATTTCTAGAAAGGGACATAGCTCATCTATTAGGTGTTTATATACCTCACTAGGCAGTGCATCAGTGCCAGCAGCTTTTTTATTTTTTAATATGTGCTACTATCTCTTCTTTTGTTATGGGGGCATCGAGGCTATCTCTTCACTCCTCAGTTAATTTTGGCAGATTCTTATTACTTAGCCATGTACGTAGGGCTTCAGTGGGCGGATTTACATCTTTTCTATACAGATCAGTGAATAAGGAGAGGAGACAGCTTTGCATATCCTCTATATTCCTTGATGTTTCCCCATTGTTGTTAAATATTAAGTCCATGATATAATTCCTAGCCCGATCAGTTCTAGACTTCCATGCTAATAGAGCTCCTGCCTTTTCACCGTACTCGAAATTATCCATCCTACTTGAGTCCCATTGAGCTTTACATTTAGCATCTAGATGCCCTCTATATGATTGTTTCGCCACCTCTAGCTCCTGCTCAATCTGGTGAAGTCTTTCATGCTCCCTACTGGACACATTAATCCTATCTTGCTCCAACTGCCCTATTCTGTTCTCAATTTTCTTTAATTCTCCTGCCTCTATTCTGTTCTTAGTACAACTGATTGCATGAAGCTTTCCTCTTAGCCCAGCCTTATAAGCATCCCAAATATAGTCTATGGTGGTAGACCCCATATTAGATAAGAAAAATTCTGTGGTAAAGGCCCGGATAGATTGTATTGTCTCCGGACTGGAAAGAATAGCCCTCTTTAACGTCCATCTGGACTGCATCTGTGTGACACTATTCACGTATACCAACTGCAGGGGAGCATGGTCTGAAAGGAGGCTGGGCTTCACTTCTATTTTCTTGATACCCTTAATTGAGTGCCTATCCGTGAAAATATAGTCAATCCTAGAGGCGTGTTTTGACTTCTTACTATAAATAGTATACCCCTGAACTGGACCCTGTTTGGCTCTCCATACATCTTCCAAGTCCAGATCATGCATCATATTCCGCAATGCACGTCGCATCTTTGGTGCGCCTACATATTTACTCACATTACTCCTATCTTTGATGGGGTCTAATAGTACATTGAAATCCCCTCCCAGGATATAGGGTGGTGTCTCTAACATCAATATAGATTGCAACTTCAAAAGATAGGAAGCATCATCCACATTTGGTCCATAGAAAGAGGCACATACTATGTCGATATTATTCAGCACCATTTTCACGACTATCCACCTTCCAGATGTAAACGTATGAGCCCCCCTAATTGTTGCGGAGACACCCTGTTTCACTAGTATGGCCACTCCTCTATTGTGCGTTGTCTGCTGGGATACCTCAAACTCTTTTACCCATTTGGTTTTAGAAAAAACAGATCGACTTTCATCAAAACTCAAATGGGTCTCCTGTAGTAGACAGATCTGGGCGCTTGACATCTCCAAATTTTTTAGGATAAGCCTCTGCCTACGAGGACACCGCAAACCATTCACATTCCAGGTGGTTAAAATGGTCTGGTTATTCCCTGAACTTTGATCTCCCATTGTTCATCCAATTCCCTAACAGGCTTGATTCCTTGACTCTAGCGAGATTAGTATTTTTTTTTATTTTTATCCCTATGCTCCCCACCCAAGTGCTCCCCCTGTAGCCCCACCCCTACCCACCTCCCCCGTGCCCTGCCCCCCCGAGGAACCCACCCTTCCAATAGGCTAAGCCTATTTGGCTAGGCTCCATTGCCTGGATGCAATTTTTATTTCCAAATTATTCTGCGGATGCTCTATCATTAAACAATCTCAATCTCAATATTGCAGCATTTTAGCATATATTTATCAGTCGAGCAGCAAATTGCAAATAATGGAGGGGATCCTATACACCTAATCCCCATCTATTCGCTACCTTTTGATCCCTGTTCTTTCCTAATCTTCAGAATTAGATTATCCGCTTCTTCCCCTGTTTTTATCAGGTGCATGTGGTTGTTGATGGATTAAACCCAGATCTTTTGACTGGGTGTGAGTGTTTGATTGATTCAGATGCTCCGTCCATCACCACCCCCTTTTGTACCGCTTTTGGCCGCCATAAGTGTGGCAGGGTATACTCAGACGTGAGTCCCTTGCTCACTTTGCCACTGGATTCAAGCAAGCCGGGCTGAAGACGGCTGGAATGCCAGAAACCGGTCCTCGGAAGCTTGTTTCCGGTCCAGGGAAGACATGGCTTGGCAGTTCGGGCTGTACTGTTCCCATGAGGCACAGGGTCAGACTGATTTGCATATAGCCATGTCTGAACTGGGGTGGCAGAGTGGGCTAAAGAACGGTGATGGATTAAACCCAGATCTTTTGACTGGGTGTGAGTGTTTGATTGATTCAGATGCTCAATCCATCACCACCCCCTTTTCACTACTACCACCACCACCCCCTTTTGTACCTCTTCCATTATGCAGGCGCAATCCTTAGGGTCTTGGATTCAGTCAGGAGTTACATCCATGACTTTACTTTACAGAGATCTATAGCAGAACGCAATTCAAAAACTGATGAAGTACACATTAAATTAAAGCGGCCAATGGGCTGTCAATGCTCTATGTAAGTAACTCTTTTAAAGCAAGAGGTGTAACGCAGGGCCATACAGCCCATGTGGTGGACAGGGTCCCCCAAACTCTTCAGGGGACCCCCCATCCTTCTAATGGCCTCCACTCATCCCAAGGCCAATGAATATCTGAAAGCTATGGGAGATTCAGGCGCCACCAAGCCCGCATCATATTTTGTAAGGGGGAGGTTGTTTTGCATTACTCCACTGTTTAAACTGTAGTCAGTTTACTCTTATACGGAGTCCTGTTTACATACAAAACATTCAGGTGTTCTCTAAACTTCTCAAATGCTCAAACTTGGTAGAGCTATATCCAAATTCCTTTTCCTTTGATGCTCTCTCTCTTTAGTTTTAACACTCATACTATCTGTGTCTCCCAGCATCTGTTATTACCATGATACTTTTCCAGTGAACGCCCAGCTACATAATTGCACTCCAAGCAAAAACGCATAGGTCTGTCAATAGCAGGTTTGCAGTCGTGTATGAGCAGGGCCACTGGAATTATGCGGCAGGAGAGGGCCAAAATATGCGGCAATGTTGAGTAAATTATGTGGCAAGAAAAGTCAATTTATTAAGCATAATTTGGCACATCTTTTAATAGTATTCATTATTTTGTCCTTTTTAAACTTGGTAACAGTGAATGGACATTGGTTGCACCTCATTAGCACCAGTTTAACACCCAAATATAGCAATAAAAAGCAAACAGGTGACCAGTACAGCTTTGCTATAGCTCTTCAATCCCTGGGGGTACAGTACGCAGGATAATGGAATGCATGGCTAAACACTTATAAGATCGAAAAGGCGAGACCTATTGGCCATGCCAATGCTTATTTTTTAAGCCATGCTGTATAGCACAGCATCTGGAGTGCTTTATAGCACAGCTAGAACAATGGCAATGTCAGGGGTTCATAAGAACGAGACCTATTGGCTTTGCTAATGCTTGTTCTTTTTAGCTGGTGTCTGGATTTCTATTCTAAGTGGAGAAACTGTGACGAAATGGCGCAGTAGGGACCTGGCTCAACGCTCTTATTATTGGTTAGTAAGAGCTGGACACTGGCAGAAACCAGCGCAAATAAAGCGCTCATACACCTTTCCAAGCGCTACATTGAATTTTTGTATTTATGTAATTCAATTTTATATAGCGCAGACTTTATCCAAAGGTGTCAGAGTGCTTCACAATAGAACCAATTACATTACATGAGGAAATTTACATACTTGCACGTTACAGATACCATCGAGAAAGATGAAAAAGTGAAATAAAACAATAGATGGCAGTCACACAAAAATCAAAAACAAAATAGGATTAGGATCATACAGCCAAAGATTACATATTTACAACATTGTAAGAACTTCCATGAGGGACATGAGAAGGGATGTATTAATTATGGAAGTATCTTTGGAAGACAAGAGATTTGAGGTCAGTTTTTAAGGTACGGGTAGCGGTGGTGGTACGGAGTACTGGAGTAAGCGACTTCCAGATCCTGACCGCATAGCCTGAGAAGGATTGAACCATTGATCTTTCCCTTTTGAAGGTGGGAAGCTCAAGCAGTAATTTTTCTGCATTAAGTGAAGTTCTCGAGCCTCCAGAGATTTTAAGTTTATTTGCCAGGTATTGAGGGGAGGAAGTGTGCAAGGTTTTGTGGGTGATACAGGTAGTCTTGTAGATTGATCTTGATTCGATGGGAAGCCATCGGAGAGAAAAACGTTTGGGTGTGGTGTGGTCACTTCTTTTGGCCCCAAAGACAAAATGAGTCGCTGAATGGAGAACGGATTTGAGAGGGGAAAGGTGAGATTTGGAGAGGCCAGCAAGAAGAGAATTGCGATAGTCCAATCTAGAGAGGACCAGAGATTGGACCAAAGTTTTAATGTCTTGTTCTGGAAATAAACATCGAATCCCACAGAGAAGGTGCAGTTGGTAACGTGCATTCTTTGCAATGGAATTGATGTGGGAGTGTAGATTGAGCCTTTTGTCAAGAACGACATCAAGGGATTTGGCCGTGTTGACTATGATAGGTTTGTTGTTCAGAAAGTTCAGTTTATTCATCCAAGAATGTACAGGAGGAGGAAAGAGTGAGGTAGAGAGGAGGAATTTAGTTTTGAATGGATTCAGAATGAGTTGATGAGCTTACATTCAGTTTTGAATAGAGTTGAGAGGAGAATTGAGGATTGAGATGTCGTGTGAGGAAGACAGCTTAAGGTAGATTTGGGTGTCATAAGCATAGAGGTGGTAAAGTATCCCAGATTGCCTTAAGCGATTACCCAATGATTCCAAATAAAGATTAAACAGAGTGGGTGCGAGTATAGATCCTTGAGGGACGCCTTGACCTACTGCCATTGAAGACGATCACTTGAAATCTGTCCGAGAGGAATGAAGCAAACCATTTAAGTACTGTGCCTTCAAGGCCTATTCTCTCTTTTAAGGTGTTATGGAGAGTGTTTTGATTTACAGTGTCAAAGGGTGCAGAAAGGTCTAGAAGAATTGGAAGACAAGATTCCCCCGATTCAAGTACACGCAGGGCATAGTCGATCACTTGCAGCACGGCTGCTTCAGTGCTCCAGTCCTGCATGAAACCAGATTGGAATTCGTCGAGAAGATTATTATCCTTAATATGTAAGGAAAGTTGTTTCGCTACACATCTTTCTGTGATTTTCACAAGAAAAGAGAGGTTGGTGATGGAGTAGAAGTTGTTGAGGTCATTCGCACCAGTGGAGGGATTTTATAAAAAGTGGGGTAACCTGTCCTGTTTTAAGGGCTACAGGAAGGGAGGCTTGGCTGAGGAAGAGGTTAACCAGACTGGTCCAATAGGAAAGAGTGTGGGTGTAAACGTTAATGGCGATGTCACTTGGGATAGGGTTGGAAGAATGGTTGGAGGGTTTAGTTTCAATAACACATTTGATGGGGACCTCTCAGAGATGACGTCAAAGTTCTGCCAAGTGACTAAGGATTTGAGCTCCTCTAAGGGGGTAGGGTGAATGACATGATCCGCCAGTGATTTCACTTTTTCATCAAAGAATTTGGCGAATTCTGCTGCTTTCTTTGGAGGATTATCATGCTTGAAGGTTGAGGGAGAGATGTTTGTATTTTTGATGAGATCAAATTGTTTTTTTGGGTCTGTTTTAGGCTGAGTCCAGGAGGGTTCTGAAATGTGACGCTTTTTCTTGGAAGATGTGTTTGTAGTATTTTGATCTTGCTGAGTGCAGAATAGAGAGATTAGTGGTGGATGGTGATTGTCTCCATTGTTTCTCCAGGAGTCTCAGGTTCTTCCTTTCTGTATAAAGGGATTTATTGAACCGTGGAGCAGAAGGAATAGGCCTTTTCTTTTTGCTTTGAAGTGGAGTAACATTATCAATTTCAACTGCATGGCTGGAGAGGCATTGGGCGGTAAGATCGTTGACATCCAAATTAGGGTCTATTAACCGCTTCCGTGCGGTGCAGATTCTTCCCCTGTGCTGGACATTCCAGAACAGGGTGCGGTCGTGACGGAACCATTCCGTCATCAGCACAGCTCAACCGTGACTGATGACGGAATGGTTCCGTCACCAGCATCGAAGTGGATATTGGAAGTGATAGCATGGCAGAATCGCAAAGAATGTCAAGGTCAATGTTTTTGGTGTTACGGAACCATGTAGTAGTCCTTTTAGGTTGGCCAAGAGTTACAGAGTGAGTTAGCTGAAGAGAGAAGAGGATGAGGAAGTGGTCGGACCAGTCTACTGGAATAAGGACAGCAACAGTTAGCATATCTGCTTTGGATATAACAAGGTCAAGAATTGAGCCCTTCAAGTATGTTGGTTCCGTGCAATGTTGGATACAATCATTTACTGAGAGAAAAATGGCAAGCCAATTGGCAGCTGAGTCTTCCAATGAGCCCCAGTGGAGAGTAAAATCTCCCAGAAAAATCTGTCTGTTACTTTGAGAGTATTGGTCGCTGTCGCAGTCAGTGAGTTCCTCCAGGAAAGAGGCGCAGTCACCGGGCGGGTGATAAATGGCAAGAAATCTGAAAGGCGAGCAGTGTTGCACTTGAAGCTCCAGAGAAAGGCATCGAATGTATGAAAGGAGCTGTTAGGAAGAACCTTGACTTGAAGGGAGTTTCTGAAGATGATTGCAATGCCTCCCCCAACTTTATCTGTTCTATTGTTTCTAAAGAGGGAGTAGTCGATGGGTAGCAGAAGATGAAAAGTAGTATGAGAGGTGTCGTTTAACCAGGTCTCAGTGAGGAAGAGAATGTCAAGATTGTGAAGAGTAATGAAGTTAGAAATTTCCAGCTTGTGTTTAATGCAGATCTGCAGTTGTGTTGCAAGCAGCCCGACTCTGACAGAACTGTTTTGGTGAAGGGGCGTTTGGGCTTATAGGGGTGATAGGGATAATGTTCCTGTATGAGGGTGCCAGGGTAGAATCAGGCTGATGTTTAGATCTGGCAGAGGAGATGGTCGGGAAAGAGTAGACGTAATTGGAGAGGAGCGGGGGATGGTGTTAGAAGTCTTGTAACTAGCCAGTAAATTAGCAATGTCTGCAGAAGACAGATTATGGTTTAAGTTTAGGGATTTGTAAAGCGCATGGCTACCCATAGGCATCCCAGCACCAGTATGAAACAAGACAGGGAGATATCCTGCACATCGCTTAGGGGAACAGCCATGTTTTTAGTCTCTTTTCATGTCATTTCATTCTCAATCGTTCGCAGCTCTGGGTCCATACTGTTCCACAGCTTGGGTACCAGGTGTTTGAACGACTTTGAATTCTGGTGTTGTTCATCAGAAACTTTAATCCTGATCTGAGATGACGACGAGGTGAGTACTGGGAGATCAGATCTCGTACCAGCGAGGGTCTGTTCCGGTCATAGCTCTATGGGCCAAACAGAGGGACTTAAATTTGATCCTGGACTGGACCAGGAGCCAGTGTAGCTCCTTAAGGGAGGCTCTTACTGATTGATACCTGGGTATCATCTGGAGCAGTCGGGCTACTGCATTCTGTACTACCTGTAGTCTGTCTGTGACATATTTGGGGGAGCCCAGGTATAAGGCATTGCCGTAGTCAAACCTCACCACCACCAAGGCTTGAACCATCATCTTCCTTGAGCTTTCTTGGGGCAGGCTAATTATTTTCCTGATCATTCGGAGTATCCCAAAACAGGTGCTTGAACGTTTTTTTGCTTGGATCTCCATCATTAGATTCTGGTTCTGCCAGACCACCAGGTTTTTTATGGACGTTTTAGAGGTAGGGGGATGGGGGCGATCCCATTTTGCTGGCCAACCATTGTTAATAAGTGAGATAGTGAGTGAGCAATTAAAACAAGTAGTGGAAGAGATTTTCAGCTGTTGCCCACAGATAGAGGAGGAGGAGGTGACGTTGAAGGAGTTATAGAAGTGGCTGGACCAGGAAGGGATGTCGTGAGTGAAGAAAATGAAGTACATTTTGAGTCTCCCATAACAACTACTATGGAATTGGTCAACAAAGAGGGAATCAGGAAATTGTTCATGGGTGTTATGTTTGAACCATTTTGATGAAGCTTTGAGAAAATTAGGGGGATAAATGATCTTGAAACAGTTAACGCCAGTCTTAACTCGATTAGTTGCCATAGTTGGAGAATGAGGGGGAGGGTGTTGGGGGAAGAGGAAGGCGCCACTAGGGTAGCGTATAGAAATACTAGAAGGAGATGGTACATATTCCAGTGATCAAGTGAATTTTACGATTATTGTGAGGTCATTAGGGGTCAGGGTTAGCAGGCAAAAGTAACTGGTCCACTATTACTGCAGCATCAAGGTGTGATATTTGACCCTCAGTACAGCAATCGGGGGACAGGGTCACAAGGTGTTAATTCATGATGACATTTCGGGTTCAGGCATAATCGGGTGAGTGAGGTAGGCATCAAGTTTGAGGTGGGGCAGCTCTTTAACCTCCTTCGTCACTTCAGCCTGCAGAGTCGATATGTATTTTCGCAGCATGCTAAAGAGTGGCTCCATGAAGCTACACCTGAAGGGAGCCTCCTCAGTCCCTGCTTTCCCACCATTTCTAAGATCGTCAGGGCCCAGAGAAGTAGAGTCCAAAATATAGGACACTCATGGCAGACATGCTCTGTAGATCACCTTCTCTGACATCACGAGATGTATTGTGTTCGCCACTGCATCCAATTACTACACAAAATCTCACGCATCTCTTCCTTTTGCACTCTGTCTTTCTCTGCCTCTCTTCTTGTCTTTGCCTGTCTTTTCTATAGCTCCTTTTCTCTCGCTCTCTCTGTACCCCAGTGTAAGAAATGGGGTTTACCCAAATCTTCAAGGGGGTAGCATGGCATCAAGCGGGCAGGCCAAACTCCAAGGACATGTGAAGCATTCACGCAGTATCCACAGACGACACACCAGGCACACTACAAAAGAGACGCAACTCCACCTTTGGTTGGAAAAGAAGTAGTTTAGTGATATCTCCAACCTGTAAGGTAAAAGGAAAAATACACGGGTAATCATAACATGGCGCCAACTGGCACCCAAGCCAAGTATTTCAGTGGGGGATTATTTACATGGGACAAAAAGGGTTGAGTCCATAGTCCATAGTGTCTAGCTGAAATATAAAAAGGTTAGCACTTGGCACATATCATCAATGACGTCCATGTAAGGGACAAATTCATTTGGCGTGCTCGCCCATTAAACATGCAATCAAACATTAGGGGTAAGAACCCAAAATAGCTGGCATTGGCGACTCCTGCAAAAAGAATAGGAATCACCCGGCATTAACATCAGGCAGGAACACCTGTAATAAAACACTAGGTTTCTTCCCCCCTCCACCTAGGGAACTACACATCAGGCAGGGCCTACTCAGGCCTTCATCCTTGGGAGGTTGGCTGAAATTGTAAGTTGCATATTAGCGTAACTACACCTCATGCGTGACAACGCCAACCCAACCCCTGTAAGGGAAAAACATCATATAATACCAGACAGGAACATGAATCCTCAGCCCCCCTGCAACGTGCAACACAAACATTAAGCAGTGCATTGGTATCAACAACATATAAACCAGGCTTGAATCCCACTGCACCTGGGCATCACTTTAGTGTAGGCATAACATTAGCATATTCACATTAGCCACCAGACATTCCCAATCCTGGGCAGGGGACGCAGTACGCTCGGCACCCTGCTTTAGCATAAGGCTTGGCCCTAACTTGGGAGGTCAGGCAGGTAGCAGTCACATAAACACTAGGCCCGAATCACATTGAACCCGGGGGCACTTATGCATTTAACATGGACCTGACTCTAGGCCTATGAACCTCGGGCGTACCCATGCAGGGGGAGTATCAGGCCTACACAGGTATCAAGGGGCAGAACACACCTGACTAATCCCCTAGGCACAACAGTTAAGTCACCCTCTAAGCCTCCATAGCTCCTAGGGTGACCCTATGGGCTGGATATAGGTCCTAGGTCCCCCTACAACTGGCACAGTCTGTTGGGACCCAACGTTGCAGGTGCCCACTGCCAGACGGGGCACCTGGGAAATTAGTCTGGTCCTTGGGGCGGGCACCGACCATATGCCCCGACACACCCCCAACCCACGATGTGGCTGAGTCCCCACTCACCGGTAGACCTGCGATGGGTGAAGGGGCTCCGGCTCCTCTGGATCTCCTTGGAGGTAAGGGCAGGCACCGGCAATGTGCCTCGAGGCCCTTGCCCCACAGAACTTGCGTCGTGGGACTCTCTCTCTCGGCTTCCCTGCGGGGCTTTGCCACACCACCCCCTGTCTCGTGCTCCTTGGCGGGGGGCTCTTTACTTCAATGCCGGCCCCTCGTCTGAGAGGGGGCCGGTCAGGGGAGGCCTGCGCCGCTCTGGCGCTCTTCTCGGGGCCTCCCTGCTCTTCACCCAGGCAAACACGGATCTCCACAGCGGAGGGGCCAGGCACCTACAGTGTGCCTCGCGGCCCCCTCCCTTCTGTCTCCTCAGTCCGGCACGGCGCTAGGCTCTCTTCCGCGAAAAGGGGGGGGGGGGCAGGCACCGACAGTGTGCCTCGATGCCCCCTCCTCTCCCTCGACAACCGGGGCTTCACCTGGGTTCCCCCCTTTCCTCACGGGGACCCAGGGCTTCAGGACGCTCCTCTTCTCGGGCTGCCGGTCGGCAGCCAATCCCTGCGCGGCCTCCAGGGGTCACGGCCGCGCAGGCCAATCCGCTCGCGGCGGTGGCGGGGGCGGGCCGATGACGCGGTCAGGCCCCCGTCACGTGATGCGGGAGACAGCGGCCTCAGAGCCTGGCGCGGCCCTCTTTCCACCTCGGCGGCCCCCTCCTGACACCGGGGATCGCTGCAACGATGCGCCGTCCAGCGGGGAAGGTCTCCTCACAGCGCCGGGTTGTGGCGGTGATTTTGGTGTCACAAGGGGTAGGCTCCCTTTTTAATTAATTATTTACTTCACGGGACAGCAATAAAGGGGTAAGCTCCCTTCTGGTCAGTGTCTCCTCACGCAGAACGCGCGCCACAACGAGGGGTAAGCTCCCTCAGCATCAGGCCATGATAAGGGGTAGGCTCCCTTTATCTAAGTATTTATTCATCTGGAAGCGCACCAAAAACGAGGGGTAAGCTCCCTCAGCGCTGTTCAGTGAGATACTTCCTCAGGCCACACAGCAGGCACAGCGCTATCACTGGCAGGGGCACTTTGCGATCTTCTAGCGCTCAGGGCTTCTCCACTTCCAGGGTCCTGAGACACAAAGGGCACAGTTCCTCCAGCAGGGCGCAATCCTCCCAGCCCACTGCCTCCAGAGGGGCCACAACTTCCTGGGGGCACCAACCTCCCCAGAATAGGGCTTGATAGGCAGTACCTCCAAGCAGCCCAGGGGCATACTCCTCACCTCCTGGGGCTTTGGTTGCGCTGCGCTGGCGCAGTTCCAGGTCCCAACAGCGTCAGTGTCCTGGGTAGGGGCCCTTCCTTCCTCAGGGGCCCGGGGGACAGCAGAGGGGGGGGGGTTCTAGGGGTGCAGGGCCCAGCTCACAGGCCCATGTGGCGGTAGCACCTCGCAGCAGGTCCCCTCTCTTCCTTGTCCCAGCGCTGACTGACTCTCTGGTGACACTTCCCCCTATTTATACCCTTCTCCCAGGCAGTGCCAGGACCTTCTAGAATGTTGGCACATCTAGCCTAAACTGGTTCTAGGGGAGGGGGTGAGCACCCTGGGTGCCAGGCTTTCCCTCCAAAAGCTAGGGGTTGCTGGGTATTAATGACTAGACCGCCAACCTAACGCAGTCAGGTGGCACTACCCAGGCCATGGCATCCATTTTAAAACACAATACATTTCAGTCAGGTGCAGTTTTAAAATGGGGGATATTTTCTGTACACCATTTAACAACATGTAATTTTACATTTTCACCAAGTGTCTCACACCACTCATGGCCTTTACAGGTTTAATCCCATGGGGGAGACATCCTAGGTAAGGGGGTCAAAAGCGAAAAATTTTGGGGGGAAAAAGGCCAAGTCCAACACCCAGATTCTGTCTCCCTGCCTTCCTGTCACTCCCCACCTCTCTTTTTATAAATGTGTGTCTTCCCCCCTGCTGAGTATATACACCTACCAGGTACTGAAAACTCTGCAGGGCCATACCAATAATAATTGTGAGTGTTCTTTATGACACTCACAATTATTAATCAGAAGACAACATATGTCTAAGCGGCTGACTGCATACACACCACAAATACAATTCACAGAAAGCGGACAGTGGAAGCGTGAGTCTGGTCCCCAAAACAGAATAGGTTTAGATACTTAGAAATAGACTAGTGCAGAGAATTCAGCTATTGTGGGCAAATCCGGTTTAGGAAAATGAGTAACAAGTGCTGCATTTCTATAACACACATGGCACTTTTAAGACCGCTTTGGCATTTTTTGTGGATTTATAACTTTCATGCGTTTTGACCTTGTCAGTGAACTGCTTCCTTTCCTGCACAGCTCTGCCTGGTAGCTGCTGCTGCCTCT
Source organism: Lissotriton vulgaris (assembly GCF_964263255.1). Lineage (NCBI taxonomy): Eukaryota > Metazoa > Chordata > Amphibia > Caudata > Salamandridae > Lissotriton > Lissotriton vulgaris. The sequence continues at coordinate 1,969,309,421 of NC_141693.1, forward strand.
GACCCTTGCAGGTCTGTGTGTTCAAGGCCCTCCTCCACCTGCAGGCACCCACCTTTGCCTCATCCCTGGTGGTCCAGTGCTCTCCTGCTTCTCTGCCCTCTGTCTTTTTCTCCTCTGATCTCCTTTTCACCTTTCTTTCTATTTTGTCACTTTCTTTCACTTTTTCTCTTTTTGCGCCTTTTTTCTTTCCTTGTCCCTGCTGCTGCTTGCCCCCAGTAGCCCCGCCCTCCTCCAGCGCCGCTTTCCCGCCTCTCTGCCTTCCGGCTACCCCTCACACTACTTAATGGCAGCTGCTGTGCGGCAGTGTGCAGTGGGTGCGTCAAAGGCACACCAAAGGCAAACCCGTTTGTGCCTGGACTGCCCCATCACTAATGGTGCTCGGACCATCCACTGTTACGACACCAGCACCCTCCACTCCCTCAACACCGATGTCACTCTGACTGCCAACTCATACCGCCGAACAACACCCGACTGCACCTTGGTCAACCACAATACCCACCGACCGCACAACCCTCACGAACCAGACCTGACCACATCAGATGCATCCTACTCAACACCGCTCCTTCAATAGACACTCCGTGGAGATCAGGGACCTGTTCGACTCCATCTCCCCCGATATCACCTTCACAAAAACCTGGGTGAACTTCAGCTCAGCCCCAGACATTGCAATCGCAATCACCATCCCGACGGATACAAAATCATCCACAAGGACTGTGCCAACCAACCGGGAGGAGGCATTGCAATTATACACAAAGAGACCTTCTGCCTCACAACCAGCTCTGACGACCACCCACTCGACTCAGACTACATTATCCTCGGCGACCTCGACTTCCACCTGGACAACCTTGAAGACAATACCTCATCCCTACTGGAGAACCTCACCACCATCGGACTCAAGCACCTGGTCACAATGTCAACCCACTCAGCATAACACACGCTCAACCCCATCTTCTCTGCAAGCAACAACATCTCCATCAGCCATACCTGCAAGCCACACTGGACTGACCACCACTGCGTCCACTTCTTCATCAAACCCACCACGCCCAATACAATCCTCGCAGAAGCTGGAACAAGGTCACCGAAGACCAGCTCACTACCTCCCTCAGCAAGACCCCACCACAGAAATCCACAGACACCAACACCTCACCATGCGATCTCCGCAATTGGATCTCCAACTGTGCCAACACACTGGCCCCCTCAGGAAACCCTCAGGGAAGTAGCCCACCAAGAAAACGAGCTGGTTCTCCCCCGCCCTTCAAGAGTCCTGGCGCACCTGCAGGTGGTTCGAGAAAAGATGGAGGAGCAGCAAGATCACGCGGCTTTCAAATCCACCATCACCGCACACCACCACCTCATCAGAAGAACAAAGAAAGCAGCCTTCGAGGAACCCACCAACGCCAATGCACACAACAGCAAAGAACTCTTCGTTCTGCTCAAACCCACACCCAGCACAGACAGCAGACATCTCCCTATATCAAGACCTCTGCGACAAAGTTGCCACCTGCTTCGACCACAAGATTAAGGAGATCTCCTTGCACGAGGCAAGACTGCAGCCTTCATTATCCTGGACCTCTCAACCATCTTTGCAACAGTCTCCCACCACACCCTCTACGCAAATCTTCACAACGCCTGCATCCCCAACAAAGCCCTAGAATGGATCCGCTTCTTCCTTACCGGTCGAACGCATAGTCAGACTTCCACCGTTCAACTCAGAATCCACAGAGATCAGCTGCGGAGTGCCTCATGGATCCTCCCTGATCCTCACCCTCTTCAACATCAACATTGCCCCGCTTGCAGCCATCATAAGCCAAGGACTCAACATCTTTTCCAATGCCGATGACGCCCAGCTGATTCTTTCACTCACAGACTAACCCACAGCCGCCAAGAGCAATTTCCACAACAGGAAGATGGCAGTTGTCACCTGGATGAAGAACAGCTGCCTCAAGCTTAACTCAAACATGACTGTAGTCTTCCTGGGCTCCTCCCTCTCTGCCTGGGATGACTCTTGCTGGCCAGCAGCACTCTATCCCCCCACACCCACGGAATACGCACGAAACCTCTACATCATCCTGGACTCATCGCTCTCGATGAACCACCAAATCATTGCCTTTTTATCCTCCTGCTCCACACGATCCGCTTCCTTCGTAAGATCTTCAAGTGGATCCCCACTGTGTCTAGGAAAATGGTCACCTAAGCGCTCGTCAGCAGCAGTCTCATTTATAGCATTGTATTCAATGCCGGCACTACCCAGAAACTGCAGACTGTCCAGAACGCCTCCGCCGGATTTATTCTGAACATTGCATGCCTCAACCACATCACTGGCCACCTGAAAGACCTACAATGGCTATCTGTCAACAAAAGCATCCTGTTCAAGCGACTTATGCATGCCTATAAAACCCTCCATAAGGCCGGACCAGCATACCTCCTTCTACACTACCACCAGACATCTCTGCTCGACCCAACTGGCCCTGGTCACCATCTGCAAGACCACGTCTGGAGGAAAATCCTTCTCCTATCTCCGTGCGAAGACCTGGAACTCCCTGCCTGTGCACCTCAGGCAATCTCCATCACTGACACAATTGAACCATAAGGAAAGTGGTTGAAGAAATTTGCATTCTCCCATCCAGATCATGTATAGGCATTTTTTTTTTATATAGCGCACTACTTACCCGTAGGGTCCCAAGGCGCTTCGACCGCTGCGAAACCCTTCCCGGCTTCCCTGAGAGATGGTCCCTTAATGGGTATCTCCAGGGTGAGACCAGGCATCCCCAGCGGTCTGGTGGGGCCGTTAGTGAAGATGAGGCAAGCTAATGCCCAGAGTTGCCGAGTGTGATCGCTGATCAGAGTGGGCACCGAGGCGAGAGAATTATCGAGTCCGCTGACCCTGGTCCAGAAACCTGCCGCGCCGGGAATCGAACCCTGGTCCCGGGCCGTCCTCTGCACTCGGGTCTGCCGCCTCTAACCAGTGAGCCACACTACTTCAGTATATCAATATATTGCCTATACATCTTTCCCATGAAATAATCTAATCATAGAATAGGTGTGCTCTTCATTAAAGATAGTTTTTTGTCAAAGTTATCTAGGTACAGAATGGCAACATGTAGGAGCATGCTTTGCTCCTTAGACATGCCCTTGATTTACAGATAATACTTACCATCAAACTAAAAAGTTTCCTGCGAATGCTACACATAGTAATAGAATGAAAACATCAGTTGGAACTTACACAGGGAGCTGATGTGCATCAGAACAGGATTGAATTATTGTTCTACTATATGCTTTTAAGAGGCACTATTTCCGTTTCCAGAGTGACCTCTTTGCCGGACATTGCACAACAGCTCACATATGAAATATTCTATGTGTTTTGAATGTTCGAAAACCATTCTTTGCAAAGTTAGTTCCAGGCAAGAAAATGTGGGACAATATGCAGCACATTTTGTAATAGTATTACTTTTGCATTATGTAATTTTTACACCTGATAACACCGTCTGGGCTTTGGTTGTACCTCATTAGTACCAGTTTAACATCTAAATATAAAAAATAAGCAAAAGAAAGGTGACCAGTCAACCTTTGCAAAGGGCTTTTCATTGCACTGCAACCAGATGCACTACTTTAGAAACTTTTGAACCACTTCAGCTAGAAATACACTTTGTTAAAATCTGCAAATTATACAGCAGGTGTCGGATTATTTGGCAAATACAGAAAATCTATAATGTTGCTACCTTTAGCCTATAAACTGTCAACAAACTCACAAAAACAAGTTTGTTATAACTATATCCAGATCTACCAACATGTATAAAATGCAGTTTGCCATCTTTTCTTCAATTGGCTCTGCGGATAGCTATGGCCCCCTTTCTTGGTTGCTTACAAATGCCCACCTTTTCCATTGGTTCCTGTTGCTGTCTTTACAAATGCTGACTTTTCATTGGTGAATACACTTAAAAGTCCCACCTTTTAGAATTTTTGATCCTACCAGGAGGACTGGCCCTCTTACATGTGTTCTTACTGTTCAGGTTTTTATACTTCGAGAGAACTCCTTTTTTCAGCTGTCCTGACTCTGCTCATTACGGTTTTATTTGTGCAATAAAACTTGGGTCGCATAATTTGCTTGTCGTAGTTTTAGCTCTACATACCTCTCCCACAACACTTCTCGCAGGCCCCCGCCAGCCTTCTGAGGTCACTACTGTTTTGCTAGTTTTTTTGGTTACTTTACAATTAATTTGCACTGCAGTGCCCTGGTTTAATACTGCTGAGGCCCTCCATCTCACCTCCCCCCGAACACTGCATTGAATTCTTATGTTATTTTACATTAAAGGCTTTTATTTATATAGCGCACCTAGCCATGGGCTTGGGGACATTCAATAATCTGTCCATTATCATAAGATATTCAGCCAACAGCAGATTCAAACCGGATCCCTAGCTCTCACCGCTGCACCATATCCTTTGCCTAGCCATGTTGCACAGTGCAGTACTATGTGGAGCGAAAAAAGGTCCCAAGGGACACCTCGTGACAGCCTGTGGTACTGCACCCTATCAGCATTTTCTTTTTGCAGTTGTAGCTCGAACTGGACCTGAAGGTATTAGAGTGCTTTAGTTGAGCACCAGTTCTCCACTTCCAAAGTGACAGCTGGCGGCGCTAACATTTTCCAACGAGGACATTTGTATTATAATCAGTGCGACTTCTCTGTGCACTAATATGAAGCAGTGTTTAATTTCACTTTGCAATCAGGCAGGCGTGCAAAGTTGAGTGCACTACGATGTCTACGCTCACTTACCGAGGCACCGATTTCCTGTTATTATTTTTTGAAGTTGTAGCGTGAACCCGACCTGAAGGTACTAGAATGCGTTAAATGAGCACCAGTTCTCCAGTTGCAAAGTGGCAGCTCGCCACGCAAACATTTTCTTACGAGGACATTTGTATTATAATCAGCACAACTGTTCTGTGCACCGCTTTCCTGCTATTTTTTTTTTTGCAATTGTAGTGCAAACATGACTGGAAGGTACTGGAGCGCTTTACGTGAGCACCAGTTCTTAAGTGGCAATTCGCGTGCTAACATTTTTCAACGAGGATATCGAACGACATTAGATTTGCTCCTCAGCTTACTTGCTGAAAACCATGACTTCAGCAAACTGCTCTTAACCTCTTTCCTGTCCTTGACTTGTTCCCCCAAGAAATGGATCCAAAAAAGATGAGCACTTTGGCTGCAAATGACATCTTTTTCTGAAATGTTTCTATTCCAAGGTGCAGCCTCGGAAAGGAGAAAAGGTTCAAAATACAAAAAGTGGCCCGATTGGTTTTATTCACAACCAAACACATTAGCACCACTTTACAAAGTTTGGTGGTGGGTGGAGGGGAGTAGAGTACACCATTCCTGGAGGTACTTCAATACCTGGTTGATGCGTAGATTGGAAAACGTTTAATGTAATCCTTACCAGCAGTTTTCCTTATTTTAGTTTATAAAATGTGCGGAGATGTAGTCTTTTTAAGCCATACTGCTTACATTCTGTAAGGGATGAAAGAGGTAGCCGAGTGGATGACAACCAGCCGCCTGAAACTGAACTCGGACAAGACGGAGGTCCTCATCCTGGGCTCCTCACCCTCCGCCTGGGACGATTCCTGGTGGCCTCCCGCCCTGGGCACCGCACCCAAACCGACAGACCATGCACGAAACCTGGGCTTCATCCTGGACTCCTCCCTCTCCATGACCAGGCAAGTCAACAACGTCTCCTCGGCGTGCTTCAACATCCTACGCATGCTACGGAAGATCTTCCGGTGGATCCCCACAGAGACCAGGAAGACCGTCACCCAGGCCCTCGTCACCAGCCGACTGGACTACGGCAACGCCCTCTACGCCGGTACCACCGCCAAGCTCCAGAAGAGACTCCAGCGGATCCAAATCGCCTCAGCCAGACTCATCCTCGACATCCCACGAACCAGCCACATCTCCGGACATCTGAGAGACCTTCACTGGCTCCCCGTCAACAAGAGAATCACCTTCCGCCTCCTCACCCACGCACACAAAGCCCTACACGACCAAGGCCCGAGCTACCTCAACAGCCGAGTCAACTTCTACGCTCCCAAACGCCACCTCCGATCAGCCAACCACGCCCTCGCCGCCGTCCCCCGCATCCGAAGAGCGACTACAGGAGGAAGGTCCTTCTCCTACCTGGCCGCCAAGACCTGGAACTCCCTCCCGACCGACCTGCGCCTGACCCAAGACCACCTCTCCTTCAGGAAGAAGCTGAAGACCTGGCTGTTCGAGCAGTAGCGGCACCCCTCCCCTCCCCCCCCCCCCCATTTACGCCCCCAATAGCTCCAACTCTCACAAATTGGAGACCAATTGCATTGCAAATGCTGGTTTTTACTTGAATGTAGGAGTGGAGGAAGAAAGTTGAAACGTTTGCACACCTCCTTGCTTACTGGATTGCAATACCAAAAGAGCATTTGGAACACAGCATTTGGACAAAGTAATTAAAGAGGCTTTCATTCTATAAGTTGGAGTGATCTGGTTATCGTTCTGGATTTTAGGGCCTCTGTTCGCTGGTGGTTTCCAAGTTCATGGCAGATTCACTGCCCCAGTGTCATTCTTGTGCAGAGGAGGTATTTGAGCGAGAAAGGTGCTGGTTCCATGTTATATGTTGGACCCTTCTGGAAGGGTTGTCAGGCAATTTTCACAGGTTGTGGTTGGTCTATGTGGGCTGGCTTGGCGAGTATATGGTTGGAATGGTGGTACGGTCTGCCAGCACAATGGTGTGGGCCTCAGTCTGAATTGCTTCAGGTTTCTAGGACTAAAGCAGGATCGCGAGACTTGAACATATTCCATAGTCAGACATGGGCAGCCCTTATGGTAGCTTGACATGAGACAATGTATATTTAATGAAGTTTGTTGCTTGATTTGCCTCGAGACGTGTACAGCAGCCTCTGGCGAATGGTTTATTTCATTTGGCAAATTGCAGGAGGATCTTAGGAAGAAGATTACATGCCTTTGCAACTCCATGAGTTAAGGCATGAGAATGAGGCTCGACACTCTGAGCTCCGCTTCTTGAAGTGCCAGACCTGCTGAGCAACAAGGTGTCCACCGCCTTGTCGGTAGATTCTTCTGGTGATTGTAACCTCCTAGCAGTAGGAGTTGTGAACCCTTGTTTTCTGGGCTACAAGGAAAATGCCCATAAAGCAAACCTAGACAAAAGGCAGCGGAGCGCTGTAGATGGTCAAAGTCCATTATAAGGTTAACGAGCGATAGGAGCAGCATCCGATTTAAGGACTGTTAATGCACTGTGATGTAGTGTTCTTTAAAGAGCTACATCTTCAACTCTTTCCTAAATTGGGGCAGTCCTAATGTATACAGGGTGGATCGTGATCCACATGGCATACACTGCCTAGTATTCATTTTGACGCTTCTTAGTACGCAATTATATGGTGTACTTGCTGCAGGTGTGCACAGGTCTATTAGAGTGTGAGCTTCTCTGCAAGGTAAGTGGGGATGTTAGTTGTGAATCCTTTGTACAGGATGCAGCTGTGTTTGACAATGGTGTGGCCGGCAAGGGGAGCCAATGGAGTTCCATCAGGATGGTGGTGAGGTGATCAGATTTCTTTAGGTCCTGGGCAGAATTGCACTAAGGGGTGCCATTGTGGAGTCTGGGAGGCCATGGAGGAGCACCATTCAGAGGAGCGGATACAGGGAGAGCCGTTTTGAAGTTGCTTCCTAGAATAGTGCACCATCTTGAGAAGAGGTGGTACAGGCCATCTTTGCTTTTAGGCAATGCTTCCTGAGGGAGGATGGTGTTCGGTGAATCTAAGTGACATGGTTTTGGTCACTAAGCCAGGTTTGTTTTGCTACTTGCTCATGAAATTAAAAGGAATAATTTACTGGCTTTGCTGTGCTTCAGGCAGGTGATGAATATCCAGGTCTGGGTGATGTGCAGGCAGTGCTTGATGCATTGGATGGCTGAAGCAATAGAAACTTTAAGGCAGAGTTGAACATCTGTATATTGGTGAATATTCGTTCGGTTACCTGTGAAAAACGCAACAATCACCCTTCATGTACAGGTTGGAGGGGACAGCCCATATGGAACCCTGGGGGACTCCACAGGTGATGGGCATCTCAAGGCCCTAACAGATCCCTATGTGAACCAACTGGTGTAGGTTGGATAGATGGGAGGCGAACCAGTGAAGTCTTTTTTTCTAATCCCATTCAGACTCCAGTGTAGGATGTTATACTGTGTCGAAGGCAGCTGAGCAGTCTAACCGTATCAAAAGGCAGGGGACATCTGTAGTGAAGAGGAACTGGCCTACGATGTCTAGGGCAGAACACTCCATGCTGCAGTTTAATCAGTAGCCAGACTGGCAGAAGCACAGGAGATGGATAGCATAGAATGTGGTCATGCAATTAAACAGACATCTTTTTAAAAGCTATTGCTGATGAGAGAAACAAGCTGGTAATTACCAAGGACTTCAGAATAAAATGTAGGTTTCTTTAGGAGTGGGAGAATATGGCCAGTCTTGAGATCTTCAGTGAGGAAGGGATTAACCATCAGGAGTAGGAAGGGTTGAAACAGACCCCTTGAAGAGCTTTGATGAAGGACGAGGTAAGATGCTTTCAAAAGCAGCAGCAGCTTCTCCGCTATGGCTGAGGAGCGCCGCCCCACTGCATTTTGAGCAGTGGAAGAAGGAAAAATAAAATAACATTGTCATTTTATAACATTGTCTGTTGTCAGTCAGGTTAACAGGGTGGTGCCTGGAGACATCTCAATAAGCAGCTTATTGAAATGGTAGATAGGCAATCCTGGCTCAGTGAAACACAGTTTGGTTTCAGAAAGCATCACGGTACAGAAACTGCCCTGGTTTCAGCCTCGGATTACATCCGGCGTAAGGTGGACGAAGGGCAGGGACTGGTGCGAATTCTCTTGGATCTGACTGCAGCATATGACACCATCTCTCCTATGTTGCTGCTGGGCAGACTCCGGAGTCTTGGTACATCCTATCAAGCCCTTGCCCTTCTGTCTTCATTCCTGACAGGGAGATCCCAAAGGGTGAAACTAACATCTTTTCACTCCGACTCATTACCTTGTGGAGTCCCGCAGGGGTCTTCCTGGAGTCCCACCCTTTTTCATCTGTGACACCCCTCACTACAGTAATCCACTCTTTTGAATTGGAGGTGGTGTCATATGCAGATGATACTCCCAATTATCGTTACCATCCCTAAGGGGCTGGGCTCATGGTCAGAGAATGCCCGCGGTTGCATGTCCAGAGGAGCAAACTGGATGTCGGCTAACTTACTTAAACTTATGGGGGGAAAAACGGAGGTGATTCGATTCGGATTGGGCAGCCAAATGGAACAGTAACTGCTGGCCTCAATCTTTAGGATGCGGTCCTATCGCAAGTGAAAAGGCCAAGTATTTGGGAGTCTTGATGGATACTGAACTTAGTCCAAGTGAACCATACCATTTGCACATGCTCCTGGCTTATAAGGATGTTGTTAAAAAAATCTTCCCTTTCATCCAGTGTTCAACCAGGATGCAGGTAGCTCTGGCAATGGCCAGATTAGACAACTGCAATGCCCTGTACCTGGCTGCTAGTGAGGGCTTACAACATAAACTCCAGATACTGCAGAATGCACTGGCAAGACTCATTCTGGACATTCCCAAAAGACAATCAGACAAAAAGGGACTAGAACACCTACACTGGCTCCCCATTGAACACCGTATCAGTTTTAAAGTAGTGTATGGTCCATAAGTCACTGCATGCCTCCTATCCTTCGAGACTGAAAACCATGTTCAAATGGTATTCCCCAGGCCGACTACTTCGCTCCTCTCATCAAAATGCAACTTCTGGTACCAAGAATAAGAGGGAATAAGAATCAGTGGCAGCGTGTAAGCTCTGGAATTCCCTACCCGTTGCACTTAGAACTATTCCTCTTCTGCTCCAGTTTAGAAAAGCCCTTAAGACTTGGCTGTTCTTAGGCAAACGATGAGCTGAAGCTCCTCCATTCTTCTTCTGGACGATGTTATTTGCGGTCTCTCTCTAGCGCCTTGATGCCCTCGGGTGATTGTTGCGCTATATAAATATCAAAATCAAATCTTGGTTGTCCCTGCCAGCAGGGCAGGAGTGGTTGGGGCACTTAAGTGCACATGACGATTTGGCTGGCCGTTCTGGGCTAGCCAAACAGTCATGCACACTTTGCATTTTCCCCACCAGGCTGCAATACACAGCATGGGGAGGAACATGCACAGGCTCATAGTCCCCGTCTGGGAGCCGAACCACAGCGCTCAGACCAATCACAATGCTGCATTGCAGCGTTGTGTTAGGCTTAGGGGAACCTGTACGCTTCCTGCAAGAACAGAAGAGCACGCCACGATGCGACCGTCCAGCAACAAGGTAAGCAACTTTATTAACTTCCAGATAGCTAGAGTGGTTTATTCACTTTTTACTAGTATTTTGGACAACGCAGGCAGCAAGGAGATCAGCCTATAGTTAGCTTGAATCTGCCAATTTTTTTTCACTAGTTGTATAATTTTTGCCGGCTTTCAAGACCTGGGAACCATGGCAGTCTCCAATGATGCCATTTGTATAAAGTTTGCCGCAGGGTTAATCAGAGCAGCTTCTGAAGCAAATAAATTAGGGGGCAAGGATCTACTGTAGAGCCAGGTTTCATGACTTATACAGCCCTCAAAGAGCAATCAGGTGGGTGAGCCTTCGTGACAATTTTCAGCAAGATAGTTCAGGAGCGCAGTTGTATCTAATTTGCCATCTTCATTTGTCTTTGATGCAGATGCTACCAGTAGGTAATCAATATACGGTACTAGCACAGAGTTACAAGTTAGCCCCAGGACCCTCCCCAGCGTAGCCATTCATTAACATTGAGCTAGGGAAATGTAAACATTCTTGTGCCGATTGACTAGCCTGAAAATAAACTATTCTTGCTCCTTCCAAACCCCAGAATCCAGCTACTGACAACGTTTCTATACTACAGTTCTCACGAGAAAGGTGTTAATATTCATATTTCGATGCAACCTGTTGGAAAGTAGCTTTGAGGATTTACTAATGGCATTAAGGTCGATGGTTTAACATTTACCTTCTGACATGATTTTTCTTAGTCCTGCCTCTCAACGGGAGCAAGTGAGTCAAGTTGGTTTCCTTAGTCTAGAACCAAGCCTAGAATATAACAGCAATAGTTGCTTCCCTCAAAGGGGAGGCCCCAACATACGATGGGATGAGAAATTCACGTAAAAAAGAGAAAGTTCTGAACTGTGCATAAGGACCACATGACTTCAAACCAGGCTACCATACAACCGTATCTGTCATGGAACTAGGCCTGTTTAAACTTCTTGATCCCTTTTGTGAATGGCAGGCTGGCGCCTCATTGAAGAACTGGGGGCCATTGCAGGTGCAGAATGGGAGTCCTGACCCAACTGGAATCCAAAAGCCAGTCTGCAGTTAAACATCAGAGTATAGGGAGTTCAAGAAACTAGAGGGTGCTCGACCTCTGGTAGCCTGCTGTTCCGCAATTCTAACCAGAACCTCTAAGGCCACTGCTCCCGCAAATCCCAGCACCAAGCAAACGACAGTAGCAATATCCAAAACAAGGTATACCCACACTGATCACAATACTTAAAGTAGTTGTGGGAGATGTTTGCGCAATTTTCATTGGGATTTTGGGTATGTGCTCACTTCACAATTAAAGTTTAAATCTGGCTCTGAAGCGGGCTTAGCAAGCCCAGCTACACAAGCAACTAAACCTACTCACCACCACGCTGGGAAAGAGCCAACATTTTGTTGCAGTTAACTGTCAAGGTTCAATGAAGTGCCCCCTTTTTTTTTATCCCAATCAAGTTCCTTCTATACCACCATCCAGAACCACTCCAAAACTTAACATGTACACTATTCTATAGCTGAAGATGGGTGAGAATGCCATGGTCATAAATACATTCCCTATTCTTTACTACCCAATGCTGGTCTATTTTTAATTCCCCCTCAGAATCATTTTAAGTGATTCTGAAGACCTGGATGTTCAATGCTTACATGAAGTTAAAGTCAACCAACAAGAAATACTACCAACCTGGCTCAATAACAAAACTAGACTACTTCAACCCTAATCACTGAACGCCAAGACACTTCATTTTCACCTGAACACCAACCTCGCCCTAAAAAAACACGGCCAAACAACGATGACACCTTGGGACCAACCTACCTCTTCTAAAGAAAGAGAAACTTTATTGCAAACGGTGAAGATTTCATAACTGCTGTTCAAAATCTTACACTGTCTCCATCTGGATGATAGCAATGCCATACTCCATGGCTTCACAGGCTCCACACTGGCAGCCCCTTAAGGGCATCCTTCACAGCAGGTCTCATCTTAAGTCAGAAGAAATATGATCACTTCACCTCCTTCCTGACTGAACTCCAGTGGCTCCCTTCCCCCCCCACTCACCATCCTGAAAACCTGCTAGCTTACACACAAACCCATCACCTCTGGTGGTTCTATGCACCCAGAATCGGAAGCAACATCCCTAGATCCATTAACTAAGCACCAATTTAGGGACGAGTTGAAGACACCCTTTAAAGAACACTACATCACAACAAACAGTACACAAAACAGCTTCTGCTCCCATCATTCACTGCCTTTATGGGGGTCTTTGACTCTGTATGCGTGATTTCTACAGCATGAACCTAGAAATAAGACCCTAACACTTCAAATTACTTTGCTGGAAATCATATGACTGAAGGCTATACACCCACATACCCTCTAACTAACGTCCATCCACCACACCACTTAGGACATGCTTTGGAAAAAACGTTTGCCAGACTCTGTTAAATATCAAACATTTATTGTGGTCAAATATGGTAGAAAAAAAGTTCTACACAGAATGAACATGACCAATTCTCAAATAAATAGAAATGCTTTTGATGTGAACACAATGTTTCCAAAAACGGTCAGACACCTTTACCAATGCCACCCACCGCCCACCACCCTTCGGCACCCCGTCCCCCCAAAAAAATAAACCCGAGACTTTAGTGACAACTGCTAATGAAAAGCAGTAAACAGCCATTCCAGGCTAGCATTTTAACTCCACTCAGAGTGAAGATTACACACATTCGAGAAGTTTCTCCATTCGATATTCAACTGAAGTTCTTTAGTCCATATGTACAATGTTACAGCATTCAAACGAATCCAATAGACCTACAACTCATCCTTCTCCGCTTCCTCCTCACCACCAGGGGGAGGCGGTCCTGCGCTGCCATACAGCTTGCTGACTATTGGTTGTACGATTTCCTCCAATTCCTTCTTTTTTGCCTTGAATTCTTCTATGTCAGCATCCTGGTGGCTCTCCAGCCATTCAATCTTCTCTTCAACTGCTTTTTCTACTGTTTCCTTGTCTTCAGAGGATAATTTACCACCTAATTTTTCTTTGTCACCGATCTGATTTTTTAAAGAATACGCATAACTTTCCAGCTCGTTTCTTGTATCGATTCTCTCCTTTAATTTTTTATCTTCCTCTGCGAACTTCTCTGCATCATTCACCATTCTTTCGATTTCATCAGGGGTGAGGCGGTTCTGATCATTGGTAATGGTGATTCTGTTTTTGTTTCCAGTACCTTTGTCCTCAGCAGATACACGAAGAATACCGTTCACATCGATTTCAAAGGTAACTTCAATTTGTGGAACACCACGAGGGGCTGGGGGGATTCCAGTCAGATCAAAAGTACCCAACAAGTGGTTGTCCTTGGTCAGTGGACGTTCACCTGAAAGAAAAAAGTCGATTAACTCTAGAAATAAAGTTCAAATGCCGTTTACAAAACTTAGTCAAAAAGTCAAATCCACAGAGACTAGTTATCTCAATAAAATGTGCGTCCCACTGCTCTAAAACCACTTCTTTCCTTCGGAAGTTATCACCTCACCTTATTCCACACACTCTAATTGCATCAAAACTGGACTTACGTATACCCCTCACAAGAAAGCTACTAATAGTGAAGAAGTAAATGCCTGGTTGCAGTTTCACCTTGAGGCAGACCAAAGTTCCATTCAATTACTTAAGTTATGTTGAACACAGCCATTTGCCAGGCATCACCAGTCAAGTAGATAAGTTAAGCGTTTCCCTTCACAGATGAATGAATGTTAATTTATACCAAATTAGATCCAGATGGATCGTTAACACTCCAGTCCGAATTCTTAATTAATATTTGAGACTAAACAGCTTTGATTCCAGAAGCCTACCAACTCCTCCACCAGTAATGCAAACGTACCCATATAAATCATACCAAGAAAAAATACTGATGAAACAAAAAGTTACGAATTACAGTGCGTGACCAAGTATCCAGGTCTTTACATAGAAGTAAAATCCTTTAGTAGAACATGGTGCAGTTTTTAAAAGGGGATCCAGACTACACAAAATTGGGTAGAGTCTGCTACAAATGCCATTCAATTACAGAAGCATGTAATGTCAGCCATGGTTCCTTTAAAAATTATCGAAAATTAGATATGGTGTCAAAAGTATTCGATCTCTATCCTCTGCATCTTTAAGACCTAAACTTGTAGCAACATTTTACCCCAAAGAATTGGGAAAAGGAATTAAGTGCGAGGTAACCAGATTGTCCAGGATAAAAGATTTAATGGCTGTCATTTCAGACATTAACAAACCTGCAACAATGTGCTTCTCAGACTAGCTAAGTGGTTGTAACCAGGCCATTCATCCTAGACAGACTACGTAACAATCCTTACACTATAGGGTTTACAAGTATCAACTCTTACCTTCGTAAACTTTGATGGTAACAGTGGGTTGGTTATCAGATGCAGTGGAGAAGATCTGAGATTTCTTTGTGGGCACAACAGTGTTTCTTGGGATCAATTTAGTCATGACACCTCCAACAGTCTCAATACCAAGAGTAAGTGGACACACATCAAGGAGAACAAGGTCACCTACAGAAGACAAGAGGCAGCGTTATTAGATAAATCAGGTTTAAGACACTTGTAAAGATCTCTATTTTGCGAGGGGCTCGACATTCAGTTTCCCCTTAAGATACTGTGGCAAATTTCCAGACAGAAAACGGACCGAAGAGTTTAGGGGTATGTCCTAGCATTCGAAAACGGGGGACTAACAGTTAAAGTTAACATGGACCAAATAAAACAACTGGACGCAGGTATGCAGTAGGTTGGTAGTATAAAGTTTGGGTATTCCAGATAAACAGAAACGTCCATCTATTAGGTTTTGTTTCAGCTTCTATTCAATTAGATGGATAGAAGTGCCAAAATCTGTAAGAGAACGTCACTATTGATTGCTTGAAGGTACAAATTAAGTTATGATAGTGTCCCTCAGCAGACATTAATGGCAAACGTAGGAAAAACACAAAGCTTAGCAAAGTGAGAAAGCAGGTATCTGCAAGACTAAGATAAAGTGACAGGGAGTGTCCGAGAACGAATAGAAGAGACAGGAGGTTGTTCCAAGACTACGCAGCACGGCATTTGGCACACCGAAATTTAAAACCTTCAGCCGTGTTTTGTTTTTTAAGCAGGGCTTTAGCCTCCAGCACTCAATCCATTAGAAATTAAGGACTGATTGGTTATGACGTGCGATTAATTGAGCTTTCTAGAAGGCAGTAAGCCAAACAAGCACATCTACGTTTACCAGACAGTTAAGCCTGGAAAGTACATTTTGTTAATGAAGAATGGAGATGGAGAAAAAAAAGAGAGCGGGGGAGAAACCACACAAACACTTACCGGTATCCTGATCTCCTGAAAGTACACCAGCCTGGACAGCAGCACCATAAGCTACAGCCTCATCTGGGTTGATACCACGTGAAGGCTCCTTCCCATTAAAAAACTCCTTCACCAACTGCTGAATTTTGGGGATTCGAGTGGAGCCACCTACAAGCACTATTTCATCAATGTCAGTCTTCTTCAAGTCAGAGTCTTCCAAAACTTTCTGTACAGGCTTCATGGTTGAACGGAAGAGATCCTGAAACGAAGTGATTGAAATTTAGGAAACAAGAAGCAGTTTATGGACAAGATCAAAAAGCACTTTCATGGACAGCACTGATTGACACCCAATAATGGACAGCATGGTTTGACACCTAATAACTAAGCTGGGGACATGCCTTTAGGTTTGACCAATTGATGTATAGCCCCTTATTTCATGGTTATTTAGTGCCTTACTCCACCCAAAGACTAAAATATAGTCACTGCTAAGTACTTTGAAGTTTAAAATATTTGAAAAGCGCTCTGTGGCCAAGCGGCTTCCTGGCGCTAGGAGATTAAAACAGTTACCAGAAGACAGGGCACCAGGAGGTGATTAAGACGGGAAAGCAGTAGAAAACAGATGTGTTTAAAGTGCCAGTAGACAGATATAGATCTGATGGTCAGAGGAAGACTGTTTCAGAAGCTGGGGGCCAGGATGGAAAATCTAGTGCCGCCTATTCTGGACTTGCGGAAGCGAGGGACCGTTAGTAGTGCCTGGTTGGAGGAGCGAAGGTTGCGAGAGGGAAGGTAGTGGGTGATCATGGAATTGAGGAAGATAGGGGCCATGCGAGCGCGGGCCATAAAGACCATGCAGCCCATCTTGAAAAGGGTCCTCTGCAGGATGGGAAGCCATTGAAGGGATCTGAGTAGGGGGTGATGTGATGAAATTTAGGAAGCCTATGAATAAGGAGGGCGGCCTGATTCTGGATGGACTGAAGATGCTGCAGCTCGTAGGCGGGAATGCCCACATAGCGGCAGTTTCCATAGTCCAACCGTGAGAGAATCATGGCCAAAACAATGATTTTCAGGGCATCAAAGGAGAAAAAACAGGAAATCTTTCTAATAATCCTGAGGGACAGAAAGCAGGATGAGACGACAGAGCTGACCTGGGGGCGAAAGGAGAGGTCCCGACTTATTTTAATTCCCAGGGTTCTGACTGAAGCAGAAGGAACCGGGGTAGGCCCAAAGGTGGAAGGCCAGAAGGCAGAGGTCCACGGGCTAGAAGAGCCACCAGTCAGGACCAACTCAGTATTTTCCGGATTGAGCTTTAAATGATTTTGATTCATCCAGTCAGCAATGAAATTAAGTGTGGTTTGGAGTTTAAGGATGGAATCAGTCATGAGAAAGGTCAAAAACCAGCTGAAGGTCGTCAGCGTAATTATATACGGAGACGAAGTAAGATAACGAAATTAAATTAGTGTTAATGAGCAAGGCCTACAATTAAAAAGTATGTGTATTCACAAACAGAATGTTCACACTCTGGACTGTTGAGCCTCAAAAACACATACCATATTTAGTTCCTCAAACTTGGCGCGAGTTAGTGTTTCAGAGAAATCCTCTCCTTCAAAGAAGGACTCTATTTCAATTCTGGCCTGGTGCTGTGCTGACAGGGCCCTCTTGGCTTTCTCAACCTCGCGTCGCAGCTTCTGTACTGCTCGGTTGTCTTTACGGACATCTTTCCCAGTCTTTTTCTTGTATAGTTTGATGAAGTGCTCCATAACACGCTGGTCAAAGTCTTCTCCTCCTAAGTGAGTATCTCCGTTTGTAGCCACAACTTCGAAGACGCCATTGTCGATAGTAAGCAGAGATACATCAAAGGTGCCACCACCCAAATCAAACACAAGGATGTTCTTTTCACCGTCTTTCTTATCCAAACCATATGCAATAGCAGCAGCAGTTCTAGAAGAGAAAAGGGATACCAGGATTTAGTCTACCTACAAACACCCAACCAGCTACAAATGAACAGCAAGGTAAAAATAGGTCTTGAGAAAACTTACGGTTCATTGATGATTCTCATCACATTCAATCCAGCAATGGTACCAGCATCCTTGGTAGCCTGACGTTGGGCATCATTAAAATAGGCGGGTACAGTCACAACTGCATGAGTAACCTAAAATAAGCACACAAATACATAATGTAACAACTTAACTTGGTGTCATTTTAATTAGCTAACAAAAATTCATTTTCTGGGAATACTGGCTAGTTAACTGGCAACTAGGACTCCACCTTGAATACAAAGCGTTCTGCGATTTGGATTCTTGTAGGCCTCAGTTTTGAGGTAACGTTAAAGGTTAGGGAACAGAAAGAACAAAGCTAGAACTTGTGCATCTGAAATAGTACCATACCATTTGCAGAAGAGTTGCACAGGTCCAGAGAGAAGTATCAATATAGCTGACAGAAACTAGTGTCAGTAAAGGCTGTCTGCAAAATGAGTACATTTCTTGCTGTGAGATTAAAGGGACCTTGGCGTAAAGGGTTTAAATCAGAAACACCCAAAACTTCAATACTGGTTTAAAAAAAATTTGCGTAAATGTTTTCAACTAAAACGGAGGAAATGGCAGAATGTCTGATTTTTCCTTCATAACCCTCATCAGCCAGGCTATCTTGAATCCAGTGGCAGAGTGAGCAAGGGACCCACGTCTGGGCATGCCAACTTAAGGCGAACAAAGCTATACCAAAGGGGATGATGGACGGAGAATACCCGGTCCAGGGAAGATATGGCTTGGCAGTTCGGGCTGTACTGTTCCCATGAGGCACAGGGTCAGACTGATTTGCATATGGCCATGTCTGAACTGGGGTGGTGGAGGGAACTAAAGAATGATGGTGGATTAAACCCAGATCAGTTGACTGGGGGTGAGTGATTTGCTCAAGCGCTCCGTCCATCATCCCCTTTAGTATTGCAGTTACATAGTAATGGCACCATGGCCTCTTAGGAAAGCAACAAAAAAAACTGCTTTGTTTTACAGAATAATAATAAAATAACCTGCAATAATTAGAGTTTAATATGCCCCTGAGGCCTCTGGATCCAGGTTTCACTACATCATTGACCGCTATACCCCTGTAACTGCGCCAAAGATTTCTGTGCATTCTGGGGTTGTAGTCTTGTTTGGTTCAATATAAAACAAGAACTAAAAGTCTGAGAAAGCATATGGAAAACCTGGACTAGAGCCAGCTAGTTTTGCATGGACCTGTGAAACTTCGCATCTATGGTTTGAAAAAGGGGCACTCGCTATGGCTTTAAAGGGAAGTACTAGATAAGATTTTGTATTTGTAGGATATTTCAAGAGGGCATATAGATCAAGTTTTAAGGACTGGATGGGTATTTTTAATGGGGCACATGCATGTAAAGAGGGGAACTGAGCTGGTCTTCCAACTATAGAAGATGCACAGGTTTTTCTTAACGGGGGGGTGTGGGGGCTACGGTTTCCAGACCGAAGATTGGATGGAGATTTCAGTAAGGAGATACTGAATGTGAGCGTTTATGGAAGAGACTGCCTAGCAGGGCCCACCTGTGGCATGGGAAAGCTAGACACCCCCCTCCTCCCCACTGGGGAGTAAGTAACAAAGGCCCCACAGTGTTCCCACCTTCCACCCCCCCCCCCCCTCCAAAAGGCTTACCTACACTGGAGGGGTGCCCCCTCTGCCCCTACTGATCACTAGTTAGATGCTGGAGGAACCATTTTCATTTTTTATATCACTTAAACCCTATTCTTTTCCCTCCCATTTCCCTCTGCCTTTATGCATCACAATCCATCCCTCCCACCAACATTTTTGCAACAGGGCTGAGCTGTGTGTGGTTTGCGGATTGGGCTGAAATTAATATTTAGATGCCAGTCACCACTCAAGTAATCCGCATGGGACCAATCTGAACACAAAAGGGAGTCTCTGCTGCCTTGTTTTATTCACCGGTTTCAAATAAAATAAATATACACCTATACCATAAATCGGATTCAATATATTACAGGCGGGTGCATTCTTTATATGTATCTGAAATAGTCATTCACGATTTCAAATATTTACTATAGTCTCTCTGCTGGTCACTTGGCTACCTAACATACACTAGTTGAATAAATGTATACACCCATTGTGAGAAATTAACAGAGTAGACACATATGGAGTGCATTTTCTGATATTTGTACCCCTGGTACATTCAATAATGTGCATTAAAGAAATCATTCACGTACAGAATTCAGACAGCACAATATGGAGAAAAAAAACACGAGGGCCTTGCAGTATTTCTGCAACTGCATCACTGAGGGACAACACAAGTGCCCCAGCCCAGTGAAACAAGTAACCATCCTTATGTTACACCGTTGGACAGTTTATATACACTTCTTTATAACACATAGCACCTGTGACTATAGATGTCAGACACTTACGTTATCATGTAATGTTGTATTTTGTTGATTTTTTGGGGTATTGTGCTTGCTGAACTCTGTACAAAGTAAGATTTTATTAATAAACAATATTGAATGTGGTAATGTGGGTACAAATAATGGAAAAATACAATAGATATATATTTTTCCCTCAATTTCACGATAGGCGCGTACATTTATTCAACTAGTGGGTATTAGGTAGCCAACTGACCAAAAAAAAAAAATATATAGTAAATAACAGAAGTCATAATTGACCATTTCGGATGCATCAAGTCTGTATCAGACTGCAAATTGTTTAATTGGATTTATGGTATAGGAGGTAAATTTTTTTGTTTCAAACGTTTGGTTCCAGCTCCCTAATTCTGCAACAGGATCATTCCTCAGTATGACAGATACATAAAGTCTGAAGACCACAGCTTTAGGCAAACCTTAAACAAGGGTTACACCATGAATGGGCATTTCAAAACATACCTTCTTTCCGAGATAGGCTTCAGCTGTTTCCTTCATTTTTGTCAGGACCATTGCAGAAATCTCTTCAGGGGCAAATGACTTCATCTGATCAGCAATATCAACTTGAATATATGGCTTGGTTTTCTTTTCAATAACCTATGCAATAGAAGTGCACAATTACCCTCAAAATCAACCATTGCAGTTTACAGAACGAAAGGTTTGTTTGATTACGTTTTTATCAGGTTGTGTCTACATGGGATGTTTTTCAGACTAATTACTACATGTACTTTTAGAAACTATAGCGCATTGAGTGGAAACAGAATGTCCATCTTCAAAGTCCAACAGAAAAAACTTTGCAATTCTCGATTTCCAAACTCCTCGTCAATTTCCTTTGATAATGCACAACCTACCTTAAATGGCAGATATTTGATGTCTTGCTGGACGGAGGGATCGTTCCATGTCCGGCCTATCAGGCGTTTAGCGTCAAACACTGTATTCTCAGGATTTGACGTCAACTGGTTCTTTGCCGCATCACCTATAAGTCGTTCACCTTCTGGAGTGAAAGCCACATAGGATGGAGTAATGCGATTACCCTGGTCATTGGCAATGATTTCCACACGTCCATTTTTGAAAACTCCAACACTGGGTGGGAAAAAAATAAAAGTTAATGTGAAACCAAATAAATCAAATCATGTGGTTAATTCACATCTCTGGCAAATGAGTCTAACGGCCTATATGCAAGTCATTATCATATATAGTGGAGGAAGGAGTTAAAGTGCATATATACACTAATATTCACAACTTAAAAAAAAAATAACACTTCCAGTAACCTCCAAACAGTGTCTTAAAGAAGGGGGGTGGGGTGCAGTGGCTACAAAGTACTTAAGATCCCTTTCATCAGTTTTTACAGCCTTTAATTAAAGAAATAAGCGCTTCTTACAATAAAATTGAACATACCATGAATATGTGGTACCAAGATCTATTCCAACCACAGTGCCAACTTCTTCCTTCTTGTCATCCTCATCTGCAAAGGCGCTGGTGACAACCAGCAGTGCTATAAATAACTGCTTCATCTTGGTCATGTGCCCTAAACTCTGTAGGCGTAAACTAAAAGATAAAAAAAAAAAAAAATGAGGTCAACATTTGAAAGAATTATGTAACAGAAAGGTTAGGGTGAATGGCAATTTTACTTTTCAAATACTCTGAGGCAGCACACACTGGCAAGTAAACAACTGTCAAGATATGCAAGCACGAGATGTTGTTTGCGGGTACTATGTTAAGTAACAAGGCATTAATGCGAGTTTGTACGATTCATAACTGTACCACTGAGCTGCAATAGTGAGTTACAAACGATTCATGAGAAAGATTTCCGTGTGTTGGTCTGTCTCGCATGCATATGAAAGAGACTACAAGCAAATACCAAGAAGCGGCCTTTCACAGTACAAATTGCCCCCACCCCCTCTAGTTAGGTTTGAACACATTCCTAAACCTACCTATGAATATTGCATCTAGTGATCATCAATGCGCATTGCCAGTGGTTAGACGTAATGCAAGCAACCTGCCACATTGCATTTCATGACCAACGCGCATTAGTTATTATGGGAATTCAGTAAGAAGTGCAGCACAGGCCCTTTGCGGACAGGATTACATTAAAGCAGCACTGGTGGGCGTCCCAAACAGTGCTGCGCAAGGCAGACCGGCGATAGCTTATCAGCTGCAGAAGGATGAGAAAGGAGGTGGCCAGATACTAGGAGGAAGGTGCCTCGGCGCAGCTCTGCTCTCAAGTCTGGCAGTCAGTGTAACTAGGCGCCTGAGCAAGGTCTGCAGCCACACAAGTGGTGCTCTGAGGCCTATGAGCGAACAAACACGAGCCACTGTGGTGCCCGGGGTCAATGGGCACACGATCAGAGCCATTAGACCAGTGAATGACCAGGGTTGGTGCATCTTGTTTTTATTAACAACCTCTCCAAGACTCCTTGTTCTTACAAGGAAGCATGCAACTCAAAGCATTATCATTTATTCCTCAATTCATTAGGTGTTTGTTTTAAAAGGGGTTTTCATGCAGATATAAAGTCATGTAACGATAGGGAACGCGTATCTTATGGGCTGGACCAGTATAACCATTATGAAACAACCTTGCACCCGTAACAAGTGAGATCTGAATGACAGTCGCAGCTGGACACATCACATGTTCGGAAAGTTAGACCCTATTGATCGTAAACCAAGAGTGTACCTCCTTGTCCAATACATGGGCCAACCCCTGATCACTCCAGCCAAGGACAACCTCATCACAACTGGCACCGAATGAATGAATGAAACCCAGGTCCTGGCGGACCCTCCTGTCAAACCGGCTCTCGCCGAGGACAGGCCCGAGACCACGCCCTGGCAGCACGGCCAGAAGATGGGGGCACCGACCAGTCACAACAAGGAGCAAGCCATCTCTACCCGTGCCCCCTCGAGCGGACACAAGGAGCACACTGCCCTCTTCCAGACACCCCCTGCCCCGAAGAGAAGCCCCCTGACACCTTCTTACATACCGGAAGCCCTCATGAGGCACGCGGCCCCGGTAAGGGAAGGTCTCGGTCAAGGCCTCACAGCGCCAGGACCCCTCTCCCATTCACCCCGGACGGGGACCCCTCTGGGACACCATGGATCGTGGTGCTGAAATGAAGGCCCTGACACACGAGCAGGTCCAGACACCCACCCGCCCAGACTCCCCGGCCCCACGAAGACTCCCACCCGCCCAGACTCCCCGGCCCCACGATGCTGACAGGAAGGCCTCGTCATCATCCTTCCTTTTTCGATAACCTTGACAGGAAGGCCTCAACCGACACCCCCTCCGATGAGCTCGACAGGAAGGCCTCCCCCCCTCGGGGAGCACATGCCCGGTATGGCACTTCACCGATTAAAAAGCCGGCTGACACGAGGCCTCCTGGGGCCCACTGAGAGACACTAGTGTCAGGGCATCTACTGTCAGGCGCTGGACAGCGACCTCCTCCCTCCATCCCTCGAAGCCCGGCTCACCTGGGGCGCTCGGTCTCTGGACGGCCGGTGTGCCGCGCTACGCAATCCTGTGAGGCAGACGGAGGTCTCAGCCTGGGGCCCTGTCCGAGGGAGGGTGCTCCGAAACCACGCTGGCAGGTAGATGGCGCTAGGGGTGGGTGGCTGGCTGGCTCTCGGTCACGCTTTCTGTCAGGGCGGCGGCGGCTTCCAGATGCTTCTACCGATCTCTTTCTATCTCTGTCAGTCTGTCAGACGAATGATACCGGCGTCCGCGCGCCGCTCGCATATATATTCTTGCGCGGCCGTCCAGTCGTGGAGCCCACTCATTGGCTGGACTGACTCGCGTTGGAAGCCGACAATTGGCCAACTCCGATATGCTGGCCGTTCTGGATTCGCACACGTAACTGATTTCGGTGACGTAGGGCGTTCTTCTCCGCCCAGTGTGCTCATTAGTCATTGTGTTGCTGTCGCGGTCCAATCAGTCTGGAGGTTTGCGTCAGCCTGGCAAATCTCATTGGGTAGTGCTCTTACCCGTGCCATTCATAGTTTGTGACGTGGGAACCTGCGGTGGCTTGTCGCTTCAGGCACCCAGGTCGTCGTTATTTCCGGATAGTTACGCCACATACCGTGTACAGTGCTCAAACAACCCACTTAACTGTCACGGGAGCAGGGCGGCCATCGTGGTACACTCAGTTTTGGGATACAATAACGACAGATATTTAAGAAATATGACTATTCATGTGCCTTGACCATATCCCAATTACAAGGTTTATCGCAAAGCGATTTACGTCAATATCAGGTTTTAACTTTATAGAAATTTGGAATATGCTACACTTTACAATATCTATTATAAAATATTGAATACCAACATTTTAACTGACAACAAGCCACTTCGCTTGTCCCATAGCAGTTATCCTTATATTTATTGGTTTGTTACCAACCACACTTGTATTTAGTTTCAGCTGCATCTTCTATTAACTCAACAGCGCCGTAGCCATGTTTGACTAGTAATCTTCAACGGTGCAAAGTAGGGAGTAGCAACACATTTTTTAGTAATCTATACGATATTTTGAACAATACACTAAACAATGGGTGGTTGTATGCAGATATATTTATCTTTTTTCGTTTTTGCTCAATCGAATATGCTAAACATAACACAAAATATTATTTTACAGTGCATACTTAATATTGTATTTTTGAATATTTTAACTCAGTTGTCTCCTTAATACTTGAGTATTTTTACTTAATTGTACAGTTTATACATTTTCAATACTTCTTTCCCATTCTGAACGGGGTTTGATGCCGTTCTAAGATAGGTGCACTGTTCGACTAGATACTTGCCGTTGTCCATCTTCTCTCTCTCGCCTCTGATCTTTTAACCTGAAATGCGCGTGGTATGCGGTGCTGTGCAACCCCTTGCTAGTCCGTCTTCTGTGTTCACTAGGTCTAGAACTCTCCTGGCATTGCTCGCCCAACTCTCCTAGCGTCATCATTCTCGCACACTATTGCATCCTCTCCGGTGATCTGCAGGGCTGTCGCTGACAGCTCTATCTCATTGGCCCACGTATTCTCTCACCTCTCTGCCCCCCCGGGCGGTTTGATATCTGACAGATATGTCTTTACAATGTAGCAGAGGCCGGGTTTCGTTTTTGCACTGAATGGTTTATTTGCTTTCGAGCCTCAGCAACGATTGCAATTTATTTGTGTGGCGTAGGGCTCACATTAGGAGTAGAGACCAATCTTACCCTAACAATTCCTTTGCTAGCAATTTATTTGTATATATTTTATTTTATTTAATGCATTTTTATATTGCGCGTACTTTACCCGAAGGTGTCAGAGCGCTGATGTATATTTATATATTTTCACCGTTTGCACCTCGCTCGTGCTGGGTGCTAGTGTAGCCAGGGCTGAGCCATGACCTAGTTAGTGCCTGTAGGCTGGCGCGTGACTCCGTTCAGGTGTTACCAGGAGCTCCGAATAGTATGCGGAATGGGTATCTTTAAAGGGTTGGGTATATTTTGTTCAAGTTACCAATTCGGTTACTCTACCAGTTGGTATTATTCTCATTTTAAGCAATAGTCACGACGTACAACATTAGAAAGCATCGCTGCTTTTAACAGGGTTTAAATGTTCTGCACGTCATCGTTCCACTGGGGGGTGTGGGGGTCTTGGATTATTTACCAGTTATTTCTAAACAAAAAAATCTGTAGTTGAGCAAGTTAAGGAAGGGCATGGCTCCAGACTGCAGCACTTGAACTATAGGAGTCTGACAGTTCAAGTTCTTGCCAATGAGGGGAAAAGACTAAACGGAAGCCTTCAGGGTGTAATTTTGAAAAATACCTTCTTAGATTATATATAAGTGGAAAGGAACTTAATAAGGATAGAAAATATGGCAGTAAATAACTTCTAGAGAACGAGGTAGTGCTGAACTCTGATTTCTTCTAAGCAGTCTGCCCTCTGGTCAACTGCTGAGTTATCCTCTTATAATGAGCCAGTTTCCCAGGTTATGAGACTTATCACGCAAATAAGCAGCCACATGACCCTATGATTCATAGTTTTCTTGAAGAACTGATAATCCTCTGGCTTTCTCCTGGGCAACAGTGATTCTCCCAAGGGATATGTATCAGAACAAGTTTATTAGATGGCGCAATGAGTCACGCCTCTACAAACGACTCTGAAAAGCCCCCCTCAAGTGAAGTTTCAGAAGAAGCATCTACAAAGTTAATGAGGGCTTGGAGAATGGATGGATAACGAAACATGAGGCAGACTTTCTTATGCAAAACAACCTCAATTTCCCTACTTCTACACTATTCCCAAAGTGTATAAAAATAATTTGTGTCTCATACACATTTTTAAAATGGATTTGAAGGGTTTGTGCATTAGAAGGGGATGCATCCTAGATTCTGCCATTGTAAAGTCAGATTCGAAGCCTAATACTTCATTAACTCAGATACTGTAGTGCAACAGTACCTCAACATCAAATTTATGACTTGACATCCAGTTTAACTAGTATCTAAATTGGGTGCCCGGCAATTGTTGTATTTAGATATTCCTGTCATCTCCCAAACCAGTTTTCAGTCAAGTGCTGTTGCAATACTTGTTGCTATAACAATGTGTAAATTATATTGTGTTGTGCTGCTCATTCAGTCAAACCTTTGTTTAAAGAACTTTGTTAGTTTTCGTGTAGCTTGGTAATCACCCAAATACTACCAGAAGTAATATAGCAGCCAATAATATAGCTTTCATAACAGTCAGAAATGGTGTACTTCATCTCAATAGCACCTTTCATGAGACACACATAAATACCATAACATTCGGAGGACACAGACCGACTATAATGGCTAGTGGGCGTTGTTGCTGATCTGCACTTCTTGATCAGCTCTGAAACAAATAAGGTAGCAGAAACAGGGGTCATGTCATATTTAAACAAAGATTGTGACATCTTACAAGGATATCATAGGACTCTGCCGCTGCCCGGGCCAAATTACTTTTAAACTACTCACGCTTTCATGCTATTGTGCTATTCTATTGAATCTGAATGTGCTTTTAAAATCTTTGCCTCTTAAACTTACCTTCATTTGTTGTTCCTGTGACGCTGAAAGTGTTGATTTACTGCCTGGTGAACGCTCATTAGGGACCTCCAATCACAGAGGGTGGGGAAGGAGCTAAGGCTGCAGCCGGCCATTTAATGCCGGTCGCAGCTCTGTAGCGGGCTACATTGGACTCTGCCGCTGCCCTGGGTGAATTACTGTTAAACTACTCACGCTTTTATGCTATTTGGGCATCCAATCACAGTGGGTGGGTGTAAGAAATGGGGTTACCAAATCTCCAAGGGGGTAGCATGGAACCAAGCGGGCAGGCCAAACTTCGGAGGACATGTGAAGCACTCACGCAGTACCCACAGACGACACACCAGGCCCACCACAAAAGAGGCACAACACCAGCTTGAGTTGGAAAATTAGTACGTTCTCTATTGACTCCAACCTGCAAGGGTAAACATAACATAGGCCGCAATCACAACAGGGCGCTAGCGAGCGCCAGGGCAGTATATGCCCTGGGGATTATTTACAAGGTAATTGGGGACAAGGCTGAACCAGTAAATAAGTCCATAGTGTCTAGCTGAAATATAAAAAGGTTAGCACTTGGCATGTAACATCAGCAACATCAATATGAGGGAAGAAAACACTTGGCGTGGACGCCCATTAAGCATGCAATCAAACATTAGGGGTAAGAACCCAGAATAGCTGGCATTGGCGACTCCTGCAAAAACAATAGGAATCACCCTGCATTAACATCAGGCAGGAACACCTGTAATAAAATACAACAAGGTTTCTTCCACCATCCACCTATGGGAACTACGCGTCAGGCAGGGCCAGCTCTGGCCTTCATCCTTGGTAGTAGGCTGTAATTACAAAATGCAACATCCTGCATAACCCCTGTAAGGAAAGACATCATGGCATCCCAGCATCTAATAGCAGGCAGGTATAACCATAGGACCATTAGGCCGCCTTCGCAAGATCTACAGGGCATGCAGAACCCAAGTGCTGTAGCCTTAGGGAAAAGAACTGGGGAACATGACTCCTTAGCCCCCAACTTGCAACACAAACATCAGGCAGTGCATTGGCGTCAATAACATAAGCATCAGCAGGGGGGTACCCCTCAGTTAGACCAGGCCTGATTCCCATTGCACCTGGGGCATCACTCTTAGGTATCGGTCTCATCCCCTTAGGCCAGGGAGATAACCATCTCATCAGGTAAGTAGGCACCTTGTCTGCAATAAAACCTTAGGCATACACATTATGGTGTGACATTAGCTATTTAACCATGAGCATATCAACACTGGCGCATTATTCCTGATCAATACCATGGGTATCCAACACATTGCGCACCTCACCAGTGCGTACATTAGGCTCACTTAGGCAGGTAAATAACATCCGCAGGGGCCCACAACCTTATTTGTATAACAGCTTGGATTCAGCGTAGGATCACCTAACACGCGGGAAACATCAATATACATTGGCAGCAGAAACGGTAGTAACCGGTCACAACCAATCAAACATTTACTATAATCTGGTCACTGTGCAGGAATAAACATTTCATTAGGGCAACCTAAATATCTCTTCAGGCGAATAACACTTCCTTAGAGGGGCAGTCGGCCTCAGCAGTATAACGCATGGGGATGCCCACCATTGACAGGGGCATTAACACTAGTCCATAAGCACACTGGGCGCGAAACCATCGGCCTGAACATCAACCCAGCATTAACATAAGTCCTGGCCCTAGCTCTTGGGGCTTTAATAACTCCTTGGGGGACCCAGGGGCAAAACATTGACATCCAGCCTACACCAGTTCGCACTTCAGTCCGTCGCCCAGTTCAGGGTATGTTTACCATCCAAGCAGGGCCAACTGGGGGGGGGGGGGGGGGGGGGGGTTTAGGGGGGCTTACACTTTGGGCTCCATCTCAAGGTCTCTAATATTCCAAGTCGTGTGGGGGGCGGACACCGACCCTGTGCCCCGTTGCCCTCTACCTTCCTCACAGTCTGACCAAGGCCCCACTCACCGGCTGCACTTGGTTCTCAGCTCCTCAATCCTGCGCAGGCCACTCGGGCCACACAGCTTTCAGGGCCCTGGGGCTCAAAGGGCCAGCAGCACTTCTCCAGCGCTTTGAAGTTATAGCGCTTAACAGGCAGCTCCTCACAGCACAGCTCCTTGGGGGTACAATCCTCCCCATACAGCGCTTCTGCAGCACAGCGCTTTCCAGATTATAGCACTTGGCAGGCAATCAGCAGGGCAGTCTTGGTCACAGCACTCTAGGGACACAAGCAGTGTTCTGCAGGCCAGCGCTTCCAGGCACACAGCGCAAGGGGGGGGGCGGACAGTCCCAGTAACACGTCCAGGGGTCCCAGGGTAGCTCATCTCACATTCTGGGGGGTCCAGTCCACAACACTCCTTCCCTTCTCGGCGCTTCTTGGCGCAGCGCTTGCGTAGCGCAGGGTCCCGGCAGCTCCAGGGACCTAGGGGGGCCCTCCTTCCTCAGGGGACCGGGGGACAGAGCAGTAGCACTACTGGGCCAGGTCAGCAGGTAGTGGGGGCATCATCAAAGCAGGGTGGTAGGCTTTCACCATCCCCACTGCAGCGTGGCCCTCCTCCCACACGGCAGCCTGAACTCCTGAAGTAGGGCTTTACAAGCCCTGGGGAAAGTAGAGGGGTTTTAGATGGGTGCAGGGTCCAGCAAACAGGCCCAAGTGGCGGTATCCCCTTGCAGCAGGTCCCCTCACATTCCTGTCCCAGCTCTGTCTCTCCTCATCACATCTCTACTGCTCTCCCTGTACCAGAAAGGCTGGAAGCTTCTAGAAGGTCCCTCCAAATGCTGGGATTGCTGGGTACCAGACAACTAGACCGCTAACCCACCTCAGACAGGCGAACTAGTTCTAACTGGCTCAGGGGGAGGAGTAGAGCACCCTGGGTGCCAGGCTTTCCCTCCAAATGCAGGAGTGGCTGGGTACCTAACAACTAGACTGCTAACCTCCTGCAGTCAGGTGGCACAACGCATAGCCTTGGCAGCCATTTTAAATGCAAAACACAAATGCAGCATTTCACCAGGGTACATGTTTACAATGGGGGAAAATAAATGTACACACCATTGCATTGCATTTAACATTAACATGGCGTCTCACACCACACATGGCCTATTCGGTAACCTTCACCATGGGGGAGACATCTCAAATTAGGGGGGCGAAAAGCGAAAAATTTGGGGGGAAAAGGGCCAAGTCCAACAGTGAGGGAGGAGCTAAAGCTGCAGCCAGCCATTTAATGCTGGTCGCAGGGTGGGAGTGCAGCAGACACGCGCAGCGGGAGCACCAATGGCAAGTCTGTCTGCGCCCATCCGGCGCCAGCCACTATGCCCAAATTTCAAACTACACTCAGTCAGATCTAAAGTTATTAAATACAAAAAACTACCCTTTCAATCTCCCTATTGGCCCCAGACTGACTAGGTTGGGGATCATGGAAACTAGGGTTTCCATCCCAGAACTCACTCCCAGAGACGGGATAACCTTGGGACACCGGAACTAACAATCATATATCTAAACACTCGCTCCCTGGCAAAACTAGACATATTTCACCTACTGAACTCAACTAAACCAGACATACTTTTATTAACTGAAACCTGACTCTCACAGGAGTCCGCCCCCGATATTTTGGCCACCCTTCCCAACTACTACTATATCCTCCAGGCGAACCGACTAGTATGAAAAGTTGGTGGAGGGGTAGCCGCTATAATACGTCAGGAATTGAATTCACTACTCACCACGCTAGACACTATCTGGGTAGACAACGTAGTCATTAAATTACATTCGGCCCTAGTACCCCTAATTTGTGTACTGCTATAAAAGGCCCCTCCGAGCATGCCCCTTTTCCCCCAAATATTAGGTGAGCAGATGGCCCATCTAAGAACCAACCATGCAAAAATGTTGCTGACCGGTGACATTAACTATTGGGCCAATGATGTGACGGGTGGACCACACTCTGCAGAACAGACCAATCTACCATAGTGGGTTGACCTGTACTCAACACGTAATATTCCCACACCCATCAAATGACTCATACTGAACCAGATCTACTATATTTCAATATTCAAGCAATGTTAATATTTCAATATAGGTTTGACATTGGAACCTAGGTAGTAGCAATTGGAGGTACAGCTGGGGGAGGTGTTTCCTAACTTGCTCCAACTTCTCCCTGGACTTGAAAATAGGGTTGGTGTGACCAGTCCACAGCTGGTCATTATTGAGTCGCTGTAATATATTTGCGGATGTGTTACATTCCCAAGCTGCCATTGGCTGAAGGGTTCTACGATGCAGTCCTAGCTCTTCTTGGTATCATGTTACTCTGCTTCATCCCTCACACTGATGAGCGGTCAGAAGTAGGATCCCTCATGAACAGTCAAGTGGGCCCCATGTGACATGCCAGGCCTCAAATTGCCTTATAATTCAACAGTACATATTCAGAGACTGTCAGGAAGAAGCGGAAGGATGAAAGCAGAAAGTACAAAGGCATCTCCCCCTTAAGACGAGCAGATGTGGATGACAATGGCCAGCTAAATGGTTTTTTAGCACTGGAACATTCTCAGTGTCACTCAGTCAGAATTGAAGTTGGGGAGCCTTTGTGCCCTCAACTATTGATTACGGGATAGAAAGAGCAGATCCCACAAGGGTCCGGAGAATTGGCAGCGGAGCACATTCTCTCAACAAAGTTTATGCATTCCACTTTGATATATAATACACTATCTGTGGTTTTCTTTTAATCTACTAGGGCAGAAGTGTTAAAGTAAACTAAGAACCCTTGAGGCTCCTCCTCGATATTGGACTGCGGATAGGATTTGTAGGGCAACCAGCGAGTCTCCAGGCTCCAAACAAGATGTTGTCCATAAGTGTGCCAAGGAACAGTGGGAAGAAGTGTTCGCGTTAAAGGGTGACAGACAGCAGGGGAGATAGCCACCATTTGGCCCTTCCTCAACCTCAAAAAATGAAAAGACACCTCAGTAAGGAGGAAGCTGTGAGGTGGTGGGCCACCCGCATCAGCTCTGCCTAGCTGTGGAGCAGGGTGCAACGCAGACTCCAGGAGCTGAATGCTGGGCCTCTGGATGGGAGTTGAAGCAGGAGGTCTCTGCCCAGTTGTGGGTCACGGTGACTGCCCAGCAAAGAACGCCACTTTTAAGATGGCGGGGTAGTAAGAATCGGGAATACATTACCAACTGCAAAACACCAATGAGGACAGGTTGAAGAGGTGAGAATGGGTGCTACGTAGGCAGGGCTGAGACCTGGTAGAATGGGGGTTGTTCGGTGGTGTTGAGGAGGCTGGGTAAAGAGCTCTTATGTATTATATCATAGAACTCCAAAGGGAGACACCTACTGCAATGACAGAGTGCTACATGGCAAAATGGGTGTTAGCACTTTTGGAACCATCCTATATTGAGATTTCAAAACCACTATGCTCACGCTGGGTCCTGAATCTAACAGCGCAAGATAGGAGGGAAGAGCGCAATGAGTAAGACTGCTGAACTGTAACTGACACACTTGCAAACTATTTTAACTTCCAGCAGGAAGCAACGAGCTGGGAGAGATGAACTAGGCGTGGAGAGACTTTTGCGGTGGCATTCTCCTAGGGTAATGTTGGGAGATGTGAGTAGCCCTAAAAACAACTGGCAGGGTTAACACAAGAGATACCCTTATTTGAGCCGAACAACATGAAAGCCCAGAAGGACCACAGGGGAGCATCAACCTAGTCCCTGGTGTGGGAGACCAACATGCACTGTGGCTTCTAAGTGGAGAAGGTGAGCCACTAGGACTTCCACCTCTATGCACCGCAGCGAAGAGCCCAAATGTGAAAATCACTGTAGGGTGGGCAGTTAACTCCTTGGACGCTCATGACGAGCTGAGCTCGTCATGAACAATGGAAAAACCAAAAGGTCAGCACAGGAGGAAAATAACACTAGCATCGATGTGGTTAAGCAACCCAAACAATTAGGTCTACCTTCCGTACCTATCTTTAGCAATGCAGAGTGTGGAAACAAACACCCCCACTATATTGACTCATTTGACTACAAAGAGTTAATCCCACCAGAGAAACAGAACCAGTAGAGATTCACATGTTTGTTTGCTATCACTGCTCACCACTTAGGAGATCTTGTGGTCCTGGCAACACAGCCCATGAGTTAATGCAAACAGCAGTGGTTTGCTTAAAGTAAAGGAGGCCCCTAACCAGCCTACATTTCTTCAAGGCTTAAAAAACGAAGAAATGTAAACCAACCTGTTGAAGAATCTTTTTGACATAAGTGGAGACCTAAGATCTAAAATTACAGCCCTCCCCTTTGTTGTAGACTGTAGGCAAAAGAGTTCTCGACATGGAATCCAAGATTGAATAACTAAAGTGATCTGAGGTCACCCAGAAAGCATCTATAACCAGCTTTCAATCACAAGCTCAATTTGCAACCACCTGCTCTGAAGATGTAGAAAATCATCAGAGGAGCAAAAACATTTGAGTTCAAAGACTGGAGGAGGGTGTGGAAATTGCACATCTTGAGTCAATCTTGATAGGTCTCCTCTACAATACTGGGAGATGACCACACAGCTCCCATCACCTTGCTTAGACTCCACCAGTTCCGTTTGATCACAGGCAAATGGAGAAATTAATCTTCTTCAAGCTCTAAAATTAGATTGAACCCCTTCACAGACAAAAGTAAAGCATTACGCCTGTTGGGCATCTCACTCACAAAAGAAAATGTAGAACCTTCGCAACCCCCGGTGAACTGAACAGTACAGCAGGGAGGGTTCTAAAGAAGTCATAAATCAACCCTAGGGCACAACACAGGAGGAATGAGAGATGCTGCAAGGATCATAAAACAGCATTAAGTGCAAAAGCACAATCTTTAATCTTTGCATACCGTTCGTTAAAAGAAAAAATGGATTGCCCTAACTATAAACATCTATTAAAAGTAATGGCAGCCTACCCTATCTTATGGCCTAGTTACATGGTGTGGCAAGGAGGCCGATCTTTTAAATGAACTACAGATTAAAATTTATAAAGCGGTCTTCAATCTGCCAAAATCTGCCTCAGCTTCACAAGTTAGGCTCGAATTTAGACTGCAAAACTAGAAGATCCGGAGCATGAGCGGCTTCGTGAAACTCTGTTATAAACTTCGATCTGCAGACCCAGAGACATTGGACTGGCTGAACTGGGAGGAAATCGAAAACAGTGTTGCGTGTTTATCTAGGTTCCTGATCGATACTGTGACCTTATGCCCCTATTGGGCTATAAATCCATTTATTCCCTATATTGGCATAACCGTTCAAGTGCGATTTTCTGAAAAGTCATCTCTGGCCTCACACGAACAGAGCCACATTCCAGCATAGTTCTCTGCCACTTCCTTTGCGACCAATTAGTGCAATGACAGAGCAGTAGTCACTATCTGATATTTCTAGATAACACTCCGAGTTCTTCAACAAGATAAAAACTTAGCAAACCTGGAAATCCCCGCTTGCTATGTTTTGATTAGTAATGGAACTCTAATGAGCAACTGATAACTATCACTTCCTAGTGACATCTTTAATTGACGTCTTATGTCCAGCAAACTTGCGTCAAACCCGGCACCTGTCAGGTATAAATATTACCAACGTTGCCTTAAGCAAGGTGAGCTGCAAGCTACTGTTGCTGATACTGGCTGCCTGCACGACCCCGTGTTGGTAAATCTAGCACTCTGTCGCTGCAGCCTGCTATCCTGTGGTGGTGAAGCTGCTGATACCATTATCGCCGCTAAAGCGCGAACTATGGTGCAGTACGCTTAGGAGCTGAACAGCCGTCCCTCTGCGAAGACATCCAGCAGATTCCAGCTGCCCGCGGACGCTGTCCCCCCTCCTTCCTCGACGCGCTGAAGAGACCCGCTGCCTTTCTCGTGCAGAGAAATCCAGCCACGGCGTTTCCGGTTTACCCTCGCGGGTGACTGGGATATCGAGAGAGACCCCTGAAGGAGATACCAATCCTCCATCATTCTATTCAGAGGTATGGTGTTGACTAAACCCTTAGATGAGAATTCTTGAAACAAACCTTGGCAAAACCAACTTAACTTAAAACTACTTACTTACTCCCCTTTCACGTGTTAGGCTTAGGTCAGGCACACTGGGGTAGGCTTAGTTAGAAGCACCAGTTGAGTATGTTAGCCTAATGTATATATGACTAGTTGGTAACACAACCCAATTAAGTTTAGCATAGTCAGTGGAGGCCTGGAATATCCGCAGTTCCACGTCGATACTACTGTTTATGTTATTCCAATGCGCAGGGCCTAGTGGGAAACTAGGAACTACACTACATGGCGCCCAAACGTTTGGTAAGGCGATAAACTAACGCAAGACTTGTAGAGTAACTCAGTCGTGCATATTTCACACCCCTTTCTCCCGTAAATACTCCAATAGACGTCTGGAGTGGGTGAAAGGTTAAAATCCGCCCGACCTTAGTAGGAAGAGATTCCTATGTAAAGCTCTGGTTTATTCAACGTTGAAGGATACAGTGTTCCAAAATATTGTGCACCTAATCTTTGTCTCCTTGGAGACCTACTCTGCAAACCTCGCATTTTTACAATGCCAGAAAATAATGGAACCACTGGGGCCGCAGTAGATGCGACTCAGCAAGGTCCCGAATACACAGACCCGGATGCTATTATCATCCCGGTCCACTTAAGAAGATCTATAACTTTAAAACTTATAGAAAACGGACTGACACCTCAAGGTGGTACAGTAATTTTCGTGATAAAGGCTCACGAGTATCGGCAGACAGAGGTATTCTATTCATGGATAAAATTTCCAGCTGTAAACACCGCAACACAAGAGTTCCACTACTATAAAGTAGAGGATCCTCCGGAAGAGTACGCTCCTTTCGAGGAGATTGAAATTCCACTTAAATTTCAAGAGCACCTGCTCTGGTTTAATGGCGCCCTAAAACACAATGATCACATTACCAGGCTCGGTCCACTAGGTAGACCAGGAGCAACGTGGCCGGTTCTAGCCAGCTACACACCACATCCTGACATTGCAGAAATGTCAAAAGAAGATCTCTTAGTTAACATAGGAGAGTTAACTAAAGCTTATAGAGAGTTAGTAGGATTATTTATTAAAAATAATTTAAACACTCCTAAAAAGAGCTGGGATGGAAATAAACAATCCACTCCCAAGGAAAAAGTTTTCCAGTCCAGAGGAAGGTCTCCTCGACGGAGGGAAAGAACTCCGACTCGAGAACGCCAGTCTCCCCAACGGGAGCCCTCTGAGAAAAGATATAACCTTAGAAATAGGGATAATCTAAAAAAAAACCTGATAGATATCAAAGTATTGATACACGTCCCTCTCGATCTCTTCCACAGAATACGGAAAGAAGAGGACGGTCAGACCCAGGAGAGCACACCAAGTCCAAAGACAAGGAACCTGCTCAAAATAAGAAATCTCAATTTCCTAAAAAGAAGGTAGCTAGTATTAGAGTAATCAACCATGCCGAGAATACTGAGGACACAGTTGAAAAACGGGGAGTGGGCATTGACAATGTTGGACAGTGCAGCAGAAATCAGTATAGCGCGCAAGATCTTGATGAGTCATCTGGAGACAGTGGACACGAATGAGTACATTCAAGTTGAAACTGCCGACGCCAGACTTAGCGAGCCCCATAAAATATACGAAATAACATTGCGTATAGAGGGTGATAAGACTAGGAAAATTAAGGGTCTATTTTGGGATAAGCTCTCAAAAGGCTATGATATTCTGTTAGCTGAAAAAGATTGGCCCCCAGAGTTTGTCAGGGAGTGCCCTCGTGGCGAAGAAGTGATTATGCCTGCCTTCTCGAATCACATTCCGATTCACAAAAAATATACATATGCAAGGAAATGGGCAGTGGCCCAGGCACCTGCATTGTATAAAAATCATGTAGGATGGGATGAGGATTCAACTCCTCACAAAATCCAATTAAAAAGTGAACCAACTGCCCAACGGCAGTATCCCATTAAGCAAGAAGCTAAAAAACAAGTCAGGGAGATCTTAGATCAACTTGAGTACCAGGGGGTGATTGAAACATGCACCTCTCAAATGAACAATCCTTTGTTTCCTGTCTCCAAGCCAGACAATTCATATCGTCTAGTTTTGGACTACAGACATCTTAATACATGTTGCAAAACTTTTGCAGTACAAAACTCGCATAGTGCAGCCCTAATGAATAACATAGTTAGGAAAAAATATAAAACGACATTAGACATTTCTAATGGCTTCTTTTGTCAAAACATTGCACGAGAAAGCAGATATTTGACCGCTTTCTCTGCATTTGGGTCACAGAAAAAATTCTGTCGACTCCCACAGGGGTTCAAGAATAGCCCAGGACTATTCTCAGCTAGGGTAACAGAGTTACTACAAATCTATGATGATGAAGCATTATCTTACGTAGATGATATTTATCTCACAGACGACGACTTGGATACTCACTTGAAAAGAGTGAACACCATTATACTTGGGTTCGCAGCAGAGGGTTACAAATTCAACTTTAAAAAGTCCCGAATTGCCCATCTGACAGTACTATTTTTAGGGTACGAATTATCAAGTGAAGGCAAAAGCCTAGCGGACAACTTCTTAGAGAAGTGCGCTGTACTCCAAGCTCCAAAAACGCTGAAGAATTTACAATCCATACTAGGTTTTCTGAATTTTGGAAGAACTTACATCCTAAATTACGCAGAGAGGGTTAAACCTCTCTACGAACTAATAAAACCTGATTTTAAACAAATCAATTGGACTCAAAAACACACAGAAATTTTGAGATCACTGCAAACAGACATGTTAGCAAAAACAAAATTAGATACACGTGACAACACGATCGATCTTGTAATCCGAGTCATCCCAGGAAGATGCGGATTCACGTACCTAACCTCTAATGAGGGAGAAAAGGTACCAATTTCAATTAAATCTCACTTGTACACACAAGCAGAAAAAACATTCAGTCCCACAGAAAGAACTGTGAAAGCAGTGCAAATCGCATTAGCAAATGAACGAGAACTAGCACACGGCAAGCGGATTAATATCCTTACAGCGGAATCCGCCTTCGAGGCGCTATTCAGCCCAGTAAACCTGCCTACAGTGTCACTGGATCCGAAATGGATACAGTGTATAGATTCTCTAGGAGCGGAAGATGTGAAATACTATTTCGCCACGCAATTCGAAGAACTGAATGATTTAGAATATAAGGAAGAATATCCTCTGCCAATCGAAATTCTGCCTCTCCCACAATATGCCTGTATAATCTATACAGATAGCTCTGTACAGCATTTCAACGTAGAGAGAAAATCCTACGATGCAGCATGTGCGATCATTAAACGTCGTTGGCTGTGCGGTAAATTCAGACCGAAAGTAACAAAAACTGAATCTGTAAGAAACTGTTCGGTTCAGAGAACTGAAATCAGATCTTTAAAGATGGCGCTCGAAAATGCAGAACGTGAATTCCCGACACTTATAGTGTGCGATTCTCATTTTTGCATCAACTCTTACAACAATAAACTGCAGAGTTGGATCGAAAACGACTACAAAGATGACACAGGTGCCACAATAAAGCATAAATTGCTCTGGAACGAGGTAGCTCTTTTAAGTAAAGAACTACAAAAGACTCACGTGATTCACGCACAGAGTCTTCAACGTGATGGCGTTCACGTTGCAGGGAATTCATTGGCTAATACAGCCAAAGCGGAAGCAACTAAACCGGCTTCCGTAGCCACAAAAAAGCGTACAGATAAATACATAGACGGGGAAACCATGCTGGCAGTAAAAACGACCGTAAAAGGCGACTGTGCAGCACTACCCGTAAACTATCCACTCAATTATGCATACATAATCGATGCAAACTCCGTTCCTTTTGCTCGAATCCCTGGAGTGGGGGACAGAGTAATTCCAAACATGAACAGGAGAATATTTTTAATAGCAGACGCACATATGGGTTTGG
The DNA here is from genome assembly GCF_964263255.1 of Lissotriton vulgaris. Taxonomy (NCBI): domain Eukaryota; kingdom Metazoa; phylum Chordata; class Amphibia; order Caudata; family Salamandridae; genus Lissotriton; species Lissotriton vulgaris. The sequence goes on from NC_141693.1 coordinate 1,969,348,494, forward strand.
GTCTAAGGCACAGAGAGATCAAGGAATCACTGACTGAATTACAATCAGTATTCTGGTGGCCGGGAATGAGTGTAGAACACCAAATATATACGAACAACTGTGAAAACTGTAATAGGGATCGCAGTAGCGAACCTAGCTACCGGCTACCAGTCAGAAAGAGCGTAACGCTGCCTACACCCCATCCTGCGTCCTATTAACAGTTAAGACGAAAAGCACTTAAAAAATGAGGCCACCAGCGCTCGGCTGACGCTAGAAAGGTTATAAAAGATTTGCGAGTCTTTATCGGCACATACGCAATTACCACGTTCCTTTCTGACCAGGGTCCTGCTTTCAGCTCTCGAGCCTATAAGGAGGCCATGGCCAGTATGGGAATTGGGTTGCGGTATTCTTGTCCGTCGCACCCCGAAGGGAATAGTGTGGTAGAAAGAAAAAACCGGGACATAAAGCAATCTATAACAGCGAAGGTATTAGGTTCAGGCGCTGGGTGGGTCAAACATTTAATAAGTGTCCAAACTAGTCTTAACAACATGCCAAGAACTTCTCTAAAAGGTTTCAGCCCATACGAACTATTGTTCGGAATTAGAATGCGAGTTCAGGACCTCGATAGTCAGATGTCAGTGGTACAAGAAAAAACAACAGACTTTGACATCAAAGATCGTTTGGCTGTTTTAGAGGAACTGAATGAAACAAGAAAATCATTAAGCAACATAAAGTTAAAGCAACAGCCAAGTACCACTGACGAGGCACCACCAGCAACAGCCCCAGCAAGGCCTGTCTGGATTCCAAAGATTGGGGATCTAGTCAGAGAAAAGATCGCGGTGAAGAAGGAATTTGGGCCTTCTTACAGAAAAGCAGTACCTGTCTTAGCAGTCACCGGAACAAGATCAGTTGTACTACCGCCCCTTGCTGGTAAAAAGGAGAACAGAGTCGTGTCTATCGATCTGGTAAAACAACAAGCATGTGGCCTATAATCAACAGTAGGCCCAGTGGACTCCCAAGAAACAACAGAATACCCAAACTTGCAACAATCCAAGAGGTTCAAACTGAAAGACTAATCACATTCGATCAGCCTGCAGTGCACAATGAAGGACTATGCAATAATGCCATGGAACTCGTGCCTCTTGAAACACAGATTGAAACAGTTCGTCAAGAAACAATACCAGTCTACAATGATGTGGCATCAGAAAGTGCTACCGAAAGACAGATTGAAAGAACAATCCCATCAATTGACAGAACTGCCTCTGGTTATTTCATCAACTTCGACAACTTCTCTGAAGATCAAAACGACCCCGAAGTGATGCCAGAAACAAAAAAGTATTCTAAAGAAAATACAACAGGACTCCTTCAACAAATCAAAGAATTATATCTGGATTCACCGTTGATTGAGCATTGGATTATCTCAGGGGTATTCATACTCCTACTATGCCTAATTTTAGTTTTAATTTTAGGGAAGTTCATTACAATTGAATGGACACAGCAAGTCAGAACATCAACCTAGTCCTGAAACCACACAGATCATCCCACGTGAAGAAAAGAGAACTGTCAACAGTAAATGTCACAGCAATTCCAATACCTGGTGGGGTAGTATGGGAGAAAACAGACTATGAGATCTATGGTCCGGTCGAAATCCTGAAGTATCCTCATCAACTAAAGGTTTCCTTAAGTGACTTTGTGACTCCGAGTACATTCTCTGATGATTGGGACTTTAACAGTATTAATGACATGATGTCTGATTTAGTAATGTCAGCTAGATTCACAGATCATGATTATTTACAAGGTTCATCTAGTTATGAGCAGTTATTCTGTTACACCCACTATGGGGATCATTACTTGCATAAATCTGCACAGCCTAGAAATGTTTTTATGTATAATCAATGGGAACATTGTTCTACACCACCTAAAAGCAGTTCTAAAGCATTTTTTGAGAAATTCAAATATTTTTCAGGGTTTAACACCAGTGATGCAGAAACGTTTTATTACAAACTGTTAGATAAAACAGGAATGAAAACAATGCTGACAAATTCTAAATTGATATATTCAGAAGCATTTTATGACAAAATGATGACATTTGGTTTTGATTATTGGAAAAATAATATTGAAACGAAAACAATTTGGGGTACAAAAGATTGGCAGGTGCAAGGCATTGAAGCACCATTTAGAACCTGCATGATACCAGAACAAATGTTATTTTTAAATGACACAATACACCAAACATCTTGTCTTGGCCTAGCTAAGATTAAAGACCTTAAAACACCGTCTATACCAAAGCCAATACCTGAGAATGCAACCACAGATATTGAGTTAGACGTGTCACAAATTTTACATTTCAACAGAACACATCCTGATTGGAAAAAGTGGTTAATCTGGCCTACAGACACAAATAGCTGTCAAGATAGATTCCTGAATAAAACACAGGGGTTAAAAATGACCAGATTAGACTCTAGATACTCCCAAAAACAACATCCAGGAATAATAACAACATACAGTGTAGGGAAGCTCTGCCTTGAATGGCTAACAACATCCACACTGGCTGAAATTAAGCAACACTTGTCTTTACTGAAAGATGGTGCTGATTTGCGCGATTTCATTCTTGGACCACGCAAACAGCGTCAGAAGCGTTTCATAGCGACCAGTATCTATGCTGCTTACAACGAGGCTTGGAAAGTAAAGCAAATTGAAACTGCTGAAAAAATACGAGAAATTGATCGTATTAATTTGGAGAAATCACTTTCTGTGGTAGACAATGGGTTAACGACTCTGTCTTCCAGAATATATTCTTTGGACAATATTGTATCCTCTGCCTTTGATGTGATAGACAGAGATTTGCTAATGTTACAACATGGCCAGTCTCAATTACGTTCTATTATAGAATTAGGCTGGACGCTGCAAAATCTTCGTTCAGGCTATGTGCCTTGGCGTTTAATCAACACGACGTCATTATTTTCCAGTTTTAACCTTACTGATAAACAGATCAGTTTGGCACAGAAAGGAGCAGACTATACAATCCTGAGCATCGAAAAACTCGAGAGATTACCATTGACAATGTCAGAGAGTCCTGTCATTGAATGGATAATACACGGAATTATCACAATTCCGATAACAACTTTCCGATCTAAAAAGTGCCTTGAGTACATACCTGCTGGCCAGTATGAACAATTGGGTAAAGGATATGTAAAATCCGAATGCAAATTACCATACACTCATTCTTGCTATAGTGACAGTGACAAAAATGTATTTCTTAGTGGTGAAAATTGTAAACATTCACTAAGCGGTATACTTTTGTGTCAGGGTATTAATTTACACGGAGCATGTGATGGAAATTCAAACAACCTTTCATGCCACCAGCTAGTCACACCTGCAACTCAGATAGAGCCCTTCTTTATGCAACTTTCGAACGGGAGTTACATTCTTAGAACGGATCACAGATGTTGTGGCCTCGTGCCAGGGAAAAGTTATCTAGTAGAAGTAACATCCATGGTCAAATGCTGTATGCAAGCATTGTTTCCGAGTGGGCCTCCAGACATAGTGACTCCCATCTGGCCTCGTCTGAATCTCTATTCTATACGAATTGATACATTAAGCAAAATGAAATCTGTACTTTTACAGACAACAGTGCCTATAACGTCATCTAAAGAGACGTATGATCTTCTAGTTGCAAGGACAGCTACTGAAGTTCATGACCTTTTTATCAACAAATTGCCCCGTGCATTTCGTAGAAATGTTCAGCCAACTCCTTAACATGTCTAGTGCAACAAGCATCCCAGGCATATTTAAGACAGTCTTTACGGGACTGCTAACACCCTTCCAGGCAATTTTGGGAATCTTTCCTAATTTTGTGCACTCCATTTTTGGCGGCATACCATTATTTTTGGGACTCGTCGCAGGGATTCGATTTTTGACCCTCCTGCTACGTTATGGCAAGCCTCGGCTCAGACATAGCTCCCATGGGAATGGAAGAGACAATCCTAGCAAAGCGCTACCGGGACAGGATAACTAACGTCCTTGGATTGGCCAGGCTGAGAGATCTAAACATGACCTGGTTCCTTTCATTCAGACCGATATGGCAAAATTGCATTTTACCTGTGCTACGGTGTATGCTTTGCGGCGATGAATGCGTGTTGGACATCTGTCTTTCACTTCCATCAGCAGTACCAATGGACGTCGATACTTTGCTCAGTCCAATAACGGCTCACGCATTGTGTTGTCCCCAGCGGCTACCAATCCTGATGACGGCATTCGTGGAGACTCCTGTGCTACAGCCAAGTGGTAACAGTGGAGTGAGTGATAAAAGCAACATCATCCAGGTACAACGTTCTGTGAGCATTGCTGGTCCTGCCTTCGATGACAGCAATCATTCTCACACCTGCCAAGTTACAGCGCTATCTAATTTGGTTGAACTATCACCTGAATTTGTAGACCAATTCTTTGAGAGCCTGTCTGATACGATGTTCTCACCCGTACAGAAACAATAACTTTTGAGAAGCTTTCCGACACACAGCGTTCCCATGAACTCTGAATTCGGCCTTCAGTTTTGATCAACAAAAACTGCCAAGAGCTTTGGAAATCTATTTTCTTTGAATTGGACAATTTTTCTAATATTGACCTTTTTTGGCACGAACAATTCTTTGCTTAACGTAAAAACTATTCTTAGAGAACAGAAGCTTCACACTTCTATTTCTAAACACATCTAGAGACATAAACAACATTACACCAGCCTCTAGCGCACATGTTATTACAATGCATTTTTATGTGATGATTTATCTCGCTTTTCTTCTGTCAGAGATACTTCATGTGTAATTCCTTTTGCATAATCGTTCATTGATTTCATATGCAATAATTTTTTGAATGATTTCTATGCTTTAAAAAACGTACAGTACCTAAATTCCATGTATTTCAAGTACGCCTATTTCGAATGCATTTATGTATTTTGGGGTGGGCAATGTTACACATGCATCTAATTGCTTAGTTTTAGTAATTTTGATGGACATTAACCCGTGGAGTGGGTGTTGCGTGTTTATCTAGGTTCCTGGTCTAACCGCCCAGTTCATCTTCCACCAGAGGTTACACCATTCACGGTAATCCTAACGGGAGTCCCGGAACTTCCAGTGGGTACTGATGAACCCTCCTGGTCCCTTTTAAACAAAATCCTTATGCCCCTATTCGGCTATAAATCCATTTATTCCCTATATTGGCATAACCGTTCAAGTGCGATTTTCTGAAAAGTCATCTCTGGCCTCACACGAACAGAGCCACATTCCAGCATAGTTCTCTGCCACTTCCTTTGCGACCAATTAGTGCAATGACAGAGCAGTAGTCACTATCTGATATTCCTAGATAACACTCCGAGTTCTTCAACAAGATAAAAACTTAGCAAACCTGGAAATCCCCGCTTGCTATGTTTTGATTAGTAATGGAACTCTAATGAGCAACTGATAACTATCACTTCCTAGTGACATCTTTAATTGACGTCTTATGTCCAGCAAACTTGCGTCAAACCCGGCACCTGTCAGGTATAAATATTACCAACGTTGCCTTAAGCAAGGTGAGCTGCAAGCTACTGTTGCTGATACTGGCTGCCTGCACGACCCCGTGTTGGTAAATCTAGCACTCTGTCGCTGCAGCCTGCTATCCTGTGGTGGTGAAGCTGCTGATACCATTATCGCCGCTAAAGCGCGAACTATGGTGCAGTACGCTTAGGAGCTGAACAGCCGTCCCTCTGCGAAGACATCCAGCAGATTCCAGCTGCCCGCGGACGCTGTCCCCCCTCCTTCCTCGACGCGCTGAAGAGACCCGCTGCCTTTCTCGTGCAGAGAAATCCAGCCACGGCGTTTCCGGTTTACCCTCGCGGGTGACTGGGATATCGAGAGAGACCCCTGAAGGAGATACCAATCCTCCATCATTCTATTCAGAGGTATGGTGTTGACTAAACCCTTAGATGAGAATTCTTGAAACAAACCTTGGCAAAACCAACTTAACTTAAAACTACTTACTTACTCCCCTTTCACGTGTTAGGCTTAGGTCAGGCACACTGGGGTAGGCTTAGTTAGAAGCACCAGTTGAGTATGTTAGCCTAATGTATATATGACTGTATATATGTTTTATTACTTTTAAACCATTGTATGGCTAAGAAACCATATCAATGCTTTTACAGTTCTATTTCGCAATACTTATCTTACTGTACGTACTTTTCATAATAACAATTATTGCAATTGTGGCAATACATTTCTCTTGTACGAGAAGAAAGACTGTTCAATAAATGTTAACCCTTTATTGACAAACGCCCGTCTCTCTATTCTCTACATCTCGTGAAAGTAAACTGCACTAGACTGACTGAGTGAAATACATGTCTATTGTTTCACACGACCCTAGAGATTGACTCTTGATCTGAGGAGCAAAGTTGTCATGTTGCACGGTTGTTGGAAAACTGAATCCCTTCTTGTCTGTGCCAAGGAAGCTGATCACTTCCTATGCAGAGAAGAAAGTTTCCAGTGACCTCTGAGCTAGTTGGTAACACAACCCAATTAAGTTTAGCATAGTCAGTGGAGGCCTGGAATATCCGCAGTTCCACGTCGATACTACTGTTTATGTTATTCCAATGCGCAGGGCCTAGTGGGAAACTAGGAACTACACTACAACAGAAAACGGGCGGATACCGAAACCCCGAACACCTGGGGAAAGTTTCTGAAATCCTGTTTGGAAAAGCTGGAGCTGGAATCAGTCTGGAAATCTGGGACAGATAAAGCAAGTCTAAGCAATCTAGCCAATGCGGCAGTAAAAAGGAAATCCTTTTTGGAGGATAAAGAGACACTGGTAAAACGCCGGCACGGCTGGACCATTATGAACTCCCTCACAACCCCAAATCCACTTGCATACCTATTATCCCACTTCAGTGGTCATCTAAAAAGGCTTTTACAGACTATCTGATGGGGATGCATGTCTCGAAGGACCTACTACCGTCCTGGAAACCCTCCGACCAGAAGGAGCAATGTCGCCTCTGTGGGTATAAAACTGAAACCCTTGCCCACCTTTTTTGTGTATGTCCGGCGCTGACAGGACAGAGATGTCTTTTATTGAAACCCATCTTTAAAGCGCTAAACATTCGCTCTTGCAGGCATGCAGTCACAAGCTGGCTCGGAGGCTCCTCCATAATCCTGGCATGCCGCTGAGTCAAATTACTGGCAGAAGTAAGAAAACGCTTAGGGCAAACTGAACAGGGGGAACACCCAGTTGGTGGGCCATTAGAGACACTCTAACTTGAGGAACTTACACGTATTGACCCCAATTTTAATAGATGCCGAGAGTCAATAATTCTAGTATTTTAATACATTTTGTATTCTTATTTTATCATGCGAATTTTGTAACAATTTTACCTAATTATGCAAATAAAAACCTTTTATTTGATTTGATTTGAGAGGTGCTGCACTAGGTTTGGAGTAATGCATGAAACTAGCTCTGTGTCAGTACCTCCCTCCCAGCCCAAGTGAGGAGGTTGGCCGCCAGGTGGGCGATGCTCCCACCTTTGGCTGGGGCTGGTGACTATTCAAGGTAGAAGACAGTACATAGCTGCAGGTTTTTCACATGCTCTTTTGACTCTTTTTGGAATCGCCATAGCCACAGAGAGCCTTGCTGCCTGACAGACGCCATTTGGGGTAAAGAAACAACCAGCCTCTGCACACCCTGCCCGCCTCCCGCCGCTCGCTGGTAAAGCGGAGCCGCCGAGTGGAGCGCGGGGCAGGAGACTACAAGTCCCATAAGCCCAAGCGGACTGCAACGTACCAAGCCGCGCCACGAGGCGCTTAAATCCAGCGTCTGCCCCGCCCTGCGGGACGCGAGCGGGACGCCGGGCGAAGCCCGGGCCAAGGGCGGGCCCGTTTCAGCCCGTTCCAGACCGAACCAGGCTGGGCTGGGCCACCCCCCTTGACATTTTCATACGGACACTGCCTAAAGGTACTGATTTTCCACTCATTGACATTGGACATTTGTTTAACCTACTGTGAAATCCTACATTGATATAACCATGACTAGGGGTTTAAGAAGTAAAACAGCCCTTAAAGCTGCCTCAATTACAGGTCCTATCGACCTATTTATTTCTAAAACAACTGAGGCTATTAATCAGAACATCGCTGTTCTAGGACGCAGGGTCTCCCAGGACCTTGCGATTGCCCGGAGATCTTCATTGGGTCCCTTAGCAACTGCCCTAACCCCATTGCCATCAGCTACCCCAATTCCTATCCTAATACATTCTGGCACCATAGCACAAGTTCACTCCATCCCTAGCGCGGTGGATTTATCCGCTACTAATCTGTCACTGGATTTGGATTTAACTGAGAACCTTGAGACAACCCCTGACCTTGAGCATATTCTATCTGAAGATCCGGTTCAGGACCCTGTACAAACTAACAACCTTAGGGGGGTCAGGGAAGGCGCTGTTCCAAAGCAGCCCGTACAGCAGAAAAAGGGGAATACCAAACCAAACTCCCATACTACCAGCAAAAAGAAAGGGCCAACTACTGCTTCATCCAAGAATACCTCTCCTAGCAAAACTTCTGTTACTTCAGATCCTTCTAGCCTACAATGTCCCAAATTGGTCAATGTCCAAGAAGGCGGCCATAGCTCGCCAGACAGCGACACATCACAACTCCTTGCTACTTTCAGGGACATACTAAAAATCCCCCTCCAACCCTTGGAGAAGAGTATCATGGCAATAGAAAAGCAGCTTGCCATACTCCTCACCAAATTACCTAATCAGACCAGGGCGGGTATCACCAAAACTGGAGGGGGACCTATTACCACCAATCCAGGAACTATACCGACTAACCCACCCAGGCCGCCGGTTACGCCTAAAGTACAGGTAAAAACCAAAGAGCTTCCAACTATCTCTTTACCTGCTCCAAACAAGAGTGTATCTGCCAAACCCAGTGCTAAACCTATATCACAACCTGTATCGCAGCCACATCCTATCAGTCAACAAAACCCTACACAACTGTCCCCTGCAGTTTTACCCCCTGTTGCTAACACCACCGTCGCACAGGGGTCACTGCAGCCACCCCAAGATAAAGCCCCGGTCACTCAAAAATCACATCATATGGATACTAAGAGGGGGCCCAGGTCTAACCGCCCAGTTCATCTTCCACCAGAGGTTACACCATTCACGGTAATCCTAACGGGAGTCCCGGAACTTCCAGTGGGTACTGATGAACCCTCCTGGTCCCTTTTAAACAAAATCCTTCAATGGCTTAGCATCAACAGGCCACTACAGCCTACTAATACTTGTAGAATATCTTCTGTCCGTAGGGTTCCATGGGTGGGGGCGACTCCAAAGAGTATTCAGGGGGATTGCGTCATTGTTACTTGCGAAGACGCATCCTCTGTGAATCATATTTGTTCTTGGCCAGAGTTGGAGAAGAAAGGGGGAATCGACACTCAGCGGCTCTCCTTTTTCTATCCACCAGTATTTAACTTTCACGCTCCAATATTAGCCCCCAATTGGGTTATCCCCCAAGAACAACCCTGGAATTTTGGAGGCCCCTGGGTGACACAAAAAAGCAGGAATACAGATTGGCTACCACGTCCCTGGTATCCCAATAAAGGCCAACATATGGGGAATGGATGGCAAGGCATCCATACTAGCAACAGATTCGACTGTCTGGAGATGGTCGACTGACGTAGTACCCCAACACCCTGTAGCGAGCCTGCCACCAAGGTATCTGTCTATGCTAAAGTTACGACATCCCGTATGTCGGACTGTGTACCCGCTGTTGCACGGGTGGGCAGACGATATGATACGGTAAAAGAGGGAAGTTCCAATGAACAACCTACATCTTATACTGTTTCTAGTAACAACTCAAATACTCCCCCCTTTAAAGGTACCTATTGTATTAGTCCTGATGCGAATACACCCATTGACGTTCCTAGAACAGGCTCAGTTGCCAGCACCCAGGAAATTAGTTCAACTATATCCTGTGCTACCCAGCCGGGAGCTGCCATTCAGGATACCATCAAGTCAGCCGGTGTTACCCTTATCTCCTGGAACATCGCTGGTATTGCAGGGAAACTAGATTCACCCTTTTGGACCAGGTTTATTGGGGAAGGATTTGATATAATCCTCCTCCAGGAAACCTGGTGCCAGGAACAAATTAATATCGAAGGGTACTCATCCCATTGCCTTAAAGCTACCAAATCCAGCTCAGGCAGGGCTAAGGGGGGTCTCCTGCTGCTCCTGTCCAACAGGTTGAATAACTGTGTAGTTAGAAGTAGTACGACTGTGGGAACCCACAGCCAGGTAGTGAGGGTTAAGTGCAGTAAGGGGATCGATTTGGTTATTGTTAATTTTTATAACAATATCTTCGATGCCACTAGAGGGAACATTCTATACCCCCTTGAAAAGGAAATTGTAAGGGTCATGGGCATTTCAAATAGAAAGGCAGAGGTCATATGGGCAGGGGACTTTAACCTACAGCCATGCCATTTGTCCAATGGGAATCCCTGTGGTCTAGGAGTACTAATGTCTAATCAATGGGGGGGACCGGGAGAGAGGGAGGAATTCCCCCACTTCCCACATTGTCATTATGGCACATTACTCAACAAAATGTTAACTAAGCTAGACCTTTACCTGTTAAATTGTAATAGAAACACACAGGCAGTCACATGTCCTACCTTTACAGGAAGGGATGCTGGGACATTTATAGATCATATCTTGCTGTCCAGCACCAGAGACTTCACTAACTTATATATTAAAGAAGAAAGTCTCAGTGACCACAATAGTATTTGTATTACACTCCTGGGTCATGGTATATCATCATCAGAGTCAGGAGAACGGTGCTCTACTGACCTAATACCCATCAGACCAAATGGTCTAAGGATCAGATGGTCTGGAACTAATTCAAAGGCCAAACAGAAGGAGGTTATAACTAGCTGTAAAACCCAAATAAGCTATTGTTTAAGCAATGCAATTAATCCCGAGTCCCTATTGTTAAATTTTATTAATATCAATACTACTATCGAAGGTATTTTCACTAGGGCACCTTCATCAGCCCGAGGGGTAAAGCAGGGTTGGTTTGATAAACCTTGCATGGTTGCACTTCGTGAATTAAAGAGGGCATTGGGTACCAAACCACGAGACAGGGATGGAATAAAACTTCTCAGGGTCAACTATAAAACGGCCATCACCAACAGGAAAAAGCTCCTGCAGTGTGAGGCATGGGATAAGTTAAAGGAAGCAGCAGAAACCAAAAACTGCAAATTATATTGGGAAACAATTAACAGCCCTTTTCTCAATAATGACGACATCCCGGAACTAACTTCCTATATCGCATGCAATGACTGGATTACCCATTTTACCAACATCTTTAATCCGGAGAGGATACCCCTCGAGGTACTAACCATCGAGGCTACACCTTGGATACCCCTACCTTTGGGAGTAACACTGGAGGAAGTCTATGATGGGCTCTCCAATAGCAAAGGAGGAAAAGCCCCAGGCCCGGATGGGGTCCCGATCGACTTGCTAAAAGCCGAACCACACCTGTGGGCCCCCATCCTGGCGCGGATCTTTAATTGCGCGGCAGTAGATAATTTTCCCCCTTCCTGGGGCCAATCAGTTATAATTCCCCTATTTAAAAAAGGCAGCAAATCTGAGGCCTCCAACTACCGTCCGATTTCTTTGTTGGATGCCTCGGATAAGGTTATGAGTCGCATTTTGCTTAAAAGGTTAGAAACCTGGGCAACTCATTCGAATATTTTAACTAAAGTACAATATGGGTTCCGTAAAGGTATGGGCACCCTGGAACAATGTGTTAATTTGGACCTTATTATTAATAAATATACTGTGGCCAAAAAAGGCAACCTCTTTTTATGTTTTGCTGATTTGAGCAGCGTGTTTGATTTAGTTAACCATGCTATTCTTTGGGAGGTTTTAATTGAATCTGGGGCACCGAAGGAAATAGTCAATTTCTTAGCCAGGCTTTATGAAAAACTTTCATGTAAGGTCCGTTACGGCACCCTAGGCGAATGTACACCATTTTTCAAAGTTTCACGGGGAATTCGCCAGGGATGCGTTTTGGCTCCTCTTTTATTTTCCCTTTTTATTAATGGCGTTGACCGTAACCTGGTTGATATTCCTGCAGATGCCCCTTTGATTGGAGGAAAACCTATCCCACTTTTACTTTATGCGGACGACGCTGTTCTTTTATCCCGCACACAGATTGGTCTTCAGCGCCTAATTGATAGTTTTATGTTGTTCATTCAAAATAGGAGGCTCTGTGTGAACAAATCCAAGACGTATGTTATGGCATGCGGGCAGGCTGTAAATAAGACTAAGCATAGCTTCTTCCTGGACAAAGATAAAATGACATACGTCAAAACTTTCTGTTACTTGGGTATTACGTATAACAACAGTGGGTCCTGGATCTCTGAATTTGACAACATCAGATTGAAAATGTTGCGGTCCACCAGCAGCATATTCGGATTTGCCTCTAAACTTGGCTCTAGAAGTATCCCAGATATGATTAATATATATAACGTTCGCTGTGTCTCTTCTGCACTGTACGGGGCAGGTGTATGGGGCCACAGTGAAGGTCCTTCGCTCCAAGCTGATGAAAACAAATTTCTAAAGAGATTGTTATGTGTTCCTCCCTCCGCCTCAGTGCAATTGATTCATGATGAGGTAGGGATCGAGTTTATATCTGACTAAGCAGCCGTTCGGCCACTCTTATTGTGGCGTTCTATTTGGGCTAAGTCAGAGACTCGATTCACTCAAGAGATTATTCTTGATTGTATAGGTCTTGACCACTCATTACGTATACAGTGGATGCGATATATTCATTTCTGGTATAATCTTCTATTCGACATCGATGTTTTTCTTGATCCAGAGCAGGCTGCTGCCATCCCCAAAAAAGAAATCAAGTTAACATTTTTAAACTTTAAAAAGGTGGAGCGTGACAAAGTGCATGGTAAATTAGCCACCGTGAAGTTTTATAAAGACCTGAATTTAACTCCGGGGCTACAATCCTACCTTGTGAACGTGACTCGCCCATCTCACCAATTTGTACTAACCCGTGTCAGATTGGGTATCGTTCACCACCTTGTTGCGTTCCCAACTCAGAAAGTCAGATCAGAGACTCCCTGCCCGTGTGACAATACTTCACGCCAGAGCTGTTGCCACTTTTTACTTTTTTGTAAATTTTATCATTTTCTTAGGTTAAAATACCTTAAGCCCATTTTTATAAAATACAATATTCGAACCACAAAGACCGCATTAATATTATTATCCTCAATGGAGAATGTGGATATCTGTTTTTTTGTGGCTACCTATATCTTGAAATGTACAGCTGCCAGGAAAAGTATAGTACTGTAACCTCTTTATACTTACCTGTCTGTAAATCTTTGAGATGTACAGCTGCCAGGAAATGTATAGTGCTGCTATCATTTTATACATTCCTGTCTGTACATAAAAGTTTTTATTAGCTACAAATATGGAATGGTCACTCGTGTTTTATGCCCATAGTATGTATTGTAAGGTTCCTCTTTACACCCCAAATATTCACCTTTTTATGCCTTCTGAGCGGTTTGGATTTTGTTTGTTTTAATGTACAGCTGCCAGGAAACTCCACCTGTGTGTTAAATATACTGATTTCCTGTCTGTACACATTTGTATATATCCCTAAATCGCTTCTATTTTTTTAAATTCAACTGTTGCCCAATGATTGATGTATATGTTTTTTTTATCTTATCTTTTTCCACACCATTAATGTGAATATTGAGTATTAATTGTATATATATGGTGTTGTATTTTTAATGTCGCTTGTATGATTTGTACCTGCAAATCGAATAAAAGCTTATGAAATTGAAAAAATTGACTCTTTTTGGACTTGAATTAATTCACATGTACCTGCTGCCCACTCCAATATTTCTTTCCTAGTTAGGGTTTGTGCACTCGCGAAACAATTGAGGATTGGCCCTGGGGGCTCGTGGATCAGGGCACATCCTAGCTTCACTCTCCAGCTCTCATCCTCCCAGGCTTGCACTGGTATTCTTGTTTACAGACCACCAGGCTCGGTGGGGCCGTTTTTAGAAGAACTGCAGGCAGCCCTATCGACCCCATGCCTTAGGTCTAATCATTGCCTTCTATTGGGTGACTTAAATATTCATATGGACAATAGTTCAGATCCGGACACTCAAAAACTGTTGGATATTACTTACGTGCTTGGCCTATCTCCTTATGTGGCAGGACCGTCTCATAACAAAGGCCACACGTTGGACCAGATCTTTTCTACTCTTCCTATCTGTGTTGACCCTCCCATGCCAGTTTTGTGGTCAGATCATTTTCTCATCACTTTTTCCATCCCTGTCATGGCTTCATCACGGTCCAAACCTGTTGGGTCGTTAAAGCATCTCTCTAAATCTTTCCATCTTCTTACTAGGGAGATGCTATCAAATGCTTTAACAAACTTCCCTTGTCCCACCTCTGACAATGTAGAGGATTACATTGCTCTCTTTCACAACTGGCTCACAGATCGTCTAGAGAGCTTGGTTCCGGCCAAGAAACAAAATTCTGCCGATAAGAGGACATCTGCCCCTTGGTTTACCCCTCATTTAAAAAAAGCACAACAAGATCTTAAGAAAGCAGAAAGAGCATGGAGGCGATCTTACGATCATACTGAGAGGCTAAATTTTAAGATGCTGACTCGAGCCTACCATAAATCAATTTGGGAAGGTAAAAAATCCTATCTGGAATCTAGAATAAATGAAGCGGAGCATTCTTGCAAGGAAATTTTCAGGGTGGTAAAAGATTTCACCTCTCCTTCCGCTTATACTCCAACCCATGCTCATTCAGAAGCTTGGCTGAAGGAACTGGCTGTCTATTTTGTACAGAAAATTACCACTATTCAAGAATCTCTCCAGGCCACTTTTCAGCAGCATACGATGAGTCTGGGGTGCCCCTTACCAGACCATGGTCCCTTCCTGTGTGATTTTCCCCCACTAGATCAGGAGAGTTCTCTTGACATCTTGGCAAGTCTTAAATCCGGATCTCCACAGGATCCTTGCCCGGCCAAGTGTCTAGCAAATATGGCACCTGTTCTAAATGACCTGGTAAATCCCATCCTGAATCTGTCGCTCTCTTCCGGGGTAGTTCCCAAAGCTTGGAAGAGCGCCATGATCCTGCCACTCATTAAAAAACCAGCGCTCGACCCTTCGGTCCATGCCAATTACAGACCCATCTCCCTACTCCCTGCTCTGGCGAAAGTGACTGAGAGGTTTGTTCACAGATCTATCTCTAATTTCATCGAGGAAAAGGGTCTGTTGCATAGCACTCAATCTGGCTTCCGTGCAAATTTCAGCACGGAGACTGCGCTCCTTGAAGTCACAGATGCCATCAGGGAGGAGTTGGATGTTGGAAAAAAAGTGGTACTGATTATGCTAGACCTGTCGGCGGCTTTCGACACCGTTCCCCACGTACTTCTTCTTTCCAGACTCTGGGACTTTGGTCTGCGGGGAACGGTGTGGAATTGGCTTAAATCCTTCTTAGCCGACCACCGGCAGACAATCTGGGCGCCTCCCTACTCCGCCGAAATGTCACCGCTAGAAGTGGGGGTTCCCCAAGGTTCCATTCTGAGCCCCCTCCTTTTTAACATCTTTATGGCCCCCCTGGCGGTGACGGCGGAGTCTTTCGGCGCCCGGATTGTCACTTATGCTGACGACACCCAGCTCCTCTTTGTAAGCAACAAGGATGGCCTGTTTGACGATGCCCAGGTCAGGGGCTGTTTGAGCGCTGTTTTTGAGTGGTTTGGACGTCATGGGCTGAAGTGCAACTCCGACAAGTCGGAGTTGCTCTTCTTTGGCTGTACCTCTGAGCCTGATTGGAAACCCTGGTGGCCGCAAGATATGTTTCCTCCCACTAGTTCGTCTTTGAAAGCCAAAAATTTGGGAGTTTTGATTGACAATGAGCTATCTTTCGGGCCGCATATCTCATCTCTTACTGGGAAATGTTTCGGCATCCTTCGGATGCTTTGTAAATTCCTCCCTCTAGTCTCCATCCAGCACAGAAAAATCATTGTCCAGGCACTGATTGGCTCTAGGCTGGATTATGCTAATGTTTTGTTTATGGGACTTCCCAAATATCTGGTCAGGCGTCTGCAAATCGCCCAGAATTCTGCAGCCCGAGCCATCTTTGGTCTTCCAAGAAAAGCCAGAGCCACTGATCTTCTCTCAACACTACACTGGCTTCCTATTGCTAAAAGGATTCGGTTTAAAACTTTGACCACGACTTTCAAGGCCCTACATGGCATAGGCCCCAAATATATTTCCAAACGATTGTCCTGGTATAACCCCCCCAGATCTCTCAGATCTTCGTCCCTATCTAAAATGAGTGTTCCCATTATCAAGCATGCTAGAGCAGGAGGACGGTCTTTTCGCTACTTAGCTCCTCATGCTTGGAATGACCTCCCAATCTCTTTGAGACAGACCTCTAGCCTTCTGTCCTTCCGAAAGGCCCTTAAGACATGGCTTTTCCCTTAATTTGATGTTGCTTCCTGTGTCTGCACGTCCTCTTATTGTTATGTTCTCCCTTCTTCGGTTGGGTTTCCTTCGATAAAGCGCCGGGATACTCCGTGGAGTGGCCGTGCGCTAAAGAAGTATAAAAATAACATAACATAACATAACATAACATAAAGTGGTGCAAATATTCTTGGTCCACAGTGATTACCTCGACACATATTGCACTGGCTCAAGTGCACCATGTTGTTAAGGGTTATTATATGTACTAACATTTACTCAATGTTTTTATTGCGAGTAATGGGGGAGGTAAGCATATTGAAAGAGGAACTGGCCTGGTTGCACCCTGACAAGGTTAACTTGTGGTTAATGAGGAGTTGTGCTACCAGGATATATTTTGAGCAAGGTATAAATACATATACACATATCAGAATAGTTTAGTTGAGCAAATGGTGCAAAACTCGCTGTCAGATCATGTTCGATAAGCCACAGGCATGATAGGGGCTTCTGGTCCCTAACCGTAGTGGTTGAGGTTGCTTTCCAAAGGTGTCCTGGGGACTATGCTACTTTGGCTCTGCAAATTTGTCCAAGTACAACCCTTTCTCCTTTTGACTCTCTAGGAAGTCCGAGTGAGCAGTCATATGCTTCATCGCGAGTTAGCTGGGGCGGGGGAAGCATGTGCTCAGACCTCAACAATCAACCAATGGTGACTAAAAGTTTAATGTCCAGCCCAAAGTTTCTAGTTTTGAAAAATAAATTACTTTTTAATTTCACAGCAGTATGCAATACTACACAATTCAATCAGGCATACAGAGTAATACCCGTGATCATGATTATCATGTGGGTGCTACACCCCTCCCCCCCTTCGTGCTGTCTCCCACCTAGCTGAACCTAGTTGGATCTGTTCCCCAGGAAATCTATGGTAGAAACATGAATAAGGTGAGGCGCAGATTACATTTCCCCCAGAAGTCAAATGTCAATTAACCACCATTTACTCAGGTGTTTACCTCAGGAGTTGTGTTGGGTAGGAAATCAGTCTTTAATTCTTCACTCTTCGCTCAGTACGAGCTCAGTGGCTCAGTCCTACTGTTGACGGAGGGCCACAGTCATCACATGCAACTTCAGCAGTGGTCTCAGAGGAAATCTGGCAGGGCTTGCATCTTTTCTGAGTGTAGCTACCCTGGATGGCCCAGCATAGTTTCGCAGGCCCTGGCTTCAATGTGCAGATACACCTGGTATCCATAGCCTGCTGCTAGGCCTATGCAGACACTTGACACAAATACTGTGGCCTCCAACCATGACCGATTCGGCAATGAAGATACTGCCCAGAGCTGCGCTGATATCCAAGTAAGATAAGTGCAGTCCACCTCAGTGTGGAATTATATAGACTTTTGCAGTTCTCTAGACACTACAGAGACTGGGAGACCCTCTGCAGCATGGTTCTCTCCTGGTTTCACTCACTCAGACAGTCTACTTTCTCTTGATGCTTCTTTAGCTTAGAACACGCTGGGTGTCTCTTCAACAGTCTCTTCTGCTGCAGGCTCAAGCAGACTCTATTTTCAGGAAGTTAAGCAGGCATCTAGGCACCAAGCCCTCCGGTAAAAGTAGATTTCAGGCTATGTCATCTGACCTCTGGCTATCTGTACTGATCACACAGAAGTGTATTTAATACTCTGTTTAGCATTCCATTCCTTTATATTGGGAACTTGGGAGAGATGCAAAGTGAGGTGGTTTTGGTCCCACCTTCATACACATTTTCTAGACAGGAAATGTGGAGCCACTGTCTCAACCTACACAACGAGTAGGGTGGTTCTCTTTCAAGTGTTGTTCAGGCACAGAATTTGTTTAAAGTGATGCTTCTCAAACAAGGTAGCATTGGGCTTGTCTTCAAACTGGAGCAACTTCAACATGGACAGAAGGAATTGAGGTTTCTGCACCTGGCTGTCATCAGCTTCTCAAAGATAGTAATCAGGGATAGACAAAAGAAAAGGCAGGCCTTACCTAGACACTTCCTCATCTTGCACAATAGAAACTGCAGTCCCACCCATCTCCCTTACAATCAACCAAATGGCAGTGCCCAAGAAGACCTAATGAGCCGCTCCTTTCTATCAAAGTCTTCAGGTTATAGCTAATGGTTTTCCTGTCCTAATGCTGTTCACTTTAGTGTCCCAATATCCACCCTTCAGCCACAAGAATGCAGGCAATGCCCCTCCATTGTCCAGGGAAGCAGCCCTCATCCTCCATCTTTTGCCACGGTGTTGTAATTTGACAGTGATTAGATTAAGCATTAGCAGAAGACATCTTAGTTCTGGCTGTTATCTTGACATTTAGCGGACTCCATTTTGTATTTACGACAGCCATCTTGTCTGCTACATGCTGCCTTGTGTCGACCATGTGCTTTGTCCTATCTCACGAAAAACTGGGTCAGGCGTGCACCATCCCAGGCAACAATAGTTGGACCAAGGGATCCAACAGTCACCACAAAACACCACACCATTCAGTCTAGGTTCCTAAAGAAACCACAGCGAACACCACAAGACAGGAAAAATCAGTCAATGTCCCTCGAATTTGAGAATCCTCATTTCATGCCCACGCGTGACAAGTCGAGGCCTGTGACTGGGCGTGGCGCATAGACTAGTGCAGAGGTCCTTCCTCATGAGTTACAGAAAAAGAGTACTAAAAATATTAAAAGAAGAAAGAAGAGAGGCATTGGTCATCAGAAACTCGGGAATACGACAATACTTACTTCACCTTTCTTCAGCTTATCTTCACATCAGAATAAACCTTTTGTCAGCCTTGAGAAAGTTATGGTACTTATATAGTACTTACGAAACACCTGTCGGCTGTTTTCATTGTGATGAATTGAGGAATAAAATGAAATGAGGATTCTCAAACTCGAGGGACATTGACTGATTTTTCCTGTCTTGTGGTGTTCGCTGTGGTTTCTTTAGGAACCTAGACTGAATGGTGTGGTGTTTTGTGGTGACTGTTGGATCCCGTGGTCCAACTATTGTTGCCTGGGCTGGTGCACGCCTGACCCAGTTTTTCGTGATATGTATATGCTGAGATTGCTTTCTCAACATTTCGTCACCCCTGGTAGTGAGTGACGTGGGTGTTTGTTGCACTCCGCTAGTATTATTACACTAGTTCAGCATTTACTGTCCTTTAATTATCTTTATTTATACATGTTCTTGTGATAGTGCGGATATTCCTCTCAGAGGGACACCACTACCTCCTCTCTTTTTCCTTTGGTTTTTCCTATCTTCCTGTCCACGTCGCTTGAAATCTGCCCGGCAACAAGTTATATTTAGCACCCCTCCCTTTCGCGCATGTCAAGTAGGGTCCACATCTGTTAGTGATTAGTTCCAGATAGGAATGTGTTTTTCGACCCCCAAAACTGTTAGCTCCTCCCATTGATCGATTGTGCCTCTCAATATTACCTTATATGTACATAAACTGTGCTCTTGTGTTTGTACCGCCTTCTTTTGAGCCCCTGTGCGGGTATAAATAAACCATGCTTTCTTGGCTCGTGGTGCTACTTCTTGCAATACCGAAGGGTACTGTTTAAACCGTAGCACCACCTCATGAGATGTAATACATGTTACTTTTTCTATTCCAGTTTCTGTGCCAAATTCTTCCTATTGGTCTGAGGACTTTGTGCAGAGAAGGGCGAACCCCTTGCACTAGTGGGTCTGGCTGAGGCCTGCTACAACAACGGTACACCAGTGGCATCCAAAATGGATCTCAGTGGTTTCAGCACTCAGACTTATCCACAGAGCCGTGCTACTATAACACGTGCTACACGCATAACACACAGGCATACTTGACATAAGAATAGGTTGTTATCAGAAGGTTCTATCTACGTTTTCACATGACAGCTGTGAGGACAGCGGATTATTATTTGGTGTGGTGTGTAACCTCACTGTGTAATAAATTCATCTTGGGTCCATTCAGGCTCATTTGCAAAACATTAGTTTAACACTGGGTATTTGTGGGTTTGAGCAGTCAGGCTTTAACAAAGGAACATGTGCAAATCATTTTGCAGAGGGTCTCCATACCCCGGCACTGGGGTATCTCAGTGCCGGAGTGAACACGGGCAAAGCAGAGCTAGTATGGAAATAGCTCAGTTTTGAGAAGCTTTCTGAAAAGTAGGTGGCCTGTGCATTTCCGAACGTGAGTGGGTAGTTTATTCCAGTACAAAGGGGCCAAGTAAGAGAATGCTCTACCCTCTGTACATTTGTTTTTTTTATTCTGGCAATAGTAAGGAAAGCTTTAACTGTAGATCTTAAAGGTCTGCTCGGTTGGTATGGAATACATTTCTCAGCCAAGAATCTGGGACCTCTGCCCTTCAGTGATTTATGCACAAAACAGCAGATCTTGCAAATGATTCTAATGTGCACAGGCAGCCAATGAAGTGATCGTAGAAGGGGAAAGGAGGCTTATCTGGCCGGCATATTTTGAATCAGGCGAGCAACTGTGTTCTGGACTACATGAGTTTTGGCAAGTAGGGACTCATTTGTGGCCGCTAGGAGTGCATTGCAATAGTCCAGGCAGCTGATCACTAGTGCCTGCACTAGGGTTTTCCACATCGAAAGTGGAAGTAGAGGAAAGACTGTGCGTAGTAGACTCATCATACGAAAGCAGGTGCCAGTGGTAACCACTACCTGAAGTTTTATAGTAAGAGTCTGGTCCAAGCGTACACCCACATGTTTTACTGTGGATTTGGCGGTAGATGCTGTGTCTAAATCTGTTGCCCACCTATCCATAGACCAGATCAGTTGGGCTCCTCCAAAGAGCATGATCTTGGTTTTACTAGCATTTAATTGAAAAAAGTTCTCTGTCATCCAAACCAAAGTACCAAAACAGTTGAATAAGAAAGAGAGACACGACACATAGCAAATCAGACACCAATTTACAAAAATAGATCATGAATTTTTAGATACCAAAATGAGAAAAATCCACCAGAGGGTTCCAAAGAAATAAATTATAAAACAAATCGTAACTCACTGCTTTTCACTCAAATCGGAAACAAGCAATGGCAATTATCACGGTTAGCGGTTACTTTGAAACCTTTTGCAAACTTTTATGAAGTTGTGTTCAACTATTCCGTCTTGCTGTAGGTGACCAACTCCAGCAGGGAGCGAGTCACAGGGCCAATAGGGCTTGGCAGGACAGTTATCTTGCAGTCAAAGTAGCCTCCAGTCCAACTCCAGGCTCTATGGGTGAAGCTCCATAGATTTCAATGGAGTGGTTCTTATGTAAGGGTTACAGGGTGCTGAATATGCTGAAGGATGCTGATCCGAGGACGGGGATTATCCTAGGGCTACTCTTCGGTCCATTGTTAAGCGACTTTGGCCACCGGGGTCAATGTCCCTTGAAGTCCAGTTGACGTCCAACCAAAAGCCAGTTGCCACTGGTCTACTGGTCTCCGTTACAGCAAAACCAGTGGTTCCCTGTAACTGAGGGTAGTGTCTGCCTTGGGCCACCAAACTGCACTCCGATGACTTTCATAGGTCAGGCAGACCAGGGTGCAAGTTTTGAAGGTCGAAGCTCAGTCTCCGATCGGCGGTGGTCAAATGATTGGTGTTAATAACGCACCATGTCATGACGATGACAAGGGAAAATTAAATAAATGATTAATTCTCCTCTTCATCGTCTGTCGAAATCCCCCCCACCGCTCTTACCTGCACGGGTCGTGGCTGAATCTTGGAGTCAATATGTCTGTCTGAGACTCAGGGATGACATTTCCTTATGCAAGGTACCACAGGCACAGTTCTCTTTTTACTAGCCCCTAGAGCAGCAGATGCAGTCCAGTCTTGATGCAGTCTCTTTGATGGACTCAGGGAACAGCTGTTCAGTCCTTGTTTGGTCTTTTCTCCAGCACAGACCTGATCTGGGGTCACGGTGCCTGGGGTGTCACTTTTATGCACAGAAACTTCCCTCAGTGATACAGTGACTACTAGCCAATGGGCTTACAGGTCTCCTCCCACCTCATGATGACTTCCTTCAAAGTGGGGACTCTAGCTATCCCATAATGAAATATTCCTCCTATTCCCAAGATGGCAGAAGCTGTTCCTTGGTGTGCGGAGCTTGGTAGCCCACTCCAGAGGTGTGGATATCTGTGGGCTAAACATCCAGAAGGCTATCGTGTAGCCAGCAACCAGTAGTTACTTGTAAACTTTGGGCAACAGAGTGCCAACTTTCTAAAGGTGCAGTTTACTTAAAAGTTACAATACATTCGACTTGCTCATCAATCGAATTTAATGCAGTGATCCCTTTGATACCTAAAAGTAACTTTATTATTCCCATTCAGACGCTAGCTTTTCTGAGTTGTCTGCATGTAACCCTATACTCGCCAATGGGGCTACTAGAAATTCTACAGTATAAACACCATTTTGGAGGTTTTACTGTTAGAACATGTAAAACAACATGTTCCACTTTTTAATATACAGCACCTTGACTTTGGGCTTGATAGGCCTACCTTAGAAGTGACTTATATATATTAAAACAGAAGGTCTGGACTTTGTAATTATTTTAAATGACAAAGTTAGGTTAGCAGTTTAAAAACTGCTCTGCCAGCCAGCAATAGCAGGCTTGGAGTCATGCTTTGCTTTATCACACTCCTGGTGGCACAATAAGTTCTACAGTCCATGAGGGACACTTAAACTTACAAGCCCTAGGTACCCTTGTACCAATACTAGAAACCTATACATAAGTTAACTGCAAAAAGAAACTTTTTCTTACAGGAACATACCCTTGGTGTGTCCCTCTAGGTCACTGGACAGATCCTGGACCCCATGTTGTCTGGGACAGGCCTAGGCCTCTGTGTACACACTAGATATGCAGTTGAGCTGAATTTTGCACAAATCCGACCAGCACTTTATTATCTCCAACTACTAAGTAGTGATTGCGCTTTGTTTGTATGTAATTTTTTAAAACTTGCGATTAAATTTAGGAAAAGTATGGAGGGATAATTTGTGTTTTTTTGTCGAGAGTTTTCTTTTTAATTATTTAAACATGAATATTTTTAATTGTGTATTCTGCCTGTAAACTGATACTTTTTGTGAATTCCATTTATATATGTATTAATTGTCAAATTTTATTGAAGTGTGCTTTTATGAATGTTATTATGAACATTCGAATAAAGTTCTTTTGACTTTGACAGTTGAGCAGTGAGGGCAGGGTTAGAGTTTGACATAGCATGAAGGGGACAACCTTGTCCCAGCACTCATTCAACAACAAAACAAAATCTGGCACTTTCTGTGGGGACGAAAGTTGGATATAATAACCTTGCAAAAACACACAGAAATAGGATGAGCTCTTCCAACTTCAACACACGGTATACCCATTTGTGTATATATATCGTTCCACACTCAAAACGGAACACAATGGGGTAGACATCTCATAAAGATTTGGATTTTACTCCCATGCATAGCAAAGAGAGGAGACATATGCAATAGATTTTGAACTCAACAGGGCCAAAAGAACTGAAGTATCCTCAGTTTATGCTCCTAACGCAGGTCAAGATAGCTTCCAAGTATTATTTCTAAACACATTCGCTGAATTCACAGTTGGTGACATAATTTTAGTGGGAGGGTTTAACTTAGTCTCGGATGCATTAAGGTCCCAGATATCAGTAGTCTTTGTCTGGCGCATTCTTCATAACCCTTAAAAGAAAATATAGATTTGAGGGGACAGAGTGTATGTAGAAGATGATGACGCTTCTTCATAATGGAAAAAACCCTCTATTCAGAGAAACTTCTTCCCTCTTTGTGATTAAAGTTGGCGGTAGATAGTCAAGAATCTGAGCAGGAGTTGTATTCGACTTTTTATTGTTGACATGTTGTCTGAGGCGGTGAAGTAAATGAACGGGGAAGTTGTAATCTCGAGGAAATGTCTTTTAGGAACTTGATTTTATGATCCAATCATCGAGGAATGGGTGAATGTGAATTTTTCTCTTGTGTAGGAAAGCTGCCACTACCGCCATGTATTTGGCAAAAGTTCCTGGTAAAGATTTCCGACAGTGAATCTCAAGAATTTTCAGTTTTTCAGTTATTGGGAAATAAAGATAAGTCTCTTGGAAATCCAGCTGAACACATCCAATCTCCTTTCATTCATTAATTGCGCATAAATCTTGTTCAAAATTAATATTCTAAATTTGTGTTTCTTAATGAGTTTGTTGGAATTTTGAAGGTCTAAAATTGGACACTATTAGATGTTAGGTCTTTTTTTGGGTGCCAAAATATCTTGTTATATACCTTTACCTCTTTGTGTAGGAGGAACCGGTTCTGGTGCTTGTGTTTGTAGGAGAGGTGAAACCTCTTTTTATAATGTGTGCTGCTGATGTTTCAGTATACTTCTTGGTGGAAAAGTGGGAAGAGGAGATTTGAATTGGATGCTAAAGCTGTGTTCAATGATTTTCAATACCCATCTGTCCAATGTCATTGGATTCATTCTATTAAATATTTGAATACATTCCCTCCCACCGGAGTGACGAACAGATGCGAGGGATTGAGGTTCCCATTGGTTTGACTCAGTTCTTGATTTGTTGGATGATGAGGAATGTTGTTGTTTGCGGTATTTTTCTACAGGGATGTCTTTGATAAGGTGTTTGAAGTTGTCCTTAAATGTTTTGCCTGTAGGCCCACTGAGTGGGTTAAACCCTGCGTCGTTCCTGATATCTATAGTCAAAACATCAGTATTGGGATCTGTAAATTCTCTTTCATTCCTCTAGCCCCACTGATTTTAGGGTATCTAGATTTTTTTAATTTGTTTCATTTCCTTATCGGTAAGAAGACCAAAAAGAACAGATCCAGAAAAAGTAAGATTAAGGGGCACATGCATCATTGTAGGAATTTGCATTTCCTAAATTGCGAAAATTAAGGAATCACAATTTAGGAATTGCAAAATCCTATGCATCAAGAAATCCTAAATTTTTTTAGGATTTCTTAATTTTCGGAATTTGCGATTCCTTAATTGCGAATCGCAATTAAGGAATGGCATTACATTGATTCCTATGGGCCTAAAGGGCCCATAGGAATCAATGCCGTTTTGCATTTCTTTTTTTTGGAATTCGCAATTTGTTGATGCATTGCAAGGGTGCAGAGGGGGGCCCAAAGGACCCCCCCCCTGCACCCCTGAAATGTATTTTAAAGTGCATGTTTCACACGCACATGTCCTAAGGACATGTGTGTCTGTAACATGACACTTTCCAAAATGCATTTTTGTGCTTTTTTAAAGAATTTCGCAAATTAACACGAGGGTCAACCTCGTGTTAATTAGCACTTCCTATTTCAAAATTCGCATTTAAAAAAAAAATGATGCATTGCATTTAAGGAATCGCACAAATGCGATTCCTTAAATGCATTTGCATTTTTAGGAAATGCAAAAAAAAGCGAATTTTGAAAAATTGTTTCATGCATCCCAAAAACGTATTTAAGAAGTGCAAACGGCCGAATTTACCGATTCGCACCGTTTGCACTTCCTAAATAGGTTGATGCATGTGCCCCTTAGAATCTTCAGTTGCACATCTAGCTTGAGAGATGTGAGTCGTAATTGAAAAACACATACAGAGAGATACTGTGGCAATACTGAGTAGTCGCTAAATTCATAGGCCCACATGCATCATTGTGTCATTTTGCATTTCTTAATTTGCGAAAAATGAGGAATCGCAAATTAAGAAGTGCAAAATGCTATGCATCATTTTTTTCGGTATTTCTTTGTGATTCGGTAAAAATCGCAATTTTTACCGAATCCCAAAGAAATACCGAATTCTTAAGTTAATTTTCGCAATTCCCATTGATTCCTATGGGCCAAAAGGCCCATAGGAGTCAATGCAAATTGCGAGTGGCACTTAGAAAATTTCATGGGTGCAGGGGGGGGTCCAAAGGACCCCCCCAGGCACCCCTGAAATGTATTTTTCGCATCATGTTGCACACACACATGTCCTAAGGACATGTGTGTCCGTAACATGAATGTTGAAAAAAAAGCATTTTCAACATTTTAAACACTTTTTCCAAATTTACCGAGTGGTTCAACCACTCGGTAAATTTGGCACCCTATTTGCGAATTTTCACTTTTTAAAATAATGATGCATTGCTTTTAAGAAATTGCACATCTGCGACTTCTTAAAAGCACCCGCAATTTTAGAATTCGCAAACATGTTACGAATTCTAAAATTGCTTCATGCATCCCAAAAAGCACTTTTGCATGCGCAAACGGCCGATTTTAAGAAATCGCACCGTTTGCGACTACAAAAATGCTTGATGCATGTGGGCCATAGAACCAATAACTGTGCTAATCACTTGATTCATGTCTGTCAGCCCTCTTGAATGACTTCTAAAAAGTCTTGCCTCTGTTCTCTTGATAAGATAACATCTTACAAAGTGACCTGTTGTAACCTCCAAGTAAAGTTGGCTGGTTTAAATCAAACTGCAGCAGATCATCTACTTTGCGCCTGGCTGCATCAATTCTTTTATTCTCTAGGTCAGGATGGACTGAGGTTTATTGTGCAGATGCATGTCTTTTTACCACAGCCAACATGATGATAGGGTCATGCTTAGGTTCTTGCTGAATAAATGTACGGTCCTGATCTGATGGTTTGTACTCCTTAAGAATTCTAGGAGTCATCATTTTGATGTTTGCCAAAAGTTTTAATTTGACAGTTCTGGCAATCGAGCTAATGTTGTTCTTGAGGTGCCTATTGGCTGTTAAGTTTGCACGATGGTTAAAAATAATGTGAGGAAATTCCAATTGGATGTTGAGCTTAGTATCAACTCTTTTTTTAAAGCAATTAGTAATTTATTACATTCAGTTTCATGTAAATCTGATTATTTAAAAAAGTAATTTATCTTTATTGAGATTTGCAGTGTACAGTCACACTCATAAGTGCATGGCAAGATACAGCATCTCAAATCATTTGAAGTAGGTCAATATTAACAAAGAGCATAACCCAACATTAATCAAGGTACAGAGCAGTTCCTTCAAAATTGATGACAATCGTGCCCATAGTGGACTCCATCAAATACAATTACTTTTACAATATTTGCAGTGATTCAAGGCATGTACATATTCTAACAATGAATAATATTAAGCAGCGATTCCCACCGTATCTCAGCCTCCCAGTCCAATACACCGTTCAGATATAGCTACGTGAGGGCTCCAGTCTCCGTCCAGGGGATATGCCAGTAAGTAGTTCTTCAGTGGTTGCCATATGTCACGCGGGCTCAAAGTTGGTGGCAACAGTGTGGCGTATAAGTCGCTCATTGTCTCACAGTGAATCAGGTCACGGAGCCAGGCCCTAAAAGTCAGTGTTTGTGCTCTGCCGCAATGTAGAGAGATATGACGCTACGCGGTTAGCAAAGCGATTGCCGTAAATCGTCTTTTACTTTTCTTCAAAGAAAAAACATACCCCAGCAATGCAGTCAATGGTGTTGGATGTATGGCCTATTCCACCACGAGAGATAGGTGTTGGAAAATCTCCCTCCAATAGCCCAGAACCGGCCCACAATTCCATGCAAGGTGTGAACAATTGGCATTAGAAGCAGCACATCTAGCACATGCTTGTGAGGTGCTGGGATCCATCTTGGCCAATAATTGCGGGGTTATAAAAGCTTGGTGTATATATTTAAAGTGTAGTAGTTTATGGCGATGATTGTTCGAAATATAATGTGTCTGTGCGCAGCAGTATTGCCATATTTTGTCCCTCATTGGTGTACCTGGGTCCCCTTCCCAGGCTGCATGCGCCTTGGCGCCTACTGCAGAATGGAGAGACAATGATAGATGATATAGACTTGGAAAAAAATGGGCTCCGTCCGGTGAAGCTATAACTAGCGTGAGAGGGGGAAAGTCCGCCGGTTCTTTCGCAGTACTGTAACGACCGGATTCTCGAACCAGATGGGATCAGCTCCTGAGAGCCCCTCCAACCCAGTCGGAATGTAATCACCTCCCTCCTTGGAACGTATTTACAATAGGTATATGTATATGTATGTACATTTCGTACCTAAGGATGGGGAAAATAGCAATACACATGCATAGGTTTTCCACAATATCCCATTCATACCAGCTAGTCTCGCGGCCACCTAGGCCCAGACTAATCTACCCTGAGGCAGTTCTGATTATGTACCATTACACACTGATCTCCCTCAGTGCTCACTCGACACGCAATCCGGCGTACCATACACACTGATCTCCCTCAGTGCTCACTCGACACGCAATCCGGCGTGCCATTCACACTGGGCTGCAGTCCCAATGCTCTCTTTTATCCGGTCCACAATCCGGCGGACCTAAACACCGGTCTCCCTCCCAGTGCTCACTCACTTACAACCTGATCCGCAATCCGGCGGATCTATACACCAGTCTCCCACCTGGTGTTCTCATTAACGCCGCTTACCAACGACGATCACTCTCCTATGAATACCTTTGGAAGAAGTCTCTCATTGGCTACTCGGGATGATACTACAATAACAAAAATTAGTGCGGCTTTCCAAATTGGAGTATGTACCTTCTGCTCTTGGCATCACATAGTCCCTCTCTCCCTCATTATTCAGTCACCTCTTACCTGACCGGGATTTCATGAAAGCAATGTCTGACTAGAAGACCAGGTTACCATGATTGAACAAGAATACAAGGCACATGTTAGTTCACTAAGAACTGGGGTATTTTATTACAATGATTATAAACACAGTACTATACTATAACATATATTCTGCAAAGAAAAGTGAAAGGTTAGAATGTGCACACTATGGGAAAAAGGGTCGACATCACCTTAGTAATGTGGAGTCTGGGTTCAGCAGTCATCTAGGTTCCCTTCTTTCTGTGCCTTGGCTCATCTCGGAATCACACCTTAGCAGTCACGAGTACACATCTGCACCGCTATGCTCTGTCTCCTCTGCTTCCCTCCAAGTCACTGGAACCTTCCTCGTTATTAGCTGCTGTCTCTCTCTGTCTCTGATCGCTCTGCGCTACTTCTCCTTCTCCTTCAATCTTTCTCAGAGAGTATCTGTTTCATGATCTTTCTCAGACTTCAAGATGACGACTGTCTGCCTGGAAATAATTAATGGCATTGATGCTAACGGCTAGCTGCCGCCTACAGACTGATTGACTCACAGCCTAACACTTTCGCTAATATGGAAGCTTGTCCTTTCATGGAAAGTTACGGCCAGTAACCTGCCGCCCACCAAATTCTTGTACCTTCCCGTACCAAGGACACGTTCCCAGCCAGGCGGCCTGATGTTGTGTCTTCGGAGTGGAGAAAAATACAGTCTTTCGATAAGGGCCAGCCTGAACCGGTTCTCTCCAAGCGAACAACACTTCGAAACTAAAACATTACACTTGACCTAGAAGCCTCTCAAGCTGCCGGGGCAGAAAGCAAGATGGAGTCTCTCCCGTTTGAGGCCTACAAGGCCCGAAATAAGCATAACTCCATAGAAGGTATACTAACACTCTTGCAAAAGGCCTGATTATCACTAATACTAATGAATCTATCCCCTAACTTAAGTTTATAAGCCCTGATCTAAGGAAAAGGGTATGAAAATGCACTACTGTGCCTTATGAATAGGCCCTGTTTATAATTCTAATCCCTGCACTAGGAGGGTAATAGACTGGAGTCACTTTCAATCATTCTCCTTCCAAGGAAGGCCGAAAAAGTCGGTCAGAACAGGTACCTGGAATTGCTCCAATCTAGGATCCTAGGACCCTATGAAAGAGGAGTCTGTCCATGTAAGGAGCATCCCCATGGGAAAGGAGTTCTTCCGTGGTGCACAGTCATGAATCTTTGAACAAATCCCCAACCTCCCGGAGTCCATGTCTAACTAATGTACGCTTGGTAAGGGTTTCAGTGGTGGGGAGTAGCAATGGATTATCTGCTAATGGTATATGCACAGAGTATAAAAATTCAGTTTGTAAAGACCGTCGTCATTTTCTCAATGCCCAACATGTGGGCATGTGGGCAACATCTCAATCTCAGAGGGGCATCGGGGCAGGCCCTGTCGCAATATGGCGGATAACGGATTAGGATTATCTGGGATCGCTCCGGTTTAAGATACCGGAGTTAGGCATCAGGGTGATACCTGTAATATGTAAAATGGACTTGATCAATGAGATAATATAAGTAAAAGTCACAGAATCCAAATCCCCCTGTTCATAAGGCATAATTAGGGTGTGCAAGCCTATATGTTGCTGTTTACCTGCCCAGATAAGGCGAATGAGCAAGGTCTGGAGTGTATCGGAAACTTTCATGGTGAGGGCAATGGAGCTTAATATCAACTCTAATAAGCACTTCATGAAAAGTGGTGATATCATTCACAGGCGACGTATGCAGCAGGGACGTTGGTGTAGAAGTCAGAGTATAGGTGGAATAATACTCAGCAGAAGTTATGAGATGGAGGAGAGTTTGGTGGTGGTGGACAACTGGTTGGTGTTTTTATACCTGTCTTTTCAGGGGAATGGAAAAGATGGCAAGGTAGAACAGTCGGTGACATAGGTAATGGTATGTCTTCAGGAGGAGACATAGGAATACTCCTTTATATAATGACTGGTTTTAGTTGAATGTGGAAAATAAATAGAGGAACTTTAAGAGGATTAGAGGCCAAAATTGTTCTTCTGAGATTTTTAGCCATTTTCTGAGCTTCACTAGGTGAGGAGGCCATGTTTTCCTTATCACTTGTTGTTTGCACTTACTGACTAAAGAGAACTGGTTCTTGACAGAGGAATGTACTCACTCTGCTCTGAAGCCATAGCAGACGCCTGGCCAGCTGAAGCTGTGGCCTTGGTGCAGAATGGTACGGATTCTGATGGGGAAAGGGGGCGAGGCTCACCAGAAGCTTTGTCTTATGTTTCCACTGGTACTAAAGGAGGTATCTGGGTTCTGTTCGGCGGAAGTTCAGCACAGGGCAGACATGCAGCTGTGGCGGTGGGGCGTATAGTGTCACTACTGTCTCCTAGCTCGGCCGAAGAACCAGACTCCCCTTTGGCGAAGTGGAGCGGGATGAACAGACAGTTGGTGAGGTGTTACACTAATTTCAAATTTTCCTACTGTTCTTGCTTACTATAACTTTATTTTCAGGTTCCATGCATTTATATACATATATTTCTACATATGTTTTCCTGATTGCGTTTAGTAATCATCTAATTGTTAGTTGGTTGTTGGCTAGAAGTGGTGCAGATTGGCCTACCGTGTATCATATACTACTAATAAATTCACCCCAAAATTTACCAATCGGTTTCTTTTTCTTGTGCTGAGAGGTACTGTGCCTGTTCGTATGTGGTTTTTCCTAGGCGAGTACTCTGTGATAGAGAGGATCGGCTAATTGCCTCCTGCGCAGCGCGTGTTGTCAGGAAAATTGTTATTGTATAAGTTCTCTCAGCAAGTGACAAAGTATAAGTGTTAGTTACTCCGACCTTGGGTAAGTATTGTAGAGTATAGTATTTTTTGGGTCCCAAGGGGGATGTGCCTGCACGACCTGATTATTGGCAAAAATCGGGCCATAACACAACGTCGACTTGGAATGTCTCAAGAGTGATCTTTTTGACCTCAATCACTTCAAAGGAGGTGTTCTTACTGAGTTCGGTGATATGGATGGACACCGGTGATGATGGTCTTGACATCAATGGCATTGACGTTGAAGGTCTTGAAAACGAAGATCTTGATGTTGGTCTTGACATCAATGTTACCGCAGCTGGTAAGTGTCTCTTTGGCATTGAAGTCGAAGATCCATCCCTTAACAGCGCTCATGTTGGCGGAGATGCTTGTTGCAACATCGACCGTTGATCCTGAGATCATCCAGAGTATCTAGATTAGAGACACAGTAGAGGGAGCCACTTCATGACCTTGGTGTTGTTTCTTGGTTCCTGTTCGCCCCTTAGACCTTCTAACTGCCCTCTCAAACAAATCCCTTATTGGTCCTTAAGCACACTTTTTGTTTGAAATTTTCTAACAACATTTGGTACTGGGCACAGAGTACGTAGGTGGTAGACAGATCAGAAACAAAATGTGGATCTGTGGCATCCTTCTTCCTACCACAGAAAGGACGCTTCACAAACAGTGAAGGCATTGGAAAAAAAGAAAATCTTGACACACACAGATGGGAAATATTGTGCAGGGATGGATGAGTAGAAGGATGAATGGATGTATGTCTGAGGGAAATGGTGGATAGGTGGGTGAGTGAAAAGATGGAGGGATACATGCATGGATGACTGAGTGAAAGGATGGATGGACGGATGAATGAGTGACATCACAGAAGGATTGATGAATGAGTGAAAGGGTGAATGGATGGATAGACAATAAGAGAAATCATTTATGGATAAGTGAGTGAAAGGATTGATCGATGAGTGAAAGGGTCAATGGATGGATCAATGAGTGGATGTATGAACTGAGTGAAAGGGTCAATGGATGAGTGAAAAGATGGATAGATGAGTGAAAGGATCGATGATGAGGAAAAGTGAGGGTAGATGAATAGCTGGATAAAAAGGTAGATGGATGGATAAGTGAAAAGGTGAACGAATGGATGGATGAGTGAGTGAAAGGATGGATGGATGAGTGAAAGGGTAAATTGATGGTAAATGGAAGTATGGAGTGAAAGGATGGATGGGTTAAAAGAGTGGATGAATGGATGAGTGAAACAATAGATGTAGGGAGGGATGAGTGAAAGAATTGATGAATGAATGGAATGGAGGATAGATGGATGGCTCGATGAAAGGGTGAACGGTTGGATGAGTGAAGGATGGATGGATGAATGAGTGAAGGGATGAATGGGTGAATGAAAGTGTAAATGGATAGCTGGATTTGTGAGCGACATGGTGGATGACTGAGTGAGAAAAAATGTGGATGGAGAGATGCCTGGATGAATGAGGAAAAAGATGAACATGAGGATGGATGAGTGAAAGGGAGGAAAGATGAATGGATGGATGAGTGAAAGCGTGGATGGATGGATAAGTGAAATGATGGATATATGAGTGAAAGGAAAGATGTAAGGATGAATGAGTGAAAGGGATAGTAGATGGATGGCTGGATGAAAGGGTGAACGGATGGAAATATGAAAGAAAGGGTGGATGGATGGATGAGTGAGTGAAACAATGGATGGATGGGTTAAAGGGTGAATGGATGATTGAAAGGATGGATAGATGAGTGAATGAGTGAAAGGACGGATGGATGAGTGACAAGAGAAATGGATGGATGAGTGGATGGATGGTTGATGGGTGGATGGATAAGTGAAAGGATGTGTGGCTGAATGAAATGGTAGATAGATGGATGAATGAAATGGTGGGTGGATGGATGAGTGGAAAGGAGGATGGATAAATTGATGAAAAGGATGATGGATAAGTGAAAGGATGAATGACCGAGTGAAAGGATGGTTATGTTTGATGGGTAGATTGGGCTATGGATGGGTGGATGGACGGATGGAATGGTGACAAGCTAAATGTTATATGAAATACTGAAAGGATGACAGAATGTAAATGTGAAGCAGTGGATATCAGTAAGTGGATGGAAGGATGAAAAGATGAATGGATAGATATTTGGATGGTAGAGAAAAGAAAGGGTTGCAATGACTTGCTTTGCTTGGGGCCATAAGAGCTTTACTTTCAAGTAAGGGGTATTTGAATGTTCTAGATACTCATATATATATATATATATATATATATATATATATATATATATATACATATACACACACACACGCACGCACGCACACACACACACACACACACACACAGACACACACGTGCTCTGGGGTACCCGCACGCTGGCTGGAACAATTCCTGGTCCTCGCACGCTGCAGGAATTATTTTATGTTTATGACTAACAGTGAGGATGCTACGATGCAGAAAACAGTTACTCCTACTGTTTAAATATGTTCATACCACCTTCCATGCACAGACAACAACTATGAGTTCATTTAAGACTTCGGGTTTGGCGACCAAGCCACCAGTGTCGTGGGGGTCCTGGTGCAGAAGGCCTTTCCCCTCTGGTGAAGCTCCGTGTGCACCCCTTCGCCTTAGAGAAGCTGCTCTGGGGGAGAACCCTGGCAGCTTTCGCCCTCCCAAGCTCCTCAGCTTCCTCCCTGAACGTTCCCTCTGAACCTGTCCCCTCCCTGTGACGCGGGACTCTTAACTATGCCCTCTAAATCAGGCCCAGGCTCCATTCTCACCCTCTCCTCCTTGCAAACTTTAGGCTGAGCCAATCCTGTGGACGAGGACAGAAATACTACTAACGAAAAGAACTCACCAGTAGCCGTACCACACGGGTGCAAAAAAACAGCACAAATCCATGCGCACAATGTTGCTATTTGTGTAATAGGAGAAGGATCAACAGTATTCGCACCAGAACAACCGTGTGACTAATTTCCCACTACTGTTTCCGTGTTTATTGCAATATGTAATAACTGGTGACCACGCACCTTTCACGTGCTAAGCATGGGATTATGTTCGAGGCAAAGGCCGTTAGTTACATTTTTAGTCGCATAAGTGCCGTATGTTGAACACAGGATATTCGTGGACTAGGACGTCTCTCTTCCAATCGCTTTTGCCCATATTGAATGGTTTATAAGTAATACTTTTGTGCATGGATTTAAAATCTAAAGCCCTATCTTCTCGCACTGGCGCAAAAATCAGCCTGTGCCTGGACCGCAAAAAAGGAAGCTGTTTTTGCGTGAAGATTCTGCGAGTTAACTTTTGCCTCTGACCTCTCCAGTGGTTTGATGGATGTCACGAGTTTGAATACTGGTAAGGCAGGCCCAGCCTTCCATCCTTCCCAGGTTGGTAAATTGACTTCTTTTACATTCTGTAATAGTAACGTCTGTTATTTACAGCTCTTAGAAACAGCAGAGGTGAGATATAAAAATGTAGTTATTATTATCATAATATGGCCCTAAAATGATCGGATTCCCGCAGTTTAATGGCACTGGAAAGACTGTAATTTAAACACAAACCACGAGGTGGCAGACAAGCTTCTAGCAAAAACTATAAATTTGACCTATGTACAAGAAAGGCTTTCCTGAACCCCCGAGAGTGCTCGTAATTGAGCAGTGTTTGTTGAACGTGATTTTTGTTTAAATTCTTACTAGTTGTTTGATCCGCACAGGTTCATTGCAGACGGATTTTGCAATATTCACATTTACCACAAGCCAACCCAGGAATTTGAAGGCCTCTGTCACAAGAGAGTCAGTCAATCCATATGATTTCTCTCGACAGAGGCCTCCTCATTAGTTCTAGCATTCGAGACCTCTTGTATATACTTTAGTATATACTTATATGTGTATGTACTTTGTGGGCTTGGAAATCAGCCCTAGGACTTGTCTGCTTCCGCTAAGGGACTTTTTTTCTGTTCAACTGCCTCTTTTTAATTGTCTTGATAGAAAACGACCAGCAGAGGTCAGTAAAGTACCAGAATTGCTTTCTGCTGACGGACTTTCTTTTTAAAAAAATTTCTGGCAACTGCCTCTATTTAACTTTCCTGATAGAAAACGAACAGCAGAGGTCAGTAAAATACCAGAATCACTTTAGCATTCTCTAGATTCCAGTCCATAGAAATTGTCTTCATCGAGCACCCGTAGACAATATTATTTTTTTCAAATTCTGTATTTTCAGATATATGACCACCGAAGGCCCTGCTTTCATATTAAAAACCGAGCTTTAGACTATACCATTTCCTGCTGAAAGGCAATATTTCTCTCCATGTGCGCCCATACCTGGCATGTCACACAGTTTGGTGCTTACGTTCCCTCCATGTTAAAGAACAGTAGCTGTTTCAGCACCCAGGCTAATGTGCTGCATAGCTCAATACATATAAGATCCCAAAGGTGCGACTGATTGCATTGCAAATGCTTTTTTGTTCAAATGGCAAGCCTACTTAATGAGATCAGCTTAGTAGGGACTCAAAGAAGTTTCCAACAAAACCGGTTTTCTACAACCTGAATGGCCTCACATTGCTTAATGCCCCACACGTCTGCCCCATGCATCGCAATGGGAATACACTGTGATGTATATAGCTGTAGCAGAGGGGCAAGAGAATAACCCCCACTGGCTGCAGAAGACTACATAGGGAACTGACTGCCCTAACCAGCTTTAACCTACACTGCGTGATGTTTTTGGGTCCACGAACCCGTGGCGGAAAAGGTGTCCCCTAGGGAAGGAAGAGTGCTTGCACTACTCAAGCAATTGGCACCAAAGGATAAAATCGATAGCTGTTTACACTTTGGGCCCAGTGACATAATGTGTGATTTTGTGAAGTTTGTACAGAAATCTAATGCGGCCATAAAATCCACAAGGCGTCCTACGAGATGCCGTTTTTGAGTTTCTGTTAGACGGCAAATTATTGGGGGTTGGGGAGTCTAGAATTTTTTTGTTGTCCCTACCTGCGCTTGGATCCATTACTATTTAAACTGAATTTTGTGTTGGATGCTCTGTCAAATGTTGTTTGTCCTGATGATGACCAGCTCAATTTTATTTTGTATTATGGTCTTAGTAAAAAGGTAAATATACTTTATATGAGTATCATTGTTTTCTCTCTCTTTGTTTCTTGGGACATGTGATTTCTTCTGGAATGAAAATACAAATTCTGCAAAATGTAATTCTCCATTGTATTTTCTTGCTTTGTATAAATATATACATGAACTACTGTTAGTATTATCATAAAATCCACAAAGGCGAGCACAAGCCGACGCAGATCCTTTGGTGTACGTGCCATTAGCACTGAGTCATCCGCGCAAAGGAGTGTGGGTAACAGTTTGCCATTAATTTGCGGTACGTCAGAAGTAATTTTTGTTAAGAAGGGGTGGAGCACATTGGAGTGTAAAATAAACAAGCATTTACAATGCAACGGTTTTGCCTTTGGAAAAGTTAGAGCTATTGGCATTGTAAAT
Organism: Lissotriton vulgaris; assembly: GCF_964263255.1. Taxonomy (NCBI): domain Eukaryota; kingdom Metazoa; phylum Chordata; class Amphibia; order Caudata; family Salamandridae; genus Lissotriton; species Lissotriton vulgaris. The sequence continues at coordinate 1,969,385,840 of NC_141693.1, forward strand.
GACAATTTGTTTATTTATGTGTTCGTTTTGAAAACCGATAAATAAATGGCAATGTCATTTACAATGCCAATAGCTTAATCTCTTGCAAATGCCACACACACCCACACCCACAGAGAGCCCCCCACACACAGAGCCCCTCCACACAGAGCCCCCCCACACAAACAGGCCCCCCCCACACACACACCCACAGAGCCCCCCACACACACACCCACACAGAGCCCCCCCACACACACCCACACAGAGCCCTCACACACACTGCGAGCCCCCCCACACACCCAGACTGAGCCCTCCACACACCCACACAGAGCTCCCCCACACACCCACACAGAGCCCCCCCACACACCCACACAGAGCCCTCCACACACGCTCTAAGAGCCCCTCCACACACCCACACAGAGCCCCCCCCCACACACCCACACAGAGCCACCCACACAGAGCCCCCCACACACCCACACAGAGCCCTCCACACACTGCGAGCCGCCCTGTGCAAGTTATACACTGTTGTTAGAGATGAACCGACCGCATAGGTAACCAACAGGTGTAAAAAGGACTTTAAAGGTGACAGACTGGGGAGAGAGATGCACCAGGGGTAATAAACACTATATAAATACCATTATAGTGTGTGAAGTCACAGTGCACTAGCAGCAAAATAGATGCAGTAGGGAAGGAAATGAGCTAGACAGCTATCTCATTCCATGTGATCTGATTGCACAGGGCCACATTTTATCGCTGAAAACTAACAGGACGATTCAGCAATAATCACCAAAAGGCGGTGAGCAGCCATTAAAAAATGCCTGGGCCGGGATTACGTTTAAGACGATGGCAATGCTGAAGGAGTTCTATTTTATTATGGACTGTAATTGTTCTCAACTAGTGGTGATTACAGCCAATAAGCAAGTGGTTCCACACATCTTTCAAGCGCCTGAGCATCACCCGATGTCTAAATGCGTGTCTGGCCTGGCTGCGCAGGGATAAAACAGGGATCCACTCCACGCTGAAAGGGAGATGACAAACGCTCAAAATAGGTGTCCAGCCTCATAGAGAACACCATTGCTGACTTTCAAGTCCTTTAAAGACAGACAGAAAAAGCTAAGGCACCGTCAGTCCGCCGTTGGATTTGCCAATCTGGTATCGTGCAAAGGGATCAGGAACTGCAGGAGGATTGGAGCCTGAATCAGAACGGTTAGCTGCGGGCAACACGGCGTGGCCCGCAGTCCCCGAGTTGTGAAGGGGTCAGGAGAGAGGAGTGCGGTTTAGGCGGCTTAAATATTTAGTCATTTATGTAGCGCACAGTGGTTCCTGGATTGGTTTTCTGGTTATCCACATTCGAGCCATTCAGCGGCAGTGGAACCCAGCGTGTGCAATGCCCACCCGCGAAGGAGCAGTCGCCGTGAACAGAGTCTCCCACATCCCCGAGCACCGGTGAGACGGAATAAGTGGCAGAGCGCTCCAGACGAAATAATTATCAACTGCTAAGCCTCTACCACAGACCTTGATATCGGATTACATCCGGGAAACTGAAGGTCAGTGTTGGCAGGAAAGGCACGGACAGTGGGAGGGGGGGGGGGGGGGTGGGGGGCGGGAAAGGCACGGACAGCGGGAGGGGGGGCGGGAACGGCACACGGTCAGCGGGAGGGGGGCGGGAACGGCACACGGTCAGCGGGAGGGGGGTGCGGGAACGGGTACTCACCTGGACTTCCTCCGGCGGTGGTCGGCCGCAAATGAACAAAATAAACATGGACGCGACAAAAAAATAAACACCGCCCACTGCCGCATGACGATTTCGAAAGGGGCAAAAAGCCTAAAATTTGCAGGAACGCCCCCGAATCTGCTCTCAGGATGACGAGCAGATGTCTGTTCCAATGGCTAGCCTCCATTTATGGAGCTAGCCAATGGAAACAGAGGCGGGGACCACAGCCACTCTACTCTTCTCATAAGGTTTTCCCTGCAGCTGCGCAGTGCGCAGCTCGCTAGTCAAAACCTAATAAAAGGGGGGCTAACACGCACGCCTGTCACACACCGTGGCGATTGTCTATATCACCAGAAACCTCACCCTGCAAGCTAATTCTAAGCCTAGCTTTCATGTTGCTGTACAAAAATGCAAGAAATGCACACGTGATTCATCTAGACCACGTAAAATAAGCATTTTCCATAATTTAGATTGTTTATTTATTTATTTATTTATTTATTGACATTTGTAGAGCGCGGCGAATACCCGTGGGCGTCTCGGCGCTAATTAAGGGATGGATCAGCAACTGGGGTAAGAAGATATACATGGCTATTGGTCAAATAACCACGTCTTTAGCTGTTTGCGGAATGTGAACAGGGAGGGACTTGCTCGGATATGTGCAGGAAGGGTGTTCCAGAGTCTAGGGGCGGCAACCAGGAAACGCCTGTCGCCCCAGGTGACTGTTCTAGTGCGAGGCACAGCCAAGAAGTTCTGAATAGAGGAACGAAGAGATCAGGTTGGGACATGATGGAGAAGATTCTGTTTGAGAAAGTGGGGACCTTGATTATTGAGTGACTTGTAAACAATACACAGCGATTTGAATTTGATACGGCTGCGTATCGGGAGCCAATGGAGATCCCTAATGATGTTTGTAACTGGCGCGAACTTGGGGATCCCAGCCAGCATTCGTGCGGCTGCATTTTGGATTGACTGCATCTTATTTGTCACTCGGACTTGAGCATTTAAGAATAGAGCGTTACAATAGTCCAAGGAGGACAGGACCAGTGAGCTGACCAGTGTTTTCCCGGCCGTGTTCGGTAGGAAAGGTAGTATTTTCCTAATCATTCTCAATTTCATATGAGCTGAAGCCGCAGTTTTATTTGCATGTGCCATAAAATTGAGGCCAGCATCGAAGATGACGCCTAGATTTCTCACTTTGCTAGCTGGACTCGGCGGGGGACCGAAAGATGGTGGCCACCAGACAGGTGACCAGCCCGGGGAGAGGTGACCGAAAATGACCACTTCAGTTTTTTCTGAATTGAGTTTCAGACAATTCGTGGCCATCCAGTCACCTATTGCCATCATTCCTCTCGTGAATCGATTGGCCACTTCCTCCCCGTCCCCTTTGATAGCCAGTACCAGTTGGGTGTCATCGGCGTAGGAGGTCAGGCTCATCCCAAATGCTTTGATGACATTTGCAAGGTCCGACACGTAGATATTAAATAGTGTCGGACTCAGGGATGAGCCTTGAGGGACCCCACACGGCAGAGACACCTTCGATGATTGGTAGGGTCCTAGAGATACTGCTTGTGATCTATTGGCCAGAAACGATACAAGCAGGTCCAGAGCAGTTTTCTGGGCCCCCAGTCGTTCGACACGGTCGACTAAGATCTTGTGGTCGACCGTGTCGAAGGCCGCCGGAAGATCCAGCAGTACCAGGAGTGCTGTCCCCCCCTGGTCTCGTATGGCTCTGATGTCATCCGCAGCCTTTAGAAGGGCAGTTTCCGTGCCATGACATTTGCGGAATCCGAACTGGGTGTTGTCGAGCAACTGGTGCTGCTCCACAAATTCCGACAGTTGCTGATTCATGGCTTTTTCTATTACCTTAGCTAGGAAAGGAAGACTGGCTATCGGACGATAGTTTTTCAGGTCATCTTTATTCAAATTAGCTTTCTTTAAGAGGGGTTTGACCAACGTATGTTTCAGAGAAGCCGGGAAAATTCCGGAGCTAAACATAGTGTTGCAAACATGAGTTATAACCGGTATCAACGTGTCCATAACTGGCATAAGAACTTTGAGCGGACACGGGTCTAATGCAGAACCTGATTTGATTCTTGAAATAATACTCCTTGTCTGATCCATAGTGAGCTCGACAAAGCGGGTCAGTGTGTTATCCCGTGAGGTGGAGGACAAGGATAGTGGTGTAGAGTCCGTGTTTAGAGAAAAAGCCTGATAGATGTCGTTAACTTTTTTGAAGAAAAAATCAGATAAGGCGTTGCAAAGATGTTGTGAGGGAGGTGGTGTGAGGTCGTGCGTGCCACCCGACAAGCGTTTAGTGATGTTGAATAACTCTTTGCACGAGTTTTTGGCAGTCTCAATTTGTGCGGCATAATAGGCTCTTTTCGCCTCTGCGATCATCTGTTTGTACCGGGCAAATGAGTCTTTATATAATGATTTACTTTCTGGGTCATAGCGCTTCCGCCAAAGTCTTTCTCTTTGTTTATTTAATTGTTTCTGTTTTTTGAGTTCATCCGAAAACCAGGGAGCACTGGGGGAGGCTCGATTCTGGGAGATAGATTTTACGGGCGCTAGCTCAAGTGTGGCCTGATTGATCCAGGTATTGAACTGATTAATGGCAACGGTGGGGTCATCTGACAGCAATGGCGATGTTCTAGCCAGGAATGTGTTCAATGTCCCCGCCTTTATGTCCTTCCATGATTGATTAACACAGTCAAATGCGGAGGTCAGGTCCAAGAATGGCAAATAAAGAATGGTTCATTTGGCTATAGTATGTTTGCCGAAGACCAAATTAAGATTCAAATTTTGCTCAACCATCCCGAATTTATTTCTGAACCTGTTCTGACAGGGATATAAAATGGATTTGGCATGAACCCAATCCCTAATTCTGTTGTAGATTACCCTCCCAAGGATTTTGATAGTAGAATTGATTAAGTGATATAGGCCTATGACATTCAGGGAGGGACCGATCCCTTTTTTTTAAAATAAGGGTACTGTGATGGATGTTGACCAGGTTACAGGCATGGGCTAATTTGTTGAAAAAACATGTTTTAATTATGGGACCCAAAAGTCAATGTTACATTGTATTAAGTCAATTGAGACACCATCTGGGCCTGGTGCCTTACCACTAACACTTTGGTTTACAGCATCTACCGCTTTACTTATGGATGTATGAAAGTCAAACAATGTACTGCTATCTACTTCAAAAAATTATTCGGAAGAAGGTGAAGCATACATGTATTTCAAAATGGGCCTCCCAGGTCTTACTTGTGATATGACAAGTAATCGATGACACAGACTGATTTTTGCATCTTACCTCCGAGACAGTAGACCAAAAGTCTGCCTGCACCAGCGAGTCCCATCGCTGTATTACCTCTCTCCACCTTATTAACATGACATCTTTATACTGCTTCCTTAAGGAATCCACCATTGATTGATCATTGGGTTTAGAAGCAAGGGCCGTATGCAGTGCACGATTGGCCCCTGAGCAAGTGTGATTAAACCATCTAGGTGAATTGGCTATGGGACGAATAGGCTTTAAAAGGGCTTTCCTGATGCTGAAATACAGGTAGGGAAAGGTCTCAACAACCTGGTGATCAATGTCCTCCTCCATTAAACACACAGCAACAAACTCTGTATTCCCCTTAATTATTGCCCTGAAAATCGGTCTACACACCAATATGAAGTTATCCGTGGATGGCTGGAGATTGCTTGCCTCTTTATCAATCCTAAAACCTTCTGTCAGGGGCGCTAGGAGCGCTAGCTCAATGGTGTTGTGGCCAGTATGATTGGAGGGGACAACCATTCCGTACAAGAGTGTTTCTTCCAAATTATTGGTAAAAAAGACATAGGGGAACATGCATCAAGTATTTTACCGTTGTAAACAGGTCGATATGCAGAATCGGCCCGTTTGTGATCGGTACAATGCTATTTCCGATGCATCAAGCCTAAAGGCATTCGCAATTAAGGAAATCGCAATTTTTTGAGATTTCCTTAATTGCGAATGCAGTTAGGGAATCGCAAATTGTGATTCCCTGAATGCGATGCTTTAAGCATTCGCAAATAGTGTTTTCGCAATTTGGAATCGCAAATTACCATCATTTGCAATTTCTTAGAAAAATGCATAAAATTGCATTTTCTAAGTGCCATGTGGCGCACACATATGCCCTTAGGGCATATATGTGAGCAACATGTGCACACATGCTAATTTTGGGGGTGCAGCAGGGTGGCCTTTTAGCCCCCTAGCACCCTTCAAATTGCATTCGCAATTTGTAAGTACCTATCTGGTACTCACAAATTGCGAATGAATTCCCATTTATTCCTATGGGCTCTGGGCCCATAGGAATGAATGGAAAGGCATTCCTTAATAGCGAGTCACAATTTGCAAGTCGCTATTAAGGAATTTGTAGGAATCACATTTTTTTTTGCGATTCCAACATGCATAAGGAATGGCGATTCCTAAATAGCGATTCCCTAAAAATCGCTATTTAGGAATCGCAATGCCATACTGAATCAAGAGGAGCAAGAAAGGTTCAATAGGGATGGATGAACGCATATCAACATTCAGTGCACTAAGTTTGGAGGGTGGTCTCACATTGGACTCCCCAGCCAAACACTGATACACTGGGGCTCCGTTAAAGGAAATACCATCCAGCAACTTGGTGATGTAGTTAAACAACCCTTAAAATTTAGTTTACAGGATGTTAGTAAAATCGTTATTGTAACATTTTACCAAGTACAAGCTCAAGTGACGCTTTCGCACTAAAACTTGGAAATTGCAATTTGCTGTATCCATGATCATGTCATAACCCCCAATAGCTATGCTTACCCAAATGGCTGACCCACCCGATGCATGAGTGCCCATAACTTGAGGGAGTGGCAGAAACACTGTGGCACTGATAGCCATTGACAATGGAGGGTAAAATGTCTCAAGTCTCCTGGAATTTAACTATATCATAACTGGGAACATCTTTTACAACAAAACTTTAACAACGCGGTACCATTACAACGCAGGTTTTACAACGAAAGTCGTTACAACGACTTTCGCTGGAGGGCGCTCTAGGGTAGGGAATAGTTTAATTTACTATCCAATCCCTTCCCTACTATCCACGGGGACTGGAGTTGGAATAGTAAATTAAACTATTCACTATCCAGCTCCCCCCAACGCAAGTCGTTGTAACGACTTGCGTTGTAAAACCTGCGTTGTAACGGTACGCGTGGTAATACCACTCGTTGTACCGTCATACATCCTATCATAACCCTTAATGAAGGAACACAAGTCAGGTAAACTAATCTTTGAAAAAAGCCCAGCTATGTTCCAACTAAGTATTCTTTTTTTTTTTTTTAAATATATTTTATTTTAAATTTCAAAAAGCACACATTTCAAAAGAATACAAAATTTTCCTCTTACATTTGTTCGTCTCACAATATAACCGGAAATTTTAAATCAAAACAATATAAACTCCCGAAAGGGAGGCCAAAGCATCAAAATATCATATTATAACATTTTGAAAAACACAATCGTAAGTCATCAACAAAAATGGATCATCCTATTCCTGTTCTCCATTTCTCCAACGGTCCCCATATTTTAATACCTCGAGCTCTCCCTATCCTACCCTTCCTTGCATATATATATTTCTCTAAATTATGTATAGCAATAAGATTTGATAACCATATTTTCATGGTTTGGGGATTCTTATCTAACCATACTCTGGCTAACATTAATCTAAAGACAGCAGCTGCCATAAACACAAACATTGCATCCCCTGGATCCATTTGCACGTTTCCTGCGTCAACTCCCAACATAATTAAACTTACTGTAAGGGTTATCTTTATCTTTAATGAGTTGACTAAAAAATGTTCAATATCCTTAATTAGTGTATATAACTGAGGACATGTGGCAAACATGTGGACAATATCTGCCTCCGTAGAGTTGCATCTAGGGCAGGTAATACCCTCTGTACCCCCCCATTTCGCAATCCTGGCTGGAGTGTGATACAACGAGAATAATGTTTTGTAGTGTTGGGATTGCAAGGGGGCAGAGCATAGCATGGACCGGCCTAATTCCAGTGATTCGTTGAATGATTCAGGTGTAGCCTCTATCCTATCCCCCCATTTAGCCCTATGCTTATCCAGATCATCTGGTCTATTTTTTGCCAGTGCAGCATATATTAGCCTGATGGAGTATTCCTCCCCCGTAGTTAGCCCTTCCATCAGTTCGGTTGGGTGAAAGCCCAATGGCCCTCCTTGTTTATTTCTAAGAAAACTCCTAATCTGAAGGTATTTAAAGAAGTCCCTTCTGTTTATTTTATATATTTTAACCAAATCCTCAAATTGTACAATCCCCTCTGAATTTATTAAATCCCCAATTTGATGTATCCCTTTATCCTCCCAGTCCGCCATTACTGAATCTGCAAAGATTTCTTCAGGGAAGGATTTATTTTTATAAACTTTGATATACCTATTAAATCTACCCATACCTGTCTTTTTCAAAAAAGTGCTCCAGATTTTAAGTGCCGCCCTGAGAGTCTTATATGTCTGCCTTCTAAGATAGCCCAGATCCGTAAAGTACAGGAAACAATTTACAGTATTTTGTCCTAGTATCACTGTATAAGCTTCGATTGACATATTAATGGTCTTTGATGACCCCGCACCTCCTCCTATTATTCCCTGCATGTACTGGAGAGCAGCAGCCAAGTAGTATGATCTAAAATCTGGTGCACCCCAGCCCCCTCTATCCCTTGGCAAAGTGATGAATTTATAAGCCCTACAAGTTTTTCCTCGTGCCCAGATAAACCTGTTAGCTACACTCTCCAGCCTGTTGAACCATTTGTTCTCGAAAATTAAAGGTATTGACCTGAATAAATACAAAAATTTAGGCAGGACCATCATTTTCAACACATTCGTACATCCGACCAGAGAAAGGTGTAAATTATTTATCCTTTCCAGATCGTTTTTAACCTTCGCTAACAGTGGTTCCATATTGCGCTCGACTAACTCCTCCAACTTTGCAGATATATCAATCCCTAGATATATTGCACTATTTACCACCCTGCTATCCGAGCTTGTTGCAAACCTATTCACGATAATCTGGGTTTTAGTTTTATTTAGACTATATCCTGAGATCAGCCCAAAGTCATGCGCTTCTGCTTCTACTCCCAACATGGCTGTATCCGGATTTGGAGTCAATATAGCCACGTCGTCAGCGTAGGCGAGAGTTTTCACAGTGCAACCATTTAATGACATAGGCTGAATATCACGGTTTCCCTCTAGTTTGCGTATTAATGGCTCTATATACAAGGCAAACAACAGTGGAGAAGACGGGCAGCCCTGGCGAGTCCCCCTTTGTATATGTACTAGATCCGAGTGCCCTCCATTTACTCTAATTTTAACAACCGCCATGCTGAAATCGCAGCTACCGGCAAAAAATCCAGGCGCTATAAAGAAAGTGACTGAGCCTCTTATCAAAAAGAAAATAGACCTAAAAGGAAAACCGCTGGGCAGAGAGGAGTGTGTCATGGCAAAAGAACGCATCAAAGCGACAGAAAAGCCAGCGATTCTTAAAAATAAAAGCAAAGGGACCCCTCTCAGGCAGCCCACCTTACCTGAATCGTTCATCCGCCCAGCCAACTCAGACAGCGGAATTACCAGCAGGAGTCCAGGAGTCCCCGGCGTTACAGAACCAGAACCTGAACCTGAAGTCAGTCAACAGAGCGTCCTCGAGGACGCAGCGGCAGCGGCAGCAACGGGAGCTGGGAACGTGACAGACGCCGAGGCTGCAGTTACCAAGCAACCGATCGCACTGACTTCTCCGCTCTCTGCAAACCTCGAGCAGGACGCCAGTAGAAGCAAGCAGGAGTTAGCAGATGGGAATGCGGGACAGAGGGCTGTGATGGGCGCCGAAAAGGAAGGAGTGAAGGAGATGCCTCAGAGGGGGTTGTTTGAAGAAAGGATTACCGTGGATAAGGAAAGCGGTAAGGGGGAGCAAAGATTGCCAAGAGGGCCAAGAGGGCAAGAGAATGCTGAGATGTTGCAGGCAATCATGCAGGTGGAAGCAGAACTAATGGCTAAATCTCCCAACCCCACATGGGGAAGTTCGGTAAGCTTGGTGGCAGAAAAGTCAGCACCCGGTCACCCCAGAGAGAAGGAAGATGCATGCTCATTGGAGGGGGAGCGCTTCTTTTCAGTAGATGAGGATTCCGACTCTGGTCAACAGGAGGGAGAGATATCAGTTGAAGAGGAGGAAGAAGAGGCAGAGAAGGAGGAGGATGAAGATGAAGGGGAGGATGATTCATGGACGGTCTCTACCTCTTCTGAAACTGATATAGATAAGGAGTCTACATTAAAAAAGAGACAGACAAGGCACCGTAGGCACGGAAGATCGCCCATAAGGGGTGCTGAGAGGAAATTGGACTGGGATTATTCGGCGACATCGCAGACGTACCAAGAAGAGCCAGAAACAGGCCCAAGTCAAGATGATGCATCAGGAAGAGTATTTAACATGCTGAAACAAATACAAACCGAAGCAAGATCTACAAGTCGTAAAACAAGGCAGGACTTTAAGAAGATCCAAACGACGCTTCGGAAGACAAATAAATTATATGAAGGTCTGGCAGGGAGAGTCGCCGAGGTGGAGGAGAGAACAGGCAAGATGGAGGATGACTTTCGCAGCTTTAGCGAATTTAAAACACAACAGGAAAAGAAGGCGGATGATATCCTCTGGAACATGGAGGATTTCGAAAATCGCCAACGACGCAATAATGTTCGCATTTTGGGCATGGCAGAAGGGCATGAAGGGCAAGACCCTAGGGGTTTTGTGGTCAAACTACTAAGGGGAGCTTTTCCTGAGTCCCAGTGGCAGTGGGAGGCAGAGGTACAGAGGGCGCATAGGTTCCCCTTCGTCCAGCGAAAGACATATAGAGCTGAAGGAGGTTCTAAAGCACCACTCCCCAGAGCAATATTAGTGTACGTTGGTAACTTTCTACTCCAAGAGGAACTTATCCAGAAAGCCAGACCAGACAGTAAAAGAACTGTGGAGGGTGTTACATTTTTTACTAGACCTGACTTCTGTCATGTGACAGTTGAAAGGAGGTGGAGGCTCAGGAAGCTGATCTCGGAGTTTCAGGCTTTAGGATCAGAGGCGTATCTGCTATTCCCAGCCAGGTTGAAAGTGGTCACAAAGGGCAAGGTCAGGATGTTTATGTCGGAAGTGAAAGCACAGGAGTTTATTCAGGAACTGGAAAGGACGAAAAAAGAGGGTCATTGAGGAAAAAGGTACTATGCCGTAGAAAGGGGGGGTACACTGGAGATGATGGGAGAGGGGTGCGACTAACACAACCAGGAAGCGTCCACACATAGGTCATTGCTGACCTATTTGCCTGTAGGGAGGGGGTAGGGAGGGAAAGACAGGGGAGGGGAGGGAGAGGGGTAGGGGAAGCCAAAAAACAGTTGAAATGTATAGTTTGGATATGTCAGTTAGCACACATTGATCATATATTTTGTTTGTTGTCTATATTTTTGAGCAAAGAAGGAAGGAGAAAGTTTGGAAGGGGGGTAGGAGGATTAAGGAAACAGCTGGGATAGGAAGAAATGTTTTTTTTTAATAAAACACAATGTGATGTAAGATAGTCTCTATAAATGTATGCGGTTTGAATGATCCAAGGAAAAGGGCGAATGTGGCAGCTTATATAAGAACTTTACAAGTGGATTTAGTATGCTTACAAGAAACGCATATAGAGGAAAAGAAGATATACTTAATGAATCAACTGGGCTTTGATGTACTTGCAGCTAGTAGGCAAGGATCTAGGACAAGAGGAGTTGCTATCCTGGGAAGAAGAAGAGATGTGATAGTTAAAAGAAAGAAAGAGGACCACTGGGGGAGGTGGGCTATGGCAGAATTAAGCGTTAAAGGGCTCAATGTAACTTTAGTAACTATATATGGTTCCACTGAGGATGATTCAGAGATATGGCAATTTTTAGATATAGAACTAGCACAGTGGCCTGAACCAGTAATATGTTGTGGCGATTTTAAATGCATGACCCTACAAGTTCATTTATGAATACAGGAGGGGTGTATAATGGTAGAAAGAGAAAAGTAAATAGGGCTATTGCCAATATGGTTAAAAATAATCTTTTGGCAGATCCCTGGGTAATGCAACATCCACTGGTAGATGGTAGTGCGTTTTTTTCGGCACCTCATCAGGTGTTGGTGAGATTAGATTATTTTTTAGTCTCAAGGTCTTTGGTTTTTGAGACACAGATTGAAAAGCAACCAAGGGTTATTTCTGATCACAGTCCATTAATATTGACAGGTAAGGTCCCACAAGTACAGAATAAGAGGTCTACATGGACTTTTGAGAGGAGTCTTCTCCAAGACGTCGATTATAGGAAGCACATGGAAGGGTGGATTAGGTCCTTCTGGGAGATTAATCATGGAACCGCCTCTGTAGGGCAAACTTGGGATTGTTTTAAAGCAGGTGTTAGAGGAGAAACACTGAGTTATGTGTTGACTAGACGTAAGAAAGAGAGGTTAAAGACTGAAGCTATTCGGCAAAAGTTGATTATCGAAGAAGGAAAACTAGCTGCTGCAGTAAAATCCAAATCTAGTTTGGAAAATATATTATTAACACTGGTAGCACTGAAGGCAGACGCAGTAGAAAGTTTCTCGAAAAAGCTTGCTGAAAAATACCTGGCTAAGAAAGAAGAGACCTATGAGTGCAGTGAGAAAGTGGGCCACATCCTTGCGGTTAAAGTTAGACAGCAGAGGGCAGCTGCAGAGATAAAAGAGATTTTGGATCCAATGGGTGTCACTGTCACAGGCTCAGATAAGATTAGAGATGTCTTTAGAGGTTTTTATGAAAAATTGTATACACAGGAAGACACAGAGGGAATAGTGGAAGTTAGGAACTATCTTAGAGATATTTGCCCATCTTCTGTCACAAAAGAAGAAGGAGAAATGTTAGAGTCTACCCTAGGTCTGGAGGAATTTATCGATGCATTAAATAGTTTACCATCAGGAAAGGCAACCGGACCTGACCAAATCCCGGTTGAGTTTTATAAAGTATTCCGTGATTGTTTGTTGATTTATATGTTTGAGGTTATGTTATATGTACAACAAGGGGGGCAGTCACCGGATTCATGGCGGGGGGGCAGATATAATTGTTATTGCTAAAAAAGGAAAACCCGTAACTCTTCCTGGATCTTACAGACCTATTACATTGATGAATTCAGATAGCAAGGTATATTCTAAGATGTTGGCAAAGAGATTAGCAGGCTGTATTGAACACTTGGTGAGCCCATCGCAGCATGGTTTCATACCCGGGAAGGGTACTACACAGTATATTAGGACATTGATCACTATGTTCGACGCGGCAGAAGTCACAGGCGACCCTATTTCAGCACTCTTTTTAGACGCCGAGAAGGCTTTTGATAGGGTCGCCTGGGAATATCTATGGGAAGCTATGAAGTGGTGTGGTATTGTTCCAGGATACATACGAGCTATACAAGCCTTATATAGAGATCCAACTAAGTATTCTTAGGGAGGCAGCTCTATGCTCTGCGAGGGCAGTAACCAAGGTAGTTGAGTGGGAACAAAACAGGAGCAATGTAAAATCCTGCAAACTAGGTGTCCCCTTATGTAGTCATTCAATATCTTCAAGACCCTGCAACGGGGAGAACCAGTTTGTACAAACAAGGGGGCGGCTCCTAATTTGGAACAGCACATATTCGTGGGAGGATAGAAGGAGCTTTATAAAAATAGCCTATGCAACAATACAAGATTCAGTGGGGTGGATGTGTTCTGTCACTCTCAGTACGTTCCTTACACAGGAAGGACTCTGGAGGTTTATCACAATACAATCCCCTTCGATGTTTTTTCCTGAGTGTCCCATCCAGCCGACCCTTCTCATCATTATGATCTTATTAAGGCCCTGTACATTAAAATGTTTAAATTTGCTCAACTAATGAACAGTTTGATAACTGGGCTGAGCCCATGCCTCCTGTTGGCCTGATTTAAGAGGAGGAAACCACATGAGTGATCACACAATATAACAACACATGGGAGAGATCCGCATTGAGACTGATCTAAAAGAGCAGAAGACAACAGCCTAGAGATGAAAACCGGAGAACAGAGGCCCCAAGAGAAGAGGGCTGAGCCCAGTTGAACCTTAGGGAACAGAGGCCCCAAGAGAAGAGGGCTGAGCCCAGTTGAACCTTAGGAAACAGAGGCCCCTAGCGAAGAGGGCAGAACACAGATTCACCCTATGGAACAGAGGCCCCCAGAGAAAAGGACAGAACCCAGACACAAACCATGGAGCAGAGGTCCCTAGAGAAGAGGACAGAATCCTAACATAGCCTACGTAACAGAGGCCCATTTAAGAAAGGGCAGACTCCTAGATAAAAAGGCAGAATTCAGGCACAACTAAGGGAACCGAGACCTCCAGAGATAAGGGCAGGAGAAACAAGCCCAGGACAATGGAGGCCTCTACATATACAGGCAACATAAAGACAGACTAGTGTGCAAAAGACCCCTGATAAGTATAGAGCAGAGTCAGACTTGTGAGAGCTAAACAAGCAAAGCTAGACAACCATTTGCTTAAACAGAATATGTTAAGTAAACAAATAGTGACCGGGGGCGTGGCCTGGTGCCGATGTGAGGGGAAGAGACTCCGGAGCTCCGTCCGTGCCGCTCCCCTGCCTACATTGGTCCTGACATCTTGAAGGGGCCCCTTACTGAAATCCTGGTGGCGGAGACCCTGCTGCCTGTGCTGGGCAGCGGTGGAGACTCGGCGCTGCTGTAACGATGACCAAAGAGCCGATTTTGTAGCTGGGCGGCTCCTAGTGCCGCAGCCCTGCGAAACGGGACTTGCCGGGAACTGCGAAACGGGACTTGCCAAGCACTCGTGCAGAGACCCGGCACTCACTGAGAGATCTCATCCCTTCGGCGGCTGAGAGGAGCGGCGGCTGTGAGTGCGGCTGGTGAGTGCGGGGCACCGGGGCTGCCTGAAACCGAGAACGCTCTGTTGGGTTGGACGAAGAGCGCCGTATACAAAATGGCGGCGCCCGCTGATGGCGCTGTGGCATGATGTCCACAGTACAATGGCTCACCAAGCAAAACTGAGGAGCGAGGAGCCCGGCAGTGGAACCCCCTGCTTGCAGCCACAGTAGTAGTCTACTGCCCAGGGCCACGACGAGCATCGATAGTAGGCTGGACTTGGGGCACTGTGAGCGCTGACTGGAGGTCTCCTGCGGTGACAGAGTAGCAGCAGGCATGGTAGTGGAGGCCCACTGAATCCGGGGGAGGTGTTGCCCCCGAAGCTCGATGTTGTGCTGGACTGGCGGCGTACGGAGACTGCCTCCGGTTGTATGATAGTGCCCATACTGCGCATATGGGAGCCTCAACATGCCCTTCCTGGCTGTGAGTGACTGGGAGTTGCAGGTGCAGAGGGGACCCTTCTGATAGCCACCGAGGGCTGGATAGGGGGATACGGCAAGCGGAGACTAGACCTGTACGAGGGAGCCCAGAACTATAGAATTCCCCGCTGCGCTGGGTGAGAGGTGCGGGGGCAGGAGTGTGGTCTGACCTCTCTGAAGAAGGGACAGCTGCCCTGTTTCCCTTCAGCGCTGGTGATTTTCGAGTTTCTGGACACGCAAGGCTGGTCCTTCGCTAGCCATTACAGAACCACCTGGAAGACAAGAGGACACTGTTAGTGTGCCTGAGATGCTCTGGAAGGCCTGAAAATCACGCGCGGACTACAGATTACTGTGCCGGGGTGCATCTCCTGACGCTCCCAGTGTTCACTGTCCGCTCTGAACTTCCCTGTCATCTCTAGCTAGAGGACTGGTGCCACCCAGCACAATTGATCAAAATGGGCCGAGTGTCTCGCCGGAAGGGCTTTGCGCCTTACATGTGGAGCCAACGGAGCACTTAACTGATGACCAGGAGGAAGGGGCAGGCACCCGGAGAAATGAGGCAGCAGAGGGCCCTACGCTGGTGGACATAATGCAAGCAATCACCTCCTCGAGGGAAGCCTAGGAGACCAAAATGGTCGCCAAAGGGGTAGATCTCAACCTGCTGAAGGACGATCACCATAAGCTCAAGGCGCGAGTGAAAGCCACTGAGAGGACCTTAGAGGAGGTACCGGTCATGCTCTCTACGATGCAGCGCTCCCTAAAACTGGTGGAGGACAAGGTCGGAATCTTAGAGGTGAGAGCGGAGGACAGTGAAGGGCGCTCTCGCAGGAATAACCTGCGCATAGTGGGGATTCCGGAACAGGAGGAGGGAGAAGACGCCATTCATTATATGGAGAATTGGCTCCATACTGCAGTGGCCCCAGACGGTCTCTCCCCCTTTTTCACCCTTGAGCGCGCACACAGAGTCCCGACCAGACCTCCTAAACCGGGTGCTCCCCCATGACCGATGGTTGTGCGCTTGTTCCACTACCTCAACAGAGACCACATCCTACAGCAAGCGTGGGGGAAACAGAATCTCCTCATCACGAATGCCAGGGTGATAATCTTCCCAGACTTCACCAGGGAAGTGCAGAAACAACGAGCTTCCTTCCTCGCGCTGAAGCGGAAACTCCAGCAGCTGCAGCTACCGTACGTCATGCTGTTCCCAGCATGCCTCAGAGTGGTGGACGGACCCACCATACACTTCTTCACCACCCCGCAGGAGGCATGGCAATGGCTAGAGGCGCGCAAACCAAGAACACGGCCTGCTTCTCCGTCGAGCACTGTGGATCGCAGATCACCTGCATGCTTGGGGACACAGAAGCCCATAACGCCGCCAGGTCTTCAACTTGATTGGGACAGGTCTGTGGGGGCTGTTGCAGAGATTTGCTGCAGTTGGGCCAGCTCTATCTCTGCTGCAGCTAGCCCTGGCATGGGCAGCCTCGAGATTTCTTCTACCAGCAGCACTGCTAGGGACATTGAGACTTATCTTCCCGAGATTACACCCCAGACGGCGGACCTACTCATGTAAAATGGGAGAATTTAGTTGGGTGAGAGGGGGTTCAGTTGGCGCCGGGGACTGGCTATTGCGAATGCAATCCTTTGGGAGGGCCAGGAAGAAGGCTCCAGACATGAACAGTAACTGGAGGCTCCTCTGTCTGATATGAGCAGGGGAGATGGCCGGGGGGTGCTTTGGGTCCTACTTGGTCAGCACACGCCTCACCACATTTAGCGAACAGTTGATTGTTGCACTAGTTTGGATGGGAGCTAGATCAAATGTACCTGTCCTGGGGAGCGGGAGTTGGGGAGTTCAAGGGGTTTATGGGGTTCTTATCGGGGTCAGGCATGCCGCTGGGGGGCTTCAGAATGGGAAAACGCTGAAAGAAAGTGTCATGGGATCCACTGTAGGTATTAAATGTATGACCTGGAACATCAGGGGAATACATACTATGTCCTGATGCCATAAGATACATGCTTACCTGGTGCAGAGAGGGGTGCAGGTTGCACTACTGCAGGAGACGCACCTCATGAAACAAGAGGGGGAGGCTCTACAGTGCAGATGGAGGGGGCAGGTGTTCTGTACAGCTTATTCGACCTTTGCCAGGGGCATTTTAATTTGGGTTTGTGCGGATGTCCCCTTCCAGGGTACTAGACATCTGATTGACCCAGACGGGAGGTACGTGGTGGTTGCGGGTTGCCTCAACAACAGGGACATTGCGTTGGGCAGCCTATATGCCCCTAATACAGATCAGGCTGCATTTTATGTGCGTCCTTTGGGGCAACTGGCGACCATGCTAATTGGGGTCCATATTACTGGGGGGGATTTCAATTGTACTGAGGATGTTGACCTGGACCGCTCGCAACCACCTCTAGCAGATGCCCCAGCGACCATGCAAGAGGCGGTGAGACAAGCATGGCAGCACCAGTAGGGACTGACGGACACTTGGCGGGCATCACACCCAGGGGATAGAGACTACTCCTATAACTCTTCTTTGCATGACTTACATGTTCCCCTTGATTCCATACTTTGTTCACCTGACATCCACAGAGGAATTTCCCACAGTGAATTATTAGCGAGAACAATTTCAGACCACAACCCGTTGTTGATATCGCTGGATTTGCTGAGGGGTCGCCCCGCTATTCCAACTTGGCGGCAGCGGCCGGAAGCCTTGGAGGATCCAGTGTTCTGGGGCACAATAGGCGCAGCAATAGAGGACTATTTTGGGGCCAACGATGGGTCAGCGATGAGCCCACTAACGGAATGGTGTGAGAAGTTGGCCTGGTATATGATGTTCACTATTCTAGTGAACACCTTGCACCAGTCCAAACAACCCTTATGGTGATGGTTGTAAAGTCAACCTTATAGACCAGCTATCCTAGAGGTAGCGTGGACAGAACAGTCTTAGGCTAAAAGACTCTTGAGGGCGTGTAAAGCCAGCTGTTTTACCATATGTAACCCCTTGAATATCAAATGAAAGGACACCACACAGGATATATATAAAATATATATGTATTTATTCACTAACACACTCCTCTGAACTCTTTATGAGATCAGAGGCAAAAGTACATAACAAGTTACACTTAGAAATACTTTAAATAGCACAATTTACAGTTAGGCCCTAGGGGCACGTAAAACCATGTACTAAGTAAGTGGTATAAGAACCACGACTTGGGAAAGGAAGAGGCCTAGGGAATCGCTGGGGCTACACTATCTGACCCTTAGGTTAGGAGTAGGAGGCCCACAGGCGGCGCGTACAAAGTCAGTACACTCACGCGAGAGTCAATAGAAAGTCAATAGGAACGTAAAAGGTAAGTAAATGAAGATTTAGGACACTTCCGGTCTAGCTAGGAGGATACAACTAAAAACCTAGACACTTGGATAGTCAATACCCTTGAGAGCACCAAAGTACTCGCGTTACCTCACCCACAGGAAGCGGGTGCATAGGTGTGAAGATGTGTTGGGTTTCGCCGTTGAAGTCTATGGAGCCTGTGAAGAAAGATGCTGCAGGCGACCAGGAGGAAGATGTCCGGGTGGATCCAATGGTGGATCGAGGATGAAGAGGACCTGAAAGCAGAGGGGACAGAGTCTAGGTCACTAGCCAGTGACCGGGTGGAACCAGGAAGGAACCAGACGTAGTTGAGGAGCAATCAGGTGCAGGGGTGAAGCTTGTCGTTGCAGCCATGCGGACCAGGAGGCGTCGAGGACAACCAGGTGCTGGAGTGTGCTGTCCCATGAAGGTTCTCGCAGATGAAGGGGTCGGCTTCAAGATCGTAGCCAACAAGCCTAAGCAAAGGCAACCCACGCAGGATACACAAAGAGCTTCTGGTGCAGACCAGGAGGGTCTGAGGTACTTCACCTTTGCAGGGAAGCAAGGGCCAGTCTGGAGCAACCAGACCAGCGATGGAGTTTCAAAAAGGATCGTCGCCAAGGGCTACTAGCCAACGGGCCAGCAACCGGACAACGCGTCAAGCAGAACACAAGCAGAAGGGCCCCACGCAGATCTCGTGGAGTGTGGGGGGCTGGTCTTCAGTGCAGGTGGAGCTCGGTGTCGGGGTGTCTCAGTCCCCAGTGCACAGCTTCGAGGAGGCCTCAGGAGCTGCGCTGTTAGCAAGTTGCAGACTTTCCAAGTTACCTGCTTCCACGGGTCCCGACGCCTTCCACGGGGCTCAGCTGTGCTGGAGTCGTGCAGTGGGGTCAGAGGGATCCAGGAGGTGAGGTCTTGTCAGGCTCTGTGCTCGGTTTCCAGCGGGAACGGGGACAAAGCAAGCCGTCGAGTTGCTGGATGGTGCCTGGTTGCCCAGGGTGGTCACTCCTTTGCCGCAAGGGAGATTTCTTCAGTCTTCAGTCCAAGTGAATGTCGAAGGGTCCAGAGTTTCGTCTTCGGTTCGATTCCAGGATTAATCTAAAGTCTCCTGGGTCAGCTCCTACCTTTATACAACTAAAGTGGGCTGGTTTGCTCATTAGGTCCCTCCTATGGGTGGGACCAGGAAGGGGGGTGGTTACACCCCCTTTCCTTTGTGCTGTTTCGCACCAGAGCTGGGGCTGGAGTGCCCCAGCAACCGGTTTGAACTGGGGTATGCATGGAGCACCTAGAATGCTCCAGGCAGTGTCTGATTCTATTCAGCCCTCCCTGTCCCAATACACATCCTCCTGTCTGGGGTGGTGCTCGCACCTCCCCAAGCAGGAAACCTATTGTCCAAACCTCCGTGACTGGAAGGACTCCCAGCAGCAGGAGGTCAGACTTGTGTCTGTGGCAGCAGCATCCATTTTGTGATGCTGGGGCTCTGGTTAACTTTAAGCGGGATAGTCAGAACTAACATGTCTTCTCCTTTTAGAAGGGTGGAATGCTACCCCCGTTGCCAGAATTGGCAAGGGGGTAGTATTCCAAAGTGTATGACACCTTACACGACATGTTTTGATAAAGCCAAACCAAAGTTAGCATTAACCATGAGGATTATAATGCACTTAAGAGTATATGGTATGGCAATATCATAGACCAGCTATAAGGACATGGTTCCGAAAGCTGCAGACAAGCTCAGCTCATGCTAGAGCACCATCTCACACATAACCAAGCACTCTGCCTTCAGGATTGTTAAGGCCTGCCATAGGAGTGACTTATAGGTTACTATGTGTCTATATGTAAGTAGGTATAGGAATACTACACCTAAGCAAGGGGTGATTACACGACCTTGCCCCAGCTGAGTGATCAGACAGTTGTGTCTATTTTAGTGGCCAGCCAGGGGTGGCACAATACATGCTGCAGCCCCTGGTAGGCCTTGGGTGCACCTATGCCCTGGGTACCTATGGTACACTATACAGGGACTCACAAGGGTGATCCAATATCCAATTTGGTATGTACCTACAGTACATGGAGTCCATTTTACAGAGAGAGCAGATAGCCTGGGGTCCTGAATAGCAGGATCCCAGGCCAACTAAGTCGAAAACCAGCTAAACACTAGGCAAAAAGTTGGGGGCAACCATAGTCAGGTATCCTCCTTCCTACAAATGGGACGCCTTTAAGGCGGTGATCAGGGGGCGCTGCATAGGGGAAGTGGTGGGAGTGCGGAGGGTACTGTTACGAGGGTCCAAAGTGCAGAGCATAACCGTAGGGAAATGGAGAAAGAGAGACCTGAACGACCTGACAAGCAAGAGGTTCTCATTGAAGCTCGTGAGGCTTTAGCGGTACACATAGAACTATTGAGATGCTTTGACTACAAGGCTTATACTGCTCTGGCACATGCTGACAGAGACAAGTTGGGAGCCGTACTGGCATGGCTGGCCAACCCAGCGAGGAGAGGGACGTCGATAATGGAGTTGAGGGACCCCATGGTGATGCAGTGTACACTCAGAGTGCTATTAATTAGCAGTTCCTGCTGTACTACATGGGGTATACCAGAGTAAACTTGCCCCAGAGCACCCAGGTGATGGGGATTTCCTGACTGCTGTGGAACTACCCAGGATTGATGAAGAGGAGGCGGAGGAGCTAGGCAGGGAAATAGAGGTGGGAGAGGTTCGTAGCACCATCAAACACATGGATAGGAATAAGACGCCGGGGACCGACGGGCTTCCCGTGGAATTCTATTCTATATACATCGATGCACTGGCCCCGCGCTTGAAAGCCTTGTACAATAGAGCGAGACAGGAAGGCGTCCTCCCCGTCTCTACGTGAGAGGCAATAATTGTCCCCCTTCTGAAGCCAGGTAAACCGGCCTGGGATCTGACTTCTTACAGGCCACTGGCCATGCTCAACTTGGATTAAAAGATACTGAGCCGAGTGTTGTCTAGTAGATTGCTGACCTATATGCTGACCTTAATATACGCAGACCAGGCCAGGTTTATCCCGTCTCGGAACACAGCGATGAATGTTCGAAAACTCCTACGCATTTTAGGGGCCAATACTTATTGCAAGGAAGAGGCCTGTATTTTCACGGTCGACATTGAAAAGGCTTTTAGGTTTAAAGTATTTTATTAAGGTACAAAAAACATGGGGAAGGGAATAGGAGGTCAAGCGAACATACAATACAAGACGCGAAACGTTGCAGTGATTCAGAGGGAAAGTAGGGAGGCAGGAAGCCCCGGAGGGTAACAGGGCATAAGACATAAGGCAAGAAGGCAGTGTGAATGACCCTCCAGGAGACCCCCATTCCCCGAGCAAGGCCGAGCTAGAGTAGCGTCCCGCAACACAGGAAAAAAACACACACACCATCCCTCCAACCCCCCGTCCCCAGAAAAATAGAAGAAAGAAAAGCAAAGGAGAAAAAGGAAGAAAACAATACCCCAACATCCCCGTCCGAAAGTCAGCACTTAGAAGCATGTAACCCCGCCCCCCACCCCCAGCCCTAAACCCCCGATCCCGCCACATTCACTCCGTTGGAGCCGCCGGTGGCGTCAGCCTAAGGAGTCGCAGGTACCGTGGACATGTGAGCTCGCGAAATTCCGTGGACAGCAGTGCTAAAAAGGGGTGCCAGAGCTCTTCAAATTGGTCCACATTCCCAGCCACTGTTAGCGACATCTTCTCCATACCCAGTACCTGCCAGAGCCAGTGTAGCCAGCCAGTGATAGAGGGGGCAGTGGGGGTACGCCAGAGTACAAGGATGTTTTGGACCGCTGAGCCTAGCGCAATCGCAATTTGCCTTCCCCTGCGGGACTTCAGCGGGTACATCAGGTCATTGGGGAGGCCTAGCAAGACATACGCAGGGAAGCGCGGGAGTTCTATCTCAAAATGCCTGTCTACCTCATCCAAGACCTCCTTCCAATAGGCCGACAGCACCGGGCACTCCCAGAGAATGTGCGTGAGGGTACCTTCCTGTCCGCAGCCGCGCCAGCAACCTTTATCGGCGATTTTGTGCATCTCGTGGAGCCTCTCCGGGGTGTAGTACCAATAGGTGGACACCTTAGTAAAGGTCTCCGTCAGCCCAGTGTGGTACGCAGAGTGCCTCGCCCGATACGCGATCCCATCCCATTCCTTGTGGCTCAAGGTCCTGCCCAATTCCCTGTGCCAGCGCTCCCTCCCTGGGTTATGGTAATGAAACGGCGGGGGTTGGAGAAACTTATACAAGTCGGTGATGAGCTTGGCATCCGAGGTCCGGGTTACCAGCCATCGCTCATAGGGCGTAATCGAACGGGCAGCGACGTCGCGCACTGGGGGTTGAAGAGCCCAGTGGCGAACTTGCATGTAATGCAGTCTGTCCCCCTCCGTCAGGCCAAACTCCTGTCGGAGCTGCTGGAAGGGGAGCACACCCTCCGGCCCGTAGATCTGAAAAAGTGCCCTACAACCCGCGCTCACCCAGTGGGAAAAGGCTCCCGGTTCCAGACCCGGAGTGAAGTCTGGATTGCCAGCAATGGGAGTGAACGGTGATGGAAAAGTGGTGAGCTCCCGAAGCTCACACACCGCATCCCACACTCGCAGCGGAACCCGGGTGATAAAGGAGGCGTAGAGATTAGGCGGGCGGTGAGTGCGCCGCAGGAACGGGACTTCCTGGAGGGTACGGCCCGCAACTGCCTGGTCCTGAAAGAGCCAGTGCTTGTCCGATTCCCACCGGCTCCACTCCACCAAATATCGGAGTTGCGCCGCCTGAAAGTACTTCCGGAGGTCCGGAACACCGAGACCCCCCGCCTCCGGGGCAAG
This sequence comes from Lissotriton vulgaris, assembly GCF_964263255.1. Lineage (NCBI taxonomy): Eukaryota > Metazoa > Chordata > Amphibia > Caudata > Salamandridae > Lissotriton > Lissotriton vulgaris. The sequence continues at coordinate 1,969,409,105 of NC_141693.1, forward strand.
CGTGGAGAGGACCCGTTTCATTCGAGGCTTACGGCCCTGCCACACAAAGCGGGAGATGTCAGCCTGCGCCTGCCGTATCCAACCTACAGGGGGCTGGAGAGGTAGAGCGCGAAAAAGATACAGGATCTGAGGCAGTATCGTCATCTTCACCGCTGCGATACGGCCCAGCCACGAGAGCAGGCCTTTGTTCCATCGGCCGAGTTCCTCCTTGATCTTTTTGCCCAGGGAGGAATAGTTAGCTGCGACCATTGCAGGTAGGGAGGGTGCAAGCAAAATCCCCAGGTAAGGCACCGTGGAGGAGGACCATTGCAGAGGAAAAAGACGCTGAAGGTCCCGCCTGGTGTCGACAGAAAGTGACACATCCAGGGCAGCCGATTTAGACATATTCATTTTGAAGCCCGCCACGCGGGCAAAGGAGTTCAGTTCCTGGACGCAGGCAGGGAGCGACCGCTTGGGGTCATCCAGGGTCAGCAAGACATCGTCCGCATATAAGCTGACAGTATGTGTGTATTGCCCCATCTTCACCCCAATAGCGTCCGGGTTATCGCGAATCCTCTGGGCAAACGGCTCCATATAGAGGGCAAACAGGAGCGGCGAAAGGGGGCAGCCCTGTCTCGTGCCGCGCTCAATGGCAAAGCTGATGGAGCTGCATCCATTGACACGCACCGATGCTGACGGCCTCCTATAACAATTAAAAACCATAGTGCGGAACTTCTCGCCGATCCCCAGTTTCCCGAGAACCAGCTCGAGGTACGGCCAATGAACCCTATCAAAGGCCTTTTCCGCGTCGACCGACAGCAGCATCCGCTCCCCCGGGACGCGTGAGGCCTTTTCCAGCACGTGCGTCACCTTCTTAGTGTTGTCGACCGTCTGCCTACCGGGTACAAAGCCGGCCTGGTCCGCCTCCACCAGACCTGGTAGGTGCAGACCCAGTCTGGCCGCCAAGATCCCCGTGTAAAGCTTGAGGTCCACATTTAGAAGCGAGATGGGCCGATACGAGCCGCACAGAGTCCGGTCCTTCCCCGGTTTCGGAATAACCGACACAGTCGCCGAGAGAAGGTCCGGTGGTATGGCTCCCGGTTCAGAAAAGGAATTGAACAAGCGAGCCAGGAGAGGCGCGACAGTGGGACAGAAGGTCTTGTAAAACAAGGCCGTATAGCCATCCGGGCCCGGGGCCTTGCCGTGCTTTAACCGTGCAATAGCGGAGATGACTTCCTCCACATGAATGTCCCTCTCTAGGTGGTCCGCCTGGGCGGGATCCAGGGCAGGGAGGGTTACTGATTCCAAATAGGCCTCAGCCTCTCCCGGTGGGGAGGGCTCTGCAGCGTACAGCGCCTCATAAAAGGCACGGAAGGAATCCGCCACCTCCGCGTCACCGGAAACCGGGACCCCATCCGCTCCCATCAGCTCCTTTACTACGTTGCGTTGCTGCGCAGACCTGAGCCGGTGGGCCAGGAGCTTGCCGCATCTGTCTCCGCCGGTGTAAAAGGCATGCTTCAAGCGCAACGCCGCATACTCCGCCCGGTCCAGGTCCAGCGCAGAGAGGAGTTTCCGCGCCGCCTTCAGCTGCTTCCAAACTCGAGGAGCCCCCGTCCGGCGGTGAACCTGTTCGAGTTCCCTGACTTGCGCCGTTAGTTCCTCCCTCTTACGTTGCCGCTCCCTGTTCTCCGCCGAGGAAATGGAGATAAACTCCCCTCTGACGACCGCTTTCAAAGCCGCCCACTGCGTTGCTAGGGACGTGTCGGAGTTGTCATTGTGGGTCAGGTACTCCTGAATGACCTCCTCCACTCGCTTCACCACCGATTTCTTATGGAGAAGCGTGTCCCGAAGCCGCCACATCCCTCTGGAGGGGGGGGCCACCGGCCAAGCAAATGCTCCGGAAACCGGCGCATGTTCGGACAGGGACAAGACCCCGATGTCTGCCGCCGTGGCGGCCGCGCGAAGCGGTCCGCTCACCAAGAGGTAGTCCAACCGCGAGTAAGTGCAGTGTGCGTGGGAGAAATATGAGTAGTCCCTATCGGCGGGGTGCATGGTGCGCCAGAGGTCATGCAGATCCATCTCTGCAATCTGGTCCTGTACCGCTCTAGAAAGCTCCCCCGTCTGCGGAAAGCGCTGGGCAGACCTATCCAAGGTGGAGTCGAAGACCATGTTCAGGTCTCCCCCCAAAATGACGTGGCGATCGGGCGAGGCAGTAACGTCTACCAACACAGATTCCAGGAAGCGATCCTGGTGGTCATTTGGGCTGTACACGGAGCCAACCGTGAAGGCAACACCCCCCAGACGCATGCGATACACTAGAAGCCTCCCCTTCTGCTCGGCATGTTTATACAACACCTCACCCCTGAAGGAGCTGGCTAGAAGAATGGCTACCCCCGCAGTCTTAGTCGCAGCCGAGGAAAAGAGTTGCGTGGGGAACTTGGCAGAGCGCATCCTATGGCAATCTTTAGAGAGTAAATGGGTTTCCTGCAGGAGGCAGATATCCGCCTGTGACCCTTCCAGCAGGGAAAGGATCGCCCTACGCTTCACAGGATTATTCAGACCCTTAACGTTAAGGGTCACTACTTTCAGGGACGGCATCGCTCCCAGGGACGCAAAGCGCTATGCAGCGAGCGAGGGATCAGTGGAAGGGGCGCGCGGGGCAGGGGCGCAGGGAAGGCCAGAGTCGGCTTCGCATGTGTTCGGACAGTATCGGACGGGACACCCCAACACCAAACCAGCTCTTGAACCCCCCCAGAACCAACCCATGGCAACCAGCCAAAACCAAAAACAAGAAAAAACACCCCATTGTCTCAGTCTGGCCCAAGTGGGCGAGTCTGTAGAAACCAGTCAGGTGGACGTCCAGCCACTCACCTCCAACCTCTCCCCCCCAACCCCCAGCCCCAACCCAGCATCCCAGACGCTAAGAGTCTCTCCCCCCGGAGAAAAGTTAGGCCGTCTGGGCCACGCCATTAGAATCAGGCAAGTTCCTGGCCGCAGTCCTCAGGGCCTCCGCCATATTCGCCCTGATGGTCGGGGAGTCAGGGCGACTCGCTGTCGCTGACGATTGGCGCCTCCTCGATCTCCGTCGGCCCCGCCGCTCGGGGCGCCTCCATGCGGGTGTCGCCCCTTCTTCCTCTGTAGCTGTGAGTCCCAGCACCCCACAGACATCTTGTAAGGAGCGCAGCTGATGTAGCACCCCATTCCATCGGAAAATAAGACGGAAGGGGTGACCCCAGGAGTAGGCCGTCTCATGCTCTCGCAGAAAGTCCGTAGCGATGCGGAAAGACCTGCGCTTCTGCAGTGTGATGGCGGACAGGTCTTGATAGAGCGCCACGGGTCGTTCTCGGAAGGACAGCGGCTGCTTCCTGCGGGCCTCCGTCATAATGCGCTCCTTTAGGGGGAAATCCGGCAGGAATGCCAGGATATCAGGTGGGGGTGCCGATGACTGGCGCTGGCGGCCCACCCTGTGTGCCCTGTCGATGCGGATCGGGAAGTCCGCTTCTTCTCCCAAGATGTCGCGGAACAGGTCCTGCAGATAGGCCACCAGGTCCGCACCCTCATCCGCGGACGGAACGCCTCGCACCCGGATGTTATTCCGCCTGGACCTGTTCTCGAGGTCCTCAGAGTGGGCCTGGAGCTCGACACATTGCTCCCGAAGGCGGAGAACGTCCTGCTGGAGATGAACTATCTCTTCATCACGACGCTGGGCCGCCGTTTCCACAGTGTCGACCCGCTCACCCAGGCCTTCGATTTCTCTGCGCACTTCACGGACCTCTCCGGCCACCTCGGTCTTGAGAGTCTGGAATTCCTCCTTGAGGGAGCTGAATAAGTCCTCCATGAAGGACCTCGTGACTGGCGGTTCGCCTCCGGTGGCGTCCGTTGAGGCCCGGGAGGACCCCGGGGACGGCTGCGTCCTGTCTCGCAGTTGCTGGGCCCTGCCGAGCATGTCCGGCAGAGTGCGATCTACCCGTGCCGCACCTCGTCTCCCAGCCATCTTGGCCTCCGCGGTGGGTGAAACCTAGGGCTGGCCGCTGTAGATGCGCCCAGCCGCTCGTGGGCACCAGATGTGAAGACCTCGCCGAGGACAAGGGTAGTGCGTCACAGGCGACAAAATGGCGGCACAGGCCAGGGCGAGACAACCAGCGAGCCAGTCAGGGCGATAATCCAGGTTCAGGTCGGAGGCTTGCAGCCGCGTGCTTACAGGGAGGGCGGCAGATGCGTAGGCACCAGGATGAACCGAGGCGCCCGTATGGCAAGGGCGCGGGCGAGGGTCACCAGTACCAGCTCCTCAGCGACAAGATGGCGGGAGGGCGGAACCCAGGAGGGCAGCCCAGGCTGGCAAGTCTATGGGCGACCCTCAACAGCAATGGGTCGGGAAGGTGCGAAACCAGTGTCCCCCAGTTTCACCGGCTAGTACGCCCGGTTCGGTCACTGCTCAAACTCCACCGTCCCCCGCTTCCAGGCTCGGGGTCCGCAAGGCGTCACACACCGACACCCATGGCAGGGGGATAAATCGCAGACGCAGGTCTGGGGTCTGTCGTCCAGCGATGACTCTGGCCTCAAGGGCGACGGCCAGGAAGCCTCCTCACTCCGCGGAGTCCGTCGAGTCCGCTCCCTCGGGATCCGCAGCTTTCAGCACTCGGCGCAGCCGAGGCGCGCGGACAGCGCCGCAGTACGCTCCGCCTCCAGGCCCTTCTCCTCGGGGCGATCCGGGCTCTATTCCTCGCTTCGGCCGTCGAACAAACTTTTCGGGGACTTCCCCCGGGGCAACAGAAGGCAAAGTGGCATCAAAATGTGCCCCAAGAGTTCCGGCACAGTTCTCTCGCCCGCAGTGCAGCCGCGGGGGGAGAGAAGCGCAGAAATCGGGGCTCGAGCTGAGCTGGGCCGGAGGAGCTACGGGAGGAAGCGTCCGCTCACCCCGCCATCTTGGCCACGCCCCCCTTGAAAAGGCTTTTGACAGCCTGGAATGGCCGTATCTTTTTAATGTCCTGAGGGCGTTCGGTTTATGGGACCGATTTGTGGAGTGGGTGGCGATTTTTTACAGTAATTCCACCGCTGGGGTCAGGATGAGGGGACTGATCTCTGCTACCTGTTCAGTGGGAAGGGGCACGAGACAGGGGTGTCCGCTGTCCCCCCTGTTATTTGCCTTGGCAATGGAACCCATGGCTGTACATGCCAGAACGGGTAGACACTATCAGGGGCTGCTAGTAGATGGCCAGGTGCAACATATAGCACTTTATGCAGATGATCTGCTGTTGTTCCTAGCCAACTCGGGTGAAGCGCTTTGGGGCGCTAATGACTTGTTAAGCACACTGGGGAGGATTGCGGGGCTCCGTGTCAATTGGTCCAAGTCGTGTCTGTTCCCTGCCAGTCCTGGAAGAGCTAAAATGCAGAGTGGGTTTCATGGGAGTCCAATTGTTTGCCGTACCTGGGAACTTGGATCTACCACGACTTCTTGGATCACCTGGAGGGTAATATAGGGGCACGGTGCGCAGCATTACGAGCGGCTTTGAATTCTGGGGGACACTCCTGCTGTCTGTGGCGGGTAGGGTCGCACTTGTGAAGATGGGCACTCTACCCAGGCTTCTTTATCTCTTTCGGACGCTCCCCATCTGGATCCCGCGTAAGATCTTTGCCCAGCTCACCTCCTTTCTCACTGGGTTTCCATGGGGCAGCGGGAGGCGCAGAGTAGCACTTGTCACTATGTAGCGCCCCAGGGCGGAAGGGGGCTTTGCTCTGCCGGACTTTGAGGCCTACTATCACGCAGCACAGCTCCAGTGGTTCACGAAATGGCCGGTGCGACGAATCCGGGATACAGAGGCTTTGGGTGGACAGGACCCTAGTTTGGCCCAGCTCGCTCGGGTCCTGCAGCGGTTGCCAGTGTTATGTTATGTTATGTTAGAATAAACTTATATAGCGCACAGCTACTCTAAAAGAGTGTCCCGGCGCTTTCCACAGGCGGCTCCGTGTGTAATAACATAACAAGAAAAAACTAATAAAGAAAGGAGAGAAAGAACCCAGCAAAGAAAACAATTAAGCATTAAAAAGCCAAGTCTTCAGGCTCTTCCTGAATTGAAGCAGATTAGAGGTACTGCGTAGCGCCAGTGGCAGAGAGTTCCACAACTGGGGGGCCTTAAAGCTGAAAGAACGGCCCCCAGTCCGCGCCTTACGCACGCGTGGCACCACGGCAGTAAAAAGAGATTCGGACCGCAGTGAGCGGGCAGGACGATAGAAGGTCAATCTACGCCGTAGATACCCAGCCCCTGAGCCAAACAGGGCTTTGTGCATCAACGTAAGGGATTTGAACATAATCCGCTTACGGATAGGTAGCCAATGCAGCTTCTGCAGCAGCCCAGAGGCTCGTGACCGCCTATGCAGGCCAAAGATGGCACGGGCAGCAGAGTTTTGTGCCACCTGAAGACGTTGGACCAGATAGTCCGGGAGGCCAAGAAAGAGGGCATTGGCATAGTCGAGCCGGGACCCGATAAGCGCCTGCACTGTAATCCGCCTATGCTCCGCAGTGAGGGATAGAACGATTCCCTCTGACTTACGAATGGTGAGACAATGTTGGAATCGGCTGGCTCGGAGGGCTCGGGTACGGATCTCGTATGCACCAGAGATTCCACTGCGGATATGTGAGGAACTACCTCATGGAGGAGACTGGACAAACTGTGCCAATGGGAAGATGCAGGGGGTCATCACTATAGGAGACTTGTTTGAAGAGGGTAACCTCCCCCCCTTCGATGACCTGTCGGAGCTTCACGATATTCCACAAGGGGACTTTCTCTTCCACGCGGCACTGACAGCCGCCATTAGAAAGCACTGGCGAGAGGGATTGGTGGAGCCTCAGTCGTTCCTGGCCTGTCCGTACGTGGTGATGGCAGCGGGGACTATCAAGGCGGTTACATATCTTTATAGGCGGATCACCCATGTCTTGCGACAGCCGTTGGTAGAATTACGCCGTATGGGGAACAGACTTGGGGGAGGCCATTGGGAAGGAGCAATGGGGAGAGATACTAGAATGGGCCTGGAAGGGCACCAGGAATGCGCACTTTCAGTTAATTCACTTCTATGTACTGCACAAGGCCTACCTTACACCCAGGAAAATCAATGAGTACTTTGGGGTATCGTCCACCTGTCCAAAATGTAACCTGGAGGGGGCAGGGTTCTTACATATGTTTTGGGAGTGCCCATGCCTGGGAGAATACTGAAGAGGGGTGACGACTGGACTGGCCACAGTGACGGAGAGGGAAGTAGCATGACTCCTGGTGTTGTCTGTTGCATTGGTTCCCACACACTGCTAAGACAAAAGTTACTAGTAAATTTATGGACTTGGGGTTAGTATTGACAAAGAGGGAGCTTACTACTCATTGGAAGTCAAAGAATACCCCCAACCTTCTGAGATGGAATAGGGAATTAGTGAAATGGGCGGAGAGTGAGGGGACCTGCAGGCTACGAATGGCTACGCACACAGGGAATGAAAGGTCGATGGAAATGGCGCGTGCCTGGATGGTATTGGTGAACCCGGTGAAGCACCCGCCTGAGGATGCAGAAGACGAGGTGGAGGAGAGGGGCGAAGCACTGGGTGACTAAGTCCAGCGATTCCATGTATACTTCGACATAATATGGGGACTGGGAGGGCACAGCCGCGGGCTCCCTTTCACTCTCTCCATGATATTGACCCCTGAGATCCGGGATGCGGGGGACATGGAGCATGGTGTATGCACTAGGTGACCACAAACTGATATTTTCTTGAGGGAGCGGCATGCCTGAGGGGGTGGTGGGGTGGAGGGCGTTTCCTGGGAGTTTGGGCAGAGGGGGAGGGGGTGAAGCGGGGCGGTGGGTGGTGTAATATTGTGTTTTTAATTTCATTTGTACTGACTCCTCTTTACAGGTGGCATTCGCACGAGGAATATTTGGAAAATAACAATCCTAGGCAATCCACATTTATAAAATTAAACAACAATAATGTATTCAAAAAGTACAATTCAAAAAATGTAAAGAGAAACATGAAATACCCAAGTGTGCAAATGTATCTAAATATTTATAAAAAGTTAATAAAAACAAATTATACATTTCATCACAATACAGTACTTAAGTTTTATATTCATATAATAAAATCATAAAAAGTAGTGGCAGATAAACACAATTCTGTATCCGACGCGCGTTTCGGCGTACAATAAACGCCTTCTTCAGGAATTGCCACAAAATTCTACAATAATTTAAAAATACATAAAATTAAAATCATGACAACAATTTTCCAATTCACATATTTAAGTACATTATTTTAAGAGCAAAAGCACACAAGAGGATATCTCAGACTTGGATATAGATTTTTTATATAAAAAACACATGCATATTCTACATTGAGAAGACTTAGATGAGTGACCATCTGTATGTCATAAAGAATTGGGGATATAGGACATGTAAAATTCTAAATGATTTGAAAAGTCTGAGGATAGGGGGGGATCTATGATGACTGGTTGGTCAATGGCAAAAGTCGCTATATAGATGGATTACGCTTCTCCAGTTATTCACAATTTGTCTAAAGTGAAAAACTACCATTTTCATAGTGAACAATATATGGTTCATTAGGATGTATGGAATATATCAGCTGACAAAAAGCCACTTTTATCCGCATTAAATAAGGCAGTTATAAATGATGATTGTATGGTATACCTTTTAATGGATTCACACGATGAATTTAATTTCAAGATGTTTTATTTATTTCATGGATTGAAAGAAAGCTGTCACAGGTTTTTATTCATTCTCTATAAGAAACAAGGGCACAGTTTATTTAGCGGAGATGTTTTAAGGCGGCATATGATAAACAGCATAGATTCCAGATTTTTAGATGGATGTAACTCTATGGGTAATTTCGGTACCTGAATAAATTGTAGCGTGAAACATCAATACATATCTTGTCGATAACCACTTTGAAGGAAACAGGTCCCAACAAAAGGAAACAAAATGCGAGTACCTGGACAAAGTCATAGAAAAACCCGTCAGAAGTATGGTTTAATATGGGTTTAGTAAGCTATAAATTGAGGAATGCCATTGGGATGTTCATTATGGGAGGCGTTCTGGGACAGTCATATGCAACCAGATACAGGGAGCGGAGGCGGTCCAGCGAGCAGACATACCTGTTGCCTAGCCGATGGGAGGTTCGACGCTTAGAAGGAAAAGAGGACCTTACCAACTGAGTGGGGGGGACATCTGTTCTGGGCGTTAATTGAATTGCTCGATCGTTTATTGTGCCCTCCGGGCTGGTTTTCCTATACTGTCACATTGAAAAATCAATAAAAATCTGTTTAAAAAAATTAAATAAACAAATAGTGACCAAACGGTGACTTGTGGCATCAAATAAAAGTCTTAAATAAAGAGGTGACATGCAGAGTGCAAAGGGACGAGCAACCAGCGCGAAACTGACAGGCAGAGAGCAAAAACATATGTAAACAACAGAGAGAGGAGAGATAAAATAGCATGATAAAAGGATAAAAACTTCCATGCCGAGAAAAAAATGGAAATGCAGAGCGAGAAGAGATAGACAGGCAGAGAAACTGACATGCAAAAAGAGGGAAAAGTGTCCTGTCATTGAATCGCAGAAATAGGCACTTGGAGGGATTGACGGAGCCCAATGTGCACAGCAAAAAACAATAAAAAGTCATGCGCTTCAGCTGACGATTGCAACAAACCGTGAAACAAGTTTGCCCATAACAGCTGCTGTATCCATGCCCCCCTACGCCCGCTGTTCTTGGAACGGGACATTTGTGCACCGGGGAGTGCCTTACAAGTAGCATTCAGGAGGCAGGGCTGCTGAACAGTGGCATCCACTGCATCCTGGAGATCCTAGTGGCGCCGGCCCCCCAAAACCTAAAAGCAGCGTGCAACACACGGGGCTGAAAGCCAGGGCTGCCCAGCTGCTGCTGCCCCCGTGCCAAGCCTGTGTGAGAAGGGAGGGGGTTGTACAAAAAATAGAGTTTTAAAGTGGTTTAGTTAAAGCTGGCTCTTACCCGGGTACAGTCCGCTGAGTTGTTCCAGGGCTCAGGTGGGGGCCGGTCGGCTACCCCATGGGTAGGCTGGGCCCTCCTACTATCTCCTTAAAACAGGCTGCTTTGGTGGTGAAGACGTGTGAAAGGAGGGACTGGGAGTATGGGGGAAGGTGGGGTGTGCCTGTTGACGAAATGAGCGCAGGAAGCACCTGCAGCGGGCTGCACATGTGTTTCATAGGGGAAAGGTGGGGCGGGGAGAGGCCCTGAAACGATTAAACAGGAGCCTAGTGAGCCTGCCAGAGGAAATAAGGCTTCAACAGCGTGCCGAGAGGAGGTGCGAGTGAGACCTCCAGCAGCTGCTGTCTTCACACCTTAGAGATAGGAGATCAGCTTGTATGTTGGCGCATTTCCTATTGTATTTCCAATTAAAAAATAATGTAATGAGCAAAAAAAACACCATGTGCCCAGAAAAGTGAGAGGCTGAGGGAGGTGGTGAACACAGATAAGGAGGGGGGGGGGGGAGTAGCAAAGTCAACACGGTCAATGGGTAGCATGTGTGCTCGGAGATAGTAGTAGATCTTAGATACGCTGAAAGGAAACAAGAGCAGCCGAGGGCAAGCAAGAAATGGCACTTGACCATTCAATGCAAAAAAAAGAGTGCACCAAACAAATGATAAATAAATCAAAGGTTAAGGGCACATGTAACAGGGGCAGTCACCACAAAAGTGAAAACACACCCTAAGGCGGGACAAAGAGCACCGGTATCACCAATAAAAAGAAATTAATTTAGAAAGGTTCACGAATCTGTACTCCTCCGACCGTACATGAAGATGCTGTAGCGTTGGAGTCTCCATGATCCCTAAGAAAATCCTAATTGTATATTGTGATGTTTCATAACGTACATGTGATTATTGCAATAATATTGGTGGTCACCTGATGCTTTTATTTTGGTTTGTTAATAAAAAGATTTTATAAAAAAAAGAAAGGTTCACGAAGCAACAAATGGAAAGCAGTGGGTGTGGTCGAAGCCCACAGAGGGATTACAGCATTCCTCACAGAGTAGCGCATGTGCGCTGCCTTTAGGCTCGATCTAAATATACAGCAAGGTTCCAGTCATCAGAGCAATTCTATGTCAAGACTGCACGCTCAGATTATGCTTCTCTTTCTTTACTGGAGTTTTTCACAGCAGCCAATGAAAACAACAAAAACAACTTTCATTCATAAACTTCCTTGCACAAGAGCCTCTTCAATAACACAACCACCAATCACAGCCAATATGTTCCTTGAAATTGACTGCCTCTTTCTTTGCTGCTCTGCAGTCAAGATAAGTGCTCTACATCTTACTGGTTATGCTGCCTAATAGACTGTATGCTTCTAGTGGCTTTCCATGGTGTCTGTTTTAAAAGATCAATTTTTACACCGTAATTGTCCAATGAACTCACCCCTTTTCCCTTTCAGGCTGCTGAAGTGTGGATTCTAGACCTTCAGGGCTTCAGTACGGTCCTTTCGATCTTGAAGCCTGTAGGGCTTGTTTTCGGTCCATCCACCCCCTAAGTTCTGTATCAGAGTTAGCCCATGGTCTGGCCACTGCAACAATCCCTTTATTGACCCTACGGATTCCTATTGGAGCCTTCCCTTGTTCAGTCCCGACTTACTCAGGGAGCCGGGACTGGGCACTGGGCCCAATAGGGTGACGTGCACGCAGTTCCCTTTCTATATTCCCGTGGAGCATAACTAGTTTACTATATTGTTCCACAAGTACTCACTTTTTGTAAACAGGCCTTTTAATTTTGTTCTTATTTTGTCACATTTGCTGTGTATTCAAAGACAGGGGTCAAATGTCAGGCTCTGTCTTCCAAGGGAGCTTGGTGTGTACTTTCCTTCTCTGACTTCAAAGTGGGAGGCTTTATGTGATAGTATTGCTGGCCACAGGGAGTAGTGAAAGGAATGGCTTTTTTCTATCACATAACAAAATGTAGATGACTAAAAATGAACTATGGAGATATTTCTGAATATATCAGAATTAGGAAAGCACAAATGAAGCATATGTTTTGTAATAGTGAAGTGTAGTGGAAATAGATATTTTAATACGATAAAAAAAATCAATACACTACTTGATGCCATTTCTACAGATTATTGTTTGTGCGCTGTAAAGTATTCTCATTAAAACAGTATATCTAGGCAAATGTAATGGTCGTTTGAATTGATAATGTGTTGTCTGTAAGGGCAGTCCTCTACCACTCCATCCATACTCCACACTACGCCACTCCACTCTAGACCAATTCATTTACTCCCCAGCACTCTATGATATTTTACGCCACGCCAATCTACAACACGCCAATCCACTCTACGGCATGCCACTCCACTTTAAGCCACTCTGCTATACACCACTCCACTCTATGACATGACACTCTACTACATTTACTCCACTCCACTCTATCACACTTTACTTCACTCTCTGCCACACCACTCCACTCTACGGCACTCCATTCTACTCCACTCTACAGCACTTGACTCCTCTCTACGCCACTCTGCGATACTCCGCTCTATGTCTCTCCACTCTACGCCACTCCTCTCACTGTCACTCTAGTATATGACAATCTACTCCACTCTACAGCACTCCATGTCCCTCCACTGTACAACACTCTACACTACTCTATGACACTCCACTCTACAACACTCTATTCCACTCTATGACTATTTACGACACTTTACTACACTCTACAACACTCTACACAACTCCTCTATGGCACTCCACACCACTTTACACCACTCTATGACACACTACTCCACATTAGTCCATTCTACTCTACTACTCCGCTCTGTGCCATCTCACGCTATACCACTCCTCTCTATGACACTCTACACCACTCCACTCTATGACACTTTACTATATGTCACTCCTCTATGACACGCTACAAAACTCCACTCCATTCTACAACACTCTACTCCACTCTATGCCACTGTATGTCACTCTACAACACTTTACGCCACTCTATGTCACTCCACTCTACTCCACTGTACGATGCTCTACTCCACTCTGCGCCTCTCTGCCACTCTATGCCATTCCATGCCACTCCACTCTACAACACTGTACTCCACTTTATCCCACTTCACGAAATTCTTCTCCACCCTACACCTTCCATTCTACTCCACTCTATGACACGCTACTCCCTTCACGACACTCCATGGCACTCGACGCCACTCCACTTCATGACACTCTATGCCACTCCATGACACTCTAGGCCACACCACTCTATGCCACTCCATGACACTCTAAGCTACTCCACTCCATGATGCTCCATGACACTCTAGGCTACTCCATGACATTCTAAGCCACTCCACTCGACTCTACGCCACTCTACTCTATGACACTCCATTCCACTTCATGTAGGGTGACCAGACTTTTAAAGCAAAAAAAATGGGTCATTCAACAAAAATAGAAGGACTATAAGTTTACGTCAAGCGAGCGACAGAATGACAGCGCTCCTCAGCAGAGAATTACAAAACAGGCAGTAAGAACATACATAAGAACATACATGAGAAGGTATTTTTAAACCCAGTAGCTTACCTGTGAATTCAATTGCTTTCTTGGAATAACTGCTAACTATCCCAGCTTTGTAAAACACAAAAAACACCTCCCCCCGTTTTTAGTGGCACTCTCCAAAAACCGGGACATGAGCTAAATTACTTGAAATCTGCCCGTACAGCTGGTGAAAAACGGGGACCGTCCAGACAAATCCGAGACGCCTGGTCACCCTAACTCCATGCCACTCTCCTCTACCTCACCAATGTTTGGCCATGCTGAACAGCAGTCACGCTAGTGTACAACATGGCTACAAACATAGGCAAAGCCAGTAGCTCATGTATGGGCCAGACCTATTGGCTTTGCCAATACTTGTTTTCATGAGGGACAGACAATGCCCTCCAGCAGCGAGAGAGGATGTGGCGTAATGCTGACTTTAGAGCTGGGGATCCTGGTTCGAGTCCTCGGCTCAGCATCCTGTGATTTTGGACAAATCGCCCCATGCCTTAAAAAAATGCTCACAAGACCGTACTCTGTTTTAAGGTGCGCAACGACCCCTGCAGCGCTCCTGTACCCCACCCTTCACTCTCGGGCCCCAGGCCCTCATGAATGAATCGTGAGCTCGTGCCGCGCTTTCATTCTCAGATGAGGAGAGACTTGAGTCACTTTCACTCAGAAGCGGATGTGAGAACTGATGGCCAGACGTGTGTTTCCGGAAGTGTCTATTGCAGGATCTTGTAAGTCAGGAACGCACACCTCCCGGGCCGTGTGAAGGACGGGGTTTTTACAACGAGGCTGGGCTCAGGGGGTGAAGGTTTTGATCGCAAGAAGCCGGCGTGCGAGAGACAGAAAGAGAGGGGGGGCTGTGAAGCTAAAGTGTTGGTTCTGCCCCAGAAAGAAGCCTGAAAGTTATCATGAACCAGATGGCATAGGAAGCCCCAGCAAGGGCATAAGAAGGTTCTTCGTCTGCCCTGCTTCAAATACCTTTCCAAAGGTGCCCGGTGATTCTCAGTAAGAGGAGCCACTCTTTGGAAATCTCTGCCAAAGAATCAGCACCACAGACCTAATGCTATCTAGATGTCATGTGAAACATCACAATTCAAAAAGAAAACTGCATGTCCACTGTAATGACGTGAAGTCAGCACTCTAGTGTGCCAAGTGTGTGTGTGACACTCTACACCCACCCACCACAGACGTCGCCGGTCAGGTGACGCTGATCCAATAAAAGTGGCCGAGGCACGTGCTCTGGGCCAGTTGCACCCAGTACCCCACTGTGTCGGTGTCACGTCTTTTACCAGCATGAGGGCCTAGCGTCCTCACCAACTTTACAGTGCACTACCTTAACTCAGGTCAGAGTGTGCACCTCCCTGCACCTACATATTGATGGTCTCCATTAGAAGTTGGACAGGTAAACATTTACTGAGTCCGCAAGTCTCCTTTGTGTCCTGGGGCTTGCTGGCTGCGATATCAGTACTACCAGGTGGAATCAAAGGGTGTGGGAGTTTTCATGTATCAGATTCACCCAGGGCAGTTTCTAGGTGCTTTGCCGCCCTAGGCAAGAATAGAAAAATGCTCCCCTCCCTTTTGCTACCATTACTCTCTCCCTCTGTCATCCAGGCTAGAAGAATGAATGCATTAGATATAAAAAGAACTTTTATTCAACATTAATCAATAAAACACATCAACAATAGTATTGAAGTAGAACAGGTTTACATATGTAGTCTGGGATTTTTTTCTTCAGACCTAGGCAAGCTCTGTATAAATTCCACGGCTTCAGCTTGACGCAGCCCTTCATTTCCCTAGCCGCTTGGCTTCTGAGAGCAGAGTCTAAAAGTGGGGCCACATTGTGACAAACTCCAGTATGGCGGTGGCATGTGAATGTGTACCCAAGGGGTCACGCTGGGACCACAAATTAATTTCACTGGGGACAGCCGATATTTTAAAGGCTCACATTGTCTTTCGGTTCAAGGAGGTTATCATTTTTTGGACATTCCAACTGAGGAGTGATAAGGAGAATGTCCGATGTTAAATTATGGCATCTCCTGAGAAGACGAAACATGTGAGATGTGCAAGGTGAGAGCAGGTGATTTCATTTATGAAACGGATAGTGATAGAATGCCTTAGATGCTTAAACAGCTGAGAATCTAAGGGCCAGATGAAGATCGCCAATTACCGGTCGGTAACGGCCGATTTCGGCAGTTACCGACCGGTAATTGGTTTTTGAGATGTAGGGGACCCGAATTGTACCGAATCTGTAAATTAACCGATTCGGTAAATTTACAGATTCAGTAAAATACAGACTCTGTATATTTACCGAATCGGTAATTTCAGATGTAGGTGGAACTTAAAATAGTGCAACAGGCCCTTAAGAATTCGTTATTTACCATGAAATACTATCTCATGGTAAATAACGAATTCCTGTGTACATGCACATCTGTGCCATGTGGCACACATACATGCCCTAAGGGCATGTATGTGTCTCATTGCACACAAGCCAGAATCAGGGATGCAACAGGGTGTCAAAGTGACACCCTGTCCCCCTTGTAAATTCGGTAATTTTACCGAATCGGTATTTACCGATTCGGTAATTGACATTGATTCCTATGGGCCTCAAGGCCCATAGGAATCAATGGCAATTACCGAATTGGTAAATACCGATTCGGTAATTACCGAATCTTACCGATTCGGTAATTGATTCGGTAAATATACCTACATCCCGATTGCCAGTTCTTAAATACCGAATCGGTATGATTCGGTATTTAAGAATCGGTAATCGGGGATTACCTACATCTGGCCCTAAGTGACAAAGAGTATTGCATACTGTCAAACTGCTTCATTTACCGGACCCACATATGGTAGTAGCTTTACCTCATATAGGTACTATTCTTTGTTATTGCAGTATCACACTCACAAGTATTCATGTGAATCTTTCAGCTATGGGAGCTCCCTATCTCCACATCAGAGCCACGGTATTACGTTGAAATCTTCGACCACAATATTTAGAAAACCATGGGCATATTTACAAGCCCCTATCACCATTGGCACATCACATTTTATGACGTTCCTGTGGCGATAGGGTCTTTGCCTTATTTACAAGGCAGCGTTAAGACTAGGGTGACCAACTGGCATTGGTGCAAATTCAGGACGGTGAGTGTAAAAATTCAGGACAAAGGGTCAAAATTCAGGACACAAATTCAGGACAGGAAGTCAAAATTCAGGACAATTGGATAAGTTTTACAGACACATCAGAGGTCGTGCAATGGTATATAAGTAAGCCCAGCCATATCCAAACATATTCAACCATTTGCAAACCTAACCATCATGTATCCTTCCATCTATCCTTTCACTCATCCATCCCTTCATCCATCCTTTATCCATCCATCCATCCATCCATCCATCCACCCTTTCACCCTAGCCATCTGTACACTCATCCATCCACTCTTCTACCCATCCATCCATTCACTCATCCATCCAGCCATTTACCCTTTCACCCATCCATCCATCCTTTCTCTTACTCATCCATCCACCCAGTCACTCATCCTTCCACCCATCCACCCTTTCAGTCATCCACCATCCTCCCTTTCTCTCTCCATTGTCCCGTTCACTTAGCAATCCTTCCTTCCATCCATCCATCCACCCACCCATCCATCTACTCATCCACTCATGAAAGCATCCATTGACCCTATCACTCATCCATCCTTTCTCTCATCCATTTATCCTTTTACTCTTTCACTCATCTATTCATCCTTTAGTCCATCTACCCTCCCTTTCACTCACTCACTCATCCATCCTTACATCCACCCTTTCACTCATCTGTCCATCCATTCACCCTTGCACTTATCAATTCATCAATCCATCCATCATTTCACTCATCCAACCATCCACCCACCCACTCATCCACCTTTTCACTCATCCATCCTTTCACTCATCCATCCACCCTTTTACCCATCCAGCTGCCCTTCCACCCATACATCCAGCTATTTACCTTTTCTACCTTCCATCCTTCCACCACTCACTCATCAATCCATCCATCCTCTTTTATTACCCATCTATTCAATCTTTCATTCATCCATTCACCCTTTCACTAATTCATCCAGCCATCCACTCATCCCTTCACTTACTCACTCGCCCACCTTTTCATATTCATTTTGAGCTGAGCCTTTTTGAGCTGCAGAAGCCATTCCTGGACTGGAACAGAAGCCACCCAGGGCAGAGACAGGATCCACCACAGGTGGGGGGGGGGGGGGGAGGGGGAGGGACAGGAGCCATCACTGGGGGGAGGGGGGTGGGATCTGGAGGGGGACCAGGATCCACCAGGGTGGGCACAGGGGTGGGCATGCAGTATCCTAGTATCTTCTTGGTCTCTTCCAGGGTGTGGTAGGGCTCCTCACCCCCTCCTGGACAAGACAATGAGAAGTCAGTCTCTCTTTCCAAAATGTTACTCTTACCAGTCCCCACTGTGATGTACAGTACTTAAAGGAGATACTCCGAGAGAACTGATGTAACTGATTGTCCTCCTTACTTTGTTAATCAGTGTGGGTGCGATTGTGCCATTTCTTTATTTTATTACATTAAAGACTGCATGTTTGAAGAATCGAGGTTCGAGGTTTGTTTACAATTTAGTGACACTTATTAAGCTCTGTGCTGTCATGAGAACCACGTGCTGCCTCGGTGTAATCGGTTGTAGGATGTTTTGGGCCCTGGGCAGAAAGGGAATGTCTCACACAAAAGATACAAGACGCATTCAGGGCTGTTTGCATCTCAATAGATGCCCCTGCTCCTGAAGCTGCAGCCCCTCCCTCTCAGCCACCTTCAAGCACCTCTTAACAGCTCATCAAGGGTTGGAGGTGTGAGGGGTGGGGGCTGCAGCTTCAAGGGCAGGGGCCTCTATTCAGATGCAAACAGCCCTGAATGCGTCGTGTCAAGTCAAGAAGGGAGGTGAGTGGAAGCTGTGCCTGCTTTAGGGATGCGCGACCGTGCCCGGTTAAAATTACGGACAAATGGCGTCCGTTAAAGAATCCTTCACGGACAACGGACAGACGGCCGAAATTACGGACTGTCCGTGAAATTTACGGACGGTTGGTCACCCTAGTTAAGACACTTAACGCTGCCTTGTAAATAAGGCTTCTTTTACAGTGTGAGGGGCTGGGCAGACGTATCCCCCTCGGAAATGTTGGTCCTTTTCTATGCAATTTTGTCATGTTTACTTATCTCCGGCCATAGGGTCTGCTTAAGAATTGCACACCAGCAATTTCCACTGCCTGCCTCCCCTCCCCTCGCCTCCCCTCCACTATCAACACTAGTGGGTCAGCACTTGAAATTGCAGTGAGCGGGATGGACAAAGATCCCCTGGAACTTAGAGCTGAATAAATCGGAGAGGACATTTGTGTAGACCTCACATCGCCTCATCTCTTCATTTTTTTTCTAATTAGGGACTCTATTTAAGTGTTATTTCTTGGTGAATCCGATATTTTGATTTAAAAACTGTGTGTGTGGCACAGACGGAAAGCCTTCAAATTGTCAGTAAACTATCCTGAAATGTGAGGCTATCGGAAGCAAGCGAGCAGCCGGAAATGAAAGGTGTACATCCCAATCGTTTTTTCACGGAGGATGACAGACACTGTTTTGGTCTTTTTTTCGTACATTACTCCGGAGTTATTCCTTCAGAATCCTTAGCTATTGATTGTTATTAGGGAGTTTCCCAAACTTGTTTTTTGCCGCCCTCCCCCTTTTGCCGCCCTAGGCAGCCGCCTAGGCTTGCCTAATGGTAGAAATGGCCCTGGATTCACCTACACGTGCAAGAATTCCTCATGCGGTATTACCACACATGTGTTAAAATGCAGAACTTCTAGTTTTGGTCATATGCACTAGTATAAAGTTTGACACCTGTACCACAAGTGGTGCCGGTACCAAAAGCAGTCATTGGAACATCTCAGACAAACCTCACAGCCTCCATCAGAGGCAAGACAACAGCAAGTACCAGGAGGCGGCCATTTTGTGTGCCATAGCAGCAGCAGAAGGAACACTCCTCCTTTGTTTGCAACGACCATCTGCCACCAGATACAGAAGAGTGACATTCTCAATGAAGGCACTGGAAATGGTAACAGAGGAGGTGGTAAAAAAAAGCCCAGACTATGTAAGTAGGTCACAGACAAGGTGAACGAATTCCATTTTCTGAAGCGCAGGGATGTTCAAGATATGAAGAATAGCTGCAATGCCCTCAGGTTGCGTGGACAAACCCCTTCACCACAATCAAAATCCACCTAACACCTTGGTAGGTCATTGGGTGGTCCATCCTCGATGTCTCTGGCATCAAGAGACTCTCCTTTTTTAGGTCTCGACTGGCATACACTGCGCAGCAGTGTCGCGCAGCTCGAGAAATTTTGTTTTAACAGTAGTGGGGTTGAACCCGCCTCTCTCTTCCATTGGCCATCTCCATAAATGGAGGCTAGCCATTGTAAGAGAATAATGCCAATCATTTTCGGAGCAGATTCGTGGGCGTTTCTGTGTTTTTTAGCCCTGCCCCCTTTTTACCGTCATGGGGCGGTAGGCGTTTTTTTTTTTTTCAAGCCATGTTTTTGTCATTTGGAACGTGTCTGTTGCACGGATGGGCTGCGCGATTTGTGTTGCTGATTTCCTTTATCGTCGTGCGTGGCTGTCGTCTTTGTGCCTGTCGTCTCCGTGTTATGTTGTGCGTGGCTGTCGTCTTCGTCCCCTGTCTTCTCTTTTTACCGTCGTGCTTGGCTCGTGGCTGTTGTCTCCGTCTTCCGTATTTGCCCGGTATGTATGCTCCATTTTTGTTGTGATTAAGGTAAGGCATCTGTTTATATTTAAATTAGAGAGGGTGCCTACCCCTCGTTTGCCCCCGCCGCCCGGCGCCCGAACCGGAAGTCAGGCAGGCCGAGGGCGGGACTGCGGGACCCACCCCGCCTCCTCTGGAAGCTTCTGTGTCCAGAGAGATACTGCCACCGCAAACCCTCCCCCCAAACCCCCCGGGCTCCCAAGAGCGTGGGAGAGCCCCGGGGAGTGAGAGGAGAGAGAGAAGTCCAGCCGTGAGAGCTGCGAGGCTCCCAGTGTAAAGGGAGAGCCCAGCAGCCAGTGAAGGGAGCCGCCGCCTCGAGGAGCAGCGTGGGAACGACGAAGAGCCCCCGCCAAAGCAGCCCGATGAGTGTGGGCATCTGGGGATCCAATAGTGGTTCTTGAGCGGCCGCGGAGGGCAGAGGGACGCTCCATCGTTCCGCCACAGCATTCTGGGCTGCGAGGTTCCCAGAGTAAAGGGAGAGCCCCGCAGCCAGTGAAGGGAGCCGCCGCCTTGAGGAGCAGCGCGGGAACGATGAGGAGCCCCCGCCAAAGCAGCCCGGTGAGTGTGGGCGTCTGGGGGCCCAACAGTGGTTCCAGAGCAGCCCCGGAGGGCAGATGGCTGCTCCATCGTCCCGCCACAGCATCCTGGGGCATTATTGTTTTAGAGCCCGTGAGAGGCTCTTGGGCAGTTTCTGATTCAGAGTCCCCCGAGCGGGACTCCAACGTTCCAGGCATTCCTTAAAGTTGCGAGCCGCGTTGCTCTCTGCCCTCGCAGGTGCCCTCAGCTCTGAATCCTCTGCCATCTGATCTCACCCCGGGCCCTCACTCCTTACCCCTGTACTCTCAGCTCTTACCCCTCTGCCCTCAGCTCTTACCCCTCTGCCCTCAGCTCTTCCTAGGCCCTCACTTCTGGCACCTGTGCCCTCTGACCTCAACCCAGGCCTCCAGCCCTCACCACGCTGCCCTCTGCCCTTACCTGTGCCCTCACTGACTCCTGTGCCCTCAGCTCTTACCCATGCCCTCAGCTCTTACCTGTGCCCTCAGCTCTTACCTGTGCCCTCAGGTCTTACCCCTGTGCCCTCAGCTCTTACCCCTGTGCCCTCAGCTCTTACCCCTGTGCCCTCAGCTCTTACCCCGGTGCCCTCAGCTCTTACCCCGGTGCCCTCAGCTCTTACCCCTGTGCCCTCAGCTCTTACCCTGCCCTGTGCCCTCAGCTCTTACCCTGCCCTGTGCCCTCAGCTTTTCCTAGGCCCTCGCTTCTGACTCCTGTGCCCTCAGCTCTTACCTGTGCCCTCAGCTCTCACCCCTCTGCCCTCAGCTCTTACCCCTGTGCCCTCTGCCCTCACCCGTGCCCTCAGCTCTGACACCTGTTCCCTGTGATCCTCGCCGGTGACCATGGCCAGCACGGCGGGGGAGATCGTCGCCTTCCTGCTGGCCCTGTCGGGCTGGGTGCTGGTCTGCTCCACGCTGCCCACCGACTACTGGAAGGTGTCGAGCATCGACGGCACGGCCATCACCACGGCTACTTTCTGGTCCAACTTGTGGAAGACCTGCATCACCGACTCCACCGGCATCTCCAACTGCAAGGACTTCCCGTCCATGCTGGCCCTGGAGGGTGCGTCCCGACAGGGGGAGGGGGGTGCTGTGTGTGTGTCTGTGTATGTGGCTCTGTGTGTATGTGTGTGTGTGTGTGTGGCTCTGCAGGTATGTATGTGTGTGGGACTCTGTGTGGGTCTGTGTGTTTGTGTGTGGCAGTTGCGAGAGATTAAGCTATTGGCATTGTAAATGGCAGTGCCATTTATTTTTTTATTTATTTTTTAAATATTTTTGGGTAATCCTCATATACCATTATTGGAAGTCTTGATGGGAAACTGGCAACCTCAATGCGATTTGGTCTTCCTGATCCAACCCTGGTTTTTTGTTCGGCCAATAGCGAGGTGGTGAGCCTGGTCCCTCAAGTAGCCATTACTTACTCTAGTTGGCACCCCGTGCTACTTTGGAGTCAAGCGAAACCAGCAAGGCCCCAGATAAATCATTGGAAAACCAATCATCCGTCTTGCCATGCCACTAGGGCCGCCCATACTTTGCAGGAGGTGGCTGGAGAGCGGCCGTAACTCGGAAGAGAGTTACGGCGGGGCACGTGAGTACCTTGTCACCTTTCTCCGTGTTTCCCTGTGTAGTTAGTGTAAATATTGTATATAGAGTCGTATATAGAGTCACGAGCAGCACCCACTGTAAATATAGATGCACCCCTGGCACTGTATAGTACTGGACACCTATTTTCTCCCCCCCCCACCCCCCCACCAGCCACACTCTCTCCCCGTTACCCGTCTTTTACTTCCCTTCTCCACCTGCCCTACCGTACCTCCCTCACGCTCGCTTTAAACCCCCTCACTCCCCGGTGCGGGTGAAAGTACTCCTAAGTCCGTTGTCCTCAGGACTAATCGCCCTGTGTTTTTCTCTTGTACTTCCAAGGGGCACACTGTTACCTATACCGCGGCAAGACGACCTCAGCCCAGCAGCGGACGTCCTACAGACGACCCCTTCGCCGGATCCTCACCACAACGACCCAACCTGCATCTCCTACCTGGACTCCAACCCTGGCACATGTACTCTAAAGACCTGGTTTCTGTACACTCAATAAATTCTCGCTAATCATAGCACACTTCATCCGGCCTCCGCGTCTGTTATTCCGCCCCGCCCCAACCCCCACTCCACAGTTGGTGTCAGAAGTGGGATATCCCGGAAGCATGGAGGCTGCAGTCAAACAGCTGGCGGAAGGCCAAGAACTTCTTGGGAAATTGATGGAACGGTTCCTCAAGACCGCAGAAGATGACCGTGGGCAACTGCATGACGTCCTGAAGGGTCAGGGCACTGCACAGGACCAAGCCCTTGAGAAGCTTACGACTGTCATGGGCCAACAAAGGCCAATGGCCTCTCTACCCTCCGTGGTTTTACAGAAATATGTGGCAGGTGAAGATCCCGATTACTTCTTCACGAATTTTGAGCGCCTGGCCCAGGCCGCCGCCTGGCCAGCCGACCGATGGGGTCACTACCTCGGTCCTCTTTTGACAGGGGAACTACAAGCAGCCTATCAACAAGCCAACATACAGGGACAAACCCCCTATTCCGACATAAAAGCTTGCATCTTGGAGCGTCTAGGGATCGACGACGAAACGTACAGGGTTCGGCTACGTCAGGCACGGGAAGGGCCCCAGGAAAATCCCAGGGCGTTGTCCTTTCGTATCCAGGACCTAGCCAACAGATGGTTGAAACCCGCCACGTCCAGCAAGGAAGAGATTCTATCCAAGATTTACCTGGAACAGTACCTAGCATCCTTACACCCAGCCACACAGAAATGGGTACGCCAACACGCTCGACTGACCCTCGACAGTGCAGTGGAGATCGCCAGCGCCTATAGCCGAGCACAAGAGTCACATCATCTTAAGGATGAACACCCCCCACGCATACACCATGGCAGCCATCTCCGGCCGCAAAGGCCCCCTCCTGTGGTCAGAAAACCAGACCCTGTTCCCTTGATGCCCTATCCGGTCATGTCTCGGCCACCACAACCCGGTCCACAGTGCTACCATTGCGGTGGGTATGGACACATAGCCCGCATATGCCCCCAGAAGGAGGAACCCATGGAAATAGGACTGACTAAGAACTATGTGTGCCTCACTACGGAAACAACCCCTCCACCATTCCGCTGTCCTGTCCAGATTGATGGACACCGAATGATGGCGCTTGCCGATACGGGGTGTCGACATAGCGTTCTGCGACCACAAGAACTGCCCCACTCCGTTGGACCGTGACAGGGACCGTGGCCATTAAATGTGTCCACGGCGATACTAAGAGCTACCCGACCGTAAGAGTGTGTGTGCAACACCCCACCGATAAAGGAAGCCTGCTAACAGTCGGTCTGGTACCCAATCTTCCTGAACAGGCTATTCTAGGTAGTGACTACAGTGGTCTTCCCCACCTCCTACAGGACACCACAGACTCCCTGAGGAGATGGTGGGCAGAAGCCTCTTTTTCCCATGACTCTCCTGCTTCGGACTTTCCCCCCCAAACCACTTAAATCCAGAACCCAAAAGAAAAAGGAAAAAAGAGACTTTACCCTGGCTTGCCCCGCTCAGGTGGACACACATCCGTGGGAAACAGATAGGGAATCCCGCGCAGCTCAGCAAGAAGATCCTGTGTTACACGACGCCTGGGGGCGTGCCCTCCCCAATGAGGATCCATTGCAAGTAGGTCCTTACTTCTTCATAAAGAATGGACTCCTGTATAGGAAGGAAGGGCCCCAGACAAAAACCCAGTTGGTTATCCCTGGACTGTTTAGGGAGAAGGTACTGTTTCTGGCCCACAGTCACTTGCTAGGAGGACATTTCAGCGATGAAAAGACTGGAGAATCAATCTTGGAGAAAATCTATTGGCCAGGCGTATATGCCCAAATTAAACGCTATTGCCGGGAGTGCCCGGTGTGTCAGAAAACCAGCCGGTATCGGCCTCCGAGGGTACCACTCCAACCCCTCCCTCTAATAGATGTCCCCTTTACTAGAGTAGGGATGGACCTTATAAGCCCCATGTTACCCTCTAAGAGCGGGTGCAGGTACGCTCTGGTGTTAGTGGACTACGCCACCCGATTCCCGGAGGCAGTACCCCTCCGACAACCCACCACCCAGAACATAGCCAAAGCCCTCATTTCCATCTTCTCTAGGGTGGGTTTTCCCAGCGAGATATTGACCGATCAAGGGACGCCCTTTGTCTCGTCCCTTATGCGCCAAGTCTGTTCTAATCTGGGTATCAAGCAAATAAGAACCTCTGCTTACCACCCCCAAACAGATGGGTTGGTGGAGCGTTATAACGCTACCTTGAAAACCACCCTCAAAAAGCTATTAGGCCTTGAGAGCAAAAGGTGGGAGGAGATGCTTCCTCTCGCCCTTTTTGCCATCCGCTGTAAGGTACAAAGCAGCACTGGTTATTCACCTTACGAACTGTTATATGGACGAGCCCCCCGGACTCTCTTGGACATGGCTCGCGAAGCCTGGGAAGCTGAGCCAGACCGAACTCGTCCTCTACCCGAATATGTAGACAATCTCAAGACACACTTAGGCGAAATTAGAGAGATTGTGAGACAGAACCTGTTGGCCGCCCAAACTACCCAGAAACACCAGTACGACAAAGGAACCAAAGCCCGGTCCTTTGTTACCCGAGACCTCGTGCTACTACTCCAACCATATTCGGACCATAAGCTGCTCGGACAGTGGCAGGGCCCGTTCCCTGTCCTAAGACAAGTGACTCCTGTCACCTATGAAATTGAAACGGATGCCAGCCGAGGGGTCACCCAAATCTACCATGTTAACCTCCTAAAGAAATCGCCTCCTGTAACTCCGCACGCCAAACACTCCTCTCCTCTGACCTCCGGGTGAACGAGCACACCTGTGTCTCAGTGGTTTCTCCTTTTTACGGGAATGCGTAGTAAGCCGGCTCCTCCCACTCCGCCTCTTTCCACGAATTAAAGGGCCATTCCTCTTCTGCCGTATCAGCAACACTTGACTCAATGTCCTGTGGTGAGGGAAGAGAAAGAGGGGGGGTGGTAAAGGTACATTGTCGTTTTCCGCCAAGGTTTTCAGACCGTCCCGAGGGATTCTGGTACTGGTAGGCGGCGGGGACAAGTCATATACGTGAGTCCTCCGGTACACCCCGTTACAATCCCCCTCCCATATGCAGAACACGTCATCTATAAACCGTTTCCAGTATTTAACATGTTCAAATCCTGGTGTTTCAATGAGACCGTGCCCCTCCCACCAGCCCACGTGTAAACACGCGTAGCTGGGGGAGAAGCACGATCCCATTGCCACACCCCGGACTTGTTTCCAAACTTCCTTGGCAAACATAAGAAAATTATTATGCAGGCACCAGTGTATTAGTTCACATAACATTTTGTTGTGACTGTAATATTCACATGATCTTAATCCTAGATACTGTCTGATCGCTTCCAAACCCTTTGAGTGGTCTATCGAAGTGTATAAAGGCTCGATGTCAAGAGTCATCAGACACCAATTGTCCTGCCACTGGATCGAGTCCAATTTGTTTAAAAAGTCACCCGTGTCCTTCAGGTAACTCGGTAGGCTTTTAACAATGTCCTGTAAAAAGAAATCAATGTATCGGGAGATGTTTTCACCCATACTGTTGATGGCCGATATTATTGGTCGGCCCGGTGTTGGAACTTTCTGTTTATGGATTTTTGGAATCAAGTATAAAATAGGTATCACAGGATGCTCAATGTGTAAAAAGTCAAATTCTGTTTGTGAGATAGAATTATTTCTTTTGTATGTGTGGGGTGTGGGCTTCGGCGGGCCGGAATAACAAGCGTGGAGGCCAGATATACTGCGCTATGATTAACGAGTTTTATTGTTGACACAGTCAGGTGGTGATAATAAGTCTCTGGGAAGGGGGCCGCTGGTGTCCTTGGTGATATCCGGAGGAGAGAAGGCGTCGGATCGGGAAGGGTTGTGGAATACGTCCTGCCGCTGGGCTGAAGTCGTCAGGGTGGGGTGCACCTTCGCTCTCGGCTGCTTCGTCGGGTCTTGGGCTTCCACCGGTGGGCCTCGGAGGTTTGGGGCGAGAGAAAATACAGAGCTGTTAGTCTTTCGCTCTTCTTTAGTAACGTAACTGCCACCGACACCGGGATGTGAGGATACGGAAAAAGTGACGGTGAGGGAAGGGTAGACGGGGAGGTGTAAGAGACCGACAATAGGAGGGGAAAAAAGGGGTGACAGGGTGCTCACGGTGTAGGAGGGGCCTATATATATATATATATACAGTGCTATCGTGCTCAGAGTTGTGCAGCTTTCTACTATTTACAACTATCTACAATAGGCACACGGAAACGGATGATGGTTACTCACGTGGCCCGCCGCAACTCCCTGGTGAGTTGCGGCCGCTCTCCAGCCACCTCCTGAGGACTCCACCAGTCCTCAGACCACACGTCGCCGTCGGCGTCCTCCTCCTCTTCTTCAGCTCGACTCTCCGACTCCTCACTCCTCGCTCTCAGCTCCGGTTCCTTCCTTGCTGCCTCCTGCCACGAGTCCGCGGGTTGGAACCCCCTTCCTTGTGGTTCGATGGTTTTTCTACCTTCCGGGACGTAGCCGGGGGCGGGACTACCGGGTTCATGGAGAACTACTTCCGGTTTTGCATCTTCCGTGTTCTGACCGTGGCGTACCTGCAGAGGGAGAAAGAGAGAAGAAGTCCTAGGGAGAGGGAACAAGGTGCCATCTAGGTTAGACGAACTCGTCCCCGCGCGAGGATGCTTCTCCGGTAAGGTAGGGACCGTGACCTTTCTACATCCCCTTTCCCTAGCTGTCTTTCTTGTGGGGGTGGGAGAACAAGGAAATCGAGAGAGGTAATCCGCATTACCCTGTTCGGCCCCTTTTCTATGTTTGGTTGTAAACCTATAGGGCTGGAGGGAAAGGAATCACCTGAGGACAAGGTCATTGTGGCCTCGGTTGCGGGCCATCCATGCCAGTGGGGCATGGTCTGTATACAGCACAAATTCCCGTCCCTCGAGGTAATAGCGGAGACTGTCCACTGCCCATTTTATCGCTAGAGCCTCCTTCTCGACACAGGCATAGTTCATTTCCCTGGGATAGAGTTTCCTGCTTATGTACAAAATGGGTCTTTCATTCCCACATGGGTCTCTCTGGGATAAGACGGCCCCCAACCCTTGATCGGATGCATCGGTTTGTAGGATGAACGGTTGGCTGTAGTCTGGGCTAACAAGGACGGGTCTTGACATCAGGGCCTGTTTTAGAGTCTCAAAAGCCTGTAGCAAAGGAACCGAGGGATGTCTTAGGGCCTCTTCTGTTTTGTTACTCTTCTTTAACAAATCCGTCAGGGGAACAGCGGTTTGTGAAAAGTTTGGTATGAACCGTCTATAATAACCCAGAAGTCCCAGGAAGGCCCTAAGTTCTTTCTTGGTTTTTGGGAATGGTATAGATCGAATGGCCTCTATTTTGTTGTCTTGGGGACGGATGAGGCCTTCGCCTAAAAGATAGCCCAGGTACTTGACACTTTGAGCGGCTAATGTTGTTTTGGCCGGGTTTATGGTAAAACCACTGTTGCCCAGAGCGGACACCACCGCTCGGAGATGCCCCAGATGTTGTTCCCAGGTATTGCTGTGTATCACTATATCATCCAAATAAGCCCCAGCATAGTTGGAGTGGGGCTGTAGGACCCTATTCATGGCCCTCTGAAATGTTGCAGGGGCTCCGTGTAACCCAAAAGGCATCACTCGGAACTGAAACAGGCCGTCAGGGGTAGAGAAGGCTGTCTTCCTCTTATCATCTTCCTTCAGGGGTATCTGCCAGTACCCCTTGCATAAATCGAGCGTGCTGATGTACTTCGCTGCGCCTATCCTTTCCACCATCTTGTCAACCCATGGAAGGGGATAAGTATCAAATCGTGAGACTTTATTTACTTCTCGAAAGTCAATACAGAAACGCACCGAGCCGTCAGGTTTGGGGACCAGGACTATCGGAGAGTTCCAGCTGCTAACCGACGGCTCGATGATGCCCATCTGCAACATTTGTTCCGTCTCATTCCTTATTATGTTTCGGCGAGCTTCCGGGACACGATATGGCCGTTGTCTCACAGTTACCCCGGGATCAGTCTGGATGGCGTGTTCCACTAGTTTTGCGCGTCCGGGTAGGGAGGAGAAGACGCTCTGTACCGGGGACAACATATGTCTTAGTTCCTCTTTGAATGCAGGGAGCAGATCCGAGTCTATGCATCCTTCAAAGGGCCTAGGGGTAACCGCCTGGTCACCGGACAGGACGGGGTGGGGGCCCTCCCATTTCTTCAGGAGGTTGATGTGGTATATTTGGCGGACTCCTCGAGTAGGCTCGGTCTCTATCTCATATGTAACTGGGGTTACCTGTCTGATGACGGAGAACGGACCCTGCCATTGCCCTAAAAGCTTGTGGTCAGAGGATGGTAGGAGTAATAACACCAGATCACCGATAGCAAAGGACCTCTTCTTGGCTCCCTTGTCATACTGTTGTTTTTGGGTTGTTTGTGCATTTTCCAGGTTCTGTCGTACAATGTCTCGGATCTGGGTTAGGTGGGTTTTCAAGTTGTCAACATACTCGGGCAGGGGTCGTGTACGGTCGGGTTCCGCTTCCCAGGCCTCGCGAGCCATATCTAACAGTGTTCTGGGAGGCCTCCCATACAACAGCTCGTATGGGGAATACCCGGTGCTACTTTGGGTTTTGCACCGGATGGCAAACAGAGCCAGAGGCAGCATCTCTTCCCACCTCTTGCTTTCCAAACCCAACAGTTTTTTAAGAGTGGCTTTCAAGGTGGCATTGTAGCGTTCAACTAATCCATCGGTCTGTGGGTGGTACGCCGAGGTTCTTAACTGCTTAATACCTAACTGGGAGCATACCTGGCGCATTAAGGCGGATACAAATGGGGTCCCTTGATCTGTTAAGATCTCCCGTGGAAACCCAACCCGGGCAAAGATAGACACCAGGGCTTTCGCTATATTTTGGGTGGTGGGTTGTTTCAGGGCGACGGCTTCCGGGAAGCGCGTAGCATAGTCCACCACCACCAAGGCGTATCTACAGCCGCTCCTAGAAGGCAACATCGGACCTATAAGGTCCATCCCTACCCGACTGAAGGGTATATCTATGAGGGGTAGAGGACGGAGGGGTGCCTTAGGGGGTCGGTAGCGGCTGTTCTTTTGACAGATGGCACATTCCTTGCAGTATTGTTTGATTTGACTATATACTCCGGGCCAGTAAAATTTCTCGAGAATTGCCTGTCCTGTCTTTTCTTCCCCGAAATGGCCGCCCAGGAGATGGCTATGGGCGAGGAACAACACCTTGTCCCGGAATGGACCCGGGATAACCAATTGGGGTTTTTGCTGTGGTCCCGCTTTCTGGTATAACAAGCCTCTAGAACGGAAGAAGTAGGGACCTACATGTAGCGGGTCCTTGTTGTCATGGGCCTGTCCCCATGCATTCTGTAGTACAGGATCTTCCTGCTGTGCTGCTCGAAATTCGCGATCTGTCTCCCAGGGATGCAGCGCCTCTTGTACCGGATATGCTCCAACGTACCCTCTTCTTTCCTTTTTCTTTTGGCTCTTGGTTTTGTTCTGTTTCCCTGAAGAGTGGTTCGGTGTTTGATTTTGTGCAAACGGGGCTTCCTTCCACCACTTCTCAAGGGAACAGGTAGTGTCTCTTAGGAGAAGGGGGAGACCACTATAATCGCTTCCTAGGATTGCTTGTTCCGGTAGGTTCGGTATTAGTCCTACGTTCAGGGTCCTTCCGTAGTCGGTGCTGGTTTGTACAGTAACTCGGGCTGTGGGGTAGCTCTTGGTGTCTCCATGCACACATTTGATGTCCACGGACCCTGTGACAGGACCGACTGGATTTGGCATGTCCTGAGGTCATAATACACTGTGTCTACACCCGGTGTCGGCCAGTGCCATCAGGGGGTGGTTGTTGATTTTAACTGGACACCTAAACGGTGGGGGTGAGGCTCCTGCCGTGAGACATACATAATTCCGAGACACCCCTACTTCCATGGGTTCCTCCTTCTGCGGACAATGACGAGCGATGTGTCCGAAACCACCACAGTGATAACATTGAGGTCCGGGTGGGTTTGGTCGAGGCATCACCGGATAGGGCACGAAAGGGACAGGGTCCGGCTTTCTGGGGATAGGTGGTCGTGGGGAGCGGATGTGACTACCATGTGGCCCCTGAGGGAGGTGCTCTTCTTTGATTTTCTGTACTTCTTGGGCTTTGCTGTATGCACTGGCTATCTCAACCGCCCTGTCGAGTGTCAGGTGTGCATGCTGCCGCACCCATTTTTGGGTGGCCGGGTGAAGAGAAGCGAGGAATTGTTCTAAATTGATTTTAGCCACTATCTCATCTTTAGTGGACGTAGCAGGTTTCAACCACCGGGTGGTTAGGTCCTGGATACGGTAGGAGAGGGCCCGCGGGGTTTCTTGGGGCCCCTCTCGGACTTGTCTCAGGCGCATCCTATAGGAATCTTCGTCTATCCCTAAGCGCTCGAGGATGCAGGTCTTAATGTCGGCATACGGGGTCTGCCCTTGCAGGTTGGCCTGTTGGTAGGCAGACTGCAACTCACCAGTCAACAATGGTCCCAAATAATGCCCCCAGCGATTTTCAGGCCAATTTTCTGCCTGAGCCAGTCGCTCAAAGTTCGTGAAAAAGAAGTCGGGGTCTTCTCCCGCTACATACTTTTGTAGAACCACAGAAGGTAAGGGTGCCACGGGTCTCTGTTGTCCCATTGCCTCCGTGAGTTTCCCCGAGTGCCTGATCCTGGGCCGTGCCTTGTCCCTTCAGGACATCGTATAGTTGACCGCGGTCATCCTCAGCGGTTTTCAGGAACCTTTCCATCATTTGTCCGAGCTGTTCTTGGCTTTCGGCCAGTTTCTTGACTGCGGCCTCCATGCCTCCGGGAGATCCCACTTCTGACACCACTTGTGGGGTGTGGGCTTCGGCGGGCCGGAATAACAAGCGGGGAGGCCAGATATAGTGCGCTATGATTAACGAGTTTTATTGTTGACACAGTCAGGTGGTGATAATAAGTCTCTGGGAAGGGGGCCGCTGGTGTCCTTGGTGATATCCGGAGGAGAGAAGGCGTCGGATCGGGAAGGGTTGTGGAATACGTCCTGCCGCTGGGCTGAAGTCGTCAGGGTGGGGTGCACCTTCGCTCTCGGCTGCTTCGTCGGGTCTTGGGCTTCCACCGGTGGGCCTCGGAGGTTTGGGGCGAGAGAAAATACAGAGCCGTTAGTCTTTCGCTCTTCTCTAGTAACGTAACTGCCACCGACACCGGGATGTGAGGATACAGAAAAAGTGACGGTGAGGGAAGGGTAGACGGGGAGGTGTAAGAGACCGACAATAGGAGGGGAAAAAAGGGGTGACAGGGTGCTCACGGTGTAGGAGGGGCCTATATATATATATACAGTGCTATCGTGCTCAGAGTTGTGCAGCTTTCTACTATTTACAACTATCTACAATAGGCACAGGAAACGGATGATGGTTACTCACGTGGCCCGCCGCAACTCCCTGGTGAGTTGCGGCCGCTCTCCAGCAACCTCCTGAGGACTCCACCAGTCCTCAGACCACACGTCGCCGTCGGCGTCCTCCTCCTCTTCTTCAGCTCGACTCTCCGACTCCTCACTCCTCGCTCTCAGCTCCGGTTCCTTCCTTGCTGCCTCCTGCCACGAGTCCGCGGGTTGGAACCCCCTTCCTTGTGGTTCGATGGTTTTTCTACCTTCCGGGACGTAGCCGGGGGCGGGACTTCCGGGTTCATGGAGAACTACTTCCGGTTTTCCATCTTCCGTGTTCTGACCGTGGCGTACCTGCAGAGGGAGAGAGAGAGAGAAGAAGTCCTAGGGAGAGGGAACAAGGTGCCATCTAGGTTAGACGAACTCGTCCCCGCGCGAGGATGCTTCTCCGGTAAGGTAGGGACCGTGACCTTTCTACAGTATGAAATTAGCATCTTTGTAAGTTCGTCTTTTGCTTTTTTGTATGCCATTCCATTCGATCTCACATAACAATTGGCGTCATTTAATTGCCTCATGGCCTCTACAATGTTATCTTTCTTCTGCCATAAAACAATATTTCCGCCCTTGTCGGAGTTGTTGACCACCACTTCATGGTTTTGACTCAACTTTTTCATTAGCATGTTATACTGATTCACAACGGCATTGTTTTATGTGTCTGTGCCTGGGCCGAGCGGTGTAACTTTTTTAAATCTTCGATAACACATTCATGATAAATGTCTACCGCGTCTTTAGGCATAACAGGCAAAAACGTGCTTACCGGTTTAAATGGACTGTCACCAGCTCCCTTCTGGCAGATATCGACATTGTATAGTTCACGTTGTGTGTTTATGATGGCACCATCATTGGCATTAGGTGTTGAGCTCCCAGATTCTCCCAAATCACAGAGGGTTAATAGCAGCCTGGCATCACGGGCTGCTGGAGCTGTGGGGTTTCCCACGGGTTTGGTGGCTGGGTTGGCATTGCCTTCCTTGTTCTTAAGTGCTGGTTTCGAAGAAAATAATTTTTTTAATTTCAAATTACGGATAAACCGAAAAACGTCCGCCCTGGTGTTGGTATAATTAAAAGTACTCTCTGGGCAGAAGTTCAATCCAAGAGCCAATAATTGTTTTTCAGCCGTTGATAGTACTGCATCTGACAAGTTTGTTATGGTACAATCCTGCCTTATTTCCTTTTGTTGTACCATTGCTTCTTCTTTTTTTGCTGCTGCTGTTGAGGCTTTTCGTTTCTTTCGTCTGGCATGGCGCTTTGCGTTCCACTTTTTGCGTTGTAATTCTTTCACAGTCGGGGACGCAATGTTTGCAACCGGTCCTCCACTAAAAAATCAATCTCTTCGCCGAGGTTTAGTATTCCACCCGCTTGTCTTCCATCCGTACTGCTGATCTCAGATAGCGAGGTGCTTGATGTACTGGCCAGAGAGATTGTATCCGCGTCGGAATTCTCATTGCATTCTTCTAGCGGAGTAGCTCTAGTCTTTGCACCAGTGGCGTCAGTTTGTTTTATCAATTTGGATTGCTTAGTGTAACAGGGGAGCGGGGTCGGATAAGGAGGAGGGTCCACCTTTAACATTGTTTGACCCCCCCCTCTTGTCTCCGCAGCCTCCCCTCAATCCTGGATGGTCAGCAGGCGAGAGATATAGTTGCGACGAGGAGGAAGGATGGGGTCCCTTTAAATGGACCGACGCTCTGATGGAGGTGGAGCCTAAAGAACAGGTAAAAGGCGGCTCCGATAATCACCAGGTGTGTTTTTTCACCGGAGGAGCGGACAGAGTGCAGGAGAGCGGAGAGGCGGGAAGCAGCGAGTCGGACTGGAGAGGAGCCGAGCGGTGGTTACAGGAGGAGGAGACTTGGATCGGGACGGAGCGGTGGTTAAGCGAGGAGAGCCTGGAGGAAACCGAGACGCCGGAGAGCCTACAGATGCCGGCGGAGGAAACGGAGCAAGATTCCCCAAGAACGGAGGTTGGAGCAGAGAGCGCCGGAGAACCAGAGACGGGACCTGCAACGCCTGGAGGCCATCACCGCGAGCCGCCCAGCCGTGCGCCAGGAGGTGTACGGCTAGCAGAGGTACGGGACCGATTCCTGGGGTGGTGGAGGCGTAAATGCCGCCGCACTACTAGTTAAACCTGTAAAGACCACCTGTAGTTTCCCTACTCACATTTGGCACGAGTTTGGCACATACCCTAGCATAGCCAGTGAAGCACTGTGTGTTCCCCTCACGCCCCTCACACCCCCCCCCTCAAAGACCGTGGTTGTAAACGCCGAAACACTTACTTGTCCTCTCACTTCTTTTCTTCTTGGTGGCCGGCGAGGGCGAGCATTACGGAGCCTCCAGAGCCCAGCAGTCGGAGGAGGAGCCCCGTTAGGAAGAAGGAGGAGGGAACCAGACGGAAGACCCGTCCCGACAGGAGCCGTTCCCCTAGAAAGGGAGCTGTCAGAAAGACTTGTACCGATACCCTATTCGATAAAATAAAATCAACTACTACCAGAACACGTCTACTGCCTATTCCTAGTCCCGCCGTCACAGTGGTGGAGAATGCGGGCAACCCATCCGTCTGTCAACCAAAGATGGAAGAATTAGTGAAAGCCCTTGTGCAAGGTCAAGAACGCCTGGAGAAGATTGCAGAGCAGCAGTTCCTGGCAGCTGAGGCGGACAGAGAAGTCATTAAAGCTGCCGTGGTAACTCGTACTCTGGACCCTCCCGTAACGACAGGATCAGTGGCTGTGGGAGGGATACCCCATACGATAGGAGGAGTGTCCCTACAAAAGTACCAGCCCGGGGAAGATCCGGACGCCTTTTTACTAAATTTCGAACGAGCTGCTAGGGCCTGTGGATGGCCCGTTGTGAAATGGCCTTTTTTCTTGGCCCCGTTACTGGTGGGGGAAGCCCAAGCCGCCTACCAGGTGGCTAACCCCCGAGGAGACACGTCCTACGCGGACATAAAGCAAATCATCTTGGACCATCTAGGCCTTGATACAGAGGCCTATCGGATCCGTTTCAGGAAGGAGAGAGGCGTACCCGGGGAGACGCCAAAAACATTATTTGTCCGCCTGAAAATGGCTGCGGACAAATGGCTACGGCCCAACGAAAGCTCAAAAGATGAGATCATGGACCGCATATATCTCGAGCAATTCCTCGAGGCTCTTCCCTTCTCGACACAAAGGTGGCTAAAGCAACATCACAATCTGACCACTCTACAGGCCGTAGAAATGGCCAATACCTTTTCCCGGGCTCCCCAAAAACCCCCGCTGGTAGGGGACACAGAGAGGCAGAAGCATCCCTACAAAACGGAGAAGAAACCTGGACGGATGCCGGAAGCGCCTAAACCACGTATCTGGAAACCGGAACCTGTACCCCATAGTGGGCCACAGTGTTTTGATTGTGGGACCTGGGGACACATAGCCCGTCATTGTCCTCGACGGAAACAGGAGGAGGAGCCCATGGAGGTCGGATATCTACCCCGGACCGTCTTATACTCCGCTGAGATGGGACACGCCTATAGAGTGAGTATAATGATCAATGGGAACCCGGTAAAAGCACTGCTAGACTCGGGATGTCGTCAGTCCGTTGTCCAGGCCCACCATGTACTGCCCCAACAGCTCCTTCCCCGAGAAAAGGTTTACATCCGGTGTGTTCATGGGGATGTGAAACAGTACCCCGTGGCGATAATACCTCTGATTCCCCAAACAGGTAGGCCGTCACGAGTCAAAGTTGGGGTGCTGACATCTCTGCCCGAAGACCTAATCATTGGGACTGACAACCCCGAGTTTCTGGACATGTTCAAAAAAAGCCTTGCCCCAGTGACTGTATCAAAAGACACCCCTGGGAATAAGAGGAATGTGCCAGCCTTTGCCTCCCCGGACCCCTGGATTTTGGATAGAAGTTTCCAATTCGCCCAAGCAAACGACGCTACTCTATTCAATGCCTGGGAAGTAGCCCACCAAAATCAGAGCCAAAACCCCATACGGTACCCACGGTTTTTCATTAAAAATGACCTTCTGTACAGACAAGGAAAAGAGACCGACCCAGAACAGTTATTGGTCCCAGTATCTTTTCGGGAACAAGTATTGTTCTACTCACACTCCCACTTAGTGGCAGGCCATACAGGAGCCGAAAAAACAACACAAAATTTGTTAAAATGCTTCTACTGGCCCGGTATATACAAAAACTCGATGGTGTATTGCCAGGAGTGCGAAGTCTGTCAGAAACGGAATATGACCCGGCCGCCTGCCGTGCCCTTACAACCTCTCCCAATAATCGGCGTACCGTTCGAAAGGGTAGGAATGGACCTCATCGGGCCTCTCCCCAAGACTAAGAAGGGTCACCAATATGTATTGGTCATCGTCGACTATTCCACCCGGTTTCCAGAGGCCTTCCCCCTGACAGCGACCACCACCAAGAACGTCGCCGACAAAATGTTGGAATTGTTTTCACGGGTTGGCTTTTCGAAAGAAATACTAACCGATCAAGGTACCCCTTTTGTGTCCCGGCTCATGAAAGAAGTATGTGCCCTGCTACACATCCACCAAATCCGGACAGCCGTATACCATCCCCAAACGGATGGTCTAGTGGAGCGGTACAACCGGACGTTGAAGACCACTCTCCGGAAAATGCTAGAAGTAAACGGCACTGAGTGGGATCAAGTGCTCCCACTGGCTCTATATGTTATCCGGGGTCAAAAACAGAGCAGCATGGGGATTTCCTCGTTTGAACTCCTCTATGGGCGACAGCCCCGGTCCCTATTGGACATGACTAAGGAAGCCTGGGAGCGGGAAACTCCCGAAGAGGTAACCAAAACCCTGGATTATGCGAGACAACTGAGGTCCAAACTGGGAAAATTAAGAGACCTCGCTTTTGCCAACCTGGAGAAAAGTCAGAGGAAACAAAAGACAATATATGACAAAAGGAAAAAAATGGAGAAAACTGTCTGTAGGTGATTGGGCTCTAGTACTATTGCCTTCGTCTACCCAGAAATTTAAAGAGGAATGGAGTGGGCCCTACGAGGTCGTAGAAACCATTGGAAATACTAGCTACAGACTAAAAATACGTCCACGAAGCACACAGGTGTATCACATCAACATCCTAAAAAAATGGTTGGGACGACCGCCAGCAGAGATTCACCTCACAGACTCGAACCCACTTGACCACAAGTCAACCCTTTCCAGTCTAGTGGTCAACGAAGAGCTGACAGCCCAGGAGAAACGACAGATGGAGAACACGCTACAACACCATGCAGAGGTCTTTTCAGACCTCCCTGGAAAAACCAATTTGGCGGAACACCATATCCATACCGCGCCGGGTAAAATCGTAAAAATCAAACCATATCGAGTCCCGGAGTCAAGGAGGACCGGGATACAACAAGAAGTAGAAGAGATGCTTAGACTCGGAGTGATAAGACCATCACACAGCGAATGGTCAAGCCCCATTGTGCTGATACCAAAGCCTGATGGAACGAGAAGGTTCTGCATGGACTTCCGAGCGCTGAACGATATCTCCAGCTTTGATGCTTACCCGATACCCCGGATAGACGAACTCATAGAGAAACTGGGTGAGGCTAAATACATAAGTACCATCGACCTTACTAAAGGCTATTGGCAGGTCCCCCTAAAAGAGGAGGACCGGCATAAAACCGCGTTCACCACTGAATCAGGCCGGTACGAATTCACCGTTCTTCCCTTTGGCCTTCATGGGGCTCCTGCCACCTTCCAAAGATTGATGAACCGAGTACTGAAGGATATTTCATCATTTACTTCTGCTTACCTTGATGATATAGTCGTCTTTAGCCCTGACTGGGACTCACATCTGAAACACCTGCACACGTTGTTCGAGACGCTCCAGCAAGCTGGGTTGAAAGTCAACGCAAAAAAATCACGCATAGGTTTTCAGAAAGTAAAGTACTTGGGCTATGTACTAGGACATGGCAGGATTGAGCCGCAAGTAGAGAAAGTGAGGGCCATATCAGAAACACCCTTCCCGAGTACAAAGAAAGAACTCAGAGCTTTTTTAGGGCTAATCGGCTACTACAGGCGATTCATTCCTGACTTTGCCCAGTTGGCCGCCCCCCTAACAGACGCCCTACAGACTAAAGTCAAACAGTCGATGCTACAGACACCCACTTCCTCTATGTTGGATGCTTTCGCTTCCCTGAAGAGGACCATCACCTCCACCCCCATCCTTGCTTCCCCGGATTTCACACGGCCTTTTGCCCTACATACGGACGCGTCCGACTATGGTATAGGGGCCGTGCTGTCTCAAGTGGGGGACGACGGAGGTGATCATCCGATACTGTTCATCAGCAGAAAGCTGTTCCCACGGGAACTCAAGTATCCTACGGTCGAGAAAGAATGTCTAGCCATACGTTGGGCCGTGGAGAAGCTGGCGTACTACCTGGAAGGGCGTCAGTTCACACTCTATTCGGACCATGCCCCCCTTCTTTGGATGGCCCGTAACAAGTCGAACAATGCCCGTGTCATGAGGTGGTTTCTTGCTCTACAGCGGGGTCGGATAAGGAGGAGGGTCCACCTTTAACATTGTTTGACCCCCCCCTCTTGTCTCCACAGCCTCCCCTCAATCCTGGATGGTCAGCAGGCGAGAGATATAGTTGCGACGAGGAGGAAGGATGGGGTCCCTTTAAATGGACCGACGCTCTGATGGAGGTGGAGCCTAAAGAACAGGTAAAAGGCGGCTCCGATAATCACCAGGTGTGTTTTTTCACCGGAGGAGCGGACAGAGTGCAGGAGAGCGGAGAGGCGGGAAGCAGCGAGTCGGACTGGAGAGGAGCCGAGCGGTGGTTACAGGAGGAGGAGACTTGGATCGGGACGGAGCGGTGGTTAAGCGAGGAGAGCCTGGAGGAAACCGAGACGCCGGAGAGCCTACAGACGCCGGCGGAGGAAACGGAGCAAGATTCCCCAAGAACGGAGGTTGGAGCAGAGAGCGCCGGAGAACCAGAGACGGGACCTGCAACGCCTGGAGGCCATCACCGCGAGCCGCCCAGCCGTGCGCCAGGAGGTGTACGGCTAGCAGAGGTACGGGACCGATTCCTGGGGTGGTGGAGGCGTAAAGGCCGCCGCACTACTAGTTAAACCTGTAAAGACCACCTGTAGTTTCCCTACTCACATTTGGCACGAGTTTGGCACATACCCTAGCATAGCCAGTGAAGCACTGTGTGTTCCCCTCACGCCCCTCACACCCCCCCCCCCTCAAAGACCGTGGTTGTAAACGCCGAAACACTTACTTGTCCTCTCGCTTCTTTTCTTCTTGGTGGCCGGCGAGGGCGAGCATTACGGAGCCTCCAGAGCCCAGCAGTCGGAGGAGGAGCCCCGTTAGGAGGAAGGAGGAGGGAACCAGACGGAAGACCCGTCCCGACAGGAGCCGTTCCCCTAGAAAGGGAGCTGTCAGAAAGACTTGTACCGATACCCTATTCGATAAAATAAAATCAACTACTACCAGAACACGTCTACTGCCTATTCCTAGTCCCGCCGTCACACTTAGCTTTAACAAATTTGCGAGAGAAAGTATACACTTGGCCTGTTTCGTAGTCTTTTAAATCTCTCGCAAACTTGTGCACTTTCCTGATTTTTATGCGCTCTTCATGTTTGCGGAGCCGTTCACTTATCTCCTTGTGTGCAGTTATTACCATCTGTTTTGTGTCAGGATCGGTGATTTTCTCCAATTGTTCATCCAGACTTCTAATTTCCTCCAGTAGCTTTTCCCGGTCAATGACTGCATATTTAATGAGAACTTTCACCAAATTCATTGAGGCTTCCAGATTCATTTCGCCCCACTCCTTTAACATGGCTGGATTAGGGTC
Organism: Lissotriton vulgaris; assembly: GCF_964263255.1. Lineage (NCBI taxonomy): Eukaryota > Metazoa > Chordata > Amphibia > Caudata > Salamandridae > Lissotriton > Lissotriton vulgaris. The sequence goes on from NC_141693.1 coordinate 1,969,449,310, forward strand.
TTCGAAACTTGGCGCCAGCATTATTCGTAAACCACGTGGAACTCTACCTGCCTCCACGTATTTGGTGAGCGATTTATGCTCCCACCATTTCGTAATCTCCGATTTGTTTTTTTTCTCAAGCATTTTGAGTAACTGCTTGGCATCTTGTTGTATACCGCTGGGCTGGCTGATAACCGCGCGCTCTGCTTTATATTGCTGAACAGCGCTTCTGCTGCGTCTTCACGCTCTCTCTCTAAACTCGCTGAGTATATATATATATGTATTATTTTTTTATTTATTTTAAAGTTACATTAATTATTTAATAATTTTACATTTATTTATTATTTTAAGTATGTTTAAATTAATTATATTTATTATTATATTACTTTTAAATTAATATTAAGACATTTAAAAAATTTGATATTTTGACAGTCTATATTTTTTACAAACGATATTTTGGAGTCGATATTTTTGTACTTACCTGTTTGTAGATAGGCAGTCGATATTCTGACATTCTATATTTTCACCTCGATATTTTGGTAGGTCGAAATTTTGTCTGTCGATATTATGTCAGTGATCCATCAATCCTATTCAATGGAATCAAGTATCACAAACGACCCAATGCATTTCAGGAATCTGTAATTACCATATCATGCACATTTTATTCCTGTAAACACCAAAATCTGCCTGTTATTCCCCACAAACTCATAATAGGTGTAATTGACCTTACATGATAAATGATATACACCTTGATATCAGTATTTATCATATGTAATAAATAACAGCTAAACTTGTAATCAGGTCTATAGGAAAAATTTGGGACAGGATACTCTGAGTAATTAATGACTGAGGATCTCTTTCCCACCAGTTTGAGCCACTGCAACTCTAATCTTCTGTTTTCCTATTCCTACATTCCTACATACCCTTGAACTGGCCTTCTGCAGAGCCCTGACCTCACCGTCTTTGTTATTAGTCAGTTTACTTCTCTGTACTCTTGCCATCTGTCCCAGACTTTATTAAACATTTTTGGACATCCCCTTGATTTGGAAATTGATTCTTCTTCTTGCATACACCAGTCTAGATTCTAACTATCAATGAAACAGTTACACTACACCACAATTTTACCAGGTCTCGCTTCTCGACCATAAGGAATGTATAACAAAACAAAATATTATATCTGGACATGCGTAATCTCCACCTATAGCCCCAGAGCTCGTGTGAGAATCCTTATTCAGCCTTTCCAAAATAGCCAAAGTTGTTGACATTCCCACAGTGTGTGCATCAAGTAGCCTCTTCGGCCGTATCTCTTCCGGCTTCTATCATTGTTGATCCTCCCAAATCTGTACAGCCAGGTTCTGATAAGGTGCGCTTGATGAAGGATCATCAGCTGTATCAGTCAGAAACACGCTCTAATAACTAACTCTCTTAGGTACCTGCAACCTTCATTACAATGATCCCCATTTACAATTCTGTCATGTGCCTGAGTAAGGCCCTGTTGGAATTAGTATCATTCTTGCATATACATGGATCCTTCTTCCTAAAGTTGCCTTCTCTGGCCACATTAACGTTTGCCACACATTTTCGTTCACAATGCTTGGTTTTGTTTCGCAGAAACACTGACCTATCTAACACAGAACACATAATGAGAATCCTATCACACTGTCTTGGGATTTGGTGCACTGCCACTCACCTGTGTAATACAAATGATTTTTTATTATTACATCCATACGGGAGCACAGCTCTCTGTAGAATACATACAATGGCTACCGGATTACAATCTCGACACGAGGCAAGGATGTTATTTTCTATACTTAGTCTATTGTTTAATTAACATAATCAGAGGAGACACTTCTGCTGATCTCGAGGGGTCCCTGCATGCTGAAGCTTTCATCTAGCAGCAACATCTCCGTGAGGGTTTCCAGTTCATGACCAAGAAGGGGTCATACACTCATCCACCAGGTAAAGGGGTTAGATCATCCAGACAGGGGTTTTCTTAGCAAACCATACACTTATGCCATTGTCGTATAAGGTCAGGGTTAGCATTGTAGAGATACGCTTGGTTGTTACAATCTCTTATATGTATGCATATATAACCTCTCTCAAAAAGATGGTGGAACTCTATGTTTTATATTCTGTGTTGACACTCATTGTAACATTTAACTGCTTCTCTCTATTAATCATCATAGCCCACATATTTTATACAAGAATCACCCAGTGTCAATTAATATTGAAAATGCCCCCCTGTGTATTCTTTGCATATTTCTCTCAGTGAAAGAACACACAAGTGACTGAGCAAAAGTTTGAAGGCTGTCACCACGGTTCCTGAGGGAACAGAGTTGCCATTTTCATTGGTTGCCAGAATTGTTTGCTCCCTGTTTAGGTTAGGGTGGCTAAAGGGGCACTGCGAGCTAGCTGGTCCAAGGGACAACGGATAGCATGGAGCCAGTCTGGCACTATCCTAAGTTTATGTTGTCCACAAACGCGAAGTTCCTACTGACTGGTGGAAACTACACAACAATTCTCACCTCTCCTTGGGAGCCGCCAGTGGGCCCAGCCTATTATCTAATAATGTGTATGTATTTGGGAAAATACATGTTTTTTGCAGTGGGCTGCCAGTGCCAGGATCCTTAATTCTCATCTTCACTCACCTGAAATTTGATGTAGGTTGTGGGCGTACTTGGATAGGACATGTTTTATTTGGATGCATTTAAACTGTTGAGTTCTAGACATTTCATATTGTTGATGCAGGTCTGTATAGGACAAAAGACCCTGTGCCCTCCCACATATCTCCCAGTTTAGAAATGCCCAACAGATCCCATTTCTGAAAGCCCTTCAGCTCCTATAGGTTTCCTAACATTGCTGAGTCCCAGAGAGAGGTTTCTAGTTTAAGTCTTTCTTTCCAACAAAGCCCTTTGTGTCCCTCCTCCATATTTTAACGACTGTTGCGGTAGAAGGGGGATTCTACCCCACCATGCCTGTATTGTGCCCTCAAGTAACCTCTCCTGGACAAGGTATGTCTGGCTGCAGACATGGTCTGTGAATGCCCATTCATTAGTCACCTGTAGTTAGGATGCCCAGTGGTACATCCTAAGATGCAGCAGCCCAATCCCACCAGAATACTGATCTCTAATTAGTGTTTTCAAAGCTATTCTCAAAAGTAATACTTATGTAACAGTGTCTATTTTCCGGAAGAATTTGGCACATCGTAAAGTATACATCGCAAGGCATACAGGAATTTTGGCAACATTATCACTTTATAAAAGGCGACCCTCCCTAGGTGCAAGAGTGAGAGTTTCCTCTAATGTTCTAGATCAGATTTGTAGCCATCTAGAAGATTTTTAAGACAGTGCAGCATAGATTCCTTAGGGTCCTTTGTGCATCCCCAGATATCTAAAGCCATTCTCAGTCCACTGCAACTCTTCCACCCTAGTCCAGCGGGTGTGTCCCTGGAGTGAAGGGGAATGCGATTGATTTGTGCCAGTTTACGTGAATCCCTCGCAAAGATAGTGAGCATCTCAAGGATCTTCTGAATGGATTGACTGGGGCCCGCCAAATAAAGAAGTAGATAATCAGCATATAATGACACAATGTCTTCCAAAGTCAGGGTCCCATCTAAGACCCTGGAGAAAAGCATCACCACAAGAGGGCAGAGATTCCATCACCTATCCCTCGACCTCAAACCAATGGTAATTCTCTGGAAAGAATCCTATTAACCCCCACCATTGCCAATTGGGTTGTGTGATCAGACAGATCCATGTTTGAACCAAACCCCATCTTATGGAGGACTGCCATAAGATAAGACCATTCAAGGGAGTCAACAGCTGTGTCGGCATCCAACGCTAGGAGCACAGCTGGTTCACAAAGGGTGCCTAGACTCGCCACGACTCCCTGAAAATGTTGAAAATGTAGCCTAGTCAAGTCAAGTCAAGTCAAGAGATTTATATAGCGCGCTACATACCCATAGGGTCTCAAAGCGCTAGAGGAAGGGTGGGGAATTACTTGTTGAATATCCAAGTTTTAAGTTGTTTTCTGAATGCTAGGTGGTTCTGAGTAAGGCGAAGGTGAGTGGGAAGTGAGTTCCAGGTTTTAGCTGCCAGGTAAGAGAAGGATCTACCTCCCATGGTGGTTTTGTTGATGCGAGGTGCAGTGGCAAGGGCTTGGTTGGAGGATCGTAGCTGACGGGAGGGGGTGTAGAAGGACAGTCGTGTGTTGAGGCATTCGGGTCCAAGTTCGTAAAGTGCTTTGTGTGCGTGGGTTAGGAGGCGGAAGGTAATCCTCTTATTTACGGGGAGCCAGTGGAGGTTTTTCAGGTGACCAGAGATGTGTTCTTTACGCGGGATGTCTAGTATGAGCCTGGCTGAAACGTTCTGGATGCGTTGGAGTTTTTTCTGGAGTTTTGCGGTGGTTCCGGCGTATAGTGTGTTTCCGTAGTCCAGTCGGCTCGTAACCAGTGCGTGGGTGACTGTTTTTCTAGTTTCGGTGGGGATCCAGCGAAATGTTTTTTTGAGCATGCGAAGAATGTTGAAGCAAGATGATGAAACGGCGTTGACTTGTCTGGTCATCGAGAGTGAGGAGTCCAAGATGACACCCAGGTTCCGTGCGTGGTCCGTCGGGATGTGTGCTTTTCCAAGGGCTTCTGGCCACCAAGAGTCATCCCAGGCGGAGGGGGAGGTGCCTAGGATGAGGACTTCTGTTTTGTCTGAGTTCAGTTTCAGACGGCTGTGCTTCATCCACTCGGCAACTTCTTTCATTCCTTCGTGTAAGTTGCTTTTGGCGGTGTTAGGGTCTTTGGTGAGTGATAGGATCAGTTGAGTGTCATCCGCGTAGGAGATGATGTTGAGATTGTGTTGGCGAGCGATGGCCGCAAGGGGGCTCATGTATACGTTGAAGAGGGTGGGGCTGAGTGACGATCCTTGTGGCACGCCGCAGATAACTTCAGAGGCCTCTGACTTGAATGGTGGGAGGCAGACTCTCTGGGTTCTTCCGGTGAGGAACGAGGTGATCCATTCCAGTGCTTTTCCTTGGATTCCTACGTTTCTGAGGCGCTGTAGAAGGGTGCTATGGCAGACTGTGTCAAAGGCAGCGGAGAGGTCGAGGAGGATGAGGGCGACTGTGTCTCCATTGTCCAGTAGAGTTCGAATGTCGTCTGTTGCTGCGATAAGTGCGGTCTCAGTGCTGTGTTTGGCTCGGAAGCCGGACTGTGAGGGGTTGAGGGATTTGTTGGTTTCGAGGAAGGAGGCGAGTTGGTTGTTGACAGCTTTATCGATGACTTTGGCCGGGAATGGAAGAAGCGAGATGGGGCGGTAGTTTTTGAGTTCGGTGGGGTCAGCTGTGGGTTTTTTCAGAAGGGCGCTGAGTTCTGCGTGTTTCCAGCTTTCCGGGAAAGTGGCGGAGTAGAGGGAGCAGTTGATGACGTCTCGGAGGTGTGGAGCTATGATGGAGTCTGCTTTGTTGAAGATGTGGTGAGGGCATGGGTCAGTTGGGGATCCTGAGTGGATGGAGTTCATCAGGCGGATGGTGTCCTCAGTGGAGATGGGGTTCCAGTCATTGAGGATGTTCAAGGGGGGTGAGGGTGAGGAAGAAGTTTGGGTGGGTTGGTCTCCGGGTTGGTAGTCGAAGCTGTTGTGGATGTCTGCAATTTTGTTGTGGAAGAAGGAAGCTAGGGAGTCGCAGAGGGCTTGAGAGGGAGTGATGTTGTTGGAGTTGGCTGAAGGGTTGGTAAATTCTTTGACGATGTTGAATAATTCCTTGCTGTTGTGGGCGTTGTTATCTAGACGGTCTTTGAATGCGCTTTCTTGGCAGACCGGATTAGTTGGTGGTGTATGCGGGTGGCGTTTTTGAAGGCGTCCCTGGTGCTGGTGTTTGGGTCTTTTTTCCAGGCCTTCTCGAGGGAGCGACAGTGTTTCTTCGATTTCTTAAGATCATCGTTGAACCAGGAGGCGTTTTTGTTGCCTGGTTTGCTTTGACGTTTTTTCAACGGTGCTAGGATGTCGGCGCTGTTGGATATCCATTGGGTGAGGATAATGGCTGCTTGGTCGGGGTTTGAGGAGTGGACAGGAGGGTTTTGAAGAAGCGATGAGGAGATCTGGTCGATGGTGATTTTGTTCCAGTTTCTTCGCATGGTGGGTTGAAGATGGTTGTGGATTGTGGTCTTATTGTATGTGAAGTGAACGCAGCTGTGGTCCGTCCAGTGAAGAGCTGTGGTGTGACTGAAGGAGACATGTTTGCTGGAAGTGAAGATAGGGTCGAGTGTGTGACCAGCAATGTGGGTGGGGGTAGTGACCAGTTGTTTGAGTCCGAGGTTGGCAAGATTGTCCAGAAGGGTGGTGGTGCTGTTGTCATTGTTCTTTTCCAGGTGAAAGTTGAGGTCTCCCAATAGAATGTAGTCCTCGGAGGGGAGGGCGTGTGGGGTGATAAAGTCAGTGATGTCGTCATTGAATTGTGCACGGGGTCCTGGAGGCCGGTAGAGGAGGGTGCCTCTGAGTGTGGTCTTGGGGTCGGTGTGGATCTGGAAGTGGAGGTGTTCGGCACTGGCAAGGTTGACGTCTGAGCTGGTTGAGATGCGGATGGAGTTCTTATGGACGATAGCGATGCCTCCTCCTGTTTGCTCGATGCGGTCCTTACGGATGATCTTGTATCCTTCCGGGATGGCAATGGTGATGTCTGGGGCTGAAGAGGCATTCATCCATGTTTCTGTTAGGAAGGCGACGTCCGGTGAGATGGTGTCGAGTAGATTCCAGAGGTCGATGGCGTGTCTGTGGACCGAGCGGGTGTTGAGCAGGATGCATTTTAGGTGGTTGGTGTCAGGTCTCTGATTGGTGTTGGTGGATGAGGAGCTGGTTTTGGTGCCGTCGAACTTGCAGGAGTTGCAAGAGAAGGGTCCATGGGTGAGTCCAGGAGCGGCTTGGACGCAGTTGGGGGAGCGGCCGGGGTTAAGGGCTAGGAGGGTGGAGGCGTCGTAAGTAATGCGGGAGGGCTGGGCATTGCGAGGGCCAGGGGGTCTGGCGCTGGGCGCGGTCCAGGCGCGGACGGGCGTAGACGGGCTTACCTTTGGCGCACCTTCGGCGGGGCCGTAGCGCGTGGACGCTGCGCGTTGGGACATGTGGCATATATGGAGAGTGGAGGGGGCGGAGCGTGGGAGGGGCAGCAGGGAGGCGGTAGTGAGGCTGAGGGACGGGCCAGGGGATATCAACAACAACAAAATGGAGGGTCAGAGAGAAAGGCAGACAGGGGCAGCAAATACAGAAATACGACGAGTGAGCAGCACAATCTGAACAAATGCGCTGTTTAAATTAAACACTATAACAAACTATCGAGTGAGCAGTATTCTAAAAATCCAATGCACAGACAAGCAAATAATGATCCCAACAGCCTGAGCGAGGTCGCGCTGAATGAGGCAGATATTAACAGTGGCGCTATGCGTGTGAGGCGCTATAATGCAAAGGTAGCAGCACTTCAGTGTACAGCGCGCTATAACGATACCAGGGAGCGTTTCAGCTGATGCACAGGAGGAGCGTGGTGGAGCGACCGTTCTGAAGCTGGTCCAGGTGACATGAATCCCAATTGATCCAGGTGCATTCATTTATTTATCATTTGGTAGAGGTGATTGGACAATATTTGGCTAGTATTTTCACCTGGATCTTAAGAAGCGATATCAGCCTGTGTAAGGAACATTGCTCTAGGGGTTTGTCTGGATTATAAATAAGCACAATGTTAGCCATTCTTAAATCGGGAGGTAGTCTCCCTTTCTATTTTGCCTCAAGAAACATAAGTTACAGTGGCTCCCTTATCCGTCCTCCCAGTGATTAAAAATGTTCTAAAGGAAAACCATTAGAACTAGGATTTTCCTGCTACTCATTTCTCTAATAGCCTTTGCTATTTCTTTTACTTCTATTTCACAGTCTATATATGTAGTGTCTTCTCGGGTAGCACCGGTGTAGGAAGGTCTCTAATGAAAGTTTGAACTTCCTCTAGTGAATACAACAATTTGGATCTATAAAGTTGCTTGAGCTATTTAGCAAAGCAGTGTGCGAAGTTGATGCTCATTTCTTGGTGGCCACCTTGTTCTTTTAAGACCCTGCAGTCCTACCTCTGGCCTTCTTCTCTGTGGGCCAACCAGGCAAGTAGTCTGTCCGATTTACTGTTCACCTCATACAGCCTATGTTGCTTGGCCCTAACTATTGCCTGTGCCACTTTTTCCAGAGTCTTTTTATATTCATCATGCAGGAGCTCAATGTAATACATTTTGTCTTCCCTGGTGGTTGTGTATGTAACCGACATACCTCTGGTGAATTTTCACCTCCAGATTCTGCAATACCTTAACCCTTTCCCCAAGATGACCCAAAGAGATTGCAATTAACTGGCCTCTTATATGCTTCACACACTATTTATTCTGATTCTCCCAAACTCACATTCTCCAGGAAGAAGTACATGGTGGGAACATGTTATCAGCGTTTTAGCCTCCCAATTGCATAAGTGCTGCAGCTCAAGTCTCCACTCTGGTGTCATTCACAATTTTTTTGTATACAGTATAGTGCTAAGTGGGGAGTGATCCAAAATGCTGTGCAACAGAAACCGTTTATCTTCAAACCTCAGGTCCTGTGACCCAGGAACCCATCTGTAATCAAGTCTAGATAAGGAGTGCGAGCTTCCAGTCACTTATGAGTATTGACATGTATTGGGATGTGCTACCCTCCAGAGGTATCTCGGGTATAAGGCAGAATTTAAATTGCACAGCCTTTTATCTTGCCTCTCCAGATGTCTCAAGTTTGTAATCCAGTCCATTTAAGAATGCAGTGTCAGATTGAGATCCTACCAAAATAATCATTATAGCATCCAGAGCCTGAGTCATCTAACTCCCCACCCGTTCCTTGTATTGAATACCCGGAGAATGGTAGATCAACACCAGCACAATCTTTTCCTCATACCACTACCCACATATTGGCACATAGCAGCCTTCTGGGTCCTCCCACTCCTGGGTCACCACAAACATAAGTGATCTGCATACCAGAATGCTTGTTCCTCTAGAGTTGTGAACTCTGAATGTATCAGAGCTCTATACTTCCTTCCCCCCAAGATACCCACATTTATTTCCCACAAGGTGGATTTTTTGAAGTCACAATCCACCTCTTCACCTTGCTATCCCGGCCATTGACATTCCATGTAAGTATTTTAAGCCTAAGTGTAGGAGAGTAGGGTCTGCTATCCTATGGTCACCCCAATTTTTGCTTTTTGCTTCACTGGTTTTCGACTTACTGAGGCTGTGGGCCTGCTAATCAGACCCCCAGCCTGCTGTTCTCTCTCTAAATTTTTAATACATGTGCTATAGGTACATACCACAATTGGAAATGGACTCCTTGTCAGCCCCTGTACCATGCACTATAGGTGCCCAGGGCATAGGTGCCACCAAGGCCTACCAGGGGCTGAAGCATAGCTTTTGCCACCCCTGGCTGGTTCTTAAATTGACACAACTGGCTGATCACTCAGCTGGGGCAAGTGGGTGTAATCACCCCTTGCTTAGATATAGTATACCTATATCTAAACCTATATCTGGACACATATATAGCCTGTAAGCCACTCCTATGGAAGGCCTCATCAATCCTGGAGGCAGAGTGCGTGGTTTTATGTGAGATGGTGCTCTGGCATGAGCTGAGCCTGTCTGCAGCTGTCGGGAACAACTCCCTAAGCTGATCCGGGATAATGCCATACCATATACTCTTAAGCGCATTATAATCCTCGCGGTTATATAGCAACTTTGGTTTGGCTTTATCAAAACATGTCGTGTAAGGTGTCATACGAATTGGAATACTATCCCCTCGCCAGTTCTGGCGACGGGGATAGCATTCCACCCTTCTAGAGGGAGAAGACATGTTACTTTACTGAAACGCGGTTGATTTAAAATGAGCCTCAGATCCACAAAATGGATGCCCCTGCCACAGACACGGGTCTGACCTCCTGCTGCTGACCGAAACCCGGCAGAGGAGGCCTGGACAAAGAGTTTCCTGTCACAGGGCGGTGTCAAACCACCCCAGACAGGAGATAGTGGATTGGAGTAGGGAGGTTTCAATGAAACCAGACACTGCCTGGGGAGCACAAGGCTGCCCCTTGCAGGATCCGGCCAAACCGGTTCTGGGGCCTCCCAGCCCCTGTCCCAGCGCGGCCAGGATCAAAGGAGAGGGGTGTAACCACCCCCTTCCTGGGTCCCACCCATAGGAGGGGACCTAGCAGGATGTCCAACCCCCGAGATTCGAATAAGAGGGGGAGCAGTCCCAACGGACCTCAGATCATCCTGAAGAAACATAAGAAACGAAATCTGGACCCTTCGATTTTCTACACGACGTGAGAAGACTGAAGAATCTCCCTTGTGGTCAAGGAGTGACCACCCTGTGCAAACAGGCACCATCCAGCCCTCGACCCTTGCTTTGTTGCAGTTCCCGCCGGAACTCGAGCGACAGAGATCGACGAGATCAAGCTTGCCTGCCTTCTACCTGCCCGATCCACAGTCCCTGCAGAGCTGGGACCCGTGGAGGCGACCGGAAGCGTGGGGCACGCCATCTTGAAAAGGCCACGAGACGCTGACCGTGCGGCCCACGAGTGACCCTCGAAGCTGTACACCGGGGTTTGAGAAGCCCCAGCCCCGAGCTCCACTTGCACCAAAGCTCACCCCTCCACACTCGCTGAGTGCGGCGTGGGGCCCTTCTGCTTGTGTGCGCTCGACGCGTTGGCCCAGTCACTTGCCAGCTGGCTTGTGGCCCCTGTGCCGACGAACTTTGAAATCCGACTTGCTTTTCTGGTTGCTCCAGATCTGCACCAGCTCCTGTGAAAAGGAGCACCCACTCTGACCCTCCTGGTTCGAGTGATAAGCAATCTCCCGGTTCCGCGTGGATTGCTTTTGCCAAGTGCTGTTTGCTACAATTTTCAAGCCGACGGTGCTGACGGCGAGAGCCTACGTGGGACAGATCGTGACCTGCTCCTGGACGTCGCAGATGCCCCAGAGCCCACGTGACAGCGGAGAGAAGCCTATCGACAACCGCCTGATTGCGCCCGACATTGCCTGGTTCCGTCCTGGTTCCACCCTGGTCACTGCTGAGTGACCCAGACTCTGTCCCCTCTGCTTTCAGGTACTTTTCTACATCGATCCACCCTTGGATCGCACCGGACACTTCTGCTTCACAGCGCCTGCAGCTGCAACAGCTCCAAGCACCCAGAACCTGCGTGACAGAACCCGACGCCACTTCGACCCTGTGCACCCACGGCCTGTGGGTGAGGTAACTTTGCAACGCCGGTGTCTTTACACTGGTACACACCTCTAGGGTCTGTGTCTAAAGTTTTGTGTTCCTAGGTTCAGCGGAAGTATCTTTTTATTCACTTTAACTGACTTTTACGCACCATTGACAGTGCATTGGTGCGCGCCGCACTTTCCGTGCTGCACCCGTCTCCTGTGGGCTACTCCCGACTTCTTCATTGCTTGTCCTGACTGCTCCCAGCGAATCTCTAGGCCCTAGGCCTAACCATTGTTCGTAAAGTGTTACTTATACCACTTTTTTGATATATGGTCTGAGTGGCCACCCGCCCTCATCCATAAACGTGCAACTTTATATGTGTAACAGTGCTTTTGATTTAACGCTTGTGCCCCTTTCCTCATAAAGAGTACTGGGGAGTAATTTAGTAATAAATACATATATTTTTATAATATATACTTGTGTGGTGTCCTTTCATTTGATTACAGGATTGTATGTGGTAAAACAGCTCGCTTAACACGACCTCTTAAGTTAAGCCTTTAAGGCTGCTTAGTCCATGCTACCACTAGGATAGCTTGTCTACAAGGTTGACTTACAACCTGACATCTTTGGGGTTTGTTTGGACTGATAACCAGTGGTTCCAGAATTGGAAACACTACCTATCAGGCCAACTTCTCACGTTGGTGTGCAGCGGTGCGGATTTGAGCTTGCTGTTTGTTTTACCATTACAATCTTTATCAAATTGAAAGATCACATCAAGTACCTCTAGGTACATATAAATCAAAAGCTTAGCATATTAAGTTCTACTGAACTTAGTAGTTGTAGATTAAAGGGATTAGCACACCCTGACTACAACTCACTAGCAAGGTACAGTAGGAAACCACTTAGTGTAGGTAAGTGCACCACTTACACCTCACTAGCAGTCATGTCTGATACAGGTAGAGCCTCAGGCTCTGCTCCTGTAGAAGTTGATCCTATAGGGACAACATCCAGATATGACAACCTTAGCCACAAAGACCTGAGTGCCTTGTGCACAGCCAGGGGGCTAAAAAAGGGCAGAGGCCCTACCATTCCTTCCCTAATAGCTCTCCTAGAAAAGGATGACCTAGACAAGGTGAGTCAGACTCCCTTAGAAACAGAGGAAGGGATAAACTCCCCTGAGAATGAGAATCTTCCAGAAGAAGAGGAGGAGGAAGAGGAAGAGGAAGGCTCTGATGTAGAAGAGCCTGAAGATCAGGATCAGCAGGGAAACCAGGTACAGGTTGCCAGGCTTAACCAGGCCAACTTGGACCTACATGGGAATGGAGAGGGCCAGCACCACTCCAGATCTCATAACCAAATTCTCCCAGGTAATAGAAGGGAGAGATCTCTGTCAAGGGACTCTCACCTTTCTAGTGCCTCAAGAGAATCTCAAAGAGGAATGACTTCCTCCCAGAGAAAAGAGCATAGGGCCAGGATGAGGGCTGTCCAACTCCAGATAGAGAGGGAGGAGGTAGCTCTGGCTCAAGCTAAACTGACCTTAGCTCAAGCTAAACTTACCTTGGCTAGGGAACAGAAAATAAGTGGCTTAGATGCCACTGGTGGCAGCAAAGTTCCTAAAGAAAAAGACAGGGCCTATGACAATAGAAACCTGACAAAAATTGTGCCCCCCTACAAGGAAGGGGATGATATCCACAAATGGATGACTGCTCTTGAGAGGGCCTGCATGGTACAGCAGGTCCCTGAGGATCAGTGGGCAGCAATTTTATGGTACTCCTTTTCTGAGAAAGGGAGGGACAGGCTCCTCACTGTTAGACCTGAGGATGCCAAAAACTACTCTGTTCTGAAGAGTGCTCTTATTGAAGGGTTTGGCCTAACCACTGAGCAATACAGGTTGTTGTTCAGAGACACCCAAAAAGCACAGACTCAGGACTGGACTGATTTTGTAGATTGTGCCACTAAGGCTCTGGAGGGTTGGCTGCAGGGAAGTAAAGTTTCAGACTATACAGGATTGTACAATCTTATGATGAGAGAACAGATCCTTAATAACTGTCAGAACCAGCTGTTGCATCAATACCTTGTTGACTCTGATTTGACCTCTCCCCAAGAATTGGGAAAGAAGGCAGACAAATGGGTCAGAACAAGGATTAAGCAGAAAAACCAGAACCAAGGTGACCAGAAGAAAACAGACCAGAAGGGTGGGAATCAGAAAGATAAAGAAAAGGACCAGAAGTCTTCAGGCCCCCAAACTAGCAATAAGGAGGGGGGTTCCCAAAATGGAAACAAGAAAAAGAAGAACGATGGCCCAAAGAAACCTTGGTGTAATACCTGCAAATCAGTTTCACACTGGGGCAGTGAATGCACTAAGAAAAATCCAGTCCCCACCACTGCAGCTCCTAAAGCAACTGCACCCCCTAGTACAGTCAGCAGTGGTGGTACACAGCCAAAGGGTTTAGTAGGGTTGACCCTGGGTACTGAGGTGGAATCTGGCCTAGTCAGAATCCCCACACAGGCAGTTCTCCTATATGATGTGGACATATCTTTGCCCACTGCAGTAAGCCCCAGTAACCTGGGCAAATATAGGCAGACTCCCTTAATTAATGAGAAACTGGCTCAGGCCTACAGGGACACTTGTGCCAGTGTCACAATGGTGGCACCTGGCTTTGTGGACCCTGGACAAATTGTACTAGGTGAAAGTTACCTAGTGACCAATGCAAGCAACTCCACTACTTCCCATAGTGTGGCTGTTGTGAACTTCTCCTGGGGAGGGGTAGATGGCCTAAAGAAAGTTGTTGTGAGTGCAGACCTCCCAGTAGACTGTCTGATAGGCAATGATCTTGAAAGCTCAGTTTGGTCAGAAGTGGAGTACAGGACTCATGCAGAAATGCTAGGGATTTCAGCTCATGTCCTTGCAGTGACAAGGTCTCAGGCTAAGAAGTGCCTTCCTGAACCAGTGGTGGATCTTGAAACAATAGACCAACCACAACCCAAGAGAAGGAGCAAGAGGGTTAAGGCTGTGCCTTCCCACTTGCCCCAGGTTGAGGATCAGGTTTCACAGGAAACTGATTCTGCAGTCCAAGAGGAGACTGTCTCTGAGGAGCTTGAACCTGATCAGGTTGAGTTTCTGGGGACAGGGGGACCCTCAAGGGCAGACCTGGGGCAGGCCCAATTAGATTGCCCTTCACTTGAACCCCTCAGACAGCAAGCTGCTGCTGAGGCTGCAGGGAATGCTCAAGGTACCCATAAAGTGTATTGGGATGAAGGACTCCTTTATTCAGAGGCTAGAGACCCCAAGCCTGGCACAACCAGGAGGTTGGTTATACCTTTGAAGTTTAGGGGCTTCCTTCTTACCTTGGCCCATGATATTCCCCTTGCAGGACACTTAGGCCAGAATAAGACTTGGGACAGGCTTGTTCCACACTTTCACTGGCCTCACATGTCAGAAAATGTCAAGGAGTTTTGTCGCTCCTGTGTCACTTGCCAAGCCAGTGGTAAGTCAGGTGGCACAACAAAGGCCCCCCTGATACCACTACCTGTGGTGGGGGTACCCTTTGAAAGAGTTGGAATAGACATTGTGGGTCCCATGGATCCTCCAACAGCATCTGGGCACAGATTTATACTGGTGGTAGTGGATCATGCCACCAGGTACCCAGAAGCAATTCCCCTGAGGACCACCACAGCTCCTGTGGTGGCAAAAGCCCTCATTGCAGTTTTCTCAAGAGTGGGCTTTCCAAAGGAGGTTCTTTCAGACAGAGGTACTAACTTCATGTCTGGATACTTAAAAGCAATGTGGAAAGAGTGTGGAGTAAACTATAAGTTTACCACACCCTACCATCCACAGTGCAATGGGCTTGTGGAAAGGTTCAACAAGACCCTAAAGGGAATGATAAAAGGGTTACCAGAGAAGCTTAGGCGGAAATGGGACATCCTTTTACCCTGCTTGCTCTTTGCTTACAGAGAGGTCCCACAGAAGGGGGTTGGCTACAGCCCTTTTGAACTTTTGTTTGGCCACCCTGTAAGAGGTCCATTGAGTTTGGTGAAGGAAGGATGGGAGTTACCTCTCAAAAAGCCTAAACTAGACATTGTGGATTATGTACTTGGTCTCCGCTCCAGGATGGCTGAATACATGGAGAGAGCATCCAAAAACCTTGAGGCCAGTCAGGAATTACAGAAAGCCTGGCATGACCAAAAGGCTGTTCTGGTTGAGTACCAGCCAGGGCAGAAGGTGTGGGTGTTGGACCCAGTGGGGCCAGCAGCTCTCCAGGACCAATGGACTGGACCCTACCCTATCATTGAAAAGAAGGGAGAAGTCACCTACCTGGTTGACTTTGGCACCCCTAGGAGCCCCCACAGGGTGCTCCATGTCAATCGTTTGAAAGCATTTGTTGACAGGGAGGACATGAGTCTCCTCATGGCCACAGATGGGGAACAGGAGGAAGAGAGTGACCCTCTCCCAGACCTGCTTTCCCAGAACCCTGATGATGGTTCAGTTGATGGAGTAGCCTTGGCAGGCAGCCTCACTGAGCAGCAACAGGTGGACTGCAGACAGGTGTTGCAGGCCCACAGACAATTGTTTTCACTCACACCCAGTCAGACTAACTGGTGCACCCATGAGGTGGATACTGGTGACAATCTGCCTGTGAAGAATAAGATCTACAGGCAACCTGACCATGTCAGGGATTGTATAAAGGCTGAGGTGCAAAAGATGTTGGAGCTTGGAGTGATTGAGCCATCAGAGAGCCCATGGGCTAGCCCAGTGGTCCTTGTGCCAAAACCTCATACCAAAGATGGGAAGAGAGAAATGAGGTTTTGTGTGGACTACAGAGGTCTCAATGCTGTCACTAGGACAGATGCTCATCCCATTCCAAGAGCAGATGAGCTCATTGATAAATTGGCTTCTGCCAAGTTTCTGAGCACATTTGATTTGACAGCTGGCTACTGGCAAATCAGACTAGCTGAAGAGTCAAAAGCCAAAACAGCATTCTCTACCCCTAGTGGACATTATCAGTTTGTGGTAATGCCCTTTGGTTTGAAGAATGCACCTGCCACTTTCCAAAGGTTGGTGAACCAAGTCCTTGCTGGGTTGGATGACTTTTGCGCAGCATATCTAGATGATATTGCTGTCTTTAGCTCCACCTGGGAGGATCACCTGATCCACCTGAAGAAGGTTCTGGAGGCCCTGCAAAAGGCAGGCCTGACTATCAAGGCTACTAAGTGCCAGATAGGGCAGAGCAAGGTTGTGTACTTGGGCCACCTAGTAGGTGGGGGTCAAGTTCAACCACTGGAGAGCAAGATCCAGACCATACAGGACTGGACTCCTCCAACTACCCAGACACAAGTCAGAGCCTTCTTGGGCCTGACTGGGTATTACAGAAAATTTGTAAAGAACTATGGGTCCATTGTGACACCATTGAATGACTTGACATCCAAGAAGATGCCCAAAAAGGTTCAGTGGACAGTTAGCTGTCAAAAGGCATTTGATGACCTGAAGAAGGCCATGTGCTCTGCACCTATCCTGAAGAGTCCTGACTACTCCAAACAGTTCATTGTACAGACAGATGCTTCTGAGTTGGGGGTGGGAGCTGTGCTTTCACAACTTAATCAAGATGGTCAAGACCAGCCCATTGCTTTTATTAGCAGAAGGCTGACCCCCAGGGAGAAACGTTGGTCAGCTATTGAGAGGGAGGCCTTTGCTGTGGTTTGGGCCCTGAAGAAGTTGAGGCCATACTTGTTTGGTACTCACTTCCTAATTCAGACAGACCATAAGCCCCTCTTGTGGCTAAATCAGATGAAGGGTGAAAATCCCAAACTGCTCAGGTGGTCCATTTCCCTACAGGGGATGGACTTTACAGTGGAGCACCGCCCAGGGACTGACCATGGTAATGCAGATGGTCTCTCCAGGTACTTCCACTTAGAACATGAAGACTTATCTGGTCAAGGTTAAGTTTAATGTCCCTGCGTTTGGGGGGGGGTTATGTAGGAGAGTAGGGTCTGCTATCCTATGGTCACCCCAATTTTTGCTTTTTGCTTCACTGGTTTTCGACTTACTGAGGCTGTGGGCCTGCTAATCAGACCCCCAGCCTGCTGTTCTCTCTCTAAATTTTTAATACATGTGCTATAGGTACATACCACAATTGGAAATGGACTCCTTGTCAGCCCCTGTACCATGCACTATAGGTGCCCAGGGCATAGGTGCCACCAAGGCCTACCAGGGGCTGAAGCATAGCTTTTGCCACCCCTGGCTGGTTCTTAAATTGACACAACTGGCTGATCACTCAGCTGGGGCAAGTGGGTGTAATCACCCCTTGCTTAGATATAGTATACCTATATCTAAACCTATATCTGGACACATATATAGCCTGTAAGCCACTCCTATGGAAGGCCTCATCAATCCTGGAGGCAGAGTGCGTGGTTTTATGTGGGATGGTGCTCTGGCATGAGCTGAGCCTGTCTGCAGCTGTCGGGAACAACTCCCTAAGCTGATCCGGGATAATGCCATACCATATACTCTTAAGCGCATTATAATCCTCGCGGTTATATAGCAACTTTGGTTTGGCTTTATCAAAACATGTCGTGTAAGGTGTCATACGAATTGGAATACTATCCCCTCGCCAGTTCTGGCGACGGGGATAGCATTCCACCCTTCTAGAGGGAGAAGACATGTTACTTTACTGAAACGCGGTTGATTTAAAATGAGCCTCAGATCCACAAAATGGATGCCCCTGCCACAGACACGGGTCTGACCTCCTGCTGCTGACCGAAACCCGGCAGAGGAGGCCTGGACAAAGAGTTTCCTGTCACAGGGCGGTGTCAAACCACCCCAGACAGGAGATAGTGGATTGGAGTAGGGAGGTTTCAATGAAACCAGACACTGCCTGGGGAGCACAAGGCTGCCCCTTGCAGGATCCGGCCAAACCGGTTCTGGGGCCTCCCAGCCCCTGTCCCAGCGCGGCCAGGATCAAAGGAGAGGGGTGTAACCACCCCCTTCCTGGGTCCCACCCATAGGAGGGGACCTAGCAGGATGTCCAACCCCCGAGATTCGAATAAGAGGGGGAGCAGTCCCAACGGACCTCAGATCATCCTGAAGAAACATAAGAAACGAAATCTGGACCCTTCGATTTTCTACACGACGTGAGAAGACTGAAGAATCTCCCTTGTGGTCAAGGAGTGACCACCCTGTGCAAACAGGCACCATCCAGCCCTCGACCCTTGCTTTGTTGCAGTTCCCGCCGGAACTCGAGCGACAGAGATCGACGAGATCAAGCTTGCCTGCCTTCTACCTGCCCGATCCACAGTCCCTGCAGAGCTGGGACCCGTGGAGGCGACCGGAAGCGTGGGGCACGCCATCTTGAAAAGGCCACGAGACGCTGACCGTGCGGCCCACGAGTGACCCTCGAAGCTGTACACCGGGGTTTGAGAAGCCCCAGCCCCGAGCTCCACTTGCACCAAAGCTCACCCCTCCAC
This sequence comes from Lissotriton vulgaris, assembly GCF_964263255.1. Classification (NCBI taxonomy): domain Eukaryota; kingdom Metazoa; phylum Chordata; class Amphibia; order Caudata; family Salamandridae; genus Lissotriton; species Lissotriton vulgaris. Next base: position 1,969,467,972 of record NC_141693.1, read on the forward strand.
ACTCGCTGAGTGCGGCGTGGGGCCCTTCTGCTTGTGTGCGCTCGACGCGTTGGCCCGGTCACTTGCCAGCTGGCTTGTGGCCCCTGTGCCGACGAACTTTGAAATCCGACTTGCTTTTCTGGTTGCTCCAGATCTGCACCAGCTCCTGTGAAAAGGAGCACCCACTCTGACCCTCCTGGTTCGAGTGATAAGCAATCTCCCGGTTCCGCGTGGATTGCTTTTGCCAAGTGCTGTTTGCTACAATTTTCAAGCCGACGGTGCTGACGGCGAGAGCCTACGTGGGACAGATCGTGACCTGCTCCTGGACGTCGCAGATGCCCCAGAGCCCACGTGACAGCGGAGAGAAGCCTATCGACAACCGCCTGATTGCGCCCGACATTGCCTGGTTCCGTCCTGGTTCCACCCTGGTCACTGCTGAGTGACCCAGACTCTGTCCCCTCTGCTTTCAGGTACTTTTCTACATCGATCCACCCTTGGATCGCACCGGACACTTCTGCTTCACAGCGCCTGCAGCTGCAACAGCTCCAAGCACCCAGAACCTGCGTGACAGAACCCGACGCCACTTCGACCCTGTGCACCCACGGCCTGTGGGTGAGGTAACTTTGCAACGCCGGTGTCTTTACACTGGTACACACCTCTAGGGTCTGTGTCTAAAGTTTTGTGTTCCTAGGTTCAGCGGAAGTATCTTTTTATTCACTTTAACTGACTTTTACGCACCATTGACAGTGCATTGGTGCGCGCCGCACTTTCCGTGCTGCACCCGTCTCCTGTGGGCTACTCCCGACTTCTTCATTGCTTGTCCTGACTGCTCCCAGCGAATCTCTAGGCCCTAGGCCTAACCATTGTTCGTAAAGTGTTACTTATACCACTTTTTTGATATATGGTCTGAGTGGCCACCCGCCCTCATCCATAAACGTGCAACTTTATATGTGTAACAGTGCTTTTGATTTAACGCTTGTGCCCCTTTCCTCATAAAGAGTACTGGGGAGTAATTTAGTAATAAATACATATATTTTTATAATATATACTTGTGTGGTGTCCTTTCATTTGATTACAGGATTGTATGTGGTAAAACAGCTCGCTTAACACGACCTCTTAAGTTAAGCCTTTAAGGCTGCTTAGTCCATGCTACCACTAGGATAGCTTGTCTACAAGGTTGACTTACAACCTGACATCTTTGGGGTTTGTTTGGACTGATAACCAGTGGTTCCAGAATTGGAAACACTACCTATCAGGCCAACTTCTCACACTAAGATTTTGTAGTCCTATCTGCTTCAGCACTCCTGCAACCTCAATCCCCTTTGTCACGTCTTCCTGCCCTGTCCGCCACAGAGCTATCACACATATCCAGTGATACCATAACTCCCCAACCCCCCAACTCTATGGTCAGGTTTGTCATGATCCTACTATAACGCTTTCTCCCTGGAAGAAAACAGCCTTAATATCATCTTAAAATAGTTGGCACATCAACTGTTGAAAAACAGCAGCTGTCGAAGCTAATCCAAAAGACGCTCTACTGAACTATAAACACCTACATACTGTAAGAAAAGCAGTTAGTTGTTTAACAGCATTTCCGGTGATATGCAGAAGCCAAATCAATTGAAGTGAACCACTTCACTCTTTTGGTCACTGCTTGCAACTCACTGATCTTAGGAAGTGGAAACTGATCAATCAAGATATTCTTGTTCAGGTTCCCTTGGTCAATCCATAACCTGACCTTTCCGTTGGCATGTTGAGCTACGATCAAAGGAGATAGCCATTCACTTGCTTCAATGCTCTCTGTAATGCCATCCTTAACTAATTTGTCCAACTCATTCTTAACCCCATCCCTATTACTGAAGGGAATGTTGCTCACCTTGTGTGTGACTTGGTGTGGAAAGGTCATGGTCCCTACCTTAGCGGGGAAGCATCCTCACGTGGGGGCCACCTTGTCTAACCCAGATTGCACCTTGTTCCCTTTCCCCAGGAGTTCTTCTCTCTCTCATCCCCTGCAGGTACGCCAGGACCCGAACACGGAAAACGGGATACCGGAAGCAGTTCTCCATGACCCCGGAAGCCCCACCCCCAGCTACGACCTGGAAGGTAGAAAAGCCGACGGTCCACAAGGAAGGGGGTTCCAACCAGCGGACTCGTGGCAGGAGGCAGCAAGGAAGGAACCGGAGCTGAGAGGAGGAGCGAGGAGTCGGAGAGTCGAGTTGAAGCAGAGGAGGAGGACGGCGACGGCGACGTGTGGTCTGAGGACTGGTGGAGTCCTCAGGATGTGGCTGGAGAGCGGCCGCAACTCACCAGGGAGTTGCGGCGGGCCAAGTGAGTAACCGTCATCCTTCTCCGTGTGTCCCTTGTACATATAGTTGTAAATATTGTAGAAAGCTGCACAACCCTGAGCACTGTAGCACTATATATATATACATAGGTCCCTTCCACCCCGTGAGCACACTATTCACCCCTTTCCCCCTATTGTCGGTCCCTTCCACCTCCCTGTCCACCCCTCCCTCACCATCACCTCTTCCGTACCCCCACCTCCCGGTGTCGGTGGTAGTTTACGTTACTTCACGAGAGCTAAAGACTAACGGCTCTGTATTTTCTCTCATCCCAAACCTCCGAGGCCCACCGGTGTATGTCACAGGACCAGCCGACTCAGCCGAGAGTGAGAGAGCGCACCGCCCTGACGACCTCAGCCCAGCAGCGGGAAGCAACCCACAGTACATCCCTGTCCAACGTCTTTTTCCCTCCGGATACCATCAAGGATACCAGTGGCCCCATCCCAGAGACTACATATCACCTCCTGTACTTAGCAACAATAAATCCAGCTAACCATAGCGCATTATATCTGGCCTCCCCGCTTGTTATTCCGGCCCGCCGAAGCCCACAGTCCACAGGTGGTGTCAGAAGTGGGATCACCCGGAGGCATGGAGGCCGCCGTCAAGAAACTGGCAGAAAGCCAGGAACAACTCGAACAGATGTTGGAAAGGTTCATGAAAACCGCTGAGGATGACCGCGGCCAACTGCATGATGTTCTGAAGGGACAAGGCACGGCCCAAGACCAGGCGCTTGGGAAACTCACGGAGGCCATGGGACAACAGAGACCCGTGGCTCCCCTACCTTCTGTGGTCCTACAGAAATATGTAACGGGAGAAGACCCCGACTACTTTTTCACAAACTTTGAACGACTGGCACAGGCAGCGAATTGGCCTGTCGATCACTGGGGGCATTATTTGGGACCATTGTTGACCGGTGAATTACAGTCTGCCTACCAACAGGCCAACCTGCAAGGGCAGACCCCGTACGCTGACATCAAGGCTTGCATCCTGGAGCGATTAGGGATAGATGAGGACTCCTACAGGATGCGCCTGAGACAAGTCCGAGAGGGGCCACAAGAAACCCCGCGGGCCCTGTCCTATCGTATCCAGGACTTAACAACCCGGTGGTTGAAACCCGCTACGTCCACCAAAGAAGAAATAGTGGCTAAAATCAATCTCAAACAATTCCTTGCTTCCCTTCATCCGGCCACCCAAAAGTGGGTGCGGCAGCATGCTCACTTGACACTGGACAGGGCAGTTGAGATAGCCAGCGCTTACAGTAAAGCCCAAGAAGTGCAGAAAATAAAGGAAGAACACCTCCCTCGGGGCCACATAGCCGTCACCTCCGCTCCCAAAGATCACCCGTCCCCAGAAGGCCGGACCCAGTCCCTTTTGTACCCTATCCAGTAATGCCTAGACCAAACCCACCAGGACCTCAATGTTATCATTGTGGTGGTCTTGGGCATATCGCTCATCATTGTCCGCAAAAGGAAGAACCAATGGAAGTGGGCGTATCCCGGAACTATGTATGCCTCACGTCAGGAGCTTCACCCCCACCGTTTAGATGTCCGGTAAAAATCAACGACCATCCCCTGATGGCGCTAGCTGACACCGGGTGTAGACACAGTGTATTACGTCCTCAGGACATGCCGCATCCCGTTGGCCCTATCACTGGGTCTGTGGCCATCAAATGTGTGCATGGAGACACCAAAAACTACCCCACAGCACGAGTGACTGTACAAAATAATACCGACCGTGGAAGTTCACTGAACGTGGGACTGATCCCAAACTTACCAGAACAAGCAATACTGGGAAGTGACTATAGTGGTCTCCCCCTCCTTCTACGTGACACTACATGTTCCCTTGAAAAATGGTGGAAGGAGGCCCCGTTTGCACAAAGCCAAACCCCGAGTCAATCCTCGCTGAAACAGGTCAAATCCAAAAATCAAAAGAAAAAGGAAAGAAGAGGGTACGTTGGAGCATATCCAGTACAAGAAGCACTGCATCCCTGGGAAACAGATCGCGAATTTCGAGCAGCACAGCAGGAAGATCCAGTGTTGCAGGATGCCTGGGGACAGGCCCAAGACAACGAGGACCCGCTACATGTAGGTCCCTACTTCTTCCGTTCTAGAGGATTGTTATACCGGAAGGCCGGACCCAGCAAAAACCCCAACTAATTATCCCAGGTCCATTTCGGGACAAAGTGTTTTTCTTAGCCCATAGCCATCTCTTGGGAGGCCATTTCGGTGAAGAAAAAACAGGACAGGCAATACTCAAGAAATTCTACTGGCCCGGAGTATATAGCCAAGTCAAACGGTACTGTAAAGAATGCTCCATCTGCCAAAAGAACAGCCGCTACCGACCCCCTAAGGCACCCCTCCGTCCTCTTCCCCTCATAGATGTCCCCTTCAGTCGGGTAGGGATGGACCTTATAGGTCCGATGTTGCCTTCTAGGAGCGGCTGTAGATACGCTTTAGTAGTGGTGGACTATGCTACGCGCTTCCCGGAGGCTGTCGCCCTAAAACAACCCACCACCCAAAACATAGCGAAAGCATTGGTGTCTATCTTCGCCCGGGTTGGCTTTCCCCGGGAGGTCTTAACAGATCAAGGGACCCCATTTGTGTCCGCCTTAATGCGCCAGGTATGCTCCCAGTTAGGCATTAAGCAAATAAGAACCTCAGCGTACCACCCACAAACTGACGGTTTAGTGGAACGCTATAATGCCACACTGAAAGTCACACTTAAGAAATTGTTGGGTTTGGAAAGCAAGAGGTGGGAAGAGATGCTACCTCTGGCATTATTCGCGATCAGGTGTAAAATCCAAAGCAGCACCGGTTACTCGCCATACGAACTGTTGTATGGGAGACCTCCACGGACATTGTTGGATATGGCTCGCGAGGCCTGGGAAGCAGAACCCGACCGTACCCGACCCTTGCCCGAGTATGTCGACAATTTGAAAACCCACCTAGCACAAATTAGAGACATTGTACGACAGAACCTGGAAAACGCGCAAACGACACAAAAACAACAGTATGACAAGGGAGCCAAGAAGCGGTCCTTTGCAATCGGGGATCTGGTGTTGTTGCTCCTACCATCCTCAGATCACAAGCTCTTAGGTCAGTGGCAGGGTCCGTTCTCCGTCATCAGACAGGTGACTCCTGTTACCTATGAGATAGAGACCGAACCTACTCGAGGGGTCCGCCAAATATACCACATCAACCTCCTGAAGAAATGGGAGGGCCCCCGCCCTGTACTCTCCAGTGATCACGCGGTTACCACGCTACCCTTTGAGGGTTGCCTAGACCCGGACCTGCCTCTCACATTGAAACAGGATCTGAGACGAGTGTTGTCCCCTGTACAGAATGTCTTCTCCTCCCTTCCCGGACACACAAACCTAGTGGAACACGCCATTAAGACTGATCCCGGGGTAACAGTAAGACAACGGCCCTATCGTGTCCCGGAGGCCTGCCGAAACATAATAAAAAAAGAGACAGAACAAATGCTGCAGATGGGTATTATCGAGCCGTCGGTCAGTAGTTGGAACTCGCCGCTAGTCCTGGTCCCCAAACCCGACAGCTCGGTGCGTTTCTGCATTGACTTTCATGAAGTTAACAAGGTCACTAGTTTCGATACCTATCCTCTCCCGCGGGTCGACGAGATGGTAGAACGGATAGGCGCAGCAAAGTACATAAGCACACTCGACTTATGCAAGGGATACTGGCAGATACCCCTGAAAGAGGACGATAAAAGAAAAACAGCTTTCTCTACACCTGATGGCCTGTTTCAATTCCGGGTGATGCCTTTTGGGCTGCACGGAGCCCCAGCAACATTCCAGAGGGCCATGAATCAGGTCCTGCAGCCCCACTCCAGATATGCTGGGGCATATTTGGACGATATAGTGATACATAGCGAAACATGGGAACAACACATGGGACATCTCCGGGCGGTTGTGTCCTCTCTGGGTAACAGCGGCTTCACCATAAACCCAGCCAAAACAACATTAGCCGCTCAAAGCGTCAAGTATCTGGACTATCTCTTGGGCGAAGGCCTCATCCGTCCCCAAGACAACAAAATAGAGAACCATTCAATCTATTTCGTTCCCAAAGACCAAGAAAGAACTCAGGGCCTTCCTGGGGCTTCTGGGCTACTACAGACGGTTCATTCCTAACTTCTCACAAACTGCCGTTCCCCTAACCGATTTACTAAAGAAGACCACCAAAACAGAAGAGGAACTACGCCATCCCTCAGTTCCTTTGCTATGGGCTTTTGAACACCTAAAACAGGCCCTGGTGTCAAGACCCGTCCTTGTTAGCCCAGACTATAGCCAACCATTCATTTTACAAACAGATGCATCCGACCAAGGGTTGGGACCGTCCTGTCCCAGAGAGACTCACAAGGGAACGAAAGACCCATATTGTATCTTAGCAGAAAACTCTATCCCAGGGAAATGAACTATGCTTGTGTCGAGAAAGAGGCCCTGGCTATAAAGTGGGCAGTGGACAGTCTCCGCTATTACCTCGAGGGACGAGAATTCGTGTTATATACGGACCATGCCCCCCTGGAATGGATGGCCCGCAATCGAGGCCACAATGATCGCGTCCTTAGGTGGTTCCTTTCCCTTCAACCATACAGATTCAAAACCGAACATAGGAAAGGGGTAGAACAGGGGAACGCTGATTACCTCTCCCGATTCCCTTGTTCTACTACCCCTAAAAGAAAGACAGTTAGGGAAAGGGGATGTGGAAAGGTCGTGGTCCCTACCTTAGCGGGGAAGCATCCTCGCGCGGGGCCACCTTGTCTAACCCAGATTGCACCTTGTTCCCTTTCCCCAGGAGTTCTTCTCTCTCTCATCCCCTGCAGGTACGCCAGGACCCGAACACGGAAAACGGGATACCGGAAGCAGTTCTCCATGCCCCCGGAAGCCCCACCCCCAGCTACGACCCGGAAGGTAGAAAAACCGACGGTCCACAAGGAAGGGGGTTCCAACCAGCGGACTCGTGGCAGGAGGCAGCAAGGAAGGAACCGGAGCTGAGAGCGAGGAGCGTGGAGTCGGAGAGTCGAGTTGAAGCAGAGGAGGAGGACGCCGACGGCGACGTGTGGTCTGAGGACTAGTGGAGTCCTCAGGAGGTGGCTGGAGAGCGGCCGCAACTCACCAGGGAGTTGCGGCGGGCCACGTGAGTAACCGTCATCCTTCTCCGTGTGTCCCTTGTACATATAGTTGTAAATATTGTAGAAAGCTGCACAACCCTGAGCACTGTAGCACTATATATATATATACATAGGTCCCTTCCACCCCGTGAGCACACTATTCACCCCTTTCCCCCTATTGTCGGTCCCTTCCACCTCCCTGTCCACCCCTTCCTCACCATCACCTCTTCCGTACCCCCACCTCCCGGTGTCGGTGGTAGTTTACGTTACTTCACGAGAGCTAAAGACTAACGGCTCTGTATTTTCTCTCGTCCCAAACCTCCGAGGCCCACCGGTGTATGTCACAGGACCAGCCGACTCAGCCGAGAGTGAGAGAGCGCACCGCCCTACCGACCTCAGCCCAGCAGCGGGAAGCAACCCACAGTACATCCCTGTCCGACGTCTTTTTCCCTCCGGATACCATCAAGGATACCAGTGGCCCCATCCCAGAGACTACATATCACCTCCTGTACTTAGCAACAATAAATCCAGCTAACCATAGCGCATTATATCTGGCCTCCCCGCTTGTTATTCCGGCCCGCCGAAGCCCACAGTCCACACTGGGGTATATATTTTCAAGAATAATTTTGTGTTTGAAAACTTGTAACTCACCAATTTCATCCGTGAACACTCTTGAGAACTCTCTACACATTAATTTAGGGAAAAAAGTCATCATGTTCAATGTCAATGTCAAAACTTGTTCCAGGTTATTGGGGTTCAAAGTGATCCCTAAGTTTTTTGGGTGAATTCATCCTAGCGCAGATGGACCTCTCTTTGCTACATAGAATTTTCCCTCAAATTCTCTGCCTTAAGACTATGTGATATCCCACCATAAGTATAGGTTCGCCTGTGAAGCTTTCTGTGTGAATGTTTGAGGGTGGCAAGTCTTCACCTAAGTTGTCCTGAAATGAACCATTAATAATCAATTTGGGAGAGTCGATATCAGGCACAATATTTATAGACACCCCCCCCAGAATTATGAGACACATAGGTTTGCTTGCATTAGTGGTATTTACGCCTAAAACACTTGAATCACTGCTAAGTACACTATGTACGTCCTAATTAATGTCGTCTTCAGACGAAGAACCAGTTTCATTCACAATGTATTTGACTGTAGAGGTATTTTTCTTCTTCCAAAAGACTTCGGGAATGTGCCCCACAATTTTAGCACCTTTGTTTCAAAGCAGGCCAGAATTTATAACTGGAGAACTGTTTCTGGTTGCAAAAACAATTGACGGACAAAGTACAGAACAATATCATACATTCACCCTAGTACAAAGATGTCGGCTTAAATACATCGTTTTTTGTTGCTCCCCATGCCCTTTCAGTTTGAAACCAGCCATATGCAAATCAGTCTTGACCCTATGCCCAATGTGAACAGTCCAGCCCGAACTGCCAGGCCAGGTCATCCCTGGGCTGGAAACAAGCATCCTAGGACTGGTTTTGGGTTTTCACCCCTCATCAGCCAGGATAGTTTGACTCCAGTGGCATGGAGAACACAGGTCCCACAACTGGGCATACCCGTCCTATTCGGGGTGATCAATGCAAAAACAACAATTGACTGACAGAATGCAGAACAGTGCCATGCATTTACCCCAGTACAGAGATCTGGGCCTAAATCCATTGTTTATTTTGCTCCCCATGCCATTCCAGTTGAAACCCAGCCATATGCAAATCAGTCTTGACCCTGTGCCCAATGAGAACAGTCCAGCCCGAACTGCCATGCCAGGTCCTCCCTGGACTGGAAACATGCATATTAGGACCGGTTTTGGGGTTTCACCCCTCATCAGCAAGGATAGCTTGACTCCAGTGGCATGGAGAGCACGGGACCCACAGTGAACTGGGGGGGTGAAGTGAGCTAAAGAATGATGATGGATTCAACACAGATCTGTGACTGCGGATGGTTGTCTGAAAAGTTTCAGCGCTCCGACCATCATCTTCTTGTGTTTGCTTCATTGACCCTAGTTGGCAGGGTACGCCCAGTCATGGGTCCCTTCCTCACTTTGCCACTGGATTCAAGCTAGCCTAGCTGATGAGGGTGTTACCCCGAAACTGGTCCCAGGATGCTTGTTTCTGGTCCAGGGAAGACCTGGCTTGGCAGTTTGGTCTTGACTGTTCCCATGAGGCACAGGATCAAGACTGATTTGCACATGGCTGGGTCTGAACTGGGTTGGTGAAGTGAGCTAAAGAACCATGATGGATTCAACCCAGATCTGTGACTGAGGGTGAGTGTCTGAAAACTTTCAGCGCTCCGTCCATCATCTCCTTGTGTTTTCACTGTTTCTCATTATCACACATTGCGCATCCTTTACAATGTTCTTTTCACTTTTCATTAGGCTTGTTGGAGCTTAAGGTTTTAGTTTCCGTTGTAATGTTTTCTTTGAATGACTGGCGTGGGTGGCATTACCTTATACACTGTTTCTTTCTGCTCTTGAGTGGCAAAAGCCTCTTTAGCCCAATGTTTCGAGAGTCCAGATGTCTTCACTATAGCAATGGCTTCCTTTAGGGTTGTTTTTGCTCTAGCCCACACGCTTTCCTGCACACTGGAATCATTTGTAAACATTACTATCTCACCTCTATGGAGATCATCATGAACATTACATACCTTGTAAGAAATAGATAGTTTCTTAAGGACACCAACATAATCCCCTATTGACTCCTGAGAAGATTGCGGTTGTTATAAAAAAAAATAAACCAGCCAATGGATATGCAACCTGAAGATGTGAAATGGTTATTAGGATCCTTAATTGTGTTAGCAAATATATCAGTTTTGGTGGAAGATCTTATTATTTTACATTTGTTCATAAACCCACAGTCCCTCAGGACCTAAGGTGCGTAGAAGTACTTTTTTTCCTTCTTGGGGCTAACTCTTCCCCCTACGTCCTCTTCTAGTAGATATATAAGTTAAAAAGTATGGGGTCCACTGAGGCCATTTCATTACAGGTTTGCCAGGAGCAGGTAAAAACGGTTGAGGAGGTATTACAGAAAATGTTTGTGCACTTGCTTACAGGGCTCACTCAACGTGGAAATCTAACAGACATTCTTTTATAGTGTAAATACCATAAGACAACAAAGTACGCTTTTTGACTCGCACAAAGGTCTTTAAGCTGTTGATAATTTTAAAAAGTTTGTTTCACAGTTCAAGTTCAGAGTAATTAGTATGTGTCTGCAGTAGTAATGGACTTGTCCTTATGATGAAGAGATGATGAATGATGGCGGCACATTTGGGTCACCCAGGTCACATTTGCACGTTGTACGCAATATTCTGGGGTGAGTGAACAAACTGACAAGCAGCCACAACCTCCATAGAGGAGATCAGAGTCATGTGCTGATCAAACGTAACAGAATTGAATGAGGTGATTGGTGAGTTGCTGGGTGGATGGCCGTTGGTAGCTGCTCTTACTAAGTACAATAGTTACACAACTCTCATTACTTGCTTCAAAAATGTCCAATGTGCATAATTTGGTACTGGTCACTATCTTTCAAGGATCCTCTAGTAAAAATAGCTTGTCAAAGCTACGAGTCTCGCCAAAAAGGTGAAGTAGAGCAGCGCGAGTATAGCTGGAGTAAGTAACAACTTGTTGCCAAATTTGTAAAGACGAGACGCACCATAAGTTCCTTAAACCATTCTTATTCCAGCAATAACAACTCCGGCTGCTAAGGAGCCCATTAAGCACACACCACTCCTCCTCAGCTCCTCGCCTTTAAAATGCCATGTCATCACATTCCAATCCTCTGGGAGAGAGATGGAATGTGATGACACAAGCACACATACAATCCAACATTATGCAAACCTCAAGGCAATTTATTGCACACATGGATCCTTGCAGGGCTCAGCTTGTCGCCACTGTTGTGACAAAGCAGGGAATCTTGCACTTCTTAATCTAGAATAGTCTTGCTTACCCCCCAGCCAGATGCAACTGACTGTGCTAATACAAAATGGTGGGCAGAAAATCTGGATTTTATTAAAGACATGAAGGCTAATAATATGCAATTTCAAATATTTTCACCACTCACAGCAGCCCTTTTAAAGAACACAGAACACAACAAAATTCCAAAGTACATGAAAGACTCCCCAAACAATCACCGTTTTTTTGCTGACTGAAAACATACAACTATAACTCGGAACCCTAATTTAGGACAGTCTCTTAATATTATTTTTATAAAACGTCTGAAACATCCTCCGTACTGTTCCAATGATAACTATTTAAATCCATGAACCGATGACCAAGGATCCTCCTTCAAATCAAACTTGGACATGAGCTACATATTACATAAACATATTTACAATGAAAAAAGGATAGGGTCAATAGGAGGGATAATATTAGCCTCTGTGTCTTTAATAAAATCCAGATTTTCTGCCCGCTAGGCTGTGGAAATCTACATATTCCATTAGATAAAATGTCATTTAAAGTCCTAAAATGATAGTTATGATAAACCCAACAACTTGCCACTGTTAGATTGATAATAACTATTACAGAAAATAATATATTAAACTTTCTTTTCTGTAAGCCAAAATCCAGCCTTCCAGCTGCTTTCTCCTGGTTGGCCAGCCTATGCCAGGCTGAGTCGAGCTGTCTTAATCAGGTGTGAAGTAGCCTGCTAGAGAGACAATGAACTTCCTGTGGGAAGAAAAATGAAACTGCAGAAGCCGCAGGCAGGATGGGGGTGGAGTGACCAAACTGGTCTTCAAAGGGATAATGACACTTTGGAACAGTACATGCTCATCCCACATACTGCAACCACCTCCCCACACCTCCCCCCTGCCACACAGGAGCCCTAGTAATTGGATTAGGGAGAGGGCTGAAAGGGGAGTGTTAGGGAATCTTACCACACCAGTGGGTTGGGTTAGTCTGATCCAGCCTCGAAGGAGAGAATTTCTTCATGTTGGATTTTGGAACAATGGTGCTTTCTGGGGCAAGAATATGCGAAGTGATTATACTCCTAGGTGGCACCCTGCATCCAATTGCCGCCCAGGAACACTGCATAAATATGGAAGAGCTGCATGGCAATTCAGATCTGCTACCTGAAAATACAAGGAGAAGAAGGACTGCCCTGCTGGAAATCTTATCTGCACCCCAAAGGGCTGCACTCAGAAGGAATGCACCAGCTGCACATTCTGAGAATACAGCCCTAAGGACTTTGCCTTGCTTCAAGAGGGATTAAGGAGTGGACTCCCTGCACGCTACAGGTTAAGAGAGCCCAACTGCATCATCTCCACCAAGAAGTCCCCATCCTGGAGTGCGTCCATAGGACTTTTAAGGATTTGGCCAGGCGCATTCTGAGAACTGTAGTCCCAACATCCCAAGGACCATTTGAGATATTCTAGACCCCAGGATTAGTGTTGTGGACACTTTGAGCCCTCAAGGAGATCTTCTGGAAGAAGATCCAAAAGTTTGGGAACTTTTTGGTAAAAATCTCCATAAGGTGACCGACTTGACGTTGTGAGTCCAGCCAGCGACCTTCAACCGCGACCAGGTTTAGATTTCAGGTTTGTACAGCTGAAAGCTGCGGGGATCCAGACATCCAGGATTTGACAGGGGGCTCGCACAAAACCAAGCAGGCGATGTTGGTATGAATCCAGCCAGAACAGGAGCCTCACTCGACATCGAGAGAAAAAGCTCCAGAAAAATGACTAAGTATGAAGGTAAAATTTTGACTGAGGCTTCACACTTAGTGTATCTGACCAGGGTTCCATCACGGTCAGCCTCAAACTAGCGACCAGTTGTCCCAATTTGGCACTACATGTTTTTTAGCATTAGAAAGTGTTTATTCTTTAAAAATGCATACCTCTGGTTCCCTGAATTGGATTTTTGTTGTTTTGGTGTATACTTGTTCATAAACATATAACATCATTTTATAAACTGGTGTTAGATTTTTATTGTGTTTTGTGTCTTACTTATTTAATGTATTTGTGTGTTTAAATGCTTTAAACACATGTCTCCTAAGTTAAGCCTGCCTGTTGTTGCCACCTACCAAGGGTTGAGAAAGGGAATAATTTTGTTAGACCTTGCCTGAACCTTTTACTTTATTTGTAGCCTTCTTCCTAGTGGTAGGTCTGTACTTATCATTACTAACAACCACTTTCTAACATTGGGTTTCTCTATAGACTCGATATGATAACCTAACAAAGTCTCCAAAACCCAAGGATACCTTGTTATCCAAACCCAACTGTGATAAAACTGAGCAAGTTGGCATCCCAATTTTTTTCAAAAGGGTCTAGACTTACCTGAACTCTGTGACCAACAGTCATTATGGTTCCCTCTGCTCCAGAATCTCTGTCTCTTGGGAAAAAATCCAGACACCTCGGCTGAACCATGAGACTAATAAAATAGCCTGATTCCACGTGAGAAAGAATGAGTGAATCCTTGTCCATGACCAGGAAACCGACCCCTTGTTTGCCCGGCAAAGCCAAAATACGATCACCAAAAACCTTTTTATTATCACGTTGTGATTTTTTAATGGAATAATAAGGCTCAACAAACAGACATCCTTTATAAAGTCATCCCCAAAAAGGAGGACATTTGCCACAGGCCCCATCTCAATATTTTCTAGATCTACCAACTCCGGATAAAGTTGAGCAAAATGCTCTTCCTGCGCTCCACTGACAAAGCAGAATTAGCATTCCCTAAAGGGCAAACAGCATGGTGGACCCACTTTCTGAGTTCCTCCACGTCAAATTTTTTCTGACTTGCATAAGCCTCTTCAGCCATATCAAGTACTTTGATTAAGGGTCCAATTATATCTAGTAATCAGTCCTAACACATTCTCAAACTCCAATCAAGCCCTTTACAGGAATCTCGTCCCCCGTTTCCAATAAAGGCCAAGATGTTGGCATCGAACTCTGGAGTCACTGTCGACTTATTAGACAGCGAAGGTCTTAGACACTCCGACTACAACCTTACCCTAACATTCTTAGGGATCTGCCTCCTTAACCAAAATGTTATGTACTCTGCCACATGAGCTGAAGGTTCCCACTCAGCAGACAAAGGAAGTGTATCAAAAAAAGATCAAACATGCAGCCCCCTAGAGGTTCAGTCAGGACATCATTATCCTTGTTTTTCTCACTTCCATACACTTCTTTCCCTTTTTGTTCCTTAAAATCCTGATTCTCTAAATCTAAATCTGAAAATCAGCTCAACTCCACTTCTGCACTGCCAGAGGAATCATCACTGGGCGGTACTGAATGTTAGTGCCTTCCCTTTGTGCTCTCTTTTCCTTTGCCTCGGCCTTTAAACTTCTCCCCTTCCGTGTCCTCGATAAAACATTGCCCGAGTGCTCAACCACGCATTATTCTCCCATAGCGGACTTTTTTTCTTAATTTGGCAAAATGTTATCTTAATATTCTTTCTCTTTCCAGAGACCTTAACCTTTCTTTCATTCCTGGAGGCTGATTCTCCTGTGGACCAAAACCGCTACTTCTCAGAACCCAAACCTCTTGACTATAACAGGCAGCCTAATTTTTTCTACATTCTGTTTCCTACCTCCAAAATTATCTTTTTAGTTACACCTTTTATCCTTTCCTTGATATCTCCTTCCTGCTGAATCTGCTCTCTTTCATCATTCATCTTCCCAAATATTTTTCCTTATAAAATCTGCCAAAATTTAAACCCTTTCTTCTATTGGTCAATGTGTTTCAACGCAAATACTTCTCATTTAAAATTACTTTAACATTCTAAATTGGGCACTCGCTAGTGACCTGATCTGGCTACCATGTTCTCCACTACTTAAATGGGTCTTCTAAGCACAAATGCCCTACATGGTAGCCAACATATGACACATGCTCAAGTCATCTTTCTCTGTAAAGCCTCTTGTCTAAGCCGTGTCTCACCCCTGAATGCCAACAAAGTACCGCTTGCACCACACTACAAATCAGACATTGCATATGGCTAAAAGGTTAGCAAGGCATTCAAATAAAAAATGTAACATTTGTCAAGCACAACTTTCAAGTGAAAGGATAAACATTCAAGTGTATAGGTGATCTCATTAGATTAACTTAAAACGAAACATAGCCATCAACAGCTTAATTAGCTCAAACCCATTCACCCGTTCACTGCGGCGCGAATTCCACTGCGGTGCGGGTAATTTATGACTGGGCGTGGTTCGGACGGCCCCCGGCCGTCCTCCGCACACGCCCACCATAGCGTCGGACAGCCGTCCGACGCAGGCAAAGGGTTAAAAATGTAAAATGCCTCTCGACCACACCAGACTTACTTAACCAGTAAAACACTGAAATACAAACCTTCCTTATTATTTTTATAATGACATCCAATCTTAAAGATAGCATGACACACACACTACTTAGCTGTATGAGCAGCAGCAAAAAAGAGGGAAGATTGTTATGTTTTCTAGTCTTTTATGTACTTTGGAATTTGGTATTGTTCTATGGTCTTTAAAGGGGCTGCTCTGAGTGGAGGCAATAAAGGAGACTGCATTATGTTAGCCTCTGTGTCTTGCCAAACAAATCACCCTTATATTCTAATTTTGCATTGCGGCCTCAAAGGTAAAGGGCATAATACGACATGCAGATATCTGGTTCATATGTTGGGGGCTTATGGGGTAATTGGAGGGTTGATAAAATCAAGTAGCCGTCAAGTGCCTGTGGGTAGGTTACCACCTTTCTAAAATGTCTTTGGCCTATCAATTATGGAGATCAAAACTTGCCAGTATGCCTTATTTTCATTGCTTTTAGGTTGAGCTTAGCAGTGCACATGCACTGCTCTGCAAAGCATGCTGTATCCAGTGCTGGGCATTCAGCATGCTCATCACTTTTGATTGTCTCCTTCATGTGCTTTTCAAAAATACTTTGTTTTCATTGGTTTATAGCTTACATTTGTCCCTCCTTTTACTGGTTTGGTTACGACCTGGAGACTGCCCCTGTTACATGCATTATTTAACAATGGGCCATAAAGGTTAATGTCTACCTGCTTTGTTAATTTTCTGCCCAGAGGCAAGACTGCCTGCAGCCTTCCTGTGAAGCACGTCCATGCCTCACACAAGCTATTTATTACCAAAATGCTGAATGTAAACACCATTTCACAGCCTTCCAATGAAACGCGTCGGTTGCATCATTGGGGCGCACTCCTTGCAGCTGATCTTTCTCTGGTTGCAGGCTAAAGTGTTGAAGGTGGAGGAGAGTTTTATATCGCAGTTGATGTTCTTTTCTGTTTGCAAAGCTCTCCTATCCTTAATCTTGTCCAGGGCCCCCAGTACATTGCAGCTGCTAGGACAAGGAAAGCCTCTATTGTCTCTACCCACAGGACTTGTATAACGTCAGCAGCCAGCTGCTGGTCCTCACCTCTTCTGTCTCCTACACGTTTCTTCTTGGTTTGGCTGCTGGGCCTGTATAATGTCGGCCAATGTTGCTGGCCGTCCTGGCTCCTAGTTTTTCGAGTTCCTCTAGGTCTTCTTGCTGGACCTGGATCGCATCGCCTACATTAGCTGGTTGTTCCCAGGCCTGGCTACAACTACTGCTCCCTTTGTTATGGTACCTTTTTGTGCAGTGCTGCTGGCTGCTTCTCTGGTCCGGTTGGTAATTCCTCGTTCTAAGTCCTCTAGGTATTTCTGCTAGCTGCTTATGTGGTCCCAGTTGTAATTCCTCATTCTAAGTCCTCTAGGCAGTGCTGCAGCTGTGTCTCTGTTCACAGTGGTATTTCCCCATTCTCAGTCCTCTGAGCAGCGCTGCAGCTGCGTCTCTGTTCCCAGTGCTAATTCCGCATTCTTTGTCCTCTAGACAGTGCTGCTAGCTGCTTATTTGGTCCCAGTGGTAATTCTTCTATTTAAGTCCTCTAGAGAGTGTTGCTTCTCTGGTGCCAGTAGTAATTCCTCATTCTAAATCCTCCAGACAGTGCAGCTTGCTGCTTTTCTGGTCTCATCTGTAATCCCCTCATTCTAAGTCCTCTAGACAGTGCTGCTAGCTGTTACTCTGGTCCCAGAGGTAACTCCTCATTCTAAGTCCTCCAGACAGTGCTGCATTTCTGCTCCCAGTGGTAATTCCTCCTATTTAGTCTTCTAGACAGTGCTGCTAACTGCTTTTCTGGACCCGTCAGTAACTCCCCATTCGAAATCCCCTAGACAGTGCTGCAGGTGCTTTTCTCATCCTGCCGGAAACTCCTCCATTCTTAGTCCACTAGGCAATGCTGCAGCAGTGTCTCTGATCGCAGTTGTAATTCCCCATTCTTAATCCTCTAGAAGTGGTGCAACTTTGCCCTGAGCACTCTCAGGGGACATCAATAGTGAAAAATGAGGGCCTACTTGGACCCGGAGGACTACCTGATTTAAATAATTACTGTTGCGTAACTGCCATGGGATAGCAGTTGAATTTACTGATTTTAACATTGGACTGTGGAGACACTGAATGACTAGACGGTTCATTTTCGAAGTGTCTCTAAATAAAATAGGGTGAACCAGTGGCCTCTAACAATAGCAGGTCTATGCTTCTAATAAAAATCTACTGATAATATAAGCCCTGACGAAGTCGAAATTGTCGACAAAACACGTGTTGGCTACTGTAAGGAATCAACCTTTTTGAACAAGCAAAATAAATGATTTGTGGAGTCCAAGACTTGGAATAATATACTGACGTGACGAGTCCAAATTCAGAAGAAACACATCAACTGAAGACTTGAATATTTTAACTGCCCAATTATGCATATATACTGATTAGTGTGTGCCAATTGGGTTTCATAAAATTAGTACAGGACCCCTTTTGAATTCTGATATACTGTGTTAAAATATCGGGTGAGCGCCGAGAAACCCCACGACCTTCACCCGTCTTTCTGTTGTAAAGTTCTGCATCACTGTTCATACATACACTAAACTCCAAACCAAAACAAATCAATAAAAGAAATTGTCGTTTAAAGCGCCACTAACTCTAACTCTCAAAAGTGCGAAACCTATTGCATTGCAAATGCTTGTTGCCCGTAGTTACGAAAACGTGGCCCCTTGAGGGCATCCAAGTACTAAGAGCTCAACTTTATGAGTACTGAGTATTGTATAATAATTGCATTTATATAGCGCTTACTACCCCGACAAGGCGTCAAAGGTTCTTTTAGATGAGTAGCACACTACTCAGGTACCAAAAATTAATTAGTGGTGAATTATACTGGGGAAATAGAAAAATTAATTCGAGCAGTGGACATGTTAGTCTGTTATTTGGCTTGAAAAGGATAGTGGAGGGATAGAAGAGGGAAGAGTCTAGAAAGTTTTTTTTTACGTCTAACCACACCTTTACCACTCAAAATATGCTGATGATAAACGCTGCATAAAAATGTTGGAAACTGTGGACCCAGAGGGAATGGCTTCTAATCCTAGTCTCCATATGGGACTATATTGTGTAATCTTAGATATTCCTTTTCTGTCATTGGGTATCTTTAGAAAATTGTAGTGGCTGGAGCTGAAGTGGAACCTTGGCCAGTTGTTGTCTCTCAACGCAGCTCGTGGTACCCGCAGTGCGTCTTGCAAACGGCTAATTAAACACCTGCCAGGTACTCCTTGACTGGAGCAAGTTACACGTGCTCAGGGTAGAGTACGCTCCTGCTGCGATTTTATTTCGCCGCTGGGCGGGCTTAGAACATTTCAGCAGAGATGCTGGCACTTGGTTGGTGCGTAGACCTGTCCGACTCGGTGACACGGCGACTGCCCTGAGGGAACCGGAAGATCCGGATGATGTACCAATGTTTGCGCGTCGCTTCTTCCCACGAGGCGGGACCCGAGCGACTGGGCCCCGCCCACCAGCAGTCTGTGCGACGCCACTCTCTGCCGAGAGCCGCCCGGTCTGTACGTGCGGAACGAGCGGCGTCACCTCCCTTGGGCCGAGTCCGTGCCTCCCTCTCCCCCTGTTGCTCCGGAGCGCCGCGGTCCCTTCCTGGGCTCAAGCTCCACCCTGTGCCGCCGCCGCAGGAGAGTGAGTGCCCCTTGTGTTCGCAGGGCTCAGGCCGATCTGAGCGGCTCCTGGACCGGCCTTCGCCTGCCTCTGTCACCAGCCTGCCGGGACTGCGGTAAGTGAGGCGGTGTGACTGTCCCCTTTAGAGGGGCTGCCCTGGGCTCCTTCCCATCGCGCTGGTGCCTGACGTGGGGCCGCGGGTAAGGCTTGGCTGCTGTCTGCATCCACCACAGCATCACAGTCTGACCCCTTGCACCCACCTCACCCCTGGGCTCAGACTCTTCACCCCTGGGGATCAGACACCTCACCCCTGGGGATCAGACACCTCACCCCTGGGGCTCAGACTCCCCACCAATGGGGCTCAGACTCACATCAGACACCTCACCCCTGGGGATCAGACACCTCACCCCTGGGGATCAGACACCTCACCCCTGGGGCTCAGACTCCCCACCAATGGGGCTCAGACTCACATCAGACACCTCACCCCTGGGGGTCAGACACCTCACCCCTGGGGGTCAGACACCTCACCCCTGGGGGTCAGACACCTCACCCCTGGGGGTCAGACACCTCACCCCTGGGGCTCTGACACCACCTCACCCCTGGGGCTCTGACACCACCTCACCCCTGGGGCTCTGACACCACCTCACCCCTGGGGCTCTGACACCATCTCACCCCTAGGGCTCTGACACCCCCGGGGCTCTGACACCCCCTCATAGATTGGGGGATGAGTTATGGCAGTCTGGGCTCTTTACCCACCACAGCATGGGTGGAGACATGACAGCCCCTGGGCTCTGCAACCCCTTCACTTCTGTGTTCTACACTATTCACAGATTCGGGGGATGAAGCAGTGTAGCCTAGCTCTACCGTACACTGTCCATATATCTGTGAGGAAGCATGGCAGCCTACACTACACTATCCGTATATCTAGGATGAAGCATGGCAGCCTACACTACACTATCCGTATATCTAGGATGAAGCATGGCAGTCTACACTCTACACTGTCCATATATCTGGGAGGAAGCATGGCAGCCTACACTACACTATCCATATATCTGGGAGGAAGCATGGCAGCCTACACTCTACACTGTCCATATATCTGGAAGGAAGCATGGCAGCCTACACTCTACACTGTCCATATATCTGGGAGGAAGCATGGCAGCTTACACTACACTATCCATATATCTGGAAGGAAGCATGGCAGCCTACACTACACTATCCGTATATCTGGGATGAATCATGGCAGCCTACACTGTCCATATATCTGTGAGGAAACATGGCAGCCTACACTCTACACTGCCCATATATCTGGGAGGAAGCATGGCAGCCTACACTGTCCATATATCTGGGAGGAAGCATGGCAGTCTACACTCTACACTGTCCATCTATCTGGGATTAAGCATGGCAGCCTACACTCTACACTGTCCATATATCTGGGAGGAAGCATGGCAGCCTACACTGTCCATATATCTGGGAGGAAGCATGGCAGTCTACACTCTACACTGCCCATATATCTGGGAGGAAGCATGGCAGTCTACACTCTACACTGTCCATCTATCTGGGATTAAGCATGGCAGCCTACACTCTACACTGTCCATATATCTGGGAGGAAGCATGGCAGCCTACACTCTACACTGTCCATATATCTGGGAGTAAGCATGGCAGCCTACACTGTCCATATATCTGGGAGGAAGCATGGCAGTCTACACTCTACACTGCCCATATATCTGGGAGGAAGCATGGCAGTCTACACTCTACACTGCCCATATATCTGGGAGGAAGCATGGCAGTCTACACTCTACACTGCCCATATATCTGGGAGGAAGCATGGCAGTCTACACTCTACACTGTCCATCTATCTGGGATTAAGCATGGCAGCCTACACTCTACACTGTCCATATATCTGGGAGGAAGCATGGCAGCCTGAGCTCTGCACTGACCGCAGCTCGTAAGATGAAGCATGGCGGTCTGACCCTGCATATACGACACTCCTGGGCTCAGAACCGTTCACATATAGGAGGGATGAGGTATGATAGCCTGTACTCTTCACCCACCTCATTTCGGAAGTGAGGCATGGCTCTCCCATCTATCTCGCTTCTGGGCTCTGTACGCACCACAGTATGAGGGTTGAGACATGGCAACCACTAGGCACAGCAACCAATGGACACAGCAACCAACTCACCTCTGCACTGACCACATCTCTGGGGTGAGGTCTGGCACACTGGATTCCACGCCCCCTGCAGCTCTGGGTTCTGCACCCACTGGGTGCTGGGGCCAGCTCACAGCTGTGCTGCCCTTTTCTCCACCATCACTCTGTCTACACTACAGCTTGGGGGATGTGGCCAGTATTATAATTGATTTCAAATGCATCGTTACCTCATTTCCTATGATGTATGCTAATTGGTTCTCAATCCTGAAAACATGAGACCTTTGTCATCAAGCGTGGGCATGTGACTTGGCTCCTCACTGGGCTTTATTTACACTTACCACAACCCTCCATTGGGCCATGGCAATGCGCTAAGCCACAGTAACTCTGGGATAAAGCATGACGAGGGCACCAGATCTCTGCAACCACAGGACTTGGTGATGGGAAATTACCGATTTTGGGCTCTACCCTAACCACAGCTTCCATGTCGTTTGTATTATTCAATGTCGTCTCTATAGCACACAAGCCAAGTGGACGATAGAGTGCATTGCAGAGTGTAATTGGGAATGTTACATTTACAGGTGATTGTTTGTAGTGTTTTCTATAAAGATAAAATACATGCATTTGAGATTGAAGCAAATGGATGCAGCTTAAACAATACATTAATATGAGGTTGAAGCAAGTGGCTATATTTTACGTCTTCAGAATAAAAAAATAAATTGCAGGGTATGGAATTTGTATAAAATACCTATTTGTCCAGGGACTTAAGATATCTACTTATCATGCAAACCTTGCCCCCCCACCACCAACCCCCCCCCCCAAAAAGTGTTTGTTGTTTGGTATTTTGAAGGTATACAATCAAAACATATGCTTTAAGGCTTCTCCATATATTTGTGTATAAGCTGGGAGTATTCTGGAAGTATTATAAGTAGACTCGAAAAGTAAAATGTTGTGTATATGTGTACGTACTTCTATTCTGGAACCACTTTCAGTAATGCAAGTTCAGCTCCCTGCATTTCCTTAGTGCACTTGCCCTAAAATGCTTTGTGTTAATAAATCATATATAAAGTTAAAACAGCTTATACACATGGATGGGAATCTTGCTTTAGAGGAAGACAGTCCTGTTTCACAGCTCCATACTGTAGTACTATAACCCGGCATCCAAAAGGTTTGTGTTGCTGCGTTTGGGACTTCCATTTCCCGTTGACAAAATATACACGAAACATGTCCTTTACCCCAACACTATGTCCTGGACGTAGAACTATAGGAATTCTACTTACTCCCTACATTTACAGAGACATCTATAGTCCTACTGTGAGTCTCTGAAGTATAGATGTTGCATATAGTCTTGAAAGGTAACTATTATTATGCTGACTGAAAGCAGTAGTAACTCAGTAAGTCATAATCTGTTAAGTGATTTTCAAATGTTTTTTTTAAGTGTGTCAAAGACTAGTAGTACAAGACAGTTCGGACAGTGGACCACTCCTTTTTCAAAGCACCAACCCAAGTATAACCAAAAATATTCAATTTTCAATAAATCAGCGTGCACTTTTCACATGCTCCCTGTCCTGAGAGCATATCCAAAACTTGGAAAAAGAGTCTATATTTTTATCATAGATGAAAAAGCATTACTGCGAGAGTGAGTCCCCACTGATCACGGGAGATTAATACGTCTTTGAAATGTCCTCTTATAAAGACGCTGAGTCGTGATATTATAAAGTTCAATGTTCCTTTTAATAATTCACTCATAGACACCAGCCATGTGTCAAAGACTAGCCCTGCATGATTTTTAAAGGAATGCTGGTACATATCATCAGAGTGAAACCTAAAAAAGAGCATGTTCATGTTGAGGTTTTGTTTCAATAAACTATTTCTAAGTGATGATTGTCTGTGCTGCAGAGGCAGTGCTTTCATTAGGCTGGTACTCACCGGCACGGAGTACCAGCACTTCTCATTGTTCTCCCTTGAGTACCAGAACTTCTCATTGTGGTGTGAGAGTGCCAGTACTCCTAGAGGTAGCTGGGGGCAGGGTCTGAGGTACGTGCACCGCAGGTGCTGCTGAATAGGAGGGTTTGAGAGAGAGCGTGATCTGTCTTACTGCTGGGTTAAGGACTATATAATGGAGCTGTCTTGGCAGCGCGGGCCAGTAACCAAGAAATCCCACTCTTGATATGACCAGCTCATAAATTACCTGTTTTAGTTAATCTGTGGGTATACAACTTTTAATTAATTTTGGTTTTGTTATCTGACATTGTGCATCATTTGCCAATGATCTTGTGTTTTTTAGTTTGTCTAATATGAAAACGGAGATTGGGTGTTATGTATTCCCTCAGAATATAGACTGTCTCCTTTGAGGTTATGAGCCATATTTTTGTTATATACTTCTTTTGGGTTCAGAAAGTATACCTGGGCCAAGGAAATAACTGCCCTGAGTCCATCATAGTACAGAATAGGGCTTTTGCATTAGCATTTCAACATGACTCTGTTCCGTCACAACACCTTGTTACCAGGGCTTGCATTTTTTTTTGCCATTGCAACATATACTGGCTTTACTTTATTGAGCCAACTGGTTTGATGCACCTCGTACCAACTGTAGCAAAATAAACTGCTCTGCATCCGGCTCAGCTTTGCATGTGTCTTGGCTGCTCATAAGGTACTACATCCAGGTTACCTTCTGGCACGTGACTTGGCTCCTATTGTCACTCTGTGCTCTACAGCTCTGGGGTTGGGCTAGCTGTCTGGGCTCTGATACCCTACACTACGCCTTTTGGAGGGACTTGGCTTTACCCAGCATAAGCTTTATGCTCTGCATCCATACCCATCCGGGTTGGGGCTTGGCTGCCCGTGGAGATGTACCCACTAAACTCTGAGGTAGTGCTTGATTGCTGGACTATTAGGCCAGACTCATGTGGCCTCTAACTGTCTGACTCATTCATCCACCAGACTTGTGAGTATAATTTTATTGGGTAGTTTTAACTATATCTCTAATCGTGGAATGTGTATTCCATCCACTGCAAACCAAATTCGATTTCACTTGTCTGATGCCTCTGATCCACTGACAAGTAAAAGTAAACAAATGTCGGACCCCAGAAGCCCACTTCTCTTTCGAGTAACACTAGCTGTAAGGATTAGTGTTTAAAAAAAGATTATACACTGTCGTTTACGTTTTGTTAAACTTGTTCCTATGGATCACCTTTTCACTAACCCCATGCTTCTTAGAAGTTATCAAACAGAACTTATAGTTCAGTTTTTGTGTGTATGAAGTTTGCTTCTTTTTGCTGTGACGAAATGTATTGCTTACACCTATCACCCCCTTCTCCCCCCACCTCACACACACACACACAGATACACAAAGTAAGCCCTTGCTGGTCTGGTCTACTTTGCAAACACTGGTGTTCCAAGTGCCCAAAGGAAGTTGTTTGGTTACCAGTCATCCTCGGGCACCTATCAATGGCTTTGCCTTCCATTGATACTACCCAGTAATCACGGGTTGCCGCAGTACCCCTCAAAAAGGACAAACACTGCTCCTAATATCCAGTGGGGAAGTCAGGAGTGTGAACCTTCACTAGTGAACCCCTGCCTCCTGGGTCTGGTAGCGGGGTGTACCAGTTCATCATCACTATCTGTCCACAAAGCCTTTTCCTCCTTCCAAGGTGGATAAAATGAATACCGTTGAGTCGGGTATTAATAAACATCTGTTATTCAGTCCCAAGATAGCCTATGAGGTGAGTGAGAATGTGCTTCACAAATACACATTTTAACTTCATTTAGAAGGGATGCCCGAAGGAGGTATGCTGATTGTCCACTGATCGTTAAAATGAGATACTTGAGGTTCGTGGCAGTGGTGGTTTATCTTTTGCGCACCAGATAACTTTTTAAAATGACTTTATTGGTGCTAAATCCATGCAGTGCATCGAGCAGTCTCCCTGTCAAATTTCAATTTTTTTTTTGAAAAGCGTGAAGTTGAAAAGAAGGTCCTGTCGTTTCCATGTAATCTAAATGAACTGTTTATGAACCTCCAGTCACCCCACAATCTTTTACAGAAGCTACACGTGCTCTGCATTCAGACATCTCTTAAATCGAGGGGCATCTCCAATCCCTTACATCTTGAGTGCACTGAGAGGGAACATACAGCTGCGGTAGACAGAAGACCATTCCAAGTAGGGCATCACAGATTTCCCTTCATGCTGCGGACTCCTGTTTACTCTCCCAGGCACATCTCTCACTTCATTTTATTTCGTCAACTAATTCTTCAGAAAACTTGAATTTATCAACTTGAGAGAAAGGCATTTCTGTTTGGTGTAAATAAAGTTTTTATTTTAAAGTCCCAGTGCAGTTTTGGGTGCAGCTTTCTTGTCCCAGATGTTTGGGGCTACAGCTGGTGTCCCCATTCTAAATTTCATAAATTGTTTGATAGCCATTGTTTCGTATTTCCTATTTGACATTTTTTTTAACCAAGCCGGTTTGGGGCGTTAAAACATAAAACCAACCTGTCAATGTTTGCGCACTTTACAAAAAGGCGTTCAATAATCCCGATTGCTAAATCTACCTCCTAACCCCCAAATCTCTGAGGTTGACGCCCTGGCGTGCTCCTGGTGAAGGTATGTCTCCCGCACCTTTCATGGGCTCCGAGCAGGCTGGTAGCACGTGCATGGCTTTTGGCACGGCAGTCTGCTAAGTGACTCGATGCAACACTTGTTCGAAATCCGCAGGAACTTGGCTCCAAGAGTGTTGTTTATGTGCGCGATTTGCTCGACTTGAGGAATCGAGCGGCTGAGCTCTCACTGTTTCACTTGTGTCCTGGGTGGAAAGCAAGAACGGTTATATAATTCAGCAGATGGTTTAAACTTTCATAACGCTTCTTCCTTTTGCTTTTTCCATGTCCCCCTTTCTCTAATGAGAACAGATCGGAAAAAAGGCTTCTTGCTCTGCGGCTGGTTCCTCTTGCCCGTGTTTTGAAATGTATTGCACGTATGCTTTCTGAAGAGATTTCTGGAGGCCATGGGGTTCCATTATGAAGCAATCATTTCTCAATTGTTAGCAAACTACACATAACTAGAGCAGCCCTTCTGCCAGTAGGAACCGGGGCATATCATATATAAAACAATGGTTTGCCTGGAACTGACTGTGAACAAATATATATTGCGAAAGAAATGCTACTGCATACATTCAGTGCAGAAGGACGTCATTTCAGTCTAGCCTTTCAATTTGTTTTAATTTGCACACAGCAACTAAGCAAAGAACAAACATTAGTTATTCAATGAATGCACAGTTTATGTACAATGACTGAAGGCAATAAGAGACAAGTGTGGTGTGTCCCAGTGGAAAACCCCATACATGCAAAACAGTCCTACTATATACATGAAGTAGAGACTTTAGTAGGTGTTTCTGAATAGTCCTTTATGACGACTCTAGACTATTACCATTGGCCAATCAGTACGTTTGTGTACAGCAAGCCATGCCCACAGCGCTTCAACTTCTTTTTTAAATATTGAAGTCTAATTAGAACTGGTGATAATTGGGGCCACTAAGTGAAGAATAGTGGGAGACTGGAGTTAGATAGGGAATGGTATGAGGTTCAATATGGACTAGACTTTCAATTTTTATATTGATGTTTGAAGTGGCCATAGCCCTGAATTGGTGGTCCTGTGCGTTTTTATAAAGTGGGTGTAACAGTGTTAGAATAATTGCCACACAGGGGATCACTTCAGATGCAGCTAAAGGTCAGCAACTGACCAGAGTTGAGTGAAATGAGTGGCGCTTTAAGTGAATATAATATAGAAACTATTTACTTAATAAGTCAAGCTTGACCTGATCTGTACGAGTTTTATTACAATCATGAATGGGTTACATAGAGACTCGCCCACCCAGTAGTGCCCAACTTAAACTGGAGTCGGGGTAATAACAGAATCGGATGGTACAATGACAGTCAATCCGTTAACTGATGAAGCCATGGACTAGCAGTGTCTCACAACCAGGGAATCCCTAAGTTAGTGTGAAGCTGGTCCAATAAACCCAGCTCGGGGCCAGCAGGGAAACCTGTTCATAGCTTCTCGGGATGCAAAGGAGAACAGTGCAGTCGCCACAATCTCAATGTGAAGCTATCATACCCGCGAGGAAGCGGAAAAAATGTCTCCCTCTCCTCGCAAGGCTTGGAATGCTTTTTTTGTAACCAGTGTTATCCCTATTGATCGTAGCTATATAATTGTTTTAAAATAATGAGGGTTTCACTACAGCCACCACATTAATGGCAAGTTAATTTAGTGTTCGGTGGCAATGTAAAAAAATAAGAAGAGACTGGGTCATGCTAGAGGTGAAAGAGACTTAATACAGGCGCACGGCGATTATCTAGGATTATAGGAGATACAACTCTGTGCTACGTATGTCAAAAAAGAATCAGAGGAATATCATACCAGAAGTTATTGAAATTAGACACATTTTACAGATCACATCAGTATGTTAGACGATTTATCACATAGTACTAATTAGAGTACCATATTTAACAATATTGCCTGATTTGAGTCCTTATTTCATTCAGTAATTACATCGCACATGGACACTGTTAAACAATAATGCCTTTTTAGGAAACGTCATGTGTCGCAAGAGGAATTGTAGCCTCTCCGCTCCTCCATTGTAATCCGGCCCTTTGCTATGTCCCTCAATCAGTTGGGACTCCATGCTTTTCAAAATTGCTCCCAGGTTGCCTCCTCTTTCAGGGGGTGAGCAGCTTCAGTGACTTGACATTTTATTTCATCAGCATTGTGGTTCAACTCCATGAAATGCTTCACAAGCAGTACTTTTGGGACTTTACTTTTAATCCTGCTCCTATGTTGCTGCCATCACAACCCGTTGAGTAGTCTGCTCGATGTAAAGGAAGTCACGGGGGCACTAACAAAACATACCACATTTGTGAAGTTACGGTTTATGAATGATTTGATAGCTGGTTGACTAGAGCCCTGAATACATTTCATGGTAATCGGTGTGAATTGACAGGCAATGCAACTAGAACACTATTGTTGGCAGTCTACAGTTCTTATTATAAACTTAGAAGATTTCAGGAGACCACGGTTCAATTTGGATGCAATTGTGACTCCGTTTTTTTAAAGCCCTTTTTAAAAATCTGAACTTCCATTTGGGGCTCTTCTCATCTCTGATATACTCCTTTTTGTGGGGTTTCTGTGCTCTTTAGGTCTCGCCTATTTCACAGCTCATGTCCTGGCTGTTGTGAGACATATTGTTTGCTTCTAGGGGCTTAGAGCCCTCCTATTGGTTGCCTTAGTTTTCACTCATTTGCTGCTTCTTATTTATGAGCTTGTGCGGGATTTACTTTTCTTGTATTTCTCCATCCCCTGGACGATGGGCGCATTATTTTCTGCCCTTTCACTGTTGGTTTTCCAAGAACTATTTTCTTTTTGTTTAAGCACTCCACAAGAGTGTATGTTTCTTCCTTCTGCATCTCTCATGTACTTCTCTACCACCACCATGCTCAGTGTTCCTCTCTTGCCCATGAGATTCTCCCCACCAGCAACACGTTGCTCTTGCCCATTTCATTTTCTTCCACTCTTGACCTCTGTTTCCCTGCACCTCTACCTGTGCCCTTGCCCCCGCATTGCTTTCCCCACTACCACGTATAAATAATTTTTTCCCTATTTAGTTACACATCCAATTTGGATCGATAACTAAAAATAAATAAAGGCAGCCATGACACTTTGTACGGATGTGTACTTGTACTGCACACCTGTCTAAAAAAATAACGCAAACAGTCACACCAAAAACCTTTTTGTGTTCTTTAGCCTTACTACACAGCTTTCGGATGCTGTGCAGTTTAGCTAAAAAAATTGCAATGTCAATAACTTCCATAGGCAAGACAAGTTGGCGTTGCCAGTGTTTATTTGAAGACGTGCCATAGCAAAATGAACGCCTGCTTGCAGATGGATATACAGCTGAGATCCTTGAGCAATGTTAGTGTCATAATAATGTCTTTGAGGACACCAGGGATGAAAAGACATGTTGAAGTCCGTTGCTTTGGGTAAATCGTCCCTCGCTTAGTTTACCTGCTTGTTGTCCTGTACAGTGGGCAATCTGTCAACTTCCCATAGATTCATAAAAGGGTTGTTTCTCTAAGGAAAAATTTCATGTGTTCGCACCCTGACTTATTTTGAAACACTGGTCCTACACAGAACACCTCACAAACGAGGTAATCGCTGTCTACGGTTTTGTTTATCTTCAGATGCGTTGCTCATTGACCACCACGGACAAGATTACTAAAGAGTTTCCCATAATTGTGTCTTGCAGCTTTAGGCGCAGTGCAGTATTCATCGGCTTCTTGATGAATGGGGCAACAAATAGACATTATCTATGATTAATGTTTAAAATCAAACCCTGCTAATTTATGGTACATTAGTGCAAAAAGCTTTTATCAGCCTGTGTGTGGGTCTTAACGCACTATACCAAGAACCTAGACAGATACATTAAACAAATTGGACATTCCGGGATCTAAGTGACTATCTTTTTCATTTCACTTTTTAGTGTTAGAGTATTCCACATACTAATGCAATGCTAAGATCACTTGAAAACGACGGAGGAACACATTTTATCTGCACATTTGGGATCTTAAGCATTTTATTAGTGCAACATTCTCCTTCCAGTTTCCTATATCTTTTGTGAAAGAGTGAAGTGTTCACTGCATTGCACATGTCCTCATTCTGAATCGGGCTTTCCTGCAGCCTGAAACATGGCCCATGGGATTATGTGATGCAGTAGCATTTTCTGCATAGTTATGGATTTGCTCATAATCCATTATTTGCAGATTTTAAATACATATTTCTACCTAAAACTGATCAAAAACGACAAAAAATGTGGCGACATGTTGCAGTGGAAAAGGGTTGACTATTCACCTTTCAGTTACTTATTAACTGCATTTTGGTGTTAAACTGGTAGAGGTCGGGTAAAAAAGTTGCCCTAAAAGTGTTAACGTGTAAAAATGGCAAAATAATGTAGTAATACTGCCACAATTTGTAGCATTACGATATATAATTTGTCACATATGATTACACTTTTTTTTCCTGATTTTTATTTTTTTTATTGGTTTCTCAATACAGTATATTTCACAACCATTATTGTCTGAGTATGATACGTACAGAAACACAGGATCAATCAATCAGGAGTTTGTTAAAGCGCAACTACTCACCCGTAGGGGTCTCAAGGCGCTAGGTTGATCTCCTTACAGTAATTATTACAGATTTGAATATACATTCCACCACACCCCCATCCCCCTGGCTGCTCCTGTGGTGATGTAGTTAAACACTCAATGTATATTAATATAAAGCACTTGGCCTATGTCGCAGATCTCTTCAGTGCTTCACATCTACGATACTGGATTATCTATTTCTCGCGTCCGTAGCCTCGGTGCCTCTTTGGGATATTGTATCCCGGTACTTATTCTACTCGTAGCGACCCGTTGCCCATGCCCACTGGTTACATTTTTGTTTATACCTCACAGATGTGTCCCTCCATCTCCACCCCTTTGCAGGTCTAATAACATCCGCCTCCACGCTGCCAGGTCGTCTTCCATCGTTCATACTGCCTCACATGTTTCATTCTCACCTCTTCGACCACTGCCCACTCCGACACATGCCACAACCATTCGGCATATCTAGGTGGGTGGGCGTTCCTTCATTCAATAGCGATCCGCATTTTAGCCAGCACCAGCCCTAACATCAAGAAGTCGCAGCAGTTTTTTTGTTGAAAGGGCTGGGATTAAGCACAGCAATATTTCACGTGGGGTTCCTGTGACCTCCCATCTCGTTGCTACTTTCAAACTTTGCAGAACGTCCCCCCAGTTGATAGGACTGCACAACTCCGCACTACATGCATGCACAAAGTCCGCCGGGATAAATAGCGTGTAAGATTGTAGGAGAGCTGTATGCCTGGTGTACATAATACTACTGTATGAGCTTAAAGCGTGCCTTTGAGCTCACCGTGCGCATCTCCATGTGCACCCTGTGCCAATTCCGTGGCGTCAACACCTCACCGAGCATCTCTTCCCATCTACTGCGTGTTTTCGGGGCTGTTTCTTGTAAGTCATCTCGTAGGGCCCTATAGATATGTGTATGAGTCTTCGTCCCCCAGTCAGATCTAGAAACCTGTTCAGCGTTTGTGAGGGCAATGGTTCCTAAGGAAAGAAATCCGGGCCTAATCTTATGCGCTGTGGTTGATATCTTGGGGTATTGTGGATAGTGTCCAGAACCCAAAGTGAATGAGTCAATAGCGTCGTCCCGCGTGATAAACTGGCCCCCAAGATACAGGTCTCCCAGTATGTCACAACCCCCCTCCTGCCATTTCTGTATCACCATGATTTTCGTTATATCCGCAAACTGTTTTAAAACCCAGATCCGCATGTTATGTTCATATGGCGCGTGACGAAGGACCCTCGTAACCACCTGTTCCCAGATGTCTCACTTGAAGGATCCAAATGGGTGTGTTTTCAGAACCAGTGCAACTTAAGAATAGATAGTGCCACTGACATTGCATCTCAAAGAAGATTTGTAATAAAGGTTATGCACCCCATAGGAATCGATTGATCTGGGATTGGATGTTTACGCAGTTAGACCAACCATTCTTCATATGATTTACAGTGTACAGCTTCATGATTTATAGCTGTATTTATTGGTTTCTAACAGTTTGGCTGTTTACTGTTTCATGTATTTAACATCTGGAAAGGTTTGTTTATTGTCGTTTGTACTTGGTATACGACATATAGATACTAATAAAAATAATGAGCTAAAGGGCATGACTGGCAAATG
The DNA here is from genome assembly GCF_964263255.1 of Lissotriton vulgaris. Taxonomy (NCBI): domain Eukaryota; kingdom Metazoa; phylum Chordata; class Amphibia; order Caudata; family Salamandridae; genus Lissotriton; species Lissotriton vulgaris. The sequence goes on from NC_141693.1 coordinate 1,969,500,291, forward strand.
TGGAATAACTATTTACAGATCTCTATGTAAGTTTGGCATTCTAATGAGGCTTTCCTCTATCAGTTTAAACTGCAGATATATACACTAGTGTCCTCCGTAAAGTGCTTTCCGAAACACTACATAAATACGTTTAATACTATTTTGATCAACGTCTGCAGGAGAAACCTTGAATGAGCCCAATGGAGTCCCCCTTCTTACCTTCTTGTTCCAACATTAATCGTAATAGCTGTAACTTCTCTTTATTGCTGCAGCTGAACCGTCTGCCCTTGAATTTATTTTTTAATCGGGCAGCAACAAACTAATTAAGCCAGTAGTGCTGGTCTGGGTAATTGATTTGTGTCATAGGTGACAGATAGCATCTACTGCTGTGATGTGCTGTCAGGAAAGGCCATTGTAGAGGTTGAAAACTTTAGTGACTACAAACAGCACCGAGAATCTCTGTGACACAAAATGTTCAACGCAAAGTTCGACTTCACTAGGTATAATACGGTACTGAAAACCTTTGAACGGTCATGAGAAAAACTGCAGGAGTTTATCTTTGAGCAAATCTCACTCTAGGGTTGACGTGCGCTTTTAAAATTTATTTTTAGAACTACACCCGAGTGTATTGGTTAGTTACTGGATGGATATTGGTAGGAACACCCCAATGTGCAACTCCTAAAAACGTCCTCTCATCAAATCCTCCTAACTGGCAGCAAGGACCCAGGTTCAGGGTTATCCTTTGAAAGCCATCTTCTTCTTGTTCCTAAAAGATTAAATACATGTCATACTGTCACTTAGGAACAGGAACTGTTCACTCTTGAATAACCCGTTGAACAAAGGAATTTTGGTGATTGTTCATTACTATGCTCCTGTCCATTTGAACTTGTGCAGCACTGGGGTCCTGCTACAAACAGCAAACAGAACCCAGCAGGTCTGCGGATAACTGGATACACTCCTAGAACAAATCTGATTTCCGAGGCCTTGCCTCTAGTAATGGAGAGACAGGTCTTTGCCGTTTTTGACATGGGTGAATTACTTCAAGTGCCCAAGTTAAAGGCTTTAACAACATATTTGAAAATGCATAGTAAATAGATTATGCAGCCAGTAGAATGGCAAGGGGGCACAACCAATTGTACCTTTTCCACGAGGTACTGTTCCTATTGGATTTGCATTTTTTTCCCCATAGACAACTGTTGAGCATGCACGCTTGGCTACACTTCATGGAAAACAAAAACAATTGGCAAAGCCAATAGGTTCGCTCTCTGTAACAAAGTCAACGTCATAGAATGGTAAATTTAAAAAAAACACCAACATCTATAGAGCGCTAATAGAAAAAAATAATCATGTACCAAAAAAAGCTCTGCGTGGGCTATGGGAACGGGATGTTAGCGGTGAAACTGCAACCAGAGCAGTTAGTGCCGGGACAGAAATATGCAGCAACTGGACCCTTGCAAAAAAAAGTGATAAAAAAAATGTCAACGTGAAAGGGGTGGGTGAGAAGCCGATGCAAAAGCGAGCAAATAGTAGTAGCTGCAATGTGTAACTGCCAGGCCCTTGGAAATGCAATAAAAACATTTTTTTCTGTGAAATGTTATGCTAAAAGAAGTGGAGATAGGTGTAGGATAAATGGAAAAGTTGCATGGGTATATTATTGGGGGTTGCTAATGGGAGAAAGGAAGGAAAGTGATGGACTTCTCTGGAGTGCTGAAGCAGAAATTACAAAACATAGTCCTTCACATCAGCAGTGGAAAGATACAATTGTTTTAAAGACGTTATGCTCCAGGGTTGGGTCAAATACTCGAATTGGGAAGAAAACAATTGAAGAAGAAGCAGGGATAAGAGATAGACGAGAAATCCATCCACTCAATGGTAAGGTACTGATCCAAAGCCCACTATGTATATTGTAGAGAATAGGTCTTCAACGATAGGCAGCCAAAGCTGTCCTTAGGTGAGCCTGGAAAAAAAGAAAAGCGATTCCCTAAAGGTCTGAAACACATCCTCTTTTGAAGGATGCTTCCTTAAGGTGGAACATATGTGTATTTGCAAGAGTTCAGTTTGTGGGCCTGCAACACTCCATATTATAGCACTTAGCCTGTTTTTTTAATGAGACTGTAACAGGTAGAAAGAAGCAATACAGAAATTTCTCAACTTGAGTTCTGCTCCAGTATACATATTGGTGTTTCTTCTAGTCAAGCAGATCATTTCTGTGCCCAGTGCTTTCCCATTAGCCTGTTCTGCACACAACAGCAGTGCTTCATGGAGCGTATTGAATTTAGGCATCAGGAGAGTGCTGCTTAAAGCTGTATTAGGCAACACAGGTAATCCAGCATGTTCCACTGTCTCTCTTGCTTCTTTCCCAAGCCCCACCTCTAGTTTTGAGCTCCTGAGTTGTATTCTTCTACAAGAGAGCAGCTTAGTGAACCAAGGGCTTACATTCACGTAGATCTGCTGGCCGAGAGGCTTGAAAGTTGCCAGGGCAGGAATGATCATATCATTTGTCTTCTCTATGTGCTGTCATCATCTATGTGTGTTTTTCATTCTCCTAAAATGGTTCTTGTACTGTCCATAGCACATCCTTATCAGCTATTATCAAAGACCAGGACTTAACCTCGTCTTACTGAGACAACTGAAAAGTGGTGGATGGAATCTCCTGAGGCAGTTTTGTTCTTTTATCTGTGTATCATTTTATATAATCTATTTTATGTAGCCTGTATGTGCCTTCTAGGATATGATCAACTGTGTACAAACTCGTTTGGAGCCCAGCCCGCACAATTGGTGCCGCCAGATTAATTTTTCTTTTGTTTCCTTCACTAATGTCGAAAACAAGGCTTGTCTCTGGTTTGTTTGATCACATCAGTGTCGCTTGAGTCCTTTGGCAGAATGAGTTCTGGACCTAATTCCGAGAATGAGTCTCTTTGGTTAGTGGACTCTAAATCTGTATTAATAGCCTTCTCCTAAGTTGTCTTTGTGAGTTAAACTAGGAGAGGGTGTGGGCCTTGCTCTTGCGTACATTGATATGAGACCTAGCTGTGATTAAAGTCATATTGGGCCTTTTTAGGTTTCGCCTCGTCGAAAGCTGCGCACTGAGCAGCTTTTCGGCGCAGGCGAAATCTAATGTTAGAAACAGTGTGGCCTCAGTTCCGCCTCTGTCTTCCATTGGTTAGCTCCATAAATGGAGGCTACCCATTGGAAGAGAGAGGCATCCGTCATTCTGCGAGGCGACTCGTGGGCGTTCCGTAGAATTTTTCCCTTTTGCCTACGTCAGTGCAGCGGTGGGCGGGGTTTATTTTTTCGTTTGTCGAGGTTTCATTTGGTCATTCCGCGGCCGACCGCCGCCGGAGGTGTGTGCCTTTCTCGCCGTTTGCCGTTCCCGCCCCCCCTCCCGCTGTCCGTTCCTTTCCCGCCCCCCCTCCCACAGTCCGTTCCTTTCCCACCCCCCCCATCTGCTGTCCGTGTGCCCGTTAACCCGCTCCCCTCTCGCTGTCCGTGTGCCCTCTCCCACTAGCATGACTTGGTTCTATGATTTGTCCTTGTTTTACTTTGTCTTCTGTTCCATGATTCTAGTTTCTTTATAAACTGAGCTTTTTGTCACATGATAAATTGTTCTTGTAACAATATAATCCGCATTTAAGCTAGACTGGCTCACAAAAACGCCAGATAGCTCTACACATAGTCTGGTCGTGATTCACAAAGCCTTAATGACCCAAGTTTTGTGTTCAGAAATATTGCATGTGACTCAGGAATTTCTGCAACGTACACAGATGTCCCTGTATTTGTGACACCAAGGAAAGGTGTAGTGGGCATTGTCAGGGGAATGTTTTGCTAGTAGGTCATGCAAATTAATGAAACTTCCACCAAGTGGTAATGGGCTCATTCGGGTACGAGCACTTATTTGAAAATTTGCATTGTAGCGAATGATCAGGATGGATTTCCAGGGATTAGTTATGGGATTTAAGGCCTCTGTTAAAAAGAAAAAAAAAGGTGTCGTTTGAAGGTGCCGAAAATAACTTTTCCTTGTGTTTCTGATTTGAATTATTTTTATTATTTCCAAATAGTAAAGCACTGATACCTATCAGAAGTAGGGTGTTTCATAATACGTTCATATGAAGTAAATGTTAGTAAATGAAGAACATTGCAAATAATAAACTTTATAGAATATTATTAGAGAAAGCTACGTTTCCGATGTGCAGGGGAACACTTTTTAGGCGCTTGCTGGATGAGAGGTAATGGGGGATAGGGCTGGAAACGGACATGGAGAGTGCCCTCTTTTGTTCACTATAATAAAAGCACCAGGCAGTGATTTTGCCGAGTGGCCAGATTGTTGGAAAAATATGATTATTTGACTAGATGGATTCGTCAGTTATGCATGTGTTTGGAAGATGCGGACGCTACTTTGCAATGAAGTGATCTGTCAGGGATTTTAAGAAGGCAAGTTATTTTTCACTATATTCGAAAACGAATTCTACAAGCTGAAGATAAAGGTCTACTTTTTTTTAGGGGAGTAACACGTGTACTTTGTAGACAATGGGAATAAAATTCATTTTCACTTTAGAAGGTCTAGACTCACGGGGCCTACACAGGACTTAAAGGCAGATCACTGGGAGTGTAAAGGTCCAGGACCTCAGGCCAATTGCGTTTTGGACATGGATGTAGGTTAAATATAGACTCATTAAAGGGTTTGTACTAGTTATTTTTTTAATGTTTTAGGTGGATGAGGATGTTTCGCGTTAGGAGCAGCAGCTCACTTAAAAGCTTCAGTATTCTAAAATGGACTTCTGTGTGTAGTGGAAAGGAATTTGGGAATTTTCCATATAGGTTTGTTTCTGTAATGAATGAGGATTTGAAGCAGTTGGTGAACACTCTGTGTGTGTTTGCCTCTGTGTGTGTGTTTGCCTCTGTGTGTGTGTGTGTATGTGCCTCTGTGCGTGTGTGTGTGCCTCTGTGTGTGTGTGTGTGTGTGGGGCTCTGTGTGTGTGTGTATGGGTACAAATGCAATAGGTCTTGCATTTGCGAGAGATTAAGCTATTGGCATTGTAAATGACAATGCCATTTATTTATCTGTTTTCAAAACAAACACATAAATAAAATGTTTGTCATTTACAATGCCAATAGCTCTAACTTTTGCAAAGGCGAGACCGTTGCATTGTAAATGCGTGTTTATAATCCTCACCCGTTTTACCCGGCTGTGCTTGGGGCACATAGTAGTGGCTTTATCTTTTTGTTATTCGTGTTATGTAAAAATCGGCCAAGGTGTAAAATAAAAGCCAAAATGAAAATGTATATATTGAGTCTTTGCCTCACCACAACTCCCTGTTTACTTGGTAGATTATAATTACTGTTATTGCCCCTATCAAAAAAATATTGCTCACAGAAAGGTCTCCTATTACTGCACTTATTGGAGGAAAATTAATCGAAGTACATCTAAAACGAGCTTTTATCAATGTGGGCATTGATCGAGCTGTATTAGAGTGCTGAAAGATAAATGATCACGTATGCCACTGATTATACCAATAAAAACATTTTTGTGATCTATTTTTTAGGGTCACAGGCGGACTTTTATTTTACATGGGCTGCAATTACCAAGAGTTCCCTCTTTGTAACCCACTTCTCTGTTCTGTTGCCAAAGATGCGCCTTTCTTACAATCCGTGCAGTAAAGGTTGCTTACTGATAACATGTGTAGGTTTCCCCTACAGACAGCTTATAGGTATCTGTTGTCAAAGACCCGTAGTGGACAATACCAATTCTTTCAGTAGACTTTGAGATGAACTATTGGTTGTCTTTCATGTTAATCTAATTTGCTAACATATGCCATCCCTGTACCCTTCTTGTTTCTTTTTAGGAAGAATGAACAGTTGCAGTCTGCCTCTGGGCTCTGCTTTCTTTAAAAAAAGAAAAATGCACATACGTACACTTTTTATTAAACCTTTTAATCTTCTTCAAAATAAGCACCCACCATTTTCGACTTATGTGCATATTCATCTTCACGGTGGGCCTATCCTTTTCTGTACAATTCTAAACAATGTTTTCTTTGCCGATGCTGAACAGCATTGGTAAAAAGCATTTGGAAAAGCCAAAAGGCAAGACATATTGATTTTGTTAATACGTGTTGTCCGTGTTAATTGTGAATATTCCCTCATTTAGTAAATCCGAAGTCTGCTTGCTGATTACTGCATGTTTAACTCATGAGGTCATTTGGCACTGTTAAGCTATTAGGTCTTTAGTCTAAGCAAGTGTTTTGATAACAAGGTATGTTTCCCTTTGAAGATAGCTAATTATAGGTTGTGGCCCAGCCGAGTTGCTGCATTGTTGTTTGTGTTTGCAGAATATAAAGTTCCATGGGAACAAACCATTATTGCTTGTATGTTTCAAGACCGCTTTCATGTTACTGTACCCACCAACGCTATGAGCGCACACCATAATGTCTTATTTTCCCCCTATGCTACTGCACTGTCTTTTTCCTTGAAACCATATTAGTAAACCATAAACCTTGAATTATCTGCAACTTTACAACCGAGCTTTCGAACCTCAATCCAAGCAGACTATATCGATATTGGATTAGCAAGATTTACCTCCACTAGTAAATGGGATCGATTTTTATATTTATTAGATCTACAATTTTCTTGTGATGCTATTCTGATAATTTCGCATGGATCTGACCTAATTTGATCAATTTAAGGCTCCCTGTTTAAAAAATACGGGTATGTTTGCTCATTGAGATGATTTTCAGTTTAAAGCAGACTACCTCACTCCAGGACATCATAATACATCAGCACAGTGACAACAGTCCCAGACCTTCCGCCCCGTCACAGGGTAACAGAGACTCCTACACCAAGCCCTGACTGGTGGTCCAACCCCTCGCTTTCATCTACCTCCCTTACCTCCCAACAGCAACCGGGGTCCCCTGTCGTCCACTCCGTTTCTTGGGATTCCGGTTACTGTTGGAAGGTAAGGGAGGTAGATGAAAGCGAGGGGGTGGACCAGCAGTCAGGGCTCGGTGTAGGAGTCTCTGTTAACAGTCCCGGACCTTCCGCCCCTTCACACACCCATATACGAAATTAACAAACCTTGTGGTGTGCAGTGACCCACAAATGTTCTCCAAGAATTTGTATGCGAATGTGAAAAGCTCATTAACAGTTGTTTGTTAACTGCTGGATACCATGGAACAATAAAGCTGGTGCAATTAGTACATTCAGAATAATATTTTTTAAGACACTATTTCATATAAATATTCAAAACGTGTCATTGCATAGAGCTAGTATATTGTAAATGTTGGGATTTAATAATAAAAAGTTCTGTGGCGTTATAAAATCTGATAGAGCCTATAAGTTATGGATTCCTCACCTTAGAATTACCCCCAGGCGTCAGACTGGATCCGAAGATTTTTTTCTTCAGCAGTACCTCTGCACGTCGGTAGGTGGTGTTGGTCGACTCGGCCTTCGTTGTTGGCGTCGTGCAGTATCTACTTAGAAGCCGCCCCTGCTTGCTGACGTCCGTTCTTTCTTTTTCCGCGCCAGCCAGCGCAGATCCGGAGAGAGCAGTACCTCCAAGTCACTTCTTAACCTCTTTGATATGGGTCCGTCCGACGCAACAGTGAGCGTGTGCGTCGCGCTCTTTCCAAATTCTGCTGTACCGTGGCGGAATTTGCGCTGCGGTGAACTCTTTTTTTTCAACTTTTTGTTGACATCTTTTTGAGTTGTTTGACTCCTGGTGCACAGGGATGTCATCTCTGGGGAACTGCTTCAAGCCTTGTGGCTCCTGCCACAAGCTTATGTCGGTGACGGATCCCCATCTCGTGTGTCTCTGGTGTCTGGAGCGCGATCATGACCCAAAGTTGTGCTCTGACTGCCGGGTCATGGTCCTGAAGTCTTTGCGGGAACGGTCCCGAAAGCCTCTGGAGACCCCGGTAGTTGGCTCTGCCCTGCTCAAGGTCCCGGTCGAGAGGGATGCCGTGGGGCCGGTTGCAGAGCCATCACCACCATTCTTTGTTGAAGTCTTCATCTTCGGGTATGTCGAAGCACAAAAAGAAGCACCGTCACTCTTCGCGTTCTCCCCGTCCATTGGCTGACGCGACGCGGGATGAGGAATGTAGCCTTCCGGCTCCACCCGCGGAGCCTATTGGGTTGGCTCTGAGCATCCCTTTCTTTCCTGACGCCGGAGCAACCCCTGCCCAACTTCCCCGCTTTTACGAAGCCCTCCACACCGCCCACGTGCCTTCAACCGCGCAGACTCTGCTCGTGTTTCTAGGCCTTTGATGCTGACGGCTTCGGCTCGTGCGCAGCAGGGCCCCCAGGGATCAAGGCCTGGATCCGGATTGGTGCTGGTCGACCTTAGGGCAACTCCTCCTGTGCAGAATCAATTGGCGACACCTCTGCCTCCTGTCTTCTCTAGGGTTCACTATCAACATGCCTAAGTCACACCTGATTGCCTCTCAGAAGCTCCTTTTCATTGGAGCGGTTCTGGACATGGCGCAGTTTCGGGCTTATCCTCCCGAGCAACAAGTCAGTGATATTAGGGCTATGATTCCGATCGTACAGCCTCTATCCCGGGTTTCGATCAGACTGACCTGGAGGCTACTGGGCCTCATGGCGTCCTGCATCCTGCTCGCAGTGGGACCTGAAGTTCCAGTGGGCACAGCATCAGGGAAATCTTTCCGGTTGCGTTCAAATATCGGAGGGCACTGCACAACAATTGCAGTGGTGGCTAATGAACCAGGATTGGGTCAACGGCAGGTCCCTCTCCCTTCCCCCAACAAGAGTTCACAGTGGTGACGGGTGCATCACTTCTGGGGTGGGGAGGCGGAGAACAGAGGCCTCTGGTCTCCCGTGGAGTCCGGGTTTCATATCAACCTTCTGTAGCTCCGGGCGATTCATCTTGCACAGAAGTCATTCCTTCCTTCTGTGAAAGGAAGAGTAGTGCAGGCGTTCACAGACAACACCACCGCAATGTGGTACTGCAATAAACAGGGTGGGTGGGGTCGTGGACCCTATGTCAAGAGGCTCTTCGTCTTTGGACATGGCTGGAACATCACATCAGGGCATGTCCCTGGTGGCTCAACACCTGGCAGGTTCCCTGAACACCAGGGCGGACGAACACGGCCGCCGGTGCATGATGGATCACGAATGGCGTCTTCACTCTCATTTGGCGCAAGGTCTCTTTCAGTAGTGGAGAGAACCTTGGTTAGTTCTATCTGCCACCGAAGAGAACGCACATTGTCAGCAGGTATACATGTTGGAATTTCCAAGGCAGCACTCGCTAGGCGATGCTTTTCGCCTCGAGTGGAGTTGCGGTCTTCTATACTCCTTTCCGCCGAAACCACTTATGCCCAGAGTGCTGAAGAAGATCGAGCGAGACCTGGCCCAAGTCATTCTTGTGGCTCCGGACTGGGCACGAAGAGTCTGGTATCCCGAACTCTTGATCATGGCCATCGATCTTCCGATCAGACTGCCCCAACAGGAGGATCTTCTGTCGCAGGAGCAAGGGACGGGCCTACACCTGAACCTGTCCAGCCTCCACCTCCTTGCATGGCGACGGCAGCCCCTACTACTTTGGGACGTGGTGTCCCTCTTCCTGACATCTGTCAGGCAGCCACGTGGGCTTCATTCCACACGTTCCCCAAACATTACTGCCTGTACAGGCCAGTCCGGAGAGACCACTTCTTTGGCCGTTCCGTATTCCAGGACTCCATGGTGTGAACTTAGTTCGCAGACCCACCTACGGGGTTGGTATTGCTGGGGTATCTATTTTAAGGTGAGGAATCCATAATTAATAGTCTCTTTCAGATTAGAAAGTTACTTACCTTCAGTAACGATATAGCTGTTAGAGACATATATTAGTTATGCATTCCTCACCGCCCCACCCATCCTACCCGTTATGTGAACTGACTTCTAGGGTTAGGGATCCCCTTTCAGCGCCCTAGTTTTGTGCACCAGTGATAATTGTCTTGCATGGCCCTGCTCTTCTGGAGTGGAATGTTGTGTAAAGAACTGACATCAATGTGCAGGGACGCCATTCCGATGATCACCACACCTATGACAAACGCAGAGTCAACCAACTCCACCTACCGACGAGTAGGGCTACTGCTGAAGAAAAAATTCTCCGGATCCAGTCTGACGCCTGGGGGCAATTCTAAGGTGAGGAATCCCTAAGTCTCTTACTGATGTATCGTTATCGAATGTAAGTAACTTGTTCTTCTAATCATTTGCTGTTACTGCTAGAGAGCAGCCATTACCATTTTTCAAATGTAAGGAATTTATAGTGCTAGTTTATGGGTGCAAAAGTATGATATGCCATTATTGTTAGTTTTAATTTGAAAAGACTACATTCTGTTAAGGTGCTTCCTCAATATAATTTGTAAGATTCCATAATGCATTCCTTTGTTATCAGTATTTGACACAATTAAACTCAAGGGGCTACCCGAATGCAATAAGACACCTGGGTACAAGGAACAGCCCTGAACTGGATATGATCCTTCCTTAAGGATAGGCCTCTTGTCTCAATACCTCCATTGAATTCTTCACCATAGACAGTAGGGGTCCCGCAGGGTTTTGTAATCGCACCACACTTTTGGCCTCACCCACAATTGCAGTGCTTAACACTTAAACACTACACCTCACCATACATGCTTCATATTTCATGCACCTCAACCTACATGCTTTTTTTCATGAACTTCAGAAGAAATATTTTAATACCTGCTTGTTTGTAAATTGTTTTTAAGACTCTACAAGAGGTAGGAATACACTTAATGATTATCTTTTTTTACAAATGTTATAGTTAAAGAGCCTGTGTGTAGCAGATAGTAGTGTTCAAGTATAGAGTCCGTGGGGCTTTTCTTACATGATATTTTCACTGTTGATTGGTTGAGTAGGTATATACAGAGCCCCTTTCTTTGCGTGCTTCTTACTGTTCACCCCTCCAAGGAGCCTTTATGAAGTAACATATGAGAGTTTATTCATCCCCTTTAACCCACCATTCAAACTGTCCTTTTGCTCTGCCTTAAGGTTGTTACATTTGTGCACATTTTTGCTCCTCCTGTAGTTTTGTAGATTTGGTCTCCTTGCTAGGTCCCAGCCTCCGGTTTTGAAAACAGATGTAATTTTAAGATATTTATTTTTTCCAGAGTGTACTGTTAGAAATAGGATTTCTGGTTGGCTAGGGTAGGCACCTAGCCAGGCAGAACCCACCACTCTAGTCAGGACAAGTAAGTTACACATTAAAGTTAACCTGTGCTCAACCTCTCGTAACTTGGCGCAGAGCAGGCAGGCTTATCAAAGGCAATGTGTAAAGCGTTTGTGTGACACACCCACAAAGCAACACAATGAATATACCATAAAAGAGACTCTACCTACACAGGATTATGTAAAAATAGATGTATATATTGTACATCAAACAAGACCAAAACAACATAAATACATTTTATGTTTTTCAAAATATACCTATTTTCAGAGAGTACTTGTTATTCTGATCAAACCCAGTTAAAATTACGATGAAGATCACATCAGTACAGCTTCAGTATGCCAGTTCAAAGTATCCCACCAACAAGCGATTAAGTACTTTACAAGCCATGCAGTGTGAAGTTTAGAACAAAAATACACTACTTAACCAGCCCTCGAGCAGTTGCAGAACAGAAATACTTGTGTGACCACTCAAGGCTTTATAGTAACCTGGTGCGCTCGTACTGATCTGATTGCCTTCCAACTTGAGTTATAGGCCACAGGAGCACCTGCGCACCTATTAGATGTTGTAGGGTTACCCTGAAGCTAGTCCACAAGAGACCTCTCTATGGGTGGCTTCGGGAACCAGGGCGGTATGCCTGTTCCCTTAAAGATCCCTTGTGGAGACTCCTACTCAGGCCACTGGACCAGAGATGGAACACAGGACCGCTATGAAATTCTATAAAGCAATCATTCCTCTCCTTGTTCCTTCACGTAGGAAAGACCTACTTCGGGGAGTCCAGTACCCCCAGCAGGTCTTGGGTGTTGCGCTTCAATGTTTCAGGATTTCCTATTTTTAGTTAAGACCTTTTGAGTGGCTGATGTTACATAATGTGATTATATGCATCATTACTAGCTCTAGACGCATGCCATTGCAGTAATACCCCATTTAAATTCCTGATAGCCACTGACCTTGCAAAGTCAATATGAAGTCTTGGAATACTTATTTACACACTGTCTTTTCAAACCGGAAAAACATCAATACAGGCCTGAGCCTGAAGGCTAATTAATTGCTTTTTGTGAATAGCTGGTATTAGTCTGCTGCATCAATAAGATATGCTCAATTTTTAAGAATCGGGCCTACCGCAGACGGAAGATTGTAGTAGTTTGGGTTTTTGTTGAACAGATTTACTTTCATCTGCACTTAAGGTATTTCAAGGTGGCCTGATTCGTAGGTGTGTACGTGAGATATCATAATATTGTCGAATCTCTTGCTTACTACATGTGTTTTTATGCTTAATGCAGAGTCATTCATTTTTAGAAGGGAAGAATATTATTGTATTCAAAAGATTGTCCCTCCTTCTTGATTTAATACTTACATCTTTTCACCCTCTACCACTGATTACCAGACAAAAGCCTGGATATTGCATGCACACGTGACAACCTCATCCTTGCAGGCCCATCTTTGATATAATTATTTACCAATGAACCCTTCCCAGTGTGTGAAAATAAACAGTGTAAACTCCCTGTTAGCAAAACGTTATATTTGCACTTTAATTTCTTTCTTTATATATGCCTTGTTAAACCTACTCTATAGTGTCAATGCACTACAAAAGAAAAGCACCTTCTAGAGGGCATGTTGAATTTCCTTGAAATATTATTTGCGTTTATAATTTGAATGAATTCACATTGTTGCATAATGCACATTATAATAATGAGCACATTATCCACAACAAAAACACATTTTTCAAAACAGTGGCAGACACATCTGCATTCTCAAACAATTAATACTAAATGGATGATGCTGAAATGCTTTGAATCTTTCTAAAGAGTACTAAAATCAGTTGATAAATCTTGTAATAAAAACATAACAAGTAACATGGTCCTATATTGCCAGCTCAGTGTTCAGGTGATCTTTATAAACCACTTGACCTCCACTGTGTGGTTTGTAAATGTCAACAGAACCCCTATTGGCCAATAATGGTACACCTCTGTATTGCCATTGAAGTGTTCTGGTGACATCATACCCCCCCCCCCCCCTCCCAAAAATAACATCATGTTGCCAGCAGGACACCCAGGTGGCAATATAGGTCAAAGTTACACATTACCTGTGTTGCATTTTCACTATAAGTTTATTTTGTAGTAGGTAGCTTGGAAAAGTGGTTTTTCATGAATATAGTGTTGATAAACCAAGGACAGCGTGAGGGTTAACGGATTTATGCGATTCTGCTGTGGCAGCATTTAGCACATAATCCGGGATTTAGTGCATTTGCCACAAATGTTGCCACATATTATGCAATTCTGAAAACTTTGCTGCGTTTATTTGGTACACTATGCCGCATAATCCTCATATCCCTGACAATGGGAAAGCTCTGCAGAGTGTTGTGGGATCTGCCATTATAGTGATGAAATGCCCATGTCACAGTAGCTGAGAAATATTTCTCTTATTTCATGGTTTAATGTCAACTTTGGGTTTTATTCTACTGCGTTTTTGAGCACTTAAACCACCCAAACGTCTGTGTGTCTACTGAGACACATGACTCACTGTCAAAGGTTAGTGATTACAGTTAGGAAATATAATTTTTCAAAAACCTTAGAAATTCACTTCAAACCAAAGGTTACTGGGATGTTATAGTTAGTAAAAGGAATTTAAAAAGCCTTAGAAATTCAGTGAAAAAAGAGGTTACAGACCGTTATAGTTAGACGCACATGTCACTCGTGCAAATCCAGTGAAAATCAGCAGTTCTGGTTACCTGAGCTAATAAACTTACGCACACCCGCAATTATTTATTTATTTTTGAAATGTATACAGCACATAGCTGCCCCCGTGACGAGGCGTCCCAGCGCTACCCAAACAAATGACACTGGACCACTCCAACCCAAGGGGGTAGCATACGCAGGGAAAAGCCAGGTCTTTATGGCCTTTCGAAATGCTAAATGGTTCTGAAGTCCTCTAATTGAGATCGGAAGGGAATTCCAGAGGTGTGCTGCCTGGACCTTGGAAGAACCTCCACCAGCTCTGGCTCTTTGGAAACGAGGAATACAAACTGAGCCAGAGTTGGCAGAGCGCAGGGGGCTCTGCTTATGACCTCACATGTTACATCACTCATGACATGGTCCGTGACCTCACTGACGACATCTCAAATGCCAGTCGGGGCTCTGCAGTTCTCTGCATGTGCTTAGTCTTATTCGCTAAGATTTGGCGATCGCAGGTACACAAATGTGAATTACCTTAATTTTCTGAACAACTTCTGAGCGGATTTACACCAAATAACTGAAAGCGTGATCTAAAAACCAAATTTGTGGTGTTCCGTCATTTTTATGCCCCGGGGACCACCACCTCACTGGGGCTTTAAATTAAATGAATGAATGGATGGGGGGGAACACACCCACCACACGATCCCCGGGAACGACCACCACCTATACTGGGTTTTTGTTAAATTTAATGTGTGGGCCCTCACAGACCATCACGCCCCCCGGGCCAAATGCAATAAAGAAGGTGCTCCTGGAGCCATTAATGGCCCGCAGACCGCCACCAACCCTGGGATATAGCTGTTTGCTATTGTTTGCTATTGCTTGGCATGAGCTAACCGGTCCTGCCAATCCAAAACAAACGCTCTTGTTCCAGCTTTTGGGAGCTGTCAAAGTGCTCCATCCCATTGGACTAGGAGGTTTCATCTCTTTCCCTGACCGCAGACATGAGAACGGACAGAAGGGAGCAGAAAAAGTCAGAATTAAGGTCCGAAACCAGCAGAAAGAGGCAAGATAAAGGTGAAAAGCAAGGTGAAAGAGGCAGAAAAATGGTCAACAACAAGTAGAAAGAGCAAAATAATTGTGAGAAACGAGCAGAAACATGTAGAATAAAGGTACGCAACAAGCAGAAATGGGCAAAATAAAGATCATAAACGAGCAGAAAGATGCAAAATAAAAGTGAATAACCAGCAGCAAGAGTCAGGCTAAAAGTGAGAAACAAGCAGAAATAGGCAGAATAAAGGTGAGAAAAGAGCAGAGAGTCCGAATATTGGTCGTAAGGGAACCGAAAGAGGATGAATAAAGGTAAAAAAAGAGCAGAAAGAGACAGAATAAAGGCCAAAAACAAGAAGGAAGAGGCAAAATAGGGGTGAGAAACCAGCAGAAAGAGGCAGAACAGAGGTGACAAACTAGCAGAAAGAAGCAGAGTAGAGGTTACAAACTAACAAAAAGGCCAAATAGAGATCAGAAATCAGCAGCAAGATGCAGAACTGAGGTGAGAAACGAGCAGAAAGAGGAACACTTAAAGGTTCACAACCAGCACAAAAGAGTCAGAATTAAGGTCAAGAGTGAGCAGAAAAGGCAGAATAAGCAGAAGGAGGCAAAATGGAAAGAGAAACAAGCAGAAAGAGGCTGAATAAAGGTCAGAATGGAGCAGAAAGAGGCAGAATAAAGGTCTGAAGGGAGCAGAAAGAGTCAGCATGAAGGTCAGAAAGAGGCAGAATAAAAGTCTGAAATAAGCAGGAAGAGGAAAATAAAGGCCAGGAGCAAGCAGAAGGAGGCAAAATAATGAGCAGAATGAGCACAAAGAGGTAAAATCCAGGTGTGAAACGAGGAAAAAGAGGCAGAAAAAAGGTCCGTAGGAAGTAAAATAACGGGCACAACGAGCAGAAAGAGGCAATATGGAGGGCAGGAACAAGCAGAGAAGAGGCAGAAAAATTAGCAGAGGAGGGACAAAAGCAGCAGAGGATAGCAGGCTGCAGGCAAGCTGGACAATAGGACAATCACAGGGGGAGCTTGCACAAGGGCCTGCTCCTCTGGGCCCCTACTTTTTATTTTATTTACCACACACCCACTGAAGGGCCCACTCATATGCTTGCGCACGCACTCAAACACCCACTCACTCGTGCAACCGCTGACTGAAACACTCATATACCCACAGGGCAGTTCTCTCTTTCTCTTTCTAAAAATAAATAAAAATAATAAAAATAAAAAATAAATAAAACTTGAGCTTGTATTAGGCTCAGTCAGCATAAAACCTTTGTATTAAATGTATTAATATGGGAGTTTAAATAATGTACATGTACTTGCCGCACAGTGTATCAAACCATGGCACGTAATTTTGCCCTCTGCTGCCACATAATGCCAGTGCCCTGTGTATACCGATACATACTTGCAAAAGGAAATGAACCATTAATATTATTTCACATTACATTACATTGGAAATCCGGAATGGCCATGTAAAAAAATTTATGTTTATACAGACCCTCACTGAGTAGCTCACGGGTCGAACCCTCATCCCCTACTAATTCCTCGGAATGGATTTTCTTTCTGAATATTCCTTATACCCCCAAATTCTTAAGCATTATTGGAACACTAGATGTAGTGCAGGTGGCATTACTTACAATGCTGAAGGGTAGTTCCGACCAAAATAACTAAAAGTCTGTGAACGTGGGCTTAGGGCGGGCCGGAAAATCAGGCGAGGAGGCCGTATGTAGTGTGCAATGGTGGGTCTTTAATAGTGTCAAGAACACAGTCAGTACAGGCGATGAAAAAGGTAGTACACATGTAGGGTCTTCCTTGATGGTGTCTTGTCTTCTCCCTCCGGTGATGGAACGGATCCTCCGGGATGGATACGTACTGGGTGGTCCTCGGAGGAAAGAGAAAGAGGACAATGAGCGATTAGTCCAGCCTGGCTCGCTGTGACACTGTTCTACAACCAGCACCGGGAGTGTACGGGAGTAGAAAATGACAGTGAGGTAAGGGTAGCGGGACGAATTCGGAAGGGAAAGAGAGACAGGGTGTAGGTGAGGGACCGTGAGGGGTCAGCCTATGTACTAAGTGCTGTACAAGTGAGGACGTGCTATACAAAATCTTTACAGTGCAGGCCAGGCCTTGTGCTACTAAGGAGAGAGGGACGAACACTATATACAAAGCACCTAGTGTGCTACAGAGGTGGGTTCGGTGGTACTCACACGCTCCGCCGCAACTCCCAGGTGAGTTGCGGCCGCTTTTCAGCCTCCTCCTCTGGACTCCACCAGTCTTCACTCCACTCTTCTACCTCTTCTTTCGTCTGGTCTTGGTCTGCTTCAACGCCGGTCCGAGCCTCCTGCCACGAGATCGCTGCTCCGACGGCATCTCTGTCCTTGCTTCCGCTTTTTCCCTGTTCCGGTGGGGATTCCGAGGCGGGACTTCCGGGGTCAGGCGGTTGTGGTTCCGGGAGTCGCCCGTTCCTGATTGGCTCCTGGAAAACAGAGAGGGGAGGGAGCTGGTCGTCAGGTTGGTGTCCCAGGACGCTACCTCAGAGGCCGTCGTGAAGGGTGAGTGTCCGGGAATGGGAGGTACGAGAGAGGTCGGCTTGAGTCCCGTATCACATCCCCTTCCCCTAGCTGTCCTTCTTGTACGGGTTGGACTGAGGGGATATCGGGAGAGGAAGTCGGCATTTTCTTGTTCAGAACCCTTGCGATGGATCGTTGTAAAACGGAATGGTTGGAGGGACAAAAACCAACGGAGGACCCGGTCATTGTGTCCTTTATTCCGGGCCATCCACTCAAGGGGAGCATGGTCGGTGTAGATGATGAACTCGCGTCCCTCCAAATAGTACCGGAGGCTCTCGACAGCCCATTTAATGGCAAGAGCCTCTTTCTCTACAACTGCATAGTTCATTTCGCGGGGAAACAATTTCCTACTCAAAAACAGGATCGGTATCTCATTTCCTTTGTCGTCTGTCTGAGAGAGAACGGCCCCCAGGCCTTGGTCCGATGCATCTGTCTGTAACAGAAAGGGTTGAGAGTAGTCTGGGCTGACTAATACTGGTTCCGAGGTCAGGGATGCTTTGAGCCCTTGAAAGGCATGTAGGAGTGAAGGAGTAGGGTTACGTAGGGCGTCTTCGGTCTTAGCTGTCTTTTTAAGCAAGTCAGTAAGGGGAGCTGCTCTTTGGGAGAAGTTAGGGACGAACCGTCGGTAATAACCTAGGAGACCCAGGAAGGCTCGAAGGTCTTTTCGGGTTCGGGGGAAAGGAATGGCTTGGATGGCTTCTACTTTATTCTGTTGGGGTCTGATAACTCCTTCTCCCAATAGAAAGCCTAAGTATTTGACAGTCTGGGCTGCTAAGGTGGTTTTGGCGGGGTTAATGGTAAACCCATAGGTACCCAATGAAGCAACTACTTGTCCCAACTGTTCCAGATGTTCTTCCCAACTGTCACTGAAGATGATGATGTCATCAAGATATGCTCCTGCGTATAGGGAGTGGGGCCTCAATATCTGGTTCATGGCTCTTTGGAAGGTGGCAGGGGCACCATGTAAGCCGAAGGGCAAAACAGTAAATTGGTATAGCCCTGCCGGAGTGGAGAAAGCCGTTTTTTTCTTGTCCTGTTCTCGAAGGGGAATCTGCCAATATCCTTTACATAGGTCGAGCGTGGAGATGTACTTGGCCTTCCCTATCCGCTCGACCATTTCATCGACACGAGGTAGGGGATACGTGTCAAAGGAAGATACGGTACCTTGTTCACCTCGCGAAAGTCTATGCAGAACCTCACCGATCCGTCCGGTTTGGGGACTAGGACAATCGGCGAATTCCAATCGCTCGTGGAGGGTTCGATGATTCCCATACGTAACATTTGTTCGACTTCCTTTTGGATGACAGCCCGTCGGGCTTCGGGGACTCGGTAAGGTCTTAACCGGACCACTTTCCCTGGTTCCGTATGGATGGCATGTTCCGTAATCGTGGTATGCCCTGGAGAGGAGGAAAAAACGTGGCTTGAGGGTAGAAGGACCTCATGAAGAGCTCGTTTTTGTTTCGCATTTAGCTCAGGATCGAAACAGGGCTCAAAGGGGAGTGCTAGATGGTGAGGTTCATTTGTCAAAACAGGTCGGGGTCCCTCCCATTTCTTAAGGAGATTGACGTGATATATTTGGGTCGTACCCCGTGTGGGGTCCAACTCCAGTTCGTACGTAACAGGGGCTACCTGCCGAGGATGGTGTAGGGACCTTGCCATTGACCCAGTAGTTTTTGATCAGATGATGGCATCATTAAGAGAACCAGGTCTCCGGCGGAAAAGGTACGGGTTTTGGTGCCTTTATCGTATTATCTCTTCTGGCGGTTCTGGGCGTCTTCCATGTTTTGACGTACAATGTCTCGGACGACGGCCAGATGGGTTTTGAGATTCTCCACATATTCAGGAAGGGGTCGGGTTCTGTCTGGTTCGGCTTCCCAGGCCTCTTGGGCCATGTCCAGAAGGGTACGGGGTGGCCGACCATACAGGAGTTGGAAAGGCGAATAGCCAGTACTGCTCTGGGGTTTGCATCGGATGGCAAACCAGGCCAACGGCAACATCCCTTCCCAACGCCTGGCTTCAAGGGCCAATAGCTTTTTTAGCGTCTGTTTCAGGGTGGCGTTATAGCGCTCTACCAACCCATCTGTTTGGGGGTGGTATGCTGCGGTTCTGATCTGTTTTATCCCGAGATGGGAACACACTTGTCTCATCAGGCGGGAAACAAAAGGGGTGCCCTGATCCGTAAGGATCTCCCGAGGAAAACCTACCCTGGAGAAGATAGCGATAAGAGCTTTGGCTATACTCTGAGTGGTGGGTTGTCGCAAGGGAACGGCTTCAGGGAAGTGGGTGGCGTAGTCCACTAGGACCAAGGCATAACGGCAACCACTTCGGGAGGGTATCAGGGGTCCTATAATATCCATCCCTACCCGGCTAAAGGGAACATCAATAAGGGGAAGCGGTTGTAGGGGAACCCTGGGGGGATGGTGTCGGCTGTTTTTCTGACAAACCGGGCATTCCCGGCAATAGGTCTTCACTTGTTGATGGATACCCGGCCAATAGATTTTCTCTAGGATAGCCTGACTTGTTTTCTCGTCACTAAAATGACCCCCAGGAGGTGGCTGTGTGCAAGAAACAGGACCTTGTCTCGAAAGGGACCAGGGATTAACAATTGGGGATTCTGCTGGGGCCCTCCTTTCCGGTATAACAGTCCTGCTTTCTTAAAAAAATAGGGACCTACATGTAAAGGGTCTTCATTATCCAAGGCTTTGGCCCATGCTTCCCGCAGGAGAGGATCTTCCCTTTGCGCGGCCCTGAATTCTCTGTCGGTCTGCCAGGGGTGTTCCATAGGTATAACAGGGTAAGCACTGGAGTAACATTTTTTTTCATGGCGCCGTTGGGTACGTGTTTTCTTGGGTCGAGGATCCGGAGACTTTACCGGCTGCTCTTGAGAGAAAGGTGCTTCTTTCCACCAACGGGAAAACGAATCGGTGGTCTCTTGTACAAGTCCGGGGAGTCCGGAATAATCACTCCCCAAGATAGCCTGTTCTGGGAGGTTTGGGACCAGTCCGACGGTGATGTCGGTTCCAGGATCAGCGGGGTGTTGTACCCAGATGCGTGCAGTCGGGTATCTTCTCGTATCGCCATGGACACATTGGATATCGACCATACCTACGCGCGGACCAACGGGTTTGATCATGTCTTGAGGTTGTATGACACTTTGTCTGCATCCGGTGTCCGCTAGGGCGAGAACAGGTTGGCCATCGATGTGTACTGGAATATGAAAGGGAGGTGGACTGGCTCCCGGATTGACACATACATAGTTCCGTACGAGGCCCACTTCCATGGGTTCCTCTTTTTGTGGACACATGCGGGCAATGTGGCCATAGGCTCTACAGTTATAACATTGAGGTCCTTGTTGGGGTGGCCCTTGGTGGGGTGGTCTGTACAATATGGGAGCCGGCATCAAGGGAGGTGGTTCCGGTCTGCGTGGCAGCGGGGGTCTGGGTGGACGATTTCCACCCGAGTTGTGTGGTCGGGTGGGATGTTCTTCACATCCTCGTTGTAATTCTTGGGCCCTGTTATAGGCAGCGGCTATCTCCACCGCGGTGTCGAGGGTGAGACGGGCATGTTGTCGGACCCATCTCTGAGTAGCGGGGTGTAAGGAAGCCAAGAATTGTTCTAGGTATATCTTTCCTAGGATATCGTCTTTTGAGGATGTCTCAGGTTTCAACCAACGGTTTGCCATGTCCTTAATGCGGAAGGAGAGAGCTCTGGGGTTTTCCTGCGGACCTTCCTTAGCTTGCCGCAGTTTGACCCTGTACGTCTCATCATCTATACCCAAACGTTCCAGAATGCAGGTTTTGATGTCGGCATAGGGTGTGTTCCCCTGAATGTTGGCTTGTTGGTAAGCGGCCTGGAGATCGCCGGTCAACAGCGGCCCCAGATATTGACCCCAGCGATCGGGTGGCCACGAGGCTGCCTGTGCGAGTCTCTCGAAATTGGTGAAAAAATAATCCGGATCCTCCCCCGGCACATACTTCTGCAACACAATTGATGGGAGGGAGGCAACCGGTCTCTGCTGACCCAGGGCGTCGCTTAGCTTCCCCATGGCCTGGTCGTGTGCGGCTCCTTGACCCTTGAGAACGTCATGTAGCTGGCCGCGGTCGTCTTCTGCTGTTTTAAGGAACCTCTCTATAAACGCTCGCCACTGCTCTTGGGTCTCCGCCATTTGCTTGACGACGGCCTCCATGCTTCCAGCTGATCCCACTTCTGACACCACCTGTGAACGTGGGCTTAGGGCGGGCCGGAAAATCAGGCGAGGAAGCCATATGTAGTGTGCAATGGTGGGTCTTTAATAGTGTCAAGAACACAGTCAGTACAGGCGATGACAAAGGTAGTACAGATGTAGGGTCTTCCTTGATGGTGTCTTGTCTTCTCCCTCCGGTGATGGAACGGATCCTCCGGGATGGATACGTACTGGGTGGTCCTCGGAGGAAAGAGAAAGAGGACAAGGTGCGATTAGTCCAGCCTGGCTCGCTGTGACACTGTTCTACAACCCGCACCGGGAGTGTACGGGAGTAGAAAATGACAGTGAGGGAAGGGTAGCGGGACGAATTCGGAAGGGAAAGAGACAGGGTGTAGGTGAGGGACCATGAGGGGTCAGCCTATGTACTAAGTGCTGTACAAGTGAGGACGTGCTATACAAAATCTTTACAGTGCAGGCCAGGCCTTGTGCTACTAAGGAGAGAGGGACGAACACTATATACAAAGCACCTAGTGTGCTACAGAGGTGGGTTCGGTGGTACTCAAACGCTCCGCCGCAACTCCCAGGTGAGTTGCGGCCGCTCTTCAGCCTCCTCTTCTGGACTCCGCCAGTCTTCGCTCCACTCTTCTACCTCTTCTTTCGTCTGGTCTTGGTCTGCTTCAACGCCGGTCTGAGCCTCCTGCCACGAGATCGCTGCTCCGACGGCGTCTCTGTCCTTGCTTCCGCTTTTTCCCTGTTCCGGTGGGGATTCCGAGGCGGGACTTCCGGAGTCAGGCGGTTGTGGTTCCGGGAGTCGCCCGTTCCTGATTGGCTCCTGGAAAACAGAGAGGGCAGGGGAGCTGGTCGTCAGGTTGGTGTCCCAGGACGCTACCTCAGAGGCTGTCGTGAAGGGTGAGTGTCTGGGAATGGGAGGTACGAGAGGGGTCGGCTTGAGTCCCGAATCACAAAGTCTAGTTAGAGGGGGCGCAGCTGATTACCGTGCTGGTGATGGAGGCATCACATTGGAAGATGCTGATCTCGTACCATTAAACAATTTTTGCAAAATTAACTAAACCCAACATAAATATCCTCGAGGTACATAGTAGTGGTTTCTACTAATGACTGCAGATTAGACAGTGAACATCCTATGATTCTGGGCAAAGCACTTAATCTCCTCGTGCCTTACAAAAATTAATGTTGTGCATGTAATGCAACTAGTGCTATGTAAAGCGCTCGGATACCCAATTCGAGTCAAGTTCCCACTATATAAAACTCTGTAAAATAAAAATAGACCCTCCTGAGCCCTTGCTTGGGGGGTCGTAGTCTTTTGGTCTATCTGGCTGTTCCATCGAGGAGGGAGAGGATTTAGATGATACACTATTTTGCAATGAGAAATCTTCACAGTTCTTCAGGAATGTATGCTTCTGTTAGAACCCGAGCAGAAGCCACTCTCAAAGATGCCACAGACGAGTGCCTCTATATGTGATGTTCTACAGGAATTTGTTTCTTCCAAAAAATGAATGGGCTGTGGTACTGGATGATTCTCTTGGCCCTACCCCTGCACCATAGGAGCAATCCTACATGATCCATTGCTGCTCTCTGGCAGGCTTCAAATGCAGCCCTCATGTATTTGACATAATCAGGCCAGGATCCTAGCAGAGGGGACGGGGTGAATGGAGGGAGCAACAGTCCTGGTGCTTAAACTGCTGCAGTTAGACATCAGGCTTTCTCATAACCAAACTCCCTTACATTTTTTTTAATGTTCTATAAGGATTGCTTTTTTTGGCCTGGTTTTTCGCAAATGGTTTACTCAAATTCTAGTTTGCATATGTTGTTCCAGGACTTTTAGTTGTTTTCCAAACAGGTTGCAATTCGAGAGAGCTGGTGTAATGGTTAGGGAAAACTAGCTCTTCCATCTTTACCATGCTTTGTAGAATATGCTGCACTCAAACAGTTTGTAGGATCCGGCCATGTACAGTTGCTGGAACTTGAAGACTAACTAGGCTCGCACACAGGCCTCATTCTTTTTGTTGTGGTATCTTTTGGAGCACAGTTCCCACCAGATGTGAAAGAGGAAGGGTTTGTTTCATGATCAAAAGTACAGAATTGCTTTTAATGTATAATCCGTTTGAACCTTGCATAACACTTGGGTTTTAGCAAAGCATATGAGGGAGGGATATGTAGATA
The DNA here is from genome assembly GCF_964263255.1 of Lissotriton vulgaris. Lineage (NCBI taxonomy): Eukaryota > Metazoa > Chordata > Amphibia > Caudata > Salamandridae > Lissotriton > Lissotriton vulgaris. The sequence goes on from NC_141693.1 coordinate 1,969,524,099, forward strand.
GTGAGCTGGGTCAACAATACATCCAAAAGCTCTTTTGCATTGGTGGAATAATAGCCATCATCTGTTAAGAGAGGGTGACTAGTAAACAGTGAAGTTTACCTCGCAACACCTAGAGTTCCAGCCTTTTCCCAGACTTGGCACTTACCTCTGTTTGTAAAACAGAGAGTTCATTGATGTGTCTAACCTACGTTTATATTTCCCACTTTTTTGCCTTCTTGCCAAAGGTTATACAAGGAGAGCTCATTAAAGCGAGAGAGTATGAAGGGAAGAAAAATATTCTGTTGGCTTGCTTCCTAGTGAGATGGAAAAATTGCTGTTTCTTACAGAACTCTTTCAAGACGGCTAATGTTATCTGTAGAGTGAAAGCTTTCTACTGACCAGATGTTTTCCATCTAAAAACGTACATGCCTTGGCTCAGTGCTGTGCATAGCAGCACACAGTTGATGGCTATAATGAGTGTCTTGGAAGGCCAACGATATACAGTCTCATTTTCAGGTAATTCTGAATGATATTTCTCAGTTGCTAGGTTTTGAGTAGTAGCAAAACAACTGAGCAGGGGAGTCCCCCCTTTTTAGCTTCACTTTGGGATGACTGACCCAGTCAGTCCAGTCAGGTCGGGTCATGTAGGGAGAGTAGAAACAAAAAGGTGTCTGCTTAAGTGCTCCATAGGGAGTTTGCATAGAGGCTCACATCCAAGATGTTGCTCAGACCTTCTGTGGTGGCATTAAAATAGTGTGTGGAGGCAGTAGACAACCTGTAACAAAGATCCAGGTAAATTCACTGTACCATAAAATGACTTGTTTTATAGATTAACCACATAACAAGATAATTGAAACAACCACCCATTCATTCACTAACCTTGGGAGAAAGTCAAAGTATAGTGATTACCTGTTTTCAATAACTATACTTACCCATTGTTGAACTCTGTATACCTGTTTTATTCAGGAGTACAGTCCTACTCCAATAGGTTAGGCTTGTTGATACACAAGTGGTAAATTCCGTGAATGAGCGGCATCCTCGGAGCTGAGCCAAGATAGGGTTTGATACTTTTTTATTGGTGAGAGTCTGGGACATGCCGTTATTAATGATGGTCGGGTCTGAGATGGAAAGGATGAGCAGGCTGACAACAAGTAGATTGGTTTCCCTGTTGCTGGCTGGAACCGCAAGGGCAATCCCTCAAAGGCATGATGGCATTGCACCTTCGATCCCTCTTAACCTGCCTACTAGTTAGTATGTGGAATGAGTAAGGAGTCCTGAATGTACTGCTGAGTGAGTTGGTCAAACAACTCATCTCCTCAAAGATCTACTAGTCCCACCAAGTCACAAGATCATACGACTAGATAGACTAGAGAAAACGGGTGGTGGAATAGCATGCATCTACCAGAATACGTTATCATTACGCCAATTGGAAACAATAGATGTAATTACATGTGAATATCTTAGCATCAATAGCACTTGCAACAGCAAAGCCATTTGTAATTTACATGCCTTCTATCACCTTTCAGTTCATCGAATAAATCATGGAAATCTTAACAATAAATGATCATCTTCAAGGACCCCAGATCTTCCTGGGTGATTTTAATCTGCACTGGAATGACCTAAATGACCCCTCAGTGAATAGCTTAAAATCCTTCCTATTAAACTATGAGATGTCCCGAATCTGCGACAGTCCCACACACGCCAAGGGAGAGACTTTGGACCTTATCATCTCTAAGTGGGCCACTATCCCAAAGAATGGCCAACCAAAGAAAACCAAACAATGGAAAAGGAATCTTAGTAATATAAACCACAATAATCTAACCACTCTATGCAACAACACCTTGATCCCACAGACCAACATGGAGGATGCCAACGACCTCACAGCCTATTACAATACTTCGAAACGGGAAATCATGGACTCTATCGCACCCTTACACCAGAAAAACATCTCCATTAAAAACTCAAAGCCATGGTTCAATGGCCACTTGAACACAGAAAGACGCACTCTAAGAATGGCAGAAAGAGCATGGAAATACTTTCCATCAGTGGAATCGCTAAAATACTTAAGATCAACGAGGGACACATACAATCGAAGAATAAGACAGGCAAAAGCTAATTTTATCAGAACTCAACTCTACCAGGCCAGAAATGGGCCCAAACAATTATTGAAAATGGCCAAACAGTAATCACGTAACACATCAAACCCCTTAGACTCCGGACCCAGAACTCTGTCAAATTGCGAAGAACTAGCCACCTTCTTCAAGGATAAAACAACAAAGATAGAGATCTAACTTCAACTAGCAAAGGAACTGCTACCGGCTTCCCCAGGCAGACTATCTTACAACTCCCAATCTACAGAAGGGAAGGAACCACCTTGACCCCCCTCCAAAAAGAATGCACTTGGAACACCTTCTCCCCAATCAGCGAACAGGAAATCTACAACATTCTCTCGTCTTTAAAACCATCTAACCACTTCACGGACCTTCTACCTCCCAGCATATTCAAAGAGATCAAAACCTGTATCCTCCCACTATGGTCAAAGATTGTAAACGCCTCTCTACGACAAGGCACTATTCCAGACTGCCTAAAGATCGGTCAAGTAACATCCATTCTAAAAAAAAACTATGGCAGACTGCTCACTTCTTTCCTCCAAAGCAGATCCTTAAGAGTCAAAACGAATCAATCTCTATCCAAGTCACACGCGATAACTCTTGGTGTTACTCAAGGAACCGCTCTCTTTCCCCATTCTCTTTAACTTATTCCTGGAACCACTAGCAAACCTCCTAAAATCCGCTAACATACACTACCATGTGAATGCCGATGACACCCAGCTATCTCTCAAAATCGCCTCTCCAGATGACATTATATCCCTTAATTCCATCCTACAAAATGCACACCTCTGGCTCACAGTTAACCACCTCAAACTCAACGCTAGTAGAACAGAATTTCTTCTCATCTCTCTGCCTGATAACAACCCCACGATTGATCTGTGCCTGAATCATCTTAAAGCCTTCAAATGCTCGCCGCACATCAATGACTGCCAGATCCTTAGGTATTACATTAGACAAACACCTAAATATGCAGGGTAACATTAGTGCAGCCACCAAGAGAACAAACTACCAACTGAGCATTCTGCGGAAACTGAAACCATACCTACCTCTTAAGATCTAAAACAAGTGGTCCAAGCCCTAGTACTACCCAGATTGGATTACGGTAGCACCACACTATGTGGCTACCTAAATACAAACTAGCATCACTAAGAGCTTCTCTCAATGCAGCAGCAAGACTTGTTCTCGGACCTAAAAGAAATACACACATCTCACCAGCCCTAAAAACCTTAAACTGGCTACCATACGAAGCAAGAATCCAACTGAAAACGCTTGCATGACGCACAAAGCGTTACACTTCAAAACCCCCAGTTACCTGGCCCAAAAGCTTGAAAAATCAGGGGGCAGCAGATCCTCAAAAAGAGTGCTCACCTTGTTGCTGAAACCCCAACGAACCAACAAAAAGAAAACTGGGGCTAGAACATTCACGGCTATCACACCTAAGATATGGGACTCTTTACTACCGGACCTTCGCCTAATTTCCTACGCCTTCAAAAGAGAAGCCAAATCTTATCTACTAAGTTCTCACCCTAAGTTAACATATCAATGACATTGAATATATTCAGATATCAAACTCTTATGTAGACTATCCTTCCTAGTACTGGCTTTATTCTGGTCCAACCACTGCTAGCCGATTTTTAATTATTGATTTGTTCGTCTCTCACACATATCTGTGCATGTTGATCAGACTAAGTGCTAATCCTGTTCTCTCCATGTAAAGCTCTCTGATATCCTTGAGAGTCACGTTTACGCTATACAAACTTTCTAAATAAATAAATACATTGAGTGGTTTGACAGCAATCCCATTTTTATTTCTTTTTAAGGAAGCACTCCTAATGCTGCATTTGTGAGCAAACACTCCATATACTGCATCCGTTTGCAGGGCTTCTATTTCAGTCTCTCTCTCCCTGTCCTGCTTGAAACATTCTTCATTTTGGAAGAGAATTTCTTTTCTGACCACGGGTGTTCATATATTTTTGTGAATGTAATTGTTTTTGTTGTATGACCGACATAATATTACATGCTGCCTTTGCACCTTCCCTCTGTCTGCGTTGCCGTTCCCCTCCTCGCTCCTACCCCCCGTCCTTGTGGCTTTCGACCCCGCTATCAATTTCTCCATCTTTGGTATTGCTTCAAACATGCTACCACATAGTTGAGCGCCTTTAATTCAGAGTGCACTAGCCACTCACATTTTTCTGACATTTCTTGTTTTAATTCTGTGTACATGACATTCCTTCGTGTTGCCCTGCCTCAGTCCATGTTGCCTTTACCCGATATCACCCTCCCATTCTCTGGTCGTGTACCTTTGCCCCCCTCCATTTCACCTTCCATACTTGTGGCTTTTGACCCCACTCCCTGTTACCATACCATCTTCTATGAGCGCATGCTTAGTGCACCCCTCCAGGTTACAGGACAAGTACACACTCTTTCATTGTCCGAAGCATGCCTAAGCCTTTGCGTTCGTGCTAGGGGGGCCTGACACTAAGGCCACAGGAACAGTCAGGATTCCAGACTTTACATGCCATTGAATGCAACAAACCAGCCTGTTTACATGGTCAAGACTTTGCCATCCCACGAGATGTATTTTACTGTCTTTTTTTTTTTGTTGGTTTTTTTCCGCATTCCATAAACCTATTAAGTTTGTACTTTTTGTTCATCACAGAGCAGAGTTTATAGTGGTGTCTTCTTTGACACACACCCAACCTAGCTACGGTTGATACACTTGGATCATAAGTAGGGCTCCTGTGTTATGGAATTCATCTTTTTGACATTTCCGTCTGTATTTATCCATATTTCATTTTTACTAATTTTATCTGTGCTAATCCATATGTATATTGGGTTTTGTGAAAAAATAAAGCAGAAACTAGTATATTGATGAATTTATTTAACCAATAAATGTACACACATGCCTATCATATTTCAATGATAGGAACACACACAGATATTACATTCAATGTTATGAAGACATGCACATTTTAGTACTAACCTAGTGCATATGTATTGTTGTTTAACCCCTTTCCTAAAATTTGATTATTTTTTAAGCCCTCTACCTGTCCATCCACACATCTATTGGCATGACAGTCACGAATAACAGTATATAAAATCAATCATTCAAAACCACCAATTTCATTTTTATCCACATTTTAATAATAAATCGAGGCAGGAAAATAAATGTTTTTCTGTCTTTATTTATCTGAAAAATTCACTAAAGATGAAAAACTCTGTTAAGGCTCCCAACCTTAATCCTAAGAAATTATACTTGTCAGTATCGCTTGACCTGTTTGATATATATGTATAGCACAAATATAGTCAAACTGCATCGTGTTATCAGCTCTATTTAATTAATTGCTTCCTTGACTGCTGTTTGGGCTATATAAACGCACACATGATATCTGTCAGGGTACGATTGTACTCTGGAGAAAGGAATATGCTTATTTTTTGGCATAGTCTTTTGCCACAAAGTATTTGTTGCACAAACGAACATCCCCGTTGTCAAATTGGCACAGTAAGCACGGACCCACATCTGGACTTACCCGTCCCACTTAGGGCATAACACTGATGTATACAAAAAAGTGATAGATGGAATGTCTGCATTAATCTGAGCCCCTGGAAATCACAACCATCACCTTTAGTGTGTTTGAAGTAATGACCTAAGTTGCCCAGACAAAGGCCTGTGCCACTGGAACCAGTTTACACCCGCCTGAAAAGTCCCAATCAGGGCAAAATCAGTCTTGGGTTGCTTGTGTTCTGGTTCAGAGAGGACCTGGCTTGACTGTTCAGTCTGGACTATTCCTATTAGAGGAGTGTCAGGGCTAATTTGTATGTTGCTGGGTCTAATCTGAGGTGGCATGGCGGGCAAAAGAACCATGGATTGGAATGCTATCCCGAGGGATTGCCAGAGGTTAGACTTTTTTCAAGCATCTTCCCATCACCCTTTGTGTGTTTAAATGTAATCCTGAGGAGTGAATTGTCTAATTCTACATGTACTTCTCCATTCTCATCATTCTCCTACTTCTGAGAAATTGCTGTTTCCTGTAAAGCCGCCCTGACCTGCCGGAAGCACCGCTTTGCTCCTATTGGCTGCAGGTTCTGCCCTGTCCTACAGATAGCTGGGCTTGTGGCCACCTTTGGAAGCACAGTGCTGGAAAGAGCCCGAGAGGGGGAGTCAAGTTGGATATGTATGCAGCGGTAATGCACAGCCAGGCACCTCAAAGTGGATAATAATCCTTACTGCTTAAAGATTCCTGTGCCTGTCCTCCCACCATTTACAGTATGTTACTATGGACCTCACGCTTGTATTACAGGGAAACAGCTGAGGGCCAGGACAAGTTACATAATTCATGATTTAAAAACTGGTGTGTTTTAGAGTAATCGAGGTGGGGTTAACACCGCTAGCAGTATTTGGGGATATGCAGGTATTACCAAGAGTGTGGTGCTACAAACGAAAATGTAATTTGTACAAAATCACGGGTCACGTTTCGCAAGTGTTTAAAGTGGTTGTCATTCTTTGTTGTAAACATACCAGACTGTGACTCTAAAATGCATTTTCACATTCTCCTCTAAAGACCTTAACACAGATTTCACAAATCCGTGCTATCAAACAGTGAAACAAACAATTGTATAGTGTTTTATGTACTACAATGGAGCCTTTGTTTTTCATTATGCTGCAGCAGCATTAAACTCATTTGCTTCTGTGACGTTATAAGTCTTTGGACTGATTGTTCCATAAAGCCTAAAGATCCCCAGGAATGTATGCAGAAAGCATCGCTTTATCGGTAGGTGTACACGAGTGAATGTAGGTGCTGCTTCCCTAAGAGGTGTCTGAGTTTATTTCCGGAAGGGCTTTGTACAGTGAGACGTTTTCAGTGTCCAAATGTAACCTTAAAAAAAAAGGCCACGTTTGAATTTGCTTTCAAAGGGCTCTGGGACAACCCGAGGACAACATCTCCTTTACTTCACTTGGTGCCTCACCAGTAGCGCCCCAGACTTCCGATATTTGAACATGTTCCATAATTATTTGATTTATGCGATTTAACAGTGAATGTTGAGCACATCAATAGTTTTTTTAAATGATAATGATTTGTGACTGATTGCCCTTCTCAGTCTTAAAGATCATATTCTGAAGTCGGGATAGTGGGTTGCAGCTTATAAATTTGCATTTTAATGGGAGCATGCCAGATTCAACCTAGGCCTCTCCTGATGCTCGTCATTACTCCAGGCAGCATGTTTTTTAATTCCGCTCTCTGCTGGCTTGACTTTCATTAATGCACATCTGATTTAGCAAAACCTTTGTTCGAAAGGAAGTCAAACCAAAAATACTATAATCTATGAGCTCGCGATGTTGCTAAACTATTAATATATTGTTTATCTTTTTATCAATTCCTTAAGGATAAAAACCGCGATATGCCCTGCAGGGTTTCGAACATGTTATTGCAGGTGGCACACATCTCTCAGCAGCAGAGGATTTAACTGCTGAGCTATTTTTCGAGCCCTTCCTCCTTAGTATTTAACAAATGGAAACAAATGCTGAAATGTGCGCACAAACCTCCTTTCTAGCGTGTTCACCATACCCCATTCTGTACATGTATACCACAGATGAGTTCCTTCCCGCTTCCCTTATGTGTGTTGGGTTACATCTGTTGCATTACGTAGAGGGAATTAGAACCAGTAAGTCCACAAAGTTTGCCCTTTAATTCCTAGAAACAAGACCAATGGTTGAGTGTGCTAGATAAGTGTGGTAATTAATAATCCTCATTATATAGAATTAAATACAAATTCTCTTCTCCATTCCTGTAACCGAATAGAAGTACACTGTTTGGTCATGAATGGTCGGTGCTTCTTCGATATCTTTCAAGACATCCATTGCTACTTTGCCCTTTCTTTCAACCTTCTGAACTATTATTGTGTAAGCATCCACATTTTTAAGTCTCAGCCTGCGATGGCTGCGCTTGCGCAGTCTCGCTGGCGAGTTTTAATGACAGAGAGAGAATATCACTAGCAAGGTTAAGCCCCACCCCTCTTCTCCATTGACTGTCCTCCCAAAAGGAGAATATTCTTCTTTGTGGTAACATTCTGGATCATAGGTTAAGCCATGCACAATAGCACAGGGTTGCTAGCCACCCTATTTTCAGTGGCACTCTGCTGACTTGGGGCAATCTTTCGCACTTGTTTGTACTGCATTTAAATACATCTGATTTAAATAACTATTTGATACATCTTAATTCTTTTGGTCATATCCCTCTCTATTGACCTTCTCTATCATTGTGGAAGACATTGATTGAATCAATTATAAGTATGTATCTAAATGAAACCTAGTTGGACATTGCTGTATTTTACTAAATTCCAGCATGTGAAATCTCTCCATGAAACAAAACAGTAACTTTTGTGTGCCCATCCAAATGAAGGTGTAAAAAACAAGCACCCCAGCTTGACCACGAGAGCCATTGTAGACAGTGCCTCCCACTGCACAGGCGGCCAGGAGTGTTCTATGGCATTGAGCTGCCAGAGGGAGACAATCTGCATAACCCAACACCACTGCAACATGTAAACTTGCACAAAGCTCATGTGGGCCGACTCAAAATATGAAAGGCAAGCATTGACTGCTGGGGACTGACCCAAATGAAATCTAGGCTGAAGGCGGCCTCTCTATTCATGTTCATAGCTACAGGGGATGCCAGTTGACACTCCTGAAGTGAAATAAAATGAAGTACAATAAGTCAAGCACCACACACTGCTTTTGCGTGAAAATCAAATTGGGGCAGTCAGCAGCTACCCTTTTGTCAGCACTGGCGCTGCCCTGCTACTCCGGTTACACGGTCATGAAGGGAGCAGGAACACAAAGTGAAGAGTAGCACTGTTGTCCTTTTTAGGTCGAGCCTAGAGCAGCGCCCATGCCTCTCTTTGGGAGGCTTCTTGTGAGCACTCCAAACTTCCCCGAAACTTCTCTGTGTGGGTGTGACTTCGCCCACACATTTGATTGGCCCTTGGAACACAAGAGGGTTGTGCTGATTGAATTTCCTGTAAGCCATTTTAAATTCAACTCTGTAGTAGGCACGTGATGTTTATGAATTGTATGTTATTGTCCCTTTTTAATTGTATAAATATGTACTTTTACAGTGTTTTCTAAATACCGAATAAAGGATTATTTGATTGGCCTATGCCGTGGCTGTCAATAATAAAAAAGCACGCAAATGGCCAAAGGCGGGTGCACATCCCACCTCATCTTAATATGTTCACTGGCACAGCATTTGGGTCTCGGGAGCGAGCAGCGGCGCGCAGGCTGGCAGCTGCATCCCTAGTTGCGTCGTGGATCAGGTTACTAAATAATCACAGGGCGCTTCTTTCATGCTGGTGCTTGTCTCAGTGAAAGTTTTCACCTTCTTTTTGTGACTCTGCTTATAGTTATGCAATAGAAAGCTTCATTGCCTGAGTTCTCAGTTTAAAAAAAAAAGTGAATGATTCACAGAGTTTCAAAAAGTTTAAATAATTGATTTGATGGACTGAAAAACATCGGTGGTGATGATCTTGTACTCCGAACCAAACTTTTAATTCAAGTTGATAGACGTCATTTAGACTTCCTCGTTCAGTGTGCTTCTGCTCAGATGAGAACCACCCACAGACTCCACCACCAAGGTGCAGCTGTTTTGGTAAAAGTCCTCCTGCCCATACATCTGGAGCACTTTATTCAAAACGAGGCACCTCCAGTCCGCTTGCCAAGCTGGCTGGTCTGCATTTTTTATTTTTCCTGCTTTAGGGGTTTTGTTTCTGAAACTGAAAAAAATCGGTGGCCCCGCCTTGTATGGCGTTTGCTCCCGGATTGGAGACCATTGCATTTTTTTCCTCCCCAAGTCTCCATTCCTCATATTCTGTGTTCTCACCTCAAATTCTGATGGTGGCTGTCCTGCTTAGTTGTACGTTTGTGACAGCAGACCTATTGGAGGGACGTGCCCCCACCATGAAGACACAACCATTCTTAAACACTCTTAACTATTCCTTTAAACCACCAATTCCCCCCTTCCGTAAAGCACTGTCTTCCTAATCAACACTGATGCAACTTTTTCTCAGACCAGTTGTTGAACATAATTCCCTAGGTCGGTTAATGGATAAAAAAAAAAAAAGAAAAAGATGCTGTCTTTACATAACCTATACACAATCTCACACTTTAATCACTGCTAATTGGCACCCAGCAGCACAAGCCTCTTGACTCCGAGTTAGTTCTGAAGAGGCCCAAAACATCAGTCAACAATCTTTCCCTTCCGATTGCCTCCTTTGGAAGTCACCTCTTCAGTCTTGCTGTCCAGTATATGCCAACTTTCAAAATAGTCTTGGCCAGGCCAGCCTAGGCACAATAGGTGTCATCTTTGCTGTATTCTAGAAAGTACACCTGCCTTTGTGAAGAGCTACGTTTCCACAAATTTCTGGCACTCATAAACCGGTCACTAGTCAATCCAGTTATCCGAGTCCCTACATGCCGAGCATTGTGGATATTGTGCAGCATGTTTTGTAGTACATATAGCTTGGGGCCTTATAAGTTTTTATGCAGAGCTATTGGCTTCGTTAACGTCTTTAATCTGTGTTGTAGAGCATTGTAGTATTTCTGCACTGGTTTGCCTGGAGCTGACTGTGAACAAATATATAACAAGCATTGGCATAGCCAATAGGTCTCGCCTTTGGGACCTTCTACGTGTTTCGCCATGCAACGGTTGATGTTGTTGCACTAAGGATATTGTGTGGCATAACTAATGCTTATAAGGTCCCAGAAGCGAGACCTATTGGCTATGCCAATGCTTGTTAGTTCTAGGTTTTGAGAGCAAAGGTGCCAAACAGATTTATTGCTAACAAAATATATAAATTGGGCTCTGGGTCCGACTCTTTGCACCATTGGCTTTCTTAGCCCAGCTTCTTTCGGACATTTTATTTCACAAACAACTTTGCTAAGCCTAGTGGGATATCCATCCCTCAACTAATACCATTGGCTGTTTGAGTTGCTTCTTTCCACCGCCACTTGAATGCTTGAATTTGAACTACTTGAGAGACTATTTTAGAACTATAACTCTCTCTGTCTGCCTCACTAAAATTTAATTACAAAGGGGAGGTTTCAAACCTCTTATTAAACCTAGTCTGTGCTGAGCCTCTAAACGCGACATTGAACCACACTCAGTGAAGCTGTTTCTAGCTCATCTCTCATGTTCCAGTGTGTGATATTGTCTCTTCAACAGATGACCGTGTGAAAGGAGCTGACATCATGGAACACACAGTAGCACCCTGCGAGCTGGAAGGTCTGCCTATTGGCTTTGATATTTGTTGTTTGAGTGTAATCTTCCACCTCCACTTGGGTGCTTGGATAGAAATATATGAGGGACTACTTTACAGTTATAAAGTCCATTCCTGGTGGCTCTCCTGTTTGATGCTCTAATAGTTTAACACTGCCCTGTGTTACCACATTAAAACTAGACCTATTGGGTTTGCCCGTGCTTATTACTTTATATACTTTCCAGCCCTTCCCCAAAGCTCCCAGCTAATAGCCAGTTTCTGAGTGGCCAAGGATGAGATTCAGGGTCAATCCTGTGATGACTTTGGGATGCCAAAGTATTCATGATGTCCTTCCACTGATCCCTGTGATTTTGGTGAAAGACGTTATATGCTTTTGTACGTAGATTTATTTATTTATTTATAAAGTGTGGGGGCGGCTACTTTACTTCTCTGCGCGATTACACGGTTATGGAAGTGACGCGCTGTGTGAGCAGTTTCTGCGTAGTAACTCCCCCCCCCCCTTCTGCTTGGGGGAATGTGAGGAACCAGCTCAGCCTAGCGATTGCAACTGGGGTGGCATGCAGAAACAACATAGTATCAGCAACTAGGTGGCTCCTTAAGTGTCAGGTCCTGTCTTGGCCTATAGGCAGCTGGTTATACCTATAAACGTCTACATGTTCCCAGAATTTGAGATCTGTTCAAAGGGCAAGTAAATGACAGGTCAATTATGCCACAAACTTGGCCACCTTGTCCCCAGGGGCATTCGAAGTGGAGACCTACTGCACGGGAATGTGGGGTGAGGAATAAAAAGAGAAAGGTGCTAAAAAAGTTTTACAATTATCTGAGGCAACAGCTGAGGGTATGTATGGTGCCTGTAGAAGGGACCGCCCCCCTTGACAAACTTGAGGGTAAATCATTTTTCACCTAGATGAAATTGTTATATCATGGTAATATTTTGTCATGGAATGTAAATGGATTTGAGGAGTAAAATAAAGACCAAGACTTGAGTACTTGAAACCCTAAGAAGTAATAAAAGGAGGTAAAACTTCCCCTGATCACACGCACCTCACAAGATCCTTTGCTCTTTAATATTAGCACAGAGTGGTGCACCTGCATATTTCAAGCACCGCTTCCCCAGAGTTGTTGCTATACAATGAGGAAGCACCAATAACCATACACCTTTATTTATTGTCTAAGTTTACCATGTGCTTTTTCTCCCAGAATAAGGTACCAGCTAAGATTCCATGCTAAGCTTTTGACATTGTTTCTTTACAATATCCAGCCGTGGGCTCCACTTAATCAGCTTAGAAGTTAGAACTGGTTTGTATGTGATCCAGCGGAGCTATATAACCACCTTTAATACTCATCTCACTTTATCCAGGAGCAATTTCTTTTACTCAACGGTGGGTCCCATAACACCACGAGTCACACACACACACAATTACTACCATATCAGTGATGAAGAAGGTGAGCTCCTTTGTTAGTGGAGTACCTAAGCTCATATTTTGCACATTATATACATTATAGAATTTTCTTTACATATGCTAACATGTTACCTGGAAAATTCTACACGAAGGTACTCCACTATTTGTTCAATAGATCATCTAGTAGAAGTTAGTTGATGGAGACTAAGACCAGCTTATTCATAGTAATCCTATATCTTTAGCGTTTATAACATTTTAATAAAATAAAAACCACAACTCTAGTTTTAAATTTTAAATTTGAATTTATCTACTTCATTTAAGAAAACGGAACTAAAATTAAGCATTTATTTAATACATGTTAAAAGAAAAGGAAATTTAGAAATCATATCACCACGTTCTGTTATATGAAAATAACAGAGTTGCACAAGTCTCAATCTGCCTCTCTATTCTCCTCAACGCCTCTTCCAAAACAAAAAATCTGCATTTGATCATATTCATTGCATCAAAAAGTTAAAGTCCAAAAATATTTCAGTCTCTAGCACCATAAAATTGATCAAACCGACAGCATGTCGTGGTGCAGAATAAATCCAAGGAGCAAGATTTTTTCATCCTTTCGCACAAGCTCTTTTATACCCTTTTCAATAACTATCTAACGTAAAATTGAAACTTTTAGGATCCACAGTTTATTCTGATTGGTCCATTAGAGAGGCAGCTATGATCACCTCATCCCATCCTTGCACACGCCAGTTTTCCAGTCATCCTTAACATGTTTCTCACGGCAGTCATCTCCGTTTATGCTTGTCATTCACTTTTTGTTACATGATTTGCAATTCTCCTCCATTCAATAGTTTCGTTCCCACAGTCTTCGATGCAAACATCCTTTGGCACCCTTCTGCGCCCTAGGCCAAGCTGACCTTGACTTCACCTCGCCTTGTGTACCCGCCATTCTGCTTACTCGGCTTTTCATTTATGCGCATATGTAGATGCTCTTTCCATCAAGCGATGTCAACGCCGCAGTCAGCAGCCATTTTCCACAACCAGGCCACATAGGCCTCAATGAGAACTAGTGCGAAAACAAACACAATAGATGTTAGATTTAGAATGATAGTTTTTCTGTTTACCTCCCACCATTCTAATATCCCTAATTACTGGTTACCTAGAAAAAGCGTGACATATAGCTTTATTTTACTTACCAAGTGCATTTCGTTTTCTCTTGCTACGATGAATACATACACTCTAATGAAGCCTAAACACTCATGCTTCTTTAATTAAAGTACATTGTTATAGCACTACATTAATACGACTTGTTCACAATTGTTAGTATGTTATTTTTGCAAATGGCAATTAGTTTCTCACGTATAATGTAAAATGTCTAAATGCATTTTGTTGGTTAGTTATTCATGCTTCAAACTGTTATGTTGGTTATAGTTATGCGATTGTAACTTCACAGGGGTACACAACATTTTTTGTCTCACCACTGCTCCATCATATGCACATACACAGAGTATGCTCAAAATTGGAGACATCAACTACTTATGTATTTAAATAAAGATGCAGCTTTATGCAGCACTTAGGGGTGGGTGATGGTTTATTTGTAAGTGTTCAAGTTATAGACCAGCCGCAAGTTTGTGGCTGATCAGAAGAGAGGTTCCTTTACACCTCCCTCTACTCCCAGCTCTCCCAGAGACAAGTTTTGGGAGCCCCTTCTCTCCGGAGGAAGCACCACAGAGCCTTCCAGAGTTGAAGCCCCTCTTTCCACGACTCCCAGTGAAAGGACACAATCTTTGACATTTGAAGCCTCACAGCCCCGTAACACAGGATTTCATTCCGGAATCATGGCACTAGCGGGCGCTGCGAGCAGAGCGTTGTAACACAGGAATTATATCTTTTATGTCGTATGGTTCTAATGATGAACTCGGCATCTGCCACAGTCCAGTCTCCCTCAAATGTGTTCAGTTATCAAAGACTGGTAATTTGAGAAGAACTTAACCAAGGCACAAATTTGATCTCACTCCGTCTCATTCATTCAAATTTAGCATGCACTTTTGTAAAAAAAAAAAAAAAAAAGAAAGTGCTGCCTTTTTACAAAAGTGCTGATTTTGCGATTATTTAGCAAATCGCGAAATCCTGGTGGTTCTGATTACCTTACAATACCATCACACTTAGACAGCTGTTTAAATTGCCAGTATTGGTAGCCAAAACTTAAAATGTGATTCAAAACAAAGCAATCTGGATTTTGTGGCCAAGATAGAGTTCTTAACTTTGTTTTCTATCTAATAATAGAAACATAAGTGACTGTTATCTACTTTAATATAGAATTATTGTTCACTCTAGGGAGAAATGGCTCTACCATCCTTTTTACGTCCTTCTTTTGGATTTTCATATGTTTTTGTGAATGATTCTCATGTTGCTTCTCTGTATTATCTTCGACCTCTAGGAACAATGAACAGATTTGCTTAATATGTTGAAATTTCATCTTCTAAGCAAGGGGCCTTCTGTTTAACCTAAATGTTTTGAAAACCGCTTCATCTTCTGAGCAATATTCCGCATTTCTTTGTCAGATGTTTCCATTACCCTCTCCCTAAAATGTACTCATGCAAGTACAGTATTTGTTTTGGTACTTTATACAAGCTGAAACTTGCTTGGAAGCATCAAAACATTGTATAGCAGTACAGAGGTTTAGGAGATTATACAAGATAATGTACATCAAGTGAAGGATTTAAAAATGTGCTTTACATTTCACATGTTAAGATCACAGTGATTTAGTGAGAATCGCCCAGTTTCAGTCGGATGCAAAGGATAAGATTGGAACCAGGTTCCAAATTCAGCAGCCTAGTCAGTGGCATGTATCTCCTTCGCCACTATTAGACATTGAAGCTAATTTACAGGTTTTGTTTTGTTGCTCTTTAAACCAATTCCTTCTTCTTGTTTCACTTTGTTTTCAGAGGACGGCTCCGTATTTGAGTAGGAAACCGCTTGTTTACTTGGAGTTCTGAACTGGACTATGATTAGCCTATGGCTTTGTTCACTGGCAGTGGGGGAGGTCCAGCTAGGAGTCTGAATGTTAGTTTATAGCAGTACTCTGAGTTGTCCATTGAGGATGACTCCCACATACACTTGCTTCTCAGCCCTTGCAATAACAGATTGTGAAAAAAAGAAATTGAGGTGATATTTTAGATCTCCGAGATTTCTACCAATATTCTTTTCACTAATCTAATTTGAAGCTGGTCAAGTGAGGGCCCTTAACTCCTGAATTTTAATCCCATAAGACTGCAGATCTGTTCCAGTTTTTAGCGCTAGAGTTTCCGCTAAAGAAGCTTTCTTTTCTTGCTCACCACAAGTTGAGAGGAAGACACAGCAGCTCTTTAATGTGTAACCCTGCCCCATGTTTTGTTTTGAGAAACTCCTTCTGTATGTTTTAAAAGGAATATCTTTTTTCTCTCAGTAAATGCTCGGTGACTTTGCCAAAATTCTTCACAAAGAACTTCGTTTTGTATTAAAGGCTTTGCAGAGCTGTTGGGGCAAAAACTATTTGAATAAGAAAAATGTAGGCATCCATTTACATATTCCACATTTACTTGGAGCTACAGAATAGCTGTTGGCACGGTCTACAGCAGGAGGTCAAGTTGCATATCGCAAGAACTCCTTGCAACCATTGTAAAGTTGGATGCAATAGCTTTAACAACTTTTTAAACTAATGTGAACAGTTTGAATAATAAAATAAAGCATAATACGGTAATACAATATTTAGAAAATGTCCACTCAGATTTGTCTTATTGTAACCTCACATACATACATCAATAATTAACCTGAAATAAATGAGTCCGTAAAGTCTAGAGGTATAGCAGATAAATATACCAGAAGGTTGATTAAACACTTGACGTAGACATATACAGTAGTCGGATCCTGACAGTTGCGCATGCCTGCTTAGAGTGCGACATCTGGTTAAACCAAATCAATTCGAAGCAGCTGCCAGAGCCTTGAGCACTTTATAAAAACCTTAAATAAGCAGACCGGAGTCCACCGCATGCTTTGCACATCATCAAATGCTTTCATGTTTGCTAATACAGTACTACGCCAAGCCCTGAAGCCAGACTTGTATTTACACATAATTCTTTTTTCTGCCGTTGCATACATTTTTCATTTTCCTTCCGTATGAAGTGCGCTTGGTGCTCAAACACAAAGTTGTTTAATTTGCTGGTGTTCAAATGTTTTTTTCCCTTGAGTGGCTACACTTGGCTCCATTCAGCAAGAGGATAATATTGTAATAATTTATCAAACACATTGTCATGCAAGCTAAAACCTCAAATTACTTCATTGCAGAAATAAAAATAACATACATTTTACTGCTGCAGGAAGCCACTTTTTGAAACTTCACATTGATACCAAACGTTAAGAAGTTTACAATGATTGCTGATCTAAATTTTTATTGTACCTAAAACAAAAAGTTGTTCAGTCAAATTTTATGTAGCGGTCTAAATCAGTTTAATTTCACTGTATCAAAGAGCATCTGTTTTTAGTATGTCATCAAGTCCCCTGCCCTAGCCAACAAAGGAAAACCAGGAATAGCCAGAACAAAATAGAATGCCTGTTGCTTTTCCTGAACAGCAAAGGGGCTAGTAACGATGAGGGATGTAAACCCCCTAAATAAGTTCTTCTTTTAATGGAGTAGTGTTATGTCTCCATAGAGTATCCATTAAAGTGGTTTAAGGTGATTATGAAGGGATTCATTGTAACTTCTTGGACAACCTGACATACCAAGTATCCTACTTGCGACTGCTTGCATAGAATCTGTTTACTATGCTTGAATTTCCTTCAAACTCTTAAGTTTGCTTTGCATATTTTGTGTAGTGTGTCTTTTAGAAGTATAGAGACTAGAATAGACCTTTGTATGTATTTTAACAGAGTAGACAAATGGATCTAGAAAAATATTGTTTGTTCCCAATAGCATGATCTTTGGTTTGTTGAGCTATATATTCTAAGCTGGCATGATGGCATTGCCACAGCTGTCTGCAGTAATCTGAAGGTCGCAAGTTGTGGTATACTCAGGCTTCCTTCCTTCCAAGGTAGGCAAACTTAAGTGCATTATCTTGGACAAGAGTTTCACCTGTTATGTGCAGCACTTAGAAATGGCAGGCCAGTGATGTGCAATACTGTGTAAAAATCAAGATGATATTGCTAAAAACCGCAGCTCTCATGCAAAGTACTTTGTGAGTGATGGATTCATGGAGTTCATCCTAATCTCATAAGTGAACTTAAACCCTCCGTTGATCTACTGAAGAATGTGACATCACACATTTGATATGCCTCAGAGGGATTCTCTAGCCCCATTCAGGTCCATTTGTGGATCGAGCTGGTGGTGGGGCATCTGCGGGTGCTCGTGGTAGCTACTACTGCCCTCTGCATCTGCCTAGCGATGCCCACCAGCTTGAGCCATTTCTTTGTTTTAGGAGAGAGGTAGATGGGAGAGAAAGCTTGGGTGCATTTGTGACCAGTGAGCAATATAGACACAATCATTTTTTTGGGGGCAATGATCATTTTAGCCTGAGGAGATTGTATTAAGGGAGTGTCTTTAGTTTTATGAGGTACATATCAAGGGCATGCCACAGATGTAAACATTGGAAGAACTAGTTCTTGAGAAGAATGAACTAATCTGTGCGGGCCTTGAACCATTTTAGATGAGCAGCTTCCCATATATCTGTTATTTAGGACACCTCAATGAGGTCACATTGTCTAAACCCCTGCTGATTCAATGGGTAGAATATGCTTGCCACACTTGTATGACTCAGAACAGTTTATCAAACCAATGTAACGAGCATGGTCTCCCCCAATCACAGTTTTGTAGATATACTGTTGGGTCACCAGGCCAGGATGCTCAAAGTAAGTTTTTATCTACTCTAAGAAAATCAAAAAACATACAGTCAGGGAGCCATCTTCCACTGAGATGCAAAACCCTTTATATTTGGCATCTATCATAAGGCTAGTACCACTGGAAAGTGCTCTGAGATGCCTCATGGTAGGATTTGTGTTCACGCAATCTAGTGAGGTGTAGGATGAAGAGGAAGGGGCATAACGGCCAGAGCTGCAGATTCAGAACTGGGGATCCAGGATCGATTCTCCGAGTCATCGCAACATCCTGTGATTTTTGGCAAATCAGTAAATCTCCCTATGCCATTGGACAGCGCATCACCTCATAGGTGATAAGCCACGCTATACAAATCAGAGTATTTATTTATTTAGTTAGGTCACTCTTTGGAAGAAAGAAGTAATCAATGCACAAGTAGGTCTGGTGTGCTACTGAATAGAAAGTTTATGCATTGTCATTTTGCTACTTACTCCTTAAATTGCATAGCCTCATAGCTTCCGGCCAATTTGCAAATAAAGGGCATCTGAGGGTTTGTGTGGGCTGTGAGCAACATTTGTTAATGCATGGCATTATTGAAGACCCCTTCTATCTTTGTGATTCCCTCAGATTGATCCCTAAACCGTGTACTCAGTACATCCAGGTTTTTTTTTTAGGTTCGCAGAATCGTAGGCAGTAATCGGATACTCTGGGTGGCCCTCAAGCACATCTGTTCTTAATACAAATCTACCCATTTTATCTCTCTATATTTGAGATACCTTCAACAGGAATTTGCTATGTAGCAAGATACTCACTCCCTTCCAACCTTTGGTAAATCTTGCTTGATATACCTGACTGAACCTGCACCTGCCAAATAACTCCTATATTGTGTCCAGATAGTGTCTTCTGCAGCAGTAGGGTGTTGGGAGAATGGCCTCTTTCAAATTTCAGGATCAATCCACATTTTGTACATAGTGGGATATTTGTGTTATTTGTCAATTCATGTAAAGTTATGTTGCGATGGGACAACTTGGCCATTAATGCTGGGCATTCAGCATTGGAAAATGACTGACTAGCTGATTCATTCTGTCCATTGCGTCTTTCTTGTGTATTTTAACTGACTGTGCATTAACTAGTTCTAAATGAATTTAAGTATCAACTTTTAATTTCCCCTGCACTCCCCTGTACATCATTCCTGCAGTTTCTTTTGCCAGTGAACCAATAGATAATTATTCAGAATTAGACGGCCTGGGTTATGCCTGGTCATGTCTCTTTGCCTCCCCTACATTTCCACATTATAAATCTATATGTAATAGGTTACAGTTACCAGAGACATTTAGTCAGTTCAATCTAGTTTAGATTGTAGTCTATATTACAGAGGTCATCAGATACTAGAAAGAAATGTAATTAAGTTGTTTTCCAGGTGCTGAGGTCAATCTTTCCAGTTATGGAGGTCGAATGAGCTTTACAGGATCAGGGAAACTTTGTGCCATGATGTCGCCCAATATGGTTTTTCTACCAAATTCTTCCTGGTTCTCTTCCATCCTAGATTCACTACCTTGTTGCTTAGGCTAATGTGAGCAACACTCCTGCTCCGCTACCTCTCCAGTGGTCATGGTAACTATTACCTTGTCAGGAAACATCAAAATGTATTCCAACTGCATGGCCTTGAGTTTTTCCTTAACCTCTTGAAAGGAGTGCCGGTTCTCCTACACAATCGAGTGTAGTCCTGAAATATTATTTTGTAGATTTCAAATGATTTTGACAGGCCTCAGAATAGCATCACTGTCAGCATATTGTTGCAGACGATCTATGTTCGGTCTAGCTAGTGCTTTAGGAGGGGGCTTGGACATTAGAGCGCAGTGTGCTCTTTCCATAAGATGTCATCGGGTAAAATCAAGGTCCTACATCAAGTGCTGAGAAAATATTTCAGTTGTGATCCTTTTACTCATTCACGAAAATCTACAGTTTGAGGACTGTTCCTTCTTGCTCTTACGTCCATATCTTCAGCTCTCTCTTTTGTTCTTGATGGTATCCTTGAGACGAGTGAGCGTGTCTTGCATCTATTGGATTTGGTCTTTTGTCAACATTCGTCCTTCAGCTTCAGTGAACCTCTCAGCCCAATCGTCCCATTTCTTGTTTACCTCTGCCTGCCAAAGTGCCGGAGAAGGCCATGAATGCTGAATTAACATCTTATCTAGAGATCAACAACATTCTCGATAACACACAACATGGCTTCCGGGCAAAACATTCCACGAAGACCGCACTGATCATGGCAGCAGAGGAAATGCACAATGTTATGAATGAGGGAGGAAGAGCTATCCTAGTCCTGCTCGACTTAACAGCAGTCTTTGATACTGTGAGCCATGCGGTGTTAATACAAAGGTTACAGGACATAGGTATTACGGGTACAGCTCTTGCCCTCCTCACCTCTTTCCTATCGTCTAGGGATCAAGTTATTTTCTGGGATTGTTACCAGTCTGAGGAATTTCTACTTCCTGGAGGAGTCCCTCAAGGCTCCGCCTTATCCCCCACTCTTTTTAACATTTATGTTGCCCCTTTAGCAAAACTAATAAAAAGCCATGGCTTTACGCTGGTGTCATATGCTGATGACGCTCAGCTGATAGTGTGTAACGCATTCGGTGGATGTCATGGCAGCTGAATTCTCCAAGTGTACCTCTGCCCTGATGACTTGGATGAATCTCAATATTTTTAAACTGAATTCTGACAAAACTGAAGTTTTAGAGTTTGGTCAAAAAGCTTCGATCTGGAATCTGCTCTGGTGGCCAACTACAGCCGGTGTCTGCCCCGTACCAGTGAATAAAGCTAGGAATCTTGTTCGATAAAGAGCTGGCCTGGGCTGCTCATAATAATCAAGTGTCATCTGCTTGTTTTTTTATGTTGAAAGGCCTGAGAAAGATCCTCCCGTTCATTCCTCTCTCCCTGTGGAAAACAGTCATAATCGTCACGATTCTCTTTAACCACATGGTCAGTTTTGCAGTTTAACGAACATCGTATTTTCCATGGACTACTCCTGAACGGAGTTATGCCTTGTCGATTATTCTTACCAAACCTACATGCTTTGCACTTAAACCATTTCTGGAAGCCAGGATTGGCCTTTAGCCATCTCCCCCTTTCCCTGTTTCTGGGTTAGTTTTAAACAAGTCATTTCCCATAGACCTTGCTTTATAAAAAGTCACCTTGGGACTACGTGATATCATCCCCTGTAATATAGGGTCTTGTTTTATTAGATACCAATGCCTATCTCACTTTAGCCTGGTAGGCATTGTATTCAGTGATCATCCTAATCTGACTTGCAGTGCTCTTTTTCTTTTCTTTTGCCTTTTCTGTCAGGTTTCAGCTGTATATCTCTTTCAATCTTGTCAACTTTATTTTTAGCCTACTTTAATGTCTTATGTTTGTACCCTCTTTGCAAAAACCTTTCAGCGAGGGCCTCCTGTGCTTCATGTAGGGCAGTACTTTTGCTACAGTTTCGCTTCATTCTCAAATGCTCCGCATATGGTATACTCTATTTTAAACGTTGTGGATGAATGAATGAATTGCACACTTGGTATAGCGCATGGCTACCCTAAGGCATCCCAGCGCTTTTGACCCAGGGCAAATCACCGCCACTCATCAGAAAAGGAAAGGCTTAAGTTGTTTCCGAAACACGAGGTGGTTTGGTTGAAGTCGGATGTTCTCTGGTAGATTGTTCTAGAATTTGGCCGCTTTAAGGGAAAACGACCGTCCCCCCCCCCTCCCATTCGGGATCTTTTGATCCTTGGGACTGTCAAGAGATTGAGTTCACTCGACTTCAAGGCTCTAGAGGGTCGATAGGGGCAAAAGAGTGGGCACAAAATAGCAGGACCGTTATTTGTGATAGACTTATGGGCCATGCACATGGCCTTGAATCTTATCCTCTCCTGCATCGGGAGCCAGTCTAGGGCATGCAGAGCAGGCTTCGCCGAGCTGTGTCTAGGTACCTTGACAAATAGTCGGGCAGCACAGTTATGGACTGACTGCAGAGGATGGAATCATTGGGCAAGCAGGATTGTATTCCCAGCAGTGGGTTTCCTTTATGTGCAAGTGTGAACTATTCCTTGTTTTACATACACTTCAAGATCTAAATATGTAACACTAGACTTGCTAATGTGTTCAGTAAATTTCAAATTTAAATCATTGTCATTGATATCCTGTATGAACGCTTCAACCAATCCGGTTGATCCATCCCATAGAATTAAAAGGTAGTCTATGAAACAAATCCACGTAACTATGTGGTCATCCCATGTCCTGCTGTATTTGGTTTTGAGCACCTGCTTCCCACCAGCCCATATGCAAATTAGCATAGCTGGGGGCGAAGCAGGTTCCCATCACCGTACCTTTTAGCTGCCTGTATGTATCTCCGCCAAACATGAAATGATTATTTATCAGGCACAGTCTACACATCTCAATTAGCATGTTTGTATGCTGATATAGATTGATGGGTCTTGTATTCAAAAAGTAATGTATCGCCAGCAAGCCATCTTATTGAGCTATGCTAGTATAAAGGCTAACAACGTCCAAAGTAATCAAAAGATAAGTTTCTTTTCAGCCCATTGTGTCTATCTTATTCAGGAAGTCTCTTGTATCCTTTATATATGCAGGCAATGCTTGTACATATGTTAGTAAGAATGAGTCTAGGTATCTTGAGGTTGGCTCAAATAAACTACCAATGGCTGAAAATATCCTCTGCCCAGGTGTTTGTTCTTTATTCTTGTGAATTTTGGGGATCAGATATAAGGTGGCTAGTATTGGACTGTCTACTTTTAAGAACAAATATTCAGTTTGTGTGAGTCGTCCTAATCCGAGAGAGAGAGATCTCTCTATCTATATCTATCTACACCTTTTTCAATATTTCTTCTGGCTGCTAGGAGATATTTATCCTGGGTTTGCACCTGATTGTGCCTGTAGAAAAACATATAGTTTTCATAAAGGGATCAAGAAGGAACATGTGCTTGAACAACCTAAAGCCAGCTGGATTTTAATTTTTTCATTAAAAAAATCATAGCGACACAGAGGTGCGCGAACACCCTTGCATTGACAGGGTTTCTTAAGATTAGCAGCATAAGATACAGTGAATTTACAACAATAAAGGTTGCTGGTACTTGAAGTTTGCCAACTTAAATTGATTTAGAAGCACCCCTTTTTTAATTCTGTTTTATAACCGTTTTGGCCGGAATTGCACGATCTACGTAGTGCATTAGGTTTATACCTTATGCTAACGCCTGCATCAATTAATTTACCTTGTGATGGTGATTCCTAGGTTCTCAATCTTAAGACCTCATTAACTTTTGCATGTACTTAAATGAGATCTGAAACAGTAGTTGAATATTTTAAGGAAACCGGGACTGTCATCCCTAGAATTAGTGTATTATTTGGGTAGTTTAAAGTTGAAAATGGGTATTGGAAATCTTCAATATTATTCCCTACACAAGAGTTCAAATCCCTGAATAGTATTTCTTCATATTTTGGTTGACATTGACCAACATTTAGTTGTAAGCGTTTCTAGCGTGTGTTGCATCTTTGCTGTCATTGCAATCTGAATTCTATATAGATTTTTTTTATATATATTTTCCACAAGTCTTGCATTCTAATCTAGTGCCTGTTTTTCAGTGAGCATCCCAAGGGTTTCCATTGGGTTCCAACATGGTGAAGCTAGACATCCATTCGCTGGCACATCACTTGAAGCAGGAAAGACTTTATGTGAATTCTGAAAAGCAACACATCCAGCGACTCAATGCCGAAGTTCTGAAGACAGCAGAGAAACTATATCACACATCCTGGATATCCAAGCAGCAGAGGATAAACTTGGATAGACTCATACTTACAAGGTAAAATAAAACTGCGCTCAAATGCTCAACATTCATTTGTCTCTTTCAATAAGGGCATCTCATGTTTCAGGTAGAAATGTGTGCCGTACTGTTCTGATTTGTGTGTTCATCTTGCATTGTGAACGCTCTTTGAAAGCTGTGCATGCCGTGGAAATATAAAGGGGTTCAATTTCAACAATACATACACTACAATAGTGTAAGTATCCCCTCGTACCAGAGAGATTACCTCGTACCAGAGAGATTACCTTGCACTGTTTTTGACTTATATGTGTTGATTTTATTGCTGCCTCTTAGTTTATCTGGTGAGTGATTTTTCTGTTTTTGAAGTGTTGGTTTCCCAAGTACAATATTTTCTACAAATCAGTGCATATAATATTGGTTGGCTCTAAAGCAGAAAATCAAGTACACAGATTGGATTAAACTAAACCAATGATCTCTTTATAGCAGCTCCAATTATATTGACCATTCACATGTTGGGGGTTATCAGTCTAATCCTGTGCTAGGTTGTTTCACACTGTTATTTCTATGACTAGGTGCATCATGCAAATCATGCTATACTCTAGTCTCTTGATGAAACACACCAACACTCTTACGCTCTCACTGTTTACCTTTCTGCCTCGTTACCTTTGTGATTCGTTTGTCTGAGTGTTGGGGGCTAGCTTTTGAGACTCATCATCCAACTTCGAATGCAGCCAACAGAAATACATATTTTTATCTATCTGCTCCCACAAACACTTACTTACAAATGTCCTGTCTCATGAGTACTTGTCCATATTCGTTCCTGTGAGTACTTGAATAGTCTGTGATGTTTGTGTTGTTACTATCTTCTTTTCTTCATAACCCTAATCATTTTTCATCCAAATGTGTTACACACTGCTGTGCACACCTCTTTCCACTCCATAGTTCCATTGCCTGCCCTATGATCTGGCTTTATACTTTCCTCTTATGAATACTCTGTTTAGTGTACATGTGGCACTCTTCCCTCCATTGGATGTAGGTAAGAGAATTTAATGAGAAAAATAATTTGGCAAATGGACAAATTAATGTGACTGGGTGGAAATTCAGAGCTTTTATATTACTGTGAAGTGTTTCTGTACAATTGGATGTTTATTGCATCAAAACTGCACTTTAAAACGAACCTAGTAAAAGGTAATGGGCATATTTTTTAATCATTTATTTCTGAAAGGTACCTCTTGAAAATAATTATTTGTAAAACAATTGACTGGAAAGCAAAGAGTAAGAACATTGACATTGTTTAAATGAAAAAGTATTAACATTGAAAGGAGTAGTTGGGCAAGGAGTGCTAAGGGAGTGATAAACAGGCAAAGGTCCTTGAATGGTGTTTTTGGGTGACACACTCCTTAAAAGAAAAGTGCTGTTTCAAGACAAATACACTTTAGAACCAATTGTGTTAAAACAGTGCAATTCTCATGTAAATGCAGATTGATGGTTCAAATCGGTTTTAGTTAATTTGAGCTACCAATTAATTGACTGCAGTAAGCGATAAATGGACAGTGTGGTGAAAGTTGAACAATATTGCAATTGATTGTTGATTTGATTAAGAGGGTGTTAAGATTCCATAGCTTCATTAGTGTCAGAATTCCATGTACCCTGGACAAACAATATACAAAGCCATCAATCTCATGAAATGAAGCACATTTTCTATAGAGGGCTTTTAAAGAAGTGAGACTAGGAAACCAACCAGCAGTGGATGAGAAGTCTGTTTTGTTAATTTTGCATCCTCTTCCTCATTCTCCCTAATAACCCTTTCTAGACTCTTCCCACCTCTAGTCCTCCTTTATCCTATTCAATCTAACTAATAAACTAACAAGTCCACAGCTTGAATTAAGTTTTATTTCCCTATAATTTGTCAGCTTTGGGTACCGGAGTAGCGTGCTACTCGCTGAAAATCCTTTAAACACCTCATCGGGGGTAGTAAGCGCTATAAATATACAACTACATTTAAAAGTGCCATGCAGTAAATGAAGTGAACAGTTTGGAATATTTATTGCTAGTGATTGTTGATGAAGCAGATGTCGGTGAAATGAGCTTAACTGTTTTATTTGGAGTGAATTCGCTCAAATTAAGTGTGGGTGGGTAGTTGTGTTGGGTAAATCAATCCTCGGTTATTTTTTTAGGAATATGCCTTCATGTTTTTCCACCATTGACGTTTAATATTGAGTTTTAACAAAAAAGTGTGTTAAACATAAGGTTGCCCTTTAAGTTTAAGGAATTAGGCAGTGTACTAATGGGACTTTGTCAATTCCTATGGTATGAGCTGAGTAACATGGGAAGTTCCTATTCAAATCTCAGGTCATGATAGAAGTGTAAATTTGCACCTTTTTTCTATTTTCCAATGTTTGATCAGATCACATATAATTTTGAATATGAGCTTGAATTTCCTGTATAACATAAGCAAGGTTTAAAGTTGCAGGAGTGTTGTAAGCCTGGATATTGTATCATGATGACATCTATGAGATGGTCTGTGTTCGTACCAAGTTAATTTACAGTTACGTGAACGCACCATCATGAGTACACAATGTCCTAGCTCAGCCTTCTCTGCAATTGCTAGTATCGCCACATTCTAGATCAGTGTGTTCCTGTATTCATGACCACTTTGTAATAATGAGAGAGAACACAAGAGTTGTTGTGACTAAAAATAATTCTCGAAGTCTTGCCTAGCCTTCCTCTGGGTGCTTATGTTATTCAAGTTATTTCAAACTGTCGTGAGACTGGTTTTTGTATTCCTTCACAATAGTGCTTGTGGAATGTCATCACCATGATAGGACAAAATCCAGCTGGCCACAAGACTACCACCAGAGGTGCTTTTGTGTGACAGTTGTGATGGTGTTCCCTAAGAGCAGCTTGGGCCAGGAACACATTTCACAGTGGCTGCTGAGTAAACCATTGAATGTTCTTCAATTATCTATAGCATTACTGACAAAGGTCACATTGGAACTGGTGACCAAAAGATGAAAGACCATGTAACAAAGTACACGCCATCCAGTTCACCCTCAGCCATGTTAGAATTCCAAAATATATTACCCTTAACTAGAAAAACAAAATACTGAAAGTTAAATTGTAATTCACTTAAGTAGGGTGCAATGAAAATGCTATATTTGTTTCTTCTGGGAATAAGCAGAAAAAAAATGGATTCATTTCTTTAAGATATTGGAATGTGATCTATTCTCTCTACAACTTCCTGAAAGTAGTCCTGTACGCGCTATAGAATTGTGGATGATGATACTGGGTATTATCGCTTGCTTCATATGGATGTACTTTAGTGTACTATTCCTTCAAGGTGTTACTCGGAGCTCTGCCTCCACTCCCTATTTGCGGTATGCAAAGTAAAAAGTTTTTCTGTGCACTTGAAATGTTTGCTCCACAAATTTATCAACGCTGCAAATTTGAAAATTTTAGCACGGGCTATGTCCTTTCACTGCTTAGGGATGTGAGGATGGGGAAAGCAGTGTTCCATTCTTGGCCATAAATTTCATTGGTTTCTATTTAGGAAAGTCTGGCTTACAAATCCAAAGATGTGGAATAGATTTGTCCCTTTTTTCCCCATGTAAATATCTAAATTGTACAACAATCACATCAATTGGACGTTACTCTTGTTTCAGACAGAGAAATGTTTGCTTTTTTTAATGTTACTATTGGCAGTGTGCCCTTTACACCGTGATATTCTTTTGTGAATTGCACTTCACAATGGACTATAGAAGAACACTATTAAATCATTTGAGTTGTCAGCTGTATATCGATGTCAAAAACTATAAAAAGTTATAATTTGTTATTTTTATTTTTAATCTAGTGCGGAAGCTTCTCCTGCTGAATGTTGCCAACATGCCAAAATCCTGGAGGACACTCAGTTTGTCGATGGTTACAAACAGTTGGGCTTTCAAGAGACAACCTACGGCGAGTTCCTTAACCGGCTTAGGGAAAACCCCCGACTTATTGCCTCATGCCTGGTTGCAGGGGAAAAGCTCAACCTCGAAAGCACACAAAGTGTCATCCATACAGTCTTTACATCTCTTTATGGAAATTGCATAATGCAGGAGGATGAAAGCTTACTCCTTCAGGTCTTGCGTTACTTGATTGAATTTGAACTCAAAGAGAGTGATGATCCACGAAGATTGTTGAGAAGAGGCACATGCGCATTCAGCATCATTTTCAAACTTTTCTCTGAAGGTCTTTTTTCTGCCAAACTCTTTCTCACTGCAACATTGCATGAGCCCATTATGCAGCTGTTGGTCGAGGATGAAGACCACCTAGAAACTGATCCAAACAAGTTGATTGAGCGTTTTTCTCCAGTACAGCAGGAAAAGGTGTTTGGTGAAAAGGGCACGGAGAGATTTAAACAGAAAGTCCAGGAAATGGTGGACTATAATGAGGGTAAACTTGTGACCTTGGTGAACAAATTCATTGGATACCTCAAGCAGAACACGTATTGCTTTCCACACAGCTTGCGCTGGATTGTGTCTCAAATGTATAAAACGTTGTCTTGCGTGGAAAGACTGGAGCTGGGAGAGGTTCGGGCCATGTGCACTGACCTTCTTTTGGCATGTTTAATTTGTCCTGCAATAGTAAATCCAGAGCAGTATGGAATCATCTCTGATGCTCCCATCAACGAAGTTGCACGATTTAATCTGATGCAGGTATAGTTACACCATTTTATTCTAAACAGCATGATTTTTTCATTATGTAAAATTTATCTTTTGTGTTTTTCTGCTGAAAACATTGGACATTTTCATTCTCCTGTACTTAAAATGCACTTAACACCTGAAGATTTGCTGTAAGCTGTAAGAAGTTATATATTGTCATCACCCTGAATTGCAAAGAGCATTGACTTGAAATAGAAAGCAGCTGTAATGTCTATCGGAATATACCATGCCTCTTCCTTTACAGTTAGCCGTGCATGCATGCCTTCTACATATCCATGAACCTTACATTCAGCATTCTTCTACAAGGCCATCTGATCACATTATCTCTTTTCGAATAACAATCCTTCTGATCCGATTCTCCCCTATATTGAATAATTTGAGCTGCCAGACCTGGAGCCCAATAACCTTGTTGCAGAACCATTTTTGTAAAAACATGGCTGTGTCCAGATTCAGAGTTAAGGAATTTACCTTCCAACAAAGCCCTATAGCCCAGGCTTGCTTCTGTAGATAACTGCTAACTTTTCAACGGTCAACTGAAGACTTTTCTGTTTTGTAAAACATTTGCTCAGCAGTAACCTTTTTCTGTGTTTCCTCATTATTTTGCAAATTACGCTTTGGAGCAGGAGACCTGTCTGGATAATAAGATTTTAGAGTGTAAATTTGAAATGCGTTGTACAGGATAGGGGTTGTTGTAGAACAGATCATAAAATGAAGTTGCAGTTCTGTTGGCATTCCTAGTTTTACTTCAATCCGTTGTTGTCAGATAGTAAGAATTCCGTCCCATCCCTTCCTTTTCCATGTCACCCTCAATGCTCAGGCTAGGACAGTGCATCTGAAAATGGTTTATGGGCTGTTTAGTGCATCCCTGATGGTGTCTAACTTGGTTTCTTTCTCATTTCGCATTCCTAACCAGAGCTTTGTTAGACTGCTAGTTAGTGTCAAGGAAATGGTCCCTTCCTACAACTCCCATATAGTCTTTGTCTTCAAAATCTGAACAAAGATTTAGATATGTGTAACCACCTGCAAGAGGGGCAGTGAGACTTCTTGTTTGGTTATCTCGCTTATGCTGGCCAATCGGATAATGATAATTGGCTGGAAGACACTCAATTTGTGCTATGTGGCTATTTTGAGATAACACATTTATTTATGAAATGCCCATTTTGTCCTAGTATAATCTTGCCCTCCCCAATTGACAGATGGGTTCTAAACAGGACATATGTGTGGCAAAAACAAATGTGAACATGAGTCACCTTCTATAGTTATTTAACTGAATGAACAGCGTTGGAGCCTAGGAAGTTATTTTCTCATCTAGGAACTTTAGTACACAGATAAATAGTATTACCCCTCTGGGAATGCCCATCACACTTTCTTTTTTGCTTGCTAGATTCAGAAATGCTATATTGAAACCTTGATAAGTATACCCATCCCAGAGAATCTGTAGGCTTAAAATTAGAGTTGATCAGGAATGCTTTTCAGTCCTGATTTAAGTTCTCAAAAAAAATCTCTGCACGTAAATGATGTAGGTCAACAACCAGTAATGCAACACAGTGTCATTCTTTAGGTTACACTTCATATGAGGCAAAATATCTCGCAAGTGATGATCTGGTTATGTAATAGGTTCCCTGGTAGAACATAGTGTTTCTGGCCAGCAGATGTTATTCAGTTCCATCAGTAACGGGCAGGGGTCTTATCCTTTGTTAGGTGCTGCAGCAGAATATGGTGAGCATCGATCCGCTCTCGGAGCTAGTTGTGGCTGGACGAAGGCAGGTCTAAAGCCAGTAGACCTCAGCCTGAGTGGAAGGCTGCTATGACGGGAACAGGTGCAAAAAGAAAAACTGATTGACTGAATGTTGAACAATGTCAAAACATTCACCCCAGTACAGAGAGCTGGACTTAAATCCATTGTTTTGTGCTCCCCATGCCATTCCAGTTTAAACCCCGCAATATGCAATTCAGCCTTGACCCTGATCCCCATGGTAACAGTTCAGCCCGAACTGCTAGGCCAGGTTTTCGCTAGGTGGGCAGTGCTGAGTGCACCGCCCACCACAATGACAGGAATGCAGGATGCGCCCAACACTGTGGCAGGCGCATCCTAATTGCCCCCACGTGATCCCCGCCCTTATGGCAGGCGGCCCTGTTCCCCGATAGGAAACCTAATTGGTATATAAAAATCCGTTTTTTTCTAAATTAGTCTTGAGTTTCATCTTGAGTGTGTGTCTCATTTATTGACTCAGTGTGTACAACACATGCTTAACACTGCTCTCTGGAAAGCCCAAACTGCTTGCCCTCACCACCACAAATAGACCTTTTGGATTATTAGTTTAAGCCTTCTGAATCAATATAGTTCGCCTGGACTTTCTACATAGTGTACCTCATTTTGGTGCACTACATAAAAAGCCAGCTTCCTACAGTAGTCTTGAGTGTGTTTCCATTAAGTCACTCTAGCAGATCAAGAACAAACTAGATTTCATTAACATTTCAGAGCAACAGGATGAAACATGACACTTAATAGACACTACATTTTCAAACTTTGTCTTAATCATGCAGTAAGCAATTTAGAATTTATTTTGGCCGGATTTTAAAATGTTGCCCATACTACTTAGTAAGCTGTAAAATAGTGTAAAAAAATTAAATTATATTTAGTGTTCTTTCATATTATGTGTTTTTGCCGAATCTTTACTGCTTTGTTTGAGAACTTTGTTCGCTCTCTCTAGTGCTTTCCTTTGACCAGTAAGAGATGACTCTTTACATCTGAGAACTACTTCAGAGTTACTAGGCTGTGGTTTTTAAAATAGTTTTTGATACCCAAGATCAAATTTCTTGTTTCTGAAGTATGTGCGAAGATCCGTGCTGTTCTGGATTGCAGTTCACCAGAACATTGACATTCATCCTAATCCTACATCACCCAGGTCCACGATTTACTGGAGTCCAATGTTCCCTGGTACATGTATAGAATAATGAAGTGCTACGACCAGGCATGAACCCAAATAGCTCCAGACCCTCCTGGCAGTTCTGGCTGAAGATGCTCCTCATCAAGAAGACTAATGCTGTAGACCCAGCCAGTCCCATTTAGGAGCTCTATTCATCATACTTGAAAGCGGTTACTCAATATAATATTCTTCGTCTTTTTTTTAACTCGCACTTGCCATCCAACATCTCAATCGCGCTCTTGCGCAGCACACCTTTTTATCCTCTTACATACTCTTTTGAGGTTTATGGTAGCTTTGTACCTCTATGTATTCTAAGTATATTACCTTCATAGATATATATACACACACCTTTCCCATTGCTGCGTTCAATAGGCTAGAACATGACTTTTGTGGTTAGAACTACACAGAAACACAAAAGTTCACCTCAAACATGTACCCTTCCCAGCAATGAGAAGGGTACATATGTGGGAAATGTAGTGGCGCTACCACCAATCCGAACCTCAAAAGAATGGAGACAATCTGTGAATTCCTGTGCTTTGCACTTTGAGCAGAGGAAGCGATGACTTTTGTTTACGCTCTGATTTAATTTTGAAACTTCCTCTTAATTCACAATGATTCATTCAATCAATTTGTCAGCTTGGCAGTACAGTCGACGCGCTCAGGACGGCGACACGTACTTGTCTAGAAGTGGCAAGAATTTGTTAAAGTTTCTCTTTCTGTATTAGAGACCCGTTCATTGGTAACTTTAATCCTGTCGTCTATCTGCTCTTTACTGTTAGTGCCGATTAGGAGTCCACTGATGTTTTTACTTCCTCACACTATTACTCAGTCTGAAACTATAGTGGCTTGACCAAGTGACGACTAATGAGGAACTAAACGAGGGCAATACTTATGCAGAAGGGTTTAAAGGAGTAGTTCTTTTTCTTCCTATGACAACATAATGTTTCTATTACAATGCCTTAAGTTTTAAGTTAGTAATGTACATTCAAATTTACCTCTAGAGCAATCCACTTTCTGAAATGAGCATCTTCATTAATATATATTGGTTGTACTCCGTTCCAATTATTTTAATGTCTCAATGCCACTATATAACAATGAACTAGGGTTACCAGTTCCGATTTGCTTAATGTTTGACTGTAGTATCTGGGAGTACTTGTGAGAGGCATGTTCTTTGGGCCCTGTGGAAGTGAGAGTATACTGGTGGCATGCGTTTGGTACAGCTGGTTTATCAATGGTGTCTTAGGACACAGGTCCTGTTGCACTAAATGGGTTACCAGGTTTCTCCTTTTCAGGCCCTTGGACTCTCCAGAGATAGTGAGATTGAGCAGTCTTATACCGCTGGGTCAGAAGTACAAATTCAGCATAAAACTGTAAATAGGACAATTACTTCTATGAAGAATTTGTCTTTGTTTGCTTGTAAGTAAAATATGGGATATTTCAAATTAAGGTGCCTCCTAAGGTCAAGGTACTCCAACAATCTAACAGGGCTTAAGGGCTTTTTTAAATAACTAGCACATTACCACATGGAATGGTGTAATGGATACAAAATTGAGTATTCTATTTGCTGTCTTCAGAGTTTCTCATGTTTTACTCACACCCAGCCAATGTGGCAGAAGTGCCAGCCAGACAGCAGCAATGTACAAAGTGCTGCTAGATGCATCTTCCTGCAGATTCCTCACCTTATGAATGTCCTCCAGGGACCAAACTAGATTTGGAAACCCTTTTCCCCAGTATCTATTCTCCAGCTGATGGCTTGCAGCCTCATCCAGCGACTATTCCATACTGGGATGTAACATTATTGTCTAAAAGTCCCCAGCAGGCGTGCTGACATCAGTTATTGTTTGAGTGCACCTCCCCAACGTGGGTCTGGAGTTTTACTCTCTGGTCACCAATAACATTCCTCAGCTTTTCACAGCCAGAGGTCCAAATGGTTCCTAAGAGTTCTGAATTTTTAAAACCCATTGCAGATATTGCAAGAATATGCCTTACGACTTTTGCAACATCAGCATTTAGTGTCTTGTCTCCGACTCCACGGGCTGTGACTCATGTTCATTGATGTACCCGGGTACATCAATGAACAGGAGTCACAGCCTGTGGAGTTGGTAAAGGGGAGATGGGGCGTAGGTTCGATAGGTCAACTGGGTTTTTATTTTGTTTCTTCATTAGTGGTTTAACCGTAGCTTTTTTCTAATCTTTAGGTACAAAGCCTGAGCTCAGGAAGTCATTGACAATTCTGTTAATGTAAGGGTTTACGGTGTCCACAATTTGGTGAAGAATGAACGGAGGACATGAATACAAAGGCGAACCTGATTTACAGGATATAATGGCATCCCTTGTACGGGCAAGAGTGGCCAGCCTGAACTTTCGAAGGGGTTCATATGACATGGTCGAAGTGTCATTAATTTCCTTTATGTTTGATAAGGTTATTTGTGGGAAATTATCCTGAATGCGGCTTATTTTTTCTTCAAAGTAATCCGCGATCTGGTCGCATAGCACCTGGGAGGGAGGGATTTCCGTTTGAAGCACTTTAGAATGGGTAAAAGATTTCACTATACCAAACACGTTTTTTTGTTTTTGTTGTGCTTCGAAAATCTTTGTAGTGTAATAGTTTTTCTTAACTGCTTTTATGCTAGCAAAGTATTCATTCCTCTTTTTTACAAAGAGATCCTTTGCTATGGGATCATAATCCTTTCTCCACTTCCTCTCGCTTTTTCTACACTGGAGATGAATTTCCGAAAAAACTTGCGAGTACCATGGGGCACTCATCTTTTTGGTTTTTATCATGTTTCCTAAAATGTTTAGGCTGCGCTAAGTCATGGGTGGTGGACTGTATCCAGATGTGAAATTTTAAGGAATCTTGTTCCACATCACCAGTCATAATAGGTGCTTGGGCTGTTTGCTCAAGCCTGGTGCTTTTAGCAATTGCAGCCCAATTTTGGGTGGATACGATAGGCTGTAGAGCTATTTTGTTCCCAGTTTTAGCTAGGCTAAGAACATTTACGTTAAATGGAATAAAACAGCGGTCAGTCCATATTTGTGGTATGGAAGGAAGATATACTAAAGCTGGGAAGTTGGAGCAAATACCGTCAAAAGTGTGGCCGGCTAGATGCTTTGCGTTTACGATTTTTTGAGATAGTCCAAAAAGTGTGTAGGAAGTTATCTACATGTGAATCAGTTTTTGATTCGACATGTAGATTAAAATCTCCCAGGAGAGTAAAATGAGGGTAACGGAGTAGCTGTTGTCCTAGAAGTTCTCCTAGGGATTCCAAGAATCCAGAAGGATTACATGGCGTGCGATATATCAGTCCTCCAGTAAAAGAAATTGAAGGGTGGAGGGAAATGGAGAAGCCAATACTCTCAGCCCCTTTAATATGGTCAAGGCAGAACGTGTGACACCTCCACGAACTTTTAATTATTATCGCCACGCCTCCTCCCCTGTCCTTTTGCCTGTCCGCATATATGACATAATCAGGGGGTAGGGCAACAGACAGATCAGGGGCGCTCCATTCTTTGAGCCAAGTTTCGGTTATGAAAAGAAAATCGAGGTGATGAGTTAGAATCAGGTCCCTGATATCTTGGCTATGTTTACACATAGAGCGGGCATTTATAAGCCCTCCTTTAATGCTTTTTTTTGGGGGGGGGGAGGTAGAATTTCTCTGTATTTCCAGTGATGGCCAAGGCATTGTCCATCTACAAGTTCTGCAGGAAATGGGGTCCCATGTGTTCGTCATAGAAAGGTGGCCAGCACACCTGGGATCATCATTGAGCTCTGTGAGTACCTTTGCCTGATAAATCAGGTGAGGGAGAGTTTTACCAGCCTGGCCTCCTCCTGTCGCGGTCTTGACGCGGACGGGCGCAGACTGGCTTGCCTTTGGCACGCCCGATGCGGTCGCAGCATCCTGTTTAAAATAGGGGACCGGAAGTGAAGAGGGAGGAGCAAGGAGGGAGGAGCAGGAGAGCGATGGCAGCCCTGAAAACTAGAGCGCTAATCTTCGAGCGGGTCGGGAAAACCTCCCAGGCACCGCGTTAGCGCTCTAGTACGGGGCAAATAGCAGCAATGTGACAAAGTGCAACTGAAGCATGTGCAAATGCGCAAATAGGGTAAAGCAAGCTACAGTTCCCCCCTCACCCTGCACACACACGCACGCGCACACACAGTACAACAGACAGGCAGCATTAGCTTCTCTCTCATACACAGAACAGGTACAATGCAAGCTTCCTGTGTCATTAAATCTTCGAGTTATTGCCTCAATTGGGGCAAACAGTGTGATAGGGTCACAGAAAAACGTAGAGTAATGCTGGAATGCAGAGAAGATATACAGTTAAGAGGAAATAAAGTTCTGTTATCACTCAACATATCCAAAGTACTGTGTCTAGTATTGAGTCCAGTTCAGGAGGCCGGATCTGGAGTGATATATTCAGTTCTGGTAATCACTTGCAGAGTGATGCGTCCAATTTTGTAGGGCTTCCCTTCATTGCGCCCATTTCTGGGGTCCTCTTTTGGAATGATGTGCTGAGATCTGGAAGTTTCTGCTGCCAGATTGTGCTCAGTTCTGGTAGTTCCATATGGAGTGCTGTCCTTAATTCCCAAGAACACGTCTGCCGTGAGTGTGTCAAGGGCTGGAAGGCCAACTGAACTTTTGTGTCCATTTCTGAAGGCTTCTTTTGTGAATACTTATGGAGGCCTCACCTGGACCCCAGAGACCAGCTCTGGAGGTCTCCTCTAGAGTATTGTTTCCACTCTAGAGGTCACCTCTGACATATTGGGTTCAAATTTGGAAGCACCAGCTAGAAAATGATTCCAAGCTCAAGTAGTCATATCTGAATGTTGTGGCCATTTTGGAGGCTTCCTCTAACATATTGTATCTTGTTCTGGAGGCCACCCCAAAAGTATTGCCTCACACTACTGCACGCCACACACTGCTGCGTGCCACACACTGCTGCGTGCCACACACTGCTGCACGCCGCACACTGCTGTATTTCTCACACTGCTGCGCGCCACGCCCTGCCGCATTACTCACACTGCTGCGCGCCACACACTGCTGCGCGCCACACACTGCTGCGCCCCACACACTGCTGCGCGCCACACACTGCTGCGCGCCACACACTGCTGCGCGCCACACACTGCTGCGCGCCACACACTGCTGCGCGCCACACACTGCTACGCGCCGCACACTGCTGCACACTGCTGCACAAAGCTGCACACTACTGCGCGCCTCACCCTGCTGCGCGCCACACGCTGCTGCGCGCCACACGCTGCTGCGCGCCACACGCTGCTGCGCGCCACACGCTGCTGCGCGCCGCACGCTGCTGCGCGCCGCACGCTGCTGCGCGCCGCACGCTGCTGCGCGCCGCACGCTGCTGCGCGCCGCACGCTGCTGCACGCCGCACACTGCTGCACGCCGCACACTGCTGCACGCCGCACACTGCTGCACGCCGCACACTGCTGCACGCCGCACACTGCTGCATTACTCACACTGCTGCACGCCTCGCACTGCTGCACGCCTCGCACTGCTGCACGCCTCGCACTGCTGCACGCCTCGCACTGCTGCACGCCTCGCACTTCTGCACGCCTCGCACTGCTGCACGCCTCACACTGCTGCACGCCTCGCACTGCTGCACGCCTCGCACTGCTGCACGCCTCGCACTGCTGCACGCCTCGCACTGCTGCACGCCTCGCACTGCTGCACGCCTCGCACTTCTGCACGCCTCGCACTGCTGCACGCCTCACACTGCTGCACGCCTCACACTGCTGCACACCTCACAACACCGCCACGTCACTCAGGACACTGCCACATCACTCAGGACACTGCCACATCACTCAGGACAATCACTCAGGACACTGCCACATCACTCAGGACACTGCCACATCACTCAGGACACTGCCACATCCCTCAGGGACACTGCCACATCCCTCAGGGACACCGCCACATCCCTCAGGGACACCGCCACATCCCTCAGGGACACCGCCACATCCCTCAGGGACACCGCCACATCCCTCAGGGACACCGCCACATCCCTCAGGGACACCGCCACATCCCTCTGGGACACCGCCACATCCCTCTGGGACACCGCCACATCCCTCTGGGACACCGCCACATCCCTCTGGGACACCGCCACATCCCTCTGGGACACCGCCACATCCCTCAGCACCACAACAGCATCACTCAGCACCACAAGTGCACTGTCCTTGCTTTTTTTTTTTTTGCAGCGCTTCTTCCCAGAATTTAGTCATCTGTCGGCATGCCCAAACTATGTATCAAATTCGCTGCTGTTTGTGTGCATCTGTGGCATTCGCCTGATCGCTCTGGGTATATTTGGCTAGGGGCCTTTGGTGGGAGGTAGGCTTGATGGATGTACTTATATTGTATGAGTTTGAAACATGCATTGGAGCAGCCCAGTTTTACCCCTTCATTTATCTTCTCCCATTATTTCTCTGTTATTTGTCCTCCTACCGCTACCTTCCATTTCTGTTGGACTGTAAGTGGATTTCTTGGCAGATC
Source organism: Lissotriton vulgaris (assembly GCF_964263255.1). Classification (NCBI taxonomy): domain Eukaryota; kingdom Metazoa; phylum Chordata; class Amphibia; order Caudata; family Salamandridae; genus Lissotriton; species Lissotriton vulgaris. Next base: position 1,969,562,668 of record NC_141693.1, read on the forward strand.
CTCCCTGATTGCCCTGTATATGTATGTTATCATGTGGCGACCTTGTGCCATGCTCGGCATTACTTGTAGGATTTTAGTTACCGGGGGTTCATCCGGAAATTATCTCCAAATCTCTGGCCACTAGGGAGATTTTTGCCAACTGTAAGAATTGCCCCAGCTCAAACATAACTTACACGGTTTCCTGCGTGAGGAACTGGCCATTGTGGTATTGGTCCCTCATCAGCAAGCTTTAACCTGACTTCCACTTGTGCACTGACATTGGCCTTCCGACCTACTGTTTTAGCCTGACTGTGGCATTCTAAACACTGAAATTTGACAGGTGAAAACCTCCCTTTTAAATATTAACAAGTCACTCTTCTATGGGCCTTGTAGCCCACAATGCAGGGTGCAAACTATTTTAAAGTAGGACATTTAGAAACTTAATGATAACTTGTCTTTACAGTGACCAGCACCCAAAAGCTTTTTTTCACTGTGTAATGAGAGTAGCTAGCAAAAAATAACTATTTTGAATTATTAAAAATCCAATTCAATGGGAAGTCAGATTTTTAATAAATATCAATGAAAAGTAACTTTTAGAAAGTTACCTTTGTTCTGCCTGAATTCATGGAGGCTAAATTTGCATTTGCATTCCCCTTTTCCAGCCAGTAATTAGCATTTGAATAGGTGTGAAGAAGTGCCTCCCTGGAGCAAATATAGGGTGAACTGAATGGGCAAAAATGACTCCTGTGACCCTGACTGAATGTTCAAAGTGGGGCTGTGATCATCTTTTTTTTTTTTTTTTTTTTACATTAGCGTCAAATCTTGTTTAAATGTCGTATCTTGCTTGGTAAGTCTGCTTGGTTTATATATAACACATATGGCATACTTGAAAGCAAGGGAAAACAGGATGCCAAAACAGTTCTTGTTTATATGCTGTCTGATTGCTAGAACCCCTAATTTTGTTCTACCAGACAGATGTCTCTGAATTTATTGTGAGTCACTTACCCAAACTGGATTTTGGCTTTCAAAATGAGAAGAAACTAGGATTACCATAGTACATATCACTAATACTCTCACACTCTCACACCCTCCATTATTGTGGCTTAAGATTTTGCCTACTTGAAAATGGCCAAAGTGGGTATGGTAGGCCCACTAACTTATAACCTATTGGTCAGGGAGTGCCCAGTAGTCATTCCCGCCAACTAGCTCATGTGGCATCTCCAGGCATCCACTTCAGAACACTCCTAGGTCTGGAGAAGATCACAAGAGGCCTGAACCTGCTGCCTGTGAATTGAGAAGAGACCTGAAGGACTGGACCTGCTCTCATGTCCCCAGGTTCCATGGGTAATGAGGCTGACCTCCTGTTAAAGCTAGAAGGACCCAACACACTTTTTCTGCAGCTTCCCATCTGACCAGTCGCCTCTAGACCCTGCTGTTATGCCTCTTTCTAAAACCCTGTGAGTCTCGAAGTGCCTCCCCTGAGATACTGGAGGGCTTTAGTGGTAGAGTCGGACTTAAAAGACTAAAGTCAGAAGGTAAAATCTTTGACCAGGGTGAACGTGGTTGGCATGTCCAAGCTGCACCCCAAAATTGCTCATAAGTCCCAGTCTACTGCAACCATTGACCATCATATTGACTGGGTGACATATTGCACCCTCAACTTGGAACAGTGTCCCCTATGACTTAACTGAGTCACTAACCTCAATTAATAATCCACTTTCTCTGCTATCATCGGTCTGCCCTGTGCTATCATCTCGTGGTAGCCCAGGGTGTAATATTTTTACTAGTAAGAGGGTTTGACATTATGTGGCTAAGCTTTAATAAAAAAAAAACAATATATTAAAAAAACCTTCCCACTAAATAGAAACGGAACTCACCCATTTGAGCTTATGTGCCTATGCTCATTTCCTGTATCCCCTTCCTTGTGTCTGCTTCGTTTTTCTGTGTACCCTCTTTTGGTAGGTTGGAGTGAGATTTGCCTCTTCTCAATACGAGCTGCTGTTTTTTAAATTATTTAGTGTGAAGTAGCTTAAAGGCACTATTTTTCATGGTAACCTGGACTTGTTCTAGGGATGCTTGTACAGATTCTGCCCATGTACTGATTTTATTTTGTATGAGAAAACCATTTTGTGGAGTAGAAGCAATAAGTTTTCTTTATCAGTGCTTTGTAAAATATGGTAAGAGGAAGTACTGAGGCCTCAAGTAACCAAACATAGTACAGCACCACTTGAGTTATGGATGAAGGAAAGCATTCTATTGAAGACTCATCTGTTGACCTGGCCAGGAAAAGAGTTTGAATGTAATCTCCTGCATGCAAAAACAACCAAGTTGTAAAACTAGATTTCTCCCTGATACCCAACTGCTTGCTCTGACTAAATCTACTTATTACAGTCCTGGGCAGGAAAGTGCACTGTAAAGGAGCTAACCACATCCTATGGACCAGATCTTCGCTTGCTATGAAAAGAGCCAAATTAGGGTAAGAACTTGCACATAAGGAATCGTTTTACTTCCAGTTTGAAGGCAACTGTGGAGGTGAGTCTGCAAATTTCAGGAGGGAGAGAGTTCCAGATCCGTGGAGCGGAGCCAGAGAAAGCTCTTTGACAATTTCTTTTTGTGAAATATCTGTGGTTTAAGAAGGAAGGTGTTAGCACTTCTTGAGGGTCTTCCACCTCCAGATAGTTCTAGCATTTGGCATAGGCATTTGGGGGTTTTGAGATGGAGAGCTTTGTGAGTCAGGCAGGCGATCTTTAGCTGTGTTCTTGCTTCAAAAGGTAACCAATTTAGAGATTTTAGAACTAGGGAAATGTGCGCAGATCTTTTTGTTCCCGTGGTCAGTCTGGCCGCCGCATTCAATACAGCCTTAAGGGGTGCCGAGGTATATTTCGGGAGGCCACATCGTGTAGCACTTCCATAGTCTAGCCTATGCAAAACCAGCGCTTGAACCACCTGCTTGAAGTCAGCTTGTGGGAGGAAAGGTTTGAGATTCCTTAGTAGTCTCATCTTATGTTTAATAACACATGTAACATAACTGACAGATGGTGGGGGAGGAAAGCATGACAGCGTCATGGACCGGTACATAAGTTAGTCTCGTGTTAAAATCTTTACACAGTAGGTTTCCATTTCCTTCTACTGATTTGCTGAACCCCGTCACAAAGAAGGTAACTTGGTGCCTCTAGCTGCTGCTTCAGCTGCTGTACCTAGGTTTTTGCTGGTGAATAGTGTTGAGTGGTCTGCTATCAAGGGTGGCGTACTTGTTGCCTAATTTGTTAATTAGTTTGTACTTGCTTTAAACTTGATTTATATTTGTTCTGAATGTCATTTTCTTCCAGACGTTTATAGTGGTCATGTTTTTTCTGCCCCATCTGTCCGCGTTTAAATTTGTATAGCTTCTATTTTTTTAAATGTACTGTAGTCCCATGATTGATTTAATTTTGGGCTTTGCAAAGCAATTGTATGTCTAAAGGCCTCATGGCACTGAGACAAAAAAGGTGCGATAACCAGAAGTGCAAGCACTGGATGTTGTTTTTTGAGTATGTGCATGTATGTATATGGTATATTTGTCGCACCAACCTAGCCAAAAGGCAGTGGAGCTCTTTACAGGGACAAAGACTAACAGGAAGCCAGGAGTGATAAATGAGGCTGCTGTGTTGGGGAGAGTTAATTATTGTGATGTATTGAGATGAACCTGCAAGTCTTTCCTAAATTGGAGCAGCTTTGGGGTGGTCCTGATTGATACAGGGATGCTCTTTCAGATCTAGTGTGCATAGAGGGAAAAGGCCTGCTGTCTTGTATTGTCTTTTTTTAAGCTTAGTTTGCTTTTTGATGGTCTGCTGTTGCAAAATCCTGCTGGTTTTGAGGTTGGTGTGGGCAAATAAAGGGAGCCAATGGAGTTTCTTCAGGAGGAAGGTGATGTTATTATGTTTCTCCTGGCAGTTTCAAAGTTGCTTTATGGAAGAAACGGTTTCAGTTTATTTAGAAGTGAGAGCTGGTGCCAGACATCTTGGTTTGTTGTTTTTTAGCAATGTGTTCCTTGAGGGCGAGTTCGGTTAAAAGGGTTAGAGGCTGTCCTGGCTCATGTCATTGAGTGTAGCTTGTATGGCATCTTGTTTGCTGTTCTTATCAAATAGGATTAATTATTTCGTGGTTGGAGTTGAGCTTCAGGTAGGTGCTGGATATCAAGGTCTGGATCTTGTGCCGTCAGTGATTGAGGTGCAGGATGTCTGAAGCAGAGGGGGCTTACAATTTGAGTTGCCTATCATCTGGACATTATGAATCTTGATGCCGGTATTTGTGCTTAGAGCATCGTGCAGCTCCATGTAAAGGATAGTGACCTGGAGGTACCCTTGTGAACCACCTAGTGTCTGTTGGAAAGGTGGGAGACTATGCCCTTAAGTTCTATTCGAGACGCCCGGGTGTGTATGGGGGATGGTCGACTGTGTCAAGACTGCTTAGGCGGTCCAGTAGTATCTGGCGGCAGGGGTCATCTTCATCTGTGGTGAAGAGGACACCATCAGAGATGTGTATTGTAGCATTCTTGTGCTTCATTGTGAAGCTAGACAGGAAGTCGTGCAGGAGATGCTTAGCACTGATGTGATCTTGGAGTTGAATGTAGACTGCTTTTTAAATAATCTTAGTGAGGAGATTATAGGTGAATGATGGGCCAGTAGTTAGCGAGGCCATCAAGGTCGGTGTAGGTTTCTTTAGGAGTGGGAGGATCTGTGCAGTCTTTTTAGAGCTTTTCAGAAGATGCCTTGTTTGAGAGAGGCATTGACATTAATTAGTATGTAGGAACAAAAGAGCGTCCCTAGAGAGAGTTTTGATGAACATAATCTTCATTCAAAAGTGGATTTGACAGAGTTGACTGACATTGAGATCTGCAAGAGAAAGGAATTTGAAGGCTGACCATTGTGGGATTTTAAGGGGATGGGTGGGCGCTGGAGGTGAAACTTTCTTGTGCTGCCGGATTGTTGGTCTTTTTCACTGAAGAACAGGTTGATGGCATTGCACTTTTTTGTGGATTGAGGAATAGGTGGTTACGGTAGGGCGTCGATGAAGTTCTTGATTGGCTTGAAAAGCACTCTGCTTCTCTTGGTGACTTCTCTGATGTTATTGTTATAGTACGTTGCTGTGGTTTACAATAGCCACATAGTTTTAATATGTTTGAAACCAGCATGCATTTGCACAGGCTCCATGGTTAATTTCTGCTTGATGCTTCTTATTTGCTCTATTCTGTCACTTTCTGGTTGCAAATATAATAATCCACATTTGTATAGTGCTCTCTGTTGCCATTGCAAGGCTTTCAACCGCTGTGTGTGGGCTTAACCCACTAGGTCCTTGAAATAAACTTAGTACATATTTATGCATCTGACAGTGAGATCGAATGTTGTTTTTTAGAGGCTGTCATGTTTTGTGGACAAGACACATTTTTATTTCTTATCTTTATTCTAACTGGCTTCTGATCATCTCTATTTTGTTTTGAAGCATGTTACATAGTTAGCAAGTTTTAACTTGAAGGAACTTCCACCTATTCTGTTCTTCCTATGGGCCATTATTAGTCTTTCATAGATTAGATTCTTGGATTATTCTCTGTCATCAAAATGGGAACTCGTGGTATTTAGGAATGGCAAGAAGCAGTTTTAGCATGGCCAAAACCATGTTTTCTTTGCAGCAAATTACCTGAATGTTGGCTTATTAGGTGAATATGCTTTGCACTGTACTTCCCTTAGAGGCCTCTAGGATTCCCAATTCTGCCACACATTGGGTAAGGGATTCCCTGGAAAAAACACTGCTCTTTTACTTTTGGAAATATGCAAAATCTTTGAATATTATTTTTTTCATTAACTTCACTGGACTGCAGCCAGACCTAGCTTCAGCTAGACTTATCTATGAGTTGTCTACAAGGATATGATGCTTGTAGCCTAAGCACAAGTTGTCTTGCATTCTCATTTGTGTAGGAATTTCCAATCCAAAGCATTTAAGGAAAGGGAAGAATGCTAACTCTGGTTGTTCAAGAGATTAAATAGGATTCTATGTCAGGACCGGAGGCTTCAGATTATGCTTTTCCTTTTTTGCTGTTTATTAAAATTACAAAACACAGCAGCCAGAAAAGCACTGAAACTCAGAAAAAATGACTGTATAATCTCCAAACAAAGAGATTAAGAACATGTATCATCAAAAACCATGAAGAAAACTACAAATCCCATCAAGTCCATGAATAACTCTACAATAATTGTCCTTTCATAGTGTCCATCGCACGAAGATAGGGCATCCATCTTTCTTCGCTACTTTGCAGTCAGTTAAGTCCATTGCTCTTTTCTCTCACCATTTTGGTCTTGTGTAGAGTTTAAATTGCGTGTTTGGGCTTAATTTCTTGTTAATTGTTGTATTGCTATTTGGGGGCTCTGTGTTTAAATGCATTGGTGGATGATTTATTTCCCCAGAGCCCTTTTTTAGCATCGCGGGGACGTTTTCGCCCCTCACGCGATGTCCCCGAACTTGACGCGGCACTGATTCAGCCGCTAGAGGGAGCCGTTGCGTCTCGTTCTCCTCAGCGCGGTTCCTCTTACTGACGGGAGCCGCGCTGAGAAGGAGCCACGCTGGAGCCTCGCCTTTGCCGCCTCAACCCAGATGCCCGTTTTTCTGGCTTTATTGCCACGATTGTATTGTGTTACGCCCCGACGGGGTCTGTATCGGCGGATTACCGTGTTAAACGCCTACGGGCTGTATCACGGCACCATAGCAGTTTTTTACCGCGTTTTCACAAAACGTTGCCCAAAGCAAGGGTCTGGCCTAATATAGTGAGCCTTACTGTAAGCGCGCAGGGGAGGCGGCGTGGACCCGTTCCTTTTGTGAGGGTCTGCGCGCTTGGAGGCAGGTGCTGCCTCGATAGGTCTGTGTAGGCGTGGGAGGGGGTGGGGTACTGGGTTCAGATTCAGGCAGAAGCTGCACACCGGAATAACGTTTCAAGCTTGGTTTTATTTTTATGGTACGCTTTGTCCTATATGTCAGTCTTTCCCTTGCGAACTCCAGGTTGTTTGTGGTGGCGATGTCTTCGGCTGGTTGAATGACCAGGCTGTCTTGACAGGCGTACGTTTCTTCTTCGTCAGTTCTCCGTGGCCGATATACCGAGGGAAAAGGAGACCAACAGAGGGAGCCGTTAGTTCAAAGTTTAGGATATCTCGTACTCCTCAGGGGACCCAAGTGAAGTGAAGGAACATCCGTGTCTCTCGCTACCTATCTGTGCTCGTGAACAGTGGAGGGGTAAAGATGTGAGGGTACCGAACGGGTAGGGAGGGTAGATGGGAATCTGGGCACACACAGGAGAGGCACGTACAAGGCTATTTACACATTTACACAGGGGCGTTCTTCTTCCCCACCCAAGCCGCCAAACGTCTCCGTACCTGAGAAAGCCACACTCCTCCCTCGGGAGTGTGGCACGGCGGTGCACAGGGTCGTTGGCCTCCTGGCTCTCCCTCACTCTCGGTTCTCTCGTCCTTCTTCTCAGCTCCGCACTTCCTCGCCTGTTCGCCTTCTCCTCTTCCGACCTCCGAGGTGTAAACACACCCACTGTACAGGATATCCTGCTCTTTGTCCATTCCGTGTCCACTGACGTCAGAGAGGGGCGGAGTCGCGTCCTGCTCCACGAAGGTCCAGTTAAAGGCACTGCGGTCCTTTTCCTCCTCCTGCTCCGAAACCCTGACCAAGCAGCCATTAACCTCACCCAATGGCTATCCAACAGCGCCGACATCCTAGCACCGTTGAAAAAACGTCAAATCAAACTAGGCAGCAAAAACGCCTCCTGGTTCAACGATGATCTTAAGAAATCGAAGAAACTGTCGCTCCCTCGAGAAGGCCTGGAAAAAAGACCCAAACACCAGCACCAGGGACGCCTTCAAAAACGCCACCCGCATACACCACCAACTAATCCGGTCTGCCAAGAAAGCCGCATTCAAAGACCGACTAGACAACAACGCCCACAACAGCAAGGAATTATTCAACATCGTCAAAGAATTTACAAACCCATCAGCCAACTCCAACGACATCACCCCCTCCAACGACATCACCCCCTCCCAAGCCCTCTGCGACTCCCTTGCTTCCTTCTTCCACAACAAAATCGCAGACATCAACAACAGCTTCGACAACCGACCCGGAGACCAACCCACCCAACCTTCTGCAGGACCTTCACCCCCCCTTGAACATCCTTAACGACTGGAACCCAATCTCCACTGAGGACACCATCCGCCTGATGAACTCCATCCACTCAGGATCCCCAACTGACCCATGCCCTCACCACATCTTCAACAAAGCAGACTCCACCATAGCACCACACCTCCGAGATGTTATCAACTGCTCCCTCAACTCCGCCACCTTTCCGTAAAGCTGGAAACACGCAGAACTCAGCGCCCTCCTGAAAAAACCCACAGCTGACCCCACCGAACTCAAAAACTACCGCCCCATCTCGCTCCTTCCATTCCCGGCCAAAGTCATCGAGAAAGCTGTCAACAACCAGCTCGCAGCCTTCCTCGAAACCAACAAATCCCTCGACACCTCACAGTCCGGATTCCGAGCCAAACACAGCACTGAGACCGCACTCATAGCTGCAACAGACGACATTCGAACTCTACTGGACAACGGAGACACAGTCGCCCTCATCCTCCTCGACCTCTCCGCTGCCTTCGACACAGTCTGTCATAGCACCCTTCTACAGCGCCTCAGAAACGTCGGAATCCAAGGAAAAGCACTGGAATGGATCACCTCGTTCCTCACCGGAAGAACCCAGAGCACCCGCCTCCCACCATTCAAGTCAGAAGCCACGGAAGTCATTTGTGGCGTGCCACAAGGATCTTCACTCAGCCCCACCCTCTTCAACGTATACATGAGCCCCCTTGCGGCCATCGCTCACCAACACAACCTCAACATCATCTCCTACGCTGACGACACTCAACTGATCCTCTCACTCACCAAAGACCCTAACACCGCCAAAACCAACTTACACGAAGGAATGAAAAAAGTAGCCGAGTGGATGAAACACAGCCGTCTGAAACTGAACTCTGACAAAACAGAAGTCCTCATCTTAGGCACCTCCCCCTCCGCCTGGGATGACTCTTGGTGGCCAGAGGCCCTCGGTAAAGCACCCATCCCGACAGACCACGCACGGAACCTGGGCGTCATCCTGGACTCCTCACTCTCGATGACCAGACAAGTCAACGCCGTCTCATCATCTTGCTTCAACATTCTTCGCATGCTCAAAAAAACATTTCGCTGGATCCCCACCGAAACTAGAAAAACGGTCACCCACGCACTGGTCACGAGCCGCCTGGACTACGGAAACACCCTATACGCCGGTACCACCGCAAAACTCCAGAAAAAACTCCAACGCATCCAGAACGCTTCAGCCAGGCTCATACTAGACATCCCGCGTAAAGGACACATCTCTGGTCACCTGAAAAACCTCCACTGGCTCCCCGTAAACAAGAGGATTACTTTCCGCCTCCTAACCCACGCACACAAAGCACTTTACGAACTTGGACCCGAATGCCTCAAAACACGACTGTCCTTCTACACCCCCTCCCGTCAGCTACGATCCTCCAACCAAGCCCTTGCCACTGTACCTCGCATCAACAAAACCACCATGGGAGGTAGATCCTTCTCCTACCTGGCAGCTAAAACTTGGAACTCTCTTGCCACTCACCTTCGCATTACTCAGAACCACCTAGCATTCAGAAAGCAACTCAAAACTTGGATATTCGAAAAGTAATTCCCCACCCTTCCTCAAGCGCCTTGAGACCCTATGGGTATGTAGCGCGCTATATAAATCTCTTGACTTGACTTGACTTGACTCCGCCCTTGGGTTTTCAGTCTGTAGGGAACGAGGGGAATTAGGGACAGGCATCCACCAGTTAGTGTGTTTCTCCATCCCGACCTCGCTACAGTCTGGTCCCCAGCCCAACTTACCTGCTAGCCTCTGGCTGGTCCATATCCAGGTACTGCGATTACCTGTGTGCCCCGTGCCCACCCTTTTCCTGTTCTTAGCAGGGTAGTCAGTGATGGCAGAGGGGTACTACGTAGAGGAAAAGGAATCTCATCAATATCTGAATGATGATGAGTTTTACGACGCTGTTGATAGTTCCATTTATCGTGCGTACAGGAGATAGTGGGTCCCATGGAGGACAGGCTCTCCGCGCGCATTGTAGAGGAGTGCGCGAAGCTAGGGCAGGCGTATTTGGGGACCTCTGGAGGCAACTCCGCGTCCTCGGAGGAGGTACCTCCTGCGCCTAAGAAAGCTTGTAGGGGACGGGCCTACTGGGGGCCCGCAGGGTGTAGACAGGGGTGCCTTTGAGCGCCTGCAGCACGCTTTTTTGGCGAAGGCAACCGACCCTACCCCTGCGTCGACCCCGACCCCGACCCCGGGACCTTCAGGGCAGACCGGGACAGCCCCTTCCTTCCCGGGAGGGATCTCCCCGGCGGACACGGACGACGACGACGAGTCAGTGCGCTCGTGGCGGCCGTCCAGCTCCGCGGCGGAGTTACCGCAGGATAGTTCAGGCATGCTGGACCTGGACGCGATTGTGCATTCGCGGTCGGCGGCCTGGGTTTCTGGGGACAAGGTCGCGAAGTTTGTGGCGGCACGCCTCCGCAAGCCACTGGAAAAAGAGGCACGGAGTTGCCTGAGGGGAGAATGTCCACGCCCTCCCCTAGAGGAAAAAGTCGCCATGACACCTGAATTGAATGGCAAGATGGCCACATTCATGGCGAAATTAGTCAAGGACCCCCGTATGGGCATTGACCATTCCTGGCGCTCCTGCCAGGATAAACTGCTAGACGCCATAGGCCCCATAACAAAGATCCTGGATATGGCTGAGGAGGCCAAAGTTTCTGGCACTCCCATATCCCCAGACGTGCTATCGAGTTGGGCGCAGAGGGTGGTCATATTCTTGGGAAACGCCAACTGTGCCCTCTTGACCGAACGTCGCAGGTCTCTGCTGATTAAATTAGACCCCAAGTTAGTAGACTTAGCCTCTTCGGAGGGCGGCTAGTTTGGAGATCCATTCATCAAGGAGTTGGGCAAGTTCGTCAATACTTTTACCTCCCTAGACAAGGCCCAGTCCAGCAACATTTTTCTCGAGGGGCCGGTCGCGGTAGGGGCCACGCGACCGGCCGCGGAAGTCAAAATTTACCCAACAAAGGGCAAGGCTCCAGCAGAGGCCAGTACAACACGTCGGTAAATTACACCAACTTTTACCAGACGAGAGGCCAGCGCTTCAGGGGGCGCGGCGGCGGCTTCCGGAACGACGCCGGTGGTAACAGTTTATTTATTTTATTTATTTATTTGAAACATTTGTAAAGCGCGAACGAAGGCCCGAGGGCATCTCGGCGCTAAAGAACTGCTGTGTTTAACCCAGGGAGACAGAAAGTACGAAGGTTAAAAAGGATCAGAGGTTAAAAAGCCAGGTTTTAAGATTTTTTCGAAAGGACCTGAGAGAGGTGCTGGCCTTAATTGAATATGGAAGTGTATTCCACAATTTCGGTGCAGCTACTAGGAACCGCCTATCACCCCAATTGACAGTTTTGGTTCGGGGGACCGCCAGATCAGAAGAATTGGAGGAGCGCAGTGTTCTGGATGGGCAGTAGGGAATTAAATTTTGAGTGAAGAACACTGGTCCGACATTATGTAAGGCCTTATATGTCAAACATAGTGCCTTGAACTTTATCCTCTTTTTCACTGGGAGCCAGTGAAGTCGCCTTAAAGTTGGTGAGACCGATTGGTATTTAGTGATTCGCCCTAAGAGCCTTGCAGCGGCATTCTGGATGGCCTGCATTTTAGCTAGCACTCTCTCCTGGGCACCTAGAAACAGGGCGTTACAGTAATCTAGGGTGGAGAGGACCAGGGCGCTTACCAATGTTTTGGCATGATGCTCAGGTAAAAAGGGCAGAATTTTTTTTATAAGCCGAAGTTTGTAAAAGGCAGAGGAAGAGATCTGGTTAGCATGAGGCAGGAAGTTCAGACGGTTGTCAAACAGTACACCCAGGTTCCTGACCTTGTCGACCGGATCTGGAGGCTGGCCCATAGACGACGGCCACCATAAGGGGGACCAGTCTGGGGAAAGATTGCCGAAAATTACAACCTCTGAATTTTCAGAGTTCAATTTCAGGCAATTATGGCCCATCCAACTGCCTATTGCCTGCATACCTTGGTTAAGCATGTTCGCTTTTTGTGGCCCATCGTTCTTAACAGCTAGGATCAATTGGGTGTCATCTGCGTAGGACGTTAGGCTCATCCCAAATGCCCTGATGACTTTGGCAAGGTCCGACACATAAATGTTAAAAAGTGTCGGACTAAGGGATGAGCCCTGAGGAACTCCACATGGTAAAGACAGTGGGGAAGACTCGAAAGGTCCCACAGTGACAACCTGGGTCCTATTAGCCAGGAAAGAGGCAATCAGATTTTTTGCGTTGCCTCGGAAACCTATGCTCTCGACACGGTCGACCAAGGTGGTATGGTCGACCGTGTCGAAGGCCGCCGATAGGTCCAGTAGAATCAGGATGGCAGAGCCCCCTGCATCCCGGATAGATCTAATATCATCAGCCGCCTTGACCAGAGCGGTCTCTGTTCCGTGGCATCGGCGGAAACCAAACTGCGATTCGTCGAGCCTTTTGTTCTCCTCGATAAAGAGGGAGAGTTGGGTGTTCATGATTTTTTCCACCACTTTCGCTAAAAATGGCAGACTGGCAATGGGCCGGTAACTTTTAAGTTCCTCTTTATCGAGGGAAGGTTTCTTCAGAAGCGGTTTTATGAGTGTTTTCTTTAGGGTGTCCGGGTAGATGCCTGTGGAAAACATGGAGTTACAGATCTCGGTTATGGATGGGAGAACTGTGTCCATCATAGGCCGCAGAACCTTCAGGGGACACGGGTCCAAGGCTGACCCAGATTTAATAGAGGATATGATGTTGAGTACTTGAAGGCAGGTCACCTCTCTGAACTGCTGAAAAATTGGTCCTTCTGGCTGGGTAAAGGCCTCATGGGAGCTGATTGCGGTATTAGCAAAGTTTCGATAAATGTCATCCACTTTGCTGAAAAAAAAACTAGACAATGCGTCACAGAGGGTTTGGGAAGGGGGGGGTGTAAGATCCACAGAAAAGTTGCATACCTTATCCTACACTAGCAATAGATCACTCCATGATGAACAAAATCATTTCAACTATTAAAACAAATTATAAAAGATTTGTTCTTCCCCAACACTGGTAAAGATGACTGGTAAAGGCAACTATTTGGAGCCTGCAGATCTTTTCCCAATGAGTTTTCACAATCATGTGATTTTGTAATGGAGCAATGGGAGATGTAAATGTTATATACAAAAATGCCCTGCATAAACCGTTAACTAGAATCCATTCATGACCTGAAACAGACTAGCGGATGTACATAAGGCACGGACCGCAGTTTAAGTTTAAGCACAGGCACATTTTTAAGAATACATCATATCATACTGCTCCCATGGTAAGTGTGATACCTGCGAGTCAGGTACAGATTGGGGGACGGCTAGCGGGTTTTCCGGATGCTTGGGCAGCGATTACAGCAGACGCATGGGTTCTGCAGACAGTGCGGGGTTTCCGCATAGAGTTTTACGATCAGCCCTGCCAGCTAAGGGCGCCAAACCCCATCGTTTTTCCCAGGCAGATGCAAGTTTAATCGACGAGGAGGTCTCGGCGTTATTACGCAAAGGGGCCATCTGCCGGACAGAGCGGCACCTCTATGGGTTCCTCAACAACGTCTTCCTGGTGGAAAAGACGGACGGAGGGTAGAGGCCTGTAATCAACCTCAGAGATTTTAACGGGTGGTTGGTGTACCATCATTTCAAGATGGAAGGAATCCATCTGCTCAGGAACATTTTGCTTCCGAACGACTGGATGGTCCGGCTGGACCTCAAGGATGCATACCTAGTGGTAGCCATTCATCCTCCCCACCGTCGGTTCCTTCAATTTCTTTGGAAGGATCAAGTCTTCGAATTCACCGCCCTTCCATTCGGGCTTTCATCGGCCCCTTGGTGCTTCACCAAACTGCTGCACCCGGCGGTGGAGGCTCTTCGGTGTCAAGGAATCCGAATGATAGTCTTCTTGGACAACATCCTTCTGATGGACCAGTGCCCAAACAAGTTGGTTCTCCAACTCAATCGAACGATTTCCTTGTTGCAAGGGCTCGGGTTCATCATCAACGAGGACAAGTCGGTTTTTTCACCGTCACAGACGATGGTATTCTTAGGTTTCGTAGTGGATTCCGTGCAGGCCTCGCTCAGCCTCCCCTCACGGAAGATAGCCAAGATCCGTCATGTCCTAAAACAGACGATTGCAAAGTCTCACACCTTCCTGCGGCAGATTGCCAGAGTGGTAGGACTCCTGTCCTCCTCCATTCAGGCAATCTTCCCGGGGCCCCTGCATTATCGAGCCCTAAAAACGCCTCAAGGCACATCACCTCAAAAAGGGTTCGTCCTACGACCAGTTGGTCCCTCTGTCACAGGAGGTGAAAGGGGAGATGGCTTGGTGGCTCTCCCACATGGAGGCGTGGAACGGCCGAGCAATTTTCGGGTCAGTTCCGGATTTGGTCATCGAATCAGACGCCAGCAGATCCGGTTGGGGCGCCTGCTGCGGGGATTTCTCTACAGGCGGCGTTTGGTCATCCGTGGAACAAAAGCTCCACATCAACTGTTTAGAGCTGCTGGTGGGATCCTTTGCGATCCGCTGTTGGACCAAAGACTTGGCAAAGTCATGTGTCGTTTTGTGGATGGACAACGTCTCGGCGGTTCGTTATGTGAACCATCTGGGCTGTCCTCGGTCCCGAGCACTAGCAGATCTGGCGAAGGATTTTTGGGATTATTGTCTATCCCGTCGAGTCTCAGTGACGGCGGAATACCTTCCGGGCCAGGGCAACCAAGTTGCAGACTGGCATTCGAGGTATCTGCGGGATTCCAGCCTTTGGAGACTGGACGCCCAAGTGTTACAGTGGTTGAACAGTCTGTGGGGTCCGTTCTCGGTAGACCTGTTTGCGTCCCGCCTGGATTTCCAGCTGTGGAGATTTTACAGTTGGAGACCAGATCCGCTGGCGGAAGCCACGGATGCATTCCTCCAGGATTGGAGTCGAGGAAAGCCCTATGCGTTTCCCCCTTTCTCGATGGTGCTGAGGACGGCGGCTCAGCTCCGCCGCTCGAAGGCGGATGTGGTTTTGGTGACACCTTTTTGGAGATCTCAAGTTTGGTTTCCGGTTCTTCTGGAACTTTCCTGGGATTCTCCAATCCTACTCCCGCGGCTCCCTCATCTTCTTCTCAATCCGAACGGGGATCCACACCACCTCATAATGCAAGATTCTCTCCGCCTCATGGCATGGCGGCTTTCCGGAGACGTTGGTCGCTCCCAGGCCTTTCGGAGTCGGCTCAGACCCTTTTGTCTAAAGCCTGGGCCGGCAGTACTACAAAGAGGTACTGATCTGCTTGGACCAGGTAAGTTCGTTGGTGTATTCGACGAAACCTGGATCCCCTGGTCGCAGGAATTGTTCCCATTTTGAATTTCTTGGCGGATCTGGCGGCGGAAGGCTTGGTGTACCGCACCATTAATGCGATAAGGTCGGCAGCTCATGAGCCTGTGGATTGAGCCCCGTGGGGGAACATCCTTTTGTTTGTAAGCTCCTAAGGGGAGTGAGGCTGTCTCTGCCCCCAGAACCGCGTTATTCCGTCCTGTGGGACGTGAACGTTGTGCTGAATCTTTTTCTTTCCTGGCAACACAACAAGTATCTTTCCTTGAAGGAGTTGTCCGCAAAATTGGCGATGCTCTTGTGTTTGGTGTCGTGTCGTAGGGTTTCGGATGTAAGGGCCCTGGACATCTCAGCGAGAATTTTTTCACCGGAAGGGGTGACATTTACAGTGGGTTGTCGCACGAAGTCTGCAACGAGATCGATCTCCTATCCAACTTTTGCGGATTTCCCCAAGCTCTGTGTGGTTCAGTGCCTTAAGACATATGAGGATGTCATTCTTGAACTTCGTCCTCCGGGTGAAAGGCTGTTGCTCATAGCCTTGCGTAAACCGCACAAGGCGGTATCTTCCCCCACCATAGCCAGATGGATGCGGTGGGTGTTACAGGAAGCTGGCATTGACACTAAAATGTTTGGCGCACATTCGGCCAGGGGGGCCATGGCCTCGAAGGCTTTCTCGTTGGGTGCGCGATTGGAGGATTTGATGCGCACGGCGGATTGGTCCTCGGATTCCACCTTTTAAAAGGTTTTATTATAAACCGGTGGTGGATATTGCGCATTTGGTGGTAAGTAAGCTTTGAACGATCATAATCTGAAGCCTCAGGTCCTGACATAGAATCGAAATTTGCCTAGCTTTGTAACGGTAAGTTTCAATTCTATTAAGGACACGGAGGCGAGGATTATCCCTCCCGGTCCTACGGAGGAGATCCCACCCGTATGGCTGTAAGTAAACAGTTTATCTTTCATGATTGTTAATGGTGTAACTGCATTCTCATTTGCAGGAAGTTGATGACTGATGTTGTTATTTGTCCAATTTTTGGCTTTGCAACGCTTAAGTTGTTGTTGTTTATTCCGCTAGGTAATGAGGGTTCGAAGCAGGACCGTTGATGTTTTGGCGTGACTCGCGCGAAGAAAGAGGAAGGGGACACAAGATGGACTCCCTATCTTTGTGCGATGGACACTGTGAAAGGACTATTATTGTAGAGTTATTCATGGACTTGATGGGATTTGTAGTTTTCTTCATGGTTTTTGATTATACATGTTCTTAATCTCTTTGTTTGGAGATTATACAGTCATTTTTCTGAGTTTCAGTGCTTTTCTGGCTGTTGTGTTTTGTAATTGTAATAAACAGCGAAGAAGGAAAAGCATAATCCTCGCCTCCGTGTCCTTAACCCCTTCTGTGCAGCGCCGATTCCCCCCCGGTGCTGAGCTCTAATAGAACCGGGCGTGGTCATGACGGAACGGTTCCGTCATAAGCACAGCTCGACCGATGCTCATGACAGAACCGTTCCGTCATGAGCATGAAAGGGGTTAATAGAATTGAAACTTACTGTTACAAAGCTAGGCAAATTCCGATTCTCCGTCCTAAGGGCATGGCCCCTCGCAGAGGACCATTCAGATCCATCTCATTAGTCAAAGTTCGGGTCATTTCAAATCAGGTGTATGTGCTACTAAACAAACTATCTCGTCCAGTGTCCCTTTTATTAACACAGTGTATTGCGGTTTTGAAATACTAGGAATTCCTAACCTGAAGATAAGAATCTGTGCATCATCCCAGGACTAGCGTAGTGGGAATACAGACATAATGCAGACAGAAGAGAACACCCAGATGTCAAGCTGCTTACATTACCATGAGATGAATGGGAAGATGAAGAGGTGTTGGAAAGGGCTCTAGATTATGGCTTCCTCAAATACAAAAATCTGCTTCACTCCAGGCATGGCAGAACTTGGTTGGACGTAACCAAGCATTGAATAAGGGCTAAAAAGACTCTCCTCAACAGGCTGGGATGACAAAGTCAGCCTTGTTAGGGAGGAACTGATGCGGTGATTGGCCTTGTGCATAGTGTGAAGTGCCTTTAACAGTGTATTTGGGCATAGAAAGCCAATGAAGGACCTGAAGATGGTGAGGTAGAATCAATATACTAGATTGCCTGAAACGAATGAGAACCACATTCTGGATCAGCTTGATGTGGAAAACGCACAGAAGAGGGCCTGCTAATAATTCAGCATTATTTCTTTAACGCAGTGGGTCAGGTGCAACTCTTTAAATACTCCTGAATCTCTGATGCTGTGATTGTGTCCTCATTAGTTTCGTTTATGCTACCTGTGTGTTTACCGGTTCCTCATTTTCTCATTTTAGGTTGGAAGCCTTTTGCAACAGTTGGCAATGACCGGTTCTGAAGAAAGAGATCCACGAATCAAGAACAGTCTTGGTAAATTTGACAAGGTAAAACTCATGTTTGTAAAACGCCAGGACGCTTTTTTGTGTGTTCTTGCAATATTTTAACGTTAGGTTATTATTTTAACGTTAGGGTATTATTTTAACGTTAGGGTATTATTTTCTGTGTTTGCAAACTTAATTATTGTGGATGGTTTCTCCAATGATGTCTACAACCATCAACACATTTGCAAAGTAAATTTGCGCTATCTTCAGGGCTCTTCGGATGCACAAGAGCTCTGTTTGGCATTCCGTAGTGATGTGGCAGTTATCTTTCAGTAACTTATGGACCGTCATCCCGCTCCATCCACTAGTCACACAGCAAAAACCAGGAATATTCAAAAGGGTCCGCTTTTAGTTGAGTAATCGATTTGAATCTCATAAATTTCGTGATTCCAAAGTTATTTGAATGCTAAAGAAAGCTTTCCAGGAAGCTTCAGTGAAATTCATGCTGCCCAAATCTAGTTGTGGTGTGAGGATTGTGTAGAATTCAGTTGACATTCCTGCCAAAAAATGTTATATTTCTGTTTTAAATAGTCTTTCTCTTTTTGCCTGTCACCCTGATGCTTCTGCTCTCCCCATCTTATGTTGCGTCTATAAAGTCATTCATGGAAAGTGTTAATTTCCTCCCCAACTCCATCACAGGCTTTTCCACATGACTCCGGCAAAGGTTCCTGCCTTGGGATCTGCTTTAGAGTAGGTATCCAGGTTTGTCACCACCCTGCTGTTCCTCAGAAAACTGTTGACGTTGAAGCTTTGAAGTGGTCCATGCTGGCCCCATCAGTGCTTTTCTTCTTACCTTCCTCCACTCGCCCTATCATGTTTTTTCTCCTGAGCCCCAAGCTCCCCCCTGCCAAGGATGTGATTAGCGTGCGATTTAACAGGAAGCTGCAGGTCAGCGCTCCTGATAACCAGCGCAGGCAGTTCCCTAGCGCAGGGATGGTAGACTGTCTCAGACCGCATTTGCCAGCTGCAATTTGTGCCTTATATCTCACTTACACATGCTTAATACATGCAGGCACCTATCTCTCGGATGAATGTCCCTGAAGCACATCCCGCTGCAACTGCCTCATTTTATGGCACCGTATGTGGGTAGTCACAAATATGTTGATGGCCCATTCCCGTGGGGCGGGCAGGGGGGGGGGGGAGGGGGGGGCTGTGGGGGGAGAAATTAGGGTCATGCTGCAACTCGCCCTAAGAGCCCCATGGAAATGTTGGTGAATTACAAAAAATATGTACATTTTCTCCTGTGCACCGCCGTTGTAAAAATGTTATTTTAAGTTTCTATTCATTTAAATGAGTGATGTGTCTACTTCAATAGATTCTGTTTGAAAAGCTTGTTGTCTTCATTTGTTCAATTATATTATGTTTCTATAGATACAGATTACCAAAGCTGGGTGAGTTTTATGTTATCCCTGGGAAAATGGCTTGTGAAATGCTGTAGCAAAAGAGTATCTAGCGCTGTTTTAACAACAAAGATCACTGTAGTCCCAGCAGCCACACGCCGTCGCTGGATCCGTCATTGCCAAAAAAACCTCGATTGCAGTGGGATAGCTGTATTATCCATATTGTTTCTAACAGTCCAACAAAATGCAACCTATCCTGGCTTGCAAATGGACTACTTATCCCGCCTTTTCCCACACAGCTGTTTCCATCACCCTGTGGTGCTGCCATGTCTCCCTGAGGCCCATTACTGGTACTAAGAACAAATGCATGCCATAGGTGCAAAACACATGTACACAATGTCTAGCCAAGTTCAAAACTGTCCTGATATACACATGTGGGACACTTCGTGGACTTTCTAAATTCGCTAATGGGAGCCAGTTTTATTTTGTTCCATAATCCGTTTTTCTGCCCCTGTTGGACCTTGCTTTGGCTGTCTCAGTACCACTTCTTGCTAAATTCCTGCAGTTTGTGGAACAAGCCTGATCTGTTTGTTAAACTGTGGCCATCTGTCCTGGAGAGATACGGTATGACCTCTACACCCGATTTTTTTCAGTATCCGAATAGTTTGCTCATTTTTATCTGATCAGCACCGATTCACTTTCAGACCACTAACATGCCCCCTTTTCTCTACTTTTGTGCCCATTGGGGAGTTTATAGGTTCGCTATACAAATTTAGAGTTGTAAGTAAAACATGGTATAACTAAGTCTTCATCCATGCTCAACTTTCCACAAAGAATCCTATGGAGCTTACAAATAGTAGGCAAAGATACATTGGCACAACTAGGCTACACATTTATGTACGTAAATTTCACTTCTGGTTGCCTAGGATAACAATCACACATGTTGAAAATAAGTTTAATAAATTTCCGATGATGAAAATCTACTTGTGGGTATTTCTGATGTCAGACATTGCCACTTGTCCCATCATTCTAACTGGCATTGTGATATGCTGAGGACATGAGTAAAATATATATATATATCTATCTTGCAGAAAAAATCTCCAATAGAAGTTCTGCAAAACAAAATCAACACACGGGGGAAGATTGCCACCACCTCTTTGTCTGGCAGAGCAAAGGGTGTGGTCATTCTCCTGACATTTGTTCCAATATTTGCTCCTTGCAAGGGTTTTTGGTGTTTCTTTACCTTTTACCTATGCTGGTTTGGAGTGAGGCTTAGTCTTTTTTTAAAAAAAATATTTTTATTGATAAATTTTTCCCCTCATTTCCTCCCCACCCCCCCCCCCCCCCCTCCCCCATTACATGGACAAGGCACAATAAGATTCAGAAGGCAGCCACATACTCAACCACATATTCGAGGAAAGAAAATATTACAATATACATAATACACACAAATCCGATCATAATATATACAGATACAAAATCATATATGTTAACTTTCAATAATACATATATTCCTCAAAATACCTTATTCAATTCCAGCCTTCCATTGGATCAAAGGACCCCAAATTTGTATACCCAGCTTTTTACCCTTTCTCCCTTTCCTAGAGTAAATAGCTGTTTCCAATTTTTGTATTGATAAAGTTTTTCCAAGCCATTGATGATACGTGGGAGGATTTGGATCTAACCAAGTTGAGGCCACAAGCAGTCTAAAAATCGCCATTGCTACGAACAAAAAGTATTTACAATTAGTTTGTCCATTTGGGGAAATTCCCAACAAAATAGTTGCTGAGTCCAACTCTATTGTAGTGTCTAAGGCATTCCGGAAAAAATTCCCAATATCTTGTTTTATCTTGTCTAAATGTGGACAAGTAGAGAAAATATGTAACAAGTTGGCCTCCATACTACCACATCTAAAACACGTGATGCCCGACACAGCCCCCCATTGAGCAATTTTCCATGGCGTATAATACAAATGATACATACTCTTGTAGTGTTATGTTATGTTATGTTAGGAGGTTTTTGTAAAGCGCACTATCACCATAAGTTTCCTGGCGCTGATTGGGATACTGAGAGGGGCAGATTAGAGTTTATCCAGATTGGGGGAAGAGCCAGGTTTTAAGGGACTTACGGAAAAGGACAAGTGATGTGACAGATTTGAGAGAAAGAGGAAGAGAATTCCAGAATGTAGGGGCAAGATATGAGAAGCTTCGGCCTCCCATCCTTGTAAGCTTGAAGGGTGGGATGACCAGGAGGTGAAGATGGGAGGATCTGAGAGTGCGGGGGGGGCAGTAGGGGGTGGTAAGAGATTTCAGAAAGCTAGGTGCAGAACCAGTAAGGGACTTGAATACTAGGCAGCCGATCGTGATAGTGTTGGGCCTGAAGAGACGCTGAGCATAATAGTTTACATCCCATCTCAAGTGATTCAGAGAAAATATCTTTCTCTAGCTATATCTAAATCTAATGACCATTTAGCTATCCATATTATCAAGATCATCCTTTTTTAACTTTGTCATTTCTAAATAAAATCTTTTTATAGTACAATCATTACCTTTTTGTATGAGATCCATCATTATACTCCTCCCAAAGCCTAGAACTCCCCCTTTTTTATTTAATAAACAGCTCCTTATTTGAAGGTATTTAAAGAAATGATTTGTGTTCAACATATACTTATTTTTCAAATCTATGAATTGTATTATACCATTATCGTCCCACACATCACCAATCATGCTTATACCTCGGCTCTCCCATTCTTCATATACCATTCCTGAAAACACAGCCCTAGGTAATGAGGGATTATTTTTTAATCTAGTATATACGCTGTATTTCCCTATTCCAACTTTTTTGGAGAATCCTTTCCATATATTATAGGCCGCCATAATTACCTTGAAACGTGTTCTTTTAAAGTAACTTCCGTCAGTAAATCTTAAAAAACCTTAAAAAGATATTTTCGGCATTGGTACCCAAAGCTAAGCCATATATAGCCAGCGAACCTGTCTTATCCCATCCATCCATCTCAGCCCCCCCCGATTAATCCAACCAATCCTTGTATTGCTGCAGCCCAATAGTATACCTTTAGATCCGGCAGTGACCACCCCCCTCTCTCTCTGGGAAGGGACATATACCTCAATGCCCTCCGGGTTTTCCCTCACGCCCAGATAAACCGATTTACCATACTTTCGCAAGTTTTAAACCACTTATTTTCAATTAGAAGAGGTATTGCCCTTAAAAGATACAGCAGTTTGGGTAAAATCAGCATTTTAATAATATTGACTCGCCCAACTAATGATAAATGTAAGTTCTCGTAGCGATCCAGATCTTTCCTTGCTTTTTCAATTACTGGGGCAATATTATTATCCACCAAGCTATCTAAATTAGACATAATATTAATTCCAAGATATTTCCCTACCGGCACAACTCTTCTATCATCACAAGGTGTAAAAGAGTTTTTAATAATCTGAGTTTTGGACGCATTCAATGAGTACCCTGAGACTTGACCAAATCTTAAGGCCTCAGCCTCTACAAACGTGGTTGCTTCCGTAGGGCAGGGTGTTATCACCGCAACGTCATCAGCATATGCTAATATCTTACAAGGCCCAAGAGCTGTGCTGGCTGGAGTAATCTCTGGTGCTGATTCTATCTTACGTATTAAGGGATCCATATAGATGGCAAATAGCAGGGGAGAAAAAGGACAGCCCTGGCGAGTTCCTCTTTTAATTTTAAATTGACCTGTTATACCCCCGTTTATCCTTAATGCTGCACCTGGGTCCTTATATAGAGTCTGAATTGCTTTCAAATACCCTCCTCTTATCCCAACTCTAACTAGGGTCTGCCACAAATACTGCCAGGAGACCCGATCGAATGCTTTTTCCGCATCCAAAAGCATAACTGCCATTGGGTCTCCTGATACCTCCGCTACATCAAATAAAGTTATAACTTTTCTAATATGGTGAGTTGTCCCTCTACCAGGAATAAAACCATGTTGGTTATTACTAACCAGAGTGCTTATAATTCTTGCAAATCTTGCAGCCAGTGCCTTCGAGTAAATTTTGGTATCATTATTCATCAATGTTATTGGGCGATACGACCCAGGTTCCCTCGGAGGTTTTTCTTTTTTTAAAATTAGCACTATATCAGCCCCACTCCAGGATTTGGGAGTGGACACCCCACTTTGTGCAGCTTGAAATGTTTGAGTTAGATAATTCCCTAAACATCCCCAGAAAGTTTTATAAAACTCAATCGGTAGCTGATCGGGCCCAGCAGCCTTCCCTGAGGCAAGAGCAGTCATTGCTTCTTTAATCTCAGTCTCGTCCAACACAGTCTCTAATTCATCTGCATCTTCAGGGGAGATAATTTTGACCTCAATGTTCTGAAGATATTGATTTATTCTTTCAATACTACTGGGATCTTTCTCATCATATAAAGATTGGTAAAACTTCCTAAAGACCTCCCGAATTTCTTCTGGATCTGAGTGTAGTTGTCCCTTTTCGTCCTTTATTTCCTTGATCGTACCTGCCGCCGCTACCTGCCTGGTTCGTATAGCAAGGACTCGCCCTATTTTCTCACTGAACTCGTAGCATCTCTCCCTTCTAATTGTATATTGCTTTGCAGCTCTGTTAGCAATTTCTTCCTCTGCTTCACTTTTCACCGCTTAGTGGAAATTGATAGACTTCCTCGGATACTTAGTGATCACAATCCCCTAATTTTAACGATAAAGCAGAGTGGGAAAACAACAACAAGAAGGGAGTGGACATTCGAAAGGGGATTGCTTTTAGATGATGATTATATAAAACATATGTCTAATATGTATAACCGAATTGATTCGATCTAATTGACCCCCAGACATCTCGCAGTGTGTTATTTTCTAGAAAATCAGTCAGGGCCTTATGAACCTTTTTCTTCCTACCCTTATACTGTCTTATTGAGCCCGATCCTAGACCCTCCGCCCCGTTAATATTTAAGTCTCCACCTATAATAACTCGAGGGGCCCAACCTGCTAACTCAGAATCCAAAAATTTCAAAATTTCTGGATCGTCCTGTGTAGAACCATATACTGCAACTAATGTTGTCCACCCCCCCCCTAATAGTGCCTCTACCATAGCCCATCTCCCCCAGTCATCTCTTAACTTTCTCCTTGTTACTACGCTTTTATCCCTCGACAGGATGGCTACCCCTATTTTCTCACTGAACTCGTAGCATCTCTCCCTTCTAATTGTATATTGCTTTGCAGCTCTGTTAGCAATTTCTTCCTCTGCTTCACTTTTCACCTTCAATAATTCTATTACGTATTGTTCAGTCGACTCTCCCCTTATTACACAGTTATTAAGTTGTTCTTCTGCCTCCAGTACTTTTTCCTCTCTCTCCTTATATCGCAATCTTTCTGTTTTCCTCTTGAAGGCACTATAACTACACGTTTCACCGCGTACTCCTGCCTTAAAGGCATCCCAAACTATGCCAACTGCGGCAGTTCCTCTATTTAGTTAAAAAAATTCAGTGATCCATTTAGACATATGTTTTATATAATCATCATCTAAAAGCAATCCCCTTTCGAATGTCCACTCCCTTCTTGTTGTTGTTTTCCCACTCTGCTTTATCGTTAAAATTAGGGGATTGTGATCACTAAGTATCCGAGGAAGTCTATCAATTTCCACTAAGCTAATTAAATCATTGGAAACCAGGAAGTAATCCAGCCTAACGCATATCTGATGCGGTGCGGAATAATATGTATAACCGAATTGATTCGATCTAATTGACCCCCAGACATCTCGCAGTGTGTTATTTTCTAGAAAATCAGTCAGGGCCTTATGAACCTTTTTCTTCCTACCCTTATACTGTCTTATTGAGCCCGATCCTAGACCCTCCGCCCCGTTAATATTTAAGTCTCCACCTATAATAACTCGAGGGGCCCAACCTGCTAACTCAGAATCCAAAAATTTCAAAATTTCTGGATCGTCCTGTGTAGAACCATATACTGCAACTAATGTTGTCCACACCCCCCCCCTAATAGTGCCTCTACCATAGCCCATCTCCCCCAGTCATCTCTTAACTTTCTCCTTGTTACTACGCTTTTATCCCTCGACAGGATGGCTACCCCTTTCTGTTTAACTCCTTGTTTAGAAGCAACTATTAATTGAAACCCCAGCTGATTAAGATAGATCTCCTGGGTACTCATTACATGCGTCTCCTGAAGAAACACGAAATCTACATTCATTTGCCGTAACCGCATTCCTATCTTTTGTCTTTTCATTACATCATTTAGGCCAGAAACATTCCATGTCACTAATCTAATAGACATTTTTCACTTTTTTTTTTTTTAAATGCTTGCTTTTATCTAATGTTCTAGAAACGCTATACAATACTAGGTCTAGCGCACTGGATGAATAAACTTCCCTGTTAATTTCAATGTCAATGTTGTCTTCCACATCTTCAGTGTCACTACACATATCATACAGTAGGTACAAATTACGTTTGTCAAATCCTCTTAAGTGTCTTATACCTTTGTGCCCTGTCCATTTCCCTGCCCATCCCCTTCCCCACCCCAGACTTCCTACCCTCAGACTCCCACCCCCCCTACAGGCAAATCGGTCCAACGGACCTATGTCTGGCCGACTTTTGCCTCCTGGATGTCACACCCGTCAACCCCCCTAAGTTTCCCTTCAACCTACTGTGCTCAGTATCCATCCAATTCCACCCCCTATTTGTGCTCAACCTCTACCGCTATGCTTATTGTATTAATATTGTCTTAATACCAGTCTTTACTTATTAAAACAGAAAAAGCTACAAGAAAATCAGAGAAAACCCATCCGATTAAAGAGGAATGAAAAGAAATAAATTTTTCATAGACCTTAAGCAAACAATTTCCTCTATTATTTTAAATAAGTCCTCATATGTAACTTTTCGTCCCCAAAAATTACTTTGCACAGTCTCTATTTTCCACAGTATATTTATCTTCGTTTCTTTTGGGGAATATCCCTAAGAGCTATTGCGTGGTCGTTATTCTCAACATTCTCCTTGTGCCTTGTTTTTCGTTGATCTTGCAAAAAGTTAAGGTATTCTTGTGCAAGTATCTGAGAGTAGAAGATTTTAAAATTCCCATTTACTCCAATCTTCAAGCGAGCAGGAAACAAAAGGTAAGCCTCACAACCTATGTTTTGAAATGGAGTAATGAGCTGCCTTATCCTCCACCTTCTTTCCACAGTGGTATGGCAAAAGTCAGGACGTGCAAAGAACTCTACGCCATTGTACTTGCATTTAGCTTGGGGCTTTGCTTTGGTGATTATCTCTTCTCGTAGAAGAAAATTCCCCACGTACAAAAGTATTGCGCGAGGCTTACCCTGCGCTGCTTTCTGGACCAGAGGAAAACGGTGTGCCCTTTGTATTTCGTGATCTAAATCCCATGTAGACAACTCTGGAAGGGCACCCTTTAATAAATCAACAACATACCCCCGAACATCACTCCCTTCTTTCCCTTCCTGTATTCCAATCAGGCGTACATTGTTGCGTCTTTGTCTATTCTCAAATTCCTCGAGTTTCCATAACATGTCAGCCGTAGTCTTTTCTTGTTCTTTTCTGTCATCCTAAACTTTAACCATATCATCTTCCAATTTCCCGGTTCTGGTCTCTACTTCAGAGACTCTTTCAGCCATCTCCTCATACAGTCTGCTGACCTTACGCAAGGAAGATTGCATTTTCCTGTTCGCATGTTTAGCCCTGCGCTTTGCTTTTTGGCTCTCAATACGAGCCTCACTCTGCATTTGTTTTAATGTTGTGAATAAAACTTCAAAATTAGATGCACCTCCATCCGCTCCCCGATCTGTAGAGTCCAGCAATCTTATTTCACCATTTACAGACTCCTCTACCGACATTACAGAGTTCTCTGCCATCTTATCCCAATTTAGTTTCTTTACCACTGTTTTCATATTGCCTCTACGTTCTTTTGACAATCTCTGTTGTCTAGATTTACCTTTTCGCTTGCTTGACTTCTTTTTATTTTTACTCTTAGTTTTAATTTTTTCCACGATTCTAATACTGCCCTCAGGATTTGCTTTTGATCTAGAAGAGGCGTCTTTTTGCACTGTTTTTTGGACAGAATCCATAGCTTCTGTCTCACTACTGATAGGAGTTGAGGAAGTTTCAAAGTCACTCCCTGATACAGTCTCTTTACTTTCCGTGTCAGTATTCACTGTTTCATCCCCTGAGCTCTCCGTTTCTGATTCTGTGTCTGTTGTTGATCCCAGACTTCCATTCATACTTTCCTCATCATCCACCTCGTCATTGCCAGTGAAAAAAACCTCATCACTGGGAGAAGCAGGAAGTGCATCAGGTAATTTGCGTATACTTGCATCCCTCTTGTTAGTTAAATCTGAGTTAATATTTTTATCACTCCTTAACTCTGTTTCAATTAAATTGGTTACAGCCTCAGGATTACTTTTTCCTAAAGCATTATCCTCCACCAATCTTTTCTCGTGCGCCTGTCCCTTTAACACCAGATACAGCTAAGGCCAAGTGAATTGTAGCCTTCTCCTTTAAGAGCTTGGTATCGCCCTCTTCCACAGCTGTAGAAAGGTCTCCGGCTTCTGCTGCCTCTGTAATTTCAGTTTGAAGCTGTGCCTCCAGCGTGCAGGTACTGCCCCCATCTGCTCCTGCTCCTGCAATTCCCTCTCCACAACAGGCTGCAACATCCTGCACAGACTCGCCAGCGTGGGGACTCTCACTCCCTGCAACAGATCCGACTGCAATGTTGTTTGGCCAAGTGTTACCGTTGTTACTGCAGGTAAAAACGTCTCAACTATAGTCGTCTGCCGGAGTGCAGTTTCTTTTCCAGATAACTCCCCAGCGGTGAGCTTAGCCTCTTCTCTTCTCCTTGCAGTAGCTGACGGTGGGACAGTCACGTTCTTTTTTTTCGCTCCTTCCTCTTTTTCACGCATTTTCTTTAATTTATTTTCCTTAGCCGCTTCTCGCCTTTGCTGCGCTTTAGATCGCGCTTTCCCTCTTAGATTTAGTGCTGGGGCCCCGAGGTTATCCATATCCTCCTCTGTCTCATAGTCACGGTTCAAATCGTCTTGATCACGATTCTTCCTCGCGTAAAATGCAGGTTTGGAAGCCATAGATTTTGGAGCGACTTTCCAATAATAACTCCCAGGAAGGGGTGGGCGGGAAATCAAAGCTGAACAATGTTTGTGCAGATATTTATGCAAAGCCCACTTTTTCTCTTGTGGAAAGTCACAAATCAAGAAGAGCAAGCCAGTAAGTTCTCTCAGCATCGCTTTTTTTTCCCCCAGTAGATTGTGCTCCCCAGGCACTGTCTCTCTTCCCATCAATGCTCAGCTCTGCACAGATCCGCTCTACACCTTTACTGCTAGCTGTTGCACCTATATCAAGTGCACTTTTCTCCCAGCAAAAGGGCAAGTTTTCTGCAACAATTTAGGTTAACTTAGCTTAGCGGTAGATCTGTAAATCCACAAGTCTGCATTATGAGCGCATTGGGCACATAGTACACCACATCTTTTTCGTCAGGAGGGTGACAGGAGTGCGACCATCCACTACGGCGTCTCGGCGGCCATCTTGCCTCACCCACCAAGTGAGGCTTAGTCAATATCGGCTGAGGTCAGCTAGTGCAATTGCATGTGTCCTGTGGAAGCAGTACGAGTTGTACTGTATAACTGTGCTGCCTCAGGGTGGTAGAAAATATGACAAGTATTGGCAGAGCCAATAGGTCTCTCCCACGAGAGCTATTGACCTTGCCAATGTTTTGTAGCCAGATGCTTTGGAATGTGATTAAGACTAATCTAAAACAAATGGTAATCTGCATACAGAGCTAATGCTTTTTTTTTTATTTATGAAGTGCATTAGCGCTGGATGCATCATAGTTTTTTTAATTATTATTTTTAGTCATGCTGCTGCACAACATAGCTACAAAGTCAGTAATGCCATGTTGTATAGCAGGAACAAAAGGCAATGGTAGAGCCAGTAGTCTCAAAGGCGAAACCTATTGGCTTTGTCAATGCTTTTTGATTTCACTGTGCTATGATTGTTAAAAAGATAGATAATCTTGCTATTCCTGTGATTAACTGCCCCTTTAAAATGACAGAATTCTGTTTTTGCCCGCAAGATACATTCAACCTATCCTATAGACTGTTTTCGTAAACAGTTTTACCAAAGAAGACCTCTTGTCTCTCATCTTGATATGTTTGGAAATTTTACACAAAGTGCCTTGATTATTGGGTCTGATCCGTTCTTTATCTTGCTGTTGTTGAAATCGGCTCAGCTACTTGGTTATTTTCCTTTTTTATGTGCAGAAGAAATTGCTTGAAGCTTAAATTTTAGGTTACATTAAGAGCTATCAATGGAAAGATGTTGGTGAATTCAGATTGGGTCTTGCCTTCTTTACTTACCAGTGAAGTATGTTGTTTACTGTGACTATACTTGCAATAAACATTTTTTATAGAAATGAAAATGTGCTTGCTTTCTTTCAGGGCTGTGTTGCTGGTTTCCTTGATGTTGTCATTGGTGGGCGTGCTGTGGAAACTCCTCCCCTCTCCTCTGTGAACCTTCTTGAAGGTTTAAGTAGGACTGTGGTCTACATGACCTACAACCATCTCTTTAATTTAGTGAGTATTTGCCCTCATTTTCCTTGCTGCATGGAATAGCACCAGATTAATGGAGAATGTAATGATAATGTCACGCAAGGTGTTGCTTTACTTTCTGAGCGCAAGTCTTTTAGATGCCATTATATTCCTGTACTGACTATAACGTGCCTAAGACCCAAAAGCATTCAAGTTCTGATCTGAGAATGAAAATGTGGAACGGGATTGCTACTGTAGGATTGTTTTATCTCGCACTGAAAATGCCTGTAGTCATGTATTTTCCTAATTTCAATCGAGAGCCAATTCTCTTGCTTGACTGCATCGAAAAAGAAACTTATCGTGCCTAAGTGGTCACCACATTACTGATAGAAGCTCATTGTTTGGGACCTTAAAGGTCTTCAAACTTGTTCTTCAGGTTTCTAGATAAGGTCCTGTTCAGGGCTCTCTGGTGGATAGAATTGAACAAAATAAACTGAGCTTGGACAGTGACCACTGGGGTCAACTACTATTCATGGGTTTTTGTGACAATCCATGCTGCTTGGTTTTGAATTATTTGCAGACTGTTTGATATCACTAGTCAAGCTCAAATCCTAATTGCCTGAGATGGGAAAAATAGTAATTCAATGAAATGGCTTCAGGCTCAGGCAAAATGTTACTGAAATGGCCACTGCATTCATTTGATGGGAATTGTGTCAATGTAGACCTGCGATGCATTGACATTGTAATTGGGAAAAATTCTCAGTTGTCAAATATTGAGGAATGGATGTTCGATCTTGATGGAGTTTAATTGGAATCTAAATGAAGAACCTCTTTTTATAGCACCGTTTACCTAAAGACACCTAGCCTTTATCCACCCAACGTATACAAGGTTCTGCAGTACTGGTTGGCTGTTTCCCATCCATTTGAACAACACTAGTGCACTCTCGTATGAAACTGCAGCCCCTTAAATCAAAGACATTTGTGCGGTGAATACACATATACCTTGTATAATGAAGGGGATGGGTAAGCACATGGTGGATGCGATGTTTGAATAATTGGAGTATAATCGATAAGAACAAGATGTATCATTCTCGTAAAGAAAAAGTGGCGATATTTAAAATGTCTACTACCCTGATACTGCTGCCAGTAGAAGCCACAAGTAGATGTTTGAAGCAGTCTGACAAATCTAAGCTGAAGTAAAGGTCTGTTGGAGGTGGATTTGATACGAAATACCAAAAAAAGGTATATCATGCAGTGTGTCCAGGTGTCTCCTTGCCTGTGGACAAGGTCTTGCTCTAGCAATCCCAAGGTGCTCTTCTAGGGGTGTGTTGTTAGACATCTGGAAATACACACAGTAGGCAATAGCCAAACAAGTGAGACTTCGACCAATGCCTCAAAGTACCTCTGCACCCAGGCTTCACAGCCCTCGTCCAAGGGAGGTCACTGTGCCAACAAGGTCTCCATACCCACATGTGATAAGCCCGCCCTTGGGTTTACCCAAATTGGAATTCCAGTTGCCTCTCTAAAGCCTCTTTCTGCAGGCCCCCTTCAACCGCTGACGGCACCAGACCCAACGCCAAATGACACTACTGCACCCAAGCCCCACAGCCCGAGGAGAAGTGGACCGAGGTATCCCTAAGTGCCTGAGCATGTCAAGGGTCAAGCTTCCTCCCGTGGGTTGCCCCGGACTGATCCCCCAGTCCCTGCTTTGCAATCTCTTTCTAACCAGACCATTCCCCATTGGATTGAATGGGACACCCAATGCCGTATCACATCTCTGCAGCCAGACGTCACAGAGCCTCCCGAGGTGACCTGTTGGTGTGGCCTTGGACCTTGCTCCATACTCACGTTCAGCCCAGTAGAACAGTCTCATAAGTCACTGTTAAGTTCCCGAATGCAGTAGATTTTCCCACCATAACATAACATTACTGCACCCAAAAAGTGTCAACTTTTGAAAACTGTAAAAATTCAGAACTCGAAAAATACTTACCTGATTCCGATGATCTTGGTATCTAAATTCATATAAAAGTATGTTTTATTTATTTAAATTGGTGTGGGAGGTCTTTATTAAGTGTCTCACTGCTTGTGTGTGCAGTAGGTGCTTAGCACTACCCTCCTCTGATATGCCTAACTGCTCGCCCACACTGCCTCAAAATAGAGCATTTGGGGTGTCATTTGTGCACTTGTCATATCTTTGGGGTTTGCCTGGACACTTTACACAGTGTACCTCTTTTCGTCCACTATATAAAGAGCCAGCTTCCTATTGTGTACAGAAGTTGAACTTTTATTTTTGCACTGCTCTAAGCTGGTGAGTTTTTTTTACGTGACAAGGAGATGCTAGAATTTCTTTAAAAAGGATGCCTATTCATGCTGCTTGTTAGTGAATACTCTGTAGTTGTGCAATAGCTTATTAGGGTGCTCTGATGTAGACCGTGTTACAGTCCTACTTCTTTCATAATTTATAAATTGATAATCGTCTCTGAAAAGGGCTAAGTATGTCTTGGCTTCCTGGCTTTTTGCTTTTAAAGCAGTGCACAGTTTCCATGATTGCAAGATGCTTACGTGAAAATTGAGGTCTGCACCCTTTCATATTTTATCTGATTTAATACGAAGATAGGACTCCTACTTTTCCATTGGTCTGTGTGTAGTGTCTTAGAAGCTGATCTTATTGACTATGAGAACTTCTAGGGAAGTAGCTTCATTGACACCTCACAACATTAGACCTTGATGTTTGAAAAGTCTTTTTCATGCCGAGATCCTGTTGTCTAATTTTCTTCTACTAGTTAGATTTTCAGCTTCGTACTTCACTTCAGAATATCAGAGGTCCTATGACTATCTCCAAGCCTTCCCTTGTTACAGGATGATACACTTGACCCAGACACAAATGGAAGGGCCGGTATAGAAGTGAGCAATTCTTTCACCATTGAAGGTTGAGGATATTGTATTTGTACCCATGTGCCTGATGCCAAGGTTAAACTCTGCAGTTAAATGGGATTCACTTCCATTATTTTCTTTCTCCAGTTATAGACTACCTAGATTAGGGTTTTGAGGAGAACTGTTCATTTACACATCTTAAACACACCCAGCAGGATGGTCATATAGGGGTCAAAATTGAATTTAACAAGAGGGAGCTACACCTAGGTCTTATTTATATACGTACAAGTTATTCTCTTGTTTTCCATGCATATTTTGTTAAAAAACTTTATTTCGATCAGTATGATCATAAAAACATTTTAAGTAGAATCCAACATCTCGTTTAAGTTAAAAACAAGTAAAAGGGTATACAGATATCAAGAAACATAACTAAATACATAGTGCTGCCTACAAACTCATATCAACTCCGAATCAATAATGCATATAATTATATACAGTACTTGTATTAGTCATTGAAGTGTTTATTAGTAGCATAACTTGTTACATTAAAGCGCTTGTGCAAGAATATAATAGAAGATTTGCAGAACCTTGATTATGGATAAAAGGGTCATATAATAACAGTTTACTTCAAGGAGAGAGATGAAAACCATTATTGTAGATCGTTAAACACTAGTCCTGGTTCTTGATGGTATAAAAACCAAATATTGTATACCTTAAATATGATACATGATTAAAATACTGTGAAGATAGGCATCAAATCCATCTAGAATTCCATCAGTTAAAAAGTGGGACAAGGTATGCACCAATTTAGTCACCATCTTTGGGGCAAGGTATGCACCAATTTAGTCACCATCTTTGGGGCAAGGTATGCACCAATTTAGTCACCATCTTTGGGGCTCATTTTTAAAACAAACTTGTCAAGTACACCACATGGAAAATAAAAAGCCTGCCACCGAGTAAGCTGTGGGGAGACTGGCATCAATCTTCAGTGGCAAAAACAACAGTTGATGGACAGAATGCAGAACAATGTCATACATTCACCCCAGTACAGAGATCTGGGCCTAAAGCCATCGTTTTTTTGCTCACAATGCCATTCCAGTTTGAACCCAGCCATATGCAAATCAGTCTTGACACTGTGCCCCATGAGAACAGTCCAGCCCGAACTTCCAAGCCAGG
Organism: Lissotriton vulgaris; assembly: GCF_964263255.1. Lineage (NCBI taxonomy): Eukaryota > Metazoa > Chordata > Amphibia > Caudata > Salamandridae > Lissotriton > Lissotriton vulgaris. The sequence goes on from NC_141693.1 coordinate 1,969,596,559, forward strand.
TCCTCCCTGGACTGTAAACAAGCATCCTAGGACCGGTTTCGGGCTTTCAGTTGATGGATGTTGTTTTTGCATTTGTCACCCCAAGTGGGACGGGTATGCTCAGACGTGAGTCCCGTGCTCTCCATGCCACTGCAATCAAGCTATCCTGGCTGATGAAGGCTGATAGCCAGAAACCGGTCCTAGGGTGCTTGATTCCGGTCCAGGGAAGACACGGCTTGGCAGTTCGGGCTGGACTGTTCCCATGAGTCACAGGGTAAAGACTGATTTGCATATGCCATGTCTGAACTGGGTGGTGTGGTGAGCAAAATAACGACTGATTAAACCCAGATCTGTGACTGGGGGGTGAATGTTTTGCCATTGTGCAACATTCCGTCCATCAATTGTTGTTTTTGCATCGTATTTCAGTAGCCTAAAGGCCTCTGAGCATCGCCTGGTTCCTAGGTTTCTGCATATCTGAACCAGCCATCGTTTTCTTGCTTTTTTATAGCCAGTACAGACAAAGAACACATGGCTTTCAAATTCTTCTGCGTAGTTGCATGCCGGGCAACCCAACATACATATTGAGTCTCTAATTTCTTCCAACACTCAGTGTGAGGAACTAGCAGATTTTTTGTGCGTAAAGTAGAGATCATTTATAATAACCTGCCAACTATCCCCCTTCCAGCAGCCGGCTTGCCTATTCATCGCCCAGCTGAGTTTGAGGACCGGTTAAATGTCTCTAAAACAACTTTGTGCTCCTTTCCCCTAGATTGAAGTTTTGTGCCTTCAAATTAAATCAAGCTCTCCAGCTGATCCGCTGTGACCAGATCAGCTTTGACAAGATTTAACTGAATCTCTCCAGCGATAAGGGAATTGGTTATTTTGTCTCTTTCCTCTGCTTCACTTCCGGCAACCTGAAAGCATGCAAAAGTTATACCTCTTTTAAAGAAGCCGTCTATGGAGCCATCAGACCCGAGCAACTTCCGACTGATCTCCCAGCTCCCTTTCTTAGCTAAGGTTACTAAGTTATATGTTAACACGGTTCTGGTGGAATTGGTGGAGCGCAATAAAACGCTGGATCCTTCACAAAATGGTTTCCGTCCGCATCTTAGTACGGAATCAGCACTGTTGGCAGTGACTGAGGATATCCGTAGCTGCCTAAATGCCGGGAACTCGGCGGCCTTAATTCTGTTAGATTTAAGTGCTGCTTTCAATACCGTTTCCCATGACATTCTTCTAGGTCGTCTACATGATATCGGAGTCAGGTGGTCTGCTTTAGTGTGGTTCCAGTCCTTCTTGGAAGGCAGAACTTTTCAAGTGGTGGTACCACCTTTCCACCACTCTCAGGAGCATGCCATCAAGTATGGGGTTCCTCGGGGCTCAATATTAAGCCCTGCGCTTTTCAATATCTATGTGAAACCCCTAGCTTTGTAAGAAACGTAGAAGGTTCTCATTGGTTTTTTATGCTGATGTCACCCAGCTAGTTGTCGTCTTCTCTAAAGCGTGTCAAGACAATCTTTTTACATTTGGAGAGGACCTTATAGCTATTTCTGAATGGATGACTGCAAACTGTTTACAGCTGAATGCATCCAAGTCTGAAATTCTGGTGATGGATAGAGACAGGGCCCTCTGGTCGGAAAAGTGGGGGCCTGATAAATTAAAACCTGCACCTTTGTTAAAGAAGGCAGTAAAGAACTTAGGGTTCTGGATAGATAGGGAGCTCTCATTTGAAGTACAATCAGAGCCTCAGCGGGATCATGTTTCAGTCTCCTGAGAGGGTTGAAACCGTTATTGGTTATTTTTCTCCTAAGGTTCGTCAAACTATTCTTCAAGCTACAATTCTATCGAGGCTAGATTATGGGAATTCTCTTTATCTAGGTGCCAACAAATCCTGTATTTCTCGTCTCCAAAGAATCCAGAATGCGGCAACGCATGCTCTGTTTGCATTGTCCAAATCTTGTTCAGTTGCTAACCTCCTGCCTAAACTCCACTGGCTGCCGATAGCTAAAAGAATCCACTTTAAGACGTTGTGTGTAGCCCACAAAACATTTACACATCAAGGACCACCGATCTTAGTGGATCTTCTGGTCCAATATGTGCCTAATCGCCCTCTGCGCTCGGCCAACTCTGGCTCAGTTTGTATTCCTCGCTTCCAAAGGGCCAGAGCGGGTGGCCGCTCTTTCAAGGTCCAGGTAGCGTATCTGTGGAATTCTCTTCTGATTTCTATCAGAGGACTACAGAACCATTTAGCATTTCAAAAGGCCATAAAGACCTGGCTTTGCCCTGCGTAGGCCACTTACTTGGGTTGGAGTGGTCCAGTGTCATTTGTTGGGGTCGCTCTGGGACGCCTCGGCACTGCGGCAGCTATGCGCTGTATACATTTTAGAAATTAATAATATTTGTAAATTGCACAGTTAATAGTGCATCGCATACATATATTTTTTAGACATTATTTCTATAGTACCCAAAGTGTGAACTAAGATTTACACAGTGCCTTGCACACTGATTGTAGGATACTGGGTTTTTGTTTCGGTACCCCCACTTTTTTGCCTGGTATTAGATTTAACTTTGACTGGAGTGTACTGGGTTGCTGCTATCCAGGTCCCTAGTACCAGTGTTCTTTCTAAAAAAAAATGTACCATTGTTCCCTAATTTGCAAAACCTTTAGCACTCTCTGCAAGTCCCTAGTAAATGGTACCCTGGTACCTATGGCCTGAGCTGCTAAAAAGGGTCCCTAAGGCCTGCATCATGAATTGTGCCACCCTAAGGGACCCCTCACCAAGCACATACACAACTGCCATTGCAGGATATGTGTCTTGGTGCAGACGAAAGTGAAAACACGACCTGTCACACAATGCTGTTTTCCATGTCCCCTATCACTAGGCCTGGGCGTAGTTCGCGTAGCCGCACTCCGCGAGCTACGCGAAGATGCACTTGCACTCCGCGAACTACGCATAGCTCCGCGAGCATGCGTATTAGCTTGCTTGACCCGTTCGCAAGCCATTTTTCGTCTTCGGGAGCGCCGTGGAACTCTGGAACCTGCTCGACACCACATCTCCAGACGTCGCCTTCCTCACGGAAACATGGATGAACGCCTCCTCAGCGCCCGACATCGCCGTCGCCTTTCCGGACGGATACAAGATCACCCGGAGAGACCGCGTCAACTAGACAGGAGGAGGCATCGCCATCGTCCACAAGAACACCATCCGCATCACGACCAACTCAGACGACACCCTCACAGCCGCTTAACATCTTCACTTCCAGAAACACACCGACCCCAAGACCACACTGGGAGGCACCCTCATCTACAGACTCCCAGGACCTCGCACACAATTCAGCGAAGACATCGCAGACTTCATCAGCCCGCACGCCCTCGCCTCCGCTGACTACATCCTCCTAGGGGACCTCAACTTCCACCTGGAGAACAACAACGACAACACCACCACCACCCTGCTGGACAACCTCGCCAACCTCGGACTCATGCAACTGGGGAACACCCCCACCCACTACGCCGGACACACGCTTGACCCAGTCTTCTCCTCCAGCAAGTACATCTCCTTCAGCCACTCCACCGGGCTCCACTGGACAGACCACAGCTGCGTCCACTTCAGCTTCAGAAAGACCACGACTCCCCACCACCCGCAACAGGTTCCCTGCAGGAACTGGAACAAGATCACCACCGACCAGCTCACCACTGCACTGAGCCAGAACCCGCCCGCCAGCTCAATGGACCCCAACCAAGCAGCCAACAACCTCACACAGTGGATCACCAATTGCGCTCGCCCAACCAGCCTCGACCACTCGCAGTCCGGCTTCCGCACCAACCACAGCACCGAGACCGCCCTCATCGCAGCCACTGACGACATCCGAGCCCTGCTCGACAACTGGGAAACAGCGGCCCTCCTCCTCCTGGACCTCTCCGCAGCATTCGATATGGTCTGCCACCGCACCCTAGTGCAGCGCCTCAGCAACATCGGAATCCAAGAGAAGGCACTGGAGTGGATCATCTTGTTCCTCACGGGAAGAACCCAGAGAGTCCGCCTCCCCCCGTACAGATCCAAGGCCACCAAAGTCATATGCGGCGTACCACAAGGATCATCACTCAGCCCCACCCTCTTCAACGTCTACATGAGCCCCCTCGCAGCCATCGTACGCCAACCCAACCTCAACATCATCTCCTACGCCGACGACACCCAGCTGATCCTCTCCCTCACCAACGACCCAGGACCCGCCAGAACCAACCTACACGAAGGGATGAAAGACGTAGTCGAGTGGATGAGGAACAGCCACCTGAAACTAAACTCAGACAAGACGGAAGTCCTCATCCTTGGATCATCACCCTCCGCCTGGGACGACTCCTGGTGGCCCCCTGCCCTGGGCAGCGCACCCAAACCAACGGACCACGCACGCAACCTGGGCTTCATCCTGGACTCCTCCCTCTCGATGACCAGACAAGTCAACGACGTCTCATCATCATGCTTCAACATCCTACGCATGCTCCGAAAGATCTTCCCATGGCTCGCCACCGAAACCAGGAAGACGGTCACACAGGCACTCTTCACCAGCCGACTGGACTACGGAAACACCCTCTATACCGGAACCACAGCCAAACTCCAGAAAAGACTCTAACACATCCAGAACGCCTCCGCACGACTCATCTTGGACATCCCCCGACACAGCCACATCTCCGGACACCTGAGAGACCTTCACTGGCTCCCCGTCAGCAAGAGAATCACGTTCCAACTCCTCACCCACGCACACAAGGCCCTCCACGACCTGGGCCCCAGGTACCTCAACAACCGCCTGACCTTCTACACTCCCACCCGCCAGCTACGATCGACCAGCCACGCCCTCGCCGCCGTGCCACGCATCCGAAGATCCACCATGGGAGGAAGATCCTTCTCCTACCTGGCAGCCAAGACTTGGAACTCCCTCCCCATCCACCTCCGCCTGACCCAAGACCACCTCTGCTTCAGGAAGCAACTCAAGACATGGCTGTTCGAGCAGTAGCGGACCCCCCTCCCCCAAGTGCCTTGAGACCGTCTGGGTGAGTAGCGCGCTATACAAATATCCTGATTGATTGATTGATTGCCTGCATGCTCGGAATGTGTAGCGCGCGAAGTTACCCATGAGGTTTGTCCTGCCCGCTCGTGTCCCCTTATTTCCGGTCACTACTAACGTGTTCGCGAGTTATTCTGTGCCAGATTGCAGTTTCTGCGTGTTCGGCAACTCAATCTTACCGACAAGCATCCTCGCGCACGCGAAAATGCTATTGAGCGCGCGAGAACTACGCTACGCAGCAGTTTGCGGAGTATTCAACAACTTCGCGTTCTCCGCGGAGCGCGGAGTTGACGAAACTCCGCGAACGGAGCGTAGTTCTTCGCCCAGGGTTACCTATCACTGCATATGATTTTTATAAGTCACCCCTACAGCAGGCCTGATAACCCCATGGCAGTGTGTGCAATATTATGTGATGAGATATGCCCCTGTGCGGGTCAGTCCTATTGCTGCCAGTGCAATTTACCAGGAAAGCCATCTTAAACCATGTACTGATCTCTGGTGAAAGCGAGTTCCCCATATACATGATGGTTTCACCGGAAACTGGAATGTCTGCTACCAAACATCTCGTCTGGATAAACCCACATCAATGCCAGTGTTGGATTTATCAAAACATGCACTCAAAGGGCACCTTAGCGGTGCCCCACAAACACCTACCAGCGTCTGGTGTGCTTGCTGAATGGATTGTGCCATCCTGCCACCAGAGACAATGACCTCCTAGGGTGAGAGCCTTTTGCTCTCAGGAGGTCAGGAGCAAAAGCCCGTCCGGTAAGAGTGGAACACCCCCTCCCACAGGATGTTATGCTGATTAGCCTCCTTGGGCTGGCGAGCTTCAAGGGAGCCACCGCCTTTGGAATACGAATCTGGCACCCCTCATAGGAGAGGTAGCACCCCACCCCCATTGTCCAGAGCCCACTTGTTGCCTGGACAGGCTGTAAAATATGCTAGTCAGATAGGTGTGCTTCCCCAGACTAGTACCACTCCTAAGCTGGGCGATCTGCGAGGTGGACACACATTTTGAGACGTAGCCATCTGTGTGATGGCATACATAGGAATTCTGGCACAGTTATGCTCACTTTCCACAAGAAGTGGTCATATAGGGGGTGCAGTGCCCCCAAGGGTCAGTAGCCCATTGTCTACTGCCCTACTCGCCCCTAAACCCCCTAAATTCAGTATTTAATGGAGTCCCTAGCACCTTGACTGCGACTGCTCCCGATAAGTTAACCTGATGCCGAAAGACACCTCCGCATCTGTGGCCCCCAGGACGTGGAGAAGAGGACCCCAGGTGTCCCTACTTCCCGAGCATTATAAGTCCCCCATTCTGAGCCTGCAGCCTCTTTTCCGCAATGACCAATCTCCGGTAAAACCGATTAGGCTCACCACGTTCTTTGGCACCCGGCCAAAGAACGCTGGTCGTGTAATGCTGGTGCCTCCTTGGACCTTGCCCACCCTTAACTCCCAGAGATTGGTCCTGTAAGTCGATGTATTGTACCTGTTTGCAGAACTTGTTTTTCCTCCCATAGGAAAATATTGCAGAACTACAAAATGGCACACAGCCCACTTTTTGAACTGAAAATAATTTATATTTAAAAACGTACTTACCTGAACGATTTTCTTCTGATGCTTAAACAAATATAAAGATACTTGCTATTTTTGTAAATTGGTGTGGATCTCCTTCTTGAGATGTGTTGTCATTTACTGATCAGTTTGTGTGTATTTGCAAATGTCTTGCAATCCTCTGTGTTACGCCTAAGGCTGCTCGACCACAGTACCCCCTAGCAGAGCACTTTGCGATTGCATAGCAAGCCCTGTCCACTAGTAAGGGAGCTCCTATTCTCTTTACCAGGTATTACACAGATTATTGATATATCACTTAAAGAGCCAGCTTCCTACTCTGATGCAGCTGTTTTTGTTTTTGTTTGCTAATTGTAAAATGCCTGCCTACCCTAGTGAGTAGGAGTGCAGTCTTGTGTGAAGTTGCTTACTGATTAAATTATTGCTCATGCTTTAAGTATTGTCAAGAAGCTGAATCTTTCAGTTTTGCTTACCTTGGCCCAGAACAATCAACAATCTATTTGGGGAAAAATCCCTTAAATGTTCTTTTTTTGACACATTACATTGCATTTTGAGATTGTAGCAATAAAGTACAACAAAGCAACAATGTAACTGAGGCACTATGTTTCCTGCCTCATCCCCAGCTCACTTCTCTATCCCACAACCCCCATCTCTGGTCATTACATGCATAATTGTGCATCAATTATAAATCACATCCCCAAACCCATGTATGATCGAATTTTATTGACTAAAGTTGTGGTGTGCGAGTCTATTGGTGTAATGGTGATCTCTATCGTCTGCTCATGTTCCCCATGTTTTCGTGTATTTCTAAGGACAGCCTCTAGCCTCATAAACTGGTTGGTCTCTGTTCGTGCACCAGTTCAGTCCTCTTTTCCACTCTGCAATCGAGGGGGGAGCATCCACCTTTCACTGTCGTGCAATATCCTTTTCAGCCACATTCAAGCCCAGCCTGACGATACTAGTTGTAATGATCCATTTCGAAAGTCAATGGTCCTGGAAATTACCTTTTTTAATCCTAATTCGATCTTTAAAATAGCTGCCTTTCCTTTAAAAGGCCAGTAGAAAGGTGGGAAGGCACTCTGATTGGCTCACTGGGCAACCTTGTTACCTCCTCAGAGTGGGTCCACCACCCGTAGATCCTAAGCCGAAGGTCTTTGCTAGTGCTTGGTTAGTACTTCAACTGCATGAATGATGCAGATAGTTTTGTTCCTCCGAGGGTTTCGTTCAGTGAAACTGGGCCTTCAACTTCTTCAATAGTGTATTTGGGTATTATCGAAAAGAGGGGTAGGGAGTAAAAGATTGAAGAAGCCATCCCTTCTCCAGCCAATGGTGAGGACGTACCTGGTGGTTTCTCAACCCCATTGCTCTTTAGATGTGGAGCCCAGGAGCCAGGCTATGACATCTGTTGGCCTATGAAAGGTGTTAGATTGAAATCTACTGTGCTCACTTGGCCGGATGCATCATTCTTTAGGCCAACTTTCTGGTGTGTTTCAGTTTTTGTCTGATCACTGTCCGATTTTCCCTCCAGGTTGGGTTCATGAGGAATGTGATCTTTGGCAACCAGCTGAGAGAAGAAGACAGGATGGCACTAGAAAACCTGCTTGCAACAATTCCAAGTACTAAACCTGGAAAGAACAGCGGCATCGATATAACTCCTTACAGCACCCCCCAGCTGTCGCCAGCAAGCACTCCCGCCAACAAAAAGAACCGCCCGCCAGGTAAGGAGAGGGCATAAGTTTTCGCCCCAGTATAGTCCACTTATGAGAAACTAGCATAGAAAAAAAGACTTGTAAACATATATTTTTGCCCTCCTGAAACACATTCTCTTTTTGCCCATTTGATGTTCTTAAAATCACTGCCTCCCATGTGACAGTGACTGTGCAATGGATGAGAAAAAGCCAACTGATGACATTGGCAAAGGCGCCATGCGGCCAGTATATTAGTGAAGATCAAACAAAAGGCATAATTAATTGACAGGTTATTCAACCTCCTGGGAACTTAAGTGTGCTTATTGTCAAATGTAATAGTTACATATCTGTCATGTATGGAAATAAATGCAGTTCTCACTCAAACACCCCTCTAAACTACGCAATACAGCTGTACAAATGAAGAAACCTTACACTCTCTTAAAAGGTTATGAGGACTGAAGAGGAACACCTATGCCTCCCAAAAAAGGCAACTATCCTCCCAAACTCCCTGGACCTGACATTGTAAACTCTTCTTGGTTTCTGAGCAGCTGCACTAGCTAAGTAGACCGAGCGAATCTGGTGTAATTTTATATTTTTCTAAAACTACTTATGTGTACAGGTATCTCGAATAATGAAATCTAAATGACCAAAAACTTGTCATTTGAAATAGCTGGAAGGGATAATAAATAGGCTTAAGGATACGGTAAATAAAGGTTTAACAAAGCCAATAGGTCTCCCTTGTGTTGCAGGAAGCATTTGATAAGAGATGGTCACTTTGTTTATTTTTCTCCAGCAGTCTAAGAAAGAAAATATAATTAAGCACCACCTTGGGCTAAAACAATAAGGAAGATGGAAGTGAGGTTCTGTAGTAGGGGATCTCTGTGTATAGTCATAATCTAGTGAATAGTCCCGCCCATGTGCGTGGACCCCGGAGCAATCAAAAATCTATTACGGTGTCGAAAAATGCAAAACTGCACAGACACTTAAGAGAGAATTAAAGACAGATAATGCAGCCTATGAAACCAGGCTACACTGTTCAACTAGAAATTCCACCAAAAATCCACAAACAGCAAAGTCTGTCCAGATTTCCCTTGCCTCAACAGCAAAAACCCCTCTGGAATGATAGAGAGGAAGACCTGGACAGACAAGCCCCATAGGCTGCCATTATGTGGCTCAGAACAGGATATGTGCCTTTTAGAGACCTTTCCAGAACTTCACAGTATCCCAGAATGCACTGCAGGTCCCTTTTTACTTTCAGTTCTTTTTTCCGGCTCCTGCAAGCAGGACCCTGGAGCATTTAGCTCTCCCTTTTCAAGGGTTTATTGGTGATTTTTCACTTTTTGTTCAAGTTGAGTGCTTTTCTAAAGTACTTTGGTGCCTTTCTTCTTGTTTTATCCTTTGGTGCACCCTTTGATTGTCAAATATGCCTGCATTATTTGACAAATGTCCAGAGTGCTCCAGGAAGAAGGCCAAATCGGATCCACATGAGGTGTGTATCCTCTGCCTTCCCTCTTCCCATGTCCCAGAGGAGTGTGTGATTTGTCAGGGCTTCTCTGGCAGGACCCTGAAGGACAAAAAGAAGATCAGGCTTCAGGGCCTTGAGGAAAGAAGGCTGAAGGCGCAAAGTAGTCTTCGACCTCCAGCGAGCAATCACAATGCAGAGGGGAGGCCGTCAATCAGATGGCATGAGCCCGGCCTCATCAAATACCTAGCACGGTAGAACCCAGTGATTAGACTATGATCCATTTAACATTAAACTATACAAGACCTTTACAACTAGACTTCTAAGCAGGCTCAATTACACCAGTGTATGCAGATTAAAAATATTACATCTAATGGGCGCACAATAGACCCATGGCCAAGTGTTTCCCTTGATTCATTAAGCGCTAAAGCTAGAACAAAGTTCTCTCTTTTTCCTGAAGCTCAGGAGGCATTCTTCATGTACTATTGCTCAAGAAGCCCATAAATAATTGCCTGCTGCAGAGATACCAATTTCGGCCCAGAAAGTCAGCACAATGACATTGATTGGTAAAACCAGTGGGTCTAGCTTGCATTGTGTACCTCGAGTAACACACAAAAAAAAAGTGCCAGGGCTCTGACCAGGAGGCCACTGTAGCTTGCCCCACCCATCGTCCTTGTCACCCCCGCCAAAACAACTAATAACCATCTCTCTCGCATGTAAATGCGACAGTTCAGATTATTCCAGGTCCCCAAAGCAAAAGGAATGGCTGGGGAGGCAGGTATTAGCAATTTTTGTGTATATTGTAGTCCTCCACTAACGTTGTTCTGCTCATCTCTAAATTAGATGAGCAGCGCTACCATGTGGTGGACTGTTTTAAGTATGGTGTTGACAATTACGTGCCGTTGCCGAGCACTGGATACCAATTAAGTGCTGGTGTTGAGCACCGCTTTACGCAAAAAACACCGGTGGAGATGTACACTTTACAAATTCTATGTATAAATATAAACAGCATGTATGATCTGGGGATAGGAACTCGCTGGTCACATCAAGAACGGAGCCCTGCATGAACAGCCAGTCCTGGCCGTCCCTCGAAGGGGCAAGATTGACACTGTTTTTCTACAAGGCAAAGAGAGTGGGCCTCAGGACAGGAAAAAGTCATTATTATGGCCAATGCCTGCTCCGCTTATGATGACTGCCGATCCCCCCCGTTCAGATCGGAGGCCACCGAAGTAATCTGCGGCGTTCGTCAAGGCTCCTCGCTCAGCCCAACACTCTTCAACGTCTACATGAGCCCCCTCGCAGCCATTGCATGCCAGTACAACCTCAACATCATCTCCTACGCCGACGACACCCAGCTGATCCTCTCTTTCACCAACGACCCCGCCACCGCCAGAGCCAACCTCCACGAAGGGATGAAAGAGGTAGCCGAATGGATGAAGAACAGTCGCCTGAAACTGAACTCGGACAAGACGGAAGTCCTCATCCTGGGATCCTCACCCTCCGCCTGGGACGACTCCTGGTGGCCCCCCGCCCTAGGCAGCGCACCCAAACCAACAGACCACGCACGCAACCTAGGCTTCATTCTGGACTCTTCCCTCTCCATGACCAGACAAGTCAACGCCGTCTCCTCGTCGTGCTTCAACATCCTGCGCATGCTACGCAAGATCATCCGGTGGATCCCCACCGAGACCAGGAAGACGGTCACCCAGGCCCTCGTCACCAGCCGTCTGGACTACGGCAACTCCCTCTACGCAGGAACCACCGCCAAACTCCAGAAGAGACTTCAGCGGTCCCAGAACGCCTCAGCACGACTCATCCTGGACATCCCCCGTCGCAGCCACATCTCCGAACACCTAAGAGACCTGCACTGGCTCCCGGTCAACAAGAGAATCACCTTCTGCCTCCTCACCCACGCTCACAAAGCCCTACACAACCAAGGACCAGGATACCTCAACAGCCGCCTCAACTTCCACACTCCCAAACGCCAGCTTCGATCGACCACCCACGCCCTCGCCGCCGTCCCCCGCATCCGAAGAGCCACCACAGGGGGACGGTCCTTCTCCTACCTTGCCGCCAAGACATGGAACTCCCTCCCGACCCACCTCCGCCTGACCCAGGACCACCTTGCCTTCAGGAAGCAGCTCAAGACCTGGCTATTCGAGCAGTAGCAGACCCCCCTCCCCTAGCGCCTTGAGACCCTCTGGGTGAGTAGTGCGCTATATAAATGCCTTGATTGATTGATTGATTGACTGCCGCAGCAGGCAAGAAGCCACTGGTACTTAATGAAATGCTTCCTGTTGCAAATGGTCACAGCAAACTCTGCAAACAGTAATACCCATTGAACCAGAGCACGTGTCAGGACCACAAGCACACACCAGCTATTCCCGTATCGGACACACTACCACCACACACTCTCCCAACAACACATACAGGCCGGCCTCTCTTTGCCATGAAATGTTTGAGGGCCAAAATTTCACACTGGTTGTCGTTGAACGCTATTCAAAGGCCAGATAACTAATGAAGTCACAAACTGCTCCAGCACGAGACACGGTGAGTGTGTGTGTGGGGGCGGGGGGGGTCCCCCTATACTGGCTTAAGGGCCCCACCATCATGCCAACTGCTTCTGCACATGTGCCATACCCTCTTCGAATTTTAGACAGCATACAAGCCCCAGGTTACACCCACTGGCACGCGGCTGTTCATGAACGTACCCTCCTAGCCCCACAGTGTGCCTCATGGGTAGAAGCCTACCCGCTTCGTACTCGCCAAGAGCTTAGAAGCCACCCACACCCGTTTCTGAACTAGCAATGAATTATTTTAATTAAACGCTCAACTGATTTTTTTTTTCTATTGCTCTGTCTATTGAATATGGTATTTAATTGTGGCACCAAGTTTGGAAAGTCGTATTATGAGGCTGCACTAACAAATTATTCGTAATAGATTCTATAAAGTATATATTCGAGAGAGAGATTGAGCGAGAGAGGAAAGGGGGAGGTAGGGAGTAGAGGGGTTTAATTTTCGCTCTAATGAACGTGTCATCTGTTCGGCCGTGATGCTATTTCACAAAACTGATCGCAACACTGAGTGGCAGGCGCGATTAAAGCTCCTCTCTTCTGGCACGCTCCGGTGTCAATTAAAACAGCGCATTCAGACAAGGAAGCTTACAATAGTCAACTTCCAATGAAACTGAGTAGATGCAGAGGCTGCAGCCCGTGCCTCTAATGCACAGCATTTAAATCAATCCAGTACAGTGTAGTAAATTAGCTTTCTGTGTTTATGTTTAGCTGCTCTCTTCTTTAAATAACAACTGCGGCCGCGAAATGAATATGAGGTATGCAGCTGGCACCTGGCCGCACTGCTGCTCGCTGGACATGCACCCGTCCTTTGGCCAATTGCATGTTGTCTTCCCTAGAAAGACGCACGCAAAGGCCAATAGCGTGTGAGCAAAAAAAAAGCACATGCACAAGTGTGTGCTCTATGTTTAAAGTCTTTACTAGAAGCCTCGGAGAGCAGCGCATGTGCGCTGGCTCATGTAAGACATAAAAACAAACTTCAAGACTACACAACACTGACTCCGTCTACAGGGCTGAATCGAAAATACCTTCAGGTGAAGACTGTTTAATTCATTATATTTAATTGCAAAAACGTATAAAGAGACAGGGGCACCAAAATACTTACCCCGAGAAATATTTCTTTCGAGTTTAACCCGGATTTAATTTTTGTTTCAAAATAAGCACATACCTCTGCTTGTCCCACTCTGTACAGTGGACAGGCAGCTATTAAATGCCCTTGGAATTGGAAAGAGGTAGCACTGTGATGCAGTGGAGACTTAACTAGAAAAGCACATGGCCGTCCATCCCACGGTGCCATCCAAGAAACATTTACTGGGCAAGTGTGCTTCGGGAGGGATCGAAAGAGCTGATCTTGTGAGGTGCGTGTGATCAGGGGAAGTTTTACCTCCTTTTATTACTTCTTAGGGTTTCAAGTACTCAAGTCTTGGTAATGTCTGTCGGTGGTAAATACAGGAGGATTTTTTTTTCCTCTTGTTATGCTTTTGGTTGAGCCACAGACCGGTCTGAAAAATTATTCAAACTTGGTTGTTTCCAATATAGAATTATAGTGCTCTATTTTTCAATACAGTCTTGAGTCTGGAACCTACCATAGTAAAGATGTTTTGGTTACAACAATTTGCAAAATGAAAACCCACCTACCCTCAGGGGAGTCCTTAGGCGTTGACAAAGGGATCCCAGATCTATGTCCTCGTTTGTGAATGCAGGGAGATGAAGAGGACCCCAGAAGGCATGTATTCTAGCATGACCAACGCTTTACAGGACGCAGTCCTACATGAGTGGCAAACTCAGAACCAAACACCTTAATGAATGCTATTCTGAATGGAACACTTTCAGAATGAAGAACATGTGGCTCCCTGCGGGTCAGTATCTTCACCTGCCAAGTACCGTAGTTGAACGACAATTTGTAGTTGTCTTGTATGGAATGTTGAAATAAAAAATGCATTTGTGGTTAGGATTATCATGCTTTTCACTGTTTTGACTTTTTGTTTAATGCTACCAAATCCCAGGACAACAGTTATCGGCCATTACCGCCTGGGAGACTTCAGCCACCAATCTCTCGGCTCACATTAACCTGGTAGCCCCATTTGGTGGGTAATCCGTATTTACTTCATGGTATTGCTTGAGGCACAGCTGTGTGTCCACTTAGTCACTCTTGCTAGCTGCTTTCTAGTGTGTGCATGCATCATTGAGACTGTTGGGCACCATTGCTTAGTCAGCTGGCACAATGTCTCGAGGGGCTGCTTTTTAAAATTGCACCACATATTTTTATATCACATCTTTTTGTTTCTTTGGCTTTGCATTTGACAGCATATTAAATGTTAAGTGGTTGATCTGTTTTTTTGTGGGCTTCTCACCATTTTCAAATATGTACAATGTGTCATGTCAGACTTTACAGTCCTCAACAGCAAACATAATTGCATACTGCCTGTTCTATTCTAATCACTTAGTTGCACAATCCAAAATAAGCAGTGACCATGGTTCACATGCATGCTTCAATGGTCTATCTACTGTGAAGCTCTTCCTGTTCTTGTTTCCCCGCCACATCACTTATGGTAGGCATTGCATAAGCTTTACAATTGTCCCCATGTAAATTAAACTTGGGGAAGAAACATTTAGGGGAGAAATCTGAGGCGAAATCTCTGGAGCCTGGTATCTGTCAGATGTAGTTCCCTAAAATTTCCAGTGCAACATAGTAGAACCCTGTCATTACTGCCATCACGCTTGACTTTTGGCACTTTTACAACTCACTGTTCAAACATAGCCCCATTTATAATGGCATTTGTTATGGGGTTAAGAAAGTGAGCAATATACAAGACTTGAATGTAAAGATAGATACATGCCCAGATCTCAAAATACTCAGTCTTTAAAATAGGGGCACTGTTATGGGAGTGCATAACCAGTATGAAGCTACATTGCACAACAAAGGCCATTTCTCTCACTGAGATTAAAAGTGACTTAATAAATAAAAAAATAAGATGATTTAATTATAATTTGCATGAAAAGTAATGTTAATGCTTCACTAGCACACCTTGACACCAACTGAATGTATGTTCATAGCAAATTAATAATTTCAAGTTACGAGCCGGCATCTTTGAGAAACATAGGCTGCATGGGCAATGAACGAGGCGTTTGAAATCACCCAGAAAACCGTGTTATCAGTAAGTGTTCCTGCTTCCTTCCTTGCTTTTCCTACATATTGGATTACAGGGTAACCTCATCCATTGCCAATACTATAAATTGCTGCCTGCTGAAACTTGCATGCTATTAGGAAAGCTTTTGGAAGATTCTGCACTTAGTTGGATAAGTGTGCAGCCATTTGGCTGTGTGTATTGCTAGATTCTAAAGCATTCCAAAACAGAGGGCAGCCCCAGTGAGTTGGGAAGCAGCATGGGAGTAAGATTGCTTGAAATACAGTAGAGGCACAGAGCAAACTAAAAAACAAATGCATGCAATGTTTCCAGAGAAATAAGCCACACATGGTTAAGATTGATTCAATCAATTCCTTCCATCAATTAGTAGAAAGAAAGAGTCTTATATGGTGTTCTTCAAAGGCCTCTTGCTACCCCTCACTGATGGCACAATCAGACCAAAAAACAGAACTCATTTGGGGATTTTTGTGTTCCCCTTGACAGGGTACTCGACTTGCACTTAAATCTTGATTGGCTTCTAATAGTCATTATTCTGTGAATTGCATACACTTAGACACTGTTTGCAACAGCATAAAAAGGTTAGTTTGCAATACAAAATGAAATTAGTTTACAAAGATTTAAGCATTTCTCTCCATCGCTGTTGTGTTGTATGTGCCTGCTTTGTTGTCATGTGTATTGTCTGGGCACCTTCACATAACTCCATGGCTCTACCTAAGTGAAGAAATCTATTCCGCAGTGTGAAGAGTAAATTGGCTTTATGTTTATTGCAATTTTGCTTTTATCAGCAGCTACCCGCAGCAGAAGCAAATCAAATTTAGTCGAGCAGCACCCCGACAGCGAAGGAGCATCCCAGGAAAATATTCAGGAAATTGTTCCCGATGAAGTATTGGTTATTTCTTTGGGGACAGGTTCCTTGCTAACTCCAGGCATGATGAGTGAAAATGAGGTAAGGACAATGGCCTCAAGAAGCAGAATATCAGATCCAATTTGACCAGAATATTTGATTGGAATGTATTTACTTGAAAAAGCCAAATGTACTTGGTTGAAGCTTTTGATGGGGGAAACGGCTGGCGGTAAAAACGTGTTCAGCACCAGAACGAAGGTGCCCTTTTCGATGCGTTGTTTCGATTTATAAACACCTTTATTTACAAACACATACATATGTGTTTTTCATTTGTGGACTGCGGATTGTGAGTGATGCGATAAGTTTGCCAAAAAAGTTGGTCTGGAGTTCTTCTGGGGCTTATTTGTTTTGGGCGGTTTGTCTCCTACTCCTATTGTTTTCGATCTGTTTTTTGGTAGGCGGGTGGTAATTCCCTATTGGCAGTTCTGGTTTTACATGTTCCTATTGGCATGTTGATGGTTTCTGTGGCGTACTCGAATCCCTCTATTTCAGTATCACTTTTTACCCATAGGTTTTGAACATGCAACTTGCAGATGGAGGACAAGGAGAGGTGCCTGTTGACGATACCAAGCTGCATGGTAAACCTGATAAAACCTTGCGATTTTCTCTCTGCAGTGATAATCTGGAAGGAATATCTGAAGGTGAATGATTATGTCAGAAAGGATATTGTTTGTTTTATGTTAGAATGTCTTTGTTCGCGTAATAGTGGGCAGGTATAAATCAGTTCCTTCTTGACTATAGGCATCTCTATTTGTACGACGTTTGTTTTTGTTTCTCTGTTAATGGAAGAATGGTTATTTTACCTGCATTTTTTGAGTACTTCAGTCAAGATTTTGCAACTTTGTATTCGATTCCCTGGACAGCCTAAACACGCCAGTCAACACACAAAAAGGGTATATTTAGAAAGCATCTAGAAACCTGGTGCGAGTGGTAGGTAGATGATAACTAGTGTTCGTAGCATGTGCGTCACATTCTCTGCATATTCTTGCCCTCTAGTGTTGAGTGCCAATGTTTGCAACTTGTTTTTCTTTGTAGTAGTCTTTAGTCTGGAGATAACTTGTGACTCCTGGAGTCTCAAGATGTCGCAAGTGGCCAAACCCCAAGGTGGATGCATCTTGTGGGAGTCTTCAGGATCCAAAGTCTTATACCTGCGGTGCTTGACCATTGGTTCTTTTCGAGGTTGAACCCCAGAGGGTTGATCTTTGGCAGTTCGTCCAGGTATGGTAGCCATGGGTGTAGTCTGGTAACCATGGGTGTAGTCTTTGTCATGGGCCCAGGTCTTTCTTGTGGCCCAGTAGTCCTTCTTTGACATCTGAATCTTCAGAGGAACGGGTTTCATGCTAGTTTGTGTTTGACTTGCTGGTATGCTGGTTAGACCTTCGCCCTTATAGTAAACTCCTATGGGCTCCTCCGAGCAGAGCGTGGCCACCACTTCAGGGGGATCTTAGCTCTGCATTCTGAAATGTGCAGAGCGATGCTCCCTCTGATCTAGAATACTCTTGCTTTTGAAAGTCTCACAGGTAGAACAGTTTGAATCCGCATGGTCCCAAAGAAGGGAGAGGTTGCAGACCCGATGTTGCAACAGGAATTTTGAATTGCATATTCTCCATTCTCCTCCTCCCAAAAGACACTCTCTATGACTGGAGTTGACAAACTGCTCGGATATGGTTCAATATCGAAGCAGAGAGGTCAACTATGAGCTTTCCAACACTGTACCAGGACCAGTTGTTTTTACTGGAATCAACATAAGTGAAGATACAGTCCTAACCTGATGGCAGAAACAAAAATATTTTCTACCGTAGAGTTTTCATTGTGGTGCTTCAGGGAGTAGTCATGAGCTATCTCAAGACTGAAGACTGTTTTGAAAAAAAGCAACTTGCAAATATCCGTGCCCAATACTAGATAGCATGAGTATGCAGAGCATATAAATCCAAAGCAATACAAGCTGCAACCAGATGGTTACTACGTACATAAAGCTTTCCTTGTTGTTGTTGAGGTTGGAAACCCTTTTGCAGAAGCTTTGACAACCTAACAGCCTGCCTCCTTTCTTCACTTTGTCTGCTGACACATATGTTATGTGCAGTGTCTGAACAGATTACCAGCTTGTTACTTTACCAGAAAGCTTTTTCAGAGTATCCAAAAAAAAATCTACCAAGTGGCCTGTGGTTGCAGTTTATCCCAAAGCTCACCCCTTAATCACACACACTCTTACTTTTTCTAAATTCTGGGTGCTGGCGTCCTTTAATAAGGGATAAATCTTGCACCTAGCAATAGACACGTGCTGCCATCTTGAAACCTGTACTACATATTGTTTCTGGGCAGCTTTTATTACAGCCTTTGACATAATATGTCTGTAGTCGTGCCCTTTGTGCATTTTCTTATTTACTTTAAAAGTATGTCTGACATCTACTGCATATCATCATAGTCCAAAATATAGTCTAGTTTATTTTTATTATTATATATCATTAAATTCATAGTATAAGCTTACTTAAAGGAACAACTGTGTAAATTACAAATAACTTATAATAATTTATTGTCACAACTGGTTAATTTGGTGTGGTTTCTGGATCAACCTTCCTGAAGTGTGGTTTTCAATGATTTTATCTTCAGTGTGGGAGTTTGACAGCTTGTACAGACAACAGTATTTCACTCATTCATTCTTTCTAGTAGAGGGGGATGGTCCCCTGTGGTATCAGCCTGGAGTGTTGTGCTAGATACCCTGGATATCTTTACTGCTTTACAAGGATGAAAGCTGGACTTTTGCCATTATTGTCCAGGTGAATGATGCACACGATCTTGAAAGTTCAAAGTCTGGTCAATGAGTAGTGACTGCAGTCCTTCTACATCCGTGATGTGTATTTGCATGTATGAATGCGTAGTTGCTATGTTACTGTGGTGGTCTGGATTCTTGGTAGTTTTGTGCAAATGAGCTCGAGTCCCCCACCCCCCAAATACCTCCTCAGACTTCCCACCTGTAAATCTCAGTTTTATACTCTCGGCACGAAGGAACTGCTCACCTACAGCATACATTGGAGTCTTGGACGGAGGTAAAATGTGTCTTGTGCATTGTGTGGAAGGCACTTCTTGTGACATTGTTAATATGGGAAGCCTTGGATAAATTGAAGTCCATGATCACTCCTTGGTTTCTCACTTCTCTCAGTGTTGTGGGCGGTGCTCCCACATCCGAGGGCCTGACTTACGAGGGATGGTAGGTTTCCAGTCTTCTCATGTCAAGATTTAGTCTTCGGCGAGTTAAGCTAAAGGTGTTTAGTCATCATCCTTTGGTCAACCTCTTGGAGACATTGGCCTAGTCCTGACTGCCCCATACCCTTTGGGTTTTTTAGTTTCAGATGTGCTTGTCACCAGCATACTTGTAGCATGTAATTTTGAAAGATGTGATTCGATCTGGTAATGGGCTGGGATAAATATTGAAGAGGCGAGGGGCAGAGATGGATCCTTTAGTGGTATTAATGCCTCAACTCTAAAAGGTGGTGAGGCTAGTAAATTAAGCGAGTTGATGATTGATTTGAAGGATCGGATAGGTGGGGGAATTCAGTCCAAGGAGATAACTTTTATGCAGCGGTCTTGCATTCTTTCTAGAAAAGAGTAGTGGTTGGCTGTGACACGTGTTTTTGACCGGTTTAAACTGTAGCAATGCTATTTCTGTCCACTGTTGTCTTCAGATCATCCCAGATGGCGATTAGTAGATTTAGTGCCTTATTCAGATGGAACCTGATTTGTTGGTCTGAGAGTAGGTCTTTTTCTTAAAGGAAATTGGAAAGCTAGGTGAATGCTTCTCAGCTTTATCAGTTGTCATATGAACTCCATGCCTTAGTGGTAGGTGCATTGATTATCACCTCAGCAATATCATGTATTTTGAGTTTAACAGCATTTAAGTATGCATGACTTGTGAGAATTTAGTGTGGTATGAAATCTCCTGTTTGACTTACGAAAATATCAGTCACTGGAGTGGATGACATTTTAACTCCCTTTCTTGCTTTATAAAAAAACTTTGATTTGCGGCCATAGTATTGATGAAGTGACATGTATTGATGATTTAGTGGTGTTCGTGACAGGCAGATGTGTTTTTCGGACTGATAGTTTCCTGTAATTGTAGCAGGGGTGTAAAAACTCTTACAAGCCCACATCCACTGCTCTTTTCCTCGAATGATGATTGTCCCTTTGCATAAGACGAAGTCTTTTTGTAAAAAATCGGTTTTTGTTTTTTTGAAATTGTACTGTATGCATTCAGAATGTTTGTATATTCTGCTATCAACATCTAAGTGCAATTCGGTTGGTGCTAATTTCTGGCTGATTGTCCTCGTGGTATGGCTGTGCACAATAAACTGGGCACCTCAAGTCTGCTCTTAATGCAAAGCATAGGTCTCTTGCTTGAATGATCGCAAAGGGTTTTGTTAAGCGCTTTTGTAATATTTTGTGGAAAGTAGTACTTTTTATATTGTTATAATTATGTGTAAGCATGTCTGTACATTTGAAAATCACATCTGATAACATTTCTCAACTTCTTAATTGTGAAAACTCCACTAGCCTATTAGAATAAGAGGAGACCATGTACCTAGGATCTCCGGAATAGCATAGCTTTGATTAGTCTCATATCCATGTCCATCAGCAGTGCTTATCTGCCCATTCATTCTTTTTCAAATTGATTTTATCAGATGCATAACTATTCCCAGGTTTTGTACACAGGGCTTTCAGCGGCCTCCTGCAATAGGTGTAGTTTAGTGAACAAACAACCTGACAAAAGCTGTTGATTATTTATAAATGGGCTAGGAAGAAGCTACATAGTCTTGATTGTCTGATGTTCAAAGTAGTCTTGTTTTCCCCTTTAGTATAACCTTAGTACTTATTGATTTATCAGTTCTGTGTTGTAAAAGTATTTGTATTAAAGATTTGTAATTTGATTGAAAATACAAATAAGCAGAAGAGGAAAATCAATGTTCGACAGGTCCATCAAATCGTTCCAATTCTGTCTCTTCGCTGGATTTGGAAGGAGAGTCTGTGTCTGAGTTGGGAGCAGGACCGTCTGGAAGTAATGGGGTAGAGGCATTGCAGCTGCTGGAGCATGAACAAGGTATGTAGAAATCACAAGTCGGTGATGAAAGCGTAGCGCGGTTACTGTGACTATTCTAAGATTGAAACATAAGTATGTGCCACTTACTTGATATGCACTTGTGTAGTAGATGCAATGCAGTTGTCTATTACATTTATACTGATGGAAATTAACAGATATGTTTGCTGTCTTGTTTATAATTAATGGTTAGTTGAATTCTTTGCAGACAAAAATGGTCCCTTACCCTTGAACAAAGTGGAATGTGTATGCAAAAATATTTTTTAAACCAGATCTTTGACTGCCAGTAAATACTCCTGCAAAATTTGCTTAAAACTGCCCTCTTAGTGGAAGATCAATAGCAGCCAGGAGGTGCCATATGATGATTGAACATCTAACACTAACAAGATTATGAACTGTCTCTTGCTCCATCCTAGCTCAATAAGTCTGATACCCAGGATATCAACTTAGTTGGCAGTCATTACCAGCCATGGATTCCCTAGAAATGTAGTTCCCAGTTAATGACGAAAAATACACTCCTTATTGTTTCATCATATTTTGGAGTGACATGACTCTAGCCTGAGCAAATAGTTCCTATAATCTATACATTTTTGTTGTGAGATGGATGTTAGTGAGATGGTGATGCTTTTTCATCTTTTGAAGTGGATATTGGGCATGCCTTCAGAAGGTGATGGTATTTCAGTCTTTGGTTTTTGTGGTGCTGTGGAATTTCCAGTCAAGACAGTGATTGTTTTGACCAAGCTATGCTTTGATGCAGTCTGAATACTGTTGTGCCAAATGACCTCTGCTTGCACCCATATTCTTTGACAAGTGTTGTAGACCACTGCCCTGGATTTGCTTTCCCTAGATATCATTGGGCAATGTTTTTTTAATTCTGAATAAACCACTGGTTTGCACTTACTGTGATTAGGTCCTAACCACTACATTTAACATAACCTCGCACAGATTTGTCTGTGTCTGCTTTTCATTATGTACACTCGCTTCTGTGCTGTTTGCTCCATTCCTTTCTCTTTTTTCAGCGACCACCCAGGACAACCTTGATGACAAATTGCGCAAGTTTGAAATTAGAGACATGATGGGGCTCACTGATGACAGGGACATATCTGAAACGGTTAGTGAAACCTGGAGCACTGATGTCCTGGGCAGCGACTTTGATCCGAACATTGATGAAGACCGGCTGCAAGAAATGGCAGGTAATTAGAGTGCTCCTTAGACTGTTTGGCAGAAGCACACTTAAGGAAACTCTCTGTAGTGGTGTAATGATTTCCGTTATGTAGCTACACTATCTGCATTACAGTATAGAGGTTTTATAAAGTTCATATAAAATTGGAACTTTTTTCTTTTTGTTCGAAAGAGGGTATTGTGTGGTCGCGCTACAAACAAAACTTTCTGATGGGTACTTCTAACCATAGACTTTATTTCTTAAATTCCTCAGGTACCCGACTGGATCCAGAAACTTTTACAGCAATTTCTTCCTCTTGCCCATAAGTGGTTATATTCTACTCCTCAATCAGCTTGCCCTGCCTCCAAAAGAAGTGTGTGGAACCATGTTTAGGCTCCACTTTTGCTCGCTAATGCCAGTTTAGCATAAAGCATTTTGCGCCCTTAAATGCAAAGCTTAAGTAACCGATTGAAAACCATGATAGTGTGCAGATCCTAAAATGGCCCCTCTTTAAAATCCAGAAATCCACTTCACAGAAGGGGGAGCAGGGCGGTCGATGAGAAATTTGATGGTGTCTAGGAGCAAGTGCTGGAAAAGTTTTTGGATTAAGTCTGGTGCCTGGGGAAATCAAAACGTGAGGAATCAAAAGGTGAAGAATCTGCAGTTAGACAGAACATCCACCTGAAAGAGCATTATTGAATTCAAGTAACTTAATTTTTGGCGCACATAAGTTTTGTAAATTTCAGGCACATTGTGTATTTTACAATACAATTTTATATAAATTGCCTATCAATGCTGAAGGGGCCTTCTTGAATTTGCCATCAGTAAACTGCAACCTTCGCAGTGAACCAGGTGCTGGATATGTTCTCACAAGAAAGATGGTGTCAGCTATATAAGCTATGGACACCCATATTGTAATTCTGTGGCTCTAGTACCAGTCCAGTCTCCCGTGTACTGCTGAAGCTTCACTTGTTGCTGATAGAAAAGCGTATCCAATTTAAGACGCTTTGTTTGGCCCATAAGATCTTATCACCACAGGCACCGGCTGGTTTGAGGGGACTGCTGCAGTTTTATGCACCCTGACGTCCTTTAAGATCTGCCACCTTAGCATGCACCCCACGTGTTTGGAAAGCCAGAGCTGGTGGCCGCTCCTTCCGCTGCCTGGCTGCGCAACTTTGGAACTCGCTCCCTGGGTCCATCAGAGCAATTCAAAATCATTTTGCATTCCGGAAGGCCATTAAGACCTGGCTCTTTCCGGCTTAATGCTTTCTGCTTCAGGTTCTCGTCTGGGAGTTGGTGGTCTGCGCTGGGACGCCCAGTCGCTGGAGCAGCCATTCGCAATACAAATCCAATAAATAAATAGTACTAAGGTCATGTTGGAGAAAATAAGGTGTGGAGAAATTTTAAGGCATCCCAGTGAGATTTTGACATCCCATAAAGGGGAAGCAGCCGCCCTAGCTTGAACATGAGACAGGTGAGTTGTATAAACCTTCTGTACAGGATCATGTTCTTCTCATAACTAGTTGTGTAATGAAGTAATATTCAGATGGAGCAATAACATTTGATAAAAAAACTTGCACGAGAAACAAATTTAGTATGACCTTCTGCCGGCTGTATTGTGTCTTCCCAAGGGTAGAGTTGTGGAGAAAATGTGTAGACTTTGCCCTTGGGGACACATTTTGACACAATTTTGGATACTATTTTTTTTCTTTAGAATTTTTAATAGAGTGCTTAGTAAGAAGTTTCTCAAACCTATGTTTTCGACACCGAGTTATCATAACCGTAGACCTTCTTTTTGTATTACCATTTCAGTTCCTAAAGTTACAACAATATCACTTAAGATTTAGATCCAGCTTGGGAGATATTAAGAGTGTCCAAATGACTCATAAAAAGCTTTGGCAACAAATGCCCTTTGGCACCAATTCCATAGCATTAGCTGAACTTTTCCCCAACTCATGAATTATCACTCCAACTTAAGTCGTAAATACATATGGAAAATCAATACTTTTGTCCACAAGCATAAGTTCGATATATTCTGAAAAATAAACATTTATCCCCAATTATAAGGCTCTTTTTTGTCTGAAAAAATGTGTTCCACCAAAGAAAAGTTTATACTTTTTAAAATGTATCTTTTGAGCATCCAAACATTAACTTTTAGATTTTAGTAAATACACAAGTTTGGTCCCCAAATTTAGCTTGTCAATATTACTAAGTTTAAGTTTTGAGTTTTAAATTATTTATAGAGCGCGCGTACACCTGACGGTTCGATGGCGCTACAGTATGCTGAGTCCTTGAGAAGCAAGAGTCACGGGAGAGGGACTGGTGAGAAATTATAAGGGGAAGGCTTTTGAGAATGAAAAGGTTTTTAAAGCCTTTCTGAAAGGCAAGTATTGGGTAGAGCTTCTGAGTTGGATGGGGAGGGAGTTCCAAAAAATGGGGGCACGGGGTAGAGAATTTAGAGCCTCCCCATTTTTTTCGGCGAAAGCGGGGAGCAATAAGCAGGTGATGAGAAGAGGAGCGAAGTTCCCTGGAGGGGGCATAGGGTTTGATCTCCGAAGAGATAAAAGCAGGGGAAGAGCCTAGCTGGGCCTGGAAGGTGAGGCAGCCCACCTTGAATTGGGAGCGTTCGCGAATGGGGAGCCAATGCAAGGATTTTAGGAGGGGGGTGACGTGGTGGGATTTCGTAAGGTTGTAGACCAAGCGGGCCGCTTGGTTCTGGACCAGCTGAAGTCGTCGTACATTGTAAGCCGGCATGCCATGATAGAGGGCATTGGCATAATCCAAGCGGGAGATGACCATAGCAAGTACGATGAGTTTCAGGGCAGAGAAGGAGAAGAAGCGGGAAACCTTGCGGATAGTGCGGAGGGATAGAAAAGAAGAGAAAACCACTGAACTCGCCTGGGAGTGCAGAGTGAGTTGGTCATTGATTTTGATGCCAAGGGTTTTGACAGAAGAAGAAGGGGGTAGGGGGGTCCAAGGGAAGAGGGCCAGAAAAGGGGGGACCAGGGACTGGAGCAACCACCTGTCAAAACCAGCTCTGTTTTATCTGGGTTTAGTTTCAGGTGGTTGTGACTCATCCAGTCCCGGATGAAAAGCATAGTAGATTGGAAATTAGATTTAGAGTCAGGGGAGTGAGAGAGAAAATATGAGTTGGAGGTCATCCGCATAGTTATATACGGAGACCTCCATTTGTTGAAGAGCGAAGATGAGGGGGGCTATGTATAGATTGAATAGTAAAGGGGAGAGAGAGGAGCCTTGGGGAACCCCACATGCCACCTTCCGAGGCTCAGCCGAGAAATCGCCCAAGCGAACCGCTTCGGTGCGATCGCTTAGAAAGGAGGACAGCCAGACCAAGGCAGTGCCGCCGATCCCTGCCGCCCCGACACGGGAAAGTAAGATAGAATGGTCCACCGTGTCAAAGGCGGCGGAGAGATCGAGTAGCACCAAGGCCTGGGGGATGTTAGTGTCCATTCCCTCTCTAAGGTTGTCAAGTACTGAAAGCACGACCGACTCGGTGGAGTGAGCTGGGCGAAAACGGCTTGGCGGGGAGCCAGGACTCGGTTTGCTTCGATGTAGGAGGTGAGTACTTTGGTGACATGTCGCTCCAGGACTTTCCCTAGGAAAGGGAGCAAAGAGATGGGGCGGTAGTTGGCAGGGACAGAGAGGTCAGCACCAGGTTTTTTTTAGAATGGGGAGGATTATGGCGGATTTGAGAGCAGGGGTAACCACACCCTGAGACAGGGAGCAGTTGAGAAAGATGAGCGGGGGTAGCGGACAGTTAGTGAAAATGTGACGGAGAATGTGGGCAGGGCATGGGTCAAGTGGGGACCCAGATTTAACTATAGAGAGAAGGGAGAGAAAGGATTCTTCTGTTAGAAGAGGAAATGAGTCGAGACAAGCCTCTATAGGGGGGCAGGGAGGGTTGAGGCAATTTTATCTAGAAAATAAGAGTTCAGGGAGTCGCAAAGAGGTTGAGAAGGGACGGGTTTGAGAGTGGTTCTGTCAGTGGTTCTGTCAGAGTAGGCAAGTTTATTAATAATAGAGAAAATTTCTCTGGGTTTATTCTCCACGACTAGAATTTTGGAGGAAAATAGTCCTTTTTGGTGGACAGAATGGATTTTTTGTATTGCTGCAAGAGGGAGGTATACTGTGCTTTGAGGATGGGGCAGTACTGTCGTCTCCAGGCTCGTTCTGCATGGCGGACTGAAAGTTTTAGTGTCTTCAGTTCGTCATTGAACCAGTGGTTGGAGCCGTTCGTCCGTCTAGAAGAGACCCGCCTAAGTGGGGCGATAGAATCACAGGCAGAGAGTAGCCAGGAGTTGATGGATGTGGCTTGTTCTGAGGAGGGCAGACCGGAAAGGTCAGGGCTGGAAGATGAGAGAGAGAGAGGAGGCTAAAGAGGCCACATTTACCCGACCCCAAGAGCGGACCCAGATGTTTTTGGGGTGCGCGGGCTTAGTGGGCGGTCCGAGTTGAGAGAAAAAGGAGATCAATGAATGATCAGACCAGGGCCAAGGGGAAATGGACAAGGATGCAATGGGGCAATTCAAAGACCAGATCGGGTCAAGGGTATGGCCTTGAATGTGAGTAGAGGAGTGAACATGCGAGGTGAAGTTAAGGGAACGTAAAGTTTCAGAAAATTCTTTGGAGGTACATTCAGCTGGATCAGAGGGCCAGAAGTTGAAGTCGCCTAGCACCAAGACGGATGAGTTGTTGACTGCTAGGGTGGCCACGAGTTCTTGAAAACCGTCAAGAAAGGTTTGGGAAGGTTGGGGGGGGCGGTACATGAGTAGGCAAGTGAGAGGTACATTATAGAATAGTGATTGAACGACTAAGAAGTCGGATGTGCCTATCGGGGGGGAAAGCCGAGAGGTTGAAATGGAAGATCCTTTCGGGCAATCAGGGCGACACCCCCGCCGGATTTACTGGTTGGTCGGTCAGCTCGGAGACCGTAGTAGGTATCGGGGAGAGAAGCTAAGAGAATGGGGAGGGAACTGTCACGGAACCAGGTCTCCGTAGGAATAAGAGGTCTGGTTTATGGAGATCGAGTAAGACAGAGAGTTCGTGGCAGTGTTTGACTGCGGAGCGCGTATTAAGATAGTAAATAGAAAGAAGGGCCTGTGTAGGCCCGGCAGGAGGGTCGGGACTGGGGGAGGGAGAAAGATGAGGCAGAAGGATCGGGGCGTGAGGAGGGGGAGGGACGGCAGCAGCTGTGAGTCCCAGGTTATTAATGTGGGTGGCCAGAGAGGCTTCGATGGGCCAAGGGCCATAAAAGGAGAGTAGTTGCGCCGACGAATATTGTAGTGGCCCAGGATAGCGGAGTGGCCTAGGCCCTAGGCACGTTTGGTCGCGGACGGGCGCAGACAGGCTTGCCCTAGGCGCGCAGACGTCGCGCCCGCTGCGCGTTCGATGGTGGCACATGATTTATAGGGGGTAGGAGGGAGAAAGGGGGCGTGGTCTCGGAGAGGGGGCGTGGCCTCGGCGCTCGCCAAAGTGGCGTGAGGGGGTCCAAGTGATCAAGTAAGCTCCCGCCGCAGCGTTAAGTCGGCTGCGCGGAAATTAGATGGTAAATCAGGGTATTTAAAAAAGCATACAACACGATATTAGCAAGCAGTTGCTGTCGCAGATTATTAAAATAGCTAGAGGTTCGCTCCCGGCTTCCGCCTCAGGAGGACTCGCCTGTAATACTGTCCCACAAGGTTAGAATCTTCCCACTGCTCATGTATCACAATGGCATGCCAAGGATGCTCATCATATGCCAGTAGTAGCCGCCAGATGTCACAGATGCCCACTGTTGTGTATATCCAACAATAAGGATTGTTACTACATTAGGGATGGTTCAGCACTAGGTATGGCATGACTGCTAACTTCCAAGTACACTGACAATACACTAAGGATACACATAGTCTGCTGCCACCATTTTGCCAGTGGTGTCCACCATGATGCCCAAGATGCTTGAGTGGGTCAGTGAGAACACATTATGCCGACATAATGCTGAGAAATCCTAGAATGTGCCATGGTGTGTTTGCTTTCAGGGTATATCGTGTTACAAGCTCAAAGCAGTTAAATGACAACACTGGGTAGGTACCTTGTGCCTGGGCTTTAATACTTAGAATCACCACAATAACGTATTGATGACCATATTTTGCCATGCGCAGCGCAACAAGAAAAATTAGACAATCTAGGACAAGAAGGGTCAAGATTGGGAAAATATCCCTATTCCAGAAAACGCTTGAGACTCTGAAAGTTTTTGTAGTTAATATAGGACCATAATGTTTCAGTATTACTATTATACTCTAAGAGTCCATTCAAGAAATTGAAAGGCATGGCCTCACACCCCCTGGATGTCATCCTTCATCATTCGCTATCCTTGCTTGCCAAAGCATTTTCCTATGGCGGGCAGGCTTGCCTGTGGACTCACAGGAAGCACTTATTGATGAAGTTTGGGGTATGGTATTCAAGAAGCATAGAAGCTTACAATGTTGGTGACCTTCAACTAGGATCTACCTTAATTCAATTAAGAAGGTGATGAGATGGTTAAAAACTAAAGTGATGCCTATGAATAATAATTACTCCTGCATCTAGCAGGGAAACATCGCGACTTTCGGCAGTGATCCCTTTTCCCTATGCTACAGGTACAAACATATTACAGATGTAGCAGGAATACACATTTGTATATACCTTCTTCCTGCTAAGGAGAGAAATGCTTTGTCAGCTCTGTTTAAGTAGTCCTGCAATGACAATCAAATAATGGAAAATTAAATCAACAACAGACAAGAAAAACAGTACCAGAAGGCAATGCTCCTTGTAACATGATGAATTCCAGCCTAACTTGATAGGTCATGCAGCACACATGTAAGATATATAAAGCATTCCACCAAACACTTGTGGGTAAATATCTAAGGGAGAAATAGTTGAGCGTTCCGTAATGTACTGCACATCGGTGCACAAAAATGTGAGCAGTGATTGTAAGCTCACATGTGAAAGGTCACCCGGTCGGGTTGGAAGCAGACGCTTACCCGGAATGGAATGTGTGGTTGCACCGGAAGTGAAAGCTCATCCGGTTGGGGCTGGAAGCCAACTCTTGCCCAGAGTGGAAGTGAAGGATGGCCGGTACTGTGCTTCTGGCTATTGTACAGAGGTCAATAAAGTGATGTGTGTTGAAGGATCGCCTGTAAGTTTTAAAACTGTCTAATGAACTGCGGCCTCAATTCTGCCATAACATGAAATTGATGTTGTCTGAGCTTGTGGGATCCGGGTGGGCCAACCAGGTTGGAGGTGCCTCTGCTATGCCCCTTGATTCGGCCTCCCCTCCCCAAAGGGAGGGGGTGTGGCTGGACCTCGGGCCTTAGTGGAGGCCAACCCCGGTGAGCAGAACCCGGGCTGAAATGGGCAGGGGTAAGGGGAGCGAAGGCAGGGAAGTTACAGGGCAGCAGATTAGGACACTGGGTTCAGCCCAGCCATAAATGTAAGCATAGGAATTTGGCTGGGGGTGAGGAGGGGTATTTAAACACAGGAGCATATCACAGGACCCTCTTACCCCCAGAAATGTTACAGTGGAGACCCACCCACCCACTGAGGAAGAAAAAAGTTATGAGCAGGGTACACTTGGAAAATCAGTCGCAGGGGCAGAGGAGACTTACAGGAAGGCGTGATAATAGCAGGGGATAGCGATCCTACATAAACATAGCATTTGCCGGAGGGGGAATAGGCCACAAACAGGTGACTGTCAGGACCCAGGGCATACAGGCATGCTATTGCAATGGCCTTCGGGGGTTGAACCGGAAGAAAACAAGGGCCGCCTATGGCCGGGAAGAAGTTGGGAAGTGTGATGGCACCGTAAGTGTAATGTCAACCGGTCGGGTTGGTAGCAAATGCTTATCCGCAAGGAAAGGCGTGGTGACACCGGAAGTGAAACGTCACCCGGTTGGGTTGGAAGCAGATGCTTTCTCGGAATGAAAGGTGTAGTTGCACCAGAAATAAAAGGTCATCTGGTCTGGTTGGAAGCATACACTTACCCGAAACGAAAGATGTGGTTGCACCAGAAGTGAAAGGTCACCCAGTTGGGACTGGAAGCAGACGCTTGCCCAGAGTGGAAGTGAAGGACGGTTGGCCGGCACTGAATGTAGGGCTAAGTGCTTTTGGCTATGGTACAGAGGTCACGGGCTTGCTGAGTGAATAAAGAAATGTGTTTTGAAGGATCGCATGTAGGTTGAAAACTGCATAATAAACTGCAGCCTCAATTCTGCCATGACGTGAAATTGGTGTGGTCTGAGTTTGTGGGATCCCGGTGGGGCGACCAGGTGAGGGGTGTCTCCGCTAAGTTTCCTTTTAATTGTGTTGTCAAAGGTTGCATTCTACTTTTGCAACTACTGCAGCGCTTGTCTCCCATCGATGATGTGATTGAAAGGAGATGCCAGTATAAGAGGAGCCACCTCCGTCTTCCAGTGATCGTGTCATCTGCATCGGCATGCTATCACCTGATATGCGGGATTCATGGGAAATGGTGTCCAGCCGGTCTACGAAGAGAGTTGGAAGTGTCCCCACGGTGTGCAATCACGTGTTGCTAGGGACTAGTAACTTAGGAGATCCTTATGTCTCCTGACAGATTTAATTACAGTGCTAGAACGTAACCAGTTACAGCGTGAATCTTTCTAGATTCACTATGCTGTGCATTATTCCGCGGTCTGGTGGTTGGGTCCGGAATCGTAGTCTTTTCTCTTTTTTTTTTTTTTTTGTAGCCCAGGTGATCGACAACGTCCCACCTTTTAGTGTCCTTCCTGTAACGTCTGCACGCTTCCTGCGGAAGCTCCCACCTTTGGGCGCCATCTTCAGATTCTTTTTTCCGCCATTTGGTCTGGATCGTCACCGAGAGGTTCCAGAATTTCTGGAGAAAAGAAGGAAAAGACTGAAATCTACTGAAAAAGTTTGAAGAATACATCCAGGAACAAGACCACTGAGCCGGGACGACGACGAAGGAGGAGAACATCGAAGACTTCGACGTCCAACGGAGAATGTGCACACAGGGGGCCCCCTGAGCGCAGGAATGGACAAGACTCTGTTCAAATTCTGCTGCAATTGCCACCACAAATACGCGCCGAAGGACCAGCATCCGATTTGCAACCTCTGCCTGCCGGTCGACCACAAAAGCAAGGATTGCAACACCTGCTCCGTCTTCACCCCGAAGACTCTACGGATTAGAGAGAGGCAGAGGATAGCCAACCACAGCATGCAAGGCAAAGGCCAACATCCGTCGCTTCGGGACTTGGGCCTCTCCAGTGACAAAGAGGACAACATCGCCGAGGGAGCAGATGACTACACGGTCGTTGAGGCCGATAAGAAAACTACAAAAGAGGTAGGAGAGACGTCTACCCCTAAAACCCTGACAGACTCTCGAAAGCCTGAGTCAGACTCTCGAAAAACAGAGTCCAAGTCCACGAAAGGAGCACTGGCGCCGAAGATTTTGACAGCTGCAGCTGCATCCAGGGACAAACAGCCCAGCGGATCCTTTGAAAATACTCCCAGATGGCGAAAACACAAAGAAAGCCTAGTTTGTCGAAGCACGTCCCCGAAAAGGAGCGCTCGATGCCGAAGGAAAAGGACCCGAAGGCTACTTCGAAGTAGACGTCTACGTCGAAGAGATCGTCCGAAACACTCGACGGCCAACAGGCCGCCAAGAAGGAAAGGAAAAAGAGAAGGCTCGAGGCCGAAATGGATAACATCCTGCAAAGGAAAAGAGAATTCGCCGAACGGATGAAGAGGTTCACCATCCCTTCGAAGCCGGCGACAACGCTCGACGAGAACAAGGAGGAGTTCGACGCCGAAGAGCCGCCGAAAACTCCACAGCCCCAAGAACACCAAGAGGAAGAGGGCCTATACTATGACGAGGAGGGCGAGGAAGATCAGTGCACGAGTTTAAACTCTGCATCCTCGGTGGCGCAAGACCTGGATTGGCAGGACCTCGACGCCAAAAGCCCAGAAGTGGCTGTGGAGACGTATCCTTCGAGGGCTTCGCCGCCAGATGACATTGGTATCTACAACATGGTCATCAGGAACGCGGCAACAGCTTATGGAGTGAAACGGGAGCAAGAAAAAACAAAAGCCTGCTTCCTTTTAGAGACCCTGCTCCCCAGTCAAACCAGGAGTCGATTCCTCCCCATGCTACCAAGTGTCCTGGACCAGGGGAGGGAGGTATTCAAGGAACCAGCAAGCTGCAGGTCTGTCACACCTAGGACCAAGAAAAAATACAAACACTCCTCTAAGGAGCCTCCCTACATCCAGGGATCCTGCATGGCTGACTTCATCATTGCAACAACAGCCAAAAAGAGGGCCAACGTTCCCACAAACTCAGGCCCACCACCAGACAAAGAAAGTAAGAGGATAGACCTCACTGGAAAGAAAATAGAGAGAAATGCAGCAGTACACTGGTGCATTGCCAACTCAAATGCCCTACTCAACAGACATACGTACCAGCATTGGAATGAGGTCAACAGCTGCTCAAACACCTCCCTGAGCAATACCAACAGAGAGCAACGCACCTGGTGGAGGAAGGCAAGAATATAGCTAACTCATGCCCGAAATCAGCCCTGGATGCAGCAGACACATCCTACAGGCTCATGATGATCGGGGTCACAGAAAGAAGACATGCCTGGCTGAGGATTTCAAGCTTCAAGCCGGAAGTACAGAATAACATTCTGAACACGCCTTCAATGGAGAAACCCTGTTAGGAGCACCAGTGGATGAGAAACTCAACCAACTGAAAAAATAAAATAAAACTGCGAGGTCCATGGGGGCCTTGCAATTCAGAGGAATGAAAAGAGGAACCCTGACACGGAGGCCAAACGGAAGAGTGGGAACCAGCCGGGAACGTCACATCAGACATTCCAGCAGAACTACCAGGGCGACAATCAAGCACAGCAGGGCCAGCAGAAACAAACCTGGCAATACCAGCCTCGGGCCAGTCCTTTCGCGGGAGGGTGAATGGACGAGGGCAAACAAGAAGAGGGGCCCAGCAACCCACCTCAAAGTGACTCTGCACCGCCAAGTGTGCCCACCCTCACGACACCTCCATGGGAGGGGCACAACAAAGTCAACAAAAAAGGGTTACACGGACTAAAGATCAACGAACATGTAACACCAGTAGGAGGCAGACTAAAACACTTCTTCCAGGAATGGAAGAAAATACCAAGACAAATGGATACTGAACATCATACAGTTCGGATACTGCATAGAACTGGAAAAGAAACCACCAAACAGGAAATCAAAAAGGAAAGCGCGCTCAGCAAAATAACTAGCGCTACTCATAGAGGAAGCACAAGAACTCCTCCACAAAGAGGCCACAAAACAGTACCATTCAAAGAAAGAAACAAGAGTGTACAATAACTACTTCCTCGAAATGTTAAGACCCATCCTGGACCTACGGTTCCTAAACCAATACATAAAAACACAAAAAGTCAAAATGACATCTCTTCAAGAAGTCATCCCGCCGATAAGGGACGGAGACTTTATGTCCACCATAGACCTAAAAGACCCGAACTTACACATTCCCATGAACAGGCAGCACAAACATCTACTGAGATTTGCCATCGACAAAGCACACTACCAGTTCACTGCCCTGGCCTTTGGTCTAAAATCTGCACCAAGGGTCTTCACCAAGTGCCTCGCAGCCGTGGCAGCGCACCTAAGGAGGGAAGGGATTCATGTATACCCCTACCTCGACTACTGGCTAATACAAGCAAGTTCCTACAAACAATGCAAAGAATATGCACAGAGACGCTAACAGAGCTGGGATTCTCAATACACTGGGGGAAATCCTCAATGGAACCAGAACAAGTGAAGATCTTCCTAGGAGCACAGATCACCACCATACAGAGCAAAGTGTTCCCCAGCGACAAGAGAACACTTGCCCTGCTGAAGGAGACACGTCAGTACCAGAAGGGTCGAGCTCTGACAGTGAGAACAGCGACAGATTCATGGGGATGATGGCGACCTTTTACACCTAGTCCCCAATATACGTATCCACATGAGACCATTACAGGAATGGCTGCAACAACAATGGTCACAAGCTACAGGGAGTTGGGAAGATCTAGTGGTTGTAACGCACGCAGTGCAGGAGAAGGTAGCGTGGTGGAACAAGGAGAACATAACAAAGGGGAAGCCTCTGACACCATGAAACCAAACCGTGACCATCACCACAGACTCATCCCAGAAGGGATGGGGAGCACACATGAACCAACTCAAGGTGCGGTGCCTGTGGACCCCAACAGATGCGATCAAACACATCAACTATCTGGAACTGAAGACTGTGTTCCTCGCACTAAAAGCCTTCCAGAAACAACTGTATGGACAAAGAGTGCCGATAGAAACCGACAACACCACAACTATGTTCTACATCAACAAACTGGGAGGGACACATTCAGTCGCACTATCCAACCTAGCACAGGACATATGGAGAATGGGCCATCCCACTCAAGATAGACCTCCTAGCTAGACACCTACCAGGAAAGGACAACGTGGAGGCAGACTGGCTCAGCAGACAGACATCGGCATCCCACGAGTGGGAGCTCAATGCACAAGAAACACAAAGGCTATTCAAGAACTGGGGGACACCAACAATAGACCTATTTTCAACACACCAGAATGCAAAATGCTGATACTTCACATCCAGGCAACCAGGGGAACAATCCCAGGGGAATGCCCTATGGATAAGCTGGTTGAAAAAATGTGCCTACGCTTTTCCTCCCGATACCACTGATGCACAGGGTACTCAGCAAATGCAGAACCAGCAACATGACGCTGATTCTGGTAGCACCACAGTGGTCCAAGCAGTCATGGTTCTCACAAATGGAGGAAATGGCGCAGGGAAAACCTCACAAGTTCGGGAAAAGGAAGGACTTACTCTCCATGCAAAACTCAGAGGTACTCCACCCAGAGATCCTCTGCCTAGCGGCATGACTCCTGAAGACATAGAGTTTGCACACCTGAAACTGCCGGAGAGCACACTGCGGGTGCTACGAGAGGCAAGGAGACCTACCACATGGAGGAGCTGTTGTGGCAAAATGGAAAAGATTCACACAATGGTGCGTCAAGGAAAAACTACACAAAAAGATGACAAAGGAATCAACTGTGCTAAAATATTTAACGCACCTGCTAAAATCAAACCTAAGTTCTACCTCGCTGGGAGTACACCTAGCAGCGATAGTAGCCTACACAAGAGGAGAGACCGGAAAGAGCTTCTTCACATCACAAGTAGTAAAAAGATTCCTGGAAGGGGCTAAAAGGATCGCACCACCAAAGAGGATGCTGCCACCGGCATGCAACCTTAATTTAGTCCTAACAGAGTTTATGAAGGTGCTTTTTGAACCCATCCACAAGGCCTCACTACAAATGCTCACGATGAAGGCAGCCTTTCTAGTGGCAATCACCTCGCTACGCAGGGTAAGCGAGCTGCAAGCACTAATGCTACAAGAACCTTGCATCCAAATACACAATGACAGGGTGGTGATGAGAGAACGGACCCACACTTTATGCCAAAGGTGGTGTCAAGGTTTCACATGAACCAGACAATCTAGATACCAAGCTTCTTTCAGAAACTATCCACAAGCGCAGAGAGGGCACTGCACACTCTAAACGCTAGAAGGGCAGTAATGCATTACATGGAAAGAGCTAAAGAGCACAGGAAAACAAAGCAGTTCTTTGTGTCCTTCGCAAGCAGTTTCCTGGGTAGACCAGTAACAAAGGCCACCAATCGCACGATGGAGCGCACAGACAATACAATTCTGCCACAAACAGGCAGGTCAAGAACTAACAGGATGGGGCACAAGCCCACTCTACCAGGAAAAAGGGAGCAACAATAGCCTTCCTGGCTAACACACCCATTCAAGACATATGCCTGGCGGCAACATGGGCTTCAGTGCACACGTTCACTAAGCACTACTGTGTGGATATACAAATGAACAAGGAAGCACAAGTAGGACAGAAAGCGCTTCAACATATATTCAACAACCAACGCTCCTCTTCCACCCAACCGCCACAAACATAACAAACGCTACAAAGTCTATGCACAGCATAGTGAATCCCGAAAGATTCACGCTGCAAAACGAATAGTTTCTAACCTGTCGGTGTAGTTTTGCAGCTTGAAGATCTTTCTGGATTCACTAGCGAACAAAAAAACCTCCGGCAGAAAGATGAGGCAGGAGAAGCAGGTAGAAATACAAAAACAATATACAAACAGCCACCTTAAGAGACAAAGTGGAAATTCATTTACTGTAAGGGAAAAGTTGAAAACATTGCCAAAGGATTCACGAACACAACACAAAAACAAGAAAAAAGAATCTGAAGTTGGTGCTCAAAGGTGGGAGCTTCCGCAGAAGGCGTTCCGAAGTCACAGGAAGGACACCAAAAGGTGGGACGTCGACGCCCACCTGGGCTACAAAACAAAAAGAGAAAACTGCGATTCCGGACCCAACCACTAGACCACGGAATAATGCACAGCATAGTGAATCCAGAAAGATCTTGAAGCTGCAAAACTACACCGACAGGTAAAACAATCCAAAATAAAAATGAAATATTGTCGTATTCAAGTAGTGTTACCGAAAACATGGGAGGGTTTAAAGGCTGTGTTACATAAAAGAACTGAATGGTATCTACTAAATGCAGTCTGTGGCACGGTGGGTGAACAGACCTCAGACCCGCGGGCCTATTAGTAAGTAACTAAAGTGATGCTCTAGTTTTAAGTAATTTTTTCAACAAGGAGGATTACTTTCAGGGAAGCTATCTAGGAATACTCGTAGAAATACTCGTCCAATAGGGCAGATGGTGTGAATTATACGCAATAGGTATAACAATGACACCCACCAAGCATATCCTGAGTGGTTTAAAATCTGCTTGTCATTCAGTATTTGATTGTGCATTCTCTAGGGGATACCTGCAGCACCATTCATGGTAGGGCTGTATTGTCCCTAATGAAATGAAACCGGATTAGCCAAATATTGTATGGTGCCCTATTCACAATACATGTGCTACTTAATCTGTACCGAAGTTATGCTGCCATTTAATCCCTCCGTGTGTCTTAAGCGATATACCCAGTGCTGTTCCCTGTTGAGTACTGTTTATGCCATATTGCCCCAGGGGACTATATACACCTTCTCAAGAACTACCCATCTGATGTCGTCCTCACTGTGTTTAATCTCCCAAAAATGTCATGTTTGTAGGACACTTTTTACACCTGATGTTGCTTCTATGTACATGGCTCTTAATGCGGCCCTTATGTGACCTCATACCCACATATTTCAGGCCATATGGGCTTGTATTTGTTGCCATTGCCACCTCAATGATTAGAATATCCACAGAATGCAAACAGTCAGCATGACCGGAATACTCCCTTAGTTGCTAAAAGTTAGCCAAGTGACTCCAATCTCCATACCTTCATCTCATTCGATTATCTCCAATTTTCAGCTTCACTTACCTCAGTGTTAGAAACTTTCCCTTCACCTCTGCCCTCTTTTTCCTATATAGATCTGTTTTCCTCCCTCTTATCAGCCCCAGAAACACTGTGTCTGCCCCGCTGCTCACCCTCCTTCTTTGTATGATTCACTTTGCACTCATAGGTCTGTTTTCCTATCTCCCATCTATTTTCATTCTCACCGGCCTCATACACTGTCTACTCCCTCATTTACCCACCTCCACACTACTCTTTTCCTTTCTGAGCAATCCTTCTTTCTTGTGTCTGCTTGTCTACTTTAATCTCTTTTACTCTTTATTGCTATTGTGCTTTTTCCCAATCCCCCTGCTTTTTTCATTTGATCTTACTGTTTGCTTTCCTTTTTCCTTTCTCCATTTCCATTTCTCTTTCCATCCTCCTCTTCTGGTTACTGTTATTTTTGCAGTTCTGCATGCTTAATGTGTTATATTGCTCTATATTTTATCCTAATGCACTTTGCTGACTCATTCAGGCCTGCTCATTTTCTTAGTAAGGTTTTCCCCCTTGATCACTTAGGTGCAGCTGCAGAGAACATGCTGGGAAGTCTTCTGTGCTTACCGGGGTCTGGGTCACTTTTACTTGATCCTTGCACTGGTTCAACCATCTCCGAAACCACCAGTGAGGCCTGGAGTGTCGAAGTATTGCCAAGCGACTCAGGTGAGCAACACATTACACTTTTTTTTGGGCCATGAAATATTGCCAATAATGTATAACATGTAAAATGATTTACTATTTTAAACAGTTGAACAGTTTCACTTTGTTATGTTATGTTATACCTTCTTGTATAGCGCTCGAATCACCGTGGGGCATCTCGGCGCTTACTCAGAACTTACCCAGGAGAAAAGGAACCGAGAGGAAAGGAGCCATTAATACAGAAAAGCCTTTAGATGTTTCCTAAAGACTTTGCTTGTATGTTTATGGCAAACATTGCTCTTTCCATGCCATACTGATACTGGTTTGTGATCTCCAGTTGATATGTGCCTAACCGAATGAGAATGCATTCATGACAAACTTGCAGTTGATGGTTGTGTAAACCAAATGTGTCAAAACATAGTTTTGCTTTCAGGTTATACAAAGTCAATTTATCTTAACAGTCTACGCCAGCCACATTAATTTTCACCCCTGGACTGTTATGCTGGATTCTAGGCTGAATGAGTCTTCCCAGAATTTGATGGAAAAAAAAGAAAGAAAAAAATATATATATATATATATATATCTATATATCCTACTGGCGGTCGCCAGTAGGTATATATAGTTAGGATTTTTTCCCTATGGCATTTCTGAAAATTCTATGTCTAATAACTTTAGCGTTTGTGGACGGAATCGTCTGAAATTTTCAGGAAAATGGCACATTTTGTTTCTGAGCAGCCCCTGAAAATTGGGGGGGGGGGGCCGAGAAGAAAGGGGGGTCCCAAAACGTGTTTTTCCCATGTTAATTTCCATAGGGCGTTTGGCCTCACTTTTAGCCCGAACGGCTGAATGGATTTTCACGAAACTTGGCAAAATTGTAGGGACTGTTAGCCCGATGTGCCTTTGCTAGGTCTCAATATATGTGCTCCAGTAGTTTTTGAGAAATTAACGTTCAAAACAAGATATATATCTGTAACAGCGCTCCGGGCAGCGATCCGGTCCGCTTACTTTTCGCGAAACGGAACTTTGCGCGCAGAAAGCTGATTGGCTCTCAGGTGTCTGTCAACATTCTAAACAGTCTGGAGCGGCCGCCATCTTATCTCTCGGTAGGATCGAGAGAGAAGAAGAGGTGAAAAACGAAGGGGAAATTTAATGAAAGGGGGCAAGGTATACCCCTCTTGACCCCCTAGGATTGTTGTTGGGGTTATTAAAGGGTCCCGTGGGGAAAATAAAAAAAAAAATGATTTTTCACGGTAGAAGCGCTTCACGGGCCGCGAACTGGGCCGCAAACTGGTAGCAAAACGGGAATTCGCCATTTTGTGCTTCGTTTTAATTGTTTAGAGACAAAAATTATCGCCGCACATTGGCCACAATGCATGAATATCGCTGAAAAGTCAGCGATATTCATGCATTATCCAGCAAATGCTCTTAGCCATGTTATCCACTTCCCATTGGATAACATGGCTAAAACTGCTCAGGGCAGGTGTTCGGTTTTGGAGATATTCGCGCTTAGAGCGAATATCTCCAAAAGTTGGTAATAGGAGATAGCGATGGTTAGGGACTGTTTCCAGTTGCTAAAATCTTGGCACGCCCACTTTGCATGTCATTAGTGACAAATATCACTGATATGCAAAGCGGGGCCCAAGATGGTCGCTATCTCCTTTTAGCTGTCACTAACTGGTGTTAGCGACAGCTTGGTAATAGGGAGATAATTTTATCTCTTTTTTTTTTTGGCTTTTAAAGCCAAAAAAGCGGAAATAACCCCCCTTGATAATATGCCCCATGATTTCTCGGGGGTTTCAGCTGACAGGGCTTGGTATTGTGTTACGTGCTAATTCTTCCAGGAAACGTCAGAGGGTCGATGCAGGGGTTCTAGAAGGGGTGATAAACCATTTAAGCCTTATGAACAAGCGCATGGTCTTTTAAAGATTTATGAAGTACTCGGGGCGGCGGTGTGTGTGTGCCCTCTTTCAGGAGCGGGCGGGGGGGGCACTGCCAGCAACTTGCCAGGCCAGGCAGTGTTCAACACGTGCATCACCCTTTCTCTGCCTGCTATTGCGCTCCATGCTTCGGAAAGGTAAGAAAAAGAACGTGCATTTGAGTTTGAAATGTCCGATCTTGTAGCAGTACACTTGCAAAGCCCACACATGACAATAACCCGATTCAAAGCCCCATTCACCCGATTTTTTAAACATATATAGCACTCCAACAAAGTTAGATTTTAAAACTTTATTAACATTTAACTATAATGAACGGAACAAAAACTGTAAAAACATTTAAACATTTTTCACCCAAAAAACAATGGTCAGAAGCTGTCTTTTGTGCGAATAGTCCCAAGGCAGCACAACGTGCAGAGTTCTGGACGGCACCCAGGTGATGTCGCCTGGGTGCCGCACTGGTTTTGGGATCCTACAATGCTGCTCCGAAAATTGGCGTGGGGCGTCCCGGGTGGGGCGGGGGGAGGCCTCGTCAGTAGCGGTCTGTTGTGCGAATAGTCCCAAGGCAGCAGAACGCGCTGAGATGTTGATGGCACCCAGGTGATGTCCAGTAAACTGCTGCACTGGTTTTGGTATCCTACAATGCTGCTCCGAAAATTTGCGTGCGGCGGCCCCGGGGGGGGGGGGGGGGGGCGTGGGGGAGGCGGCGTGAACGGGCCTCCCCAGGTGGCGGCCATCCAGCTGAGTTGCGCCCGCTCTTGCGGCTACAGCGTCTCGCTCACCATGTTGTTGAGTTGCTCCCACTCTTGCAGTGCAGCGATAGGCGCCTGCCACATGACTCTTAAAATGGCGGACGGCTCTTCGGTTTTGGGCCTGGTCCACTGAAATGGCCTGGGACACCTTGGAACTCGGACGCTTGCCTGCTAGGGCTTGGGCTCCATTCTCGAAAAGCGTCCCCTCAGCCGTGAAGATTCTACAAAAGTCTTGGGGGCCCCCGACTCCCGCAGGCTTCCGGTGGGGAGCGGCTGCCATGATTGCTCGCGGAATGACCACGACGGAGCCACGAGATGGTGGTGCTCTCATGCTGACGCCAGCTTCAGTCTGAATGATCCAGAAACAAGGTGGGGCTTTCATCGTTTGGGGAAAAAAAAATGTTCTAAACCAATGAAAAGTGTTATTTTTAGGTCATATGACCAAGCCTTCCATCTTTAGGAAACCAAAAGTAAAATGATCCAATGAAAAGTTTTATAAACAAGTCACATGACCTGTTATGCGGCATAGGGCTACAAAAAGCGTAGAAAATCCGTTGGCACGTGAGGCGGCGTAAGTAGCGGACCGATGTGCGAATAGGCCGAAGGCAGCACAACGCGCTGAGATCCGGATGGCACCGAGGTGGTGTCAAGCAAATTGCCGCACTGGTGTGGCCATCCTACAATGCTGCGCCGAAAGACGGCGTGTCCAGCTGAGTTCCGGTCACTCTTGCGGTACAGTGAGTCGAACGTGCCGAGATCTGGATGGCACCGAGGTTGTGTCCAGCAAGTTGCCGCACTGGTGTGGCCATCCTACAATGCTGTGCCGAAAGTCGGCGTGGGGTGCCCCGTTGGCTTATGAGGTGATGTCAGTAGTGGACCGATGTGTGAATAGGTCGGAACCAGCACAAGGCGCCAAGATCCGAATGGCAAGTCCTGGATATTGAGTGCCATAGTTGAGAGTTCTGAGCAGTGCTTGTAAGACTATCTGAAGCTTATTTGCACCTGCTGCAGCTTCACTGTTGCCCAAGGTGGTGTCCAGCAAATTGCTGCAGTGGTGTGGCCATCCTACAATGCTGCGCCGAAAGACGGTGTGTCCAGCTGAGTTCCGGTCACTCTTGCGGTACAGTGAGTCGAACGCGCCGAGATCCGGATGGCACCGAGGTTGTGTCCAGCAAGTTGCCGCACTGGTGTGGCCATCCTACAATGCTGCGCCGAAAGACGGCGTGACCAGCTGAGTTCCGGTCACTCTTGCGGTACAGTGACTCGAACGCTCCGAGATCCGGATGGCACCGAGGTGGTGTCCAGCAAGTTGCCGCACTGGTGTGGCCATCCTACAATGCTGCGCCGAAAGTCAGTGTGGGGTGCCCCGTTGGCTTATGAGGTGATGTCAGTAGTGGACCGATGTGTGAATAGGTCGGAAGCAGCACAAGGCGCCCTGCACTGTTGAGCTTTTTTCAATGCCTGTTTTTTGTTGTTTCCCCTCCATCAAAAACAAAAAAAAAATATAAAACTGTGCAAAAATACAAAAAAATGTTTAGAAAAGCAGTGCTTGTAAGACTGTCTGAAGCTCTTTTGCACCTGCTGCAGCTTCACTATTGCCCTGGTGTGGACAAAGATCGCCCATGACTTAGGCTGATTGAGAGTTTGTAGAAAAATGGCTTCAGATTTTCCACATATTACTCTTCAACATTCTTCCTAAATGTAACAATGTGAGATTCACTAGGAGAACGGCTGTTTATCTTTCCTTTCAAAATGCTGCCAACAATATTTTCTGAATGGAAGACACCATCTTGTAGCATAAAGGGC
This sequence comes from Lissotriton vulgaris, assembly GCF_964263255.1. Lineage (NCBI taxonomy): Eukaryota > Metazoa > Chordata > Amphibia > Caudata > Salamandridae > Lissotriton > Lissotriton vulgaris. Next base: position 1,969,639,804 of record NC_141693.1, read on the forward strand.
CGAAAGGGGTTCTGGTCTGGCCGATTGTTGGTGGAGACATTTTGACTATATCTTGGACCTGCTCGGCCTCGCCCAAAATGGCGCCGGTATAAATGGGACTCGTAACTCCTTGCCCGCAAATGTATATCTAGAAAATTTTATTGTAAGTGGCCCTGTCTTATTTTAATTACAAAATGTACGTCCACCGATTCCGCAACTGTTAGACACCTTAGTTCTTGCAACCTAATGGCCCGCTCGTTACGTTCCTCTACAGTGTAAATGTCTCCTCATCATATACGATTTCAGTTTGCTCCGTGGCCGGCCCAGGTGGTTATAGGCCCGTATTTGTATACTGACATTTTCACAATAAAGGTTTTTAAATTTATTTATTTATTTATTTTAGAGTTTTCTATAGCGCGAACTTGAACCGATTAGGTTATCAGAGCGCTTTACATAGCACAAGTTTCGTTACATGTTAACACAGCAGTTTACATAGAATCAGTTACGTTGCACATTTCAATAACTTGAACCGAATAGGTTATCAAAGCGCTTTAAATAAGACAGCATTCGATGTCCAGTGCCCTCCTCCGCCGTGTAGCGGGGGACCACTTCAAGCCCTCCGAAGTCGTCGAGCTGTCGGGACTAGGCTCCTGGAATGTCCAGTGCCCTCCTCCACCGTGTAGTGGGGGACCTCTTCCAGCCCTTCGAAATCGTCGACCTGTCGGGACTAGGCTCCTGGAATTTCAGCTGTCCCTTTACAACTACTTTGTTTGAAGTCATGACGGAGTTACTAGTGAACATAATACAACTAGAGATATAGTATTGCCATATAAGAAGGTAGACATTCTATCCAGAAAAAGGTGTAAACACATGAGTGTAAACCCCGGCTATCCACCCGAGAGAGAGACTAGGCAAAGATGGCCGCCCCATATGAGAAGAGACAGTAGTCCTCTTTTTATTATTGTGGCTTTGTGAGCAGGGAGGGCAGTTTCGTTTTCAAGCTAGCCCAGTTCCTGAGTTGCTGTGAGGGAGTCTTATCTTGCAGGGGCCTCGTGGGCATCTGAAGGCACAGGCGGTGATTTATTGCCTTTCTTTTTAGCACCCCGCCATTTTGAACAAAGGGTTGTGTCAAAGTACAAGCGATGGTCAAGAGAAGTATCTTTTTTGTGTAGCAGCCCGTCCGTTAGTGCTCAGTTCCAGATGTATGACCTTTTTTGTGTAGCAGCCCGTCAGTTAGTTAGTGGGGGGGGGGATGGGGGGGGGGGGGCCTCGTCCACTGCCGCCCCCAAATCTCCGCGGTTTCCTGGTGCATCAAACAGCGTCCCCGAGCCCCTCCACTGACCTCAAGGCTGTGGGAATCCTCTCATGTGGGGCGGGGGGCAATCGTGAACTGTAGGCACCGGAGACCTGCTCCCAGGGTCCCGGTGGCAGCCGGTGGGGGGGGGGACGCAGGGGGTCACCCGAGCAGAGGAGGAATCACCGCTCTTGACTGCAGGCTGCTCTGAGCCCTTGTGCCGCAGCCCCTTCCGTCACACCCGACGGCGCTGTGTGTTTCCCTCTCGTCTCGCTGCTCGACTAGGGACTCCACTCCGATGTTTCCCAGGGCAGCGACTCCACCCTCCCTCCCTCTCACCTCCAGCCTCCGAGGGTCCGATGTAGCGAGGGACAGGTTCAGCCGAGTGAGCTTCTCACACAAGCAAGGTTCACCGCGGACCTGCGGCAGGCGCCCCACACACGGTTCGGGTGCACAGCGCCCGTCCGACTCGTCCCCGGTCTCCGCTCCTCCTCCCCGCTGCTCTACAGCCCGAGCTGGCAACGGGCGGCCGCCATGTTGGGTCCTCGGCGGGGATCAGGAGCACTCGGCAATCGCCGCTCCACCGGCACAAGCAGCGATCTGGGTAGCCCTGCAGGTGCCCCACACCCTCCGCCACAATTATGGAGCGTGTACGTCGCGGGGGGCCTCCCAAGGACGCTGGGCTCCAGGCCGGAGCAGCGCGCTGGCCGGGAGCCGAGACGGTCCACGTCCTTCCCGTAGTACGTCCTCCTCCAAACACGGTAGTAGTATTTACATTGGTAAAGTTTTTACTTTTAGTCACTGTTTTCGAATCAGTAAAAGGCAAGTGAAATAAAGCAGTCCAATTACATGACGGATAAAAGGTATAATATGTAGGAACGTAGTAAAGATAAATGGTCAAGGGCAGTTGTGTTTTCCACTCCTGCAACATAAAGTGATCGATAAGAATCTGATAATCAGGCGTATCGGCGACTAAGACAGCAGGCCCAGTCTCTTTTACTCAACGGCTCCGTCATGGAACGAAGAAACGCCCTTTTTCTCGAAAAAGGAATATATTTTACTTGCAGGACAGTTGTAAATTTTCCGGGAAAGTACATTAGCCTGGAATATTATAACATATATGTTTTAAAAAAAATAATGTTCGAAAAAAATAAAAAGCGTAATTTTTAGGTCATATGACCAAGCTTTTCATCATTAAAATAACAAAAGTAAAATGAACCAATGAAAAGTTTTATTAACAAGTCACATGACCTGTTATGCTTACGTTACGCGCTGCGCGCCGCGCCCCGGATCACTTCCGGGTGCGCTAACGCGGCGTGTCATATAACGCATTACGCGACAACGTAGGTCAAGAATATAGTCAAAATGTCTCCACCAACCAGCGTTCGGAACACAACGTGTGTGTGTCAAGATGGCCGCCTGGCAGGAGCTCCCGTGAAGAGCTCCTGGTGCTGGGGATTCCCTTGGGCTTTATCCCTGCTTAGCACGTACCAGCTTGCCGGATCTTGTAGCAGAAAAGTAACTGGAGCATGTAACTGGATTGGGAAGTAACTGGATTGCCCTGAAACTGCGTGAACGGGCTGGGATTCAAGCCCTCGCCCCAACAACGGACAACACCCACTGAGACAGAGTCTGACCTGAAGGAGGCAAGACCTGCTGAGCCGGCACTCGGACTGCGGAGCTATCGCAACCGGCCACCAGGCCCGTGCCTTCAGAAACACCACATCGCGGCGCAGCTGAAGCCCCGGGGAACCTCTGAGTCGGCTCGGCGGAGGGTCCCGAGCCAGCACCGCCACAGCAGAGGAATCCAGAAACACCACACTCTCCGCGCGGAATAGCGGAAACAACAGACCAGCCCAGCTGCACCGGGACCAAGGTGGACCGAGCACCGGACCCATCCCCCCCCCCCCTCTCTAAATTGGCAGATGCTGGCCGCTACAGGGGTACAACGGACAACACGCGCAGCAGGGGAGCACCGCGGGACGAACACCGGACCCCGCCTCCACTCACGAGCTGAAACAACGGACCCCCCCTCCACCCAGAAGCCGCCGATTGCAACGGACCCCCCCCCCCCCAGAAGCCGCCGTAGCCGCCGAAACAACGGACCTCCCCCCCACCCAGAAGTCACTGATTGCACACCGGGATGAGGACAGCACCCCCCTCCCCGCAGTAAAGGAACTCTCCCACCCGCCCCGCAGTAAAGGAACACCAACGGACTGGAGGGCTGAGAGGAGCAGCGGACGCCGGCATGGAAATAGTTTGCAGTCACTGGTGGAGCACATGAGCGCGCAGCGGACACAGTCCTTAACTACAAGAGAAGGTATTTATGTACATTTTCTTTGGTTCTGAACTTTGTTGTACTTGTACAAAATAGCGGGGGTCGGAAAAACAAGAACCTAAGGCCATAAATCACCTACTGTGCCCACGAGAGTCCATCGGGATGAGTCTCCCCCACAGAGGGAGAAACGAAACTGATCTCACTGCTCACAAGCATGGAAATAAAAAGAGGACTAAATGTCTGATCTCACTGCTCACAAAGCATGGAAATAAATAGTGGACTAATGTCTCTTCTCCCCATATGTGGTGGCCATTTTGACACAGTCTCCCCCCTCGGACCACCATCGTGGCTAATCATTCTTTTGCACCTTATGTACTAAGATCTGGTCTCCTCAGGCTATCTCTAATCGTATTTGGCACTGTCTCCGTAACTTCCTTTCCTTCACCTGTGTCACAACGAACGCTACCTCACACCTAGCTTGGAACTGGGCTTGCTTCAAACGGAACCTGGAACCTCTCCACCCTGCTCACAAGCAATAACAACAAATAAAGGACTAGCGTCTCCAGTCCCCCTACATGGCGGCCATTTAAGACTGACCTCTCTCTCTACTCAGCGGCCATCACGGACTAGTCATTGCCTTTTACTGCAGGCTCTAATTTTATTTTAATTATTTTATCTTATTGTCTTATTACTGGATTACTACACTGTATGCATTGCTTTCACACTGCCATCGTATATTCTAGTGTTATATTGTTATTGCTGCAATATATATGCACATTTATGGGACTTAGTAACTCATTAGTAGTTTAGCCCTATTCTAGCCTGTATTTTATTGTATTTTTATTGTGGTGCTATACTGTTATTACTGCAATATGTATGCACATTTATGGGATTTAGTAACTCATTAGTAGTTTAGCTCTATTCTAGCCTGTATTTTATATGCGGCAAGCTGCACATATCTCACCTTTATCCCCATCATTCGCTGTCCGCTTCCGCATTTATTTATTTTCTTATTGGGTTTTCATTGTAAGCTACGTCACGATATTGCACTGATTATTACTACCTCATCCAACTCTCTCTGTCAGGCAAACTGCGCCCAGCCACTTTCTAAGCCTAGACTACATTGCTGCTACCTTGTACATTCTGATATGTAACTTAGCCTCCACCTAATAGGCCTTACCTCGCATAGCTGGTCACACGGTGTAAGCTGACTGCTACCTTGTATATAGGATACATCTGATAAGATGCTCCCACGCACTGGCTGTTCGGGGATCACACTGACTTCCACCCCCTATATCTGTGCTCACTCACTAGTGTCCTCCTTGGCCCTGTAACTAGCGGCTGACAGCGTGTACTATCGCCCTAGTTCAGACACCTAACACCACAGCCTCTCTAAAATGGAGCTCAACGGCAAGCACACTTTTAGAATTAACTACCCCTCCACCCCTCTCTCCAAAAGTGCCACTAAACGTTTCAAACACAACTTCTTGAGGGCGCACCCGGAAACACCCTTTGCTGACACCTACTTCTCATCGGGCAATGGAGCCCTGAATACTGATTTCATCTTCCACACCTCACGCAGAGCCCAATGGAGAAAAACTTTCCTATCTCTACTCACAGTCTCCATCACCAAGAAAACAACCCATGGCTCAACTCTCACCATCACACCTTCCCACCTCTTCCCTGGCAGGTCTACCATTACAATCTATAATACCGGGATTGTCCTGATCCAAGCCACGGACAAGAACCTGGAACTACTAGACAACCTGTTCCCCAAGTTCAAAGAGCACCTCTCCAAACTGCGGACCCGAACCCAGAAGTCCGCCAGCACTATCCCCCCTGACCTCGTAGCCACCACCTACTACACCTCTACCACCAGTACCCCAGTAAATGGCCCACCTGCTGTTAACGCACGCCACTCCCCAAGGACAGTCACGAATATCCCCACCGCACATACTAGTAGCCCCTCCAACATGACACTTCTTATCCCCACACACACCCCCTCCATCCCTCTCCCCTCGGACAGATCATCCCCCACCCACAACACTCCACCATTTGAACAAGCCACCGCCCAAAGTTTATCCACCCCCTCCCATCTCCCCCTCGACAGACACCTCTCCCTCCCCATCTCTCTCTCCACTCCCACCCACGTGTCTCTCACACCCGACACAACAACTCCCACCCACAACACGCCTACATCTGCACACACCATCACTCGGAGTTTATCCACCCAACCACCCCATCCCCCCCATGGCAGACACCTCTCCCTTCCCCGCTCCCTCCCCACTCCCACTCATAACGTCATCCCCCTCCCAACACAAGATACAGAACATACCTCCTCACTTACCCTATCACCCCCCTCTCTCCCACCTCCTATTCTTAGCCCTCACTACCCTCCTGTCTCCCCCACTGTCTTCAACCTTCACTCACTCTTCTACTCACCTGTACCGTCTCCCACTGAAGTCACTATCTATGCTTCCCACCCTCCGCCTGCCTCACCTTCACCACTCACACCCCTCGCCCACAAACACGTCCACACCTTGAATACCATCCCACCCATTAGCACCGCGGAACACCTCATCAACCCTCCTGACTTGACCTTATCCACACTCCAACAAGTCAAGGAGGAAATTTTACAAATCAAAAAAGACATCCACGCAATCAAAGACCTTCTCTCCTCACAGCCCAGTCTACCTCCCACCATCCCATTACCCTACAAACGACGCACCCTTCCTACATACACTCGCCCCCGACGACACCAGCAATGGTCCACTATCCCCGTTCGCAATAACTCCCACCGCCCCCGTCGTGTTCTCAGCCCCTTGTCGGACCTCGACCTTTGCTCTCTCCTACGCTCTTATGGCCCAGGTCCGGTAAAAGGTTTTTCCAATTCGCACATCCCCATACCCACAATTCCCACAAACGCTCTGAGGCTCCCAACACTCAACAACAGAGGCTCCGTCCCTAACAACCTCAGGAAAGTTCCCCTCACACTAGAAAGCTCGACCACCCTTCTCTCTCCCAAACTCAAATGCATCCTACTAAACTGCAGATCGGCCCAGAGACATTCCTCCGACATCGCGGATCTTGTCTCAAATAGGGAGCTAGACCTAGCCTTTCTAACGGAAACGTGGCTCACTGAAGCTTCTACCCCGATTATGGACATACTAGTCCCCCCCCAATTATCACATCATTAGGTTGGACAGGTCTCCTGGCAAGACGGGCGGGGGAATTGCATGCATTGTTAAGAGCAACCTCTCCGTTACTCAAGTCACCTCACCCTCCCTCTCCTCCTGTGAACTCCTCTGCCTAGACATCATCAGTGAGGGCAAACAAGTATGTACTCTACATCTCATTTATCACCCGCCTGGTGACAATCTCATATTCACCCAACAAGTCATGGACCTGATCACTTCCAACGCCGGTCGGCAGACCACTCAAGTCTACCTGGGTGACTTCAATCTCCACTGGAACGATCAGAAAGACACTTCAGTGAATAGTCTAAAAACTTTCCTCAATGCGCTTGACCTCACCCAATTATGCGATAAACCAACACACGACAAAGGCGCGATACTCGATCTCATCATTGCCAAAGAGAACGCTATTCAACTGGAAGCGATTCTACCCTGCGATTGGTCAGATCACCACATTATCACCTTCTTTATCAACGAAAAAGTTAAACCTAACCCTACTCAACCAATCAAATCCAAAACATGGAAAAGGGATTTGAAGAATCTTAACCCCTCCACCCTACCTCCCCACATCGGCAACCTCCTCCTTCCCCCTTCAGGTGCCTCAGATGTTCAATCACTGACTGACCACTACCTTGACTCTATGAATACAATAGTCAATGAAGTCGCCCCTCTGCAACTGAAGAGAGTCTCCACCAAAATTTCTAACCCCTGGTATGATGACAGTCTCAATGACGAAAGGCGTAATATGCGAATGGCAGAGCGCACCTGGAGATCGGACCCTTCAGCACTGCATCTCAAAAAGCTCAAGAACAAGAGAAATGCCTACTTTAGGAAAATAAAGCGCACAAAGTCGGACTTCTTCAGCCGCCAGTTGGACCAAGCGAAGAATAGGCCAAGAAAACTGTTCGAGCTAATCAAGACCCAAACAAAGGCACAACCCACACAATCAAATAGCACAACAAATGACACTCCACACTGTGAAGCCTTCTCTGCTTTCTTTAAACATAAGACTGACAACATAAGAAATGACCTCATCATGGATGTAAATCGATACTCCAACTACACCAGAATGGCTGACACTCAACCTAAAAACAAGGCATCCTGGCAGTACTTCGACACCTACTCGGAAGAAGCTATACACAAACTGCTCTGCACTTTGAAGCCCTCTAATCACCTCACAGACCCTCTACCTGCTAATGCTGTAAAAGACTTTATCCCCTTGCTCCTCCCTCTCTGGACCAAGATCATTAACAGCTCTTTGCAACAAGGACACATTCCAGACTCCCTTAAGGTGGGGCAAGTCACGCCTATACTCAAGAAACCTACAGCTGATCCGTCTGACCTAAACAATTATCGGCCCATCACCAATATCCCCACCCTGGCCAAACTGTTGGAGAAATGTGTCCAACTCCAACTAACAAAACACATTGATCAATTTGACCTCCTCAACCCTCATCAATCAGGTTTCAGAGCGAAACATAGCACGGAAACAGCTATGACACACATAATTGATGACGCCCTCCAAATTCTGGATCGTAATGAGACCTGCCTCCTCATCCTTCTTGATCTCTCGTCAGCATTTGACACGGTCAAACATGAGAACTTGTTGGAGCTGCTAAGTACTAGGATGGGGCTATCGGGAACTGTTCTCAAATGGTTTTCGTCTTTCCTTCACAACCGGTCTCAGAGGTTCAAGATCGACAATGTACTATCTACACCTGTGCCTGCAGATCTAGGGGTTCCACAAGGATCCACCCTCTCTCCTACACTGTTCAACCTCGTTATGGAACCCCTCGCCACCTTGCTTCAAGCATCCAATGTTCAATTCCATATGTACGCTGATGACACACAACTCTACCTAAAGTTACAGTCCCCGGAAGATATCAAACAGCTGAATTCCACGCTTATTAACACCCAATCCTGGCTGGCCGATAATCACCTCAAACTGAATGCTCTAAAAACTGAGTTCCTACTCATCTCACCTCCGGCGAAAATCTCCACCACCCAAACCTGGCTCAACAACCTAACAGCACTCAATGTCCAACCTACCATCGTGGACTCGGCGAAATCCCTAGGCATCACACTCGACGCCAAGCTCGACATGCAGCAGCACGTCAACAAAGCCACAAAAGCAGCTAATTTCCAAATTAACACGCTGAGGAAAATTAAACCCTTCCTCCCGGCCAAAGACTTCCAAACTGCTGTACAAGCTCTAGTCATCCCTCGAATAGACTACGGAATTGCGACCCTCAGCGGTCTCCCACTATCCACAACAGCACCCTTAAGAGCCTCCCTGAACGCTGCCGCGAGACTCATTACTGGCTCTAGAAAGCACTCGCACATATCCCCAGACCTAAAGTCTCTAAAATGGCTGCCTTTTGAAGCCAGAATACAGCTAAAAATTGCAACTATGACACACGCGGCCGTGCACCACAAGGCACCCAACTACCTCGCTCAAAAGCTGTCTATATCAGGAGGTTCGAGATCCAATAGGAGTACTAAAAATCTACTCCTGAAACCTCGTAGATTTCGGAAAGCGAAAACTTACAAACGCTCCTTCTCTGGAATGGCACCCAGGATCTGGAATGCGCTCCCTCCTGAAACAAGGCTAATCACCTCCACTGCACTCTTCAAGAAAGAGGTGAAAACAATGCTTCTGGCCAAGATCTCCTGATCGCTACAGATGTTGGGTCAGAGACTCTGCATTGCTTGTACCGCTGCTCTGCCTATCCCCTGGCACTATACTTGACTTGTTGGGGGCACTATTACGCTACTCTCTTACTACCGACCAAGATATGATACACGTTGGTTTACTGATCCACCTGTACGCCATTGTAGTCGGATCAATGACCTGTGCTGCTCTATACTACTCCCTTACCTTATCATATATGGATTGGTTTTATGTTTGTTTTTATCATCCATGTTATTACCATGTTACTTACCATGTTATTACCATGTTATTACCATGTTACCATGTTATTTACCTGATCATATATGGATTGGTTTTATGTTTGTTTTTATCATCCATGTTATTACCATGTCACTGACTATTATACTGTTCCCATTATCTCTGTTTACTCCTATTGCCCCTCCCTGTCTTTGTGAAGCGCTCTGATATCTGTAAGGATCCTGTTCGCGCTATATAAAACTTTGAATAAATAAATAAATAAATAAATAAACCCCTTTCAGCAGTCCAAAAAGTTCTGTTAAATGACAACAGAGGGGACAGGCAACAAGAACCATCAGTCAAAGAGGGGAGGGCAAGTTCTTCTCTTCCGGGTCATGTTGGGGCGCTACCGGAACTGATCGAATTGGTAGTCTACAGTGTTTCTGGATGTTTCAGACTAAAGCTGGCGTCAGCATGAGAGCACTACCATCTCGTAGCTCCGTCGTGGCCATTCCACGAGCAATCATGGCAGCCGCTCCCCACCAGAAGCCTGCGGGAGTCGGGGGCCCCCAAGACTTTTGTAGAATCTTCACGGCTGAGGGGACGCTTTCGAGAATGGGACCCAAGCCCTATCAGGGAAGCGTCCGAGTTCCAAGGTGTCCCAGGGCCATTTTAGTGGACCAGGCCCAAAACCGAAGAGCCGGCCGCCATTTTGAGAGTCCTGTGGCAGCCGCCTATCGCTGCACCGCAAGAGCGGGAGCAACTTAACTACATGGTGAGCGAGACGCTGTAGTCGCAAGAGCGGGCGGTAAACAGCTGAATGGCGGAAGAGGCACAGTGTAGCAAAAGCGGGCGGAATGGCAACTAAAACGGTAAAGGGGCGCCCCACTACAGCGTGTCTTCAGGTCAAACGGATTGTGGGACAAAGTCCAGAATAGAAGAGTCATCAAAAGGCAAAAAGTTCCGCCGGACCCCGGGAGCCGGCCGCCTATGTCGGGGGCGATCTCAGGCTACACCAGTGCTATAAGACTTGGGGAGGGGGTCGGAGCCAAGCGTCTTCTCCGAGTCCGTGTCATCACACCGCCCCTCGGGGGCCTCCGTCAAGCGGTTTAGGGAGGTACCATATAACATTGTTTTCAAATGCAGTCAGGTCCACAAACGACCCTCACTTACTTTGAGAATAGTGAAGCTGCAGTAGGTGGAAATAAGCTTCAGACAGTCTTACAAGCACTGCTTTTGTAAACATTTTTTGTTTTTTTTGTATTTTTGCACAGTTTTATACTTTTTTTTTGTTTTTGATGGAGGGGAAACAACAAAGCACAGGCATTGAAAAAGGCTCAAACTCAGAACTCTGAACTATGGCACCCAATATCCAGGACTTTCCATCCGGATCTTGGCGCCTTGTGCCTGTTCCGACCTATTCACACATCGGTCCACTACTGACATCATCTTATAAACCAACGTTATGTAAATAGTTATTTAATAAAATGTTTTACCCTGTTTCTTTGCTGGTGTGTTGTCTATATTTTTAATATTTGCATAGGGTTTGTCGTTATTTTGGGCGGGATGGGTGACGGAGCCGAGCTGTCTTGCAGCCCTCATGAAATCAATCAAATGGAGAGACAAGCAGGCAGGACGGATTACAACGGGGGTAAAGGCCTGCGTTAACTACTCTTCACTATCTGCAAAGAGAGAGTACTACTAAGAGAAAAGAGGGGAGGGGGGCAGCGTTCAAAGCACATCAGCGTGCATAAATACGAAAATGTTTTTATCTATCACGTACTTGACATTTTAAAGCTTTTCATATTTGCTATTAAAAAACCAATGAAATTCACAGAAAAAACCATAGGTTATAGTGGATATATAGTTAGGAATTTGCATTTACAAAACCTTGAAAATTCAATGAAAAAACCATTGGTTTTAGGCCATATATAGTTAGGAATTTGCATTTACAAAACCTTGAAAATTCAATGAAAAAACCATTGGTTTTAGGCCATATATAGTTAGGGATTTGCATTTACAAAACCTTATTTTACTCGCATAAAACCATTGAAATTCCATATATAGTTATAAGCGCTAACTATATATCGCGCACCCGCAATCCACTGCTGATGATGTCACATATTACATCATTCATGACATGGTTAGTGACATCACTGATCACATCACTGATGACATCTCAAATGACATCACTGATGACATCACTGAAAACATCTCATTTGACATGACTGATAACATCACTGATGATATCATTCATGTGATAATACCATGAACCTCTTCAGACTCTAATATAATCTTAGATACAATCAGTGTAAACAGACAGTCACAGACTGTCACTCATCCATGGAGTTACTCACACACCTAGTCAGTTATGCCAAAAATCAATCACACCTCCATTTTCTCAACTATACAGTTATACACACCTTACTTATTCAAACATATACTAACACATATTTACTTTACTCTCTTATACAATCTCTGATACATGTTCACAATGATCTATACAGCCACTCACACATTCACTGGCTCTTATGCACAGTTATTTATAGATGTCCACTCTCACATGTACTGTATTTTACATATGTACTTAATTTGACATGTAGCACTGAGATATCCATTCACTCACTAATACACTCATGCACAGTCAACCGCCCATACAGCTGTTTGCACATGCACTTTTGAATCTATACATATAGTGAATCAACTATTCACACATCTATGTACAGAGTCACACACCTTCCAGCCACCCATACACACACACTCAGTTTCCCATACAAATACTTGGACAACCAATCAATAACCCATACAGTTACTCATATAGCTACTGATCAACATATGCAGCAGTTTGTAGAACAACAGATATAATGATGCACAAATTAAAACAGTTTAGTCACTAACCCATGCACTCAGTGAGACACATTTAATCACTCACTCAATCAGTCAGTCAGTCATGCACCTAGTAAATCCTTCATCCAGACACTTATATATCCACTCATTCTTCAATATGTAAAACATATTTTAACTTTACAGAAACATACAGTCACTGGATGTTGTAATCAGTGATGTCATCAGTGATGTCATTTGAGATGTCATCAGTGATGTCATCAGTGATGTCACTAACCATGTCATGAATGATGTAATATGTGACATCATCAGCAGTGGATTGCGGGTGCGCGATATATAGTTAGCGCTTATAACTATATATGGAATTTCAATGGTTTTATGCGAGTAAAATAAGGTTTTGTAAATGCAAATCCCTAACTATATATGGCCTAAAACCAATGGTTTTTTCATTGATATATATATATATATATATATATACATACACTAGTTATTTGCATCTGACACATGGATTAGTGAGAATATGGAGGGGAAAAGCAAGGCAGCTCTGCAGTGCAGTAGCCTGTACAGAGAATGATCTACCTTCCCACCTGAAGCCCTGAAAGTGCAGCACCGGTTCAATAGAAGCATCACTACTTAAACATGAACATTTGATAGCTTTTCTTACTCACTACTTGCACTTTCGAATGTGTGGTTTAACTTTCTATTTACGTTTCCCATATGGAACTTATTGAAATAATGGATCATTCACTTTGAAGAGTATTGCTTATTGCAGTCAAGTAATGTATTTGTAAGTGCAGGCACAACTATAACTAGGTTGTTGTACTTCATTAATCTGTCAACTGTTCGAACACTTATAACAAAATTGTGAGAAAATACTTCTATTGACCTGTTTAACCCCCACATTTTGCCTGCACATTGATGTGGTTTTGATTGTAGTGCACAGGAACCCTGCAGAACACGTCCCCTGTGCCAGTGCCTCTTTCCTAAATACTATTTCCAAATTGGCACTCAGGCCCACTGTAAGTCACTAGTAAAAGGTACTTGAGTACCAAGGGCATGGGGACTTAAGAGGGTCCCCAAAGGACCCCTCACCTAGGCCATAAAGACTGCCACTGCAGCATGCCTGGCCTTGGGCAGACAAAATGCCAGAGTTAACATGGCACACTAGCTGTGTCTCATTCCAGTTAGCACAGCTTAAGATATAGGCAATCCACAGGCCTTACCCAGCCGTAAGGCAGGGTGCACTATATCCTGGGTGTGGGCATATCTGCATGAGCAGATATGCCCCTTTGGTATTGGGGTCTGTTCCTTAATATTGTTAGTGTAGAGTGAGTGAAGCCGTAGAGAATACATGGGCTGGAAACTCGACAACTCGAATTTCACAGCACCATGATGGCTTCACTGAACATAGGAGTGTTTGGTACAAAACTACTCCTCACAATAAACTTGATGCCAGTGTGGAATTGTAACATGTACTCCGAAGGAATCTCAGTGGTGCACCCTGAAAAACTACCGACCCTGGTGTGGGAGCAGACTGGCCTTAGGCAGCCTGCCATACACTGACATGTTTCTGGACCCCTGGGTGGAGAGCTACTGCTCTTTGAGACAATAAACGATGCACATCCTGGGGACAGGTGTGTCACCGCCTCCCCCAGGATTGGCCAGTCCTCGAAGGGGAAATTTCAAAGGCCTGCTGACATCGTAATGCGACCCCCAGCCTCTGCTGCTAGCAGCAGATGGCAGCCCACGGTTCACCCCTCCACTTTGGGCTGGAAAACAGTCGGGAAAACGTAGAAAGGCAAGGAGGTGTGCCCCCTTCCCAATTCCAGCCCTCTGGTGGAGGAGGTGAATATAAGCTCACTTTTCAGCCCCCTACATCTTAATGGTGAAGGGATTTCTCAAATTAGGGCTATGCCCCCCTCCCACAGGAGGTTGGGGTAATAGTGGGTCGAGTCACCCCAGGTAAGGTGTCCATTGGCCCTCCCTTCTACTCCTTCTAGACCTAGAAATTAGATCTGCATCAACCTAAAATGAAAGAAGACATCCCGGAAGCCGACTCTGCAGAGAAGCCCAAAGATGATGACTGCCTTGGCCCCAGCCCTACCGGCCTGTCTCCAGCTTCAAAGAGCCTGCAACCAAAAGGCGACCTGTCTTGCAGCCAGCGAACTCTCAAAACCCTGGGAGGACTGCTTTCTTCGAAAAAGACTCCAATCTCCAGTGGACAGCGGACCTGTCCAGAAGAAATCTACTTCAAGAGCTCCGGATCCAGCTCGGAACCGTGACTCCTGCCCTCTCTGCACCCAACTCCCACGGTCCAAGTCTGAGTGGCCTCCCTACCCAGTGAAGTCGCTCCAGTGAGCCTGACTTCAAATCCAGTGCTGGCTGACCTCTCCTGACATCCACGACAGCACCTGCAGTGTGAATACAGACTCTCCCCATGAAAACAATTAGCTCCAGTAAGTAGAATCCAACGTTGAAAGACCCTGGTGAGCTGAACCGGCAGTGCCACTATGAGCCTGTAGTGTAGTTCCTATTTTCCCAATAGGCCTTGCGTATTGGAATAACATAAACAGTAGTATGGACGTAGAAGTGCGGATCTTCCAGGTCTCCACTTACTATGCTAAACTTAATTGGGTGTGTTACCAACTAGCTCAGAGGTCACTGGAAACTTTCTTGACTGAATAGGAAGTGATCAGCTTCCCTGGTACAGACAAGAAGGGATTCAGTTTTCCAACAACCACATAAACATGACAACTTTGCTCCTTAGAATAAGAGTCAATCTCTAGAGTCGTGTGAAACAATAGACAGTTATTTTACTCAGTCAGTTTTGTGCAGATTACTTTCACCAAAGTGCAGAGAATAGAGAGACGGGCGTTTTCAATAAAAAGGTATTATTTATTGAACAGTCTTTCTTCTCATACAAGAGAAATGAATTGCAATACTAGTTATTATAAAAAGTGCGTACAGTAAAATGAGTATTGCGAAATAATACTGTAAAAGCATTGCTATGGTTACTTAGCCATACAATGGTTTAAAATGAATACAACATATATACATTCATATATACATTAGGCTAACGTACTCAACTGGTGCTTCTAACTACGCCTACCCAGGTGTACCTGACCTAAGCCCAATACTTGGGAGGGAGTAAGTAAGTAGCAGTTTTAGTTAAGTTGGTTTTGCCAAGGTTTTTTTTTTAAAACCTTTTTTTTTATTAATTGCGGTCAACAGAGATACATGACAGTTACAGCATCAACAATCCAGTATAGCATAACAGGTATGGTACATTTAGTAGAAAAGCATTGACTGGCCATGGGCTGGTACATCACGCACAGGCCGGCCCACAAGGTTCACACCACAGTGATCAATATTGTGAAGACAACCACGGTAGAGCACGCCTCCCACCCACTCATGGTCATAAGGTGTGGGGATCCCTTAGCATCTACGCATAAAGACATATTACCAATCAAGGATGGAAGGTGCCACGAAACCCCCCAGCCCCCGACTGCCTCAGTCTCTACCAGTCAGCCAGCTACGTCTCCGTGTGTATAAGTGTGCCTCATTTGTGACAAGGGGAGGGTGGCCTCTCACGTCACCCCAGGAAGCGTGCAGCGCTCAGGCAATAGAAGTGCATCATGTCAAAAAGCGGAGCACAGTGCTCACCCATGCAAGCGTCATCTCTACCGATGCGCAGTCACTGGAGCCAATGTGTATGTTTACCCCCCGCTGACCTGTTAGTCTAGGATATCGGGAGGGCCAGGAAAGTGTGTATTGTGAGTAACAGCATATGACTTGCAAGTACCCCAGAGTCCCCAGCAGCCCTCCAACAGTAAGCCTACCACCATAGTCTGAGCAGGGGGGGCTGAGTTCCCACCTCTCGGTCGTCATGTAATATGGTGAGTGTACTACGCAACGGCCACACGCTCAGGGGGCAGGCAACGGATCTTCATCCCCAGAGGAGTCACTGTGAGCCATCTGGGACAACCAGTAAACCTGTAAAGGGGACCAAAAATCACTGGGTCTACAGCGGGCGGGGAGCAATTCCGCATAGATGCCATGTTGGTCTTGGCAGTACGTGAGGTCATCCAGCCAGTCCTTAAACTTTGGTGCCCTGTCCATCCCCCACCTACAGGCGATCCTCCTCTTAGCTAGCAGCAAAGCAATATTAACAAACCTCCGGTCCGCTTTGGGCACATCCTTGGTATACCCCAGCAACATCACCACCGGGTCCAGAGGGAGGGGGCCAGCAATCATGACTTGGAGAGCAGTATGTACCTGCGCCCAGTATGCCTGTATCGCTCCACACTCCCAGGCCAAATGAAGGAATCCCGCACCTTCCGCGCGGCAACGCTCACACCTGTCGTCCTCTGAAAGGTGAAAACGCAGCTTCCGAACCGGAGTGTAATAATACCTCTGTACAAACTTGTAATGAATAATTTTCAATCGACAGCTGGAGGATATGTCAGCCGTGACCTAGCAGCAATACTTCCACTGCTCGTCAGTGAGGTCAACAGGCAGTTCAGAGTCCCAGGCAACCCGTGCCTTTGACAAAGCCAGCGGCCGCTGCCCACGGATGGCAGCATACAGTTTGGACACCAGGTGCCTGCCATCCGACACCAGCAACACATCGCATTGCCCATCCACTGACGCTCGCGCACACTCCGTCATTGAACTCTGCATACATGCCATGAACATCTCCCGCAAAACTGCCCCTAGGGCCAACAACGCACACCCCCACAGTCATACACCCCCCCACCCCACTCGTGCAACACCCCAACCCCCACTCAACAAGACCTCCCCCCTCCCACTGAAGCAACCCAAACTTGCCAGTATCACATCCCCCCTCCCCACCCCAATCCCCGCCCTCAACAACCATAGAAAAACTGTGTGGGGGCATCAGAGGTACACACCAATACACCCCTACAATCCCCTCCCGTCCCGCGCAGATCATACGGGAACAGTCAGAGAAGGGGGGGTGGTGCCTGGTATATATCACCCCTGCAGGTCAGAGCCTGTCCAACATACCACCGTCTCTTGCGGCATCCCCCCCTGTTGGAGAAGATGCCAGTCAGGCCAGGTGAGCCATCTATGCATCCGCCGCTGCGTACACCTCCCCCAACATTACATCCATCCTGGGCATTCCAATACAAAACTCAACCCTGGAGTACAGCATACGACCTGTCCGCAAGTCCACAGCCAGTTCACACAATGATGATACTGCAATCCAGTTCCATAACCCAGGTCAGAACAACCAGGGCCAAGACCGGTCGAAGGATCCAAACCGAACGCCAGTTCAACAACAGGAGGTCAACCAACCAGCAACAAAGAGGCAACCTCAGTCTGCAGCTTGCTCCTCTGGGTCTTCGTCCGCATCCCCATTTTCCGCGTTTCGTCTGTCTCTCCTGGTAGCTCGGAGTTTCTTGATGTAGTCCTCCACCTGCTGCGGATTGATGAAAAAATGTTGTTTGCCCTGATGGGTCACCCTAAGTCGTGCCGGGTGTAGGAGGGCGTAATCCACCTGCATGTCTCTTAACTTTTTCTTCACGACCAGAAACTTTTTCCGCTGTTCCTGCACCAGCGGCGTAAAGTCCGGGTACACCGAAAAGGGCACTCCATCTCAAGACAAGTTGTGATTCGTCCGTGCTGCTCGTAGTGCTGCGTCGCGGTCACGGTAGTTAAGCAACCGGGCGATGATAGGCCGCGGCTGCGCCCCTGGCTTGGGCACTGGACCCAGGGAGCGGTGCGCCCTTTCAACGATAAATTGACCAGAGAAGGCCTCTCTGCCCACCGCAGCGACCAGGATTTTCTCTACGTATTCCTCCATGCGCCCAGTGTTGGTGGATTCCGGCACACCCGTTACGCGAATGTTATTGCGCCTACTTCTCGCCTCCAACTCCTCATTCTTTGCCGCTATTACTCGCAGTATGTTGTCCATTCTGGAGAGGCGCGCGTCGTGAGAAGCAGACGAGTCCTCCGAGGCAGAAATGCGTCTCTCCGCTTCCGTCAAGCGTTCTTCATGGACCTCCAGCTTCTGTACGACCCCATCCATCCTGGAGGACAGGCGGTCCACCTTGTCCACTATTGTGCGAAGCCCTGTCTCATCTCTTCCAGCATTACGCGCATCTCAGGGGCCATGGACGTGGAAGGGGGCTCAGTGCCTGGTGGGTCGTGGGCACCGCCAGCGCCAATCGTGCCACGCAGCTGCTTCTTGGGCGGCGCAGGTTCAAAAGAGAGTTTAGGCTGCTTGTTGTCGTTCTTCCCCATTGCGCTCCGCCTGTAGGGGCCCGAGACGCCTAGCGAGAGGCGATCAGTGTGGCGCTCACTGCCCCTCGCCAATCCTCTGTGCATTCGCGCCCCCTGTGCAGTGGTCGCGTCGTTGGCAGCGTCTTCTGCGTGAGGAGCAGCGCAGCAGTGCCAGAATGTCACCCCCACCTCGATGTGCTCTGGTGACCAGGACCAGCCGCCACTGCTTACGAGGGGGGTCGGAGTTCCAGCTGGCCACGTTGTGTGGGTGGCGGGCAGTAACGTGCCGGCGAGAAGCAAGCAAGGTCCGCACTCAAAGTGCCCTGGGGGGCAGTGTGTGGGGTAGGGGGGGGGAGGCCCAGCGCGCCTCCACCGGGCAGCAACGTCCACAGTATGGTCTCAGTCAGTGGCCCCCATAGATCTCATGATACTCCCCGACCCCCAGTGCCCAGAAGCAGCGAGCCCAAAGCAGGATCAGGGGGCACCGCCGGCAATCCGCAGTTAGTGGCCGGGGTCCCGGTCAAGCATCCACCGGCTCAGGCGGTAGCACACGGCACTCTCCTCACTCCCAGCAGGGCGTAGGTCTGCCGGCCAGCACCACCGCGCGGTGCCGCGTCCAGAGGAGGGGGAAGACTCACCGCTGCCGCCGACCTCCGAGGTCCGGCAGGTCCTGCACCTCCCGGGCCGATCACTCCAATTCCGAGGCCTACCTGCCTCGTGGCAAGCCCCGACCTTGCGTGGCGCCGCACGCAGGCTCTCGCGCCTCCTCTCCCCTGCGATGCGTCCCGGCCAGAGTCTTCGGCCGGCTAAGTTCGGCGCCGATGCTCGGTTCGTCCCCAAAATCGGACTGGAGCTGCAGGGTAGGAAGGCTCACACTCGATGAGAGTTTCAGGCAGAGATCCGCAGGCAAACAGGATAAAATGAGGATAAAGCTGACCAGGCAACCAGAGCCTCACTAAAGTGCGGCCATTAGCTCGTGCGCCCTCTAGCGCCCCCTGGTTTTGCCAAGGTTTGCTTCAAGAATTCTCTCTAAGGGTTTAGTCAACACCATACCTCTGGAATAGAATGTTGGAGGTCTTGTATCTCCTTCCAGGACTCGATATCCCAGTCACTCGCAAGAGTAGGCTGGAAACGCCGGAGCTGGATTTTCTCGGCAGGAGAAAAGACAGCGTCTCTCTCAGCGCGTCGAGGAGGAGGAGGGGCAGCGTCCGTGGGCAGCTTGTATCTGCTGGGCTTTGCAGGGGGACAGCTGTTCTGCTCCTATGTTCACCACACCATCGCTATCATCGATGTCGTTGAGGCAGCGATAGCATCAGCATCAGCGTTTGCTTAAGGCAACGTTGGTAATATTTATACCTGAAAGGTGCCTTGTTTGACGTAAGTTTTTGGACACAAGACGTCAATAAAGATGTCACTAGGAAGTGATCGTCTCTCAGTGCTCATTAGAGTTCTATTACTAATCAAGCTTCTGCTGTGTCATTTGCTCTAATTAGCTGCAGAGGAAGAGATTCTGAAATGTGGCTCTGATCGTGTGAGGCCAGAGACAAGTTTCTGAATATTGCATTTGATCGTTTATGCCAATATAGGGGTACAAAGGGATTATAGCCGTATAGGGGCATAAGGTCACAGTATTGATCGGGGTCCTAGATTAGAACGCGACAAGCCTGTAAATCTCTACTTACCTCTGCTGTCGGTCTCCCTTCTGCAACCTCCGGTGCGACGCCTGCAGCCTGTTTGTCAAAAGGAGCAACTCCATTGGAAAGCATTTGGCACTCAGCGCCGAATTTTCACTCTGCACCCAGCCGCCCCTGTGCAGCTGGGGGTGTCTCAATAATGCTGCTTTGTGCCCCCTCCAACCCCCTCATGATTGAGCTAACCCCCAAAGCTTGGTCCCTGCAACCGATCTACTAACCTGCAAGCAGTGTGGCTCCAGGCACTTTCAGTCTCCTTTGAAATGCATTGGGACGAACTCCAAATTTTACCTCTGCACCTGGCCGCCCATGTGCCACTGATGGTAGTTTTGGTACTCACCTGACCCTTGTCTCTTGCTGACTTTTGGTCCTGAAGACTGGAACTGTAAGTGTGATACTTACCTGTTTAACCGGATATTGGTTTCCCCGTAGGATAATATTGAACTGTCCAGAAAATATTCTAAATGTCGACTTTAGAAAGTAAAAAGTATTTTTATTTTAAAATATACTTACCTTATGCAAATATCTTCCTCCTAAAATAAAATACAAACAAAATATATGTTTTTAAAATGGATGTGGATATCCTTTTTGAGCCGTGTGTTCATTATTGGTCAAAGTTGTTCAATAAATGTCTTACACTCCTTTGTTTTAGGCCTAATAGATCACCTTTAGGTTTTAGATTGATCCCTGCACACTTTTGGGGAACCCCTGGACTCTGTGTACGGTATAACCACCTAGTGGCTATACTATATACAGACCCTGCTTCCTACTAGCAGTTTGTTAGGGGTAATTCCTGAATATCAAAACTAAAGTTGACGCCTGCTTTATTTAATGTGAAGTGTTCATATTCTTTGAACTTGACCTGAGCTGGCCTAAGATGGGCTCAGTCCTCACAACAGCCCTATTGCACTTGTGCGCTGACAGGTCACCAGGCAATAGGGCTTGCACTTAGATTATCTAGAGACTAAAGCTACCGGCCATCAGCCAGTGTCCCTAGTCCCTTGTAGTTATACTGATCCGTAAAACTAAGGCCATGGTGGCGCCCATATTGGAAGGCAGAGTATTACCTACTTAGATGTGGAATTACTATAGCCGGACGCCCGGGACATATTGTTTAGGGTCAAGGGCAACACGTTTTTGTGTATTTTGTCCTTGAGACAAGTTAGCCCAACCGTCTACAGTGCAAACCCTTTGGCTGCTCGTTTGCAGTACCACATTATAAATCACGGAAACGCATTGCCTGCAGTTAAGCTAATATTTGTGTCTGTGTGTTAATGATGTTGAAACTTGTATTTATGGTTCATTAATGCAAAGCCTTTATTATTAGGGTGAGCACTCTAAGTAAATGTTGTAAGCTCAGCCTGCACTACTGACAGTGGTTCCAGCATAAAAACGTGTACACACATTTTCAATGTTAAGCAATATGAGGCTATGTATAATGCTCCCAGAATGCTCAAAATGTTCACCAAAAAATGCAACATTTTGCTAAACTACTGTAAACTTTTAGGTACCGTTTCTTTTCAGCATCATTTAGTAAAATGTGTTGATGTATGCTAGTATTTCCCAAAAATATCCATAATGGAAAATCAGTGTAATCAGTATTAATAGGATTATTGGAAACAAAAATAAACAAGCATTGATAAAGCCAGTAGGTCGGAGATTGTCGGTCAGCCTTTTGGTTTTGTCAATGTATGACTTGTTTTGGCATGGTTTGTGTGAAACCTTATTGATGTGGGAGCTGCCAGGCCCTCATCATTATTACAAACCTTGGCAAAAGCAAAAATGTATGTCTTATCAAAAGGCATACATTGCCACAGTAGTTTTGCCATTGAACAAAACTACTGTGTCGATATGCTCCTTGTGAAAGAACAGAATGCTGTCACTCACAGTGAAGCTAGCCTATGGAGAGAGAGAGACAGAATTTCAATAAACACAAAAAAGGTCATTGTTAATGCCAGACCTTAATAGGGGCCTAGTTATTAAGTAAAGTCTCAAATGTGCACCCATGTCCTTGCATTAAGTGCAGATATACAATGTTCGCGAATTCGCAAGACTTTACAGAAGTAGGCCAAGAAATAGTACTCCTTTCAAATAACTATTCTAAATGCTCAGAAGTTTTGCTCTACGCATACATAATCGATCAACAAGGCATGCTGAATTTTTCAAACAGTCTGGGAATCGATGAAAACCAAATCTCTTTCTGTTCAGAAGCTCAGGACTTAAAGCAGGAAGAGAGGCTGCAGGAGCTGGAGAGCTGCTCTGGCCTAGGAAGCACATCTGATGACACTGATGTCCGAGAAGTCAGCTCCCGCCCCAGCACTCCTGGCCTGAGTGTGGTATCTGGTGAGTTGATCTTTTCACCAAACGATCACAGGTTCATTTCTACTTGACTGATTCTTAAGTGTTTATATTGAGCCTTTGGAAGGCTACAGCCTTGTTAGCAATGTGTATTATCAATCTTTGTGACTGGCAGTTAGTTGTTAGTTTTATTGCTCTTTGGGTTCTGTTATGAAAATAGACGCTTTCTTTTGCATGTGTCTTAATCAAGGCGTCACCCTCTATATCCTTTTCCCAGTGCCTGTCCTGCCCGGAACTTCTGTTGCTTTCTTCTTTTTTTGGGTCCACTTGCGATCATTATCCATTGATGAACCAATACAGGCTACCCATTTTGCTAAATATTAATGTAGTATCGCCCTCCTTTTTAGAGGTGCTCTTGGAGGTCATTTAAGTGTCCTCATCAGACTGTTCTCCAAAAACAACATATATAATGTGCATACAGAGGGGCACTTAATTAGCTTGCTTTAGCCATTGGTCATTTGCTTCTGCACACCACAGCATAGGGCAGTGGGTCAGTCCACTCTTCCAACTGCTTTCCTTCACTTTGAGTAACTGCACAAAGGCTGTGCACACTGTTGACATCCACCTAAAAATAGTTCCTTTCCCTCCAAAATGTGTTTCTATGAAATGCCTAACTTTGATCTCCAATAAAAAATTATGACACAAAATGTGTTCAGATTATCCTTTATATATGTATTATTTATATTAAGTTTAGATACCAGCAGTTCATTCTTCAGTTAAATGGTGATTTATTCCATGTCACCTTTTTTCTACTGCTCCCCCCCCCCCCATGTAAAGTTATCACTTGAATCCCCGAACCTAGCACTCATCTTGTCTGCATTTTGAGTGTATGTGTACTGAGAGTCTGTCATAGATGTATGGTAGGACTTTGTGTGTGTCTGAATACTGAGGCCAGCATGATCCTTTTCAGATTTCCCTTGAGTATCGCAACGTCGGACAGTGGAAGTGTATTACCTGCATTCCTGTAGGTAGAGGATGGAGATCCAGAAACTGAAATGAGGAAGAATAAGGCGACTGCCTTTAAAATATATCCATTAAGACTGTGCGAACTAGGGGCAGCTGATAGGTTCTTCCTGAGGACCGTCATTTGGTAAATGGTAGAGGTAGGAACGGAGTTTGTAGGCAGGGCCTGCCCTTTTGTCTTTTTCTGATTACTTCAGGAATGCGGATGCTATCCTTGGTCATAGATCTCAAACTTTATTGTGCCTCTGTAGTGAGTACTCCTGCTGTGATCCCCATTGCTATATGCTGTGTGAGCCGTCGCTTTGCACAAAGGCTGTGTCTGGAGAGTAGCCTGGAAATGACATTTGACCGGGACCAGCCCAAGTCGGATATGAAGCATGACCGAGTGGACCTACATCTCCTGTCTGGAAAATGTTTTCGGAAAGTCAAATCCAAATCACCTCTCGTTGTTCCAGTCCTAAGTTCTTCTTGACCAAGGAAAGGAAGCGCTGCGCAGAGCACTTAAAATAACTGTTCTGTTGTGTAATCCGGACTGGTGCCTCCCAGACGTGATTAGACATCACCTGAAGTCAGCACTTTGCTGGAATAGCTGAGGACCTGCCTGAAGAAGGAAGGGCTGTACCTGGCCCTGCAGGGTGAGAAATTGTCCAGTAGGAGAGGCCATTCCCGGAAAGCGTAGCACCCAGAGGAAGCTCTGAGGGGTAACCAGAAGTGAAGTGAAGGGGTCTCTTGTCTCTGCTCAGTTGTTGAGAATGTATAAAAAAGACTGTAGCAGTGTGTGCCATTCTGTATTGACCTGGATGATAGCTGAGCACTAATAGTTAACCGGGCAGCTTTAATGGCCACTGGAGACGAGAGAGTCTGAGAGCCAGAGGCATATCTATCACAGCACAATCACATTTTTGGTACATACATCACTGAAGACATTGAACTGAGTTGCACACTTCTCTTGTGAGAGCGTTTAAGTAATCTGTACCAGTCCCTAATCTTTGCCTATTCCCTAGTATAGTGGGGACTACAATAGTGAAATCTCAACCATAGCAAGAGGGAAGACTGTTATCAGGAAAGGAAAAGCAAGCATAGCGCCTCATGCTTGAAGCACATTTTATGGCAAGCCTGTATTACATATTAATGTGATTTTTACCATTTAGTTTTGCTCTGAGACTAAAGCTATTTTTATTCTCATAATAATAAACATTGGGCTGGACATTGTTTTTTGTCTGAATTCTGAGCTCTTGCCCACCTAACTTTACCTCCCTGAGAAACTTGCCCCTGCTGACTCTTCCTACCCTGAGAGCCAAGTGTAGAAAGGGTTTTTCTTTGCCCAATTTACAGAGTCGTAGAAGTACTGGCTTCAGGACACCAGGGGCAAACTACCTCCATCACCATGGTTGGGACCCTGTAGCCCTGCCTGCTCTGTGCCTCTCTATGCGAGGTATGACATTTACAATAAAGAAATATAGAGAAAAATAACCATTGCACAAGCTTGCAAAGGTCATGCCTACTGTTTGTGCCAGTGTCCATTTTTAGGTCTCGCCTACCGAGCGCAGTGCATGCGCTGCGTCACTTGGCAAGATCCTATTGTCGTGGCTGTGGTGTGCGAAGGGAGACAAACCATGTGCGCGCCCGGACAGACGATGGGCACGCGCATGGCGTCTCCTCTCCGACCGCGCGCTTGATTCAGATCCTTCACGCCCCCAGACAAGAGAAATGCGCTGCTGCTGGGGGCGGATCAGGACGCAGACAGTCAGCTTCCTGCTCCTGTAGCATTGTGTCCTCGGTCTCCTCCCTCCCTCCTCCATAGGCGTCTTTAGATGAATCAAGTGACTCATCAGAGTGTAGTGTAGTTCCTATATTCCCAATAGGCTCTGCGCATTGGAATAACATAAACAGCAGTGTGGACGTCAATAAAGGATGTCACTAAGAACTGACTGTTCCTTTAGTGCTCGCAGGAGTTCAATGACAAATCAAAACAAAGACATTTATTTATTTATTTATTTATTTGTTGACATTTATAGAGCGCGTACAATTACCCGTGGGCGTCTCGGCGCTAATATGCGATAATGTCTCTCCCTGATCAGTTGACTCAGAAGCTTGATTTACTGATTAAATAACCATGTTTTCAGTTTTTTCCTAAACTGAAGGAGTGAGGGGCTTATTTTTATGTGGTTTGGTAGGGTATTCCAGATTTTTGGTGCCGCAATTGAAAAGCGGCGGTCACCCCAAGAAACTGTTCTGCTGCGTTGAACCACTAGTTGGTTAAGTGAGGTGGATCGGAGTGTTCTGGGCGGATTATAGGGAATTAGTTGCTCTTTAAGGAAACGCGGTCCTTGGTCCTGCAGTGTTTTATAGACTGTGTACAATGATTTGAATTTTACCCTGTTTTGGATGGTTAACCAGTGGTAGCTTTTCAAAGTGTCCGAGATGGGGGCAAATTTGGGTTTTTTGGACAGCACGCGAGCCGCTGCGTTCTGCACGGTCTGTAGTTTTTTGGTGACTCTGTTTTGTTCATTAAGCAAAAGACCGTTACAGTAGTCTAAAGATGTCAGGACCAGGGAGGTGACTAACGTCTTGGCTGCCGAGTCTGGTAGATAAGGTATAATTTTCCTTATCATTCTGAGCTTAAAATGGGCGTTGGCTGCCACCTTATTTGCGTGAGCCATGAAGTTAAGCTGGTCATCGAATGTTACTCCTAGGTTTCTGACCTTAACGGTGGGGCAGGGAGGAGTACCTAGAGCCGATGGCCACCATGCTACAGACCAGACTGGCAAAAGGGTGCCAAAGATAACCACCTCCGTTTTATCGGAATTGAGCTTCAGGCAATTTTTTGCCATCCACTCACCGATAGCAATCATCCCACTTTGGAATCTCTCTGCCACCTCCTGCCCATCACCTTTTATGGCCAGCACCAATTGAGTGTTGTCGGCGTATGAGGTTAGGCTCATCCCATATGCTTTGATGACACTAGCAAGGTCCGACACATGTATATTAAACAGTGTCGGACTTGGGGATGAGCCTTGGGGAACCCCACACGGTAACGACAAATTAGCTGATTGAAAAGGGCCCAGTGTAACCGCCTGGGTTCTGTTGGCTAGGAAGGAAGCAAGTAGGTCCCTAGCAGTGAGCTGAATACCCATCCTTTCGACACGGTCGACCAAGATCTTGTGGTCAACCGTGTCGAAGGCTGCTGAGAGATCAAGAAGGACAAGCAAAGCTGTTCCTCCTTGATCGTGGATGACTCTTATATCATCAGCTGCTTTGATGAGAGCGGTTTCCGTACCATGGTGTTTACGTAAACCGAACTGAGTGTCATCCAGCAAGTTGTGAGTTTCTATGTATTCCGACAACTGCTGATTCATAGCCTTTTCGGTAACTTTAGCTAGAAAAGGGAGGCTAGCTATGGGGCGATAGTTTTTTAGTACACCCTTTCCTAGACCAGGCTTTTTGAGCAGGGGTTTGATCAACGTATTTTTTAAAGAGTCGGGATAAATTCCGGATGTCAGTATTGTGTTACAGACATGAGTGATGATAGGGATGACTGTGTCTGGCACCGTCGCGATCACAGAAGTTGGACATGGATCCAGGGCTGACCCAGCTTTAATCGATTTAACTATGCCCTTGATTTGGTCAGTGGTAAGGGGTTTAAAACTGGTCATGGTATTTTTTAGCGTGATCATGGGGGTGGTAGCACTACTGCTGCCAGGGTCTGAGTTAAAGGCTTGGTAAATGTCATTTACCTTCTCGAAGAAAAACTTAGATAAAGCATCACATAATGCTTGTGATGTGGGCGGATTAAGGTCCGGGGTATTTCCAGAAAGAGTTTTGGCGATGTTATATAGCTGTTTACTAGAGTTTTTTGCAGTCTCTATATGAAGTGTGAAAAAATGTTTTTTTGCAGCTATTATCATTGCTTTATAAGAAGCAAGAGCTTTTTTATATTTTTTCTTATTTTCGCTGTCGTAGGTTCTTCGCCTGTGCGTTTCCCTGTTCCTAGTTAATTGTTTTTGGATTTTTAATTCTTCTGTATACCACTGGGCCGTTGGCAAACTTCTATTTCTTGAGAGGGATTTAGTAGGTGCCAACTGAGTCGTGGCATCACCCAGCCATTTCTGGAATTGGTTGGTTGCAATATTGGGATCAGTGGATAGTTCCGGGCTGGTGTTGTTTAAAAGCAACGTTAGGTCATTCGGGTTAATGTCCTTCCATGCTTTGAAAGTACCAGTTTTCGAGTGAACAGCCTTTTTCCTCAGCGAGCCTTTAATAGTGAGGCTGCTAAGAATGACTGAGTGGTCTGTCCATGTCATGGGAAGAACTGAGGTTATGCACAGACCTTCCACATTTGTAAAAATACCATCCAGCGTGTGGCCTGCCTGATGGGTAGGAGTCATGACCAATTGTCTGAGGCCCATTATTTCTAAGTCTGATATAAGGGCAATAGTATCCCTATCACTGATTTGCTCCAAATAGAAATTGAAGTCGCCCATAATTGTGGTGGACTCTTCTGTAACTATGGACTCAGTGATATTACTTAGATTAGCTCCTCCACCACCATCAGTCATCTCACCTGCCAGCCGGTCGTCTCTTTAGATCTGCATTAACTGGGGAAAAAGTTTCTGCAGTGTTGAGCAGCTCTCTACAGCCACTGTGAGCATGGCACTGGCTCTCTGTGTTTGTAAGAGCGGAGTGCGCGGTTTAGACGTGGGAGGGAGAGGCATGGAAAGGTTTCAGGACACCAGTTAATACCGTTTACTTCTTTAAATATTTGGCTGGAGGACGACACTAAATAAAGGGGATGGTTTCTTAGTCGGAGTGCACCTGATTTATTTAAACTTTATATTTGGCTATGAGAGAGTACCTTAATGCAATGGTTGATGAGCTTCTTGGGCAGGATATCTGGCATCTCTTTTTATTAATTTTTGTGGGGAGGAGAAAGATTGCATGAGGGTGGTTGGATTAGGTGGCAGACACTAGATATAATTGTTTATATTTGCTTAACATGGTGTGGTTTGGTGGAGGGAGGTGAGATCATGTTGTGCATTGCTTCCCATGAATCTTCAAACCCTGTACTGCTCATCTGAAATTGTGCAGACTGCAACAGGATTTAAAGTTGTACATTAGTAACCATGAATACGACAGATTTGTTTCAGCGCATGTTCACAGTGACACCAAATAAATAGGCAGATAGATTCTCCTCACCCAGAACCCCTCAGTGAAAAATATCTTGTCCTTTCAGTTATCTAGGGGTAATTATTTGTTATCTGCATGTGTTTATAAAGCTCTGTGGGCACTGTAGCATATATGTTCTGATAATGAACTCCCCTTTTCAAGGCATCAGTGCAACCTCTGAGGATATTCCCAATAAGACAGAAGACCTTAGATCTGAGTGCAGCTCTGACTTTGGAGGAAAAGATTCTGTCACCAGTCCTGATATGGAAGACACTGTTCACGGTAAGATAAATCCACAGTCTCCTTTGTATGACTACAAACTACAAGGCCTCATCACAGGCATCAAAATGAGATTAAATCCAGGTTTCAATGACCCAGGTTGAATGCAGTTTCTCTAGAACTTTTAATTTCCTCTAGTTACCCCACACACTTGGTTAGATGTCTCTTTAACAAAGTTAAATCTTGGTTCTCCAGCACAATATTAACAAAACTAGTTCAAAAACAGTTCTACAAAATATGTTTTTAGATCTGTGCATCTAAAGCAAGTGTTTAGCATCTGGGATTTAATTCTGGTTTTGCAGGCCAGGTGTTTTGGCAGACTTTTTCACTAGGTCTAGTTGGTAATTCGGAACACTTCGGAGTTTGAAAGGTACTGACGCATGTGTCTCTACAGTGTCTCGTAGCTCAGATATAGGGCAAAATTGATAGGACTCTAGTTTTGTTTGCTCCGTAATGCTAGCTGTGTTTTTTTCCCATGAAGCCTGACATAAAAATGTTGTAATGGTTTGTATCGGACAAAGTGTAGCACAGTTATAACCATGAATAAAGATCAAAGACCCAACAACTGTATTACTTTTAAAAAAATGGCTTTTTAAAGCAGTGATTAATTGAATAGTTAATGACTATTGTATAACTCATGCAGGTTTACCTCATAAGATTGCATTCTATAAAAAAATAGTAAAGCTAAATTAGATGAAGTAAGATAATGTTAGCCTAAGTGAAGAATTAATAAACTTTGCAAAAATCGATGATGCCTTTAACATTGCGAGGCCGGTGATAAATAGTCCTTATAATAGTAGTTCCATGAAAAGTACCTTAAAATTTAGCAACCTTTGCCTCAACATTCGTTTGAAGGAGCTGTGGATAAAAAATAAAGTTTTGTTAAAGGTTTGGGGTTTGCGTTCTTGATTTTCTGGTCACATTGAAAGTGGTATGTATTTTCATTCCTGCAGTTTGCAGATATGCTTTCTGTTCCCAAACACTGGATACCAAAATACAAGCAATAATTATTAGTTTTAGTGTGTGCACGTTTCTCTCATGGCCTGGCTGAAGGCACTGTGACTCCCTTTGTTACTCATGGTTAAACTGTTCTTGTATGAAAATTATTCTGCTGCATCACAGCCCAGGAATGAGGTATTTCTATTCACCATAGGAGATGTATGTTGTTGGCAAACATCTTGATCTGGTATATGATTTGCAGGTGCTTGCGTCACTATGTGGTGACCAGAATATGCAAGATGGAGTTTGAATCTTGTAACATGCTTTTGCAAAAACGTTTTTTTTGTAAATAGGGGGGTTAGGGGGATTCGGGAAGTTTAAGGTTTTATCTTGAAACCGTACCAGATGGAGTTGATTACTGCAGATAAGATGCCTGCAGAGATGTAGGTGCTGGATGAGTATAGCCAGCCTGGCCGAGTCACTACTCTGGCTGTTGGCTAGCGCTTGGCCAGTCTTTGAGCTGCTTCATGGTCCCAGAAAGGCCGGCAGGCTGGATTCTGATGTGGTGTCAATGTCCTCCTTTTCTGCTCCGGAAGGCTTCTGCTCTGCTCATAACCAGCGCAGAGCCAAGGAGAAGAACCATGTCAAGTTAGTTCACAACTGGACAGCTGAAGCTGGAAGCATTTACCACCGCATCCACAACAGTAGTTGTTCTTCAGAGCATTGGGTGATGGATCTGGGGTTTCATCATGATCCGGACAGTGATAAAATTCCATTTTGGAGAGGCACTTAATTTAAATATTCGGGAACTTAAGAAAAGCCCTTTTCTGCAGGATCTTTCTCAGGCACACTGAGAGCATACTGACTCAATGTTAAAGGATGTACAGGACATCTCAAAGTCAGACTTCTGCAAAGGAAATCTGTATGAAAACATTGCATTTTCTTCACGGCTGTAAGTGGGAGTGGGTTGTGTCCTCAGCATGACTCTTTAATGGATAGCTACTGTCAGTAAAGCAGTGAACTCAAACATACATCATTGCCATATTATAACACAAGAATGGAAATTGAAGTCATGTTTAGGAAAGACTGCTTGGGATTTGTACAACAGCGGTATCTAGACTTCACTCCATGACTAAAGTAAAGATGCGGAACTCAAGTGCTCGATCTGTTCCTACCAACCAGGCATTCTTTCCCGAAACAAGGTGAGAGAGATTACTCCCTTAATGACTGTGCATCATAACAAGTTGATGTCCTTCTATCTCTCTAGCAAGCTTTAGTGGTGGCTCCGGTGATATCTTAAATCGATTTTAGTCAGATTACTGTCTTTCACTGCGTAGTTTATGATTAGGTCAGAATTTCCACTGAACAGACATTGCTGATGGATACTTCTGCGAGCAGATTTCTCATCTTGTCCCTCTCATCCCTTCGCACCAGGCTGGATCCGGAATGCTTTCTACAATGCTCATCCATGCCAGCAGAGGGCACAGCCTCCATGTCGATTTAAGCAACTGTAATCATGGTGATGTCACTGGAGGTATAAACATTCAATTGGCAGGTCCCTTTTCAGGTGTACAGCGCATGCGCTGTGCTTGCGAAATCTCTTGTATTAAAAAAAAAAAAAAATCCAGAAAGGGGCTTAGAGCCCACCTATTACTTACCTTTACTTACCATTGGCTCCCTCCCACATCACTCATGTCCTTACCTCCGATTGGTCACCGCCTCCTTTTCGTCTGTCTTCCTCCTTGGCTTTGAATCTTTGTCCTGTAGTGGGGCCTGGACCAAGTACTTCTTTCGGTGGCCAGTGTCTTTCCACCGAAGCCCATATATCTACAACTCGACCAAGCAGAAAACATTTCCAACGATACCAGTCGTCAGCATGCTGCAGATACCTGCACTCACAATTGTGCGCTCCACTGGCAGCTTTGTTGCAACCCTCTTTTCTGTTTCTCTGAAGGGTTATTGTTGTTGGCAGACACACTTGCATGTTTTGCCAATCGTGGTGGTCTAAGTGCTGCTTAATTTTGTGGTTAAATTCAGGCAAAGGCCCTGTGCTCCCAACGCTTTTGCTTCACCACTTCCATGTAAGTTACTAAAGAGGTGCTTGGCAGCAGTTTAGAAAAGTCGGTGGAAATTGGTTTCTTTATTGATTCTTCTTCCTTCCTTGATGCTGTTATGCCTTATACATCCCTTTTTATTTATTCTGACCTTGGTGTTAAACCTGTTTAAATTCCAGTGATTGCATTAGTGGGCCAGACTAAACTGATTCAGATACATTCGGGCTCGCAGTACGCTGGCCACATCACAAGCTGGTGCATCTTTATTGATTTATGATAGAAAAATGAACTTAAACTGGCATTAATAAAACAACAAAACACACAAGATGACGGATGGAATGTTGCACAATGGCAAAACATTCACCCCCAGTCACAGATCTGGGTTTAATCCATCGTTATTTTGCTCACCAAGCCACCCCAGTTTAGACATGGCCATATGCAAATCAGCCTTTACCCTGTGCCTCATGGGAACAGTCCAGACCGAACTGCCAAGCCATGTCTTACCTGGACCGGAATCAAGCATCCTAGGACCGGTTTCAGGCTATCAGCCGTCTTCAACCAGGATAGCTTGACTCCAGTAGCGTAATGAGCACCGGACCCACGTCTGGCCATACCCTTCCCACATAGGGTGAACAGCAAAACACACAAGATGATGGATGGAATGTTGCACAATGGCAAAACATTCACCCCCAGTCACAGATCTGGGTTTAATCCATTGTTATTTGCTCACCAAGCCACCCCAGTTCACATGGCCATATGCAAATCAGTTTTGACCCTGTCCCTCATGGGAACAGTCCAGCCATGTCTTTCCTGGACCAGAATCAAGCATCCTAGGACCGGTTTCTGGCTATCAGCCGTCTTCAGCCAGGAAAGCTTGACTCCAGTGGCGTAGTAAGCACAGGACCCACGTCTGGGCATACCCTTCCCACTTAGGGTGAACAGCAAAACACACAAGATGATGGACGGAATGTTGCACAATGGCAAAACATTCACCCTCAGTCACAGATCTGGGTTTAATCCATCATAATCATATGCAATACTGATTTGCATATGGCTGTTTTCAAACTGGAATGGCACGGTATGCAAAAAAACGATGGATTTAGGCGCAGATCTCTGTTCTGGGGTGAATGTATGACATTGTTCTGCATTCTGTCCATCACATGTTGTTTTTGCATTTGTCACCCCGAGTGGGACGGGTATGCTCAGACGTGAGTCCCGTGCTCGCCATGCCACTGGAATCAAGCTATCCAGGCTGATAAGGGCTGAAAGCCCAAAACCTGTCCTTGGATGCTTGTTTCCAGTCCAGGGAGGACCTGACTTGGCAGTTCGGGCTGGACTGTTCCCATGGGGCACAGGGTCAAGACTGATTTGCATATGGCTGGGTTTAAACTGGAATGGCATGGTGAGCAAAAAAACGATGGATTTAGGCCCAGATCTCTGTACTGGGGTGAATGTATGACATTGTTCTGCATTCTGTCCATCACATGTTGTTTTTGCATTAATTAAAACAAGTATTGTCTAAGCTAATAGGTTTAGCCTCTGCAAAATCTATTGGTTTTCTCAATGTTTTATTAAGGCATGTTGCACAGCGCTGCTAGCTGCTGTACAACATGGCTTAAAAGAATTTTTTGAAAATGCTATGATGCGGACAGCATTGACCACTTTATAGCACTTTAAAAAAATAGCTTTAAAATATGCTGCATAGCAGCTAGCGCTGCTGTCTAATATGTCTAAAAACATTGCCAAAACCAATAGATTTCGCGAAGGCGAAACATATTGAATTTGTCAATGCTTGTTTGCTGAGATATCCATCACTCACCCTCACAATATCTGCCTATTGTGTTAAGACTCAGACGACAAAACGCATTCCTGTGACTCATTAAAGTGTATCCACCCCAAGGCCATGAAAGAGAAATAGATGAAGCTCCTCATGGTCGTAGCCATAGAAGCAGTCTGGGATCTCCTCCACGTCAAACATCTCCCATCTCTCCAGAAATGCTCAGGAAGCACAAGAGGAGGCGTGCAGAAAAGCAATGTCCGTTTCCGAGGGGATCTCCTCATCTCTTGGCCTCTTCCTCGGAGACAGACTTCCAGAGCACTTTAATGAACCTCCCATTTTACGATTTGAGACAAGGCTCTTGAAAGATTAAAAACCATCAGGCAATAGCCTGTTCATTACGTCTTCAAACTCTCCAAATTAATTTTTTATCATTTCTAAAATTCAGAGGATACACGTAGGGTTTTGTTTCGACCCCATGCTGATGAGATTCAGGCAGTTCTGTGAACCTCATCAGCAGGTGCAAAATCTGCTCCACAGGGAGTAAAGGGGTCAGCAGCCTATCTTTTTCCTCCTCTTTCTCTTTGTAGGGACCCAACAAAGCCAGAAAAGCAGCTCTAGTCTGGTCTCGTCAGTTCATGAATGACCAGTGGGGGCACAGTATCCAATTTTCTGCAGGCCTGCAAGGGCCATAGTTTTTATTCAGTGGGTCCTTCTGTTAGTCGAAAAGGGATATACTTTGACTTTCTTGCACTCCCACCCATATTCCCCAGGCTGGACTTGTCAGATGAAACATCATGTTCGAGGCTTATGAGCTGTAGATTTTATACTTTAGCATAGCTCGCCATCTGGTGTTGGTCTCGGATGTTTGCACCTTGTTTTTGACGAAGTCTTTGTAGTCACGGGATAGGTGACTCCTCCTTATGGTGATAGTGTGCATGGGCATCAACTCCATCTTCAGATTGTTTTTTCCTGCCATCGGGTGCAGATGTAAACGGTTGCGATCTCGGTCAGTATCGTATTCGATTCCCCTTCGACGTGCACTCTTTCACCGCTCGACAGTATTGTTGTCGATTGAGCCCCTCGACGCAGATCCATGAATCTCAACGCCTTCGATTTTGGTCTTCGACAAGGGCTGTTGTGCCTATCTTCGCCACCAGGCCCTACTGCTAATGAAAAGAACTCCATTCATAAAATGCCCCTTGTGTGGTGCCAAATTCCCACACACTGATCTCCACAAGGTCTGTAACGTTTGCCTCTTTCCAAAACACGAGGACAAAGATTGCTCGGCCTGCGCTTCATTTCGATCGAAGAAAACCATACGTGATCGCCGGGCTCGACGTCACATAATGTCTCGTTCCACTACCTCGGTGCCGGACGACATCTTTGATGCAGGCCCAAATACTCCAGAGGAACAAGAACCGGGCAATGAAGACATCAGCGTCTCCGAGGCTGACGAATCAGATACCGAAGATCAGACTATTACCACGGGTTAGTGAACTGTGAGTACAGACATAGACACCCCTACCTCGTCTCAAAAACATAAGGCTCCGGTAACACCTTCTGGCTCAGGTCGACAGTGTGACAAAACTTCCCACACCCCGCCTTCGAGCTCGGCTCTGAAGTCCAAAAACAAGCCACGTATCGGTACCAAACTACCATCCCCGGTACCGAAACCCACACATTCGGCACCAAAACACCAGCAGAATAAACCCTCTTAGCCGAAACCGAACCACAAATCTTCGGAATGTCTGCTATTAAAGCTTTTATGGAAGGACATAAAAGGTCAATTCCACGTAGAATTCCACCTTCTCCTGTATGGAACCTCAATATAGTCCTCACCAGACCTATGAGTCCTCCATTTGAACCTCTACACAATTGTGAATTGCAGTTTCTTGCTTGGAAAGTAGCCTTCCTCTTAGCTATCATATCACTTAGGAGAGTGAGGGAACTCCAGGCATTAACCATGCAAGAACCATTTTTACAAATACACCATAGTAAAGTGCTTCTTTGGCCTAATCCAAAATTTTTACCTAAAGTGATATCTGCCTTTTACCTGAATCAGTCGGTTTAACTTCCAGTATTTTTCCCTCAATCAGACTCAGTAGCCGAACGCGCTCTACGCATGCTAGACGTTAAAAGAGCGATACTCTACTACATTGAAAGAAAAGTTTTAGAAATCAAAACAACTTTTTGTAGCTTTCTCCCCCGTTCAAAAATGTGTATTGCAAGGTGGATTGTTAAATGCATCCAAATATGCTATCTCAAAGCTAAACGCACATTAACTATCCCCCTAGAGCTCATTCTACATGCAAATATGGCATTCTTAGGGAACATCCCTTTTAGATGACATCTGTAAAGCAGCAACTTGGTCTACACCACATACTTTTACTAAACACTATTGTGTAGATGTGCAAGCAAAGCAACAAGCTACTATGGGCCAGGCTGTATTAAGAACACTTTTTCAAAATACTGCAACAGATACAGGTTGCCACTGCTAAAGGGGAAACAACTGCTTTACAGTCTATGCTAAAGTATACAATCTACAGCTCATATGCCTCGAACGGAAAATGCTACTTACTAGTATGCACCTGTTCTTGGCATGTAGAGCTGTAGAGTTGTATACGCCCACCCACCTCCCCGGGTACCTTTATCTCTTGCATTATTATCTTATTTAGATACATCACATGGACATCCTCTTCTATTCTCTTACTAACTCCATCATCCCCCTCTATGGCGAAAAACAATCTGAAGATGGAGTCGATACCCATGCGCACTATCACCATAAGGAGGAGTCACCTATTCTGTGACTACTAACACTTCTTCGACAAAAACAAGGTGCAAACATCCGAGCCCAAAACCAGATGGCGATCTATGTTAAAGTATACAACTCTACAGCTCTACATGCC
Organism: Lissotriton vulgaris; assembly: GCF_964263255.1. Classification (NCBI taxonomy): domain Eukaryota; kingdom Metazoa; phylum Chordata; class Amphibia; order Caudata; family Salamandridae; genus Lissotriton; species Lissotriton vulgaris. The sequence goes on from NC_141693.1 coordinate 1,969,676,659, forward strand.
TAGAACAGATGCATACTGGTAAGTAGCGTTTTCCATACATATGTTTGATCGGGGCGTTGCACTCCTGCAAAGAAAAAGATCAGTGGAGATGGTGTTACAGCAGCGAATTGGGCAGGGATGCTGATGCACATAAAGGATGGCAGTCTCTGTCCAATCCTAGATCTCAAGGATCTTGAAACTTTCTCCTCACAAACAGAATTTTAGGTGATTGACTGTTTATTTTTTGACACATAACATGCACAGCAGAGGGAACTGGACACACAGCATGCCATCCGTTGCGTTAGAAATTAAGTACATCATTTAAAAAAAAAAGTAAACTTTCAGGAAAAAACACATTTCAAAAGTGAGTTATGGCTCTGGTGTATAAGCGTAAGCTACTGAAATTCTCCTGTTATGGTCACCATCTCCCAGTACACATGCGAAATGTTGTGCTGATTAGCAAGCTCAAAATACTAAGCTGTAAAATGTACGAAAACAAAGAAACCTCTATCAGGAGGACAACATGGTGGGTGGCTGAATTTCTTTTGCTACGATAATCCTAACTGGCAAATTTCTGTGTTTTTATGTGTTTGAGTCAGAGAGACAATATCTATATAATCATACTCTACTGCACGGAGTCTAATGTGCTATTCATTAATATTGTTGAGTGGGGAAAAGTACCATGACTCTTTAGAAGTAAATTAATGAGTAGGTCATAATGCCCATGCCCTTTTTTAAAAATAATGATAAAATATTTTTGTGTATGTTGTGTGTAAGTCTGAATATATATTCACTGAGAAAAAACGAAGGTTACAGGGATGTTATAGTTAGGAAGTAGAATTAAAATAAAGCCCTCTAAGTCACTGAAAAAAGTTAGAGACGTTATAGTTAGGCTCACTTTTCACTCTTACATAACTAGTAAAATTCAGCAGTTCTAGTTACCTGAGCTAACTATAACTTACCCCCCAGCAATGAGCTGCTTATGACCTCACATACTACATCACTCATGAGATGATCATTGACATCATTGATGACATCTCAAATGAATCAATGATGACATCATCCAGTGAGTGTTTTCTAAACGTTTGAGTGTTAAACATATATACCAAGGTAGTACAAAAGTTAAAATAGTATACTTTCTGTACTACTGAGTGATACTGTTAGAACTGGCTATTTCTGGTAGGCTAAGGCTGACGCCAAAGCCAGGCAGAAACCACCATTCTAGTCAGGGCAAGGAAGTCACACGCCAAGATAACCCCTGCTCACCCCCTTGGTAGCTTGGCACGAGCAGTAAGGCTAAACTCTGAGGCAATGTGTAAAGCATTTGTGCCAGCGCACAACAGCAACAACATACTAGGCACACCACAAAAGAGACTCCACACAAGGTTATTATAAAAATAACTTTTGTATTGTAAAAACACATCAGATAAAATCACACATATACATTGTGCCAACTGGCACGGGCAATATTCACATGGGATTATTCACAAGACAGGGCCACATGGGCTACTGTCATAATCAGCACTCAGTAGAAATGAAATACTGTCAGAAATTAGAATAAAAGAATATAAAATCACTGTAGCACAAAGTAACGGTTAGAAATCACACCCAGTATCTACTGGGAACAGGTAAGTACACACTACGCAACCCTAAACACCTTAGGAGCATGTCACGCAGGGGACCAGGACCTCCCTAGGACCACCTGTACTAAAAAGAACAACCACCTAAGAATAAAATACATTTAGGGGTATCCACAAGAACACATTACCCATGATGCATGAAACACATTCAGAGGAGTAATAAAGAGAAACACATGATGCCTAAAACATTCAGAGGTGTTAAGAATAAAGCACATGATGCAATAAAATACATTCAGGGGTGCAGCGCAAGAAGACACATGATGCCTAAAACATTCAGAGGTGCAGCGCATGGAAAGAAAGACACATGATGCATAAACCTACACATTCAGAGGTGCCAGAACATAAGTCAATAGCACAAAAACACACAGTAGGCAATTACTATTAAAAACATAGGAATCACATTGCGCATAACTTACATAAGCCACCACTTGTGGCAGTCCCTAGGCCAACTGGCCTTGTTGGGGCTAAGTCGCCCTGAGTCTCAATGTCAGGGTGCGCTGCCATGCAGCACCAGTCTCAAGAAAGGAAAGCCTAAACGTAGCAGCTGGCACTAAGTGCTGCGCAGCTGTGAAGGCCTGGCACCACTGTGCCCTCTCTGTCCCACACAGGGACTCTCTTGAAATTGCGCCTAAACGGTGCAGCTGCCCACTAATTGCTGGGCAGCTGAGAAGTCAAATCTGTGGCTGGGGCTCTCACTAGCCCCAGGACCGAAAATGCGCCAAATGGGGGAGCCCTGCAGGGCTCAAAACAACCAATGCCCCCTGAGCCTCTTGCTGGGCTCTAAATCAATTATGGCGCCATGAGCCTCTCTGGGCTCTAAAACACATAGGGCTGGGAGCCTCGTGGGCTCTTTACAACACACTTCCCCTTCGTTGGAGCCTCCGTGGGCTCAGGACCAACACTACCCCCGGAGCCTCTCAGGGCTCTTGAAGCAAGTAATGCCCCAGGTCGCCAAAGTGTTCTAACTCTGTTGGAGTCCCTCTCGGGGGACTCTGAACACCAAGCGCTGCCCTGCTGGGGCAGCAGAAAGGGAGAACAGGGCCCAGGTCACGGGCGCGGCACCGAAAGCATGCCCGACACACCCCCCCAAGCGCCTCGATCAGAGCCCCACTCACCGGTCTTCTTCCTCTGGTGGGGGCTCCTCCGGACAGCAGCATCACTCTTGGCGGCCACGGGTCTCCCTCCTGGCATCGGCAGGCTCTACTCCTAGCTGCCGGTACGGATTTGCGGTGGGGGCGGGCACCGACAATGTGCCCCGCGCCCCCTCCGCTCCTCCCTCGTCAGGCTCCTCCCGGTCTCCCTCCAGGCATGGGAGACCGGCAACACCGGCAAAGGCTTCCCCCAGGCAGAGGGAAGCGGCAAACACCATGGCTTCCCTTTCCCTCCCCCGGGCTGCGGGGGCGGGACTTCCGGCCGGCCGCGAATGGATTGGCCGGCCGGCCAGGTACTTCCGGGTCGCCGCGGGCAGCGCGGCGGCCCTCGCTAGGCAGGCAGGCGGGCAGAAATCGCGAGGTGGGCACTCGCTAATTAAATAAATAACTGGGCAAATCCAAGTCGGCAAAATAAGCGGAGTGGGCTCCTGCGCCGATCCGCCGCCGGCCTCCAGCAACAACGTGCTTCCAAGCGCTATAGAGGCACATAAAGCGCTCCAGCACTAGAAGTGTAACCAAAGCGCCATGGGCAGGAAATAAAGCGCTCTCAGCGCTATGAAGGACAAATCCAGCGCTCCCAGCGCTATAGCAAAGAAGAAGCACTTCAAGGTGCTTAGGGGGGCAGAAAGTCCAGCAAAGTCCCCCCCTCAGCCCAGGCAAGGCAGAGGGGTCCCCCCAGAAGTCCTCCAGGGGCTGGGCAGCGCCCGCCCCTGGTAGATTCAAGTCAGAAACAAGAACATTTTGGAAGGGGACACAACCCCTTCTTATACAGTGAAAAGTCTTTGAAGTCCTTTGAAGCAGGCAGTGTGAGAACCAGCTAGAACTGGTTATAGGGACGTCCCTTCAGTATCGGGGACAGAGGTGACAATCGCCCAGCGGGAGGTGGAGCCAGCTTTGTAGTTAGGCAGGCACAGCCCTTCACTATCAGGTGCCATCTCCTCCCACTTCCCTGGCAGCAGATGCTGCCTTTCATCCATGGGCTGACTTCAGACAACCTCCTGGGCTCTCCAGCCCCTGTCATCCTCAAACCAGACAGTCAATCCACAAGCAGGCCCAGGCACTCTGGGCCAGGCTCACCAGCCAATCACACGCCAGCAACAACTTACACAAATATGCTAACTTCCAAAAGTGGTACTTCTAGACTAGACACACTCATGCCGCATATACAGTTTTGCAGCATTCAGTCTCACGAGTTCTCTCATACCAAACTCCCCCCTGCACTCCCCACACATCAGGAACTACCATGGGCATACATATTCCCCATTCATTCCTATGGGAGGGCAGGTCACTCACCACTCATTCACAGAGAGCTCAAGCACTTTACACTGTACCACAGTGAAAAAGTGCGCAGAGGCCTAAAATCGCCACCACCAGGTTCCAGAAACAGGCTAGGAAAAAGCAAAAAGTCTGGGGGTGAACCTGCCCAAAGGGCCGGGTCCAACAGATACTATTTGTAATATATATTGTGAATGGCCGTGTGACTGTGTGTATCTGTGTGAGTGAGTGCCGGTATGGGTGTGTGGGTTAGTGTTTGAGTGGCTGTATGGGCTTATAAATAGGTCTGTGATTAGTTGGGTGAGTGAATGGCTGTTGGGGACTGAGTGGGTGTGTCAGTAGCTATATGTGTGTCAGTGGCTCTATGGCTCAGTAAGTGGGTGTGTAAGTGACTATGGGTGAGTCAGTGGGTGTCTGAATGGCTGTATTAGTGAGTGACTGGTTGTGTAAGTGGCTGTATGGTAAGTGAGTGGATGTTTAAGTAGCTGTTTGGTTAAGTGAGTTGGTCTGTGAGTGGCATTAATGTAAAGTAAGTGTCTGTGTGAATGGCTGTATGGGTGAGCGGATATTTGAGTGCTTGTATGGATGTGTGAATCTGTATATAAGTATTTGTGTTGATGTGTGAAGGAGTGTGCGAGTGCTTGTATGGGTGAGTGAGTGGATATATAGGTGAATAAGCTGGTGTGTGATTAGCTGTTTGGGTGTTTGTGAGATTGAGTGGTTGTATGTGTGGGTGACTGGTTGTATGTGTAGGTGACTGGTCTTAAGAGTAGCTTTATGTATGAATGAGTAGTTGTGTGAGTGAATGTCTGAGTGGTTCTATGGATGAGTGAGTGGTTGTGTGAGTACTTGTATGGATCTGTGAAAGAGCATGTGAGTGGTTGTGCGAGTGGGTGTATGGGAGGTTGTATAGGGATTTAGTGGGTGTGTGAGTGCTTCTGTGGATGATGTCCTCATATGTGATGTCCTCATTGATGTCATCAGAGATTTAATTTGAGAAGTCATCAGTGATGTGACTGACCATGTCACTAGTGATGTAATATATGAGGTCATAAACAATGCATTGCGGGGTCGTGAGTTATAGTTAGCTCAGGTAACAATAGCTTCTGAATTTCACAGGTTTTGTACAAGTGAACTGTGAGCCTAACTATAAAGTCCCTGCAACCTTTGTTTTTTTTCAGTGAATTTCCGAGGTTGTTTTAAAAACTTGATTTCCAACCTATAACTGTAACCTTGTTTCTTTTTTTAGGCCTGGGCATAAAGTGCCACTCCACTTGCGGAGATTGCGAATTTCGGCAACTCTGCATTCTACAGAGAATGCGGCATTACCGATAAACTCCGCAACAGGACGGAATTGTTTTTCCGCTGGTCATGTCATTTGGCATGTGGGGGGAGCGCAATGAGACTTGAAGGGCGCTTACCAGCAGCCGGGCTACCCTTAGCATCCAAGAGGAGATCATCCCCCAACCAGGAGTGTGCCAGGAGGCCCCTTTGCAGAATGGTTGAGATAGGGGGCAGAGCCTCCCACGAGGTCTCATCAATCCGGCTGTGGGAGACTTAGTTATCGCAACAATTGGGGTGTCATCCTCCACAGAACCACTCAAACCCAGAGGCAGTCTCTCGTACACTCAATCACGCACCCACTGAACCATTCTCATACTTATTCACATATTCATACGTCTCACACCTCTACTCACTCATCCATGCACACTCACATACCTACCCACTCACCTTTACACCCACTCACTTATACAGCTAATCATACAACCACTTACTCACCCACACAACTCACACAGCCATACAATCACCTAAACAACTACTCACACACCAACTTAATCATACAATCACTCTGACAGCCAGTCACTCAGCATCTTAACAGACCCGTTGACACACCCATACAACAACTCACACCCACTCACTCATCCCTACAAGCGCTCAAACACACTCTCCAATGCAACCACTCGCACACCCACTAATTAACCAAACGCCCACTAAAACAGCCACCCACTCACCCATACAACCACTTACTTGCCCACTCACTCTACAATACAGCCACTCACTAACTCATACAGCTGCTCACATTCCCACTAACAGGTCCATATAGCCACTTACACACCAATACAGTCACTCAAACATCCACTCACACACTGATACAGACAGTCACTCAGCCACTCAGATATGTTCTAAATAGTGTGACTAATTACTAGTACCAAAAGAATAGTAACTTAACGTTTACTGTAGCTTAGTATAAATCTTTAAGTATCATAAATGTTAACTACATAGTCACAGGATGATGTCATCAATGATGTCACTGACCATGTTTTGAGTGATGTAATATGTGCATTGTGGGGGTGTAAGTTATAGTTAGCTCAGGTAACTATAACTGCTGCATTTCTATGGTTTATAACATCTATAACATCCCTGTAACATTTGTTTTTTTCAGCGGGAAATACAACCTGTGTGTAGGCGTAGGTGTGGGTGTGTGTGTTTGTGTGTAGAATACTCTCAATATGTTTTGCTGTATTGCCTCTCGATGTCATTGAAAAAGTCAAGTAAATACTTTTGTTAATTTCTATTTTTCCTTCTAATGATGAGTTTAGCCCAAGCTTCTCTTTATCCAGAGGGCAGTTCCTAGACCACATGACATTACCAATTCTTCATACAGTGCTGCGTCTGTGCAGTCTAGTGAACTGTCCTTGGCCCTTCTTGAATATATTTTTTGTCTTTTATTTTTCAGTTGTGCATCAGCTTACTTCTCCTCCTTCTCAATCTGACTCTTTGCTTGCAATGTTTGACCCTCTGTCTGCAGGTGAAGGTTAGTAATGGCTAAGTATCTTTCATTTAAAAAAATTATTTACATTGTCTTAGCCTTTTAGTTGAGCTCTGATACCTCTAAAAAAAAAAAACAAATGTGAATAAGTTCATTTGAGATCGATTATTTCTGCTTTTTGCCTCTTCATTAACATACCATGTATTTTTGTAGTGGTTCGACCTAAAGTGCATTATGCGAGGCCATCTCATCCACCGCCAGACCCTCCAATTTTGGAAGGAGCCCCTGGAGGTAATGAAGCAAGATTGCCGATGTTTGGCTCCCACGTACTTATGTCAGCGGATTCTGAAGCATTCAGACAGAGGCATTCATTCCCCGACAGATTAGTTCGCAGCCGCAGCTCTGATATTGTGTCATCTGTACGAAGACCCATGAGCGATCCTGGCTGGAACCGGCGACCAGGCAATGAAGAAAGGGAGCCTGCACCTGGTGGTGTTGCTGGCCTCAGTGGTGCATCATTAACTGCTGCACCCCAGTCATCTTCGTCGTCGCCTAGCAAAGACTCTTCCAAAGGAGAGGTTTGTATGTATTTCTTTATAAATAATGGAGAAAATGTGGTGCTGGAACTTGAGACTCATCTAGAAAGCCTACTGAGATATCCCCTTTCAATTAGAGCAGAATCATGCGGATAGCCAATCCTCACCATTTCAGTTAAATATTGGTACAAGTCGAAGTAGAATTAAAAGAAAAAAACAGCGCTCCATATTGATAGAATTAGCTTATTTTCAACATCAAGGCCATTGTAACAGTTGCCATTGTTGTTACAACAGATAATAAATCCTTGTTTCCTCTCCAGGAACTCTTGTCAAGTAGTTTTGGCATACTATTATGTTACTAGTATTGATAATGCCAGTGTAGAATAGCTAGAAGAGTTGCTGAAAAGCAAATTCATTATTCAATTAAAACTTAAGTTTGGTTTTCTGAAAAAGTTGCTTCTCTTCAATGGTGTAGAAGCCCAGAATGATGAAAAAGCAGGCGAACAATATTGCTTTTTACCCGCTTTCAAATCCGGTGGCAGAAAGAACGTAACCTTAACTTTGGTGTAGATATTTTCACTAATTGACCATGCAAAGTGTGAAAAGCGTTTGGTTATTGTACTGCTGAAATGTGTGGTTTCACCATCTCACTAGATTGGTCCTTCTTTTTTTCACTCAATCCTATTTTGCAAGTTGTACAATAGCACTTTCATAGCAGGTTTGTACCATACAAGCTGACACACTCATGTTGTAGTCCGTTACAGCATCTGCTTCAACTCCCTTACTGTGTGATGACCAAGTCATTAACGGCATTTGAATTATTAAATTTGGTGTCTCGCAGATTGAAGTACTTAAAGATAGTGATGACGAGAAATCTGACCGCAACAGGCCATGGTGGAGAAAGCGTTTTGTTTCTGCAATACCCAAAGGTAACTAGTTCAATTTCATTTATTTAGAAATAACTCTTCAGTGTACTGTGGTAGTACTGAGTTGCAACAACACTATAAGATTTATAATTAAAGCGCACAACTGCCATATAATGATCTTTATCCTTACATGTACTTGGTCGAAAGTTAAAGCTATATCATGTTTGGATTATTTTGTTCATTTTAATCAGGGAACTTTTAATAGATACCTATAACCAACAAATTCCTGAGCATTGCAGGCTTGTGTGTGAGTGTCTTCATTGGCTCCTTGATGAACTCAGATGATGTGGTGTATTTAAGAAAGCATCCATTGTACAGTTGGACCTTTTTTTAAATTAACATTGCACAAAATACTCTATATTTACAATTAGAGGGACAAAGGGCTTTTATACATAAGGTCCAGCACAATTGCCCAAATGCAATATGAGAATTAAAGTTGTGCTGTTCCTGAATGATCTAGAATTGGGTAATATGCAAAGGACAGTAGGCTACAGAGAATGTAATGCCCTCACACACCCAGTTGTCTGTCATGCTTCATCATCGGGCTGCTCCTCCTCTAGCTGGCGCTGCAATGCCTGACAGGCTCCTGATGAGAAGCACTTTGGCAGAAATATTTTCCAAATAGCCGTTTGCGGCCGTGGGGGTGAGAGATTTGGCGATTGTAGATGAATAAGTGGTGTGTGATGTTTATGTGGGTTAAAACAGGATTGGGAGTACCGGCAAAAATAACTTTATTTGTGGGTTCTCCTACCCTGATTAAAATATAGAGGAAAGGCGCAATGCTAAGTTAATATCTTAGGTGTGGTGCTCTTCCGTGTGGTTGGTCAACATGTTTCTTCACAATTCTATAAGTCTAGAGGCGATTCGTCAGGACCTAAAGGATTGCTCCCCTCCCCTCCCAACTTATCTTTAAAGGCACAGGAAAAGGGTTATTTTTTGCTAGTGTATGGTGGAAAAGCACAAATTGGAGAGCAGATTTTAAGGTTTTTTTTTCTTTATCTGCTGCATTTGCATGACATATTGCATGGCAGCACAAGTTTTGACACACACAATCTTTTATGGTGCTGGAGGAAGGCCTGTCTGCAGTGCATTCACTTAGCTGGCCTCCGAGTCCGAATGTGTATTTAGTATTACACTTCTCCTGGAGGACCCATACATGTGTTGCCAGGGCTACTGGAGAAGACCAGATTGCTGAATCCTGTCAAAAGTAAATTAGTCAATGGCAAGTGTTTTCATTTGCATTCTGACACTAACTTCTTTTTAAATTCTGTTCAGAGTTTCCAGTGTATAAAGTATTTGAAAAATAAACCATGCCATTTATAAGGATTGAAAACAGTGAATTCCGTGTACAATTTTGAGATATCATGAGATTATTTGCATTTTCTGTACTATTTTGAAATGTGTTCTTTTTTTAACCCATACTTTACAAACATTGACAAAGAGAACTGTGTACACCTGCACTGTTTAAAAAGGTGATATTTGGTTTAAAAACAGAAGCAGTTTTGAAGTTGCCATTGGGTGTCCTTTGGACAACATTTGAAGATATGATAAAGAAAAAAAAAGCATTAGCATAGGAGGTGCCATACCTCGTGACATTTAAATCTAGACAAATGGGGAACAATTGGTATGTCTTAGAGTGAAAATGTTACTCCTGTTATCTGATAGAGACATCTAGCCGCAGATTCCTTAACTTAGAAAAACCCCAGGCGTCAGACTGGATCCGGAATTTTTTTTGCAGCAGCACTTCTGTGCTCCGGGGGACGGTGCCAACAGACCATGCCCTGACACCGTCCACGCGTGAGCGAGGTCATACAAGTACCTCCTGGCGCGCTGATGTCAGTTTCCTTCTTTTCCGCGTGCAAAGTGGATCCGGAGTAAGCGGTTCCTCTGGCCTGTTTTCAAGCCGCCTTTATTTTGGCGTCTGGAACAGTGTGCGATGCCTCCGGGCTTTAAAACGTGTGCGTCCTGTTTACGGCAAATGTCCACGACGGACCCACACCGTATCTATATGTGGTGTCTGGGCAAACACCACAAATCGACGGACTGCGACGCCTGCCAACACATCCAGCCGAAGTCCCGGCGGGAGAGCGTAATGAAGCTGCTTTCGGCTCGTCTGTCCCGGTCGGAGTCGTCTTGGCCCCAGGCCTCCTCATCGATGGCAGGTCCCTCTGGCAGGGGGTTCCATTTGTGGTGTCGGTCGCCCTCTGGTTCCCAGGTGCATCGTCCGCCTCGCTCGGGTAAGTCATGGCGCATGTCACCGAGGTCCTCAACCTCACTTCCTTCTGTTGCCGGGGGCATTAGATCCCGAAATCCTCCGGACGTGCGCCCCCCGGGAGTAGCCCCTTCCTTATGCGCCTTATCCTGGCATGGGGGCGACTGGGATCCAAATGTAGGCCTATGCTGCGGCCCTGCAGGCCTCTCTTGGGTCCCCTCCTCTCCCTGGGGCGTCCTCAGAGCCTCTGCTACGTGCGGGGTCTCCGGCAGACGCACCAGCGGGTTCGCCTCCGGCGCAACTGTGTCCCTTGCCTCTAGGGATGTTGGAGACATGGCGTCAGGGCGCCGCCTGGTTGGGTCCCCCTGTTCTACTTATCGCACCACATAGTCCAGTGGGGCTTCCTTTGGCGCCGCAGGGGGTTGCTGGAGTTCGCAGCCTTGCTTTGAGCACGCCTCAGCCTTCCGGGTAGGCGGCTGCCTGTCTGGAGGTGGGAATCGGCGTTGGTCCGGCACCGTAGACCTGCCTCCCCGGCTCCGACTCCATTCCTTCCTTTGGAGTCTGAGCCTGTTGGGGTTGAGGCTGAGTCGGCGTCGGTCCGGCGTTGGTCCGGCGTCGTAGGCTTGCCTCCCCCCACTCTGGTGCCGTCCCCTTCTTCAGAAGCGGAACTTGTTTAGGTAGAGTCTGTGCTGAACGGGGCCAAGTCGGCGCCAGGCGAGGCAGGGTCAGCGCCGACTGAAGTCGGCCAGGCGCTGCCCCGACGCTGGATTGACTCCTCTCCGGAGACTTCGGGGGGGGAGTTCGATGTTACCGCAATGCCAGATCTGTCCTTGCCTCTTCCCCTCCCCCTTGGAATTTGTGGCCCCGGCGGACTCCCCTCCTCCTCAGGAGCCCCATCAGGACCCTCATTAGTCAATGGGGCTTCCTTCTTTTGGGCATTGGTCGCAGCCTCAGTTCATTGGTCAACCTCCTTGGGGTGGGAGGCTTAGTTTACAGCCCTCACCCACAGATGAGTTGCTATCCCCTCCTCGGAGGGCTACAGAGGCCAGTGCAGCATTAATTAGCGTTGTCTCCTTGGCCGCTTGTGTTCTGAGTATGCAACCTCATTCGGTCCCCCTGCCAGTTAACCCTCTGCTGGATATCCTCCACCACGGTTCGGGGAATGTAAAGCCGCTTCTACCTTTCAAAGCTTCTCTTTGGGCAACTGGGCTCGGCCAGCTTCCGGTGATCCGGTGGCTCGTTCTATCTTGCACCGCCACGATCCTACTCCACATGATCCAGTTTGCTTATTTGTTCACCCAGACGTTCAAGGGTGTGTCCTGCAAACTGCTTTCCCTTCCTTGCCTCAGCTGTTGCTTCCTCCCTCCCTGGAGGCCAGATGGCTGGAGTCGTGGGGCCTTAACATTTTTGCCTCCACTAGCGCAGCTCTTCGATCACTAAATACAGTGTGTCATGGCTCCGGCTACTTCTGCCCTTTAGGACTCTGCTGAGTCTTCTATCGGTCGCTTCTGAGGGCGCTCGTGTTGACCCCCTTCATTTTTCCTGTGATGGCCATGATTTGGCGGAATTTACAATCCGCTCGGCCTTGGATACTGCGGATTCCTTACGCAATGCTGTGGCTAGTTCGGTTGCCCTACGGCGCCATGCTTGGTTGCAGGATGGTGTCTTTCCGGAGCTCCTCCTTGTGGGATTTTGTCCTCCCCCATAGGTCTGTATTTTCTAGGTCTCCATTTGACATGATCTGGGGTGGTTACCCTTTTTATTTTGCGTGCTCCAGTTGCACTATGCATTTTTAGGCTGGCGGTAAGCCTACTGTGGCGGTGTTCCACAGATTGTTTTTGTTCGGTCCTCTTACTGTGGTTGCCCTAAGAGATGTTCTCCCATGGTTCTTGGGGATGTGTCCTACTCCAAGTGGGATACCTGTATGCTATTGTATAGCTCTGCTATGCGTCAGGCGGGCATGGAGACCTCTTTGAGCTCTCTGCGTCCGATGACGCCATTGTCTTACCGTTGCACGTTGTTCAGTGTTGTATTTTTTTGGCGCTATCTCGACCCTAGTCCAGGCAGGTCGCTCCCCACGCTGCAACAGCACCACCTGTTGTGCCCCTGTTCCAGCTCGCTGCTACTGCCACTGCCGCAAGTTCGAGGCCCTCTCACCTGCGCCTCATCCCTAGTTGCCAGTGGTAGGACCTAGATTTGTTTTTGTATTGCATTGCTTCTGCTTAATTGTTTAACTGTTTTCTTTCATTACTCCTTTCCCCTTGTATTTCTGTGCCCTGTGCCCTTTTTTCCGTTCCTTCAATGTTCCTGCCCCCTTTTTTCCCGCAGCTGCCTCCCCTGCGGCCCCGCCTCTTGCTCGCCCATTTCTTCCACTCCCTCCTCCCAGCTGCTCCTCCCTCCCACCCCCCTTATTATGGCGCCGAAGGCGGGCCTAAGGCAAGCCCGTCTGCGCCTGGACCGCGCTGAGCGCCAGAACCCCTGGCCCCCGAGAACTCCACGGCACCAAACACCGCTACGATGCCAGCACCTCCACGCACTCAACACCGGACGATCACACACCTGCTTCCTGGCCGCCCGAAGCGCACCCAAGGACCCTTCTCCTGCCGGAACTGCAGCTTCACCAGCATCCGACCCGCCCAGCCACCTAACGTGAAAGAACGCAACCACCTCAGATGCATTCTTCTCAACACCCGCTCCGCCCGCAAACACACCGTTTAACTCTGGGACATACTCGACTCAACCTCCCCAGATGTCGCCTTCCTGATGGAGACCTGGATGAACCCCTCCTCGGCACCCGACATCGCCATAGCCATTCCGGACAGCTACAAGATCACCCGCAGGGACCGCACCAATGGAAAAGAAGGTAGGAATCGCCATAGTCCACAGGAACACTCTGAGTCTCGACCAGCACCGACGACACCCTCAGCACCGCCGAACACCTATACTTCCAGCTCCACACCGATTCCAACACCACCCTCAGAGCAACCCTCGTCTACAGACCCCCCCAGAACCCGGCCACATTTCAGCGACTTCATCGCAGACTTCTTCAGCACACACGCACTTGCCTCCACAGACTACATCCTCCTCGGGGACCTGAACTTCCACCTCGAGAATGACAACACCAACTCCACCAACTTGATCGCCAACCTCGCCAACCTCAGACTCTGACAGCTCATCACAACACCCACCAACTCTGCCCGCCAAACGCTTGACCCCCATCTTCTCCGCAAGCTCCCACGTCTCCTTTAGCCACTCCACCGTACACCGGTGGACCGACAATCGCTGCATCCACTTCACCTTCTGGAAACCCACCACGCACCCTCCAGATCCCTCGCCGATGCTGGAGCAAAGTCACTGAAGACCAGCTAACAACCACCCTCGCCCAGAGCCCACCCGCCGACCCAGACAGCGCCGCCCACATCCTCAGGCAGTGGATCGACGACTGTGCCAACACCCTCGCCCGATCAAGAAACCCTCCAACAGACACACCAGCAAGAAAGCCAGCTGGTTCACCAAGGACCTCCAGGCCTCCTAGCAAACCTGCAGAAAACTAAAGAAGAAATGGCTCCATGAACTGACACCAGACAACTACGCAGCCCACAAGAACGCCATGCGCCAAAACCATCACCGCATCAGATCCGCCAAAAGGGCCTCCTTCAAAGACCACCTAGAGAACAACGCACACAACATCAAAGAGCTCTTCAACATCGTGAAGGAACTCTCCAACCCCAGCTCCAACACAGACATCCCACCTTCACAAGACCTGTGCAACTCCCTTGCAACCTTCTTCCATTGCAAGATCACAGACATCCACGACAACTTCAATGCCACAACCGCTCTGACAGCCACTGAGACCCCTGTCCCCACGGCCTCCATCTGCAGCTATCCCCCTGATCTCCTGAACAAACATAAGTGACAACAACACCATCAAAATTATGACCATACACTCAGGATCTCCGTCAGACCCATGCCCACACCACATCTTCAACAAAGCCAGCACCACCATTGCACCCCATCTCCGGAAAGCCATCAACATCTCCTTCAAGACAGCGACATTCCCGGAGAGCTGGAAGCACGCCGAGATCAACGCCTTACTCAAACAAGCATTTGCAATGCACCAGGTCACGCATTTACTCGAGTTTGATTTATTGGCATTGTAAATGACGATGCTTTTTATTTTTGTTTTTAAAGCATAAATAAAAGGCATTATTTACAATGCCAATAGCTTAAACTCGAGTAAATGCAAGACCTGATGCTTTCCAAATGCTTGTTTTCTTAATGACCCTGGTGTGAAGCTTGCTTTGTGGTGGGTCTGTGGATGGGTCGTCTGCAGTGGCGTGGTACAGTGAAGGAAATGGGCCATCTGGCAGTTGCTTGATCTGTACAATGCAGCAATAGTGAAGGTTCAGGGGGGCCCCTTGGGCGTCTGGGCCCCGGAGCCACTGCACCTGCTGCACCAATGGATGCTACGCCCCTGGTCGTCGGCACAGAATCTAATCTCCAGGTCCTTGCAGAGCCTTCTCTCAGAGCTCTACTTCTGGGACCAGTGCTCTGTGTGTTCTGTCCGGACAGGACAGGGCTTTGATGAATGCTCCCCTCTCACTGCAGCAAGAAGCTGGAAGGAACATTTACTCATGACGAGAATCCATTAGACTTCCAGAGAGAAAGCATTTTCCCACATGTCTAAAAATAGGGATTTCACCCAAGCAGCTGAGAGTACTGTAAATGCCATTGGGTACTGGGGATGGGTCAGCAAACCGACCCCTGGGACAAGAGGGGAAGCCGGCTGTCTCCTATGTGAGATAGTCATAAGGAGAGCTGGTTGTTTCAAAGGCATGCTGGAAGTACAGCATGACAGTTGCCTGTCTCACAGGTGTGATGGTTATTGGTAGTGTGCTGGATGTCTCACAAGGGAGCAGCAAGTCCTTGGGAGAAAGCTGGCTGTCTTATATGTGTAATAGTCTTTGGAAGAAAGCTGGCCGTCTCGTATCGGTGATAGTCTTTGGAAGAGAACTGTCTAGCTCATAAGAGACAGCTACTTCACAGGTGTGATAGTCATTAGAAAACAGCTGGCTAACAGGTGTGATAGAATCTATAAAAGAGAGTGGATTGTCTCCTAGGAATATTCCAGGCATTGGAAGTACGCTGGCTGTCTCAAATGAGTGGTAATAATTTGGCGGCAGCTGTCTTCATTGGAAGAGAGCTGATTGTCTCAATGGCATAATAGACTAATGAACAGAGTGGATGTCTCACAGTGAGCTAACCCTCATTGGTTACAAACAGTAGACCTATGCCTCGCTTGTCTGATGAATCCCTGGACAGGTGCAGGCTTATCTGCCTGATTATCACCCTGTTTGATACAAGAGTATCTCTCTACGCCTCCCTCCTACTGCAGCACTGCGTGAAATGCGCATGCTTTGTCTACACCGCGTGACACGAGGATCCCTCTGTCGCGCTGCTGACACGAGCATCCTCGTGCTGGAATGCCGAATGTGCTACTGTTGCATCCTTTATTGCACTGCGAGAAGCAAGTGTCTGACTGCTGCAGTGCGTGACATGAGCATCGTACTGCTGCACCGTGACACACCTTTATTTCCATTTAAAGCACTACCCACATTTGGAACAGTAAGATTCACAACACCACACCACTGAAGCCTCTGACGTGCAACCACCAAGGTCATCTACAATGACGCAAGATACATACTGTGGCTACGCAACACTGGGCCTTAGCGGCCACTGTTTAGGGTTTTAGGCGGAGGCTTCAAGACCTAAACATGCATGACGACCACCCCGCAAAAGCACCCCACTACACAATGAAGCCAGGGAGGTATCGACTACATGTCTATATCCTCCTCTCAGCCACCCTCCAGCTCCCTCCCCCGCCCCATGGAACACCTCCGCGATGACACCAGCTACCCACAGACCGTCCAGATGCCCCATTGGAGAGCCTCTGATGGACGCACCGCAGCCGAAGGCCGGTGTCTGTAGAAAGTGCCTAGAGGCCAAGTAACTGCCGAACGCACGCATATGCGAATTCCCAGCCACGTAGCACCCTGGATCTATAGAGGTAGGATCCGAGAGCTACTGTTGCACAAGATTAACAGAACTGAGGCCTGAAGGGTTACAAAGTAACACCATACTTTAGTACACGCACAGTCTCACAAGTGTACCAGAGCAAAGGCAAAAGAGGTGACTGCCTCACAGATGTATGGAGTTAGGGTCCGAGAGCGGACTGTTGCACAGATGTGGTAGTTCTCAGAGTAGCGATTACTGGATTAAAAAACTATCCAAATTTAAGTGTAAAAAGAAAACCTGCCATCTTATTTTTGCATCACGCTTTAAAGTGAAAGCGGGATGCAACAAGTGAGTACACGAAATGGAGTCCTTCGACCCCATTCACAAGTAGTCCAGCAAGTGATGCTAGGAAACACAAGTGGATTCTGAAACGGGAGCGAGTAGAGCACAGATGCAGGATTACCTGTGCCTGCCGTGCACATTGTTTGCCTAGCTGCTTTTGTGTGCTTGTGCGAGTTTGTGAATAGATGTTCTTCTGGAGTTCTATTTCCCGCTCGCTTACCGCCGATATACCTCAGGAGATGTGTGAGAAAGTGCCATCTTTCTTGCATGGGCATGCCTCCATTTTTTGTTGATTTGCTATTGTGCTTTGACTGAGTGTACCCTGGGCTCCTGCCAACCAGGTGCCCAGGGCCTGTGTTCCTTCCCTAAAACTGTGTTGAAACTAAAACCCCATTGGCATCTCTGGCCACCTGTCAGCCCCTAGTAAATGGTACCCTAGGTACCCAGGGCCTGGTGACCAGAGGAGACCCCTAAAGGCTGCAGCACTTATTATGCCACCTTTAGGGGCCTTGTACCCTGTCTAAGTACAGAAATGAACAGAGAGTCAACATGGCACACATCCCTGTGTGCCATGCCCACAAACCCACTGACCTGGCATACATCAGCCACCCCTCTAGCTGGGTGCCCTATGCCAGTGGTGTGGGCACAGGTGCATGAGCCCTGTACCCCTACAGTACCCAGGGCCATTCCTGGGCACTGTAAGTGCAGTGATGCCATTAAGAGTATATGGTGCCAGTGTGGTATTTAATGTCTTAGAGGTGCCCCCTGAAACCTAACCTACAATCCACGTCTTGTCTGAGAGGCTGCCTAGGCTGCCTCTCAGCAGACATGTTGCTGGACCCCTGGGTGGCTCGCTCTCGCTCTCCTGGGCCTGCAACAATGCACATCCCGGGACGAGGTGCCAAGCCTCATCCCCCAGGATGGGCATGGGAAGCTTCAAAGGCATTCCACCTTTGTGAACTTCTCCAGACCATTTGCTGTACTCAGCAACTGGCCCCCACCAGTTCTGACCCCCACTCTGGCGGGAAACCCTACGTCAGGAAGGGAGTTGTGTGCCAGCCTGTGCCAACTCCACCCCTCAGGTGAGAGAGGCCAGGTGAAGCACGACCCTGGGCTCCGGCCATCTTGAAGATGGGGGGCCCTGCCCAATCACAGCTAGGCTCCTGCCCCCTCCCACAGGAGAGGAGCAGGCTAGGGGGTGTACCCTCCCCAGGAGGGACCCATTGGTCCCTGCCCTTACCCTACCTGTAACTCCCCTAAATTTTGTATTTAGGGGCTCTTTGAACCTTCCTTCCTCAGATCCCGATTACAACAACAAGAAGACTAAGAAACAAGAAGACTTGCCGTGCAACTGCAAACAAAAGGACGACGCCCACTGACTTGGCCCAAGAACCCTACAGGCCTGTTGATCCTTGAACCTGCTCCTGTGAAACTCCGGCTTCTCCTGCGGACAGCAACCTCGACAACCCCGGAGGACCTGCCTACTTGAACCTTCCAAAAGACTGGGACTCCAATGAGCAGTGGTTCTGCTCCAACAGCAATACCCCTGGTGCCAGCCAGTAACCGCGAACCCAGCTCACTCTGCACCCACCAAGCCCGGCCTGTGCCTGAGTGACCCAAGAACATGAGGACATCCCCCCGGCAACTGGGACCTGAAGTCCAGTGCCCAAAGACCATCCTCGACGAACCAGATGACGCCTGCAGCCTCAGAACCAGAGCCCCCTCCAACCGTGACCAGCCGAGGGTAAGATTTCCCGACACCAAAAGACACCCCCTGCACCCGGCGCCCTGCGGCCCCCTGCACCTTCCTTTGGGATACCTACCTCATCTCCAAGATCCCAACTTACCTCTCGAAGTGGTAGTCGCACCTGAAGAGTCTCTCATCCCGAGCCTGCAGCCTTTGTTGACTTTTTAACTTTCCCATTGGATAACATTGAGCGCCCGACGACTCAAAAGCTCCCTGCACCCAGCCGCCAGAGTACCACTGGAAGTGCAACAACTACCCTATGCTACTTCTCCACTTGCCCTGAGTAAGTGACCAGGAGCGCCTGAGTCTATGCCCAGAACTTTAACTCCACCAGTCGAGTACGTACCTAAAAGCCGATAACTCACTTTCCTTCATAGGCTAACATTGACTGGTTTTCACTGAAATTTCTTCCAAATGTGGAGTTTCGAAACTTTAAAATATTCATCTAAAATCAGCCGAATAACGAATTCCGAAATACTCACATGTGAGGAAACCATTTTCTGTGAAATTTCTTCCAAATGTCGATTTTTGCAAACTACAAATATTCTTTAAAAATCGTACCAAATACTGAAACGTAAATACTTACCTGTCTTAGGTAGAGGTCCCAGTGCTGAACCTAGGAGTCCAGTACTGGATTAGAAAAGTAAAGAGAACCTACTTTACCTGTGACTTGAATTTCCGTCCTTAGGATAACATTGCTAGTTTTTCACTGAAAAGTTTCTAAGCGTCAACTTTGAAAATACATTTATATTCTTTAAAAATTACTGCTATAACCAAAACGCTTTTACTTAACTGTTTACAGCTTAGGTCCCAGGACTGAATCCGGGATCCAGTCCTATGGTTAGAAAAGTAATCCTTAAAGTAATCAACTGCATTTATGTAGAAAAACCCATTGAGCTCAATGTTAAATTGTGTTTAGAATTGTGTGGCCTATTGCAACCCCAGTAGCTATTGTACTTACCAATTCAATTGCCTTTCTGCAAAGTAATTACCTAAAGTAACTCATATTGAGAAAAGCATATTTTGATACCTGTTTGTTCTAAAATAAAATAACTATATCTTTTGATATAAAAACAATTGGCCTAGAGTTCAGTTCTTGAGTGTGTGAAACCTTTTGCTGAATGAGTGTGTACAACAAATGCTTTACACTGTCATCTGATACTGCCTTACTGTTCGACCAAGTTATCACTTTAGAGAGTAAGGTCATATTTGATTTTGACCTCTGGGTATTAGGGACTCCATACACACTGTACCTTACTTTGGTCCAGTATATTTAGAGCCACTTTCTTGCAAGATGGAATACAGGTCACGCCCAGGCCCTGCGAGATGTCTGTGGATGCAGTGTGAGCTTTAACCATTCAGCGAGCAGGGACGTTCCTTCATTGCCCGAAAACACTGCATGTCGAGAGATGGCAGCTCCTGCAAAAGGAGTTAACAGAACCTGGCACTCTACTCAACACGCGCCAAATCGAAACCTATGGTGCGCGTTCACCACAGAGGAGCCGAACGCGGGAAGCGAAACCAGTTGTGCGCGCGCACCACAGAGGAGCGGGGGGCGAGGGTGAGCCTGTTGTCTGTGCCGCGCGCTGATGCCCATCCCAGACATCCGCCCGCCTTTGCCCAATTGCGTGCTGCATTTTTTTAAAAAAAGGACGTGAAAGCCATTGGCAGATTGGGAAAGTAGAATACACATGCACAACGGTGTGGTCAGCTTTCAGAACCCCGTAAAAGAGGTCTTGCGCTGTGCGTGCAATGCTGCGCACTGCAACGCTAGTCGCGAGACCTAAAAACCCAAGGCCGACCCTAAGGACCTAGAGAACTTCCAGCCCATCTCCCTGCTCCTGTTCCGGCAAAGGTCATCGAGAAGACCGCCAACGAACTGACCCGCTACCTCTAGGAGAACTGCATCCTGGACCCGTCCCTGTCCGCAGCAACCACAGCACTGAAACTGCCCTCATCGCCGCCACTCACGACATCAGGGCTCTGCTGGACAATGGCTAAACCTCCTGGACCTGTCAGCCGCCTTCGACACGGTCTGCCACTGCACCGTTCGCACAATCCTCCACGACGCAGGGGTCCAAGACAATGCTCTGGACTGGACCACCTCCTTCCTCTCCGGCAGAACCCAGAGCATCCCCTTTCCCCCTTTCTGCTCCGAAGCCACCAAGATCATCTGCGGCGTACCCCAGGACTCATCCCGACATTGTTCAACATCTACATGGCACCGCTCGCCCACGTCGCCTGACTACATGACCTCAACATCATTTTCTACGCCGATGACACCCAGCTGATCCTATCCCTCACCAAGGACGTCCTCACTGCCACAACCAACCTCCACGAAGGAATGAAATCAGTCTCCGAGTGGATGAAGAACAGCCGCCTGAAGCTAAACTCGGAAAAGACAGAAGCCCTCATCCTCGGCTTCGCCCCATCGGCACGGGACGATTCCTGGTGGCCGACCGCACTGGGAACAGCACCACCACCCACCAACCACGCACGCACGCAACCTGGGTTCATCCTCGACTCTACTCTCTCCATGACAAAGCAGGTCAACGCAGTCTCGTCTTCCTGCTTTAACACCCTCCGCATGCTCTGCAAGATCTACAAATGGATCCCCACCGAAACAAGGAGAAACGGTCACTCAGGCCCTCGTCAGCAGCAGGTTGGACTACGGAAACACCCTTAACGCAGAAGCCTCGGCCAAACTCCTGAAACGACTAAAAACTCATTCAGAACGCCTCTGCACGCCTGGTCCTCGACATCCCTCGCCGCAGCCACATCACAACCCACCTGAGAGACCTGCACTGGCTCCCCGTCAACAAGAGGATCACCTTCAAGCTCCTCACCCACGCACACAAGGCACTCCACGACACCGGGCCAGCATACCTGAACAGACAACTCACCTTCTACACCCTCAACTGCCAGCTCCGCTCCGCTGACCTCTTCCTCGCTGCCGTCCTGTTGGACCGGCCTCGTGGCGTGGCCCGACCCCTCCCCGCATGGCCGGTCCGGACTACTGCTACCCCTGTTCCCTGGACGAGAACCACACCTGCAGCCCTCCGGGTCAACCCCCAGCTCTTCCCCGACGGAACCCGGACCCGTAACCACAACCTTCTCGGCTGGCCCGGGCCCTTTGCCGAACCACCGTCCCAGCCGCCATTTTAGACCCTCCACCTCAGGCCCAGCCAAGCCCCGACATCGAGGCACCACCATCCACCCAGGGGGTAACGAGACCACTTGGCGAGTCAATGGGAGAAGGAGTGTTGATGGCTCCCCTCCGCCTGGTTTCGATCGCCCCCAGCCTCCCTGGGCGCTGGCTCCACCCCCCTGCTAGGTGTCTGGACTCTCTCATCCCGGACCCCCCGACCTCCAAGTGCGAGGGTCCGGACATCAAAGGGCGCCAGACCTATAACTGGGGTAGCTCCAGAACAGGAAGGGAGTTGTATCCTTGAGTCGAGAGACCCGAGACAAACTCATCCTTGAGGGCCTGCTGGCGCTGCCGCGGCTCATCCTCTTCGTGAAACCATCCTTGAAGGCCTGCTGGCGCTGCCGCGGCTCATCCTCTTCGTGAACTATCCTTGAAGGCCTGCTGGCGCTGCCGCGGCTCATCCTCGTCGTGAACCATCCTTGAAGGCCTGCTGGCGCTGCCGCGGCTCATCCTCGTCGTGAACCATCCTTGAAGGCCTGCTGGCGCTGCCGCGGCTCATCCTCGTCGTGAACCATCCTTGAAGGCCTGCTGGCGCTGCCGCGGCTCAACCTCGTGAACTATCCTTGAAGGCCTGCTGGCGCTGCCGCGGCTCAACCTCGTGAACTATCTTTGAAGGCCTGCTGGCGCTGCCGCGGCTCATCCTCGTCGGGAACCATCCTTGAAGGCCTGCTGGCGCTGCCGTGGCTCAACCTCGTGAACTATCCTTGAAGGCCTGCTGGCGCGGCCCCTACTTGAGAACCCTCCAGCTCGAGGATTGAGAGCTATACAGGCGTATAGCTCAGACCGGACCAGTACCGAGACTGTCCCGCTACCCCTTTTCCCCCAGAGAACAGAATTGAAGGAACCACCGTACCCTGGTCCTACTGTATCGTCCAGTATAACTCGCTTAAGAATACCGATAAAAGTGTACAGAACCTATCTTTGTGTGGTGTCTATCTGTGGGGAGGGTAGTTGCTCGTCCGTACGATCTACGGAGAGGGCCTAGCCAGGAGGCCTCTCCCCCTTGCTCGGCCGACCCTCAGGGTCCCCGTCTAACATTGGTGGCCAGCGGCGCGATTCGAGCCAACGCATATTCGTACGGAGAGTAACTCGCCCCACGACACACAGCAGCAATGACGACAAAAGAGACCGGAACAACCGCAAAATTCCAGATAGAACGGCTAGAAGAATACAGCCACAAGGAATTAAAACAATTCTGCATAGACTTGGGCATCGCTACCACGGGACTGAGCACCAAAGATGACCTCAAGCACGCCTTGGAGTCCTGGGTGGAGACGAGAGCGTCCCCACCCCAAACGAAAGCATTGAGACCACAGAAACAATTGCAACACCCGAAGAAGAAAGAAGAGCAGGCCTCTCTTCCGAGGAGGCCCGAGAACGAGAGAGGAGCCGGCTCCACGAGTTGGAACTGGCTCGACTCCGCTTAGATGGGGAACTGAAACTAGCGGAAAAAAAGATAGCCCTCGAACACTTACGACTACGAGAAGAACGAGAAGAAAAAAAAAGCCAGAGGGAGCTAGAAGAGAAGAAACTGGCGTACGAACACGAGCGCAGTTTAAAAGAACTAGAGATTCGAAGACAAGACAAGGACCTCGGCGTCCCCGAAAACCAGAGCTCCGCTCCCCCTACGGACACCAAGGTCCACATTTCCAAAGACGTCGTCCGAGAATACTACCGGACGACGACATCCAGCAATGGTTTGAGGCCTACGAGGTAGCTATGATCTCCCACCGTATCCCGCAGAAAGACTGGGGAGCCGGGTTGTGGGGGAAATTCGTCAACGAAGGGAGAGATGCCCTGCTACAACTCCCCGACGCAGAGATGACCTCCTACGAGCACATGAAAGCCGCCCTTCTCACTCGCTATGGGCTCACCCCCGAGATGTACCGGCAGCGATTCTGAGACTGTAAAAGAATCCCCGGTACCACCTGGGTGGAATATGTGAACTTTTTTAGCCGAGCCTTAGAGGGGTGGATCAAAGGCAGCCAGGTCACCACCTACGAACAATTGGTCGATCTCATCGTGTGGGAGCACCTCTCCAATAATTTAATTGTTTCGTAGAACTAAGGCAGCATCTCCTCGACAGCAAGCTGACGAACCCCGGAAACTCGCCATCGAAGCGGATCGATGGAAGAGCACCCGGGTCCCCCAGAGTTGGCCGGGCGAACAAAACAGAGCCTCCCAGGGGTCCCACCGTCCGCGAGGAGGAGGAGGAGGCCAGGGTCGGGGCAGGGACACCGCCACGGTGCCCCCCACCAGCAACCCCACGTCTCCGGCCGGAAGAGGAAGTCCTCCGACGCGACCGGGGTTCCGCTCCATCATGGTCTGCCACAAATGCCAGCGGCCCGGCCATTACGCCAATGACCCCAACTGTCCGAGAAGTCAATCCAACAATACCCCGGGTCCAATGAACCGCCAGATCACCGCCGTCGCCCTCGGAGAAGAGCAAGGCGAAGAAGAAGCCGAAGATTGCGAACAATATCAGACAGAGTGGGAACCTGCAGCCATGTCCCTGGTATGTCTAGGAGAAAGGGACATGGTCCCGCGGGCCCCCATCCCAGCCAACACGCAGAAGTACAGCCAGTGGGTCACCATTAATGGACACCCGGGCCGAAGCCCTCCGCGACACGGGGGCCAGTGTGACCGCAGTCCGTTGCCATCTGGTGACCCCCGATCAAATCTTACCCAACGTCCCTTGTCCAGTACGGTCTGCGGACAACTCCGAAAGCCTGTGCCAGATGGCCCGCGTCCCCTTCGAGTGGGGGGGGGGTGTCGGGCATGCTGAAAGTGACCGTCCGAGACGATGCCCCCGTGGACTGCCTCCTGGGGAACGATCTCGAGAGCTCCCCCTGGGCAGCCGTTGAACGAAGAGAGCACCTGGGGATGCTTGGTCTCCCTGAATGGGTCTGTGCGACGACCCGATCCATGGCCGTCCGCGCCATCCCATCCACCGAAGAACCCGAGTGGCCCGAACCTCCACCGCCTGTCGTCACTGTAGAAACCACCCCTGAACCCGATCCACCGGGGTCCGACAACGAAGAGCCTGACCCACTCCGAGACCTTCCGGAGCTGGCCCAGTGGCGCCAAGAAGGTGGCCCCACTCAGGAACAGTTCCGCCAGGAGCAAAGAACGTATCCCTCCCTCGAGGGGCTCCGACAGCAAGCCATAGCCCAGAGCGCAGGGGATGCCTCGGGGGCCCATTGGATCTATTGGGACAATGAGCTCCTCTACAGTGAGCAGAAGATTGCCGAACTGAGGGCCAGCAGAGTGCTGGTGGTCCCCCTCCGATTCAGAGACTTCCTCTTGAACCTGGCGCACGATGTGCCTCTCGCCGGGCACCTGGGGCAGGACAAGACTTACAGCCGCCTGGTGACCCATTTCTACTGGCCTAAGATGCGGAATGATGTGATCAACCACTGCCGGACCTGCCCCACCTGCCAGGCCAGCGGGAAGAGCGGCCGTAAACTAAGTCCCCCTGCAACCCTTTCCAATCGTCACCACTCCCTTTGAGCGGGTGGGGATCGACATTGTGGGGCCCCTGGAGCCCCGGACAGCGCAGGGTCACCGGTTCATTCTCGTCCTGGTAGACCATGCCACCCGCTATCCCGAGGCCATACCTCTCCGGACCGTGACAGCGCCATTAGTGGGCCGAGCCCTGATGGGGATCTTCTCGCGGGTGGGCTTCCCCCGAGAGGTCATCAGTGATCGGGGCATGAACTTTATCTCCAAATACATGAAGTCCCTATGGCAACAGTGTGGGGTCACCTACAAATTTACGACCCCCTACCACCCGCAAGGAAACGGACTAGTGGAACGATTCAATCGCACCCTCAAGGGTATGATCATGGGCCTGGCAGAGCCCCTACGCCGCCGATGGGACGTGCTGCTACCCTGCCTCCTGTTTGCCTACCGGGAAGTCCCACAAAAGTCCTTGGGATTCAGCCCCTTCGAGCTCCTGTATGGGCACCCCGTCCGGGGTCCTCTCAGCCTGGTCAAGGAAGGGTGGGAGGTGACCCCCCAAAAGGCTCCCCCCGATGTATACCGGTACCTCTTGACCCTCCGGAATCAGACTCGGAGGTTCCGAGAACTCGCCAAGACCAACCTCGAGGCCAGCCAAGAGGATATGAAACGCTGGTATGATCAAAACGCCTCTTCCATTGAATTCGAGCCGGGACAACAGGTCTGGGTCATGTCCCCGGTCGAACCTTGCGCCCTCCAGGACAAATGGACCGGACCCTTCAAGGTGGTGGAGCGCAAGGGCCCCGTCACCTACCTGGTGGACCTGGAGTCCCCCAGGAACACCCTCCGAGTTCTCCATGCCAACAGACAAGCCGCACTTTGTACGATCAGAGCTTAGCCTCCTGATGGCTACCGACAGTGGGGCCGAAGAGGACTCCGAGCCCCTCCCCGACCTCCTAAAGACTCTAGCACAAGACGGCTCCGTGGAAGGAGTCCACCTCTCTTCCACCCTAACCCCAGCACAACGCCACAGCTGCCAAGAATTGTTGCAACAATTCGCCGATCTGTTCTCCCTCACCCCCGGGGTCACCCCCTGGTGCCTCCACGATGTCGACACCGGGGATAGCCCCCCTATCCGGCACAGGGCCTACAGAGTCCCCGATCGGGTACGCGCCTGCATCCATTCGTAGGTCTCCAAGATGCTGGCTCTGGGAGTAATCGAGCCCTCTGACAGTCCCTGGGCCAGCCCGGTCATGCTGGTCCCCAAGGCCGCTGCCCCTGGCGTCGCCCCAGAACTCAGATTTTGTGTGGACTACCGGGGCCTGAACGCCGTCACCTGAACAGACGCTCACCCCATCCCCAGAGCGAATAAGTTGATCGACCGTCTGGGGGCCGCCCGCTACCTGAGCATATTTGACCTGACTGCGGGCTATTGGCAGATCGGCCTCACCCCAGGCGCCCAGGAGCGATCCGCCTTCTCCACCCCGGATGGCCACTACCACTTCAAAGTGATGCCCTTCGAAATGAAAAATGCCCCCGCCACTTTCCAGAGGCTCGTGAACAAAGTATTGGCGGGGCTGGAGGAATACCGTCCCCGGCCCAGCCGCCATTTTAGACCCTCCACGGCCAGGCCTCGTGGCCTCGGGTCGACCTCCACCTCGGGCCCAGCCAAGCCCCGACATCGAGGCACCACCATCCACCCAGGGGGTAACGAGACCACTTGGCGAGTCAATGGGAGAAGGAGTGTCGATGGCTCCCCTCCCCCTGGTTTTGGTTGGCCACAGCCTCCCTGGGCGCTGGCTCCACCCCCCTGCTGGGTGTCTGGACTCTCTCATCCCGGACCCCCCGACCTCCAAGTGCGAGGGTCCGGACATCAAAGGGCGCCAGACCTATAACTGGGGTAGCTCCAGAACAGGAAGGGAGTTGTTATCTGGAGTCGAGAGACCCGAGACTAACTCATCCTTGAGGGCCTGCTGGCGCTGCCGCCGCTCATCCTCTTCATGAAACCATCCTTGAAGGCCTGCTGGCGCTGCCGCGGCTCATCCTCTTTGTGAACTATCCTTGAAGGCCTGCTGGCGCTGCCGCGGCTCATCCTCGTCGTGAACCATCCTTGAAGGCCTGCTGGCGCTGCCGCGGCTCATCCTCGTCGTGAACCATCCTTGAAGGCCTGCTGGCGGTGCCGCGGCACATCCTCGTCGTGAACCATCCTTGAAGGCCTGCTGGCGCTGCCGCGGCTCAACCTCGTGAACTATCCTTGAAGGCCTGCTGGCGCTGTCGCGGCTCAACCTCGTGAACTATCTTTGAAGGCCTGCTGCCGCTGCCACGGCTCATCCTCGTCGGGAACCATCCTTGAAGGCCTGCTGGCGCTGCCGCGGCTCAACCTCGTGAACTATCCTTGAAGGCCTGCTGGCGCTGCCGCGGCCCCTACTTGAGAACCCTCCAGCTCGAGGATTGAGAGCTATACGCCTGTACCGGACCAGTACCGAGACTGTCCCGCTACCCCTTTTTCCCCCCAGAGACTAGAATTGAAGGAACCACCGTACCCTGGTCCTACTGTATCGTCCAGTATAACTCGCTTAAGAATACCGATAAAAGTGTACAGAACCTATCTTTGTGTGGTGTCTATCTGTGGGGAGGGTAGTTGCTCGTCCGTACGATCTACGGAGAGGGCCTCGCCAGGAGGCCTCTCCCCCTTGCTCGGCCGACCCTCAGGGTCACCGTCGAACACGTCCCTCTGGTCCAGAAAGAATCCTCTGGCTGCAGATCGTTCTCCCACCTTGCTGCCGAGACCTGGAACACCCTCCCCATCCTCCTATGGCCGACCCAGGACCTACTAACCTTCAGAAGACTACTCCAGACCCGGCTATTCGAGCAGTAGCAGCCCGCCCCCCCCCCCCCGCACCTTGAGACCCCCACGGGTGAGTAGTGCGCTTTACAAATGCTCTGATTAATTGAATGATCTCCATTTCGCCATGGGTCTCGCCTTACTTCAGCCTTTCATATGTGCCTCATTCTCCTCTTTTGGAAGTTTTCAATGTATTTCAACACGCTTCAAAACACGAGTGCACTAGGTGGGTTCCTCCTACGGCACCCGTAGTTGCGTGGTCGTAGCTCGCCCCCTTTGCTATATACATATATATCTACGGATTGCCCTTGCAGCATCCTTTTTCTACGTCTCCACCTCTCTTCGCTACTGCGAAGTCTGGTCCTATATCTCTGTTTCAAGGAGCAAGTCAGTGCTTGTACTCCAGCTTGCCCTTGCTCTGCATAGCAGTGTCTCTTCTAGCATGTTTAAGTGCACTTTGGTGCCTTTTCCTGCATCTTCGGCGATAGGGTTCCTTGCGTTCCACTCCCTGGGGTGGTCCCCCGCTTCACGAAGCCTCTTTCTTGGTGTTCATATACTAAGCAGTCTCACTCTTCTGTAGGGGGTAGGGGGTGGATTTCCCCTCCCAGTTGGAGGAAGTGGTCTGGAGATCTAAGGTTCTTCTCAACAGTTATGCGTGTTCGTATTCACAGCTTCTATTGGCACTTTCGGTGCCTCTGCGGCCACTCCCTTCGGATGTGTCTTTTTCACTGGGCATCACCCTACTCTGTCTCCTGTGCCTGAGGGACAGCTCCTCTGATGCAGGTCGTCCCAGGTGCTACACCCTGCTTCTCTGTGTTTTGTGGGTGAGTTCTCACCTCGGCCTTCAACCTGCCTGGTTGGGCAGTTCCATGCTCATTTTCGCTTCGCCACCTCGTAGTCTCTGTGACTGTCAGCTCTGTGCATGCTTTAGTTGTGGTCCGCTTCAGCGTGCTTCAGAGCGATACTGTTCACCCCTGTCACACCTTTTGGTGGCTAGGTGTGCACTTGGAGTATCTTTTGCTCCAGCTTGCACTTCTAAGCTGTTGCCCAGTTCCTGCCTCTGCCCTTCGCTTCCTGGATGTGGCCTCTCCGGCCTCCCTTGCATGGGCTAGCCTGGTAGGCTCTGGTTAAATTTTTACTTGTTATCCTCTATCTTTCGTTGGTGTCCACTTAATGCACCACTGGACTGGGAGTAGTCCTTCTTCCTCCTTGGTTCTGGACTCTCTCTTCTGTTCTGGGACATGGCTAGTGCTGTTTATACATCTCATACTCTTACGGGTATTGTGTTGCACAATTCTGGTAGTTTGGGATACCTTGTCTTTTGCTCTTTTGAGCTACTTGGGTTGCTGTCTGGCTGTTCCGCCACAACCTTCCCCATGGTCAGTCACTCTGTTGCCGGCTCAGTGCTTCGGGCACTTTCTGTTCTGTCGCAGACCCACCTCCCCCTTGGGGTATGGCTGTGGTACCAATTCTAAGTTAAGGAATCTGCGGCTAGATGTCTCTATCAGATGTACGAGTTACTTACCTTCGGTAACTATGTATCTAAAAGAAACAGGTTAGTGTTAGATTCCTTACCTTCAAATATCCCCAGGCGTCAGACTGGATCTGGCAAGTTTTGCATAGCAGTACCCCTGTCCGTCGGTAGGCGTCGTCTGCGGCTCCGCGTCTGTGTCGTGATCGCCGGGATGACGTTGTCTGAGTACTTAGATGCCGCCCTCGCGCGCTGACGTCAGTTCTTCTTTTTTCCGCGTCAGCAAGCGCAGATCTGGGAAGAGCAGTACTCCTAGTCAATTTTTGACTAACTTTTTGATCTCTTTTGGATCATTCTTGAGTCGAAACCTCGACTCGCGATGCCGATAGGGATGCCCGGGTTCAAACCCTGCGACGATTGCCAGTGCTTAATGTCGGTGACCAACCCCCACCGTCGGTGCCTTTACTGTCTCGGGCCGACCACGATGACGAGTCATGCTCCGACTGCCGAGCCTTGACCTCAAAGGCTAGGCGGGAACGGTCCCGTAAGCGTCTCGAGCTCCAGCAGTCGGCCCTGCGCAGCTCGGTCCAGGTCCAGGAGGAGGTTGAGGGACCGGTCGCGGGCCACAGTCATTGCCGCTCGAGTCACCACCACTCGAGGGGCTCCAAGTCCTCAGGTAAGTCAGGGCACAAGAAGTCGAACAAGCGACATCGCTCTTCCGACTCCCCCAATCCGCCCCACCCCCCCGATGCGCGACGTGACCGGGGCGACACAGCCCACGTGGCTCCGCCGAAGCCGCAAGCGCCGTGTCCAGCTACACACATGTCGGTCCCTGGTCTGCACGTGACGCTGGAGGAGATTAGCGCCTTCCTCACGGCCATGAGGTCGCGCTTCCCTCCGTCTGAACCCGCTGAGGCGCTTTCGGGCACCCCGGTCCGTCTGGAAGCCCAAGCGGGCCGGCGCTCCGTTTCCGATGCTGCAGGGCTCCTCTGGATCCAGTCGACCTACGACCCCTCCCCTGGCGCCGTCACCAAGGGTGTCGCCCCCAACGCGGTCCCCGGATGACGCCGGTCCCAGCCCCGGTCCGGATCGGGCATCGGACTGGCGCCACCCGGCGCCGTCTTCGCCGATCGGTTAGCCCTTCACCGTCGACCCGGCTCCATCATTTATTCCGGACTATGAGGAGATGGATGACTAGGAGGACTGGGAGGGGTCTGAGGACCCTCTGGCACTGCAGTGCCAGTTAAGCCAGGACTGGGCAGACGAGCTGGGGGAGGCCAGTGGTCTGGACACTTTGCCCGACACTGGATTTGTCTCTCCTCCTACCGTGGCTTCGGGAGGAGGGGGTGGCTTACAGTGTGTTGTTGACTAGGGCAGCCAAGGCCTTGGCTCTTGAGCTCCCTGTCGCGGCCGTGAGGACTAACCTCCTCACTGAGGTGCTCAAACCGCAGGCAAGCTCCTCGGAGCCTCTACTGCCGTTCAACGAAGCCCTTACCGACGTTCTGTTGGGCACCTGGTCCAAGCCCTCCACAGGCCTCCCTGTGGATCGCAACGTGGCCCGACACCACCGCCCGGCTCCGGGCGACCCCAGCTTCCTGTCTGTTCACCCCACCCGCAAAACTACGCAAAACTTTCCGGATCCAGTCTGACTCCTGGGGATATTCTAAGGTAAGGAATCTAACACTAACTACTGTTTCTTACAGATATATCGTTACCGAAGGTAAGTAACTTGTACATCTGGTAGAGACGTTGTCTAGCCGTAGATTCCTTAAGGCCCACCCATCCTCTCTGTTCTGCGAGGACCTTCCCAGGTGGGTTTCTCTACTTTGCCTCCTTTCATTTGCCATTGGTTTTCCTTTAGGGTGCTCACATTGTTTTTCCCTTTTTAAGAATTGCCATATGTGGCTGCCTCCCTCCAGGTGGCTTCGTTCCTGTAAAACAGTACGTTTTCATTCACCTTAATCAGGAGATTCTTCTTCTCCTGTTGCTTCCCTCCCTCCCACCTTCTCCATTGAGTCAGGACTCTTGTCTCCTCTATAGTCGCCTCCCTAGGCGCATCTGCTGGGCTATGTTTCGGCTTTGCCTTGCTTAAGGGAATAGTATTCTTTTCATACCGTCTCACAGTAGACTGTTCTTCCTGTGCCCCGTCCTTGTTGGTAGGCACAGTTCTACATGTTAATAACAATCTATCTTTCCTATTGAGATATTCTTCCCTTGTTACTCAGCCTTTGGGGAGGATCCATGCTTTGCTTTGTGGCGTTTTTTCTCAGGGCTTTGCTCTGCCTTTACTACTTCTCTTATATGTAGACAGTATCTGATACTGTCTTTTATGATGGTGTTTTGCACCATCCGACTTCGTTCTTTTATGGATTTTTCATCCTTCGCACACTGTTCCCATACTTTCACAGTTTTGTTGGTGGCTTGGCGTTGTGCCTCGGAAAGGTTTCCTCCGAAGAAAACTGATATTAGCGCGCCAGGATGGACTTATATGACCTCGCTGACGTTACATCCGTGAACGCCGTCCATCCGGGGTCGTGCGGCGCTGTCCCCCGGCGCGCAGAGGTGCTGCTGCAAAAAACTTCCCGGATCCAGTCTCTAGCCTGGGGATATTCTAAGTGAAGGTATCTACGGCTAAACAACGTCTCTACCAGATACATCGTTACCGAAGGTAAGTAACTCGTACTTTACTTTGCATTTCTGTAGACAATTGTAGATAATTTTTGGTTTGAGAAATTCAGCAGTTTTAGTGAGACATGCTAAGGAGTAATTTTCATTAGATCCTGCATGTTTTTTTATCCTAACTTGTCAAGTTGCTTACACTGCTTAATTATTTTTCAGCTCCAATTCCTTTTAGAAAGAAGGAAAATAAAGAAAAAGACCGTGATGACTTTGGGACAGACAGGTTCTTGCTGCAAGGTTTGTGTTGGATTTTTATTTTTTTATTTTTAAAAAGGCTTTTAACATTCTTAAATTCATGTTGCACACCTGGTGGGAGAAGGACTCTGAACAACTGGGGACTTTAAAGGGCTTTATAAAGCAAGTAAGTCAATGCGTGTTAGTTGGAAAGACATGTATTAAGGAGAAGTCTAAACTAAAACAATGCTTGGGAAGTTAGTTCGCTTTTTCTGCTGACTAATATCTGGATTTAGTTTACAATGGTGAACAATTTACTGCTTGTGAAGCCCTAAATGTTCTGCATTTTGGAATATCGCCACCCACATGTATATTCCTCCCATGCCCAGAGCACCCCTGTTTTGCTTGCTGTCTGCACCACCCCATTCAATAAGATGATTTATTTTCTTTGCCCAGAGTCAACCGGAACTGCAACTGTCAGGCTGATGTCAGTTAATGGACCTTTTCTAAGTTTTAGTGAGAAAGTATTATTTTAATGGCATGTGTAGCTTTGGATAGGTATGCTGTACATCAGAGGTCTTCAATCAGGGGTGTGGAGACCTGGGAAGGGTGTTGCACATTTCCAGGCCTAACTTCTCTCTGGAATACAAAACATGTGCTCTTTCTTTTGGACAAATACAACCACCCCTGATCCTTCATTCCGGTCGGTAAAATGCTTCACCTGAAGTTAATTGAGTCTCATGAGCTTTAAAACAGAGGCTCAGCAGACAAGTGAAACAATCCTTCAACCAAGCTTTTATGCCAGGGGCCTTGCTTGCCTGAATGAAATGCAAATGTTTCCTAGGAGTTAATCTGCAAAAGTAAAGGATGCTTGGGAGAGGTTATGGCTTTAATTGGTGAAATCACTCCAAGCACTGTGATGGCAAAGATGTGTTTTTTATTTTGCATGGTGGTTAACAACTGGGATGTGAAGTGCGTGCTTTTAATCATAACTGTACGTTCGAGGCATGTCCGCTGTAGATCACATGCTTTGCATACTCCTGCCATCTAGTGTTGGGTCCGGTTGTTTGCAAGTTGTTGTTCTTTGAAGAAGTCTTTCCAGTCAGGAGGTAAGGTGACTCCTTTCGGTGGTAGTGCGCATGGGCATCTACTCCATTGTTAGATTGTTTTTTTCTGCCATCGGGTTCGGATGTGTATTGCTGCGCTCCGCTTCGGAATCGTTCCTCTGGTTTCCCTCTGTGTACAATCCACTACCCTCGACGGTATTGTTTTTAAACGTGTTTCCTTTTCTCCGCGGTTCGATTCAATCATCCGAAATCTCCAATTTCGATAGGAAATTTTGCAGGTGGCCTTCTGGCCCATCCGCGTTGGTCCGGCTCCTTGCTGATAGAACGGACTCCGTTCAAATTCGTCCCCCTGTGCCACCCAAAGTATCCGCGCATGGACTAGCATCAGGAGTGTAACTTGTGCTTGTGTTACGAGCACAAAGAACAAGAGTAAGATGCGTGCCGATTCTTCAGATTGACGAAAACGCTCAGTGATAGATGGGCTCGACCTCGAGAGATACAGCGGCAGCAGTTGGACAATACACTGCATCTCTCCGGCGAAGAATCCGAGCAAGAGGAGGTCTCAGTGGGCGAAAAAGAACATGTTTCAGTGGCGTCTGAATCAGAGTTGCAGACTGTCTTCCCCACCCACCCGCCATCCCTACAAAATCTAAGGCTTAGGCACCAACTCTGCCTCCAGGCAAAAGTCTGCACCGAGAAGAGGTTTTTGACGCCCCGCCTTCTGGCTTGGCACTGAAACTCTCTGAGTCGGGCAAAACCCACTTCCAAGCCGAAACCTCTAACACAAAATCAGTTCGGAGCCGAAACGTTCAACATCGAAACCAAAGAAACATTTCTTAGAGCCAAAATCTTCAGTGCCGTAAGGACATTCCAGCTTGGCTCTAAAAGCTTTGATGCCGAAAACTAAAGAACTGCCTGTAACGCACCTGGATCCAAACATGGACATTGTACCACCTAATTCCGATCCGGATCAGAAAAAACTCTATTTATCCTGATACTGGGCATATTCATGCTAAACCGCCATCCAAGCACAAGCTTCCTGATGACTACAACTCTTACAGATCCTGTACGTGCTAGAATCCTCACTCCTGGAGTAGATACAAAAATAAAAACCTTCCCCAACAGACCCTATTATTGTTAAAGGTGAGTTACCACTTGACTCCTTAGTAGTATCCAGTGCTCGAAAGCGAGCTAATTCGCAAGCGTCTGGGGATGCTCCTCCCCCAGATAAAGAGTCAAAACTGATTGATGCTTCTGGCAAACTTATAGGTGCGCAAGCAGCTAATCATTGGCGTATTGCTAACACCAAAGGTCTCTTAGCAAGATACGACGGGGCCCATTGGGACGAAATGGAGCAATTACTACAGTTTCTCCCAGATGAGCATAAAGCCAAAGCTCAGAATTTAGTTCAAGAGGGTAAACTAATTTCCAACACAACTATTAGATGTGCTCAAAGATGCATCTGACACTGCAGCTACAGGGGTGAATACTAGCATACTATTCCAGAGACATGCCTGGTTACGGATTTCAGGGTTCAAACCTGAAGTCCAGCAATCCATTCTCAACATACGTTTTGACAAGAAATTTTATTTTGGCCCTGAAGTTGATCAAGCACTCGGAAAAATTACACTAATGTAGCAAAATCAATGGGAGCACCAATCTCCCTCAAATAGATGTTCCTTTCGGTGCTCCTTTTACAGGGGAGGGTCCAAGTCCACAGGGACAGACCAAAACACTTTGTCTTACAAAATAATTCCCAATCATTTTTTACAAGCTGATTTTTTTAGAGGAGGTTATAGTGGAACTAGTCCATGGGGCAAAGGTAAAAAAAAAACACCCACAAATCACCTTCCCCAAATAAGCAGTGGCTTCCCCACACTTCCCTCTGACTATTCCACACCTGTCGGAGGAAGACTTCAAGACTTTCTCCTCATTTGGGAATCAATGACAGACAAATGAGTGATTGAAATTATCCAACGTGGTTATTGCCTGGAGCTTACGAACAACCCTCCAAACATCCCATCTCGATATCACAAATTGTCACCAGACCACCAGCACTTGCTTCAAAAAAAGTACAATCTCTATTACTCAAAGGGGCTCTAGAACCAGTCCCACTTCAGTACCAAGGGTCAGGTGTTTATTCCCTTTACTTTCGGATTCTCAAAAAGGACGGCTCATTAAGACCTATTCTAGATCTCAGAGAGTTAAACAAATATATACTCTCATACCACTTTCACACAGTGACTCTTCAACAAGTAATTCCCCTTTTACAGCAAGGTGACTGTCTACTCTAGATCTAAAAGACGCCTACTTTCACATTCCAATTTATCCAGCTCATCGCAAATACCTTGGATTTTTGATAGCAGGCAAACATTACCAGCTCAAGGTACTTCCATTTGGCGTCACAACTGCCCCCAGAGTGTTCACCAAATGTCTCGCAGTAGTAGCCGCTTATCTCAGGGAAGGCGTATCCATATCTACCCTTACCTAGACGACTCGTTTATCAAAGTGGTCCCTTCCCAGAACTGTAAACTACACACTCAAGCAACGGTACACCTACTTCAGGCAGTCTTATCTGGGAGCTTTCCTCAACACTCTCAAAGTTCTAGCCTCTCCCATTGTAGCCAGGATTCACATTATTCAGTCCACAATACTACAATTTCAACCCAATCAGACATTACCAGCCATAGTTTTTATGCAGCTGCTGGGAATAATGGCAATCCTGCATTGCAATCGTACCTCATGCTAGGCTTCACATGCGTCCTCTGCAAGAATGCTTAGCGCGTCAGTGGAATCAGTTACATGGTCAATTAACTGATCTAGTGTTGGTAGACAGCCGCACCCATCGCTCCGCAGTGGTGGAACCCTCAAAACGTATCAAAAAGACGGCCCTTCATAGACCCGATTCCACAGACTGTATTGACAACAGCCGCATCTTTAACCAGTTTTGGTGCCCATATCCAACATTACACAGTACAAGGGCTGTGTTTAGACACTCACAAACGTTACCACGTCAACTTCTAGCAGTGTTCCTAGCACTCAAAGCTTTTCACACTCGCCTTCTACGCAAAACTGTCCGAGTCCGCACAGATAACATGACAGCGATGTACTATCTGTAAATCGGCAACATGGGCGACACTGAACACATTCATCAAACACTATTGCGTGGATGTGTCAGCGAGACAAAAGCAAATGTAGGCCAAGCAGTACTAAAAACACTGTTTCAAACAACTACAACCACGACAGGTTAGCCACCGCTTTGGGAGTATACTGCTGTATAGTCTATGCGAAGCATGTGATGTACAGTTCAAATGCCTTGAACGGATAATGTTACTTACCTAGTAAGTATCTGTTCTTGTCATGTAGAGCTGTAGATTCACATGCACCCACCCGCCTTCCCAGACTCCTGTAGTTGTTGTAGTTCTCATTTTACATTCATACGCATGGACATCTCTATTCTGCACTTACTAACGCCATTCTCACCCTCTGCTGGAAAACAATCTAACAATGGAGTTGATGCCCATGTGCACTATCACAGAAAAGGAGGAGTCACCTTACCTCCTAACTGGAAAGACATCTTCAAAGGAAAACAACTTGCAAACATCCGGACCCAACACTAGATGATAGGGGTATGCAACACATGTGAATCTACAGCTCTACATGCCATGAACAGATGCTTACTGGGTTAGTAACAGTTCGAGGCATATGAGCTGCAG
This sequence comes from Lissotriton vulgaris, assembly GCF_964263255.1. Classification (NCBI taxonomy): domain Eukaryota; kingdom Metazoa; phylum Chordata; class Amphibia; order Caudata; family Salamandridae; genus Lissotriton; species Lissotriton vulgaris. Next base: position 1,969,713,871 of record NC_141693.1, read on the forward strand.
ATTACACACTGTGCATAGATGGCCACCTAGTGTTGGGCGCGGATGTTTGCAGTTTGTTTTTGTCGTGGAAAGTCTTTGGAAGTCACGGGATAGGTGACTCCTTTGGATCATACTGCGCATCCCCATCCATCCCCAGATAGTTTTTTTTCCGCCACCGGGCTCGGATGTGTTTCCTGCGCTCCATGTTGGAACTGATTTCCTTCGGCGCGCAATCATCACAACTTCATCGATATTGTTTCAAGCGTGTTTCCAGTCGACGCCAATCTCCATTTCCAAAGTCTTCCATTCCGGTCGTCGACCAAGGCCTTCGGGCCCACCTAGGCCTCGACTCGCAGCTCATGGAAAGGACGCCATTTAAAAAGTGTCCTCTACACGAGGTGTGTGCCTCTTTCCGCTCCAAGAAGACGTTTCGGGACCTACTAGCTCGAAGAACAATTGCTCGTCAGCTTCGATCCCAGACGACATCTTCCAAGAAGGCGTTGACGTCCCAGAACAGGAGCTACAACACAGTCGACAGCAACTCCGAGGCAGTAGATTCCAAAGTCGAGGACATCACTCCGGCACAGAGGGTCCTAAGTAAGAACGTCGACCCCGACCCTTCCTAGACACCCTCCCAAAAAGGCTTCGGTCACGCCCTCGCCCTCGGGTGCACACTGAGACACTGCTTCCCACACCCCGCCTTAGAGTTTGGCAAAGAAGCCTACCAAGCCTTCAGGTGACTCTGGCTCGAGTCAGCCTACCTCCGGTGCCGGTGCACACCAACCGGCACCGAAAAAGACACCATCTTCTTCCTCCACACCGGCACCTAAACACTCGGGCCGAAACCTGGTGTAACCTCCTCGGGCCCCGAAACCACTCTCTGCTGACTCCCATGCTTTGGACTCCAAAAAAAACCTCTGAGCCGAAAAAGCATTCGGACCCGAAAAAACCATCGGACCCGAAAAAAGCTTCCCAGCCAAAAAGCTCATTGGAACCGAAAAAAGCATCGGAACCAGAAAAGACTACACCAGTTAAAGACACTGTCCAACAGGTTTCTAAGCCGAAAGATGCTCAAACATCTGCACCAAAGGATCCTTCTGCAGAGGAATTATTTCATCCAGACCCTGCACAAAAGACTCTAATAAAAGATCCAAAGACAGGTCGACCTACTCCAAGTTCTAAAAAAAACGACCATTAGACACACCTACACCTGCTCCTCATCCTAAAAAGGACATTGCAACCTCTCCTCTAAGGATACCTTCTCCTCTTCCTCCCAATCCTCTTCCTCATATACCCTCACTGCCTTCTCCCTTGCCACATCTCTCCCCTATACCAGATAATGATAACAGGGATGACACTTCTGATGACACAGGTGGTGGTGGTGCAGATAGTGAGCCACCAGATTCTTCTAGTCCTCCAGGCTCACCGGACCCTTGGGATGATTATAGCACCCCAGACGTCCCTAATGTCCCTCAAGACAACATATTTCCATCTAGGCCTTCCCCACCAGAAGACACTATGGGGTTCAATCAACTAGTACAAACGGATGCACAATACCATGGGGTAGACTTACATACTGACCCCGAAGAAGAAGACTTCCTAATGGATACCTTTGACAACTCACAAAGATCCACGTCAATTTTACCCATTCTTAAAGGGGTTATTAAGCATGCTCCAGGAGTCTTCAAAGACCCAGTAAGGGCTGAAATTATTAACCCACGGATCGAGAAGAAATATAAAGTTGCCCCTTCAGATCCAGTCTACATTAAAGGGCCTGCACCATTGGACTCCCTTGAAGTATCTAATGCGCGCAAAAGAGCGAATTCGCAAACATCAGGCGAAGCTCCCCCACCAGATAAAGAGTCTAAGCTCCTTGACGCATCAGGTAAAAGAATTGCGTCACAAGCAGCAAACATGTGGCGTATTGCCAATACCCAAGCATTATTGGCAAGATACGACAGGGCACATTATGATGAACTAGAATCAATAATGCAGCACCTTCCCGACAAATACAAAACCAGGGCAAATGAGCTTATTCAAGCAGGTAAGCACATCACAAATACCTCTATTCATTGTGCCCTAGATGCAGCAGACACTACCTCCAGGGTAACCAATGCCAGTGTCCTATTGCGTAGACACGCTTGGCTACGCATCTTCGGGTTCAAACCTGAAGTACGAAGTGCCATACTCAACCAACCTTTTGATGAGCAACACTTATTTGGGCCTACTGTAGATGAATCCCTTGAAAAAATAAAAAAGATACGGACACAGCCAAATTTATGGGAGCCTTGCAGTCGCAAGCTCCCAGACGCTCCTTTCGCCACTCATCTTACAGAGGCACCAACAGAGGATACTCTTCAGACAGCCCCTCAACTTCCTACAAAGCCCCCACACAATCCACTTATAGTAGGGGCTCCCAAAGGGGCGGTTACCGAGGTAACAACAATAACAGGGCAGAGGTAAAACAAACAACTGCCGCTCTGCCTCCACCCCTCCCCAATGACTTCCCTTCCCCCACCACATTCCACTCCAGTCGGGGGAAGGCTACAACAATACCTGCCAGCCTGGACAAACATCACATCAGACAGGTGGGTGCAACAAAGAATTCAGTCAGGTTACTGTCTAGAACTAACATCTACCCCACCTAATATACCACCCAAACAGCGTCCAATGTCACAAGAACATTTGATACTGCTGAGACAAGAGGTAATATCCCTCCTCCAAAAGAAATTAATAGAATTAGTTCCACTGCATCAGTAAAACAAAGGAGTGTACTCCCTGTACTTTCTAATTCCAATGAAGGACGGATCTCCTAGGCCTATTCTAGACCTCAGACCCGTAAACCTGTACATACAATCAGACCACTTTCATATGGTCACACTCCAGCAGGTCCTTCCCCTACTGTTACAAAACGACTTCCTTGCCACTATAGATCTCAAGGACGCCTATTTCCACATTCCTATCCACACAGCGCACAGAAAATACCTCAGATTTGTGCTAGGTCAGTAATCCCATTCAGAGTAACAACAGCGCCAAGGGTGTTTACCCAAATGCCTAGCAGTAGTAGCAGCACACCTAAGAAGACAGCACTTTCACATCTTCCCTTATCTAGACGACTGGCTCATACAAACCTTGTGTATAACACACTCACACCACTATTCAACTAATGCACAACTTGGGCTTCACAGTAAACCACACCAAGTCCCATCTGCAACCATCCCACGTACAACAATATCTTGGTGCAACAATAAACACCGAATTAGCACTAGCTTATCCCTCTCCCGCCAGGATAATAAGTGTACAAACTCTTCTAACAAAATTCCAACCGCAACACTCCCTTCCAGCTCGAGTGTTCATGCAACTCATAGGAATGATGGCATCTTGCATATTCATAGTACCTCATGCAAGACTACAAATGCGTCCACTTCAAGAGTGCTTAGCATGTCAATGGAACCAGGCTCAAGGTCAATTAACAGACCTAGTGTTGGTAGACAGTCGGACTCATCGCTCACTCAAATGGTGGAACACCAAAAACCTTTCCAAGGGCCGACCGTTCCTAGAGCCAGTTCATCAAATAGTCATGACAGCGGACGCATTGCTCTCCAGCTGGGGAGCTCCCCTACTGCATCACACCATGCAAGGCACGGGGACACCGCAACAAAAGTTACTTCACATTAACCACTTGGAGTTACTAGCTATATTTCTAGCCCTAAAAGCATTCTAAAAGCAAGTATCAAATAAGGCTGTCTTAGTCCGCACAGACAATATGACAGCCATGTACTAGATAAACAAATAAGGGGGAGGGGGGACACACTTTCTGCAACTCTCTCAGTTAGAACAACTGATATGGTGATGGGCTATACCGCTAAACATCTTTCTCTTAGTCCAACATGTTCCAGGAGTACAAAACACTATAGCAGATCTGCTAAGTCGGCAGACACAGCAGATCCACGAGTGGGAACTTCATCCACAAGTTCTTCAACCGTTCTTTCAACTGTGGGGACAACCTCAAAGAGACCTCTTCGCTACCCAAGAAAACGCAAAATGCCCAAGCTTAGGCGCCAGATATCCACACCGACGTTCCAAGGGCAAAGCGATATGAATGAACTGGTCCGGCAAATTTGTGTATGCCTTTCCACCTCTCCCACTAATTCCACTAGTGGTACGCAAACTACAACAACATTCCCTGACACTCATCCTAGTAGCTCCAACCTCGGCCAGACAACCGTGGTACACCACACTGCTACAACTTTCTGTGGTACCACACCAAAAACTATACCTGTCTCCACACCTACTAACGCAGAACCATGGAGAGATCAGACACCCGGACCCAGCTCAGTTCAACCTAGCGATCTGGCTCCTGAAGTCAAAGAGTTTGGTTACCTCAACCTTCCTCCTGACTGTATGAATGCTATTAAAGAGGCTGGACTTCCCACTACTAGAACATGCCAGGGCTCGACAAATCAGAAAAATTGTACTAGTCCTGCAGGTCTAGTAACTTGGAAAATCCCCTCGACCCAACTGCAACCTACTTGACCTCTGTCTTTGAAAACAGAGCAAAAGTGACAAGTTAACAAGATTTAAAGGCATCTTTATTGCTTAGTTCCTTTGTGAGCAATAAAAATGCCTTTAAATCTTGTTATCTTGTCACTTTTGCTCCGTTTTCAAAGGCAGAGGACAAAAGTTAGTTTGTTTCCTACTCGCCAGAAAGGGCGAGTAGGAGCTAAAAATAGCTCGTCCTCATCCATTCTCCCTCGCAAATGCGAGCGGGCGAGTGGATTTGTCGAGCCCTGCGTGCTCTGCAGCTAAGTGGAAACGATTTGTTATATACTGTCAAAACAACCTAATCAGTCCCTTAGATGTGTCTATTCAACACATCATAGGATACTTACTACACCTCCAAAGATGTAACTTGGCATACACGTCTATCAGACTGCACCTCGCTGCCATTGCAGCGTACTTACAAAATAGACAACATCTATCACTCTTTAGAGTACCTGCCATAAAGGCTTTTATGGAGGGCCTCAAAAGAATAATTCCACCCAGAACACCACCTTCACCGGTGTGGAACTTAAACATTGTTCTCAAACGGCTAATGGAACCTCCCTGTGAACCGTTACATAAATATAAACTGCAATTCCTAACTTGGAAAGTAGCTTTCCTAGTAGCTATTACTTCTCTCAGAAGAGTTAGTGAACTACAAGCATTCACCATTCAAGAACCATTTCTGCAAATGCACCATAATAAAGTGGTTCTCCGTACTTCATCCTAAATTCCTCCCAAAAGTCATTTCGCCCTTCCATCTCAATCAATCTGTAGAGCTGCCTTTATTCTTCTCGTAGCCACAAACAGTCGCAGAAAGAGCTCTTCATACATTAGATGTCAAAAGAGCATTACTTTACTATATTGAAAGGACACAAACTTTTCGCAAGACAAAACAACTTTTTGTGTCTTTTTAACCCCATATCAAAATCTGGGAAAGCTAGGTGGATTGTCAAATGAATACAAATTTGCTACCACAAAGCTAAACATACGTTATCTATTCCCCCTAAAGCCCATTCAACTAGAAAAATTGGGGCTTCAATGGCATTTTTAGGGAACATTCCCTTAGATGACATTTGAAAAGCAGCTACATGGTCTACGCCGCACACATTCACAAAACATTATTGTGTAGATGTGCAAACCAAACAACAAGCTACTGGGGGCCAGGCTGTACTCAAAACACTCTTTCAAACCACTGCAACAGACACCGGTGGTAGCCGCTAAATGTGGGTACTGCTATACAATCTTTGCACAGTGTGTAATCTGCAGCTCATATGCCTCGAACGGAAAATGCTACTTACCAGTATGCATCTGTTCTTGGTATGTAGAGCTGCAGAGTTACATACGCCCACCCGCCTCCCCGGCTACCTTTATCTGTTCCAGTATTATCTTAATTAGATACAGCTTACATGGACATCCTTACTTTCTTGCAAACTCCATCACTTCCTTAATGGCGAAAAACAATCTGGGGGTGGAGCCGATGCCCATGCGCAGTATGATCCAAAGGAGGAGTCGCCTATCCCGTGACTTCCAAAGACTTTCCACGACAAAAACAAACTGCAAACATCCGGGCCCAACACTAGATGGCCATCTATGCACAGTGTGTAACTCTGTAGCTCTACATGCCAAGAACAGATGCATACTGGTAAGTATCATTTTCCTTATCCTTGTACAGCACTTAGTACCCCCGAGGAGGTGTTGAAGGCACAGTTATGCAAAAAACTAAAAATGCATTACTTATGGTCTGATATTACTCAAATCTACATTTTGGAAGCTCCATTTTATCCTAAACTATTTGCACAGTTTGTAGCAGTCTATCTTTTAATGTGTGTAATGCAAGTATGAAGTAATAACTTCCACATTCACAGTACTTTCTGTCACAGGCTGTGACCTCATAGCACTAAAAATACTCAAGTCACTGGTGGAAGAGCTTGATGCCAGGCAAAAAGCAACTCTTCGTGCATGCATTGATTGGCAAAATGACAGCTAAACCTCCCAAAGGAAAGTCTCAACCATGTTGCCCTCAGTTACTAAAAAACAGTGGCTAACCTTTAGAGCAGAAGCTTGGGGTCAGCGCACTGAGACATCCGGTGCCGAAGATGCTCACAGACAGTGCTAAAAGTCCTCCACTCCCACCTCCCACACACAAAGTCGCCACCATTTTCACATGCCCATAGTGACTTCCCACTTCAGACAAGTGAGTGCACTCCTATTCTGACCCAGGCAGCTCATTTGGAGAGGGAGACCATTACTATAAGCCTCTTTGGGCAAGTTATTGAGATGGCTCTGGGAGCGATTACAGTGTCAATCCAGTGGAACCACACCAGACTAATCCATCCCTTACAGAGGGCCACTCGCCACCATAAAGTAGACATACATGTCTTAGAATAGGACCACAACTTTTTGGTTGAGAGCCTTTCCTAGACAAAATAAATCTTTCAGTTCCTCCCCATGGTAAATGGCAGGGATAGAGGTGGGGCCCCAAGGTAAAATATAAAGTGGAGAAGTGTGGCTCACTGGTTGGAGCAGGCAGACCCTGAAGCAGAGGTCAGACCCGGGACCAGGGTTCGATTCCCGACGCGGCAGGGTGTTGAGCTCAAATGTCCACAGACTCGATAATTCTCGCTTCGGTGCCCGACCTAATCATGGGTTCACACTCTGCAACTCTGGCATTAAGCTTGCTTAATCTCCACAACGCCCCCCCCCCCCGCGGCGGGATGCCTGGCTTTCACCTTGGGGATGCCCTGTAGGGGCTATCTCACAGGGAAAAACCAGGACGGGTTCCCAAGGCAAGTGCGGAGATACCCCTTCGGGGGTCGATTCTGTCGCTATATAAGAAATACAATAATAATAATAATAATAATAATAATATACAGGAGCCCCCACTCTTTGGAACAGCTTTACGTTCATTGATTTTCAGCACAACAGAAGGCATTGTTTGGCATCACAATATTAAATTATGTGTTAGACCTTCAGAAATGGGAGCACGCAAAACTAACGTAAAGGTCAAATTGCCTGGTGTCTGCCAGCTAAATAGTACCAAAAGAAAGAAAGCTTGAACGAGTATGGTTTAACTTAGACTGCATCACCGAGGCAGCCACATAAAACCGGGCCTCCCTGACACCGACACCTTAGGCACCCACCAGCGGTTTGACATCGGCACTGAAAGACATTTTGGAGTCGAAACAGATTTTGGCACTCAGTTGCCCCTCCTTGGTAGACTCCGATAGCCAGAAACTCCCCATCCTTCAGCGGTTTCAGGAAGAACTGGACTTTTGACATCAAATGGCACATAGGCACATAGGCAAGATTATTGCTATGCCTTCACCTCAAGTGCAGCAGAATCTCCCTTGCAAGAGGCAGCTCACATTTGCAGTGCAGTCAATGACTGAGCCACCACCACTTCCAAAGCTGAAAAAGAGACTTGTTAGGGGTACCAGTCCATTACCCCTAAGACCTGCTCACCCTTCTCTTCTTCCTAGACCTCCTCCTCCTTCCTATCCCGCCACCCCCAACCACCTCAACCCCCACACCAGCCCCCTTCACCTAAGTGGCCTCCCCATTCATCTACTGGGGAGTGGAGCTCTATCACTAGATTTATATTAGGTACGATATACACAAGACCCACAGGATGATCAATGGGATAATTATGTACCCTGCCAAGCCCTCCCATCCTGATGACACCTACACGTGTCCTGAGGCTATACACAGAACAGTTACCTTCCACAAGGTGGATTTGTATTCCATACCTTAGGAGGAGGCGGATTTCCTAGTGGGAACACTCATACTCAGCCGGCCACCCAATTCCTGACGATGTTGAAGGCCATGCTCAAGCGAAAGCAGGAGGTGTTTAAATTCCAGAATTGTCACCTCAAGAGTTGACAAGAAGAATAAACCCTCGCCCTCTCACCCATCATATATTACCGGCCGTCTCCAGCCTGACTTGTTATTGGTACATGCCGTCCTCAAAAGAGCAAATGCCTTGGGCCCCAGGAAAACCCCAACCCCGGATAAAAGAATGTAAGAACCTGAATGAGGGCTGGGAAAGGATTGTGGCCCAGTCAGTGACCAATTGGCACATTGCTAATTCTGTGGAGCTATTGGCAAGATATGATCACTCCCAATGGGATGAAATGGGGGAGTTTATACAACACCTACTGGATCAGTATAATCAGCAGGTACAGGAGATTGTGTAGGAAGTGCAGACCATCTGCAAAACTTCTATTGGCTGTGCCCTTGATACGTGCAGACACCGCCACCAGGGGAGTAAACTTCAATATCCTTATTCGTAGACATGCTTGACTTCGTATTTCTGGCGTTAAGGCACAAGGCCAGCATCATCTGTTCAACATGCTGTTTGATGTAGAACACCTATTTGGACCACAATTTGATCAGATGATTGAGATGGTCAAAAAGGATACAGATGCAGCCAAAGCGGTGCGAGCCCTACAATCACCATCCCCTGGTTCTACTTTTTGCTGCACACAATTTTGTGGGGGTCCAAAAACTGCAAGCTGCCCGGGCATACTCCAGGGGTTCTTTCAGGGGAAATGATGCTAAAGGTAGGGGTAGAGGTGGAACGGCTAACACAGTTGCCCCTCCCAAACAGTGACTCCCTCTCCCTCAACAATACAGGACCCGTCAGGGGGCTTTTGGAGGGGTTTCGGTAACAGTTACGAAGCATCTTTTCAGACCAGTTGGTCTTGCCTATTGTGGAGCATGGTCACTGTTTGGAGCTCACTGCCACCCCACCAAACATCCTACCACTCCCTTTCCCCTCCACACTAACACCTCCTCCACAAACGTGACTCACTGTATTTTCGAATTCCTAAAAAGAACTGGTCTCCCAGGCCCATTCTAGACCTGCGGCCTCTCAACAGGTACACCTTATCAGAGATTTTTCCATATGGACAAGCTACTGGATTTAATGCCACTTGTGCGACAGGGTGACTTTGTGGCCACCCTCGACCTGAAGAAAACTTATTTCCACATCCCATTCCACTCAGTGCCTTGACGCTACCTTAGATTTGTGGTAAGTGACCAACCCTCCCAATTCAAGGGTCAATCCATTGGGGTTACCACTGCTCCCAAGGCTTTTACCAAATGTCTGGTTTTGGGCGAGGCTCATCTGGACGGAACAGCGTCCATGTATTCCCGTACCTCGATGACTGTCTGATAAAAAGCTCAAGCAAACACCACTGCCTCGCGCAAAGACAGATCACATGAGGTCTACTTTGCAATCCGAGCTTCTCCATCAATGTGGGAACATCTCATCTACAGCCACTGCAGATTCAACCCTTCCTTGGGGCTGTCTTAAACTCAGTTACCAGAAAGGCTTATCCATGTCTTGCTAGAGTTTAAACTTTTCAGTCCCCGCTGCCTTTTTATTCAGCAAAACCATCATATACCGGTACATACATTCATGTTTATCCTTAGTATGATGGCTTCCTGCAGTGGCGTAGTTCCATAGTTACATATGCTCAGCTACTCATGCGTCCACTCCAAGAGTTCCTTACACACTGGCCGCAAGCGGAGGGCCAATGGGATGCTCTAGTGCTGATAAAGGCCAGCACCCATCACTCTCGGCAGTAATGGAACAGCAACAGTTGATTGTGGTGCAGGACTTTCCTGGACCCCATTCCGCAAGTGACCATTACCACAGACACCTCTCTCGCTGGTTGAGGGCGCATCTACAGGACATCACTGTTTAAAGGTTGTGGCCTCCTCTCCAACAGACATATCACATAAACTATGCAGCAAAATGGGAGAGGGTTGTCCAGTATGGTCTAACCAAACACATTGGTCCTCTCAAACCTGAAATGCAAGACATTGTCTGCTACGTGTTGTACCTGCAATGCTCAGGATTGAATACACATCTATTCACCTGCATTTAGCTGCTGTGGCACCATACTTACAGAACACTTCTTTATTCAGAGTCCCTGTAATTAAAGCTTTCATGGAAGGTCTAAAAAGGTTTATCCCCGCCAGAGTACCCCCTGTCCCGTCCTTACAAGAATTATGGAGACTCCATTTGAGCCCCCTCATTCTTGGCCTCTACAATTTCTGTCTTGGAAGGTGGCCTTCTTAGTCGCCATTGCCTACCTTAAACAAATAAGCGGGATTTAAATGCTCACATTAGAGGAGTCTTTTTTTTTTAAGGTTCCAGCTGACCAGATAGTCCTTAGGACTAATCCAAAATTCCTAACCAAGGTGATCATTTCTTGCCGCTTTATTTAACCAGACCATAGGGCTGCCAGTGTTCTTTCCACGCCCAAACTCAGTAGCAGAGCAGGCACTTCACACACTAGATGTGTGTGAAGTGTTAAAACAAAACCATTGCGCAAAACACAACAACTATTTGTGGCCTTCTCAAAACCACACAAAGAGGCTGCCATTTTAAAAGCAGGAATACCTTACCCAGATAATTGTATGCCAAAGCTAAAATGCAGCTCCATGTACTTCCAAGGCCGCATTCCTCATGTAAAAAGGCAGCTTCAATGGCATTTGTAGACAATATTCCAATAGCTGACCTCTGTAAAGCCGCTACCTGGTCCACCCCACACACCTTCACCAAACACTATTGTGTGGCTGTCCTGGTGAGACAGCAAACCCAAGTGGGCTAAGCTGTCCTGCATATAAAGTTTATGCACAGCATGTGTTTCTACAGTTACACATGCCACAAATGAAAGATGTTACTTATCCTGTAAGCATCTGTTCATGGCATTTAGTGCTGTAGATTCAAATGCTCCACCCTCCTCCCCAGAAGCCGTTGTTTGGGGCTGATGGCTTTCCTCTCTTTCCACTGTTCTTTTCTATTGCATGGACATCTTTATGCTTCCTTATGCTCTATCTCCATCCTCACCTGCCGTACGGGAAAACAGTCTGAATATGGAGTTGATGCCCTTGCTTAATGCCAACTAAGGAAGCAGTCACTATACCTTGTGACTCAAAAGACTTCTTCGAACAAAAACAAGTTGTGTATGTTTGAGCCCAACAATAGATGGCAGGAATATGCACAGTATGCGAATCTGCAGCATTGCATGCCACAAGATGCATACAGGGTAAGTAACAGTTTCCTTCTGGTTTATACTCTATATAGCTGAAAATTCTTGGTCCGTTCCACCATCCTCCCCTTCTCTGAAGGAAAATGTAATTCTTTATAAAAAAAAGATGACCGTTTAGTTTGTTGCACTGCACCTATTTTCATCTAGATGTTATTCTCGCCCCCGCCTCGAAAGACTTAGTTAAAAAGAGATGAGAACTGACATCAGGGTGCTGGGGTGGACACAATAAGGCTCCAGTTATGTCATCACGGATCACTTTTGGTGTCTAGTGGGAGCCAGCGTCCTCTGACTGCACCAGGGAGCTATGTCAGAGGTTTCCAAGTCCAGACTGGCACCTAGGATAAGTGAGTAATCTGCCAGTAGATAGAGTATCCAGCAGAAAGATAGTTACCAAAAGTAAGTAATTTTTCCTTATACTTCTGCTATATTTCCAGGACATCACAGTAGATGGCAGTGTTACCCAATATTTCAACTAGAGGGACTTGTGAATATAAATGCATGGCATTGGTTTCTGTGTAGTGCTGATCTATCACTTAAGTTACTTTAACAGGGTATTACCTTAAGAAGGAGCTATGCAATCATGGTGTTTGAATGACAGAAGGGATGTACATGTAGTATGTCTCCTATAAAGGAAGCATTTGCTGGTGTACTTTAGGTCCAGAGAGGTTCACAGATTCTTTTTGGATGGACCTAAGGCTTAGAAATAAGTGATTTATAGGGTTCTACAGGTAAGATGCTAGAGTAGAGGTGTCGCTTGTTCTGTGGATGGAGAGATGCATTATTGCAGCTGTCCTTTTTGTCAGAGCCTTTTTACAGAGTAAGATAGTTTATGGGGGACCTTACAACGTCCACATGCCATAAAGTACATAAACGTTTACTTACCTTATGGTGATTTTCATTTAATAGCAATTTAGATTTTTTTCTTACTTCCAACCATTTATATAATTTTCAGTTAAGCTAGGTGCAATGTTTGTAGTAATATGATTAATTAATTACATGTCTATTTAAATTGGGACTCTATATTTTGCATTCCTTTATAGAGATTTATGAATGCAGAGAAGTTTTATTTAATGTTTCACTCTTATTTTTTCTTTCAGATGATGGTAATCCCAGGCTTAGTGCACAAGCGCAGGCAGCAGAGGACATCTTGGACAAATACAGAAACGCCATGAAACGGGTCAGTCCGGGAGAAGCTGCTATAGTGAGCTATGAAAATACAGGTAAGGCCCGCTATGGGCTTGTTTTTGTAGGTTATACATTTTGACAGAAATGCGCTTGAAATAACCAAAACAACCCAAGAATAATTGCATAAATTAAATATCCATTCTGAAATTTCTAGCGTTTGTGTGTGTGTGTGTGTGTGTGTGTGTGTGTATATGTGTGTATATATATATATATATATATATCTATATCACTATTATAAAGAGAGAACTGTGTCCTTTGAGCCAGGTAAACTCAAAGTACACCACCAATCAAAACACCCAAGACATCTTTGAAAATCTCAGGGCAAGCAGAAGGACATAGGCTATTAAAAATAAAAAATATACGTAGTTTAAAAAATTTTGAAATAAAAATAAAGTATTCCCTTGCAAGTAGCGCCGGCCGCGACGTCTGCGTGAAGACATCATTTGTGCTCCCAACACTTCCTGAACACGGAGTGGGAGGCAGTGGCCCTGCAGCGAGGAGGTCACTTGGCATTCAGCACAGGGCTCAGTCCTCTCCCTGTCTCGATATGCCCTGCTCAGAAGACCGGTGGGGATCATGGTGACTGGGCACCGTGATATGCGGTGAGGACTATGGGGCTTAAACACATGTTTTGCATATTGGCCTTCCCCAACCCCGCTTTGTGTTTGGTTTATGGTAACACACGGCTGCAGGAGTAGAGACTTTCCGATTACAGGCTCATTACAACTGGCCATTGCTGTTTGATTTCATGTATTTGGAGCCCGTGGGGAGTCCGGGCTGGTGATTGTTATGTTGATTCAAGAGATGATCGGTTAAGTGAAAAACGTTACTCATTCAGCAGCACGCCACAGGAATGAGCTCGTGCTATGCTCATGTTCGTCAGGAGAAACATTTACTTTCATTTCGGCACATGCGATGCCTTCGATCAGTGGTGTGATAATTCTGAGGCATTATGGGATGAGTAGTCCCGGCCCGCATTTTAGATAACCTTTGTTAGGAGGCTCGGACTGGGTAATGAGAGTGCTGCAAGAAGGCGTGCACTCTATCATTTATATCCCTCAGTAAACATGCAGCGTGTTGCCAGTCAGTGCTATACTTTAAATATGTTTCAATCTCCCTCCTGATACCCACCCATGGTCAATCTGCCAAAGTGAGGCATTCATGACGCCTCTGTGTGGTGGGGCAAGAGTAAGGAAAAGGGAAAGAGCATGCAAGATTCTGTTTACAGACACAAATTCCCAAAGTAATGCCACATTCCAAGGCTCTAAACCAGTGAAGAAGTGTAATACTGCACCTTAGAATTACCTTACCTCACAGTACTGGTCACTGCAGGGAAGTTATTTCTTCTGTGATTTAACGCTCCCTCCCATTCTGCACTCTATGAATCTCCCAGGCCCCCAGCCCTGTGCATTTCTCCATGTGGCTCCGTGAAGAAATGTGATTCAAGGTTTTACTTCCTTTCAGTTGGGTTGGGGTTGTTTGTTTATCTATTTTTTAGAGTGCAAGCTCGGTACCGAGGTGGAACGTGTTAAGTACTGTGCCTGAAAACATTAGATCTGGCTAAAATTCACTATCATGCCTTAACAGGAGGTGATGGCTCTAGGGATGCTACCCAGTGTAAGATTATCTGTGCCACTAAGGTAGCAGGGTAGGTTTATGCACCTTTTACTGTTCAACTTTGCAGGTTACATATTAAAGGCCCGTGAAAGCCAGGTTAACTCTTCGTGATCCCGAGGCCAATAAAATGAGTAACATGGAGTTTAGAAGTAAAAGGAACTGTTATTCAGAGCACAAGAGATAGTCAAGTTTATGTAAATCACTTTACGAAATGAATGCATGTATGGCGACTTCTTTTTCAATGTACAAAATTGACTCCTTGATAAATAGGCGTGCTCCCTGGAACTTCATAGAGACTTTTCACCCTTAAGGCGGCTGCACAAATGTGTACAGTAAGATATTGGCAAGGCCAGTGGGGTACTTCCCAACTTTAAATAGCCATAGCTATGAAAATGTGCACAAATTAATGGTACTCAGATGTTTCTAGGCGTAGGTCGTACAGATGTTCGCTAATGGTGCACCCTGTTGAGGCTTTGGGAAGAGGTACTGCCTATGTACCTATATTTGTGGTTTTATATAGCGCGCAAATGACCCGAGGCGCTACTTCGCCTAGGAGAGAGCTAATCTATACTACTATCATAAAGAAAGAACTTTGAGGCTTTGAGGCGGGTAAACTCAGGAACCACAGCGCCAATCCACACACCCTATACATCTTTGTAATCCTCAGGGTGTGCAGATGGACATAGGCTATATAAATTAAAAATAAATACGTAATTTAAAAAATATGTTAAAAAAAAGTAGTCCCTTCAAAGTAGTGCCGGCCGCGACGTGTGTGCTGACATCAGGATCGGCGTACACGAGCGCGAGGAGCGGCGGAGATCAGCGCGGGGAGAAGCAGTGACAGCGGACATGAGCCGGGGACAGGCGGTGAGGATCGGCGGGCAGGCAGTGAGGAGCGGCGACAGGGAGGAGCGGTGAGCAGCGGATGAGGTAGGGTGCCAAGTAAGCAGTGAGCAAAGCAAACGTGAGGGAGGAGCGGTGACCCGCGCTAAAATGACAATCGTGAGAGGTGCGTTGTAAAGCTAAAATGACAATCGTGAGAGGTGCGTTACAAAAGTGACAATCGTCAGCCAGAGGTAGTAGACGGGTCATTACAGGAGTAAAAAGTGATGTGTGCAGGTTACAAAATCGTACAAAGTAACTGCAATATAGAGAAAAGCAAACGTCAGCACCACAAGTGAGCAAAATACCAAAGCAAAAGTGAGGGAGGAGCGGCGGCGGGGAGGATCGGTGACATTACAGGAGTAAAAAGCGTACAAAGTAACTGCAATATAGAGAAAAGCAAACGTGA
Source organism: Lissotriton vulgaris (assembly GCF_964263255.1). Taxonomy (NCBI): domain Eukaryota; kingdom Metazoa; phylum Chordata; class Amphibia; order Caudata; family Salamandridae; genus Lissotriton; species Lissotriton vulgaris. The sequence continues at coordinate 1,969,729,549 of NC_141693.1, forward strand.
GCGACACAAGTGAGCAAAATACCAAAGCAAACGTGAGGGAGAAGCGGCGGTGGGGAGGGGAGGAGCGGTGACATTACAGGAGTAAAAAGCGTGCAAAGTAACTGCAATATAGAGAAAAGCAAACGTGAGCGCCACAAGTGAACAAAATAACAAAGCAAACGTGAGGGAGGAGCGGCGGCGGGGAGGAGCGGTTACCGGCGCTAAAATGACAATCATGAGAGGTGCGTTATAAAGCTAAAATAACAATTGTGAGAGGTGCGTTATAAAGCTAAAATGACAATCGTGAGAGGTGCGTTACAAAAGTCACAATCGTCAGCCAGAGGTAGCAGGCTGGGCATTACAGGAGGAAAAAGTGACGTGTGCAGGTTACAAAAGCGTACAAAGTAACTGCAATATATGGAGGAAGGCTCTGGGGGACCCACAGACAACGTCAGGGCGGGCGGGGGCCCTGAAGCATAATTGCTCCCGGACAACGTCGGGACGGGCTGCTAGTGTGTATATATATATATATATATATATATATATGTGTATATATGTTATGTCATTTATATAATGCACACCTAGCTGGTTAGCCAGGGAGCTCTGTACATCAACATTGGATGTGCACATTTTCATTTTACAATGGCATTTTGCTTTGCAAGTTTACAATTACCTTGCATTTTTTATGTAGTTGCACGTTTTAGGCACAAGGAGATTTGGTGATTTGCCGGGAATCACATGATTTACAGTCTCGTGCCAGGATAAAGAATCCGGTTTAAGTCTACTGCTTAATCACTTGATCACTTAAAAAAAATATATTGTTCAAAATTAAGTCAGCAGTATCATAGTTTCAATCATTCATTAAGTGAGGAAAGGTGTAGGAAGCTGGCTCGTTATGTGATATATCAAAAAGCTGGTATACCATGTAGAGAGTCCAGAGGTTCCCTTATGAGTGTACAGGGGCTTGCTATGCAATCCCAGATGTTCTTTATTAGAGAGTAGTGTTGTTGAGCAGCCCTATGCTTAACACAGAGGTGTGCAAGACATTTATGAAAAAAACACAATGATTGATAAATGACAACACTATTCAAGAAGGAGATCCACACCAATTTCTAAAAATAGCAAGTACTTTTTATACATGATTTGGTATCGGAAGAAAATCATTCAAGTAAGTACGTTTTTAACTATACATTCTTTTCATTTTAAAAAGTGGACAGTGCAGTTTCTGATTTCTGCTATGTTATCATATGGAAGGAAGAGCAAGGTCTGCAAACGTGTACAGTACATCAACTTACAAGACTAATCTCCAGGAGTTAAGGTAAGTGGTGGGCAAGGACAAAGGCAGCGCCAACAGTACACCACCAGCGGCACGAGGGCAACTGGGTTGCAGGGTGCAAATCCATGTCAGGAGCCCAATACATTTCATTGGGGATCAGTCACTGTAAAGAGGCTGCAACCTCTGGCTAGGAAGCCAGTCCGGCTGAACCAGCTAGTGGGCTCAAACCTTGCAATGCTCTGTGATTGGGGCACCTTTGGTCCTCTTCTTCAAGGCCCAGGGGTGACTGGTGCAGGGATGTCCTTAGTCATCGAGATTTTTCTTACCAGAGCAGTCGTCGGTGAAGGGGCCTGCATGCAGAGGCTGCAGGCGACGTCGTGGAGTCCAAAAGTGTTGAAACCATGATGGACTCAAACTCTGGAGGGCTAGGGAACCTGGTTGGCACTGGTGGCTCACTTCAACTCGGGCCGGAGGTGATGGGTTTAGTGGTGGTTTCAGGTGTCTGGTTATGACAGTTCCAGTGACCTCAGACTTCTCTTTTGGAGATTCTTGAGAACATGCTGTTCATGGGAGGCCTTTAGTCTTTTTCTAAGGCAGGCTGTCCTCCCACGTTTGTGGAGTCACTGCTGCAGGACGAGTCGACTTGGGCACCATTTTTGATGAGGGATGCAGACAGGCCAGCAGGGTTGGTACCAGGTCAGCTCCTTCTTCTCTCTTGGCTTCTGCGGCTCTTCTGTGCCCTCGCTCTTCCTAGGTCGTCAGAATCTGCTTCTCTGGTTCCAAGGACTCCCTTAAATACTGAATTTAGGGGCATTAGGGGAGAGTAGGGTAGTAGCCAATTGTCTACTGACCCTTTTGAGTCAATACACCCCTGTATGACCACTTCCAGTGTGAAGTGGGCATAACCCTGTCCCAGAATTCATAAGTATGCTATCACAAAGAAGGCTACTTCTGAAAAATCGTGTCCACTTCAAAGTAGCCCACTTTAAAGGTGGTACTAGCCTGGAGGTGGCACGCCTACCTTACTAGCTAATTTTCCCACCTGTCCAGGTGCCAACGGGGCTCTGAACAGGGTTGGTGGCTTCTTCTCTTTTTGGGGGAGCCAGATCTGTATTCCAGAGGCAGCAGCTTCTTTGAAGCTCCCGGCCCAAGAGTCTAATAATCAGATTATCCTGTGGGAGGATGTGTTACACCCTCTTCCCGGACAGGCTTTTGTACTGGGTCTCCTGAGAGCGAAGGCTTGCACCCTCGGATGTCAGAACAGTGTCTCTGGTGGTAGGCTGGCAGAAACCAGCCAGCAAGCACACCAGAGGCTGGTAGGTTTTCATGGGGTACCACTAAGGTGCCTTCTGGGTGCATGTATTGGTGAATTCAACACTGGCATCAGTGTGGGTTTACCAACACAAGATTTTTTTTTATAGCAAACAGCCCTATTTTTAGTGAAGCCATCCTGTAGCTGGGGAACTCGTCTTCACCAGTGTCCAGCACAATTTTTAAAATGGCTTCACTAGTCACCAGCACTAGGGCATAGTATCTGCTCATGCAGGTATGCCCTCACATTGTAATATTCAGCACCCTGCTTTAGGGCTTGTAGGCCAGCTGTAGGAGTGACTTGCAAATCTTGCATGCAGTGGTAGGGGACGTGCCACTCAGGGATGTGTGACGTGTTTTCACTTTTGTCTGCACCAAGACACGTAGCCTGCAACAGCAGTCTTACATGGGCTTTGGTGAGGGTGGCACAGTTAGGGTGGCATATTCGTGCTGCAGCCCTTAAGGGCCTTTTATAACCTTAAGCTGTAGGCACCAGGGTACAGTTTACTAGGGCCTTACAGAGGGTGCTAAAGGTTTTGCCAACTGGGGGAACAATTGTACAGTTTTGGGGAAGAGCTCTGGCACCGGGTATCTGGTTAGCAGGAACCCAGTGCACTTTCAGTCAAAATCACATCATGTAACAGGGAAAAAGTGGGGTGACCATGTCAAATAGGGTTACTTCCTACACAAGGGATATATAAACTACACTCTGCCTGGTATAGAAGAAAAGTTCTGGTCACACTGCTGATTCTCAAAATCTTGGTACGTGGCCACGACCGCTTTACGTGACTCAGTGCAGTGCATGGACAGTTGTTCCATGCCCACCGGCAGGCTTTGTGTGCTCTTTTAAAATAGAGAACCAGTTCTAGACCTCATATTGAAACGGTCACGTCCAGGTCTCTCTACACATGTGCTAGGTTAGCATGATGCCAGGATCATATAAGAAGTCGGATTACCAGTTTCACCAGCAAACCTTCAGCGCCAGGGTACGTGCCTGTTTACTATGCAGGGGACATTTCCATACTACTGCTGATAGTATTGCAAAGCAAAACCACCCAAACTGAGGGCATTGCCTCAAAATGGCAAAAAGAATGTGAGCCAGCCTGAATATTGATGCAGTCGGCAATGAAGGTTGATAAACAACTATAGTGAATGAAGTCCCCCGGCAACTAATGCAGTGAGTAGGTAAGTGGACAAAGCCTTACCATTTGCAAAATATTCTAGGTCTCCGATTAAAGAACAATGCGATCAGAACCCTGCTAAAAGTAAATATTGCCATAAACCTCATAATCACTTTAGGCCACATGTTTTTCATTGATGTAATTAAAATAGAAGGTGGGTAAGACTTGTGTGTGCTCAGGACCAAAGGTTTGTTGAAAGGGCAACTGCAATCAAACCGATCTAAAGCTTCATGCCAGTGTAAGCATGCTTCTGTAGACAAAGGTACAAAGTCTGTGTTGTGACTTATATGATTTGTCAGCTCTGAAGTCAGTCAGTTTTGTTCAGGCTGAACAGTGATTAGGTATCTTTCCATGTTTAGACTATGCTTTTTTGTATTCAACTTTTAGCATTTAATACCTCATTTAACACCTCAAAGATAACTGGATAGCACATTGGGAACTGAGCCTTTTCTATCCTAAAAGTATTAACTTGTGATATATTAGCATTGCCTTATGATAGCATTTTGCAATGTCAGTGAATGTATGAGATACCGTTTTCCAACATTATCTAGCCTTTCTGTCATATTAACCTCACTAGCATTATATTTCAATTAAATAATGTCAAGTGGAAATACATGATCACTATTAATATTTCAATATTGCTTTGGTGGTCATCTGGAGATAATGGCGGACTCTTTCATGCTTTCTTCTGTACATTTTAAGATTAAAAGTTTAAAAGTTCCAGACTTCCACTATTAACATAAATACTTAAATATCTGTTTGGTGGTTAGATATCAGCAGTGGGTATAGATTTGGGTCTGGATTCCAGTGTTGTGATTTAGTTTCCGTAGTTCTAGCAGCATTCCTTTAATAGCCAGATACTAATGAAAGTCTGACTGCCGTACTTATTTAACCTTTATATTTTCCTCTTTTCCTATAATGAACATTTCAGAAGGTGTAGGTGATGGTGAAAGTGTTCACGACTCCCCAAGGGATGAGGCCTTACAGAACATCACTTCAGACGATCTCCCAGACTCTGCCAGCCAAGTTGCACTTCCGCTGGAATCTGTTTTTTCATACAGGTAATGATATTGGCCATGTTTTTTCATGTCCATGGCTGACAATAAATATTTGCCATAGATCATAAGAGCGTATCAGAAGCATATCACCTGTACTTGCCCTCCTTTTCAGACTCAATAGGATATTAAGAGACACACCACAAGCAGTCTCAAGCTGAATAGCCTGTGCTGGTGAAAGTGCGCCCTCTCCCCAAAGTGGCTTATGAATGGTATAGCAGTATTTAGAGAGCAGTCATTGGAGCATAAAGAAGACAACATGGCTCTGAATCTCATTTAGAATAACACCAGTTTCTGGATTTGATCAGTCTACTTGCTAGTTGTGCAGTTCATCACCATTGAACCCAACCTTGACAAAGGAGATGTTGTGATCCCAGTGGTTCTGGCACTATTATTTGTGTACATTACAGTAGAAATTGTTTAATTGTGTTATGGGAGTACGGAATCAACGCATGGAAAGTTTGAAAATGTCTTCTATAATTTCTGTGTTTATTGAATTTTTTTAATCCACTAGTGATAATTTATCATTGTTTTTATTGAAGAAATCTATTTCTGTATTTCAGAGATGCTAAGAAGAAGCTTCGTATGGCACTGTGCTCAGCTGATGCAGTTGCTTTTCCATTGGTGTCCCATTCCACACGGAATGGTCTGCCAGATCTCAACGACCCAGAAGGTAAACCTAGATGCTAATTTTATGGTATGTGCTGCATGACTTTTCCAAGTGGGCCTGTTTGCTCAGCTCTTTTTTTAAAAAATTTTTTATTAAAGAGTTTAATATAGCGCGAACTAGACCGAGACATCGGGTATCCGAGTGCTTTACATGAGCACCAGTTTCCTTACATGAGGACACATTCATTTTTGTTAGGTACGGGGAGATTAAGAGATTTTCCCAGAATTACAGGATGTTGAGCGTCGTTGCCGAGACCCGGTTCCTCAGTTTCGAGGTCGAACGCTCTAGCCGCAAGGCTACATCCTCTTACCTTTTGTTGCTCGATAGTTTTATTTGGTAGATCAGGTTAGTTCAGCACAGTATTTCTCAGCACTCTATTTCTCATTACCTGGTCAATATGACATCAAAGAAGACATGGAAAAGAGAATGAACATATACAAAGACATTTTTATTATTTATTCACTCATGCTATGCTGGTCTCTGGGGATGGCACTGAGGCGAACTATGTACATTCCAGTTCCCTAGAACTACTGAGAAGAGAATTGCTCAGGGATTCCCCGTTATAAGGGGCAGTAAAATGTATCACTGAAACAGCCGGGAAGTTTTCCTTCCGAAACATTTCATTGTGTCTTATGTTAGACTACACATCAAACTTGAATGTTTTTATTTGTCTTTGTAGTTTAAATTTCACTGCCAGCCTTATGTGGCAACGCTAGAGTTTATGTGCCTTAATGCACATTGCTTTGCAAGCATTACAACTGTGTTTCATAATAAAAAAATAAGAAAAGTAGGTAGCATTTACAATTTGAAAATATTGTTTCTACAGAACACTGGGTCAGATCTACAAAATCATGGAAAGATTCCTTAATAGCGAATATTAAGGACTCCATGTTAGAGATTCATTATGCTTTTGTACATCAAGGTATTGCGTGGAAACATTCGACATTTTCAAACTGCAAAAGCAGAAACATGGTTACGGTATTCCGTGCCCCTGGAAAAAAGTATAAAATGGGAAAACTAATCAAGAAATGCGTAAAGGTATTATCCAGCATAAACCCAGGATCAGCTGTTGTGTCCAAGCAGCACTGTTGTAAAACTAATTCATGGATCACGCCTATGATACAGAGGACATTAGATGGACTGTTTTTGATATCATCAATTCTAACCTAAGGGGGTGAGTATTACTAAAACAATACCAAAAACAAGTCCGCTTAATTCTCAGATTTAACACAGTTCTAACTCTTGTGACTGAAGTTTCTAGCTTCACAACATTTAACTGCCCATGCTTAATTCACGCTTCATTTAGCATTCAGACACCAACATTAAAGGCTTAATTTCAGCCTTTTGGCTTCATGACTTTGACCCAGAAATACCAGTACAACCATGCTTCTTTTCTTAAAATCCATCATTTCTTTCTGGGATTAAAGCATACTAAGCACTCCATTACAGAAGCAGAAGACTGTGCTACTTCCCTCCAATCAAGCTGTTAGTATATTCTCTGTTTCTCAACAATCTTCAAGTAGACATGTATTTTATATATGTACCATTTTCCCCCTTCAACTCGACCCCGTAGCTGGGGTGCCCTTGAATTTCACACAAATCCCTCCTTTTGTTTTTTGTGATGCAGAATCGCAAGACAACTGTATTTATTATAGCGCCCTACTCTCACTGTGTCCTTACCAATCTTAGGTATGTTTCCCATCTAGGTTTAAGTGATGGGGTTGCCAAAATGTTTTTCCCTGTTTATTTACTTTTGCCTCTCACATTTGTTAGCTTTTTTATCCTCATATTTAGTCTTTAAATGCCTATAATTAAAACACACCTCAAGAAAGGTACTTCATCGCAATATAGCGCACTTGGGTGGCACACCAATATTTTTCTAAATTGTTACTGAAGTATCCTTTCCCTCTTTTTGTTTTCCTCCGGTTTAAAAGGTTCAAGGCCTGACCGACCCCTTAATCACTAGTGGTTGTAAAGGGTCAGATAACCCATGCCTTCTGAAAGAGGTGCCCAATCTAGCCTAGGAAACTGACAGGAACAGATTAAATGAACAAATAATCACATTTTCTTATTGATACAAGCGCACACCTTCCATTGGCAATCTGTGATAAGCTACATATGGTTTATCCAGGCTTGATTAAGTAGCATCTCTATGCTATCCCTTGGCTCAAAAGTCAGGAACCGGTTTTCTGCCAATAACACAAAGTATCTATCTGGCACTCTTTTGTCTTTACGATGTTTATTTTGTTTATTGTAATAAAAAAGTACCCGTTCTGGCAGTTTTTTTGCCTCAAATTTCACTTATGTTCTTTGTTATTTTGTCTCTTTTAACTGTTGTATGCTCTGTGTATGCAGCAGCATTTTCATTGGTATGAGCAAATGCTTTATTTAAATAATTGCTGATTATATTGAATGAAAAATACGTTTATGATCAATTGATTAATTTGGTCATTTTTTATGAATATTAAAATGCATGATAATACACGCAAAGTCACTTCTTGGTTCACAAACTCCTCAGTGGCGCATCTGATTTGATCAGCAACGTGCATAATTTGCTGTGCATCTTTTTTTATTTTATTTTTTAAAGGGAAATGGTCTCTCGTGTTTTATATAGCGCAAACATGACACGTCTGGGTATCAAAGCGCTGTACATGTAGCAATCAAGTCATATGTAAAGGGAAAATAAAATGACAATCGGAGCAGGAATAAGCATGGAGCAACATAATCATTAAGCATAGCAGTTCCAAGATCCCCTGGAGTCCACCGAATGCTGGGCAAGCTGAGAAGGTTCAAGACTCCTAGAGAAGGAATCTATGTATCAAGGGTATTTTTACTTCTTTTTTTAAGGAGGCAGGTGAGGAGTTGGTCCTGGTTTCAGGTGGTAAAGTGTTCCAAATTCTTGGGACAAGACTGGAGAAGGAGCGGTTGTAAGTTTTTCTTTTTGTTGAACTTCTGTGGTTTCAACTGTAGGGAGTTAGTGCTTCTTAAAGAATGACTAACCCCAGGCTAGCTAGAGATTTTTTTTTAGTAGACAGGAGTATTATGGCGAAGGGCCTTGTGCGTCGTGCATGCAGACTTCAATTGGATTCTAACTTCAAACGGGAGCCATTTTTGATGTTTTAGGTCTGGAGCAATGTGGTCGATTATCCTAGAACCTGTTAGGAGTCTGGCAGTCGAGTTCAAAGTGTCTTTTAACAGGAACATCTTTACTTTTGTTAGGCCAGGTGTAATAGCACACCCTTAATCTAATCGGGAGATGACTAGAGATTGTACTCCTAGCTGGAAATCCATATGAGGCAAGGAAGGGTTTGATTTTCCTTGTTTGTTGGGTATTTGGCTCCCCTGATGGTTGCTCTAATATGATCTTCCATATTCAGATATTTGTTCAGTGTTAGGCCTAGAGATCGAGTAGAGCCAGTAAAGTGGGAGAGCATTTAAGGTCAGTGAGTTGTTTGAGCCATTCTTCAAGGGGGGCAGAGAGAGATTGTGAGAGACGATCCATAGGAATTCCGTTTAGAGGGTGTTGGGCATGAGGGGATTATGGGTCAGCCATTGTTGGGATTTCAGAAGAGTGCAGTTTAGTGTTTTGATATCTTCAGGTGAGGAATTTTCAAGTACAATTCTATGTCATCAGGGTACATGTGGAAGTGAATGTTTGATATGCCTCAACAAGTCAGTAAAAGGCCCTATCAACAATTCGAATGGACTGGGTGAGCTCATGGAGCCTTGAGGTCCTCAGTTCAGTAACAGCGTAATGCCAGATAGGGATTCATAGTCTTTGATTCTGTGAGGTCGATTATGAATGAATGAAGCAAACCAGTTTAAGATGGGACCAGATAACCCCATCCTATTTTCCAGGATGTTAATTATGTGGTCATGTTTGACCGTATCAAATGCAGTGGAAAGATAAAGAAGTATTAGTAGACGGGCTTCATTCTGATCAAGGAATCTCATGGCATCTTCAATAGTGTGTCAGAGCTGCTTCAGTGCTATGACCAGTTCTGAAGCCAGATTGCTAGTGGTCCAGAAGTTGGAATTGTTCAATGTCGTTGCAGAGTTGTAGGTGTACACATTTCTCATGAAGCTTTGCAAGATTGGAAATTGGGTGAAAATTGTTGGGTTCTGACTGGTCCGTATTAGTTTAAAAAAAATGTTTTAATTGGGGTGACCTGACCTATCTTTAGGCAATCAGGATCCGTGCCCTGAGATGGAGATGCTTTAACAATCTTTGTCCATAAAGGGAGTATGGAAGATCTAAGTTCATTGATGAGCTTAATGGGGAGGAATAATCAAATTAGTTAAAGGGACAGTAAGTTTGTCCTTGAAGGAAGGGGGGGGGGGTCATCATTATGGATGGGAATGTAGTGTGGCCTAGGGGCAGAGGAGGTGTGAGCTCTCTAGGGTGTAAGGGAAGGTCTGCCGTCCTGAGGGATCAACGGTGGTGGGGCAAGAAAAGGCTGGCAGTAGAGGGCTCGGAGAATGACTGCGGGATTTGATGCTAGGTTGAGGAATAAGAAGAGGGCTAATAGGTGCGACAACGATGGGCATCCTCTGCTGTTGGGAGGTCGTTTTGAGCAAGTCTCAGGGGTATGTGGTCGATAAGGTCACCATACATACAATAGGCTGAGGCTGTTGACCATTCTCGGGCAGTGAGTATAATTTCTAGGCCTTCTATGAGTTAAGGGCATGCACCGCTCCAATAAGTGGTGTTAGAAAGTGCCTCTTTTGACACTTTTTGACTGAAAATGTATGTGGTTTTGATTGTAGTGCACAGGGTCTCTGCCAACCAGGTCCCCTGTGCCAGTGCTTCTTCCCTAAAACTATTCCACAATTGGCCCTTTATGCCCCCTTTAAGTCCCTAATAAATGGTACCTGGGTACCTAGGGCATTGGGACTGAAGAGGGTCACCTTAGCCATGCTGACTCCCACTGCAGCATGCCTGGCCTGGTGCAGACAAAACAACAAAGTTGACATGGCTCGCTGCCTGTGTGCCATGTCACCACTCTAGCAGGCCTTACAGCCCTAAGGCAGGGTGCACTTTTCCATAGGTGTGGGCATATCTGCATTAGCATTTATGCTCCTACAATATTTAAGTCCATTCTGAGATATTGTAAGTGCCAGGGAAGCCATAGAGAGTACGTAAGCTGGAAATTCGACCCCTCTCGTTCCCCAGCACCATGATGGCTTTTCTGAACCCAGGAGTGTTTGGTACCAAACTACTCCTCTCGATAAACCCACACTGATGCCTGTGTGGGATTTATTGAAACATGTACTCAGAGGGCACCTCAGAGTTTCCCCCTGAAAACCTACCAACCCTGGTGTGGTCACAGTGATAGTCAGCCTGCTACCACCAGAAGTGTTTCTGGATCATTGGGTCAAGAGAACAAGAGAAATGCCTACTTCAGGATAATAAAGCGCACAAAATTGGACTTCTTCAGCCGCCTATTGGACCAAGCAAAAAACAGGCCAAGAAAACTCTTCGAACTAATCAAAACCCAAACAAAAGCACAACCCCTACAATCAAGTAGCACAACAAGCGACACCCCACACTGTGAAGACTTCTCTGCTTTCTTTAAGCTAAAGACTGACAACATAAGAAATGACCTCATCATGGATGTAAGCCGATTCCCCAACCACACAAGAATGGCTAACACTCAACCTAAAAACATGGCTTCCTGGCAGTACTTCGATACCTACTCGGAAGAAACAATACACAAACTGCTCTGCACCTTGAAGCCCTCTAACCACCACACAGACCCTCTACCTGCTAATGCTGTAAAAGACTTCATCCCCCTGCTCCTCCCTCTCTGGACCAAAATCATCAACTGCTCCCTGCAACAAGGCCTCATTCCGGACTCCCTCAAGGTGGGGCAAGTCACTCCTATACTCAAGAAACCTACAGCTGATCCGACTGACCTAAACAATTACCGACCCATCACCAATATTCCCACCCTGGCCAAACTGCTGGAGAAATGTGTCCAACTCCAACTAACAAGACACATTGACCAATTTGACCTCCTCAATTCTCATCAATCAGGATTCAGAGCGAAACATAGCACGGAAACAGCTATGACACACATAATTGATGACGCCCTCCAAATTCTTGACCGCAATGAGTCCTGTCTCCTCATCCTTCTTGACCTCTCGTCAGCATTTGACACGGTCAAACATGAGAACCTGCTGGAACTGCTAAGCACTAGAATGGGTCTATCGGGAACGGTTCTCAAATGGTTTTCGTCCTTCCTACACAACCGATCTCAGAAGTTCAAGATCGATAATGTGCTATCTGCACCTGTGCCTGCGGATCTAGGTGTTCCACAAGGATCCTCCCTCTCCCCCACTTTGTTCAACCTCGTCATGGAACCGCTCGCCACCTTGCTCCAAGCTTCTAATGTCCAATTCCATATGTACGCCGACGACACACAACTGTACCTAAAGCTTCAATCTCCGGAAGATATCAAACATCTGAACTCCACGCTTATTAACACTCAATCTTGGCTAGCCGATAATCACCTCAAACTAAATGCTCTGAAAACTGAGTTCCTTCTCATCTCACCCCCGGCGAAAATTTCCACCACCCAAACATGGCTCAACAACCTAACAGCACTTAATGTCCAACCCACCATCGTGGACTCAGCGAAATCTCTAGGCATCACACTGGACGCCAAGCTCAACATGCAGCAACACATCAGCAAAGCCACAAAAGTAGCTAATTTCCAAATAAACACACTGAGGAAAATCAAACCCTTCCTTCCAACTGAAGACTTTCGAACTGCTGTACAAGCGTTAGTCATCCCTCGAATCGACTACGGAATTGTGACCCTCAGTGGACTCCCGCTATCCACAACAGCACCCTTAAGAGCCTCCCTGAACGCTGCTGCAAGACTCATTACTGGCTCAAGAAAACATTCGCATATTTCCCCAGATTTAAAGTCCCTAAAATGGCTGCCGTTTGAAGCCAGAATACAACTAAAAATTGCAGTTATGACACACGCGGCCGTGCACCACAATGCACCCAACTACCTCGCTCAAAAATTGTCCATATCAGGAGGTTCGAGGTCCAATAGAAGCTCAAAAAATCTACTCCTGAAACCCCGTAGATTCAGGAAAGAGAAAACCTACAAGCGCTCCTTCTCAGGAATGGCACCCAGGATCTGGAATGCGCTCCCGCCTGAAACTAGGCGTATCTCCTCCGCTGCACTCTTCAAGAAAGAGGTGAAAACCATCCTTCTGGCCAAGATCTCCTGAACCTTATAGGTAGTGGTTCAGAGACTCTACATTGCCTGGTATCAATGCTCACCTTGTCCTTTGGCATTATACCTCTACCTGATGGTGACACTACTTCGCCTCTTTCGTCCTACCGACCAATATATGAGACACATTGGGTCACAGATTCACCCTCCCGATGCCATCACTCAGTGCGCTCTCTACACTAAAACACTGTTATAAGCTTGCCACACACCCAAGGTGTACCTGAACACCTATATAATGTGATCCATGACTTGTGCAGTTTTATTACCTGTTCACCTGACTGTATATTGATTTGTTTATGTATGTTGTTTTATTATTATCCTTCATGTTAGTGACTACTACATTGCTCCCATTACCACTGTTCTTTCCTACTGCCCCTACCCTGCCATTGTGAAGCGCTCTGATATCTGTAAGGATCTTGTTCGCGCTATATAAAACTTTGAATAAATAAATAAAACCTCTGCTCTATGGGACCAGAAACAAAGCACATCCTGGGTGGAGGTGCAACACATCCTACCCCAGGATTGACACAGTGCTCGAGAGGGAAGCTTCAAAGGTCTGCCACCTTTGTAATGCCCCCAGACTCTGCTCTAGCAGCAGATGGCAGCTCCTGGTATACACCCCCATTTTGGACTGGAAAACTGACGGTAAAACGTAGGAAGACTAAGATGTGCTCACCTCTGCAAACTCCACCCCTAAGGTGGGGGAGGCGAGGTGAAGCATATCTTCTGTCCCCGCCCTCTTGAAGAAGGGGAGACCCCTCCAATCAGGGCTAGGGCTATGCCACCCTCTCACAGGAGGATGGCATAATTGAGGGTGTAGACACCCCAGGTAATGTGCCCATTGGACCTACCTGTCACTATTAAGATGCACTAAAATCTAGTATTTAGGTGGCTCCCCCAGACCCTGAAACTAGTGCATGCCGACCTAAGAAGCACGAAGGTGACGCCATGCAGCGAAGCCTAAAGAGGCCTACTTGGTTGGCTCCAGCCCTCCTGACCTGTCTCTAGCTCCAAAGACCCTGCAAAGAAGACCCCGCCTGTCCTGCAGCCAGTGACCTCCAGAACCCGAGGAGGTCTGCCTGACCTTTGATAGAGACCAGAACTCCTGAGGACAACGGAGCTGTCCCTAAAAAATCTACACAAAGGACTCTGGTGCCCTCCGGAACTGCAAGTCCTGACCACTCTACTCACGAAGCCTCTGACCCGTGTCCAGGTGGCCCATCGATCCAGAAAAGGTTCCCCAGCGATACTGACCCCAAGTCCAGTGTTGGCTAACCCCTCCTGGTCTCCACAAAAATGCCTTCAGTGTGAATCCAGAGGCTGCCCCTGACAGCGACCGGCCCTGGTAAGAAAACCTGACGTCCAAGGACACCCCTACCCCTGAAGCCCCTGGTCCTTCGGGAGCCCGACCGACGGTGTCTCCATGACTTACAGCATCTCAACTTACTATGCTGTCGCTGGGTTCCTGCGCACACCCTCCAGTTCAACGCCTGCAGCTTGTTTTCAACTAAGTTTCTCCAAAGTTTCTCCATTGCGCCCCCAATGCTGTATTTGCAGCCTGCACCCGGTCACCCCTGTGCTAGTGGTGGTGTTAGTTTGCCTTGTGGCCCCACCTATGCTTGCCATAACCCCCAAAGCTTTGCCCATGCAACAAACTTACGTACCTGCAAGCAGCGTGGCTTCAAACACCTCCAGTCTCCATTGAAACACTTTTGGCCAAATATGACCTCTGCACGCCGCTGCCCCTGTGCTGCTGGTGCTGCAACCTTTGTGCTCACCTGAACCTTGCCCTCTGCTGGCGTTAACCTAAAGTACTGGAACTGTAATTTGGGTACTTCTCCATGAGATTGCATTGTTGTTTTCCTCCATAGGATAACATTGAACTGTTTAAAAATTGCACTGTGTTGACTTGAGAAAGACTAAAGTTATTTTCCTGAAAGATTTACTTACCTTTGTGCGAAGATCTTAGTTTTACAATAAAACTTGAATAAAACTTATTTTTTATAAAATTGGTGTGAGTCGTGTGTCATTATGTCTTACACTCATCTATGTAAGGCCTAAGGCTACTCGCCCACACCACCACTAATAGTACATTTTAGGTTTACATTGACCCTTTACACTTCTGGGGGAATCTCTGGACTCTGTGCATGGAATAACCACATAGTGGTATTCCTTGTAGAGAGCCAGCTTCCTGCACTGGTGGTGCAGCGGTGATGTACAAGGCTTGACGTTTGTTGTACCACTTGATCAATAAGTGATTTCACAAGAGGAAATCCAAAATTGTCTTTTGTTAAAATATTTTTACAATTTGTTTAAACTAGTAATATGTCCTTGGTTAAGTTCCCTACTGTTTAGAAATTAAAAATCTCTAAAGTAGTTAGGCCTTCGTAGTCCGTAGCATTTTCTTAAAATATGTTTCTAATAAGACCACAAACTACTTTAAAAACTAGGACTGATACTCCAAGTGGAGAAGTGTGGCTCAATGGTTAGAAGAGGCAGACCATGAAGCAGAGTTCAGACCCGGGACCAGGGTTCAATTCCCGACGCGGCAGGGTCTTGAGCCCAAAATGTACTCGGACTCGATAATTCTCGCTTCGGTGCCTGTTCGAATCACGTGTTCACACTCTGCAACTCTGGGCAATAGCTTGCTTAATCTCCACTATGGCCCCCCGCGGCGGGATGCCTGGCTTTCACCTTGGGGGTGCCCAGTACGGGTTATCTCACAGGGAAAAACCAGGACGGGTTCCCAAAGCAAGCGCTTAAAGACCGTTGGTGATAATGCGCTATATAAATATAAATTACTATTACAATTACAAGGACCTCCCAGGAGCTTAACCTGTGCCCCTATGCACATCTGAACATGTCACTACTCAAAGATTTTTGCAAAGCATGGATGCTTGCAGTGGCTCCCAAACCCACAAACGCCGATCTCCAGCAGTTGCTGGCAGAGATTGACAAGGCCATGGCAAGTCAAACTTCCCCCACTGGGGAAGAGGATGATGAATCCCAAGAGATAGAGTAAAGGGACTCGGAGTCCATCACTACCCCCCTCAGATAGTAACACCGCTAGGGGTGTCCCCGGCAGTGTCCCAAATGAGGTAGATACTGAAGATGCAGATCTTCAGAAAATGGCCAAGAGGATAATCTTGAAGGCTAAACTCTTGGCCATAGAAAAAGAGAGCTGAGATGGGCTGGGGACCCATCTCTGGTGGCGGCAAACAACTAAATAGGGAGGTGTAGAGTCTTTTGACTCTAAAATCCCCATAGGGATTGTCTTTAAATTCTTTGAGGGTGAGGATATCACTAAGTGGTTCATTGCATTTGAGAGATCCTGTCTTGCGAGACAGGGCCACATGAAGCCGTGGTGTGCTTTCCTGTGGGAAATCTTCCCAGGGAAGTGCAAAGATAGACTCCTGACACTCAATAAGGAAGGTGCTACATCCTATGACCTCATGAAGAGTACCCTGATTGAGGGCTTTGTATTTAGTACTGAAGAGTATAGGATCAGAGTCCGAGAAGCTCAAAAACCCAGAGCCAGAACTGAGTAGATTGTGCAGATTACTCAGTCAACACAATAGGAGGTTGGCTAGATGGTAACAATGTACATGACTTTGAAAGGTTGTATGACATTTAACATGTATCTTGCCACCTAGCCCCACTCATAGAGCAGCATGGCGTCAGTGTCACCTCGTACGCTGATGATAGCCAGCTGATGTTTTCCTTCAAAGGCCATTCTGAGGCTGCATTTACTAACGTCCAGCAATGCCTAACGGATATTTCAACCTGGATGACCAAGAACTGTCTTCGGCTGAATGCCTATAAAACTGAAGTATTGTTTTTTAATCGGCCTTCCCGCTTCTCCCCTCCCTGAACTATGGTGCCCTCTACAGCTCAATCCTCCCTCACTTCCTGTTTCCTCGGCCAGGAATCTGGGTTTTAAATTTGACTATACCCTTTTTTGCAAAGCCCAGATAGATCAGGTCTCCTCTTCATGTTTCTGAAAATTGAAGACGTTGCGGAGATTCCTCCACTTCCTACCAATGGACTGTAGGAAAACAATTGTCCACACACTTATCACATCTTAACTGGACTACGCCAACAGTCTATATCTGGGCCTACCTGTTCAGGAGACTGCAAACAATACAGAATGCAGCTGCAAGGCTTATCAGAAATGTCCAGCTAAGGCATCACATTTCCCCACATCTACGTAGCCTGCACTGGCTGCCTGTAAAAGAACAGACGGAATTCAAAGCACTTGCTGGGCAATAAACGGAGCTGGCCCCCACTATCTACGGAAAAGAATCCATAAATCCCATCAAACAAGGAATCTAAGATCCAATCATCTTGAACTCCTCTTCACCCCTCGTTTTGCCAAAGCTAGAATGGGTGAGCTGTCATTCCCCGTCAAAACCACGATCCTCTGGAACTACTTACCCGTAGATATCAGAAAGGCCAACTCGAAGTCTAGCTTCCGAAAATCCTTGAAGACCTGGCTCTTTAATCTCTCTTAGCACCTCGCTGAAGCCAACCTACTCACCCCACCTCTCTTTGTCTTCGCTGTCAGCGCCGGGACACTCCCGTTGTGGGTAGCCGCGGGCTCTACAAGCTACATAATAATAATAATAATAATAATAATAATAATAATAAATTATTGGATAATGAAGGAGCACCTTTTAAGTGATTGTCAACAAGAGAAACTACATAATTTCCTGGTAGACCTAGGTCCACGTTCTCCTCAAAAATTGGGGAATGCGGCAGGCCAATGGGTCAAGACAAGTATGACCAAAACTACAGCTGGTGGGGAAGATCAAAAGAAAGAGGCCAAAAGCCCCCCTAAGCGAAAGAAGGTGTGTTCCCTTATGGGAGTTGGGGTCTGAAAATCTTACGCTGTAGTGCTTGGGCAGTGATGTTTGGTTGATTAGGCTTTCTACCATGTCTTTAAGGTTATCAGCAGGACCCATCTCAAGCATCTATCGGATTCCCAGATCTAGTGTTCCTGAACACGCTCTTCAATCATTGTTGGAATTCAGTGAATGCCTTGTACAAGTCAAACTGTAGCACGTGTTTTATTTTTCCTGCAGCCCCAACCATTTTGAGTGTGTGCATAGTGGGAAAATCTAACTTCCAGCCCCTCCACCTCGGTGGCCGCCACCACTTGGCACATTCAATCGATATTTGTGTCACCTCCAGCAAGGATCTCCTGACAGTTTTCCCATTCGTCATAAGTTATCTTAATGAGTCATTTGTGTTTACTGGTCTTATGCTCCTGAGTACTAGAGAAAGCAAACAAGGGTTTAAAGGAATCTCTCTTTGAAACTTGATAGGTTCCTTAATTTGTCAGTCATCTGTGGACCTGCACTGTCTCGGGCTGAATGAAAAGCAGAAACTAGGCTGGAAGCAATCCCAACCCTTTGGGATCTGCCCTTGCAAGTGAAATTTGAACGCCCCATTTTTATCATTTTTGGACTGAGGTCTCCTTTTACTTCTCAGTGAAAGTATTTCTCTAAGCACGGGGGATCTGCTCACTGATGCCACTTCAGTGGCTTGTGGCTGTTCGCAAAATGTTTTTACCCTCTTCTCTTTTAAATGCAAGTTATGTATGTTGTAAACATATGGTAATAACTTTCACAATGTGGCAGCTTCCCTTTCTTCCTGCCGGTTTCTTGAGACCTGCAATCTCTACTTGGACTAATGCTGTAAAGAGATATGTCCATTAGCTGCCATCAAGTGTGGTTGCTCTTGCTCTGCCTCATAATTGCATCCTTTAGCACCAAATCTGCACGTTTGCTTTTGATTAACTCTTTTATTGGTTCTTCATCACCACACCATTCCCCTGTGGCACACTCACACTCCAAATTGGCACTGAAATAGGTTGACGCAAATATCATTGCACAGAACCTGTGTAAGTTTAACTCCATGTTCACTCGGTTTCAGCTCTGCCTCAGCCAAGTTATTTGAACACTGGCAGAACATTTCCTGGCACTTGAGGACTTCAGCACTGTTTCACCTCGCTATTAATGAAACTGTATATGGACTATGCTGCTTGTTAACATTTTCTATTTCAGCACTTCTAGACTCTGAAATAACAAGCCTTTCTTCTATGCAATTAGCTGAAATCTTCAACCTTCAGGACAAACTAACCTTTTGTTTTTTCTTTTAGACAATGAAATAGTGTGCTTCCTCAAAGTGCAATTAGCGGAAGCCATCAACCTTCAGGATAAGAACCTATTGGCTCAAATTCAGGAAACTATGCGTTGTGTGGGTCGTTTTGATAACCGAACATGTCGAAAGCTCCTAGCATCCGTAGCAGAGGACTATAGGTAAGCCCAGTTTGCTTGCTTTTGTAATGGGGTGAGTACAGCTCTCCTGCTTTTTCAAAGAAAAGTTGTCACTTCTGTGTTGTTTCAAAGACATGAGTAACATTTTTCTGTGTATAGTAATAATCAGTAAATGTGGATTTAGATGACTTCTTACCACGTTTAAGGGTATGTGTGAGATAGCTTTCTTTATATATATTTAATGTATTCATATGCAGGCTTTTAGTATTAATCATTCAGTCTGTATTCAATTTTTTTTTTTTTATTAAGGTTCCAAATCAGTTCCATTCTTGGCCAATTTTTGTTCAACTGCCTCATACTCAGGAAAACACAATACTGCCAAACGCAGCATATTTCCAATGCAGTGCTTCACACAACTTGCTTGCTCTCTTTACATTCACAACAGTGATGCAGAATTTTTAAGTACCTTTTTAATACCATTCGATCAAATGATTAATACTGAAGGCTTGCATAGAAATAAATTAAGAATGAATGAAATGTATAAGGAAAAAAATTTCCGTCATAAACATGGAATATTCTCGTACATTTGCTGCCATTCCGGAACACTTTTTCTTCAATTATTGCAAGTCACTATTTAGATGGAGGTAACCACCTCAATGTCAATAGAATTAGAGTTACCTCCATTAAAAAAACATGAAAGGCTTGTCTTTTACTGATTTTTGTCTTGATCATAAAATCACAACTAAATATTATAATGTGACCACATTGCTGAACTCACAACAGGCAGCCCCGTTTTTAATTCTAAAACGCCTATTGAGCACATACAGAGAAAAGGAAAATTAAAGAAAAAAGGAGCCAGTCATGTCAAGAGTTCAAGGAATGCTAGGGAAATGCACTGTTACTTTAAGTAGCCAGCACCTTCCCTTCCCAGCATGCACTGAACTGTCAGTTTGCCTCAGTCTCAATTTTTTTTCTGCTCCTGCTGGAAGGATCTCTGTGTTACGTCACCCAGATTTTTTCTTAACTTTTTGTTACAAAAAGTGAGGTATTTTGGCTAAATTCTACATCTTTGAGGCTTTTCTACATTCTTCATCCAATTTCTCATCAAAACTGATGAATATTTTCCCAAATTGCCTTCACTTTTTCGTGAAATGCCCTACATGTGGGTGAAAAAAAACGTCATCAGACCCACATTCTGTATTGTCTGTCTTCCTGCCTCTGACTCAGAGTGTGAAAAAAAAGTTAAAGAAATCCCTAAAAGACTGTGTGAGGGCATTTGCCTGAGAGAAAAACTTGAGAACCTGCATCAGGAAGAAGAGAGAAAAAAAGACCTGGATGGGGCTCCTTATGAATTCAGAACCTCCCACACTAAAGGGTCCCATATATAAAGAGCTAGAGAGAGCAAACAAAAAAACCATTGTCACCATCAATCTGGACATTCTTACTACTTTCGATAGCACCAGGCATCGTCACCGACTTGCTCGCCTTCGAGGAGTACGACGACAGCACCACAACATCAATGACCGCACCTCAGGTACTGTTAAACCAACTGTCAATGTTGATTCCAGCCCGACATCGCAACCATGACTGCAAAGATTTTGACCGTGAAGTACTTAACACAGACACACTGTGTGACGTTGAGGAGATCGACTTCATTGATGTAATCGTCTAGATCACTGTCAAGACACTTGACATCAAGGAGATTGATGTTGAGACATTCAGAAATCTCTATTTTACAATTTCCTGACACCCATCAACCAGATGGAGAAAATTGGACTAGTCCATCTTTAATAATTCCACAGAAGGGTCTTGTTCAGGAACAACTTACCTCTCAGATCCTTTTCTTCAATAGGTCCTGCTATTCAACTGTTGGAACCAGGGTCAGGACCAATAGTTTCACCAGACACTGACACTTGATCCCAAGAAGACTGAAAAGCAAATCTCCTTCGCTCATTCTCTTTCACCAACTGTCTTGTTTCACCAACTCTTATTCTACATACACCCATACCACTCCAGCAGCGTCTCATCTTAAGTTGTCTCCTCTAGATGGATTACATTCTTAATTTTCAAGATGTACTAGTCAGGTGTTGATAAACTAAGCTTACAAGCGCCAAGTATCTGCGATAATGGAGACTCTATCACCAAGAGCTTCACCAAGACCTACCTTTCCATTGGTGCTGGGATTCGTACTTCCTTACACCATATACTCTTAAAGCTGCAACTCCTCGGCTTCTCAAAAAATACAAAGCTTCAGAACAAGATCCTATCCAAGACCAGATCACAAACCACATTCGGTAATAGTCTCTGCCATAAGAACGAAACTTCAGAGACTTCAGTCCCTCCTGAAAAGGAAAGCAAGATATTGAATGTAGTAGGAAGAAAAATATGTACCTTTGCAGTTGTGGCTTTTAAGAACTCTGCTCTGTTAGCCAGATATGATTGAGCGCTGTGGTAATCTCTGGCTGCGTTTGCAGATCTTCCAAAGGGCAGAAGATAAATAGTTCATGGAGATTGTTCAAGAGGGTCAACCTATCTCAAATCAATCTATCAGTGCATACATAGATGAAGTAGATCTGGCCATAACACAGCTCTGCAATGGTGTATTTCTTTGTGGGTTGTCTTGGCTTAGACTAACTTTCCAGAAACTGGGTTCTCAATTAAAAATCATGAACCTTCCTTACAGTGCGCCAACCCTTTTTGGTCACCACACTTATGTAGAAATGGAGAGAATGAAGGTGGCAGAAACCCTCAAAGCAGTGGGCTTAATGGAAAGCAAGATGTTTTATCATTCCCAATAGAATCACATGGGCTATAGATTTCAGTGCAGACATTGGGTTCTATCTCTTCAATGGTCCTTCTATTCAATATCCCAAAGTCGTCAACAACAGTTCCATCCTAAGCCTAATTGAGGAAGAATCTGCAGCAACAACAGAAGACACAATGCCAATACTCTTCCAAGTCACGACCAACATCAAACCAGTGAGAATCCCACTCCCACTGTCCTGTTTCCGAATCCCGCGGGAGAAAGTGTTTCACATCATCTAATGTCATGTAAGAGGGATTTTATATAGTGCTGCTTGTCACCTGTGAGGGTATCAAGGCGCTAGGGAGGTGAGAGTAAGTGTATGATGAGTGTGGCATGAGTACAGGCATTCTCGATTGTCCTGCAAGAAGACTAATGGAAAAGCTGGGAAATCAAGAAGTGAGGAGGATGCCCAGATGTGTTGAGGGGAGGTTGTTCCAGGATGTGGCGGCTTGGCAGAAAAATTATTGGTGTCCAACTCTGCTTCTGTGGATACGTGGTGTGTGTGCAATTGAGATTGATCCTTAGTGAAGTTGTCTGGTGGGTTGGTGGGAGGGAAGCTGGTGATCGAGGTATGCGAATCATGTGTTGTGTAGTGAGTTTAATGTGTGTTTCAGAAGTTTGAACTAGCAGCGCTTTTGGATGGGGAGCCAATGGTGCCCTGAGGATTGATGTGGGATCGGCGCGGGATGTCGCGGACGAATCTGTTTGCTGTTGTCCAATCAGCTTGTGATTATGGCCTGCGTGATGGTACGTTGTGTGTCCAGTGGGAGCCACTTGACGATTTTACATAACATCCCGGTGATTTGGAAGCATGCAGAGGTCACTGCGTTGATGTGGGACTTCATGGTGGGTTTGGTATGCATGATGAGTTCTAGGTTCCTAGCCTGGTTGGTTGTTGTGGGTATCTGGTCTCAGTTTGGTGGGCCACCAGGTGGAGTCCAAAAGTGAGCTCTTATTTCAGAAGATCAGCACTTCATTTTTGTCAATGTTGAGCTTGAGGCGGTTCTTTCATCCAATTGGCCATGCTAGTTTTTCACTGTTTAAAGTTTGTCTTGATGGTGACAGTGTCATCTGAGAGGAGAGAAAAATTAGCTGGGTGCCATCATCGTAGGAGATGTTGATTCCGTTGAATCGGATGATGTTAGCCAGAGGAGTCATGTAGCCTGACTTGTGTTCTCCCGGAGAGGAAGGAAGCTGTTCATTTGAGTGCTGGTCCTTGTATTCCCATTGCATGTATTCTGACGATGAGTGTGCGATAGGAGAAGGTGTCAAAAGGGAGGTCAAGGAGGATGAGGGCAGCGGTCTGTCACACTGTTGAAGATGGTGCGTATGCCGTCTGTGGCAGCGATGAGGGCTGTTTTGGTGCTGCTGCTGTTTCGGATTCCTGAATGTGAGTCGTTTAGGAGTTTGTGGCATTCTACGTGGTCAGAGAGTTGTCTCTTGATTGTCTTTTGCATGACTTTGGCTGGGAAGGGGAACAGTAATATGGTTCTGTAGTTACTGGGTATTTCGGGGTCGGCTAAGGGTTTTCGGAGGAGGGCGGTGATTTCAGTGTGTTTCCAGCTATCTGAAAAGGTGTCTGTCTTGAGGGAGGTGCTGATGATGGAAGTGAGAGCAGCACTGATTATGGCTATTCCTAGGATGAAGGTCTGTGGGCGCACCGGAGTGGACTGTCTTCATTATTGCTGCAGAGTCCTCAATTGATAGAGGGTTCCATGCTGTCACTTGGTAGGCTGTCTGATGAGGTTAGTACGCTAGGTAGGTCGATGGGCGATTGCTGTAGATCTTGGTGGTTCTTTTGGGGTAGAAGTCAGAGATTGTTGCAGAGTTCTTGTGTAGGGGAGATGATGTTGGTTGCAACTGTTGAATTATTGAATTTGTTGACTATTGCAAAAAGTTCCTTGCAGTTGGAGCTGGATTTGATTCTCAGTGTCTGGGCCGTTTTCTCTCTCTCTCTCTCTCTCGCTCTTTCACTTGATGTTGACGGTGTCTAAGTGAGGCTTTGTAGGTGTTTCTTGCGGTGGTTCCTCTTTCTGAAAGAAACAGGTTAGTATTAGATTCCTTACCTTAGAATATCCCCAGGCGTCAGACTGTATCCGGAAACTTTTGCGTAGCAGTACCCCAGCGCGTCGGTAGGCGTCGTCTGCGGCTCCGCGTGCGTCGTTTGCGCCAGGATGACGTCGCCGGAGTACTTAGACGCCGCCCTCGCGCGCTGACCTCAGTTCTTCTTTTTTCCGCGCCAGCTAACTGCAGATCCGGAGAAGTAGTACCCTTTTAGTCATTTTTTGACTGAAACTTTGTTCTTTTTGATCTGTTTTTCAAGTCGATTGACTCCGAAGGTGCCGGTAGGGATGCCCGGGTTCAAACCCTGCTCTAAGTGCAGCCGACTGATGTCGGTTACCGACCCCCTTCACCGGTGTCTTCAGTGTCTAGGCCTCGACCACGATGACCGAACCTGCTCCGACTGCCGGGCCCTGACGTCTAAGGCTAGGCGGGAGGGCCCCGCAAGCGGCTTGAGCTCAGGCAGTCGGCCCGCGCCGTTCAAGGTCCCCGTCCCACAAGAGGTCGAGGGACGGTCGCGGCTTAGGAGTCCTCGTAGTTCCGAGAGTTTGCATCGGTCTTCGGGATCAAGATCCTCAGGTAAGAGGCATGAGAGGTCGGAAAGGCGTCATCACTCTTCCGACTCACCCCGACGCTCGCGCGACACGGCCGGGGGTTCGGGTGACACCACCGGCGCGGCTCTGACGGAGTTGCGGGCGTCGCAACCTGCCCCCTACCTTCCGGTCCCTGGGCGCGATGCGACACCAGAGGAGATCGAGCCGTACCTCATGGCCATGCGGTCTCTCCCTCCTCCGTAGGGTTCCGTGGCGCCTTCGGGCCCAGCGGTCCCGGCTGGGGGGCCTAGCGGGTCGGGTGCTTCGGCTCCGATGCCGTCTGGTGCTTCGGCCCCGGCGCCGCTGCGACTTCGGTCACGGCGCCGCAGGCCCTCACTGGATCCGGTTCCGGATCCGGGTCGTCGCCTGTCGACCTCACCGGCGCCGGACCCTAGCGTGTCTCCCCCGGCGACGCCGTACCCGATCCTTCCTTCGATTCGGTTCCGGCGCCTTTACTTCCACGAACCGGCCCCATCCTTTGAACCTGCATATCAGGAGATGGGTGACGAGGGGTATTGGGAGGGGTCTGAAGACCCTCTGACACGGGAGTGTCAGTCTCAGCAGGACTGGACAGGTGTGCTTGGGACTGCCAGTGGGCTGGACACCTCGCCAGACACTGGTTTTGTCTCCCCTTCCAACGTGGCTAAAGAGGAGGGGGCTGCCTACAGTGTGGTGCTGACGTGGGCGGCCAAGGCCTTGGGCTTGGAACTCCCCGTCGCGGCCGTGCGGACTAACCTCCTCACTGAGGTCCTTAAACCGCAGTCCAGCTCGGCTGAGCCTCTGCTGCCATTTAATGAGCCCTCGTCAGACGTTCTTTTGGGCACTTGGTCCAAGCCCGCTACGGGTCAGCCCATAGGAACATGGCCAGACTGCTCTGGGCGGCCCTTGTTTCCTGTCCACCCACCCCAACCCCGAGAGCCTGGTCATCCAGGCCTCCAACTTCCAGACCGCATTCCCGCCGGCCCCGCCCGATCGGGAATCCAAGAGGTACGAGCAATACGGTAAGAAAGTATTCTCCCTGAGTTTGGGACGGTGGTCATTTAACACCGCGTGCCTCTTGGGCCGCTACACCCACTCTCTGGGACACGGTCGCGGACGTGCTGCCACAATGTCCGGCGGAGGTCCAGACTAAACTCACCCAAGCCCTTGTGGAGGGTCGATTTGCAGCACGGTTCTCTATCCGGTGTGGGCTGGATACCACCGACTCACTGGGCAGAGCGATGGCAACAATGGTGGCGATTCGTCGCCATGCATGGTTGAGGTCAGCCAACTTTTCGGCCGATGTCCAGAACACTCTTATGGACATGCCGTTCGATGGCCGTCGCCTTTTCGGCGACAAGGCAGACCATGCGCTTGAGCGCTTTAAGGACTCCAGGGCTACGGCCAAGTCCTTGGGCCTCTCGGCCCGCGCCAGCAAACGGGTGCCTTTCGCTCCTTTCGTGGTCAAGGAAGTGGCACTCCCACACATGCTGCCAGCCACGCACCGCAGACTAACATCGAACGCGGTGGCGGGCGTGGAAACCGCTGTGGCGGCGGTCGGGGACAATGGCGAGGCCAGTCCACACCTTCCCCCGCAGCACCTGCCTCTAAAGCCTCCTAGTCCGTGCTTTCAGGCCCATGTGACACCAGTGGGGGGCAGGGTTCGCCATCACCACTTCCACTGACGCACTGTCACTTCGGACAGGTGGGTGTTGCAAATCGTCTGAAGGGGCTATTCCCTCCCCTTCGAGACGACCCCTCCAGCCATGCCACCACAATACCACAGCGTGTCAGGGGACCACTTGCAACTTATGCAAGAGGAAGTTACAGCCCTCTTGGCCAAGGGGGCCATCGAGCACGTTCCTGGGCTGGAAGTAGGGTGTGGTTGTTACTCCCACTGCTTTCTGGTACCTAAGAAGGGCAAAGGGGGCCTACGCCCTATCTTGGACCTATGGAACGTCAACGGCTTCCTCCGGAAAGAGAAGTTCAAGATGCTGACACTGGCTCAGGTCTTAGCTGCCCTGGACCCGGGAGACTAGATGGTAGTATTTGACTTGCAGGACGCTTATTTCCACATTCCCGTCCTGCCGGCCCACCGGCGCTACCTGCGGTTCACGGTAGGCCACGAGCACTTTCAGTTTACAGTGCTCCCCTTCGGTCTTACCAGCACCCCACAGGTGTTCACGAAGGTGATAGCGGTGGCCACAGCTCATCTGCGCAGGTTAGGGGTTTCAGTCTACCCCTACCTCGACGACTGGTTGTTGAAGGCGGGCTCTCCCCAGACAGTCGTCAGCCACCTCCAGACAACGGCAGACCTCATGCACCAGCTGGGGTTTTCCATCCATGTGCCGAAGTCACACCTGTGCCCCTCTCAGAAGCTCCTCTTCATCGGAGCGGTTCTCGACTCAGCGCAGTTTCGGGTTTATCCTCCCGAGCAGCGGGTTCGGGATATTCAGACTCTGATTCCAATCTTTCAGCCTTTATCCCCAGTCTCGGTCAGGTTGACGCTGCTGCTTCTGGGGCTGATGGCCTCCTGCATCCTTCTGGTGCATCACGCCCGGTGGCGGATGCGGGCTCTGCATTGGTACCTGAAGTTTCAGTGGGCCCAGCATCAGGGGAACCTGTCCGACCATGTCCTGATCTGGAGGGCACTGCGAGACAGCTGCAGTGGTGGCTCAAGGACCGCGATTGGGTCAGCAGCAGGTCCCTCTCCTTACCCCAACCGGAGCACGTAATTGTGACGGACGCGTCCCTCCTAGGTTGGGGAGGCCACATGGGAGAGGCGGAGATCAGTGGCCTCTGGTCTCCGGCGGAGTCCCGGCTCCATATCAACCTTCTGGAGCTAAGGGCGATTCGTCTAGCACTGAAGGCATTCCTCCCCTCTGTCCCGGGAAGCGTAGTGCATGTGTTCACGGACAACACCACCACCATGTGGTATTCTAACAAACAGGGCGGGGTGGGGTCGTGGACCCTCTGCCAGGAGGCTCTGCGCCTCTGGCAGTGGCTGGAACATCAGGGCGTGACCCTGGTGGTTCAACACCTGGCAGGTTCTCTGAACGCCAGGTCGGACGAACTCAGCCGGCGGTGCATGATGGATTACGAATGGCGTCTGAACTCGGATGTGGCGCAAGGCCTTTTTCTGCAGTGGGGAGAGCCTTGGTTAGATCTATTCGCCACAGAAGAGAACGTGCAATGTCATCAGTTCTGCGCGTTGGAATTTCCAAGGCGGCACTCGCTCGGAGACGCTTTTCGTCACTAGTAGAGTTGCGGTCTGTTGTACGCCTTTCCTCCTATAACACTTCTGCCCAGAGTGCGGAAGAAGATCAAGCGCGACCGGGCCCAAGTTATCCTTGTGGCTCCGGACTGGGCACGAAGGTACTGGTATCCCGAGCTACTCAGTATGTCTGTCGGTCCCCCAGTTCGTCTGCCTCTTCAGGAGGACCTTCTGTCGCAGCAGCAGGGGACGGTCTTCCACCTAAACCTGTCCAGTCTCCACCTACATGCTTGGAGATTGAGCGGCGACAGTTGAGGCCATTTGACTTGCCTCCTGAAGTCTGTACTGTGATTCTGGCAGCCAGGCGTCCCTCCACAAAGTCGGTATACGCCTGCAGGTGGAACAGATTTGTGGCATGGTGCACATCAAAGACTGTGAATCCTCTCTCTGCCCCTCTTTCTGAGGTTCTTCTCTTCCTTCTTTCTCTTGCCCAGCAGGGCTCTGCTCTGGGCACTCTCAAGAGCTACCTTTCTGCCCTTTCTGCCTTTTTAAGGCTACTTGATCAGCAATCTTTGTTCAAGTCCCCAATTGTAAATAGGTTTTTGAAGGGCATCACACACATGTTCTCCCCCCCCCCTGTTCCATTTGTGATGCCCCAGTGGGACTTGAACCTTGTTCATAACTGTCCTCTTCGCCTTCTTACTCTGAAGACTGCTTTTCTGGTTACCATCACCTCTACCAAGAGAGTGAGTGAGCTCCAGGTTCTTTCTTCCAAACCTCCTTTCCTTTCTGTCCATCCGGACAAGGTTGTGTTGCGGACAAGACCCTCTTTCCTGCCCAAGGTTGTCACAGCCTTCCACATCGGGCAGTCCATCACCTCGCCCACCTTCTTTCCACCTCCGCATCCCTCAAAGGAGAAAGAGCAGCTCCACCGTCTGGACCCAAAACGTGCACTCCGGTTTTATCTGGACCACACACGCCAGTTCCGGGTGGATGACCAACTCTTTGTTGGTTACGTGGGCGCTGAGAAGGGACGGGCGGTACACAAGCGGACCATCTCTCGGTGGGTCGTGTTGTGTATCAAGGCATGCTACTCCTTGGCTAAGAAGGAACCTCCTGTTGGACTGAGGGCCCATTCCACTTGGGCCACGGCGGCTACTACTGCCCTGGGCCGGGGAGTCCCCTTGCAGGACATTTGTCAGGCAGCTACTTGGGCCTCGCAGCACATGTTTGCAAGACACTACTGCCTGGACAGTCCAGTCCAGAGGGATGGCTTCTTTGGCTGCTCCATCCTCCAGGACTTTCTGGTGTGAATATTGGTTCGCAGACCCTCCACCGGGGTTGGTATTGCTGGGGTATCTATTCTAAGGTAAGGAATCTAATGCTAACCTGTTTCTTTCAGATGAACAAGTTACTTACCTTCGGTAACGATATATCTGGAAGAAACAGTAGTTAGTATTAGATTCCTTACCGCCCCACCCGTCCTCCCCGTTCTGCGAACCAATATCTAGGGTTAAGGTCATCCCCTTTCAGGGCCCTAGTTTCATGGCACCAGAGTTGGTTTTTATCATGGCTCTGCGTTTCTGAAAACGGTTCTGAAAATGATTTGTCCACTCCTAAATATTGGGGCCCGCATTACTGGCCGTCAGAAATGGGCCAAGCACCAATTCCCTCTTTCTCTGCAAAGACACTGGGAGTCATTGTGAACAGTGACCTATCACTCAAAGCACAAGTAGGTCAGGTAGTCTCTAAGGGCTTTTTCCAACTCAGGAAAATTCGGAAGGTCCGCCGTCTTCTCACCCGGGAGGCTTTGACACAGGTGGTGATCGCCACTGTGATCTCCCACTTAGACTACGCGAATTCGATGTATCTGGGCCTGCCTCTGTACCTTCTGAAACGCCTGCAGATGGTGCAGAACCACACAGCCAGACTGATCTTAAATCAGTCTAGATGGCAACCTGCCACCCCACTCCTGACAAAACTCCACTGGCTCCCTGTGGCTCAGCGCAGTATTTTCAAGGCTGGCTGCATGATTTTTAAAGCCCTACACTTCAAATGTCCCAAATTCATTGAGAGACTTATCATAAAGTATGCCCCGGTTAGGAATCTGCGCTCGACCAATCAAGGTTTCCTTCAGATACCATCTTTTAAGCGCAAACGTGCGGGCGGATGCAGATTCGGATCACTGGCCCCACGGCTGTGGAACACCTTCCCCCTGGAGATCCGACTCTGCCCCGATCTTCTGTCATTTAGAAAAGCCTTAAAGACCTGGCTTTTCCAGCAAGCATTCCTTTAAATCTCGGTCGTTTGCTTCCCTGGCCATTCCCTCCATCACTGACGGCGCCAAGAAACCAATCGGTGTTAGTGCGCTTAAGAATTTTTATTTTAACATAACATAACTCCTGCATTTCCAAAAATCCTAGACCCCCTAAAGTCTAATCCCCAGGGCATTGTTGGCCATTAGATCTGTGAAAGTCCTGCTTCGCCTAGACCTAGCTGCTTGCATGCAAACTTTAACTTTAAAACCTTAGGGTCAAGGCCTTCATTGTAGGTCTTAAGAGGGTGAAACCTCCTCAAATACTGCCTGCCTGCATGTAGAACCATAATCTAGTATTAACAAGGCTCATGGAGCCATGCTTCCAATTTTTGCAGTTCCTTTCATGGAAGAGAGCATGCTTAATAGCCATGACTTCTCTCAGATGCATTAGCGAACCTCAGCCTCTGCCTTTGCAAGAACTGCTCATTCAGGTTCACAAAACCGGGTTGTGCTTAGGACTTATCCTATGTTTTTGCCCAAGGTGGTATCACATTTTTCCCCTTGGTCAGACTATAGTACCTCACTGACAGGACCCAGCTGTTTGGCAAATCTGGGGCCAGTTATTTGTAACCTTTGCAAAACCCACCTACAAGGAAGGTCTAGAGATAGTCCAGTTCATCCAAACTTGGTAATTACAAAGTTCTGAGAGAGTTTTTTGTATGCCCGAAGGCACACTCCATCCATAGGAAAAGGACAGCCATGGCTTTCTTAGGGAACATCCCGCTAGCTCACCGGAATGGCCACCTGGTCATCTCCACCCATTTTACCAAGTATTACTTTGTGGACAATGTAGCCCGACAGCCAGCATTGGCTGACCAGGCAGTTTTAGAGACTTGTCCAATCATCTGCTTCCTAGCCAGAGCATTTGTCTACTGCCTCGTGCTATGGATGGAAAGGTTACTTAATCTGTAAGTATCTGTTTATAGCAATTAGTGTAGTGCTGTAGATTCTCATGCATTCACCATAATCCTAATATTTCAATTTCTGGAGGAAACTGTGTATGTCTGTATGTGAATATATGTTATTTCAAACGGCATGCAAATTGAGCAGCTAGTGTTTCTTTGCAGCATGAATCTAGTGTGGCATAATGTGGTGATCACAGAACAGCAAGTAATATACGAGCATGGACTGATCAGTTAGAGCAGTTTTGAATTGTTTTTTCACCACTGCTTTCCCCACCACTGAATCATTTAATTTATTAATGTTGATACAATGAAACCATGAGGCCAGTTGGATCGTTAACTGGTGTCGCCTCAAATGTGTGCCGCCTTCATGCTCTGTAGCACTGTTAAACTGGACACAGAGAATGTGAACTTTATTCGATTCTTTACAGCCCTGCTTCTTTAACTTGGATGTGTAGCATGCTTTGTTTGAGATGTGCATGTTTGGAGCAAAAGGATGTTTTTGACTGTTTTAAGTAGAAACTGAGCACCAGAATTTCACGGCCTTGTCACCAAAACACCTCTTCCCTGTGTATGATTCATTTTTAATTTGAAAATATAGTACCTATCAATTAAATGTATAAAATACATTTTGAGGTCATGTTAAACTCGGAACTTATTCCAGTGGATGTCAGTATCACTGCCTGCTCTCAGGAACAGCAGATCTGGTGATTCTTCCAAAGCTGCACGAGAGAATGTCTTCATTGCTGCCTGGCTAACATTACCTGCTTTCCTATTCTTTCTACTGCCAGCATGTGTGAAGCATACTAGGGAGCCTTGACCACTCCTTGTGTATATAAACATGTGGAGTTATGTTATTGCAATTTATACAGCTCACGAATATACTGGAGTGTCTTGGCGCTAGCTGAACCAGAACTTAAAATCAGTATGCTCTATTGAACAAAGATCCTAGTTGTGAAAAAGCCATATTTAACTTTTTTTCCTGGACCAAAGCAAGGAAGGGATGGCCCTGATATGAGGCGGGAGACTGTTCCAGAGTGTTATAGTACCAGTAACGCACCTTTTCCCACCCCAGTTAGACTTCCTACCTCTGGTGATTATAAGAGTATTAGATTCCAGAGAGCGAAGGGGTTTGTTGAGAACATGCCACTGGAAAATGTGTCTCAGAAATTCAGGACCCGTGTTGTGTAGAGCTTTATGAGCAACACACAGAGCTTTACATTTTACACGCCTTCGCACAGGTAGCCAGTAAAGCTTCCGGATTCCAGGAGATATAGCATAGAATCTAGGCAGTCCTAACACTAACCTGGCAGCAGCGTTGTGTGATGTTTGGAGCCTGTTGATGTGTTGTTCCTGATGATTCACGTAGAGGCCATTGTAATAGTTTAGCTTTTTATAGAACTAACACAGTGGCTACCTTAATCAAGGAATTGACGGGGATGTATGGTTAATCATTTGTAATCATCCTAAGAGTTAACGAGGCAGATGATACTACTGCCAATACCTGTGCACCGTAGTTTAACTTATTGGCAACATAAAAAACGAGATTCTTGGCTTTTAATACAAGGGTGGGAAAGGAGCCAATCTCATCTGCCCACCAAAAAGGAGACCAGGCGGGGATAGGTTGCCAAATAATACCACCTCGGTTTTGCCTTTAAACCCACACACAGTTTGTTTCACCAAGATCCTTCATGCATGTCCCTGACATAAAGCTAAGAACTCCTAATATGTTTATGGAAGGTGCGGGGGCTATACCCCTAACTAGGAAACACTCTGCCACCATCAATGGCCTCTACATAGTACAGAGGGCAGTCTCCACACATTGAAATGGGTATACAGCTCTGATAACAGAATAAAATATGCAGTAAAGGGAGTGCAACCAGTGAACACTTTGTGTTGTCCAGTTTACTGTAGAAAGCACACAGGTATGTGGAAACCTACAATGGCAGCGTGACACATCTTCAGAAAGTAATATGGAGAACATTTGTCTAAGGACCTTGGAAGTGTGTCTTGATTCTTGGTCCAGTGGTTAACACCCAGTGCTCCTGGCCTGCCTCTGCATTATCAACTCCACAAAGCAGAAGGTAATCATCGGTGCCACACTCCTAGCGCTGACCCAAAAAACTTAAGACCCTCTGACCCATATAGCGCTGAACATGAAACTCCTCTCCCTTACTTACAAGTGCATAGTTTGGACAGCTGCTCTTACCTTTGCAACAAAAACATTTCCTACCTTCCGAAAGGCTCTTCTCCATCAATAACACTCTCCTTTACTGTCTCCTATCCGAACATGTAATATGGCAAATGGCTGTGCCAGACTGCCAGTTCTCCAACCTTCAGAGTACAAGACACCCTCCTGGCCTGAATCTGGTCACTGCAAATTCAGTTTTGCTTAATGAAAGTCCTCATACCTCTTGAACAGCATTCATTTTCCATCTACTGAAGCAGAAACAGTGTATTCAGAAAAGTGTCTCTTAGCAATGGGATATTAGCTAGTTGGAAATTATCAAACATGCATAATTTGACAGATTTTATGTGACAAAACAAGGGTGTGATGTGTTAATACTATCCTTGGACCTCTTAAGTTAGTAGTGTGCGTTACGTGCAGCATACGCAACTAAAGAGGCTAGTGAGACTAAAGCTTCCAGCGTCGCACAGTTTTTCAGATGCCAATATTAATGCATAAAGCCAACTTTGATTACTTTGTGAGTTGCAAATAAAGCTAATTCGAACTAAAGTCTTTAACAGAAGTGGTTATGAATCTCATAACATTTTTACTGTGGGTGAATAAGGTGTAACCGCGACTATTTTCATTGAGGATCAATTGCTTTGAAGGAGGTGGTGGAAAACAAACATCTCTTTCCTCCTTATTTTGTTTGCTTAGTTTTAAATTTACACCTTTTTAAAGAGCAAGATGAACTAATGTAAAACTGCTTAACTGTAACGGGCGTTCAATGGTCCCTTATATTACAGATTTGATGGTGTTCCTGTGTCTTGAGACTTTATTAAATATTATTTTCTTTGTAGGAAAAGGGCTCCATATATTGCTTATTTAACCCGATGTCGTCAGGGTCTTCAAAGCACACAAGCTCACCTAGAAAGACTTCTGCAGCGGGTGCTGCGAGACAAAGAAGTAGCCACAAGATATTTCACAACAGTTTGCGTGAGGCTTTTGCTGGAAAGCAAAGAGAAGAATATTCAAGAATTTATTAAAGGTAATGTGGCCAAATTTTGGATCATCATGTACAATTGAAGGGCATTAAATATATGTAGAGTGCCCTACCTTTTTGTTTAGTGTACAGAGGCCTTGTATTTGGACTTTATGCGTAATAATGTGCTGTGTAACGCTACTTTATAATGTCTTTTATTTCTTTCTTGAAGCATGTTCAAAGACTCGAGACCAGGTTCTATGAATGAAAATTAATAAAGTAACAGTTTTTATCATAATTTGTTTTTGCAAATGATAGTGCAAGTCATCTAAAGTTCGTAGTTGAATTAAGGACTTTCATTAATATCATATTGTTAGATTTCCAGAGACTAACAGCTGCAGATGATAAGACTGCACACGTGGAAGAATTCCTCCAGTCCTTATATGGCGCCATGGCGCAAGATGTCATCTGGCAAAATGCCAGTGAAGAACAGCTGCAAGATGCTCAGATGGCGATTGAACGCAGTGTCATGAACAGAATCTTCAAGCTTGCCTTCTATCCCAACCAAGATGGAGACAGCCTTCGAGATCAGTACGTAGTCTTTCTTCTTATCTCCTGTTCCTCGCGCAGCATATGTGGTGTCAAGTTAATTAGGCAAAAAAAGGGCCATGCTAAATGTATCTTTAAATACTTTTTTAATAGCCATTCTATTCTATTCCCCAGCAATTTATATCAATCTTAACGCCTTTTAGTTATATTCTTTCAATTCAATAATTGTAATTCTGGTGATATTAAACAGTCTAAGTGAGAGAACAAATGTTATAAAAATGTAGCTTTTTGGAAGCTTGGATTGACTTCCTTCATAAGACCTTATTTTGCCATTAATCTGACACATTTGTACGATAGTCATCAATCTCAACTGCCAGTTAAAATAGTGTAGGAATATGGCTCTGTGTATGGTATACCATTAAATGGTTATATCGGGCACAGAGTCCAGAGATTCCCCCAGAAGTGTACTGGGCTCAATGCAAACCCAAAGCGCTCGATTTGTGGTAGTGTGGTCGAGCAGCCATAGGCCTAACACAAAAGAGTGCAGGACATTTGTCATGCACACATTGATTAATAAATGAGGCACAACTCAAAAAGGAGATCCACGCCAATTTTAGAAAAATTAGCTTTGTTCTGGTTTTATTTTTAGACCAAGATATATATGTTCTAACAAGTACGTTTTTCAAGAAAAATGCTTTTCACTTTAAAAGGTGGACACAGTATAATATTAAAGCTTTGCAATGTTCACCTATGGAGGAAAACAATAATGCGGTTTTACAAGTAAGTACACAACTTAGTTCCAGTCTTCGGGTTTCAAATCCCCACCACGCAAGGTTTAGATTAGCACCAAAACTGCACAACCAGCGCCACAGGGGCAGCCAGGGGCTGAGGTCCGATTCGGGGCCTAATGTTAACCAATGTAGACTGGGGGTTCTTGAAGATGTGCTGCTCACAGGTGAGTAAAGCGGTGTCAGGGATCGATCTCTTGGAGTTAAGTTAAGTACGGGAGCCACAAGGCAGCACCAAACTCCGCGGCAGAGTGCTAACTCCACGTTGAGCGCCCAATGCAATTGTATGGGGCCGATCGAGGTTGAAAGAAGACTGCAGGCTCAGGCCAGGAGGCCGACCGATGAAATCCACAGCTGCCCAGGTAAGAAGAGATGCTAGGGAATGTAGGGACTTCGTCAGTCAGGGTCCCCGGGCATAGGCTTGTCCTTGGAAATCTTACCGGGCAAGTCGCGGTCAGGCCTCGAGGTGGAGTCCGGAGTAGTGTTCACTGTTCCTTAGGGCAGAGTTCTTTTTCTTTGTAGATGGTTTCTTCTGGAGAGGTCTGCTGTTAACATGTCTCCCCCTCCCCGCTGACCCCCACGCGAAAATGACTTTATTCTAGCTCTGCTTTGGCTGCAAAACCAGATGTCAGTTATAGCCCCTCACGATGCATGCTTTGATGTCTTGGCTCTGGTCATGCTCTGTCGTGCTGTAAGTGTGCCTTCTTGCACTTAAAGACAATGAGAAAGCAGGAAGCGAAGTGTTGTGTCACAAAGCATACTAAGAGTTTGCTTTCAAAACAGTGTTCCTTGTCATCGGGCTATACCCAGTCAGAAGGCCCGTCCTGTGCAAAGAACACTCGAAGTCTTCAAATAAGTCAAAGTTGAAAACGCAACAGAAAGCCGAGCAGGACTTCACCCGATCTTAGCTTCTGACTCCGGTCTAGTCCCATAACTGATGTTCGCATGGCCTGAATTTCCCAGGTAGTCTTCAACCTTGCAGCAACTAGTGGCCTTCAGGAAGGTTCTGCTGCAGATATTTTAGATGCCGTCTGCTCCTTCGCCAGCACCATTTGGCCATACCCAGTTGTCGGCAATGTAGTCCGACTTTAGCCAGTTGTGCCTACTCTGAATTCCCCCCTGTTGAGACCTATTTCTAGGTGCATACCAGCGCTAGTCTAGACTTTTTCCCTGGCTCCAGGGTCCTCGCCAGTCCCTTCTTTGGTGGCACTGATAACAGACCCAATCCTGATGCCGGTTGAAAACCTTGTTGTTCAGGTCAACCCCACTTTCCTTCGAACTCACTGGATAGGGAAGTCAAAGCATGTTGATAGCTTTAGCAAAAAGAGTTTTTCTGCTGCTTGTTATCCATGCGTTCCTTGAAAACGATGTGCCTTCTGGGCAGGTACACCTCACCTTATGGGTCATGGCCAGCGACATCGTACCTGTTGTGCTGAAAGACCTCAGGGATTTATGTGCCCAAATAATTTAAGACTGACAGGATGCAGCAAAATATGTCTTATGAGCCAGCCAAGACATCACCCAATGTATAGGTCAAGATGTCTGTACCAGTGTAGTGCTCAGAAGATAAACCTAGATGTAGGCAACTTGATTCTGACAGTACATTGACGTCCTTCATTGGCATGCCCGCATTGACATGCCCTTCGGCAGATCTGGACTTTTTGGAGAAAAGGCTGACTCGTTGCATGATTGATTGACAAGACATTTCCATCACAGCAGATGTTTGGGATTATTAACCCCACCTCAGCAATTGTTTCAACAGTGCAGGAAATATAGGGGCTACTCCAGAGGTCTAGCATACAGTTAACTCCAGTCTTCTCAGCAGGTGTGACAGCAAACCCAGCCCTTTTGAGGCAGGAGACACAGTGGCGGCTGAAGCCATTCACTCCAGCATCCTCCTTCCCCTGCTGCAGCAGCCCCCAAGCCGCTTTGATTTGTACTCAAAGGCTGAAAACCACCCAGTTGGGGGCAGGAGACATTTCCTCCCTTACTGGGAATCTATTATGTCAGACTGATATTAAAAACAGCCTTGCCTTGCCTTCTATTTTATGCCCACCTCTTATCCTCCCCACATAGGGCAAATTTTGGCTTAACACTCTATCTTTATGGGAGACGTCATCCTACTGTTGATCAAAGGAGCCTTCTAACGGGTGCTGGACTCTGAGAAAGGTGAGGGGTGATATACGTGCTACTTCCCTGAGAAAGAACATTTGAAGGTGCTCACCCTAGCACAGATCCTCTGTGCTGTAGATCCTGGGAACTGGAAGGTAGCCCTCGATTTGAAGGATGTGTAGTTTCAGGTACCTGACCTGTAGTCCCACAGATGCGACCTGCAGTTCAGGGTATCGTCAGTACACTTTAAATTCCCTGTGCTGTCCTTAGCCTTACGTCTGCCCTTCGTATATTCACAAAAGTGGTTGTGGGGCCGCTAACCAAGGAACCGCACTTGAAGGCTCTGTGCATGTGTACCTACAGCCACATATGCTGTGAACAGAAAATGCTACTTACCCTGTAAGCATCTGTTTGTAGCATATAGTGCCTTGGATGCATATGTGCCCACTCTCCTCTTAAGGAGCCTGTCCTTTGCAGATCTTGTTGCTCACTGTATTTTACTGCACATAGCTCCATTCACCTTACTTATGTACATACTTCGTAGATACTCTCAACTGCTGTGCGAAAGCAAACTCACATGAAGTTAGAGCCCATGAACAACGTACACCAAGAGGAGGCGTCCCACTCGATCTCGTCACTCGATAGATTTGTTTAAAAAACTTTCAAACATCTGAACTAAACATTAGGTGACAGAAGTATGTGAACCTACAGTAATACATGCTACAAACATATGCTGCCAGTGTAAGTAGGATTTCCTTTCTGCAGATTCCTCAATGGTCCCACCTACTTCCCCATTCTTAAGGATGGTCATAGGTCACATTACAAATCTTAGTGTGGATCACTGCACTGCCTCGGTTGGTTACTTGCTGGTGTCTACCTCAAAGGCCACGGAAAACAAAAATTAGGAACTGATGTTGGTGCAATGCGGTGGGCGCGATGTGGTGCCAATGACCTGCCATGATGGTGGTGCTGCCATGTGGCAGCGTACCCGACCACTGTAGGAGAGCTTTGAAAATGTTCCAGATCCAGTCTGGCTCTGTGGGATATTCAATCTGTGAGGAATCTTCAGGTAGAGTATCCACCAGAAAGATAGGTCCCTACTGTAAGCAACTTTTTCTTCAGTAATTGAAGAGAAACCTTGTTCCATGTACTTACATGATAAGCCGGAAACATAAGTCTGTGCCATCATTGTGCCTTCATCTGCAAGAGTTGTGTTCCAGGTCAAGTCTGGTGCGAGGGATATTGATCACAGAGCACAATGCAGAGCCTGGTGTATTCCTTTTCAAAGGAGGGATTTGCCTGGTGCTATGCTTGCCATACTCCCAGCCTCCCCTCCTTTCCCAGTATACATTTTGTGCATGATTAAATTAGTTTGAGGCCATGAAAGGCCCTTTTGGCATTTGTCCATGTGCAAAATGTGTTTTTCCTCCCTTAATCCATGCACGCACCCATTGGAAAAGGATGTAAATGTAAATGTACAGGAATTTATATAGCGCAAATCACCGAGCGGTTTCTAAGCGCTTGCTTAGGGAACCCGTCCTGGTATTCCCCTGTGAGATAACCCTGGCAGGGCATCCGCAAGGTGAAAGCCAGGCATCCCGCCGCGAGGGGCTGTTGTGGAGATTAAGCAAGCTATTGCCCAGAGTCGCAGAGTGTGAACCTGTGAATCGAGTAGGCACCGGAGCGAGAATTGTCGAGTCCATGGACATTTTAGGACTCAAGACCCCGCCGAGCCGGGAATTGAACCCTGGTCCCGGGCTGACCTCTGCTTCCAGGTCCGCCTCCTCTAACCAGTGAGCCACACTTCTCCACTGGTTATACCTGAGTCCGTCACTTTACTGGTTGAACCTTTATTTGTATTTCCTCACCTATGCAATTTTCAAATTCATCATTTTAGAAAACTACAGTATGAAACAATAGGGTGTTGGAGATTGAAGTGAGATCTTATTTTGTCTTCAAGTGATTTTCTGTGCATGGTAGCAAATGTGTTTTAGAGTTGTGGTGCCACCTTAGCATATATAACATAAACACCTAATTCAGATACCAGCATAATAGCAAGCACTACTCACTAAAAACATATGCTGACCAGACCCATGCAAAGCTTTCTGGGTTTTGGCAAGTGCTGGTTATAAAACAGGTGCTCTTTTTCAAAATCAAATATTTAGGACTCATGATAGTTCCAGAAAACACATTTGCTTGTACTTTCGCAGAAACAAGAACTCACTTCTGTCTCTTACAGTATGTTATTAGTAATATTCAAAGTTAGCATTAGGATAGAATCATTACCACTTATCAACAGTTTTGTTGCCCTTTGTCCAGGTTTTTGTGTATGTTAAGCTGGGAGTTACTAGTAATCTGACTGTTATAATCATCTACTACTTCTCTCTTGGCAGGGTGCTTTATGAGCATATCCAAAGATTATCTAAAGTCGTCACAGCAAACCACAGAGCACTCCAAATACCAGAGGTTAGTTGTACATTTTCTGCTTCATATGTTGGGAATTGCCTTTTAAATTGTTTGTTTCAATCCTATTTTTTTTTTGTTCTGGAACTTTATCAGTTAGTAAGAAAATATATTAGGGATAACCTACTCTGCCATACATTAAAAAAGAATAGCAAGTCACCAAGGAGTTCCAAGGACGGTGGACACAGAGTTCCTTTATGAGGTCATTGAACTCCAGCGTGACATGTATCACCCTTAAAATCTACGGTAGAAGGTTTTTTATTCCCTAGTCTCCATGTTTACACCATCACCCTTCCTGCAAGTCACTTAAATCCTTGGTGTGTTTCTGTTTCATAAACAAGAGGTAGTGTGGTTGCAGACACGAGGAGTAAAAGCCAGAATCTAATATGAAATTAAACACATCGCAAAACAGTTAATAATTTGTTGCAAAAATATATTCAAAACAGTTTAATGGTAGACCAATTTAAAAAAGGGTTGCGATTTAGAATGTGTAGAAAAGAGATAGAAAGATTCTACTTTTCTCATAATGAACTAAGTGTACAAAAATGACTTGAAAGTACCGTTCACCCTCTCCAGCTGCTTCAGGGCGATGACTGCAATGGAAATGCTGATCCATCTTAAATGTGGTGCATTAAATTCTGTTATTGAAATGAGTCCCTTTGCCTGATTCTAAAGAAGTCTGCAAACTACTTGGGATCTACTCACTCAGTAGGAGCTTGGCTACTGTCGGACTGTTGCATCTTCTAGTTAGAAAGAACTCCACCCATACATAGACTGTAACTCGTAAACAATTACACTTGAGCCATTCGACGCAGTCACGCTGCATTAGGGAAAAGGGGCCATCAGTCTGTCCAAAAAGGCTTAGTCAGTGCAGCCTTTTGTTAACATGTAACTGTTGACAAGTATCACAATGCTGACGTACGTTTCAGCTACAACTCTCAAATAAGAATTGAACCAGGACTTTCTGAAAGAACGCAACATGGCATCTCATCAACCTTTGTAGGATCATGAAAACACCTAACTGTATGACTCAAAATGCCATCTTGCTGAACATATTTATTATCAGGTGATTTCCAAATGCTTCTTTGATCCATAGAGCAACCTGCTGCAATCCATTTGTTTCCTTTCCTCATCAGACACATTTTGTAAAATTCAAATTTTTCTAATGTTTGAAAAGAATGTACACTTTTTTTAAATTACATTCTTCATGTGGTTCTAATTTACCAGACATAGGAGCAGAGTATTTTGCAACCTTATCAACTGCCAAGTGTAACTGTCATCACCACTTTGACGTGCTGCACATTTCACAACCGCAACTTCCTCTGGCAACTGAAGAGAATTCTATAAATCCCAAATTCTACGTCCATTTTCAATAGGACTGCCAGAGGAGCGTAAGGAAATTCTTTTGTCGCCTACGCAAGAGCGCAGTCAAACATATTGCACTTCTGATATGACGGTAATAGCCTTCTGGCAA
Organism: Lissotriton vulgaris; assembly: GCF_964263255.1. Classification (NCBI taxonomy): domain Eukaryota; kingdom Metazoa; phylum Chordata; class Amphibia; order Caudata; family Salamandridae; genus Lissotriton; species Lissotriton vulgaris. The sequence goes on from NC_141693.1 coordinate 1,969,770,959, forward strand.
AATAAAAAGTTTCTATTAATGCAAGGCGCTGAGTGTATCTGATCACGTGCTGCACTGTGCCTCATGTCAATCTCATTAGGTTGTCACGATTGATTCTGAAAAACGAAGAGTTTAATACAACTTTAATAAAAAATAAAAAAAATAAACCCCTTTCTGGCCAAAGCTGCAAAAGTTGCAGACCACTCCAAAACCATCCTGGCTGTCTGTGTAAATTGTAATACTCAATCCATTGCGTACACAGGATGCTTTTGTAAGAGCGATCAATCTCACAACTTGTGCACGTGTTACATTACACAAGTAGGATGCTTCAACCATGTCAGCTGTTGTACAGATTGCATATGTTGCTCTCAGGTTAACTCAATGCTATTTCAGACCAGAACTGTCTACAAATGCAATTAAATTAGCCAATTAAGTCAAACTAAATTACATTTCCTTCTGCAGACCCTCTCCTCCACCCATTCATCAATGAAATACTTGCCTATGCTGAAATCTATGCTCCGAACAACAAAGGACCTCTTTACAGAGCCAGTGAAGGCATGTGTTTTTACCCCCAGTAGGGCTAGAGAAATATACAGCCTTCTCCTAGGACCCGCCACTCCTTACATCACAGGTCCGCTCCCACCAGATTCACTGGTGGTACAGATGGCACACAAGCCTGCTGATACACAGGACACAGGTGATGCTCCCATCCAGACTGAGAGGCAAAAGATTGACATGACTGGGTTGTGTTTCTGCCCAGTCTGCCACACCTTGACAATTGCCAATTCAGTGGCCTGCTTCCTCTATATGACCACGCCCACTGGTACAAATTGTAAGATCTAGTTCAACTTCTTTCTGAGTCATTTGGCAAGAGTTGGTGACAGAAGGAAAGATAGTGTGCAAGGCATTTGAGCTGTAGATCACATGCTTTGCATACTCCTGCCATCCGGACCCAGTGTTGGGTCTGGATGTTTGCAAGGTATTTTTCTTCGAAGAAGTCTTTCCAGTCACAAGGTAGGTGACTGCTCCTTTCTGTGATAGTGCGCATGGACATCAACTCCATTGTTAGATTGTTTTTTTCCGCCATTGGGTTCGGATGTGTATTGCTGTGCGCCACTTCGAAACAGCTTCTTCGGATTCCCCTCTTTGCACAATCCACTCTACCCGTGTCGGTATTGTTTCGAACGCGTATCCCACTTCTCCATGAATTGTATCCGTCGAGGAAAACCTCTGTTTCGATTGAAGATCTTCGGGAAGGCCATCCAGTCTTAGCGCACCGGTCCACTTCGCAGTTGATGGAACGGACTCCATTCAAATTCTGCCCTCAGTGCCACACCAAGAATCCATGCACCGACTCACACGAAGTGTGCCATTTGTGCTTGTCGCCGGAGCACAACGAACAGGGCTGCAATTTGTGCAGATCATTTCGATCGAAGAAATCACACCGCGATCATCGAGCTCAATGACGCAAAATGCAGAGTCAAAACCTCGAATACACACCGGGCATCTTCGGCGAAGGATCCGAGCACAAATTTGATGCACAAGGGACCGGGGAAGAACAAGAAGAACTTGCCTCCATTCCAGAATCGGACTTCGAGATGGGAGAAGACTTGCCACAATTTCAACGTCCCGTGAGTACCGAACGTCCCTTGACCCAAACTCCAACTCAGCCGAAACAAAAGGCTTTGGTCCTACCCCCGCCTTTGGGCCACGGTCGGCACCGACAAGATGTTTCTGACGCCCGTCCTCCGACTCGGCACCGAAACACGTCACTAAGCCTTCCGGCTCTGGATCGAGTAGGCCAAAGTCTGCCACTGAGCCGAAACCTTCAGGCTTGAAGCTGAAAACCGCTTCAGAACAGGAATCATTAACACCAAAAACAAAGCCTCCTTCGGCACTGAAACCTTCCGCGCCGAAAAAATAATTCTACCAGACACCAAAATCCTTGGTGGTGTAACCTCAAACTGTTCCTCCGAATCTGCAGGATCTGATTGTCACTGCCCCAGCACCCAAATCGGACTCAAACCAAAAGGAACTTTATATAAAGCCATGTACAGGACGTGTTTACTAAATCACCTCAAACGCAAACCTGAGTCAGAGGATACGCTTTACCATATTCCTTTGAAGAAGAAGAATGTATGTACTAACACCTCCCCTCCTCCACCTCCTCTACAACGTTCCCATTCAACATCTTTTCCACCTTTGCAGCATTTACTGATAACACCAACTAACTTTCTACTACCACCGCCATCAATGAAGCCATCATGGTGCTGGGGAACTAGAGTTGTCGAGTTTCCAGCCCATGTACTCTCTATAGCTTCACTGGGACTTACAATAGACTTGATTATTGATATTGTAGGGGCAGATCTGCTCATGCAGATATGCCCACACCTGAGATATAGTGCACTCTGCCTTAGGGATTGTAAGGCCTGCTAGATGGGTAACTTACCTATACCTTAGGCAGTGCTGGTGGACATGACACACATGTAGTGTACCATGTCGATGTTGTCGTTTTTTCGCTGCACCAAGGCATGCAAGCTACATAGGCCATGGCATGGCCTTGGTGGGGTTCGCTATGGGTCCCTCTTCAGTCCTTATGCCCTATGTAACAAGGGTACCATTTACTAGGGACTTACAGGGGGTCTGAAGTTGTGCCAATCGTGGCACAGTTTTAGGGAAGGAACACTGGCACAGGGAATCTGGTTGGCAGGGACCCTGTGCACTTATCGCAATCACATAATTTTCCAGGCAAAAAAGGGGGGGAAACCCATGTCAAAAGAAAATGTATTTACAAAATAAGACGATAAAACAGTCCTACAATACGTACAAATCCAAAAATTCATACAAATTAAGAATCGGGAAGTGGCATAAGAAGAAGAAATTCTAGTGGACTTCATCTTCACCGTAGCTGGCGTCAGTCATCGAGAGAGGTAAGGAGCACCGACACTCTAGGCACGGTTCCGTGGAGCCGTAGTCGACACCGGTGGGGCCTCACGGATTCTGATCCGGTTTGATGCTGGTTGTGCCAACGTGTCCTTCCCCGACGTCGATTCCAAAGTCGGTGCCTGCGGCATCGTGATGCCCTTCGGTGGTGCAAGCCCCATCCTTATCCCTGACGACTCGGAGCCGGAGTGGCGTTGATCGATTCCGATTTCGACAGGTCACAGAGGTTGTATGTTGTTGCCTGAGCACTTTGAGGATATGCTAGGCTCGGGAGAGGAATGTGAGGAGTTTGGGATCCTCTTGAAACCCATGAAGTCTATGAGGAGAATTTGGACTGGTATGGGGAACTTGGGGAGGCCAGTGGACTGGATACTTCTCCAGATACTGGCATGCTCTCGCTGCCAACTGTGGCTACAGAAGAGGGGGCATACTATGCCATGGTGGTTAAGAGGGCATTCGAGGTCCTTGGACTAGATCTGCCCTCTGTTCAGGTCAGGACAAATCTACTGACTGCGGTGCTTCAACCTGGGGCTTCAACTTCCGAACCTCTTTTGCCCTTTAATGAGTCACTTAAGGAGGTCCATCTGGGAACATGGTCCCAACCTGGCACAGGGACTCCTGTGAATAAGACAACTGCACGCCACCATCACTGACGACCCAAAGTTCATCAGCAAACATCCCACCCCAGAGAGTTTGGTAGGGCAGGCCTCTACGTCCCATTGCACATTTCCGTCTGCCCCTCTGGATGGGGAATCCCAGAGGCTGGATTCATTTGGGAAGAAGTTGCTTTTTTCCTCCTTACTAGCATTGCGGTCGGTGAATACTGCATGCTCAAAGCAAGTAACAAGCCCTGGCATCAGCCCAGAACCGCAAACCCTGAACACTCTGCATCCGCCGGGCCTGTGCTGGAGTGAATCAAGACCCTGAGGACGTCTCCCCGGCGATTCTGACCTGGAATCTAGTGCCCAAGGACCCTTCTCGACGACCCCAACCTTTGTCCTGCAGCCTCTGGACAAAGGACCCCTCCAAACACGACCAGCAGGGGGTAAGAATTACAGTCCTCAAAAGACAACCCTGCACCCGCGCCCCAGGGCCCAACTCCTGGGTGCCTACCTATCCTCCAATATCCCAACTTACCCCTCGAAGTGTTGGCCGCTCCAAAAGATCCTCCGTCCCTGAGCCTGCAGTTTTTGTTCCCTTTTCAAGATCTCCATTGAATAACATTGAGCGCCCGAATTCTCAAAAGCACCCTGCACCCAGCCGCCCGAGTGCCTCTGGCAGTGCAACCTTTGTCCTATCCTACTTCCCCATTTGCCCTGAGCAAGTGACCAGGAGCCCATCTCCCACAGCCACGTGGCCTGCTAGTCAGCAGCCACCAACCAAAGGCACCCTGCCTCTATATGGATAACATTGGGCCTAACTACCTCTGCACCCGGCTGCCCCTGTGCTGCTGAGGGTGTACCAACTGTGCCCATCTGACCCTGGAAGACCCCTGAGTCTATGCCCAGAACCCTAACTCCACCAGTCGACTTCTCACCTGAAAGCCGATAACTCACATTCCATCCATAGGCTAACATTGACTGATTTTCACTGAAATTTCTTTTAAGTGTGGAGTTTTGAAACTTTAAACTATTCATCTAAAATCAGCCGAATAACTAATTCCGAAATACTCACCTGTGATCAAGAGAGAAGCCAGTACTGTACCTTCTAGCCCAGTACTGAACCGCAAAAGTAATCTTAACTGTACTTACCAGTAACTTGAATTTTCTTCCATAGGAAACCATTGACTGTTTTTCTCTGACATTTCTTCTAAGTGTTGATTTTTGCAAACTAGAAATATTCCTTAAAAATCGAACTAAACACTAAAACATAATTACTTACCTGTCTTAGGTAGAGGTCCCAGTGCTGAACCTAGGAGTCCAGTATAGGATTACAAGAGTAACGAGAACCTACTTGTGGCTTGAATTTCCTTCCATAGGATAACATTGCTAGTTTTTCACTGAAAAGTTTCTGTCAACTTTGAAAATACATTTATATTCTTTAAAAATCACAACTGTAACCAAAACGCTTTTACTTGACTGTTTACAGCTTAGGGCCCGGGACTGAATCCAGGATCCAGTCCTGTGGTTAGTAAAGTAATTCTTACAGTAATCAACTGCATTTATGTAGAAAAACCCATTGAGCTCAATGTTAAATCGGTTTAGAATTGGGTTGCCTCTTGCAGCCACTGTAACTATTGAACTTACAAAGTATATTGTCTTTCTGCAAAGTAATTACCTAAAGTCTCTCATATTGAGAAAAATATAATTTGATACCTGTTGGTTCTAAAATAAAACAGTTATATCTTTTGATATAAAAACAATTGGCCTAGAGTTCAGTTTATGAGTGTGTGCAACAAATGCTTTACACTGTCCTGGAATACTGCCTTACTGCTCGACCAAGCTACCACTTTAGAGAGTAAGGCCATATCTGACTTTAGCCTCTGTTATACCTCTGGAGACTGGGGACTGTATTCACACTGTACCGTACCAGTATATATAGAGCCACTTTCTTACAGTGATTACATCTGGCCGGAGGGTAAGTGAGTTGCAGGCATTATTTTGCTCGCCTCCTTATTTTATGTCCTTTCCGGACAAGGTGGTGCTTCGCAGCAGGGCATCTTTTTTGCCAAAGGTTGTGACCACATTCCATCTGGGTCAGTCCATTACTTTGCCCACCTTCTTCGCTCATCCCCCATCCCTCTAAGGAAGAGAAGCATCTCCACCGACTGGACCCAAAAAGAGCATTGTCGTTCTACCTTGACCACACAAAAGAGTTCCGGGTGCATGACCAACTCTTTGTGGGGTATGTGGGAGCAAAGAAGGTAAGGGCAGTGCAGAAAAGGACCATCTCTCAAATAATTATTCTCTGCATTAAGATCTGTTATGCCCTCGCACAGATGCAGCCCCCTGACCGATTAAGGGCCCATTCCACCAGTGGAAAGGCTGCGACTACGGCCTTGGCTCAGGGTATCCCAATCCAAGACATCTGTCAGGCAGCGACGTGGGCGTCTTCGCACACGTTCGGCGAACATGGGCAAGTACGCAGGGACGGATATTTTTGCCTGTTCTGTCCTGCAAGACTTTTTAGTTAAGGATATGAGTCTGCAACCTACTGCCGAGATGGTGTGGCTCGGGTATCTAATTCAAAGGTAAGGAATCTGCAGCTAGAAGTCTCTTATCACATGAACAAGTTACTAACCTTTGGTAACGCATCATCTGGTAGAGACTCTATCTAGCTGTAGATTCCTTACAGTCCCACTCGTGCCTCCCCGATTTGCGAACAGATATTTTTGGGGTAGGGGCGCTTCTGGCGTGAAAAAAACGAAAAATACTGATGTCTGCGCGCCTATATAGGCACGGCAACATCATAACAGACGCTAACGACACCGCCGACATCACGCGGAGCCGAATTGAGCCACCCGACGTCACACGCAAAAGGGATTGCTCATCAAAATTTCAGATCCAGCCCGAAGCCTGGGAAATTCAAAGGTGGAGAATCTCCAGCTAGATAGTCTCTACCAGATAACTCGTTACCGAAGGTAAGTAACTTGTTCATCAGCTACAAACTCAATGATTAGAGTTGTATTTCATTGTTTTGTTGTCTCTTGTTGGTAATGCACACATCATTTTACGCAGGTGTACCTTAAAGAGGCTCCATGGCCGTCCGCACAAGGTGAAATCCGGACACTGAGTGCTTACAAAACACCAAGAGACAAAGTACAGTGTATCCTCAGAATGTGTTCCACCATCATGAATCTGTTGAGCCTGGCCAATGAGGATTCTGTTCCTGGCGCAGATGACTTCGTCCCTGTTCTTGTTTTTGTTCTGATCAAGGTGAGTGGTGGATAAAAATACATGTATCTTCTTTACAAGGCCGTGTAAATTCCATCAGTAAGTTATTGCTTATCAGTAAGTTATTTATTTGTTTACTTGTTTCTATTCACCAAGTCCATGCTCACCATTCTAGAACCGTTCTTTCCCTTACTATTATATAGTCTCCACTTATGTTCAGCTAACACATTTTAAATGACATCTATTTTTTTCTCAAAGAATGGCTTCATAAAGATAATGTTATATTTTCTTCCTTCTTTTTAACAAAGACAGTTAAAAAAAAAATAGCAAACAGTCATTTGAATTACCTTCCAAACGAGGATGAAATATGCAGGAAAGGGTGTAGATTGAAATCACCTTTGCTTTTTTGTCTCCCCGAATTTTAAGAAATTCAGACTTTGTGCTGCTTAAGAATGCTGTTCAGTCATAGGCAGTTACGTTTTCACTCCATGGGGAAAAGATCTCTTGAATTTATTTTCACTCTAAAGAGTCGTTTTCGGCTACTCTTTTTTGGATGTCGGTTTCTAATTTCTCCCTCCTTTTTGTGTTGTGTTATGTGTATTTGAAAAGCACACTATCACCTCCCAGGGTATCCTGGTGCTGAGCAGGTGTGTGTATCTAGCCCTGCTTACCTGTTGATGGTAGGTTGGTTAACTGAAAAGCCCAGTCTTCAGCTGCTTGTGGAATTGAAGAAGACAGGAGGAGGCTCTGATATGGAGTCGGAGGCCGTTCCATGCTTTAGAAGCGATGTTAGAGAATGCCTGACCCCCTGATCTGGTTCTGTGTATGTGTGGGATGTGTGTGTGAGTAGGAGTCCTGTGGAACGGAAATGTCTGGGTAGTTGGTGGAAGGAGATTCAACTGTTCAGGTAGGTGTGGCCTAATTTGTTTAGTGCCTTGAATGTGTGTCTGAGGAGTGAGCATGTTTATTGGGAGCCAGTCAAGCTTGGTGTGACGTGAGTGTTGTGTGGAAGATTGAAGATGAGTCAGTCAGTGAAGTTAATGTTTATTTCGATTGCATTTAAAACATTCTCCAGCATCATTTATACAAACATTACAACATTAAATACATAGTTTAATATGGAGTAACAGTAGAGACGTTTCTTCTTTGGGCGACCCTGTCCTTTAAAAGGATATACAAACTTAAAACCAACTATGACTTTCTTTAAAAAAAACAAATAATTCATCTATTTATAAAATCTCAGAAAGTTATGGCTCATATCCTTTAAGGAAACTTTCTATTGCCTTTATATAGTTCCCTAAAGCAATTGCAATTTCGATAGTAGGCATTTATGTAAGTAAGTTGACCGCCTGAGCCCGTAGCCTTGTATCGTATTTTAAAAATGTGGTCGAAGAGATTGTTTACGGTGCTCTAAAGTTATTGTACAGTCTAACAGGCTATGTACTATTTCACCTTTTGTACCTAGCCTGCACTTACAAAACCCTTCGTGGTCCAACATTTTTATTTTTAATTCTTCGTTTACCAAACATGGGTTTATATCAATTCACAGGCTTAGTATCTCCTGTCTGTACCAGTGGTTTGGTAAAATATCCAGGTAAGGGAACCAATTTTTTTTACCATGAATCCATCATGAACTGTACAGATTTTTTCTTAACCAGATATTCCATGTCGGTTCTTTTAGAGACTTCTTGACCATGGCACTTCAGCTCACTTTTAGTGCATTCTACTCGTAAGGATTCTTGGCAGATTTCAACCTTTATATGCTCACAGGCCTGCTGAATTTTCTTCCTAATCGCTTTTGTCTGCTTCTGCACCATTGGGATACTTTCTGACCTTTCTCATTATCCAAGCGTTTCCAGAATCTAAGTAGAGCTATTTGGGACTGTACCCCCCAGGCTGTTGTTCCTAGCTCAGATCTTATTGCTTGGATCATTGATGAGCGTGGCAGAGTCAACAGGGATTTCAGGCATTTTCCTTCCTCCAGGTCCCAGAGACCTTTACCGTTCAAAGGACTTCTGCTCCATAGAGTACGTGTGGGGGTATCATCGCTCTGAATGCCTTTAACAGCGGTCTGTGAGACATATCTCCGTAAGCGCGGTTAAATATTTTCAGTCCACAGATCGATGTAAGGGTTTTTGCTATCTCAGTATCAAGATACACATGCCACTTTAGGGACATATCAAACCACATCCCTAGGTAGCGATATTCCTTAACTTGATTCCAATTTCAAGTCACCTGAGAACCAATTAAACTTGATATCTTTTTTACCAAAGCATAAAATTTTTGTCTTTTCCAAGTTTACTGTTAAGAACTTCCTTCCACAGTATAGTCTAAAAGAATTCATCTTTCTTTGGAGGCCCAGTTCAGTCTGGTCAAAAATTACCAAGTCGTCTGCGTACAGTAGACATGGCACTTTTTTGCCATCCATTCTTGGGCTTGCACTTCTTTCGACCTCAAGGAATGCGGGTAGATCTGATAGGAATATAGAGAATAACAGGGGGGCCAATACGCATCCCTGTCTAAGGCCATTTTCAATTGGTATTTTTGGCGTCCGAGACCCCTCTGTGTCTTTTATTACTTGTGCCCAGTTACCTCGATGTAACTATTTTATTATAGCCAGCAGATCTTCCAGTATTTTTTTATTCACGAGAGTTTCCCATACAGCGATCCGATCTACTGAGTCGAACGCTGCACGAAAGTCAACGAAACAACTGCAGAACTTACCGTTTTGTTCCGTTGACTTTTGTGCTATTGCCCATAGGGCAAAGCAATGATCTACCGTGGAGTGCCCTTCTCTGAAACCCCCACTGTTCGGCGGGTACAATTGAGAACTCCTCTACCCAATCATTTAGCCTATTCGGAACAATCTTTGAGAATACTTTTTCTCCTATATCTAGCAGACTGATCAGCCTATAATTTTGTGGCGCATTCATACTTTTTTTTATGGATCGGCCTGATTACTGCACAACTCCAGTTCATTGGGATTTTCCCTTCTCCTAATATTACTTGGAACAATTGGGAAAATAATCTCGCCCACCACTTTGTCTGTGACTTAAGTATTATTGCTGGGAGATTGTCGGGTTAATTTCAATTTCAATATTGTATTTTCTACCTTCTGTTCAGTGAAGTCATATTTGAGATCTTCCAATGGCTCTTGCCAAGGCTGGGGCTCTGCAACTACTAGAACACCTCGAGGGCAATACAGTTCCTTCAGGTACTTCTCCAAGGCTGCCTCACTAACAACACAGTTCATTGCTCCTGCAGTGTTGTCTGCTGCTGCTTTTACCAGCTGCCTGAACTGTCTTAGGTTTTTTGATTAAATCGATTCTAACAGGATTTCCCAGCATTTTTCTTTATACAACCTTTTTGCGTCTGTGACCATTTTTTTATACTCTCTTTTCAATTTATTAAGATGGCTTTGTTTCTCTCGGTTGAACTTTTTTCTTATACTTCTTGTGACTGTCCTTATCTCCCTTTTCTTGTTTTGGCAGTCGGCGGACAACCATTTCAGTCGCCTAACCGGGATTTTATCTGGTTTTCTTTTACCTTTTTTAGTTCCATTCGGAGGCAATGTACCACTATTTTCCTCTCATACCATTCCAGATTTTTACTCCCTAGATCCCCCAATTCTACCTTATGGTGAAAACTCCTTAGTTTTTCTAAGTATTCTTCCGGCAACCTTGTTGACACTCGCTTGGGGTAGTCAACTTGTTAGGGGATTCCCTGTCTCTGTATTCCCTGGTTCCCCCATATGTATTCAGCAGCAACGGATTATTATCGCCACCTTCATTTTGTAGTATCTTAAATCCCCATATAAGAGAGAAGTTCCAGGCAAACATGAATACATAATCAATTGGGCAGTTTTGTGAGCCTATTCAACATTTCTTTTTTGCAGGGCAGTCTGCTTTAAGTCTGCCATTCAGGCAAAAGAGACCCTTCGTCACAAGATATATCCTGTCTCGGGGTTTCGCAAGCTGGGAAACTTGCTTGGTTTATTCCGTATGCGTCGAGTAATTCCCTATGCCAGAGGTCAACCTTCTTTGGATGCAACTTATGGTTAAAATCCCCCATAATAAAGAATACATCTGAACCACACTTTTGACATAGAGAGTCTGTATCCTCTTTGAAATTCCCCAGCTCAATTACTCTATAGCGTTCTCCCATTGCATATACACATTTATGACAATTACATTTTCTTATTTCTTATTTCAGAGATAGTCTACACACCAATAGCCATTTGTATTTTACTTTTAACAAAATCTCATTTCTTGTTACTTTTGTCGAGAGGAGTGTCATAATCCCCCGGCCGGTCGTCCAAACCTTTTTTTCTAGCCCGGTCGATTTAGTTGGAGGAAACCTTCGAAAGTAGGGGTTTCGTCGCATAGCCAGGTCTCTTGCAAACCGGCAATTTCCACATTGTTTACTAATTTATTTATATGTTCTTGTTTTATTCCGTTTTCAAGGCCGTTTATGTTCCATGATAGGAGACTTGGGCTATGGGACACCGCCTCTTCCTATTCCACCTCACTTAAGCCACCGTCTTCGTCCATTACCTCCCTATACTTCTTGGAGGGACCTGCAAGGCTGCTACTTTGGCTACAGTTACCCCAAGAGTGATCATTTACTGAGTTGTTGACCATTATGTTCAACAAGCTACCCCCTTCTTAGTTATCCTTTAGAAGCCTCACCGGTCTCCTACCCAGACCTGCGTGGCACTTTAGGAAGCTACTTCCTGACTGGGTGTTTCCCTTTAGTTCTCTCTCTGGGATTAATCTTATACCTTCCTGGAGTATCTTGGTCGCCGCTTTCGCGATGGCCATTTTTACCAGGTCAGAGTAGAATAATACTCTTGTGATTTCCTTTCCATTTATATTTTCTGTGAAGCCCACCTGTCTCAGATCTTTTGATCCTATCCCCCTCAAATTTGGGCATGTAGTGAATGAGAGTGGGATTTGCGCCCTATTTAAGGGATTCATTTTCTTTAACTTCTTCTCCTTTAGACCAGACTGGTCTGGTTCGAGGTACAGCCATTTATTACTACCGGCCACTAATCCTTTCTTGGAGGCTTCTAAATCTACCTGCCTGCAATTTACCCAACCGGTATATCCCATTTTACTTTCTACATCTGGTTTGCCTTGTAACTGATCTACTTCCCCTGGGTTAGAATGCCTCTGAGGATACCTAGTCTGTTCACCATAGGGTGAGTTTGCTATCTGATTTATGTTTAAGGTTTTAGTTTTTTGTTGCTCCTTTCTTAGACCCTTGCTACTCTGGTTCTTTGCTTGTGCATTTGGGGCATTCCTCTTACCCTCAACTATAGGAGTCTTCTCAGTTACCAAAGTCAGAGCGGTAGAATTTAGGCTTAACTCTTCCTCCCTTTCCTTTCTTTTTCCCTTTTTTACTACTTTAGTTTCCTTCTTCCTGCCTATCTTTCTTTTCACTGGACCCCTTGCCTATTCCCCTCTTCTTTTTATCAGCATTGGGCATTTTGATATATAAACATTATGTGGTGATTCTACTGAGTCTCTACCTACGTTCTGTTCAGTGAGCTGGGGGGCGACTACCGGTCTTAACATATGTGGCATTTGCCCTCTTATTCCTACCAACTCTTCTTCGATCTTTTTTAAGTAAAGCTTTTGCGTTTTCAGGGCCCCATTATTAAACATTGTTACTTCTAAAATACCCTGGAGGGTTTTCTGAAGCATCAGTAGTAAATCCATCATTGAGGAGGAGGGAGTTGCGGAGATATCCAAGTCTTGGAGGCTATTTCTCTCAGGTGCATCTGGGCTTCCAGCTCTTGATGTTTCCTGCTGGTTTAGAGTTTTTATCCCATTTAAATGTTTTTTTAATCGATTTGGTGAATCACCCCAGACGAAACTTGGCCCTTGGCTTTTGTTTTCCATTGAACTTGTATTCTCTAGTTCGGATGCTTGCCTTTAGAATAGTTTATGGGAAGAATACACAGACTGTTATTAGCTCATTTTGGCTCAGCAGGGAGTGATTTATTAAAACTGATGCCTCCAATACCTCCTCTGGAGATACACCCGTACCACTCCCATTCGGGCGCTCTTCCTCAGTTTCCCGGGACGTTGCAGATCGATCTAACCTTTTGTAATGTTTCCCTATAAAGTCCTTTATAGATTTGGTTGCTAAGGAACTACCTTTAGATTTAGAAGCTGAGGTACAGTCATTTAGAACTTGCGGGGCTTTTTTATTTTTTCTCTTTTGAGGTGCCCCTTTACTATTCCCACCGGGGCTAGCCTGGCTTTCATGGCTCTCTTCTGCAGTCCTGGATCCCCCGGGTAGCTTGCTCCTCCATGGGCTTTCCTCCACAGGTTCCTTGCGAGATTTTTGCTTCCTCTTCGGAGCCATCGTCCCTTGGTTTGGAACTACTCCTTTTTGTTGAGCACTTTAGTTCCAATATTGCGATGTACTTTAAAAATACTTCCTTTCGTTATCCTTACTTCACCCTCTGCATTTACCCCCTAATCGGATAAGGTTAACGGTTTGTAGATACTTAGAGGGGCAAAAGGGGTACTGCAAACATTCTCACATACATATAGTCACTTGTTGTGACTTTAGCCTGCCATGCCTGCCAACTGTGTTTTAAAGTTCTCTTCAATTGTCACTGCACACTGACCTGGTGGCCTCCCCCTTTCCTCTTTGCTTCCACTGGGAGGCTACCACCGGTCATTCATTGTGCCTCCACACCAGGCTTTGCACTTCTGAGGATGCTTGTGGCTGTTGCCGCTTTGGTCTCGGTCTCCCCCGCTTTTCCTTCGCCTGGGAGATCTTTCCCATCCACCACAGCCGTCTACTGTTGGCTGCTTCCCTCCGTGGTCGACTGTGGCTTTTGGCTTGCTCCGGCTAGACACTGTACTGCGTCCTTTTTTAATTCGAACTCAGTCTTTCCCTGGGTCCTCCAAGGGAAAAGACCGTATATGCCCGCTAAGCAGCCGGCCCTGCGGTGCGCTAACCTCTACGCGCCCCGCGTAGCGGGTTGGTATGGCTCAGGCGACCCCGGGAAGGCTCCGGGCGTTTGGTTGCTGCTTCTGTGCAGGCTCGATGCGAGTAACGCTGCGTGGTGCTTCTTGAGATACTCTATGATCGTGACGATCTCTACGTGCTGCGTACTGCGCTCAACGTGGACGACGCTTCTCCGATTCTCGGCGGCTGGCAATTAGGCAGGGGGGGTCGCAACAACAGAGGTCCCGGCAACCAACTTCCAGCCTGTTGTGTGGGAGATTGAAGATGAATCTGGCTGATGAGTTCTGGATGGTAGTCTTCTAGTAAGTTGTTTTGTGATCCTAGTGTACAGACTGGTACTGTTGTCGCGACTTGCTGGTGATTAGGGCCCAAGTTTAGCTAGTGTTGCTTGGGAGGACCTTTCTCAGCATCTTCTGAGTGTGTAAGCAGGATGCAGTGATGGAGTTGAGTTGTGCGGTCATATCCAGTTTGATGTTGATCAATATTTTGAAGTTTATGGCATGGGTGTGGGTGTGAGCCAGAGTTCGACTGGCCACCAGTTGAAGTCCCATTGTGATGTGTTATTGCCGAAGATCACTACTTCTATCTTGTTGATGTTTACCTTAAGAAAGTTGTTTTTTATTTAGTTAGCAACTCCGCTCATGTAGGTGATGGACGTGTTTCTTGTGTTGGGGTTCTTCTCTGAGAGGGAGTGAAAAAGTTGTGTGTCCTCTGGTAAGGAGAAAATGTTGATGGTGTGTGCGCAGATGACATTGGCCAAATACATAATGTATGTTTTGAGGAGGGTGGGGTTTTTGCAAAATAATCGTTTTTTCCACTTTCTCAAGGCTAAATCTCTCCTCCGTGTTCTTGACTACAACCTGCCATCTCTTTAATAAATGCTCTTCTTGGAGGGATTCAGAGTCTTAAAAGATTAACACATTCAGGTGATTCCATTAAAGGATAGAGTGAGTGCACCTGTGGTATAAGCTGTTCCTCTAAGAAAGTGATGTCTGGGTTCTGTGGCATGTGTGCTACTCAGAAAAAACGCCATAAGAGATGACACCTCTGTCTGAGAACTTCTAGGGACTGCCAGTGCTGCTCCATGGGGTTACAGCTGTGAGGTCATCTTTACTGTCATTGCTCCTGTCCACCTTCAGGTAGTTCCATACCAGAAGCTTCACCTGTTCTTTGCTCAATGTCTCATCCCTATTTATCCCCAGACATATTTCACCTGTTGAACAGAAATAGGCACCCAAGTTCTAAGAAATGCAGCAAAG
This sequence comes from Lissotriton vulgaris, assembly GCF_964263255.1. Lineage (NCBI taxonomy): Eukaryota > Metazoa > Chordata > Amphibia > Caudata > Salamandridae > Lissotriton > Lissotriton vulgaris. The sequence goes on from NC_141693.1 coordinate 1,969,785,960, forward strand.
ACCTCAAGGTCAGGAGCATATTACTTTAACCTCGAGAGCGGTCTCAAGATGAGGTAGCCTTAAGAGGGCACGCCTTAAGGTGGGCTGATCTTGATCCCTTAGAGATTGTTCCTCAGATTGCCACAGACTGCAGTCAAAATTGAAATATCACTGGCATCCAGTTCCCAAGGAGAGAATATACCTCCAAGAATGAAGCCACCTTGCAGCCTGCTCTAAGCCCCTAGAGCACATCTGATATCCCCTAGGAGATTCCATTCAAGAGTATCCTCAGTGGATGGCATACTCATTTTGTGTGATTTTTCAATCAGAGGAGGAAATCTTAATTTGACACAGAAGTGCCTCAAATGGTCACATCAATTGTTTTAAGACCGAGCAACAACAATCCCCAGACCTCTGATCCTTTCCAGTTCCATGCCTTCTCGGACCAAAAATTGTGTGTTTTTCCCCTGCCTCTGTTTGATCATGCAAGATGGGTCAAGACCAGAATCTTCAGATGTCCGTGAGGCCGCTCTTGCTTGAAAGACTGCCCACCATCTAGACTTCTAGTGATCTAAGAGGTTTAAGATGATATTTAGCTCCTCCGCAGAAGATCTGTCACATTACTTAAACAGTCTCTCAGATATCTGCTACAGTGCTGAGAATAGCAAGTGCTATATCGTTTCTTATCTGGTATAACAGTGTATTATTTCCATTTTTTGAAACTTTTGAGGTTGTTGCACAAGACTGACTGACAAGACAAAAGCAGTGAGGGTTTTTAAAGAACTCCTGAAAAAGGATAGGTGATCTTTTGATTATTTCATCAGAAAATGCTGCAGATGTTGCGGTGTAGGAGTACTGTCTGGGCGGTTTCTAAGGGACATTGTGTAGGAAGGCCACCAGCCTCAGTGGAAAAGCCAGTAGGAATGCCGTGCTCTGTTTGGTTCTTATGTGCTGATAGCATCACCGAAATTAAGGATCGAACCAGCAACTCTGAAAAAATAGTTCTGTAGAAGATGAAAGAAAAGCCAAAATGAATTGCAGAATCTCGAGAGGTTTTTCAAGTTGGCACGTTTAATCAACCTGTTGACAAAGCAACATCTGTTCTTCCAACAGTGGCAGAAATAAAAGCAGTGTAATAATAAGGGTACATAAACTTTCAACTGTCTTGGAAAAATCATTTCCAACTATATGGCAACTCTCAAAGAAACACCTCTTATAAAGGTTGACGGCTGTGTGTGTGTGTTGAGGGGTGGATGGATGCTGGGTAAGGGGAAGGGGTGACTGAGGGAAGGGGTGGGTGTCTCTAGATACAGTCTGACGCTTGGGGGTAATTTTAAGGTAAGTAATCTATAACTAATATATGTCTCTTACAGATATATCATTACCAAAGGTAAATAACTTGTTCACTATGTCCCTAGTGTATGCCACGATGGTTACTATTGTTAAGTTTCTATATTGAACATATAAACTCAATTAATTGAATTAAAAAATAGTTTAATAAGATTATAAGAGCTTTTTTTATGCTTCTGATAAGTAATATTGCTGTCTGTTTCTTGTCCATGAACACTTTTAGAGTGTTGTTGTACCTGTAATTTGTCTGAAATAGCAACAGTCTGCATTCTGTGTTTATGCAATGGCATGAAAATGTCTTTTTGTCTTTAGGCCAACCCACCTTGTTTGCTGTCCACCATTCAGTACATCAATAGCTTTTATGCCAACCGACTTAGTGGAGAAGAATCCTATTGGTGGATGCAGTTCACAGCAGCAGTTGAGTTCATCAAAACCATTGATGATCGCAAGTAACACTTGTGCTTCTCCAGCTACTGGTGGACTGTCAAAAAAAATGGAGGAGGCACAATCAGCCACGGGGAGGAGGTCAAAAGCAGATATATGTTTCAGTGTATATTAATGTACATAGTCAAGGCATTTTAAAAGAAATCTTTACTAAACTAAATATGTTTAACTAACATGTGGCATTTCTGCTTTTTTTCCTGGTTAGAAGTTGAGAGCCCAAAAAGGGACCACATTTTCAGGTATTTTTAGAAGCCAAAAACTTTGTAGGAATGAAAATAACCTATTTCTTCACAGTCACATCCTACTATTCTTCATTTTCATGTAAATAAAAACTAGGTCAGCCACATTAAAAGACTCTTTGGAGTGGTTTCTTATGAACGCTATTACAGTCTTTGGCAACCGATTGTAGCAGCCTCCTACCCTCTTCCCCAGGCGTTGATCTCCAAGTGCACAAAATCCAAAAATTGGATTATTTGGTTATAGTTCAATCTAATTGTGCCCATTTGTTTTGGGCACATTGGCAAAACATGAGAGCAAGCTGCTTTCATCTATGGCTTGTTTTCCATGGTCGATTAGGTATGCAGCTAGCTGTAATGTACCTAAATATTTATTAACCTTTAGTATTTAAGTAACCTATATGGAACATTTGAAACTGGAATTTTTTATGTTCAATGGAAAACTGAAATTGTGTGATATGGCATTGCAGCATTCTGGATTAAGGCAATTTCTGGGAAAATGTAAGCACTCTAAAATAATGGAATGGCACTGGCATAAAAAGAAACCTTTTTCCTTGTACGTTGTTTACAAATCTCATTTGTAAACTGTGGATTCAAAATTTGAAATCCATTACCAGTCTGAATTTGTATCATGAATGTTAATCCTTGCAATTAACAATGCTTAATTGAATTTTTATTTTAACAAGCTTTTCTTCTCTGCTTTTAACCGTACTGTGGGTCAACACTGCAAACACAATTTCAGAAAACACTGCTTTTGTAACATGTTTCTTTGCAAGTAGAGCCTAATTGTATAAAGCACATCCGATGAACAACTGTCAACTTCTGCATGATCTGTAGAACATTAACAGTTTTACTTCCAGTAACATCATTTTTTTTTTAGATGTATATGTTTTAACTTTCATCTGCATACAGGGGTTGCTGTTGTGGTATACAATCCCATTCTAAGATTCAAATATTTGTAAATCATGGTTCTTTCTCCCTAGATGCCTTCTGCTTCTTACCTGGTAATATATGTGGATTTAGATTCGAGTTTGCGAGACTAGCATAGTTGTGTTAGTTTTTTTTTTTTTACACATAATTGGCCCTTCAATCATCTTAGTAGTGAAATGGATTGCTCAGAATTTTCTGTAGATTTGACTATAAGCAGCTTTTGAAGACAACAAGCTTTAGATGCACTATTGTAATCTTAAATTACTAAAGAGTTGGGTTAATGTTTGTAATCTACATACTTGTACAAAAAGCGTATAACAAAATATATTAGTTTTAACTGCTATTAATATGCATTCAATTACCATGTCATTCTTACTTGAAGGTAAAATTGAGAAAGAACATTGGAATAGTTGCTCCAAATACTTTTCACAATATTATTGGTAAATGCCAACACTGTATAGTCTTCCAAAGAAACCTTTAGCTGGATATTAAATATCATATGCCCTATGTTGCACGTCATGAGGCACCTAAAAAGATATTTTTACTACAATGTTTAGTTGAAGCAAATGTTTGTGCTAAAAGTCAAATCAAACGAGGAATAAGTTAGTGTAAGACTTTTTTTTTAAAGTCATTGAAAATTCCAAACGATCAAACTATGCAGAAGCAGTGTTTTTTTGTTACATACTTGTGCCCAGGGATCGAAAAAAGGGAAATCCACGGATTTGAATCTATCCGTAATACCAGAAGGTATTTAAAGATTACTGTACTGAGTGTACTGTAGGGGAACTAGTTTTATGATACAACTGATCATAATTCAGAGTTCAAAACGTTTATCTATTTTCTTTTTTAGCCTGTGTATTGTGAGTCTTTAAACATGGTCTTCCTTTTCTTAGTCGTAAACAAAATAAAAAGCTCGCAGGGATGGGTTGCATCACGTCCAGTACGGACTTTTCTTTGTTTCATCGATGAATATGGTTATGTAGAGAATGAATAATGGTCACATATGTCTATCTATATTTAACTGCAGGATTGTTCAATTCGTTTCACTGTAAAATATGATTATAAAACAAATTGTAATTGTGACTGTGTACAGTTGAATTATCAATTATTGGATGTATTAATTTGGTGGTAGGTTTAGGAAAAGGCTGCTCTCTGTTGAAATTGTAAAAGTGCATTTGCTCTTAACTGATTTTTGCCTTTTTCAAGAAATCAACGGGATGTACAAAGTGATTCTGAAGTTACTGTTTAGCTTTTTTACATAATATTAGTAGAGTAACTTTTGGTACAATAATTTCTTTATCTAGGCAATCAATAGAACGGACAAAGCTGCAACCAGCTTCATCGTCATTGGAGACCCAATCTTATCCCAGTTTCCAATTGGTCATGCATCTGGTATTCCACTCAAAGTAGCAAAATGTATCTTGTTTTAAAAGTCTGATGGAACTCAACATTTGGATGGTCTGACTGCAAACTGCTGATCCGATTGATCCCTATTGATTAGAACAGCAGTTTGTCAATAATGTTTTTAATAAATGATACAACGCTACTTAACTTCTGGGGCACTCATGAAAAAAGTAAATGGAATGCCTGCGGGTTTCTTTTGGAAATAATACAGGGTCATAATGTAAACCACATTTTTAAATTGCTCTAAGAATTTAACTGTTGATAATGAGAGGGTAGCAAATTCTACTAATAAGCACAAGATAGAGGCAGCTCTTCTACCTTTTTTATTTAACATTTTGTTTAGGATTTTGGGGGTGGGAGAACATAAAACTCTTTTCTACCGCACATTTCTTGTGCACATTAATCATGATTTACTGTTCGTTTTAGTTAACTAACATTTCACCTTCTTAAGAAATGAACGTTGTTCAACTTGTCACATGAAAAAATGCATTGAATGTTTTGGCTAGGTTGAATGTAAGCTCAATTGATGAATTATTACTTGTATCACTGTGTGGTGTTATTCAAACTTTTGTCTCAGTATCGGTTGCAATTTGGTTGAAGAGTCTTTGGATTTTCTTCAAAATATCTAAAGGAAATATTTCTTGTCCAAGGAAACACAATTACTAGAGCCATAAAGTACAATGTATAACAAATAGTCATGCAAATTAAAAGCAGTATCCCAAGGATACCAAATAAAGCAGTGATATTGTTCTCAGTCCTTCAGTGAATTGAGTTACATGTTTTTTTCTTCATTGTCCACAATATAAAGCTCACAGTAAATAATAGGAAAATGTACAGCTTAAGTTTTCCTCTTTGTCTGTGAGTACTAGTCTTTCTCTTTCCAAGCGGTGTTAAATTTGTGACTCTTTAGTTCTAAAAAGCTCTACTCTGAAAAAAGTAAACTTAAATTCTAGATCATGTGAAACTCTGACTCCTATGTCTAATATGGCTGTTTATTAATTGCTTGCATTTGGTAACCCTGTCATTTGTTCCATAAGTGGTTCATGCAACTTTGGTATTAACACAATAGCTGCTTCTTCTCTTTTACATATCAGCGGTGGCAATCCGATCAGCTGTGTGCCGCAGGGCCAAAGCCATTGTTGAGTACTGGCGCTCCTCAGTTGTTGTGTGCACGATCTTCTTGCAAAGCTGCTACATCCACTTTCTCGACTGTTACTTTCCCAGTCAGAAGGCCGAGAAAGGATCAGTGTGTTAGAGGCACAGCGAACATAGATTTGTGTTATAAAATTTAGAATAGCTACTTGTTCTAAGTTGATTCACAGAGAAGCAAACTTATTTTGTTTAGAAAGACCATTCAGATATACATGCATAGGTTAAAAAAAGCATCGTCATACACGAGTCTCTAATAAATTATTTTTGTTCAGTTGGAGCTCAAATTAGGTGAATACTGTGCTCATACCATATGTGTTTGCATTGTAAAGTGCCCAAAATAGAATTGAGATTGACAAATAGATATGTGGATCTTTGCTTAAAAAATTTGGGTTTTCTTAACCACAAAACTGTGCAAAAACGTAAAAGGATAAGTTAGTCAAATGCCTTCTGAATTAAAATTCTTATCAATTATCTTTTGTGTTTTGGTTTTGTTTATTTTATTGAGGGCCAGTTTGGGTGAGTGAATCTGCTTGAGTGGAATTTTTGTATTCCCACCAATTTAGAAACACAAAGCTTGAAAGTGAGTTCACATTCAGATTTTTCTAACATATGTTGCTGTTCCGGTGGCTGTTACTTATTTGTTAAGTGTTGAGATTCACTTGAATTACAATAGTTAGGGCAGCAGCATTGTAAAGGACTATTCAGATATGTAGAGTACTGTCTAAAAATCTTCAGATAAATGCCTGTGCAGTTTTTCTACTATCACTGAGCTTGGGCGCTTGCCATGAAGTTTTCTATTTTACAAAAGCTGTTGTAGAATTTTGTGACTGTATAATATGTATCAAAATACTTTATTTTTAAATATGTGTATATATAGATATATCTCAATTATCTAATAAATGTCAGAATGTATTATCATGATTATTCATATATTTATGCTTCTTGTGCTCATTTCACGCAAGGGCTTTTTTGCACCTCAGAGAAATTTGTGTTTATGCCTGACTCAACAAGAAATGTATCACTTTTAAAATAAAGTTATTAAATCAAGAGAGAAGTAATTTTAAGAATATTATTTGTATTTTATGCTCTTCCGAGATGGGTCGATGTTAATTTTTATGCTTTATGATTTGAGCAGTAGTGAATGGGTTACTAAATGAGTATTTGGAGCTCATTGTGTTTCAGTGCTGGTTTTTGTCTTTAGAACTTTTGTTTGACTTTTTCAAGTAATTTGTTTTGTGTGCTTTTTTGTGTTGAATTGATCAGTCCCTGTTTTGATGAAATGTGTGGATAATTTTTGGGGATACATCCATTCTGTACTTTATTTTTAATTTGAAAAGAAATAGTATTTTTCATAAGTACATTTTAGATTAAAATGTAAACCCATATTAAACAATATTCTAAATGGAGGAGTTAAAAATAGGTCAAGTAGAACTTTTCTTTTGAGTTTGTGAAAAAACTAGCCTTACATTTTAAAGTTGCAGCTTTGCGACACACAAAATTCTAATAAAGACAGCCACACATAGCAGTTCTGAGTTAGCTGCACCAAATAGTTTATTTTGTGTAACATCATGTTCATCAGTTCCTTGCTTGAATTCTTGAATCTGTTGGGAGTCATGGGTCTAAACAGTTTGCCACTTAAGGAATTTCCATGGTTTAGTGCATTGTGCATGGTGAGGCTCATCTTTTGGATTTTTACTTTAAGTGTGAAAACCCAATCTGTGTTGGTGGGGGATTGTCCCAATGAAGGGTGTAGTTAGAGAAGAGTCTTGTAACATTTTGCCCTACCCCCATGCGTATGTGATCAGTAAGTCTTTGGGTAATCCTGCAAGAGAGTGCTCTAAAAGTTATGATATATGGTTCACCCATGTGTATGCGCATTATCAGTCTGGGTGGTCTTTGTGCAATATACTGTCTTAGTGATGCAAGAGGTCAGGACCTGAGTGTGTGTGTATATTGAGTCCTCTCCACTGTCTTATGCCTGTTTGTTTGCTTTTTGTCTGTATTTTTGATCGTATTATCTTTTTGTCCTTAGTATACACATGCTTGCCTTCTTGACGTATTTCCTTCCCTTGGTCTTTACTCTTTTGAAGCTGCTACAGAGTTGTATACATTGTATAGTGATTAGGTTGCACACCCATCCACAAGGGAACACCAGTTAGCATTTTTCATCATTTTTCATCCTTCTTTAAAGCTGATTATCTAGTGCAACATGACACTAAACTAATGTAGGACAACTGGTCACTCAGTGTATTCTCAAACAATTTCAGCATGTATTGATCCAACCACCCCTATTATATATATTTATTATTTTGCCTGAAAATCTCATTTACCCATTTTCAGACGCATGGGTCAATAATGTAAATTAACTTTACTTCCCTTACAACATTATCATGGATAAATGTATACAATCACTTACAAACATTATCATGGATAAATGTATACAATCACTTTTAAAAAGTAGGCCAACCCTCAACTGCTTGTTTTTAAAATTGTAGGTAGGGAGGCCTAGCTGCCTTAAAGAAGGCCAAGTGACCTATTAGGCATGTTTTAGAATCGGTCGAAACATGTTGGCAGAATGAGGATCCAGGAAACTTTGGATTCACATTTTGCATCCATGGTTTAGGTTATAATCATAGTATGGGTATCCAACAAATATATTTTGTGTATTCCCATAACCATTTTTATACTTTACCTGTGTCGGGACCCCCACCCTCAGAGTTCTACAGAAAATCTAATATGTAAGAGCTCCTGCAAAGGTTTCAGCCCACCAAAGGGGAGAAAAGCACTGATGATTAAGCATGCCACCATTTGGTGGTTGAGGTGTTTTTTCTTAAGAATAATATTAATATTCCTGTAGGGTTTGGTTCCATAGACCATTTGGAATGAAGGCCTGGTCTTCCACATTCTTTGGTGTAGTAGTTTGAGATACACAACAGCAATAGGTTGTAAGGCTGTTTTCCCACTGTCACAGGTAACCAAAAGTGTATACTCCTTCTAATAGCTTTGTCAGGAACTCCGTTATTCTTCTGAGCAAGTCTATTTATTTATTATTATATATTTTGAAGTTTTATATAGCGCTGGCCAGACCCGAGGGTATCGGAGCGCTTTACAGCAGTCAAATTGCAAAGACCAAAAATCCAAAAATACAGGTAACAAAAAATCTGAAAGAGACACGTTAGTGATAGATTCCTTACCTTAGGCGTCAGACTGGATCTGGAAAGATTTGCTAGCAGTACCCCTGCGCATCAGTAGGTGGCGTCCTGCGGCTCCGCGTCCGTCGCTGGCGTCGTAAGCGACAAGATGACGTCCCGGAGACTACTTAGGCACCACCCATGCACGCTGACGTCAGTTCTTTCTTTTTCCGCGCCATCAAGCTCAGATCCGGTTAGAGCACGTACCATAGTCACTTTTTGACTATCTTTTTGGGGACTTTTGTCTCTTGTTGGTCTTCTCTGGTGCACTTAGGGATGCCTGTTTCAATTCCTGTGGGGCCTGCCGTTACAACATGTCGGTGGCGGACCCTCATGACATCTGCTTTACTGCCTGTAGCGTGACCATGACTCCCGGTTCTGTCTGGACTGTCGGGCGGTGGCCCGAAGGCCGTGAGGGAGGGGCGCGTGAAATTGCTGGAAGTTCAGCACTCATCCCAGCGCCGTTCGCAGTCCACGGGTCGTTCTTGAGAACGTGAAGCCACCATCACCAATCCTCGGGGACCAAGTCTTTACCCTCGGACTCTGGTAAGAAACACCACAAAAAGAAGTCAAAGAAGCGTTGTCGCTCTCAGTCTGTCCTCGGACGCAGACGAAGGAGTCAGGGGTTCTATTTCGGAGCCTGGGAGTCCCGCGGCCTACCCGCCTTACCCAGGTCCGCCGGCGATTCCTGCACAGATGCAGGAATTTCTTGCTGCCATGGCACCTGCGGCGCCGCAGTGGATACCTTTAGTTTCGCCTTGGTCCCGGTTCCCGGACGCTTTTGTCCCCGAATTGGGACACGGCGCCGGCTCAGCCCCGGCTGGTGCCGTTTTCGACGCCGTTTGTTCCTTCCCTTGTCCCTGCCCCGCACATGGCGGAGCTGGAGGATGACTGGGAGGGGTCCGAGGACCCTCTTGCTCGTAAGTGTGACTCTGTGCAGGATTGGGTGGAGGAGGCTGGCGGCCTCGATGTCTCCTCTGATCGGGGTTTGCCTCTACCCCGCCCACTATGGAGGAAGGTGTCTCGTACACGGTGGTGCTCAGTCTGGCAGCTGAGTTTCTTAACCTGGATCTCCCTACGGTGGCCATAAAGACTAATCTCCTCACCAAGGTGCTCCAGTCGGCGTCCACTGCATCGAGCCACTGCTGCCCTTTAATGACGCCCTCACTGATGTCTTGTTGGGCACTTGGTCGCTGCAACTCGTCCGGAGAGGTTACTCCCTCCCCTTCGAGTCTACCCCCCCCACCCCCAGCCATGCCACCTCAGTTCCACCGCATGTCGGGGATCACTTTACGCTTCTCCAGCAGGAAGTCACGGCCCTCCTGGCCAAGGGGGCCATTGAGCGCGTTCCTAGCCCAGAAGTAGGACATTGTTGTTGTTCCCACTATTTTCTGGTCCCTAAGAAGGACAAGGGGGGCCTGCGCCCCATTTTCAACCTCCGGAACATCAATCGCTTCCACCGGAACAAGAAGTTCTAGATGTTGGCTTTGGTCTTGGCTGCCCTCGACCCTGGAGACTGGATGGTAGTGTTGGACTTGCAGGACGCATATTTTCACATCCCCGTCCTGCCGGCCCACCGGCGTTACGTGAGGTAACGGTAGGCCAGGAGCATTTTCAGTTTGCTGTGCTCCGCTTCGGCCTTACCAGCGCCCCTCGGGTGTTCACGAAAGTGATGGCGGTGGTCGCAGCTCATCTGCGCAGGTCAGGGGTGTCAGTCTTCCCCTACCTCGACGACTGGTTGTTGAAGGCGGGCTCGCCTCAGGCAGTTGTCACCCACCTTCAGACTATGGCCGACCTCCTGCATTTGCTGGAGTTCTCCATCAACTTGCCGAAGTCGCACCTAAGCCCCTCTCAGAAGCTCCCCTTCATCAGAGTGGTTCTGGATTCAACATTATTTCGGGTTTATTCCCCGGAACAGCGAGTCCGGGATATTCAGGCTATGATTCTGATCTTTCTGCCTTCATCCCAGGTTTCAGTCAGGATGACCCTCCGGCTCCTGGGTCTGATGGCCTCCTGCATCCTGCTGGTGCAATATGCCAGATGGCATATGCGGGCTCTGCAGTGGGATTCGAAGTTCCAGCGGGCACAGCATCAGGGCAACCTGTCCGATCATGTCCAGATCTCGGAGGGCACTGCCCAACAATTGCTGTGGTGGCTCACGAATCGCGATTGGTTCCATGGCAGATCCCTCTCCCTTCCCCAATCGGAGCACACAGTGGTGACTGATGCGCCCCTCCTGGGATGGAGAGGCCACTAGGGAGAGAGATCAGAGGCCTCTGGTCTCCGGCGGAGTCCCGGTTCCATATCAACTTTTGGAGATTTGGGCGATCCGATTTGCACTGAAGGCGTTTGTCCGGGGAAGTGTAGTGCAGGTGTTCATGGACAACACCACCGCCATGTGGTATTGCAACAAACAGGCCGGGGTGGGGTCCTGGACCCTATGTCAGGAGGCTCTGCGCCTCTGGACATGGCTGGAGCGTCCGGGCATTACCTTGGTGGTTTAACACCTGGCAGGTTCTCTGAACGCCCAGGCGGACAAACTCAGCCGTTGGATCACGAATGGTGCCTGAACTCTGGCGTGGCACAAGGTCTCTTTCTGCAGTGGGGAGAGCCTTGGTTAGATCTGGTAACCACCGAAGAGAACACGTAATGTCATCAGTTCTGTGCATTGGAATTTCCAAGGCGGCACTCGCTCGACGATGCTTTTTGTCGCGAGTGGAGTTGCGGTCTATTGTATGCCTTTCCGCCTATACCACTTCTGCCCAGAGTGCTGAAGAAGATTCGGCGTATTCGGGCCCAAGTCATCCTTGTGGCTCTGGATTGGGCAAGAAGATACTGGTATCCCGAGCTACTAAGCATGACGATCGATCCGACTGCCTCTTCGGGAGAGTCTTCTGCCGAAGCAGCAGGGGACGGTCCTCGACCAAATCTGTCCAGCCTCCACCTCCATGGGTGGAGATTGAGCGGCGACAGTTGACAGCTTTCGATCTTCTTCCCAAAGTCTGTGATGTCATTCTGGCAGCCAGGCGTCCCTCCACTAAGACAGTATATGCCTGCAGGTGGAACACATTTGTGGCCTGGTGCACAGCAAAGGCTGATGATCCCCTCGCTGCCCCTCTTTCTGAGGTCCTTCTGTTCCTTCTTTCTTTGGCCCAGCAGGGCTCTGCTCTGGGCACTATTTAAGGTTATCTTTCGGCCATCTCTGCTTTTCTTCGGTTTCCAGATCAGCTTTCTCTTTTTAAGTCCCCGGCTGTTAACCGTTTCCTGAAAGGCATTAAGCACACATTTCCCCCCGTGCCGTTCAGAATGCATCAGTGGGGCTTGAATCTTGTGCTGACTTACTTGATGTGCGCTTCCTTTGAGCCGCTTCACAACTGTCCTTTATGTCTTCTTGCCTTAAAGACTGCTTTCCTGGTTGCTATCACCTCTGCCAGAAGAGTGAGTGAGCTCCAGGCTCTTCTAAACCTCCTTTCCTTTCTGTTCATCCGGACAAAGTGGTGTTAAGGACCCGTCCTACTTTTCTGCCCAAGGTTGTCACGCCCTCCCACACCGGGCAGACCATCACTTTGCACACCTCCTTTCTGCCTTCGAAGGAGGAAGAGAGGCCCCACCGTCTGGACCCAAAACATGAATTCTCGTTCTATCTGAAGTGCACACAACAGTTCCGGTTGGATGATCAACTCTTTGTTGGCTACGTGGGCGCCAAGAAAGGTTGGGCTCTGCACAAACAAACCATCTCTTGGTGTGTTGTTCTGTGTATTAAAACTTGTTACTCCTTGGCTAAGAAGGAGCCTCCTGTATGGCTGCATGCCCATTCCACTCGGGCGGGAGCAGCCACTACTGCTTTGGGACGGGGAGTCCCAAAGCAGGATATCTGTCAGGTAGCTACGTGGTCCTCGCTGCATACCTTTACCAAGCATTATTGCCTTGACAGCCAAGTCCGGAGAGACAGCTTCTTTGGCCATTCTGTTCTCCGTGACTTTCTGGTGTAATCTTGTTCATAGACCCACCACCGGGGTTGGTATTGCTGGGGTATCTATTCTAAGGTAAGGAACCTATCACCAACGTGTCTCTTTCAGATGCACAAGTTACTACTTGTGTAACAATATATCTGTAAGAGACATTAGTTAGTGATAGATTCCTTACCACCTCACCCATCCTCCCCGTTATGTGACCTGATTTCTAGGGTTAAGGACATCCCTTTTTAGGGCCCTAGTTTCTTGGCACCAGTGGTCAGTTTCTTGCATGGCTCTGAAAGTTGTGTACAGAACTGACGTCAGCGCGCATGGGTGGCGCCTAAATAGTCTCTCTGATGTCATCTCTGCGCTTACGATGCCAGCGACAGACGCGGAGCCGCACCTCACATGCAGGGGTACTGCTAGCAAAACTTTCCGGATCCAGTCTGACGCAAGGGGATATTCTAAGGTAAGCAATCTATCACTAACTAATGTCTCTTACAGATATATCGTTACACAAGTAGTAACTTGTGCTACAGTGAAAGCATCAATGCAAGTAACAAAAATACAGTGAAAGTATCCAGCATGGACGGTGAGTCGGCCTTTTCAGGGTCCATACTGCATGAAGATGATTAACTCTGTTCTAGACCATGGGGACATTCCGAGAGAGCCTAACAACTGGTCAGAAAACACCACTTATGAAAAAAATCCCATATTTGACAAATCAGATCTCTGAATTTTAGCACAATGATACAGTTAATTAACGCTCTCTGCAGTGATGTGTTATGATCTGACTTTCAAGAATTTGAATCCTGGCAAGACATAACCCACCTTCCATCCTTTGGAGGACACCAATTTACCATTTAACTCTCCATTTGATAGTACATATGCTTACTCCTTTCTCTACCCAAGCATTTCCAGTGCTATTTAATATATAAAAACATAATTGTAAAGATGGAACCAGGAAAGTTGTAGGTTTCTTAATATAGTCTTTATTGAAGAGTAGGTACAGGAAACTCCAGCTCCTCTATCCACCAGCTTCACTCTGCCAGTACACCAGCTTTCTAATCATTACATTCCAAGTTACCTAGCAACACATGCAGATTCTAATAAAGACATCTCTACACATCTTCCCCATCACATATATTTAAATAGCTTAAACAAACTTTTACAAAAGGAAGAAAGTATGGTTACACAATTGCATATATCATGACTTAAATAGATAACTGTACACTTACAAGAAAAATGATACTCAATTATATAGTAGTGAAGGCGATTAACATTTAGAAATATTACCATAGCTCCAAGTGGAACCATCACTCAAAACCAGCACCCTTTTTTTCACCTCCTTGACTCTAAAGGGTTTGGCGAATTTACTTTCACCTTTGGTAACATCACTGCCCCGTTTCACAACCACCCAGTCACCCACCTTGATAGTAGGAAACCTAACACCTCTCATTTGATTGTAACGATAAGCAGCAGCCAATTGCTGATTTTCAACACTGCTACTGATCCTCTCACGATCCACCCACACGCATTCCTTAGTTTTTAACCAACCAGGCACTTCTTTAAGACCTGGCTCCCTTCCCTTCAATGATACAAAAGGCGAGACACCAGTCACAGAATGAGGTGTCACCCTGTAAGACCATATCAACTTTCTCAATTCATCTGACCATGAGAACCCATTACACAAAGAAAGTTGAATGTTGTCCATAATCAACCTATTAATTCTCTTGACTAAACCATTCGCCTGAGGTCTGAACATGGCAACTCTTTCATGTTTTACACCTTTGCTGTGAAGAAAACCTTGCATGACCCTGGACACCAACTGTGGATCGTTATCTGAAACTAACGTCTTGGGAATCCCTTCATTCATAAAGACATTCTCCAAAAACTTTATCACTTTCTCAGATACAATACTATTTACAGTCTCTACAACAAACCACTTAGAATGGTAATCTACCAAAACCATCAGGAATTTACAATTAGTCCCCAATCTTGAAATGGGTCCTAAAAAATCCAACGTAACTCTTTCCCAAGGATGATCAGGAAACTTAATACAAGAAAGAGGTGGTTGACGAACAATTTTGGTCTTGTCACTTGCAGCACAAGCATAACAATCCTTGACAATGTTTACAACATCCTTGTCTAATTTAGGCCACCAGAATGACTGACGAATGCGTCTTTTAGTCATATTTCTGCCCAAATGGTCTTCATGGGCAATACTGATAATCTTTGCTTTAAGACCATCCGGTGGTACCAACTTATCTCTCCTCCACAACTTTCCTTCTCTAACACTCAATTCCTCTTCCACATTCTTGAACCCTTGAAAAGACACATCCAGTCTAAGATCACTATCCCAACCATTAGACACTCTCTGAATAACCTCCATTAACACAACATCTTCTAACATTGCTGCATTCCATTCCTCCTTATCAAAAGCTTGTTCTTCTGTGTAACACACCACATCCTCCACGACACCAGATTAATCATCATTCATATCAATAGGCATCCTGGATTAACAATCTGCCACAACGTTTCTCAAACCCTTCAAATGCTCAACTTCAAAATTATACTCTAACACAGAAAGAATCCACCTACAAATTCTCGGAGTCACACTCCCTTCCAGACCTCTTCCACCTTTAAATAAATGTACAAGGGGTTTGTGATCCGTACAAAGTTTAAAAGGAATACCCCAAACAAAGTACTTGAAATGTCTTATTCCCCAACACACCGCTAAAGCTTCCTTTTCTATAACGGAGTATGATGTTTCAGCATTCTGTAATCTCCTGGATGCAAATCCAATTATCCTCTCTTCACCCTCTTTCACTTGTGATAACACTGTCCCGATACCTACAGCACTGGCATCCGTAGTAATGTAGGTTTTTGCTTTAGGATCAAAATATCCTAAGCAAGGAGCCGACAAAATTCCTTCTTTTACTTCTTGAAAAGCTCTATCACACGTCTCATTCCAAACAAACTCTACTCCATTTTTCATTAACAGTCGCAGAGGTTCAACAATATCTGTAAACTTTTTTCACAAACTTTGAACAATATTCTGCCAAACCTAAGAAACTTTTAAGTTGCTCCTTATTTTTAGGAGTTGGTGCATCCTTAACAGCCAAAACAATACTTTTTTTAGGTTTAATTCCATGCTTAGAGATCTCATGACCCAAATAACACACCACGGGCCAGATGTAGGTAAATCTAATTTACCACTTCTAAAATACCGAATCATACCGATTCGGTATTTAAGAAGTGGTAAATTAGAGGGGGGGAAATGTAGGTAATTCTGAATCGGTAAATACCGAATCTGTAAGATTCTGTATTTACCGATTCTGTAAATATCGAATGAGTATCCCCCATTGATTCCTATGGGCCTTTGAGCCCATAGGAATCAATGTGGAATACCGAATCGGTATTTACCGATTCGGTAAATTCCGAATGTTGCAAGGGTGCAGGGGGTGTCACTTTGACACCCTCTAGCACCCCAATTCCGGACTTGTGTGCCATGTGGCACACAGACATGCCCTAAGGGCATGTCTGTGTGTCACATTGCACAGGTGTGTATGCACAGATGTGCATGCACACCTGTATTTGGTATTTTACCACCCAATAGGATTGGGTGGTAAAATACCGATTCTAAAGGGCCTTTGGGACTCAGAAGAGTCCTACCTACATGTAGATTTACCGAATCGGTAAATATACTGATTCGGTATTTTACCGATTCTGTAAATTTACCGAATCAGTACATTTACAGAATCTGTAAAATATAGGCCCCCCTACATCAGGAAATCCTAATACCGGTCCACATCTCTTCTCAGTTGACATTTTTCTCTTTTGATTGTCAAACCATTCTGACGCATACGACGCAAAACATTTTCCATCACTTGATAATGATGATCGTAATCTTTTCCCACAATAAGAACATAGTCTTGAAAGCAGAGGACATCTTTCAATCCACACAACACCTTTTCCATGACCCTTTGAAAAAACGCTGATGCTAGGCCAAACGGCATTCGACAATAACGGAATGCACCAAGCGGAGTTACAAACGACGTCAAGTGTCTGGATTTCTCATCAAGATCTATTTGATGATAGGCTGCTGACATATCAATCACACTAAACACACTACCTCCACCCATTGCAGTAAGCATCTCTGATATATTGGGCAAGGGTTGGCGATCTACCCATATATTCTTATTTAAATCGCGGAGATCAATGCATAGCCGAATCTTCTTCCCCCCCATCCTTGGGCGCCACGACAATCGGGGCCAACCACTCAGAAGCCTCAATTGGCTCAATTATACCCAATCTCAACAATTTGTCCAATTCTTCTTGCAATGGAGCTCTCATTAAATGGGGCACAGTCCTGACTTTATGAACAACTGGGGAAGCACTGCTTTTAAGAATAATTTTATGGGAAAAATCTTTAAGTTTTTCTAGTTCTTAAGTAAATACATCTGCATATTTATTCATTATCAAAGAATCATAATCATCAATATTATTTACAACTATAGATTGGACTGGTTCACTCGCATTAGGATTCAATATAATCCCTAAGTCTTTTTGGTGTCGCCACCCTAACAAATTTGATCCTTGTTTAGTCAAACACGTCCACAAACTTTCCTGGATTTAAATTCAATTACCATCCATTTCAAGCCTAAAATATCAATTGTTTTCCCACCATAACCTACTGCTTTTATGTCAGGAACATTCCAATCTTTGTCACTACCCAAATCACCCCATGTTTTGAGATACATTTCTTTTGATAAGAGAGTGTATAAACTACCAGAATCGATCAGCATTTTTACCCCAAAGAATCTATATTAATGACATAGTGTGGCTTCTCTAACTTGTCAGAACTTTCCATATTGATAACAGATTTCATGGCCTTGAGATCAGTGTGGTTAATGGCTTGAGAAGTAACAACATCTATGGAAGGAAGATTTACGTCAGTTTGGGCGGTAACTACATCAATGGAGGGAATGAAGTTGTGAACATCTTCACAAGAATCATCAACTTCATGTACAAATGGCATTTTAGTCTTACAGACTTTAGCAAGATGTCCTCTTCTACCACAAGTTCTACAAATTGCATTTCTCCCCATACACTTGCTGCTGGAAGCAATATGACCGGGTGCACCACAACGGTAACACTTAACAGGTCGAGATCCAAAAGACAAAGATTGTTTATGTTGACTGAATTCATTACTTTTATCAACAGCCTTATTATTAAATGGCTTATTGTAAGGCTTAACCACTTTAGTCTCGTTAACATTTGCTAATATCTCAGCATCTTTACTAGATGCGGGTTTTGACCCAGTTTCCTTATTCAACATAGAACTGGTACACTGATCCATCTCCTTAATCCAAATATCTGTATGCTCTAGACCTTTAGCTATCTGAATTGCTTCTTCTAAAGTAGAATCTTTAATTAATAACTTTTCTCGCACCCTCTTGTTGTTAGTACACCTAACTATTTGGTCACGTATTAAAGAATCAGCCAATTGTTCAAATTTGCAGGTCAGAGATAAACCTCTCAAAGCTGCTACGTAAGACAATATGTTTTCATCCATTCTTTGTATTCTACAAAAGAATTTGTGCCTTTCAAGAACTACATTGACTTTATCAATAAATCTGATGTCTAACATTTGCATACTCATCTCATAAATATTGGTAGGCTGACCATCACCACTTCCTAAAGAGACTTCAGGTAAATTTTCATAAAGCCTACGTCCTTCAACACCTAAGTTGTGGAGCATAATGGCTTGCCTGCGTATTGGACCATACTTATCGGCACCAGTAGCCAAAATATAAGTTAGAAACAATTTTTTCCATTCCTTCCATGGAATGACAGGCTCTCCAGGAGTGGGAAGAAAAGAGGGGGGCGCAGACAAACCCTGATCAGACATATTAAAACCACAGCAAAGTCTTAACTGTAAATATTAATATTAAAATAATACTTCAGTCACAAATATCCTTCCTGAAAAGAAAACAGTTAATAAAGAAAGAAATTAAAACAATCAATAAAAATAAAAATATCTGAATTCACTGCAGTCCTGTTGAAGACCTTGACAAACGAAAGTCAAAGATGCTGGGAAATATCTGAATTCAGTGGAGTCCTGTCGAAGACCTCGACGAACAAAAGTTGAAGACTGTCAGTTTGTTGTAAATTTTACGAATCGCGCATTAATTCTCAGTTTACAACGTGAACCAAATGTTAAGTAGAGTAAGCCTTCCCAATCCAACAAAATGGCCGCTGCGTTGCGTGCTTTGCGTATGTTTCTGAAGGAAGTTGCTCCCAAGATATTCCACACTCACGTAGATGAGGCGGTGACAATAGCTTGGAAGAACAACGAGCGAGGCACGAGAAGAGCAAGCGCGGCTTTCAAAGCAGAAACGTTCATGATGCAACGCGTCTTTTAAAGTTGGCGCTCAACGTTTCATTTCCTTGACATTACTTCTCCAAAGCATCGGACAGATTTATATCCGCTTAACGTTTGCTTTACTTGTCATTACTCTTCCGAGGCACCAGGTCAGGTCAATGACGATAAGGTTTGCTAGACAGCCATAAAAATAAACAAACGGAAATAAGGCTGAATCAAAGTAAATTGAAGTAATTAGTCATTAACAATACGGGCAGAGGAAAAGTAAAAACACAGATTTAAACCATGTAATCTTCAGCATAGAAGTTTTATCAGCTGACAAATGAAGTTTAAAGAACGTCTCCAAGCAGAACTTTGTCAGAACGCTAATCAAATCGATAATGGGAACATCAAATTAAATCCAGATTATTGTTCCAGGGTTTAATGATCTTCTGTATGATATCCTTTAAAATTCAAAGGCAAGAATTTACTTACAGTGGATGAGGCTTATATATCTCTAGAAAATGATATTCCAAGGGTGGAGAATCCAACACATATCTGTATCTGCCCCTTGCGCAGAAAGAAGTTCATGGGTAACCTCGTCGCCAATGTAAAGATGGAACCAGGATATTTGTAGGTTTCTTAATATAGTCTTTATTGAAGAGTAGGTACAGGAAACTCCAGCTCCTCTATCCACCAGCTTCACTCTGCCAGTACACCAGCTTTCTAATCATTACATTCCAAGTTACCTAGCAACACATGCAGATTCTAATAAAGACATCTCTACACAAATCATGACTGTTGCCACTCCCACTGGAGTAATTTTGATCCTACCATCCTGCTCTCTTAAACTTTTCCCCCGCTACACGGTTTCCTAATTGAACTAGTACCTTTCACCAATGAAACGTTGCAGAGGGCAGGACTGAACATGTCTATTTTTCTGTATGTCTGGCCATGTCTTCAACCTGCACTCCATCAAAGAGTCGTGAATAATAATTTTACCTGAAGCTATCACTAAATTCAGCTGAAAATTCCTCCAGTTTTAAATGCACACCACTACCTGGCAATTCAAATTGTTATTTTTGTTTTTACACATTTTTTTCATGGAATATTTACTAGGTGTACCTTTCCCTCATTGCAGCATTCGAGCTCCATCCAGGACACGTGTTATCCTTTGGAAAACCACAAATAATAAATATGTTGAAGCATAGAATGGTTTTGGTTTATATTTTGACTGTGGTGCCCTGTTTGTGAACAACTAAAGTGTTTCCACAGAATGTAGAGCGTTAGTTAGTACAACAGACCATAGGTGCAGAATATGGTAATTCATAGCACACATGCCAGGCAAGTAATTTACCACTAAGACCTAAACATTTCAAATGAGCATCTAATGTAACTTGCAGAAGTACTACGATTGACGGAATACAGACAGTGTTTTCCATGAACCTCCTCAATGCCAAAAACAGATGGACAACTGGGACCAATCATGAACCACAGAGTGCTAAACAAGTGACTTAAAATCACAGTAATGCTAGGTGTGATCACACTTTGATGCTGGATGATTTTATGGCAAGAACCGAAGGCTAACATTATGCTGCAACTCTTTATTTCCACTACTTCAGCAGCTCCTTTTAAGAATATAGAACTTAGAATTCAGAGCAAATAAAACATCAGAACTCCAACAGTGAGCTTTCTTTTTTGCTGTTGCGCCTGCAGATAAGTAACTGTGTGGGGAGTGAGGAATTTTTTGAAGTGTTGAATGAATGTATACTATTTATTTGAATGTGTTGAGTTTGATATTTCTCTATATGTACATTATGTGAGTTTTTAAATTGTCTGATTTGAGTATTTTTTTATATTAATTAAGAATTAGGGATTCATAAGTTTTGGTATTTAGGCTTTGGAAACGTTTAGCTGTCCGGTTGTGTTTAGGTCAAATAGTTTTGAATAGGTAACTTATTTTTTTACATTAGACATAAGAAAAATGTTTACTGTGAGACCTGGGATTGTTTGTGACGGTTGGAGTTCACAATCAACTGCTTGCTCTCTGCTTTCAGGACTGGGCGCAAGGGAGAGGCGCATGCTTTCCAGAGCTGCTTCCTCCCTCGAGCCGGCATTGACTTACCCGGGCTCTGGACGTGAGGGAGAGGCGCGTGCTTGCTCGAGCTGCTTTTTAGCTCCAGTCGGTTTTTGTCTCTACGGTCTCCAGGAACGAGGGAGAGGCGCAATCTTTCTCGAGCTGCCTTCTCCCCCGATTGGTTCTTGAATTAGTAAGCAACAAATATGTCGCACTAGGAGAGCTCTGCTGTCGACACATTTTTTTTTACGAAGGATGACGCGCTGCATCACATAAAATTATAATAGGACTAGGATAATTGTAGCAGGGCGGCTCATTTAATAGTTTGGACTATACACACTATTCTACATTAAATAGTATGATCGGAACAGCAGTTTTTTCTTGTCTGCTGTTTTGACTGAAAAGTGACAGTTGAAACATAGCTTTCTGAGGAAACTGAATATCAGGAGTGGTGGCTAATGCAGGTCAGTATAGTATATAGGGGATACAGTTGTTATGTTATATATATAAGTGTAGGTGTTTCAGTTAGAATTGAGTTATTCTTTAATTAATATCAATAAGGTGAAGATGAATGAGTATATAAATCAATTGGAGGAGATGTTGGAAGAAAAATTAAAAAAAGCCATGGAAAAAATATCAGAAGATTTAGGAAAGAAGATGAAAAAGAAATGACAGGCTATGATGACTAGTAATAGAGCGGTGTCGCAGGAAGAAAGGTATTGGTCAGCAGGGGAGGCTACTCAGTCAAGGAAGTGTGAAAAGGTGGCTAAAAAGAGAAAGCATCTTTCTGGCGATTCTACACAGGCAAAAAAGCTGAAGTCTGCGTTTGCAGAACATGGTGCAGGTGAGAGCCTGAGACATGGTGTTGAGGACACACAAGGGGCAGTACATACAAATGCCCTAAAAGAGGAAGAAAGATAAAGAATTTGGATACGATTGGAAAACACACTGTTGTGCAATGTGATGAGTATTGAGGTGGATATTAGTTGTTAATCAGATTTTGGTCCTGATGAATCTGATGGTGAAAATGCACCATCAGGGGAAGGAGAAAAATGAGATGATTAAGGACACTGGTGCAGAGGAGCTATTAGATCCTGCAGGGGATTCATTATTTGATTCTTTTTTTGGTCAGGCACCCACTGTCTCCAGAATGGACTTCTTTGGAGCAAGTATAAGGAAACAGATTCCTAAGGAAGTAAGGGTCTGGTTGAGGCCGGAGTGACCTTCCTCAGATGATAAGGTTATGATGACCCCTGATTTAGACCCTACAATATTGGCTTATACTGGCAAAGGGGGATGTGATCCTTGAAAGGAATTACAAAAGGTCCTTGGTATGTGCCAGGATAGATTACTGGATTTTGCAGGGCCATTGACTAAGATTTTTGATCTGTCAGTGGAGCGCAGAAATAGCATTCGGCTTAAGATTGATCCAAAGTAAAGGAGGGGGTCGGGCGTTAGGACGCACTGTATTCAAGGTAGACCATCAATGTACCCGCTAATAACTGCATTGATGTGATGTTTCACTAATGTAAGCACTACTGTACTTTCACTGCTCCATGACATGTCTTATGATGGAACTGTTTCTTTCAATAAAAAGATGTTTTAAAAAAAAAGATTGATCCAAAGCTTGTGGATTTGACAAACAATGTGGCTGAGCCTACTGCAAAAGGGCTCCTTTTTGGAGATTACTTTATTAAGTCCATGTCAAAATTTGTGGGGGGTATATCCCTCAATACAGAAGTCTCAGAGAGACCTAGAGGGTCTTCAGTGACTGTGTTTTTGGATGGGCCAGGAGATCAAGGGGTCGATTTCCCGCTGTGAACAGAGAATTGCTAGATCATTGTTTCCAAAGGATACGGTCCCTCACAAGGACCGGGAGTTTGCAAATAGTCCAGTTTTTATCCGCAGACACAGCGGTTTAAAAGCAGCGGAGGATTGAGTGATCGATTCAGAGGAGCAGGTAATCTTAGGCCTTACTTCTACCCCAGTAATTTTGGGTGGCAGACTTGGCCAGTTTTACCAGAATTGGTTACACATAACAAAAGATCCTTTGGTGATGGAAATGGTGCAAGGTTATTGCATCAAGTTCATAGGGAAACTAGTTCAGAATTGGCTGCCAGGTGTAATACAGTAGGGAGCGGATCAAGGGAAACTTGTAGACAAATAAGTATTAGAGCTAATAGAGAAAGTAGCAATTATGGAAACCGATCCAGGACAAGAGGGTTTTGTCAGCCATTTTTTTTGGTAGAGAAAAAGGACAAAAGGGTGATACCAGTAATAAACTTGAGAAGTCTCAATGATTGGGTAGTATATCACCATTTCAAGATGGAAGGATGCATATTTTGCAAGCACAGGATTGGTTGACTTGACTAGATCTAAATGATGCATATCTTATGGTTACTATGTGGTAACAACACCAGAAATATCTTGTATTCAGATGGGGTAGAAGGACTTGGAATTTTGGGTGCCTCCCTTCTGGTCTCCCCATGGTGTTTTACGAAGATTTTGCAGCCAGTGGTGCCTTACTGTAGTGTAGTTCCTATTTTCCCAATAGGCTCTGCGCATTAGAATAATATAAACAGCAGTGTAAACGTAGGACTGAGGTCCTCTAGGTCTCTACTGACTATGTTAAACTTAATTTAGGGTTGCGCCTGCTAGCTCAGAGGTCACTGGAAACTTTCTTGAATGAAGAGGGATGGATAACCTTCCCTGGCTCAGACAAGAAGGGATTCAGTTTCCGACAACCGCATAAACGTGACAACTTTGCTCCCTCAGAGTAAGAGTGTATCTCTAGAGTCGTGTGAAAACAATAGACAGATATTTCACTCAGTCAGCAGTGCATACTTAGTTTCACCAGAGTGCAGAGAAATAGAGAGACGGGCGTTTTCAATAAAAAGGTATTATTTATTGAGCAGTCTTCTTTCTCATACAAGAGAAGTGAATTGCCACAATTGCAATACTTAGAGTAAAGTAAAGTGCGTACAGTAAAAGTAGTATTAATACTGTAAAAGCATTGATACGGTTTCTTAGCCATATGATACTTTAAAATGGATAAAATATATACATACATAAATACAGTGACTAAAAGACTCAACTGGTGCTTCTAACTACGCCTACCCCGGTGTACCTGGCCTAAGCCTAATACGTGGGAAGGGACAAGTAAGTAGCGATGTTAAGTTAAGTTGGTTAAGATAATTTTGTCAGCTCCGTACCTTGGTAATAGAATGTGGGAGGTCTGGTATCTCTTTCCTCAGGACTCGATACTCCAGCAACCCGCAAGGGTAGGCTGGAAAAACCGGAGCTGGATTTTCTCGGCTGGAGAAAAAGACAGCGTCTCTCTCAGTGCGTCAAACAGGAGGGGCGGCTTCCGCGGGCACTCGCATCAGCTGGGCTCTCGGGCAAGTAGATGGCCGCTCTGCTCCAAACCTCCGTGTGTTTGCTTAAGGCAACTGTTGGTATTTTATACCTGAAAGGTGCCGGGTTTGACTTAAGGTTGGACATAAGACGTCACCAAGAACTAACAGTTCTTGCAGGACTTCAGGAATTCTTGTTCAAATCAAAACAAAAGCAGGGGGGGGGGGTTCCTGGGCTGCTAGAGGCTTGGTTTGTTTAAAGAACGCGTTGTGCTTTCTAGGAGTTGATGGGAGTAGCCGTGCTGTGCTTTGGATTGCATGGGCTATTACTGAATATGAATCTGATTCTTATGCCTTTGTTAGGACATTATTAATTATAACCTCACAAGGGCATAAATCAGGAATATCTAATTAGGGTCCTAGATAAGAACACGACACCCACTCCACGAATTGATGTCCATCATTACTAAAACTAAGCAATATTAAACATTCAAAGGTGCATGTGTTTTTTTCCGACCCACCCCAAAATACATATTTCGCATTTGAAATGGTATACGGTAAATACACGGAAAATGAGTATTTGTACTTTACGCTTTTCAAGCAGTGTTATCATTCCGAGAAATGCATATATATATATATCAGCTGAACGAATTGCAAAAATTACACATGAAATGGCTCTAAATACAGAAAAGAAGGTCGAGACCATTTCATCACATATTTATACAAATTTCTGTATATGTGCTAGAGGCTGAGGTAAAATATTGTCTCTAGTATCCTAAAATAGAAGCTCTGTTCTCTAAGAATAGTTCTACTTTAAGCAGAGTACCATGTGCCAAAAAAAGTAAATATTTTGAAAATATGGGCAAAAATAATTTCGCTTTCAGGGGAAGAGTTCCAAATATTTTCTGTAGCTTTGTTTATCAAAAACTTGAAGGCCGAATTCAGAGTTCAGGGAACGCTGTGTGCTCATTGTTTTTTATTTAGAGTTATTCTCGTTGACTGGAGAGAACATTATCTCAGACATACCCGCAAAAAATTGGTCTACCCCATCAGGTGAAAGTTCGACCAAGCATGAAAATGCTGCAACTGTGCAGTTCTCTGTGTGAGTGCTATCATCGATGGTTGGATCAGCAATGCTCACTGAAGGCTGTACCTGTTCGGTGCTGCTTTCCTCTCTTACCTCACCGCCACATACTTGTAGTGGTGCAGGCTCAACGAATGCCGTCATCAGAATCGGTAGCCGCTGGGGACAACACGATGCATGAGTCGTTACCGGACCTTGCAAAGTATCGATATCAATTGGTACTGCTGATTGTAGTGTAAGACAGATGTCCAACACGCATTCTTCTCTGTATAGCAGACATCGAAGCACAGGTATGATGCAATCTTGCCAGATCGGTCTGAATGAAAGAAACCAGGTTGTACTTAGATCTTTTAGCCGGGCCAATCCGAGGACCTCAGTGATACCGTCTAGGTATCGTGTTGCTAGGATAGTTTCTTCCATCGTGGCTAGAGTCTTGCCTGTGGATTGGCTTGCCATATCGGTGCAGAAGAAGCAAAAATAAAATTCCTGCCACGAGTCCCAAGATTAAGGGTAGGCCGCCAAAGACAGAATGGACAAAATTCGGGAAGATGCCCAGAACTGTTTCAAAGGGTGCTAACAGTCCCGAAAAAATTGTCTTAAATACATGTGCGATGCCACTGGTATCAGACATATTTAAGAATTGGCTCAACACTTCTACGAAATGTACGGGGCAATTTGTTGATAAAAGGGTATGGATCTCTGCTGCTGTCCTTGCAACTTGCAGATCATATGTTTCTTTTGATGTCGTTAGAGGCACAGTTGTTTGTAAAAGAATAGACTTCATTCTGCTTAAAGTATCCATTCGAATAGAAGATGGATATCTGGATTGTTGTGTGGATACAATACTTGCATACAGCAAACGGCCCTGGAAGTTACAGTTGCCAGATAGGCTTTTCCTGGCAGCATGCCACAACAGCTGTGGTCACTTATTAAAATGTAACTACCATTAGAA
Organism: Lissotriton vulgaris; assembly: GCF_964263255.1. Lineage (NCBI taxonomy): Eukaryota > Metazoa > Chordata > Amphibia > Caudata > Salamandridae > Lissotriton > Lissotriton vulgaris. The sequence goes on from NC_141693.1 coordinate 1,969,812,435, forward strand.
AGTGGTCTAAAAAATGGCTCTATCTGTTTTGCAGACGTGCCATGTAGGTGACATGAAAGGTTATTTGAAGACCCTTCGCAGGCTCCATGCAAATTAATTCCTTGACACAGAAGTGTACAGCTTAGTGATTTTTTACAATTTTTACCACTAAGAAATGCCTCTGTTTCCTTCATTATAACATCTGTGTGTATAAGGTAAATCCCAGGTTGATTTGATGTATTCTTTACCCAACCTTTCATACTGGCCTGCTGGTATATACTCTTGACAGTAGTTAAACTGGAAAGTTGTTATCGGAATTGTAATCGTTCCATGTATTATCCATTCAATGACAGGTCTTTCTGACATTGTCAATGGTAATCTCTCGAGTTTTTCAATGCTCAGGATTGTATAATCTGCTCCTTTTTGTGCCAAACTGATTTGTTTATCAGTAAGGTTAAAGAGACCGAATAATGACGTTGTGTTGATTAAACGCCATGGTACGTAGCCTGAACGCAGATTTTGCAACGTCCATCCAAGCTGTACAATAGACCGTAATTGAGACTGACCACGTTGTAGCATTAGTAAGTCCTGCTCTATTATATCAAAGGCAGACGATACAATACTGTCCAGTGAATATATTCTGGAAGACAGAGTCGTTAACCCATTGTCCACAACAGAAAGTGATTTTTCCAAATTAATACGATCAATTTCTCGTATTTTTTCTGCTGTCTCAATTTGCATTACTTTCCATGCTTCGTTGTATGCAGCGTATATACCGGCCGCTATGAAACGTTTTTGACGCTGTTTGCGTGGTCCCATTAAGAAATCACGCAAGTCAGCACAGTCTTTAAGTAAAGCCTCTCAGAACTACCATGCTTGGCTATTTAAGGCATTAGACCACCTAGCTCCCCAAAAAAAAATGCAGCCAAACCGCGTCAAACCTTCTGCGGCCTGGTTCTCGGAGTCATTACGGCTCGAGAGACAACGCTGCCGAAACCTGGAGCGACGTTGGCGCAGGAACTATGCCAGCCCCGACCGGGAGACCTACAAGAACGCGATGACCAGCTACAAAAAGCTGATCACTGCCGAAAAATGTGCTTTTTATAGCACACAAATAGAAAATGCTCTCAACTCTAACAGACAGCTCTATAAGGTAGTAAAAGATCTAGCCAATCCCCCAGCTCCACCTTCCATCGAACCATCCCAATCTTTTTGCAATAAGGTGGCAGACTTCTTTCAGGCCAAGGTTAACGATATTTTCGACAAATTCACCACAATACCGATGGCAGACGGAGTCTCTTTGGTGACTCTTCCTCGGCCATTAAAACCAATCTTAGAGGCGTTTACGCCACCTGCATCCATGATGGAATTCATAAATACTGTTAAGTCAGGATCCCCTCTGGACCCCTGCCCCCCACGTATCATTAAATCAGTTTCTGACGTAATCGCCCCAGTACTTACCAATATCTGCCAAGCTATATTTCAGACAGGTGTATTCCCCGCTATTTGGAAAAGGGCAACTGTAACACCACTCCTGAAAAAACCTGCACTAAACCCCTTAGAGCCCAAAAACTACCGTCCAATCTCCTCCCTTCCCTACCCCTCAAAAATAATCGAAAAGGTTATAAACCAACAGCTGTCGACCTTTATCGACCAGAACGATCTGCTTGATAACACGCAGTTCGGGTTTAGGAAGGGCCACGGGACAGAGACAGCTCTAATAAAAGCGTCAGAAGAGGTCAGGATTATCATGGACAGGGGCGGCGCCGCTGTCCTGATACTCCTGGACCTATCCGCGGCCTTCGACACGGTCGATCATTCTACTCTGATCGACCGTGTCGCCACCCTTGGCATTCAGGGCAGGGCCAGAGCAACGTTAGCATCCTTTCTGGCCAACAGGATACAGTCCGTAAAGATGGGAAATTTCAGCTCCCCTGATTTCTCTCTCCCGTGCGGTGTTCCCCAGGGCTCCTCGCTAAGTCCGACACTTTTCAATATCTACGTGTCGGACTTGGCGAGGGTAATTAAGTCATTTGGCATAGGGCTAACATCGTACGCCGATGACACACAATTGGTCCTGGAGATGCACAAAAACGGAGAAGCTGTGGCAGCTAATTTTCAGGCAGGCATGAAGGCCATCAGCACCTGGATGAACCAGAATTGCTTAAAGCTAAATTCCGACAAGACGGAGGTACTGGTTTTTGGCGAACTAACCCCGTCTTGGTCTCCAGTCTGGTGGCCTCCGGAACTGGGTATGCCTCCACTGCCAGTAGTCAAGGTGAAAAACCTGGGCGTGCTTTTTGACAGCAAGCTCACATTCCTTGGTCACGCCAATGCCGTGGTCTCGGCCTCTTTTTACACTTTGAGAATGGTGAAGAAACTGCTCCCTTTTCTTCCTCCTACTGCTGGCAAAACCTTAATGTCCTCCTTGGTACTATCCAAGGTGGATTACTGCAACGGCCTTCTGCTCAATGCACAGGAACAAGTGGTGAACAAGCTTCAGCTTGTCCAAAATGCCGCTGCAAGGATCCTCATGGGGATTCCAAAATATGCCTCTATCTCTCCCACAATTCGGGAGCTTCACTGGCTACCTATAAGAAGCAGGATAAAGTTTAAAGCCATGTGCATCACCTACAAGGCGCTGAAAAATAATGGGCCTGACTTCTTTAAAAACGCTTTTAAAATCTACAAACCCAGCCGAACACTGCGGTCATCTACGGCCCAACAGCTCCAAATCCCCCCAACAAAAAAGGTGACATGGGGGGATAGACGTTTTGTAGTGGCGGCATCCAAATTATGGAACCAGGTTCCCTCTCAGATTAAGGAACACACTTCGTTGTTTTCCTTTCGAAAACATCTTAAAACCTGGCTCTTTAACCAGTAACATTTTATAACCCTCGTAATCTGAAATATGCTAATATTAGCGCCGAGACGCCGTAAGGCATTTGCGCGCTTTAGAAATTTTATAAATAAATAAATAAATAAAGTCAAGTGTTGCTTAATTTCAGCCAGTGTGGATTTCTGTAGCCACTCCAGGCATAGTTTCCCTACACTGTATGTTGTAACTATCCCTGGATGTTGTCTCTGGGAATATCTAGGGTCTGGTTTGGTCATTTTGAACCCCTGTGTTTTGTTAAGTAATCTATCTTGACAGTTATTCGTGTCTGTTGGCCAGAGCAACCACTTTTTCCAATCAGTATGTGTTCTGTTTTGTTATAAAATATTAGAAACGTCTATCTCCACATCAGTAGTGCTGTCACTATCAGGCATGGGTTTTGGAATAGACAGTGTGTTAATGTCTTTTATCTTCGCAAGGCCAACACAAGTAGTTTGTTGAATTGTGTCATTCAAGAAAATAATTTGTTCTGGGATCATGCAGGCCCTAAACAGTGCTTCTAGGCCTTGTACTTGCCAATATTTGAAACCCCAGATTGTTTTTGTTTCAATGGTGTTTTTCCAAATTTCGAAACCTAATGTAGACATTTTGTCATAAAAGTTTTCTGAATAAATCAATTTAGTATTTGTCAACATTGTTTTCATTCCTGTTCTATTTGACATTTTAAAATAAAACGTTCTTGGGTCACTGTTATTAGGTCCTGAGAAGTATTGGAATTTATCAGAAAACTTTTTGAACTGCCTTTTGGTGGAGTAGGACAGTGTTCCCACTGGTTAAAAGATAAAACATTTCTAGGCTGAGCACTTTTATGCAAATTTATTTATTTATTCCATTTGTATAGCGCATTATCACCGATTGGTCTCTAAGCGCTTGTACTTGAAAACTGATCGTTACAGAAAACAGGCAACCAAATTATATCAGACCCCACGCTTCTTGAAAGAGCACCGTTTTTAACATTCGCCTAAAAGGCAGTAGATTCGGTTCCTTCCGTAAGCCTAGTGGTAGCTTATTCCAAGCTGCCGGTAGGGTAGTCGAGAAAGCACGTCCACCGAGGGTGGCCATGCGGTAGCGCGGGCAACCAAAAGAGTGTCCTCAGACGAGCGCAGGGTCCTTCTAGGGATGTACTGCACCAGTCTGGCTTTAATGTAGCTAGGAGCATTACCATAGACTGCCTTATGTGCGATGCACAGTCCTTCGAATAAAATCCTCTGCCTAATAGGGAGCCAATGTAATTGGCATAAAAGAAGAGAGGCATGCGTGCTTCTGGATTTTCCAAAGATCAGTCTAGCTGCATCGTTCATCACTATTTGCAGTCATGAGAGTTGTTGCTGAGGGAGCCCAACATAGAGGGCATTCCCATAGTCCAAACGTCCTAAAATCATTGCGGACACCACCGTCCTTAAAGTAGAAAAAGACCGCATTGGAGAGATTTTCCAGAGTTGCCTTAGGAGGCCAACGCATGTGCCCACCACCGACGACACTTGGTTTTTCATAGATAGGTTACCATCAATGTGGATGCCCAGGCTTTTCACCACCCTAGCTGGTGTTGGGGTCCTACCCAACTCCTGAGACCAGAGGTGATAGTTCCATGGGTTGCCCGAGATGGTAATGGACAACACTTCGGTCTTCTCTGGGTTGATCTTCAAGGAGTTGGTGGACATCCAGTTACTCGTAAACTTAAGATGTTATGCAACCTAACTTGGGCTCCAGGTGAATCCTCAATTTGTATGATAATCTGTGTGTTGTCGGCATAGTTGTAAATCTGACACTCCATCTGATTAAGAGCAGAGATCAGTGGCTGTAAATATATGTTAAAAAGGAGCGGTGAAAGGGCAGATCCTTGCGGAACTCCGCAGGTTATAGCCGCTGATGTAGAGACCAGATCTAACAGCTGGACCCTCTGCGATCTTCCCTGCAGGAATGAAGTTAGCCAGCCAAGCGCGGTCCCCCCGATGCCCGGATCTCTCATGCATTTCAACAGTAGGTTGTGACTCACCGTGTCAAACGCGTCTGAGAGATCTAAGAGCACCAGGGTCCCGGGGATCTTTTTGTCGGCTCTACATCTTAATTCGTCCAGAATGGATACCATCACCAGCTCCGTGCTATGATGTTTTCGAAAGCCAGCCTGATTTCGCTTCCTTACCATTTTCCACACCGTTCTCGGTCTGTTCCCACCCCGATGAATCTTCCTCTAACCCGTGATTAAATAGTTCCTCTACACTATTTCACACTCTCTCCACAGCGCGGGGACACGCCGGGAGGCGTCACCAGGCGCTCTACAAACTCCTTTAAATTAAATAGTGGTCCGACCAGGCACATGGTGCAATAATAACATGGTCTGTCATGGAATCTGTGATCCATACCAGATCTAAATAATCTAGAAATAGTGATCACCATAATGGTTGTAGCAGTAAAGCTCCTCCTAATTGGACGAACCCTGCAAGTAATCTTGTTCTGTAAATTTTGCTGACATTACTAAATCTGACGTCATATTATTAATGTTTTCAAAGTCCCAGTCATCAGAGAAGGTACTAGGTGTTACAAAATCACTTAATGAAATCTTGAGCTGGTGGGGATACTTTAAAAGCTCGACCGGGCCCAAAATGTCAGTTCTTTCCCATGCTACCCCACCAGGTATTGGAATGGCTGTGATGTTTACTGATGACAGTTCTCTTTTCTCGATGTGAGAAGATGTGTGTAGCTTTAGGACCAAGTTGGTGTTCTGACTTGCTGTGTCCATTGTACTATATTTTCCTTCAATGAATCTTCCCAAACATATAACCATGATGAGCCAAAGCAGGAGGAAAAGTACACCCAACATAATCCAAAATTCAATCCATGGTGAAATTAGGTAAGTCTTTTTCAGTTGTTGGAAAAGTTCAATTACTTTGTTTTTAAAAGTTATTGTAGGAGGCATTTCTTCATGCTCGCTTGGGTCTTCAGAGAAATTGTCGAAGTTGATGAAGTAGCCTGATGCAGTTCTGTCAATTGTTGGAATTGCTTCCGGATTTTCATTTGCTTTTGCATTTTTCTTTGTTTCATTAGAATAGTCTGAGGCTACATAATTGTAGATTGGTGTTTCTTGACGAACTGTTATTATGTGGGTTTCAAGAGGCACAAGTTCCATGGCATTATTGCGTAGTCCTTTTTTATTCATTGCAGATTTTTCAATTTTGATTAGTCTCTCAGCATGAGCCTCTTGGATTGTAGCAAACTTTGGTATTCTGCTATTTCTTCGGAGTCCACTTGGCCGACTACTTATTATTGGCCACGTGATTGTGGTTTTTACCAGGTCGATTATTATTATTATTATTATATCTAATTTTGTAAAGCGCTCAGCTACCCGAAGGTTTCCCGGCGCTAAGAGAACAGAAGTAAGAGGGCAGACGGAAGTTAAGGAATCGATTACAGAGAAAACAGCCAGGTTTTCACATCTTTGCGGAATTTGATATAGGATGTTTCAGACCGCAGAGGGATGGGAAGCGAATTCCAGAGCGCAGGTGCCAGGTGGGAGAACGAGCGTCCGCCGACTCTGGCACGCTTAAAGCGAGGAACAGAGAATCTACAGTGAGTGGAAGACCTAAGGGTGCGGGAGGGACAGTATTGTTGGACTAAGGTGGAGAGATAGTGGGGGGCTTTTCCAGCTTTGATACGGTGCATGAAGCAAAGTGCTTTAAATTTGGTCCTAGATTCTATGCGCAGCCAGTGAAGGCTACGCAGGGAAGAAGCAACAGAGGTTGTTCTCGGTAGGTTACAAAGTAGACGGGCAGCCATGTTCTGGACTACCTGAAACTTCCGGGTGACCTCCTTACAGGCACCCAGAAGGAGTACATTACCGTAGTCCAGCCGCGATGTCACTAGGGCCTGGACCACTGACTTCTGGGTATCTGGAGGCAACATCCATGTGATCTTCCTCAGCCACCTGATGATGGTGGTACATGTGGCCGAGACCTTGACCACATGTTGTCTCATGGATAACTGATTATCAAAGAGGACCCCCAGATTACGTGCTGAAGTTGCTGGGACCGGTAACGGTCCCATTTGCTGAGGCCAATGTTGCGGGCCCCAGAGAGCGGAATCCGGCCCAAACAGAAGAAGCTCTGTTTTATCGCCGTTCAGTTTTAGCTTGTTAGTCGATGGATACAACTCGGTTCTCCTTTTTACCAACAAGGGGCGGTAGTACTACTGATCTTGTTCCGTTGATAGCTAAGACAGGTACTGCTTTTCTGTATGAAGGCCCAAATTCCTTCTTTACTGCATTCTTTTCTCTGACCAGATCCCCAATCTTTGGAATCCAGACAGGTCTTGCTGGGACAGGTGTTTTTTCTTCAGTGGCTGTTGACTGTTTCAACTTTGTTACTCAGGTTTTTTCTTGTTTCATTTAGATCCTGTAAAACAGCCAAACGATCTTTGATATCAAAGCTTTTTTCTTCTACCACTGAAGTGTGACTATCTAAGTCCTGATTAAGCATTCTAGTTCCGAATAATAGTTCGTATGGAGTGAGACCTTTTAGAGAGTTTCTTGGCAGATTGTTAAGACTACGTTGGATACTTGTTAAATGTTTGCCCCACCCATCACCTGAACCTAATACCCTCTCCGGTATAGATTGCTTTATGTCCCGGGTTTTTCTTTCCACAACCGCATTTCCCTCAGGATGGAAGGGAGAAGAATACCGCAATGTGATGCCCATACTGTTCATGGCCTCTTTGTAAGCTTGAGAGCTAAACGCAGGACCCTGATCAGAATGTAGCATGCCAATTGCGTATGTGCCGATAAAGACTTGCAAATGTTTTATAACAGTTCTGGCGTCAGCCGAGTGCTGGGGTCTACATTTTTAAGTGAATTCAGTCTTAATTATTATGGGGACGCATTTCTCTGACTGGATTTCTGCGATATAGATAGCTTGATGCTCTCTAATAGTGGTATCTGGGCTACAGGCTGGGCCAGTTCGCAACTGCGATCTCTGTTGCAGTCCTTGCAATTCTTTGCAAAATAGTAGATATCTACGCTCATTCCCGGCCACCAGTACTCTGATTGTAGGTCCATCAGAGATTTCAGGATCTCTTGGTACCTCAGACCTAACCCCATTTGTGCTTCTTGTAGTAAGAAGATTCTCCGGTTCGTGTTTGGAATTACCCTATCCCCCACTCCAGGGATTCGAGCAAACGGAACGGAGTTTGTATCAATTATGTATGTATTACTGAGTGGATAGTTGAGAGGTAATGCTGAATAATCGCCTTTTAAATTGGCTTTTACTGCTAGCATGGTTTTCCCATCTATGTGTTTTTCTGAACGCTTTTCGGTGGCTACGGAAGCCGGTTGAACCGCTTCCGCTGTGGCTGTGTTAGCCAATGAATTCCCTGCAACGTGAACGCCATCACGTCGATGACTCCATGCGTGTATCACGTGAGTCTTTCGTAGTTCTCTCTGTAAAAGAACTACTTGTTCCCAAAGCCTTTTATGCTTTATTGAGGCACATGTGTCATCTTTGTAACCGTTTTTGATCCATGTCTGCATGTCCCTGCTATAGGATTTGACGCAGAAATACGAATTGCACACTATTAGTGTGGGGAATTCGCGATCTGAATTTTCAAGCGCCATCTTTAAGGTTCTTATTTCAGCTTGTTCAGCTGAACAGTTTCTGATTGATTCAGTTTTGGTAATCATCGGTCAGAATTTACCAGAGCGCCTGCGACCTTTAACAATTGCGCACGCTGCTTTGTACGATTTTTCCACTACATTGCTGTGTTGTGCAAATCTGTCCATGTAGATTACACAAGTGTACTTTTCCAGAGGCAGAATTTCAGCTGGCTGAGGATATTCGTGTTCATATACTAGATCTGGTTTTTTCAGTTTTGGGTCAAAATAGCAAAATAAGTTTCCCATTCTATCCATTTTAGATCTAATACCCCTTTAACCAGGTTACGAGGACTTGTTAACGCCTCAAGGGCTGATTCTGCTGAAAAAATAGCTATTCTTCTGCCTTGGGCTAGGTCTCGTTCTTTTGCTACAGCTGTTCTAACCGCAGTTAGAAATTTTTCTGTGGAGCTGAATTTCATTTCAGCTTCAGTGTACAAATGTGATTTGTAAGCTATAAGTACCGTTTCTCCCTCATTAGAGGTCTGGTATGTGAATCCGCAGCTTCCTGAGATGACTCGGATTACAAGATTGCGTGTGTTCTCACGTGTTTGCAATTTTGTTTTAGTTAACATGTCTGTTTGTAGTGATCTCAAAATTTCTGTGTGTTTCTGAGTCCAATTGGCTTGTTTGAAATCTGGTTTTAGTAATTAATAGAGAGGTTTAACCCTCTCAGCATAATTTAGAATGTATGTTCTTCCAAAATTCAGGAAACCTAGTAGTGATTGTAAATTCTTCAGCGTTTTTGGAGCTTGGAGTATAGCACATTTCTCTAAGAAATTGTCTGCCAGGCTTTTGCCTTCACTTGATAATTCATAACCTAAAAATAGGACAGTTAGATGGGCAATTCGTGACTTTTTAAAGTTGAATTTGTAACCCTCTGAGGCGAGTCCAAGTATATGGTGGAGAAGTGTGGCTCAGGGGTTAGAGGCGGCAGACCCGGAAGCTGAGATCGGCCCTGGGCCAGGGTTCAATTCCCTGCCTCGACGGGGGTTGGGCTCAATAATTCCACGGACTCGATAATTCTCGCTCCGGTGCCTACTCGACTCATGGGTTCACACTCTGCGACTCTGGGCAATAGCTTGCTTAATCTCCACAACGGCCCCTCGCGGCGGGATGCCTGGCTTTCACCTTGTGGATACCCTGCCGGGACTATCTCACAGGGGAATACCAGGACGGGTTCCCTAAGCAAGCGCATAGATGCCTGCGATGTGGGCAATTTGCGCTATATAAATACATGTACATTTACATGGTGTTCACCCTTTTTAAGTGAGTCTCCAAGTCATCGTCTGTGAGATAGATGTCATGGACATATGATAATGCTTCATCATCATATATTTGTAGTAACTCTGTTAACCTTGCTGAGAATAATCCTGGGCTATTCTTGAATCCCTGTGGGAGTCGGCAAAATTGTTTTTGCTATCCAAATATTGAGAAAGCGGTCAAATACCTGCTTTCAGGTGCTATGTTTTGACAGAAGAATCCATAAGAGATGTCTAATGTCGTTTTATATTTTTTGCGCACAATATTATTCATTAGTGCTGCACTATTTGAGTTTTGTACTGCAAATGTTTTACAACAGGAGCTAAGGCGTCTGTAGTCCAAAACTAGACGATATGAATCGTCTGGCTTGGAGACAGGAAACCAAGGATTGTTAATTTGAGAGGTGCATGTTTCGATCACCCCTTGATATTCAAGTTGATCTAAGATCTTCCTGACTTGTTTTTTAGCTTCTTGTTTAACTGGGTACTGCCTTTGTGCAGTGGGCTGATTTTTTAACTGAATCTTGTGGTGAGGTGAGTTCTCATCCCATCCTACATGATTTTTGTACAAAGCAGGAGCTTGGGCTACTGCCCATTTTCTTGCATAAGTATATTTTTTATGAATCGGGATATGATTCGAGAAGGCAGGCATAATCATTTCTTCGCCATGAGGGCACTCCCTGACAAACTCTGGTGGCCAGTCTTTCTCAGCTAACAGAATGTCATAGACTTTTGAACGTTTTTCCCAAAAGAAACTTTTTATTTTCCTGGTTTTATCTCCCTCTATACGTAATGCTATTTCATATAGCTTATGGGGCACACTAACTCGTGTGTCTGCAGTTTCCACTTGAATGTATTCATTCGTGTCCACTGTCTCCAGAAGATTCATCAGGGTCTTGTGAGCTATGGTCACTTCTGCTCCGCTGTCTAGCATTCTGTGCCCACTCTCCGTTTTTCAGCTGTGTCCTCAGTATCCTCGGCATGTTTAATCTTAATACTTGCTACCTTCTTTCTGGGAAATTGTAATTTTTTACTTTGATGAGCAGGTTCCTTGTCTTTGGACTTGGCGTGCTCTTCTCTGTATTCTGACCATCCTCTTCTTTCCGATTTCTGTGAGGAAGATCGAGAAGGATTCAGTGAGAATGATCTAGAGCAGGGGTCTTCAAACTGTGGGGCGCGACCCCCAGGGGGGCCATGGAGTGATTCAAAGGGGGTCGTGCCTTCCCAGTCACACTTCTGTCAAGGCCCTAGGGCTTCAGCCTCCCTCTTCCCCCCTCCTTTGTTTCAGCCCGGGCTGTTGCACTGCTGGGAACTCAGCCATAGGTGTAACACATGCCCCGCAGCTCCTGCGTTGCTGGGGGGGCAAGTTCCAGGGGGGCCCCTCAGCACAGTCCAGTGAATGCCTGGCCACCAGAAACCCAAGACTGCATTCTCATGCTAATGCCGAGCGCCTCGGGTGGGGGCTAATGGCTGAGTACCGGGCGAGGTGCAAGTCTGCACCTGCTGCTTCTCCATCCTGATAAACAAATGCGGCACTTGACCCCCTGACCTCCTCAGGCTGAACAGGACACCCCACTGTCCCTAAAGCCGTATTGATGCAACAAGTCAAATCAGGATTCTTTTATTTCTCCAAGCCCCTACCAGTATAACAAAGAGAAACATGCAGTAACTGAAACAAAAATTAAATACAGGTGACTTTGCATTTAATCGTTTGGGAAGAGAATGAGCCATTGGACTGTGTCTGGGAGGACGAAGTAAATGCTAAAACCAGGAAACCGGAATTACAGAATATTGATTCTTATCAGGCGTAGTACAGAAAATTGAGGTTGGTACTTAACAGGGAGTTTCTTAACAACAGCTGAAGATGGCATGCGTATGTAAAACGTCATGTTTGTATCTACAACAGTTTGCAGGGAAATACAGATTTTTGGGAGTTTTACCAGCCAGCAAAAAAATGCACATATAATTCTTTTTTTAGACTTTTTTAAAACAACTAATGTAGCCAGGGGCTGAGACAGATGTTTTTCCAGCAAAAGGCCAGTTTATTTGTTAAAAAGTCATAAATTATGTTCTTTAAATGAACGAGAATTAGTGCTTATGCTTTTTAGGGAAAAGGTGGTGTATTGGGGAGTGGCAGAAGAAATAACAAAAGGTTCATCACTTGAAAAGACATACAATTCCTGTTCAAAAAGAAAATATCACCTGGTTTGAAATCGGGGCTACAGGAATGGCATTGTTACAGGACTCTTAATACACCTTCTACCGACTCAATTTTCATTTCACACATTCTTGTGAGTGTTTCTAATGCATGGCTTTGCCCAGCTTATCACTTGACCTGTTTACATTCCAATAGCATTGTACAATGATCTAAAATGGTGACCCAAACATCACCAAGGCCCTTGATTACAAATTAGCAGGTATTAGTTGTGAGTGAGTGTGTGGAATCTTGTTTTCAGCTGGTATTCCAGCAACTAAATGTGTTTGTTCCTGGCATGGGGAGTAACTATGCGGACCAACGAGTCCCAGACAAAAAACCTGTATGTTTTCCCTGATTTGGGGGACTGCTACACTGACATTTCCACCTGCTCTCAGTAGTTGAAAATTGTCGAGAGGGTTGGAGCAAAAAGCCATCCATAGGTAGTAGCCTGGCTCGGACAGTATTGTTTAACCATACTTTGGCTCTCATTGCAAGATGGCAGAGCAACACCACAGGGACTACACAGGGTTGCAATTATAATAAATACAAACAGTGGTACGATTACTACCCCTAAGCCCATACTTGATACTCATGTTAGATGGATAATTGTACCTCTGAAAGTGGGGCTACAGCATTTGAATATAGTTTCATTTAATGATCCAATGCACAAGGACTTTTCTTCATTGCAAAAATAAGGTTGCCAGTTAGTTTTTAGGAGGCACAGTATGATAGTTTTTCAAGGGGTATGCTACTTTGGGGTTTGGTAGATCCATAGAGATAAATTCATCTTGACTTGAACACTTTTCTGTCTTTGTTCTCTTTACTTATCAGTAATGGATCATTGAGGCAGCTCTAGAACACAATTAAAAGTGTTTTCTATTTATATTTGCTGTTCGAAGTACGCACAGATAGGTCCTGAAAATATGGCTTTAGGCGACAGCTTATTTTTGTACCGTCTGGGCCATCAAATAATGAGCTGGCAACCCTAACCATAGGACTGGATGTTTGTTGCAGGATCAGCACATTATTTATTTCCTCCTAGCTCGATCCCCGATTAATGCCATAATAGCAATAGTTTAACTTCGATCTTAAACCCTACGCCCCTGTCCATAACATGCTGAGTTACTTCGAGTGTCTGGGAATGCACCCTGCATTCAGACAACTCACTCATTCTCACCCTTCACTTTCACGCTCACCCTTCACTTTCACGCTCACCCTGCACTCACAGCGATCACATTGCACTTAGAATGAATGTGTGCTACCTCACCCTGCAGTCACACAAGCACACTACTCATCCTGCACTCAAGTGATTCTTCACTCACCTGTCCCCCTCACTACTGAATATGCAAATCACTCAAACAAGCCCAGCAGTAATCATACATGCATTCGTCCCATTCTGAACTTGCATCCGCACCCAAATTCATACATCACCTCACTCACCCTGCAGTCACTCCTCTTACCCTGCTCTCACACTGTTGCATGACTCACTGTGCACTCACATGGGCACTCTTGTCACCCATACAGTGTGGAAGGTTAATGTGCCTGCTACAAAGAATATGTACCATGCAGATCACAGAAATGAGTCTGAGTAAACTGTGAGTAGCGCTATAAAAATATAAAATCGTTGTCAGAAAGGTGCTATAGAGAGATGAGTTGCATTGTTGGTGAGTGGCAGTGTAGGAATTCATGGAGAAGGAGGAAACGGGGGTGGGGCACCAAAAAAAGACTGTTGTACTGTGTGCGACCTTTGCTAGGACCAGCCCTGGCTGGAAGTGTTAGGCCCCTCATCCAAAGTTCTGGTCTAGTGACGCCCCTGCTTCTGCCTATTATTATTATTTACATTTGTAGTGCGCTAGAGTTACCAAAAGATGTCCTGAGGCTAATAACAATCTGCTGCCTGAAGGCAAATGAGAAACACACAGGAGAAGGAGGAGAACCAGCCTAATGGGGTAACCTACAGAGCATTGATAAAGGTTTTTATATCTTCCTAAAGGAGAATATATTCTTGGGGGAGCACAGCAAAGGAGGGTGCAAGTTCCATAACTGCGCAGCCTGCACCAAAACAGAGAGACAGACAACTCATACCTTCTTGAATTAGGGAACAATAAGCAGAGTTACACAGGCCCAGAGGAGCATACAGGTGTGACCCGTATGCTTGGTGAGGAGACATGAGAAAGGACAGCAAGGGAGTGAGAGAATTCAATTGAAGAGGTCAGGGATGAGGAGAAATGTGAATTGCAGAAGAGAAGTGCAGACATGCAAGAAGTTAATGTGAGCCAAAGGTGAGGGCTTCTGTTAGAACAAAGGGGAGATGTGAAAGATGAATGGGGGGACTGGAGAGGTGTAAGATACAAATAGACAAAAATGTGAGTGGAGAGACAAGCTGAATGAGAAGTGCTGAGGGGCACGGGAGGTGACAGGCCAGAGAGGCCATGAGATAAATGCAAGAGACTGTTAGAGAGGAGGGCAGTGAAAAGACAGAATGACAAGAGGTGTTTAAAGGTGAAGTGAGAGGTTGAATGGGGAGATTTCAGAAGTTGTAAAAAGGGGTGAAAGAAAATGGCCTGCAAAGTGAGAGAGTGATCTGGGGTTGGGAGAGGAGAGAGGGATGGAAGGGAGGGGGTGAGAGGAAAGCTGCTTGGGTAAACTGCTTAACTCTGCAAAAAACCACCAGGGTTTCAAGGGACCCCTGCTTCTCCCAGCCAGGGGAGCTTCTAATGTGGCAGCACGTATTCCTGCGCAGTGGGAGGCCCTTCACAAAGGTTGACTAGAAATCTTTCTGATGTTAATTGCTGTATTTTGGTTATAAACTGGTACTGATGGGGTGAAATCTTTCCTCAGTGTTACTGTGTATAAAAAATGTCAAAATAATGAAGCAATACTATCCTAAAGTACGTGGCATCACATAACATCTTTTACATTTCCTCCCCAATCAATCAATCAATCAGTGATACTTATAAAGCGCGCTACATACCCGTAGGGTCTCAATGCGCTGGGGGTGGGGGGGGGGGGCTGCTACTGCTCGAACAGCCAGGTCTTCAGCTTCTTCCTGAAGGAGAGGTGGTCTTGGGTCAGGCGCAGGTCGGTCGGGAGGGAGTTCCAGGTCTTGGCGGCCAGGTAGGAGAAGGACCTTCCTCCTGTAGTCGCTCTTCGGATGCGGGGGACGGCGGCGAGGGCGTGGTTGGCTGATCGGAGGTGGCGTTTGGGAGCATAGAAGTTGACTCAGCTGTTGAGGTAGCTCGGGCCTTGGTCGTGTAGGGCTTTGTGTGCGTGGGTGAGGAGGCGGAAGGTGATTCTTTTGTTGACGGGGAGCCAGTGAAGGTCTCTCAGATGTCCGGAGATGTGGCTGGTTCGTGGGATGTCGAGGATGAGTCTGGCTGAGGCGTTCTGGATCCGCTGGAGTCTCTTCTGGAGCTTGGCGGTGGTACCGGCGTAGAGGGCGTTGCCGTAGTCCAGTCGGCTGGTGACGAGGGCCTGGGTGACGGTCTTCCTGGTCTCGGTGGGGATCCACCAGAAGATCTTCCGTAGCATGCGTAGGATGTTGAAGCACGCCGAGGAGACGTTGTTGACTTGCCTGGTCATGGAGAGGGAGGGGTCCAGGATGAAGCCCAGGTTGCGTGCATGGTCTGTCGGTTTGGGTGCGGTGCCCAGGGCGGGAGGCCACCAGGAGTCGTCCCCACACAATTTAGTCAAGCCTGTTGCGTAATTTGGTCCTCACGCCTCATAATTCCAGCAGCCCTGCCTACAGGTTTAGAAATTTTTGTCAGGAGGGGGTCCTTACGCCTCAAAATGTTGACAGGGGGTCCCGGCATCCAAAAGTTTGAAGACCTCTGATCTAGAGGGACGTGTATCAACATCTTTATCTGTCTGGTTTTCTTATTTTATCCCTATCTCTAAGGTTGTATCTTTTTTCAGAGGGTTCCCTTTGGGGAGACTTGTCTTCTCGACCTGGAGATCTCTGTCTACGCTGAGGAAACCTTCCTCTGGACTGGAAACGTTTTTCCCTGGGAATGGTTTGTTTATTACCTTCCTAACTCTTTTTTGGAGTTTTTAAATTATTTTTAATAAATGTTTTTTCAGGATTTTCAGTTAGTTGGGGTTTTATCGGTTTCCCACCCAAACTATCTCTTCCTAGCTCTTCATAGGATTTTTCTATGATTCTGGCAAGTTCCAATGGTTGGGCTGCTATATCTGTTTCCTTCAATTTCTGGTGGATCGCCATAGATGCTGCTTCACCTTTTAGTAATATAGCCGAGACCAGCTTGAAGTCTTTTAGTAATTTCATACCCAGAGTTAAAGCTGGTTCTGGACCGTATTCGTTTTGAATCTCTTAGTATCTGGTATTACCGCCATAGACGGGACACCATGTGTTTTTGTGTAGATGGAAAGACAGTGCCCCAAGTGTCACAGTCCTCCACATGTGGTGCGATCCCCATTGGGAGACAGATATTCAGAATTCTGTGTTTATCAGTAGGCGTAGTATCAGGAAATACTGCCTCTATTTGAGTCACTTTCTGTGCTAACCAGAATGGAATTTGTTCGCGTTTTATGGGTATTTTATCAAGACATGATTGTATGTTCTGTGGTGTGATTTTGTTTATGGTCCCCTGGTGAGGGGTCTGCTGTGGAATGTTAAATGTCAGTTGGACTATTGAGGTCCGCATGACATATTGGACTACTTGTCTATGTATTTTAATTAAGAGTTTTAGCTGAGCTAAAAGTTCAGGAACTGACATTTTATCAATGTCTGGATGTGGTGTGTAGCTGGCTAGAACCGGCCACGTTGCTCCTGGTCTACCTAGTGGACCGAGCAGGGTGATATGATCATTATGTTTTAGGGCGCCTTTAAACCAGAGCAGGTGCTCTTGGTATTTTAGTGGAATCTCAATCTCCTCGAAAGGAGTGTATTCATCCGGAGGTTCCTCTATTTTGTAATAGTGGAAGTCTTTTGTCGTAGCGTGTGCTGCTGGAAAGTGAATCCATGAATAGAATGCCTCTGTCTGCCGATATTCGTGTGCCTCTATCACGAATATGACTGTACCACCTCGTGGTGTCAGGCCATTTTCTATAAGTTTTAGAGTTATAGTTCTTCTTAGATTGACCGGAATGAGTATAGCATTTGGTTCGGTTTCATGAAGACTTGTGTCTTCCTCTAAGAGTCGAGCTGCTGTTCTTGCTCGCTCCCTTTCTTCGTCACTTTCTGTCATTTTACTGACCGAAGGTTTTCTGTTGCAGACCGAGTTTCAAGGAAACAAAGATTAGGTGCACAATATTTTGGAACACTGTATCCTTCAACATTGATCAAAACCAGAAACTAATACATAGGATTCTCATCCTACTAAGTTACGGCGGATATTAACCTTTCACCCACTCCAGACGTCTATTGGAGTTTTTACGGGAAAAGGGTTCTCTGTGAAAAAGCACGACTGATTATCGCCTTACCAAACGTTAGGCGCCATGTAGTGTAGTTCCTATTTTCCCAATAGGCTCTGCGCATTGGAATAACATAAACAGCAGTGTAGACGTAGGACTGAGGTCATCTAGGTCTCTACTGACTATGTTAAACTTAATTTAGGTTTGCGCCAGCAAGCTCAGAGGTCACTGGAAACTTTCTTGAATGAAGAGGGATGGATAACCTTCCCTGGCTCAGACAAGAATGGATTCAGTTTCCGACAACCGCATAAACATGACAACTTTGCTCCCTCAGAATAAGAGTATATCTCTAGAGTCGTGTGAAAATAATAGACAGATATTTCACTCAGTCAGCAGTGCATACTTAGTTTCACCAGAGTGCAGAGAAATAGAGAGACGGGCGTTTTCAATAAAAAGGTGTTATTTATTGAGCAGTCTTCTTTCTCATACAAGAGAAGTGAATTGCCACAATTGCAATACTTAGAGTAAAGTAAAGTGCATACAGTAAAAGTAGTATTATGAAATAATACTGTAGAAGCATTGATACAGTTTCTTAGCCATATGATACTTTAAAATGGATAAAATATATACATACATAAATACATTGACTAAAAGGCTCAACTGGTGCTTCTAACTAAGCCTACCCCGGTGTACCTAACCTAAGCCTAATACGTGGGAAGGGACAAGTAAGTAGCGATGTTAAGTTGGTTAAGATAATTTTCCCAAGAATCTGCATCAAGAATTCTCCTACGGGTTTAGTCAGCTCCGTACCTTGGTAATAGAATGTGGGAGGTCTGGTATCTCTTTCCTCAGGACTCGATATTCCAGCAAACCCGCAAGGGTAGGCTGGAAACACCGGAGCTGGATTTTCTCGGCTGGAGAAAAAGACAGCGTCTCTCTCATTGCATCAAACAGGAGGGGCGGCTTCCGCGGGCACTCGCATCAGCTAGGCTCTCGGGCAAGTAGATGGGCGCTCTGCTCCAAACCACTGTGTGTTTGCTTAAGGCAACTGTTGGTATTTTATACCTGAAAGGTGCCGGGTTTGACGTAAGGTTGGACGTAAGACGTCACCAAGAACTAACAGTTCTTGCAGGACTTCAGGAGTTCTTGTTCAAATCAAAACAAAAGTAGGGGGGGGTTTGCTAGAGGCCTGGTTTGTTTAAAGAACGCATTGTGCTTTCTAGGAGTCGATGGGAGTAGCCGTGCTGTGCTTTGGATTGCATGGGCTATTACTGAATATGAATCTGATTCTTATGCCTTTGCCAGGACATTATTGATTATAACCTCACAAGGGCATAAATCGGGAATATCGAATTAGGGTCCTAGATAAGAACATGACATTACCTCCAAGAAAGAGGAGTGAGATTAATTATCTATCTAGACAACATCTTGATCATGGATCAGAGAAGGTTTCATGTATTGGAGTATACAGAGATGACGATGAATTTACTAGAATCATTGCAATTTGTGATAAACAGTTTGGGGTTTTTCTAGTAAATACAGTGGAAGGAGTTTTAAAACTTCCAAGAGAGAAGTTGAAAAGAATAAGGAATTGAAGAGTTCATTAATGCAGGGTCAGATTTCTTTGAGAATGTTAGCTCGTGTGATTGGTCTTTTGTCTTCAACAATACAGGCTATTTTTCCTGGACCTTTGAATTATCTGGTGTTACAGGAGTGCATTTAAAAATTGGTTTGAAATCTTCACAGAAGCTGTTACTTACGGAAGAGGCAAAAGAGGAAATGAAATGGTGGTTGATTAATATGGACGATTGGAATGGTCAAGCAATCTTTAAAGAAAGTTATAGAATCAGATGCAAGTTTAGATGGGTTGGGTGCACGCTGTGGTGCAGTTACTACAGGTGGCCGTTGGATGAACAAAGAGAAGAAAATGCATATAAATTGCTTGTCCTTGCTCCGAGGAGAGACAGCAAGCACAAACCGATGGCATCCACCATATACACTTGGATTTATTCCGGCAATCAAAGAAAGCGCCTGACAACTAAACGCTAAACGCAAAGCATATTGAAAAAACGGCACAGCATCGGACAAAACGCTGCCAAAAGAAGCAGCAAAAAGCCATTCAAAGAAGGTGTGGGCAGCGAAACGTGAATATTCCGAGGGACAATGGCTGAAAATTTTTGACTTGCTGAGACCCTGTAAATCCCAAGTATTTTGTAGCTATTTAAACAATTTAACTCAAGGAAAAAATCACAGAGAGAACTCCCTCGACTCACATACCTGGGTCGCTCACGTTAAAACCTTATACAAAGATGATCGAAGCAGACCTTACTTAAACAAAGCCCTTGTAGGGCGTGAAGAAATAGACATCACTGCCCACACAACGGCCGCTCCAGAAATATCTTAAGTCTCAAAGATTCTAAAAAAAATCAGACAAAACGGGGCACCGGGCCCCAGCGGCCTTCCTGGCTCTCTGTTTAAGGCGAACATAGAATTCTGGTCTGAGAATCTGACCCAACTGTACACAGAATGTTGGTTCCTGGGGGACGTTCCAGACTCCTGGAGAGGGTCGCTTCTGCACCCATTATACAAGAAAGGGTTGAAATCCGACCCGACTAATTATCGCATGATCGCCCTGTTGGATATCGAGGGCAAGGCCTAAGCGAGCACCATTCTGGCGGAACTAGCAAGCTGGGCGAGCACAGAAGGTCTCCTGCCCCTCTTCCAAACAGGGTTTAGACCCGGGGCATCAACCGTGGATAACATAACAGCTCTCTCATACCTAGTCCATCAAGCACTGTTGCGAAAAAGCCTCCCTCTCTTTGCTTGCTTCATTGACTATTCTACAGCGTTTGACGGGGTAGACAGCGCAATTCTTTGGAAGAAGCTGACATTTTGGAACATCAACCCAGCCCTGTTGAAAGCAATTCAATCTCCATACCAAAGAACGTGGGTCAGAATTAAACTTTCGAGTGACTCCGCTTCAGAGAAAATTGAAACTGACCGCGGCCTAAAGCAAGGGTGCGTCCTAGTACCACTGCTGTCTAATCTATACACAGCATACATGGACCAAGCCCTGATCGGAGCCGCTCTAGCTACACCAAGAATTGGGGGCACAAAAATACAGTTCATGCAATACGCCGACGACTTGGTACTTTTTGGATCACACCAAAATAGGCCTACAAAAGGCACTGTCGGCCCTGGCAATCTACAATGATAAAAACAGGTTGGTGGCCATTCAGTCTAAATCGAAAATTTTAATCTTTGGGCATCATCATAAAAAAAACAAGCAAAATGGAGTCCCGGCCGGTTGACTCTGGAATGTACGCAGCAATATAACTACTTGGGCGTCTGGTTCCATGAATCAGGGCGCCCGGGGGGTTTATTTAAGGAAAATTTAAAGCAAAGGGAAATCCATCATCTACACCCTCTGCAAACTACAAGCCACCTTACACAGCCCCACAACGATGGCCATCCAAAGAGTTTTAAAGGCAAAACTAATGCCAGCCCTTAACTACGCCCAACAAGTGTTTCCTGGTAAACTAATTAAGGACCTGAAAAAAATCCATTGTAGCGCATATAAGAGATTATTCCACCTACCCGCGTGTACCAGAAATACTCTTGTGCGACTAGTTTTCTTTGAATCAACAAAAGCTGGAAGAGATGGCTGCCCTGAGTAAATACTTTTACCTCACCACAGCGGCACATGAGAAAACAATGAAGGCAGTTGTAAAAAACATCTTTCTGGAACCAGGGAACCCTTGGTCAGCGACCCTTGCCGCGGTGGCTGATCTCCTTAATTTAGCCATAGAGAACTGGGACCCTGAGCTAATTAATTACTCTGGCATCAAAAGCACAATCAAAAAACAAGTCCGTATTTGCTCTCGTGCCTTGGACTTGGAATCGCTGGCAAAAAGACTTCCACGAGTCTCAGTCTCCCACACACAGTGTATAACTCTAAACATCATCTCACGCAGGCTGTGGGCCGCACAGCCTTACATAGGATCTTAGCATACAGATTACACCCCCTGCCACTCAAAGAATTATACACCACCGAGCCGATAGGAACAGCGATCAAGGAATGCCGGCTCCGCGAATACAAACGCGAGTCCTTGGCTCACCTCCTATTTTGCTGCCCGGCCCTGCGCGCAGCTCGCAGCCTTTATCTTAGGCCCATCATTCTACAACTGGGGACGCGCACTGCAAAGGAGGCAGTCCATCTACTCTACACACTGAACACAGTAAAACAGATGGCCAAGTTTGGTAAATTCATCCAACAGACTCGCATAAAGCTGATGGCCACCTTGGGCTAAAAGACCAGAGACTTAGATAACGCATGTTGGGCCGCAAGGCTACTGACATTACTTCTCTTAGCCTCCAAGCATTTTGATCTTAATCATACAGACTTTCTTTTAATGACTATCTTTTTAACTTTTGTATTTTGTTTTTAATGTAATGGTTTTGAGTAACCAAACAATAAAATTATTCATTCATTCATTATAAATTGTTTGGAGATGCTGGCTGGATCTTTTGCGATAAAATGTTTTATTTCAGAACAAGGTGAGATTTTCAGTGCTGTTACGCATAGTACGTGAAGAAGCTAGGGGGTCCAAAATCAAAGGGTTGGGTGGATCTGGCAAATGTGTTTTGGGGTTTCTGTCTGAAGAGGGGTCTTTGTGTACAGGTGGAACATATTCCTGGGATGAGAAATGTGGTTGCAGATCGGTTCTCACGGGACTTCAGAGACTCAAGCAATTGGATGTTGGAGAGAAGTGTGTTTATGCAGATGGAGAAAATGTGGGGCCTGTTTGGGTTGGACCTGTTTGCGGATAGGTTGAATTTGCAGGTGAGCAGGTTTTTCAGCTGGCGACTGGATCTGGAAGTGGCAGGAATAGATGCTTTTCGGCAAGTTTGGACAGGTCCATTTTCTATGATTTCACAGGTGACCAAGATGCTGCGCATCTGGAAAGAGACAACAGTAGTGATTTCTCCTCTTTGGATGGCCCAAGTGTTGTATTCAGTTCTGTTGAAATTGTGTGTGAATTTTCCAATTCTGTTGCCTTGATTTTTGATTTCGGAGCAATTGAGACTGGTGACTTAGAGAATTTCAGGAGTGTCTGGGAAGTTCCAGGCCTTTCATGAGCGGCTTCAGATCTCATTGGAGAATCCTGGGCTCCAGGAACATGCCAGATGTATAGATTGGCTTGGCAAAAATGGGTTTGCTGGTGTGCGAAGAGGGAGTTTGATCTAATTTCATTGTCCACAGTGGAAGTGGTAAATTATCTTACAGAAAGATTTGAGGATGGTTTGGCCTATAGAACAGTGAATGTTTATGGGTCGGCTATTGCAGCAGGTCATGATCTGGTGACCGGGTTATGAGTGGGTCAGGATGTGATGGTGCGTAGATTGATGTGTAGCACTAGAATTACTAATCCCCCTGTGTCTAGCTATAACTCTGTTTGGGAGGTTTCAAAAGTTTTAAATTTTTGCTACAATGGGAGGAAAATGGTGTATTGTCATTGCGAGATTTAGCTTTAAAATTAACAATTTTGTTGTGTTTGGTGTCATTTAGGAGGGTGGCAGTCATTAAAGCTCTGGGTCTTTCAAGCAGGATTGTTTCTCCTGACGGTATGTTTCTATTTAGCAAGAAGAACAAAGACTGATTCAGCAACTATTTTTTATCCATACTTTGATGAAAAAGAAAAGCTGTGTGTTGTAAGATCTATAACATGGTATGAGAAGAGTACACCTCAAGCAAGACCGTCTGCAGTGAATCCGTTGTTCATTTCATTTAGGAAAATTTTTAAGGCAGTATTTGTTTGCCCCCGCTTGTTAGATTGGTGTGAGAAGTGATGTGCAAAGCAGGTGTGGGCGTGAGTATGTTTGGAGCACATTCAGTGAGAGGCGCTGCTGCTTCTAAGGCATTAATGATGGGGTGATCTTTACAGTGTACAGACTGGTCGAATTTTGTGACTTTTAGAGCATATTATTTTAAACCAGTGGAAAATATGACACGCTGTTTATTGGAAACCCTTTAAACTTGCATACAGTTATCCTCCGGAGCATGCCATAAAATGTAGATTTTGCACAGACTGGTGGGCAGAAAATCTGGATTTTATTAAAGACAAGGAGGCTAATAGTGTAAGTACCGAATTGTTGCTGACCACAAGTGCAATTTTCAGCCCAATCAATTCAATTTAGTCTTTATTTCGATTCTTAAAATCCTAAGACACACGAAGTTACAGTACAGCATTTAAAAAAAATTCATATAAATATACATCAATTATATAAAGGCTAAAAGTCTTAAAAAGTTGTACAAATACCTTAAAAATATATTTATTAGTTGTTTTGCTTAGAACATTAAAACTATTCTAGAGCAGCAACAAATCCACATCTCGGAGTCAAGCAATCTCATAGATTCGTAGGTAAAAAACACTTCTTGGCCATGTGCAGATTGTTATAATGGCTGATTACATATAATACAAAATTGTAAAAACAGTGAACTAGCAATAACATATGCTTAACCAATCATCCAGCATATACAGGTCCCTCAGTGTTCCTTGCTACTTCAAACACTTTGCTTGAATCCCCCACGTCCAGCTTAGGAATTTGGCTATACCCACTACAATGGGTTCGTGTGTGTTAGTTTTCAATATGCGATATGCATCCGTGCTTATTCTTGTGCCCATGTTGGCACAAATTGGCCTAAGCTATTTATTCCTAGGGCGCTTGTAAGATGGACTTACAAACAGGATGTGAAGAACTGTCTCATCCTGCATATTGCAGGATTCACATCTAGGGGTAGGTGGGCTTTGCCAGTTTTGCATAATAGATTTTGTCGGGAGTGTGCCAACCCTCAGTTGATGGTACAGTTTTATATCAAGAGGCTTTAGTATTAGGTCCCAATAAGAATCAAACCTAGAGTCTGGTTTTTGTTCCATAAAAACACCAGAGAGGGAAGTGTTGATGGTACGTGACCTGGACTTCGATTTCACCATGGCCCAGTACGCTTCCTTGAACACTTTTGTGGATGGAAATGAATTGCTTTGTGGGTTCTCCAACAGATGTCTATATCCCATTTCCACCAAAGTAGACTTTATTTTTTGTAGCCATAAAATCCTACTTGATGTATCGGCCCGTTTTACATCTTTCAGAGCATCAGCATAATAAACCAACTCTGGGGTAGTCCAAACCTTCGCCAATGAGCTACGGACTTAAAACGATCCAAATCATCAAGAGGTGCTGCAGCCTAGATCGAGGTAAAGAGGTTTGAGTGGAGTAGATTGGGGGGAGACCTGTTAAAGTTCTCATGAACTTATACTAGGCTACAGATAATGAGGACACATTTTCGGAACCCCCAGAGCACAGCTCCATAGAGGATAGAAGTCCGGACCTTGGCATTGTAGATAGTTAGAGCTGGACTTACTGGTTTTGTTTTGGACAGTCTGTGTTCTTTTAATAGGGCACCTGCTAATTGGACATGCTTTAGAGTCATCAGGTCTATCTGTGGCTTCCAATTTAGTTTCTTGCCCAGGGTCACTCCCAAGTATGTGAACACGTCAGATTGTTCCAACGGGACCTTAATCATAAATATTTTCCCTTGAACCGTTTTGTGTTTGTGGAAAATCATATATTTTGTTTTGTCCACATTGACTACCAACTCATATTCTCGCTGCAACCCTGTTTGCGTCTTGGATAGAATGAGGGTGTCATCCGCAAACATAAGTAGCGGAATTCTTTCACCTGCGAGCGAGGGTGCATCGGTTGGGTGTGACAGAAAGTAATAAACGACCCTATCCATAAACAGAGAGAAAAGTGTAGGGGCTAAAACACACCCTTGTCGGACCCCTTTTAACACTTCAAACCTATCTGTAACCTTACCCTGCGACCCCCATCGTACATGTGTAAAATTGGACTCCTGGAGCTTGACAATTAATGCAAGGAGTTCAGCCGGCATACCAAGATCTTTTAGTACCCCCCAGAGTTTGTTGCACGGCAGCAAGTCAAACGCGGATTTAAGGTCTATGAATGCCACGTAGAGAGTACCCTTCTCTATCATAACCCAGCGCCAGTAAATCAACATGAACCTAAAGACTTGGTCTATAGTGCTCACATTTTGACGGAAACCAGCCTTTAGAGGGGATAAGACCTCTTTTTCACTAATCCAGGATTGAGTCCTACTCAAAACGAACCTGGCCATAATCTTCTGCAGCGTGTCAATTAGACTAATTTGTCTATAATTGCTCGGGCAGTCCCACTTTTTGTATATTGGTATGATTTCCGCACCGCGCCAGGATTCTGGAATTGGTTCCCCACTCGTGATTGCGTTCACGATTATATGAATATATTTTAACAAATTTTCTCAATCGTGCCTGGACAAGTCGGCCGGAATACAATCCAGGCCAGGCGCTCGTCCTCAGGGTATCTCATCCAGAGCCCTACCAACCTCTTCTAAGCCAAAGATGACGGTTTTGTCAGACCTTAAAAAAGAACGTTGGGTGATACAAACAGTTGGTGCTGCAAATTGAGCTTGGAAATGGAAAATCCACTGGTCTGGCGCTACATAATTAACAGGGACTTGTCTGTGCTCCCCAGTACCCCACTTCACTAGCTGCAAGAAACTCAAGAGTTCCTCCCATCGTTTTTCATCTGACTCTTGCTTGGCTTTAAGTGGGTCTTCTTGTAATTAACTCTAGCAACCTTTATAATTTCCATAGATTTAGATTTTATAGCTTGGGTTAATTTTTGGTATGCCACTCTGCAATCCTTATCATACCAGTTTGTGGATTTTGTGATAGCTGTGTTCCTTGGTTTGTATGCCTTATTAAAAAAAACTCTTAAGCTCTGTGAACAGATCATCGTGTATCTGCGTGATCACGGCATTGATTTCATCCTGTGTTTCAAGGTCGGAGAGGATCTTGAGAGTGCGTTCTCTGAGGTCTTCATATTCTTTAGGGATTTGTCATTCTCTGAGATTGTTGCCCACCTCACCCGTCTTAAATCATTCTCGACGAAGACATCTGCTGTTATGTTTTCTGTTCTCTCGGGATGTGGGGCTATCCCTAGGACCTGTAAGTTTAGTAAAAGTGGATTGTGATCACTCTCACATCTTTCGTGGACCTTCATGTTGGAGACACATGACCACAATTCCATACTAATAAGAAGGTAGCCGATCCGACTACTACTTATCCCTTCGGAATACGTAAGGGATCCCTTGCAGTCGGATAGTGTCCTCCATTTAGCTGCCCTAAACCCTCTCTCCCGACACAGACTATTCAGTGGGAGGACTGCCTTGGTCCACTTAGTTATTGGTGGCAGATTTAAAAATGATATACCCCAATGTTCATCCTCTTCTTTACCATGATAATACACATCATCGAGAAGGGGCTCAAATGTGCAGTTGAAGTCTCCCGCTATCACCAGGTTATAATTCCCTCTCTGTTCTTCTTTGAAGGTATCTAATTGGGATACTGTGTTGGAATGTTTTCCTCCAGGCAGTCCTCTAGCATAAATATTGATAACTAGAATACCAGAGCCTTGGCTTGGTTGAATGGCAATAGCCAGGATATCGGGACTGTTGATATAAATCTCCATAGCCCTGTAACCTGGGTGTTGCCTAACCCATGTGGTAAGCTCCCCGGAGGGCCTACCCTTTTTGTTGGGAATGGCCGGTTTAAAAAAGTTTAGGTACACAGGACGAAAAATCGGGCTTGCTGACCAGGTTTCCTGGAAGGTCAATATGTCCTGGTCCCAAATAAATAATGACCAATCAGCTGACACAGTCTTAGACATTAAACCGGCTATGTTCCAGGTTGCTAGTTATAACCTCCAATTAGTTGGGCTGGAATCGGCGGTACCACTATCAACCACTATGCAAGGGATCTCTGCTAGTTAGTAATCAATGGGTTCCCCCCTTGAGGCTGGCACTGCTTTGTACTGCACTGTCATAGACCCACCCTTTTGGCATCAATCAACCTTATCCAGGACAGAACCCTCTTTGGTTAGATGGACTTGAGCCTGAGTGACCGTCTTGGTCTGCAATACAGGAGGACTATATTTGATTCTTATGTTAGATAAAGCCAGGTGAGAAGTTCTGAGATCAAAGGATACTAAATTATCTACAAGATCAGTGATATTTAACCTAAGACATACATAGTTCGTACTAGAACCATGGATCGAATATCTTTTCGCAGAGTAAATGTCTTCTCTTATAACTGATCTGCAATTCCTCACATACCGTAACCAGTGGATGCATTTATTTATCAAGTCTTGCTCGTTTTCATGTGAATACTCCGAGGTTATTTTTGGAACATTGATTAGGAAAACTTGAGCTGTATGAGTATTGCTCAGGAGTAATATTGAGGGATTCTGACCCTTAAGCAGTGACGTGCCTGTATACCGTAAAGCACTGGGGGTAGTGTGATGCTGTCGAGAATTGGCTTGGCTGGGGTCATATGACTTTGATTCCTGTCAATTTCCAATGTAAGCTGTATGTATGTTAGCCTGAGCCGTCGGATTTTATACTTGCCGGGTGACAATCGTTAGGCCCATGCCTCCTGATGGGATCAATGGTGGAACGCTATCAGTAGATCTACACTGTGATGCTGGTCTAAGGCTTCCAAGGTCTACGTCTAGCCCTGTTGTTTGTAATGTGACTAGTAGTCTCACTACCAAGGTTTTCAGGGAGCTAACAAGTTCCATTAACAAGCCGATGTGTTCCCTGGAACTATCTAAATGTTTACTTCAATGGCGACAGCTACATCCTTTGGGGCTTCCGTATCAGAAGCCTTGCTTGCACTTGTGTAGTCTGTCAGTGCTGCAGGTGCATTGGGCCCAACGGGCTCATCAGTATCCGTCAATGGGGCAAATCGGTTATTACACTCACTCTCAAAATCCCCATTATGGTCAGCAGAGTTGGAATCATTTGGTGGCATTAACAATTGTGGCATGACTATCTGTTCATTCTGAGCTTCCTGCACCGGGTTGTGGGATAGTTTTTTTAATGTGTGCTTCTTAAACCGTTCCGGGATGGATTTAACTAGCTTGGGGAGTCGGAGAGCCCAACCGAGTGAACTCCCGGTAGTCCACATTTAGTGCCCACAGGGGTAGCTAGAATTTCCTCACATTCGCTAATGATGTTATCAATACGTGCCATAACACAGTTACTTGTTGTGGGCTCTCTGAATGTTTATCTGACCCTCTTTCACTTGCCCACTCCCCCTCCCCGTGGCCTCCATCACCTTCCTTTTACCCATACCTGAATTTGTTGGGTAATGATTTAACAAATAATTAATTAACACAATAATTAATTAACACAATTAAAAAAAACAATTTAGGCACACCTGAGAATGGTTCAATCCTTAACCAAACAAGCCCACAAACTTTGATGTACTGGATAGCACAGCAATTGTCCACAAAAGTTCACACAAATGGCATTCACATGTGACCAACAGCACAGTCAATACCTTTTTGTTTGCACGGGTCAAGAGTCCGCATTAGGGGGGTGGCCCTGCCCGGCCTCTTTTGGCAAGGACGGGCCTGCCCTTGGCCGGGGCTCCGCCCGCACGCGTCCCGCGCCGCATTGTTTTCCAGCGCTTTTAAGAGCTGTGTGGCAGGCAAAAGTTGAACAGCAAAGGATTGTGGACCTCGGTGTCCCCCTGCAGACTCTCTACAGCGCGTACAAGGAGGCTAATATCCCTCTCTTTATCCCAACTTTGGATAATTGTGTCTCCTGTTTTTTGTAGTTCTAGGACAGACATAATGATAAGCTGTTTAGCACTCTGTCGTATAAAGATTTATCTGCATGAAATGTATATTTGATAACCTGCGGACAAGAAGAAAGTTCATCTTTTGGGATTGTGCATAAGACTTTCTTGGAGTTTTGTCATTTGCAGTCATTAACAAGCATTGAAAATGCATTAGGTCTCGCCTTTGATTAAGTTAAAGCCATTTGCTTTGCTAATGGTATTGTATAGCAAAGCAAATGGCTTTCACTTAATGAAAGGCGAGACCTATTGCATTTTCAATGCTTGTTTTCTTAAGTCAAGCAGAGGCAGGGCAATGAGTTTTACTCAGGGCGCACCACTGTAGCTAAGTTTCTAATCCCCTCCACCTAACGGAGTAAGCTTTGACTGCTCGTCCTTGCTATCCTGAGCTAGTCAAGTGGCCAAAGGGAGAAATTTGTGTATCCAGCTATAGTGCAGATGTATTGCGACCCTGGGACACTGATGGAAATCAGAAATATCCACATGGGATACAGCCAGCGACCACGGAATACCCCTGAACCCCAAGAAAATGACTTAAAGATGAACAATAGCAACTTGCAAATTAAATCAAGTGTGGGAAACATAAGTGTACCTTAGTAAAGTTATAAGAGAGGTCAAAGCCATACACCTGAAGCCGAGTAATCCTGAGAAGCAGTAAAGGTTGGGCAGTCAAAAAGGAAGATAATCTTGAGGATATCGCAAGGCAGAGGGATTGGGGAGAAGGAGCAAGGGGAGGGTAAAGGAGAGGATGGAGAACAAAATAAATATAAAAAATATAAAAAAGCATTGGCATAGCCAATAGGTCTCGCCTTTGGGACCCTACAATTGTTGTTGCACCAAGGATATTGTGCTCCATAGCAAATACTTATAAGGTCCCAAAAGCGAGACCTATTGGCTATGCCAATGCTTGTTATATATGTCAACACTGTCTAGGCAAAGGTTTCACCTCATTAGAATCAGTTTAATGTTTAAATATAGCAATCAGGAATTGAACGGTGACCAGATAACCAATGGTGTAACGAAACTTGAGGGGGTCCCCCCTGCAAGGTTCATTGAGGGACCCTTGGTGCGGAATTTAATCAGGAGCTCTCAGGCCAGAGTACTTTGCTGAGGTGGCCCCCAGCAGCTTGGGGCACCCTGCACTGCAGGGGCACGTTGTTATGCTACTGCAGATATTTTTGGGAAAGGGCCTGCTGCTGCACACCAACCGTGTGGCTGCATATTTAGAAACGTTTGACATCCTTCTTCCCAACCTCCCCACCCCTCCCACCTTCTCTCTTAGCAAGCTCCTTAGCACATAGTCAAACTGAAATGCACTGGTTTATTTCCACTGGTATTTTCATTCTGCTCTTGATGAACCTTACCCAATTCAATTCCAACTTGAAAACTTTACGATGGTCCTACTGTTTGTTCACTGTGTTCTATTCATTCACATAACATGTTACTGTTAATGTATCATGTTTTGTTCGAGCATCTCTGGACGACATTAGCGTGAAGGGTTCAGAATAATTATTCACACAGTGAGATAGCGCTTGAGTGGTAACGCAGTGTAATGTTTATCTTTCACGTGCTCTAATTTTTTTAAGAAATGCTAAAATTGCTCCCACCACGGTGAATCTGCAGATACAGTAACTTCATATGTTAGAATAATATATATTTTTTTCAACTTGATTTTTGGGGAGATTTTAAAGACTTTCCTGAAGGCTTGGACGCTGCGGGGGTGCTGGTCGTTTTATTCTTGATTTTGTTGCCCACCCAGGGCTTAGAATAATTTCAAATTTTTGCATTCTCTGTATAACTCTACATCGAGAGCCTTGATGGCATGGACTCTGTTCCGCTTT
Organism: Lissotriton vulgaris; assembly: GCF_964263255.1. Classification (NCBI taxonomy): domain Eukaryota; kingdom Metazoa; phylum Chordata; class Amphibia; order Caudata; family Salamandridae; genus Lissotriton; species Lissotriton vulgaris. Next base: position 1,969,843,383 of record NC_141693.1, read on the forward strand.
ATTTTAAATCTGGTTATAAAAGAAATCCTCGAACTTAGATTTGATCTAGAATTCAATTATTGTGTGGGTACAATTATTTAATGAATTGTATTTGCGAGATTTTGCTGTTTAGGAAGTGCCATAACAAGGCAACATATTCCCTCAGGAAACTGAGGATTAACACCGTCTCCGAACCAGTGAAATATGGAAGCTCTAAAAGAGGTATTTTGGGGGTATCTACATTTTGGGGTACTGTTTTGCTCCCACAGGTTGAGAAGGTAGGTACGTTGGGCTAGATGTACAAAAAGGCTGCTCGCCAAAGCAACAATCGAGCCAAGGCACGCAGCAGTAACAACAGCCCTGCTACACAGTAGTATACTAGTTATGTCACCCATCACAGTAACAGGCAGCTCTGTCCCAAACATAAGAGCAGCTAAACAATGCCACGTGGGACATCAGCGACCCAGTTCTGTCAGGTAGCACAGCGGAAGCTTCTCCCTGCCTCACAGCACTGGCAAACAACCAATTTCTGGCAGGCACAGCGCCCACAGTTCTGCACACAGCACTGACAGCTCTGTTACAGCGCACTGAAGCAGCTGGCTCCACCAAACATTAAAGAACTGCGCCCAACACGTCAAATAAACATCCCAGAATCTGCCATAGATTAATCATTAAACTAACCACCATCAGAGCCGGCTTTAGGGCAGTGCGACCAGTGCTACCGCACAGGGCACTGACCAGTGGAGGGCAGAAATGACTTGGGGAGGGTGCTGTTTTAAGCAATGTCTTATGATTAGAGATGAAGTCCACTTTTGCCCGGTGGTAGTGAGAGAATCCGAGGAAACAGTCATGGGGTGTGGGGCACCAAAAGTGATTGTCGCACTTGGCGCCACCAGCGCTAAAGCCGGCACCGACCACCATATGCGCTCAATCTAGGTTGAGTGAAAACGTAACTCTGCCTGGCAGACTAACTTTAGGTTGGTTTGGACTTTTACAGCCTTATTGGTAATTTCAGACCTATACAGTTCCGCCGGGGCTTCTTACAGACGCGGGCACAAGATCACACATTCAAAAAAGATAACTTCTGGTGCTGGGATGGGGCACATCTTTCAAACAGGCATGGGATGGCAGCCATGGTTTATGAGACGAAGTCGGTGTATACCCTCTTGCATACATATACCCCACTTCTGCGGGAGAGCACAGCTGTGTAAAAGCTGCTGTGTGCAAGATTAGAAAACACACAGAAGCAGCCCCCCTCATAAAATACCCAGGGCTGGTTGTCTGGGGCTGGCCAAGCACGCCTGCTCTCGCGTGTGCTTTTGACAGTCCCTCTTCCACCCTTGTTATAAACACATTCCTGCTCTCTGGCACTTTCCTCCCCCTTACCTCGACGAGTTCCTGAACTTGAGCAGCGGCTCTTCCCACCTACGGTAACTCTCGGGGCTGGGACGGCCCTTCCGAGCTCGGCACGGAGGGGGAGACCAGCGCCGGGAGAAGTGGCGCAGCCTATATCCACGGTTGCTGTTTGCACTGTGAAAGACAACAATAATCAGGGCTCTGTGGCCCCGGTGCCACTGCACCTGCTCCATCAACGGAAGCTACGCCCCCGACCATAAGCTGCTCTGCGCGGAGCTCCCCACTGGGCCAGGTCAGTTGTTGGATGTGATACAATTCTGGGGTTAACCTGGCGATCGGGAGCGTCATCCGATTCCACCCCTCCCACCTTTCAAGGAGCCTAGCATAAGCGCTCTTCTTTTCCCTCCAACTGGGGGGGGAAGAAATACATTCTCCTTGGGACGCATCAGACCCGTTGAGAGAAAGTTCGCTGCCCACGATCACACGTGTAGCAAGATGGAAACATGTCTTCAAGGGGAGGGGGGTGGGGGGGAAGGGGCAGAAAAAACTAGTTGTCAACCTTCGTGCCCTACCAAGCAAATACTGAAGCCAACACCGCTTATGTTCCACAACAATCCAGTAAACACAGCTACATCTCTATACATGTATTTAAAAGCTCTCCGCAGAGTGGTATAAGAAGCTAGTAGGCAATAGAATTAGATGCCACCGAGACAACCGTATCACTCTGGACCCACCCCAGGCATTGGTTATCTACCACTCTGCATCTTGTACACACTAAACTGACACACAACAAACCGCAGAACCGGCAGCGGAGATATACAATAACACAAGATTAAGGCACAGCTCAAATGAAACAGGAAGAGAGGGGAGCATGAGAAGCTGCACCCACAGGGGTGTCCGCAGGAATGAGGGCACGTCCTCCCCGCCTCATATATTGGAAAAAGAGTTTAACTCACTATGGCAGCTCAACACCACACAAGCAGAACCCGTCGGAATGCTGGCACTTGGGTGCCCGGAAGAGCGAAGCGGGAAATGTTATGCAAAATGCACTTGTATAGCGCTTAGTACCACGTGCATAGTATCCGCATCGCTTAAATAATTCGTAGACGCAGATAACAACAGCAAGATCAGGGAAGACAGAGATGAAAATTTCACATTAGTTGCTAATCCTGATGGTCAGATTACTGATCTGTAGCGTGTTTAGTGGAATGTGTAACATAGAGTGGTGCCGAACATGAGAGCAGCCCGAGGGTCCAGAGATCGGGGAGTCCCTCCCATTAACGGTGCCATAGCGGGCCGGATCCCGGAAATGAGATTGGAGTGGGACGCTTGGAAGAGTGGCGCAGCATGCCTCGGGTGGGAGGTTGTGCAGAAGTAGGTATCAAAGGCAGGTGCACCCGACCAAGGACTCCCACTAGTCGCAGATACTCCAAGGTCGAGTCAAGGCGGAAAGAAGCGCACAGGTGAGGTGCGCATCATTATTGACCTCTGCACAACACGCATTGGCAGAGAGGCATTTTATTGTTTTAAATGTCGGAGTGCAGGGGGTGTTGCGATTGAGGCTGACCCTCTGAAAAAAAGAGTAACTCGGTCCGTAGAAAACAAGTTGGCACTGGGTGAAGGGTGGGCGAAGGGGGAGGGGGTGGAGGGCGCCAGCTGCTCGCTCCCACAAATGAATAGCCAATCGGGTGCTCCTGGCTTGTGGGTTATTCGTGTTTGCTTGCGGTATGAGAGAGTGTGTGTGTGTGCATGTTTCAGCTGTCCGCGTCAGTTTTTATAGTACAAATGCACTCATCAGTGCCAAATTAGTCCTTATGGCATTGCCAGATGGGCCAGTCGGCATAGGTGCCTCGTGATAGCCGGAAAGCAGTCTGCCTTCATCCACCGAATTCCCTTTCCATTCTAAGCTGACCCGAGGATTTAAGATGGGGAAAGAGATGACGGTTCATTCCATAGACACAGCATGCCGTAAGGAAGTGTTTTCAAGCGTGGCCATCTCGGGAACAAATTGGACGACAGCGTTAACGGGGGAGTGGGGTGCTGGGGGGGGGAGGGGGGTCTGTTACAGGCACGAGCGCTGACTGTCCATCCTCCAGCAGCGCGCACAGCCAACTACACAACACTAGCGAGCATAGGGCAGGCAGGCTCGCGGGAGCGGCGACGCATGACTCACGTCAAAGCAAACGCCCAAGAGGAGTGTCCCAAAACATTGGAGCGCACGCGAGGACGTGCTCTGTGGCAGAGGGGTGTGCGTTCAACTTTCGAGCCTAACTGCGCGTTCCAACGTGAACAGAGAAATGAAATGTTGAGAAAGAATTAAGACACTGCATCGCCAATGTGCGAGACCTAACAAAAGCCCGGTGAGGTAAGGGCGGGGGGGTGGGGGGGGGGGGGGGGCGGGTGTGTGTGTGCCTGCCTGCGTGTGTGCCTGCCTGTGCCTGCGTGTGTGCCTGCCTGTGTGTGTGCCTGCCTGTGCCTGCGTGTGCATGTGTTGTGAACAGCCGGCCGGGATCGGAGCGCGTGACCTGATCCGATTCCGGCCGGCTGCGTGCGCGTGACAGTCTGTTGTCTCCTCTGCCTACTCCTTGAAAGGGAAATGACTGAAATGATCACAATAGATCGCTTTGCGACAGCAGGGGCTTTCGCCCCTGCATTCGCAGGCGCGACCTAAAAATAAGACTGATTGTTAGGAGTTCTGATGTTTTATTTGCTCTGAATTACAAGTTCTATATTCTTTAAAGGAGCTGCTGGAGTAGTGGCAATAAAAAGTTGTTGCATAATATTAGCCTCCATGTCTTTAATAAAGTCAAGATTTTCGGGGGCGCTAGAGGGGGTGCTTGCAAGATGGCCGCTCTATAGAGCTGCTCCACCGGCTGAGCTTATAATCCGTCAATAATCCTCGGAATCCTGGCCCGCCTTCTATCTCAGCCCCCCGCTACAGCTCCCGGAACGGTGGTGGGGTACCTTGGCTGAATATTACCGGCAACAACATTGCCATTGAGGAGTTAGCTGTGTGTGAAACTCTGGGCCAGCGCTTACGCCGTGGCGGCTCAGGATGCACTCTGACCGAGTGCTTGAGGCAGGCTGCGGTTGGCGCTGGGAGTTAGCTGGGAGTGCTGGGTGGTGTGCTCGGCTCTCTGGGCCTGGCGTGCAGCGGCCTGTGCGAAGGATCCTAGGGGATGGTGAGCATCCAGCAGACGCAGACCTCGTTGACTGGAGGGCCACGCCGCCAACGGGCCTCTGTCCGTCCGGCCTCTCGGCGTTGGGTTTTGTTAGGGGCCGCATTGTATCTCGCGGCCTGCCGGTGCGCTGCTTCTGTCCCTCTCTGAGTAGCTCCAGTGCGCCGCTCGTTCCCCGTTGCCGCCTGCCAAGCTCTCCTCACCTCAATAACGTCCAGCCACACACGCTCCTATTCAGGGCCTCCTTGTCATCCGTGAGGCCTTCTTAATGCCACCAGTCTTGAGCCCTCAGACGGAGTAGAGAGACTAACTTCGCCGTATCTCTTGCTGCAATCTGTGGGGTGCCCCAGCGCCTCACGCCACTGTGTTTCCTGCCCGCTTCTAGTGAAGACTATATCTGCTTTCTTTGGCCTCTCCTCCCGGTGCTGTTCCTGACTACATACTTGGGCCTCCTTCTCCTCCTCATCTTGACCTTCCGGACGCCGGTGTGCACCATAGACACGGGCCTGCTGCGCCCTTGATGCATGGTATCCCCCCCCCCCCTTCTGGACCTGGCGCCAACTTGCTGTGTCAGTCAGCTTGAACCTGCATTTGTCTCGGTGACGGCTACTCCTTGTCACTGCGTGGCCCCTCGATTGGGAGCTACTTTATGCTGACATTTTTAGGGTGCTACGCTCTGCTCAAGCTGAAACTGCCATGGTCTCTGACCCCCTGCTGGGGCTGCGGTATACCTAAGACATTGGGGAGGCCTTGGTTTGAGTACTACACCAGACTATTGGGCGTACTGGACTGTTTGTGCTCCATGAGGGAGAGTCAGCCACTCCTCACCTTTGAACCCCAGAAAACTGGCAGGTCAGCCCAACATGCAGCCTCGGACTCGGAGGCAGACACCCCTAATGATCACTTAACTAATATTGACAAAACACTCATTGCGGTGAAGGCCAGTCTGCAGTCCATTGATGGCAAAATAGACCACCTCAATCTTTGCATGGATCACATGCCATCCAAGCTGGATAAACATGCACAGCGCCTGGGGGAGACCGAGGCGCGCTCTCGGATGCTGAAGATGGGTTGCAGCAGGTTACACAAAAGGCGGCCTCTATGGAGAAGGTCCTTTCTGTCATCCAGGCTCGTAATGAAGACTTGGAAGCTAGATCGTGTTGTAACAACGTGTGCATTACGGGCTTGTTAGAATCCACCAACACGGGCCGCCTTGGGACCTACGTGGAGAGGCTTCTACGGGAGATTTTTGGGTCGGAACAGTTATCGCAGGTCCTCATTGTAGAGCGCACCCATTGTTTCTTGGCAGTAAACGACCAGCCCTTCCCCAGGTGCCCCGCCTCGACCTATCATTGCCCGCCTTTTAAATTATAGAGATCGGGATGCGATTCTCCACCTTGCCCGGGAGAAGGGCACCATCACCCATGAAACTAACCCCCTTGCCTTTTACTCTGATTTCACGCTGGCGGTGCAGGAGGCCCGTATGGAGTATCAGCCTGCCAAAAAACTCATCCTTGCTGCACATGTCCCCTACGCTATGCTTTATCCTGCAAGATTGCGAGTGAAAGACAACAGGAAATACAAGTTCTTCAACTGCCTGAAATCGGCTTTAGATTTCGCTAAAACTGTATCCCGTCGCAGCTGGTCCCCCAGGCACGCGGGAGGAGATGACGCTGTGGGACATGACGACATGACTGATGAGCAGGGCGGCCCTTGATTTTTCTGTGCTGCAGAGGTGCACTGCCCCTGGTCCTTCCTTTAATATCGTACTGTATCCATCCTGATGTAGCATCTGGGAAGTTGCAGAATGTATTGGATTGTGGCATGAATAGCTTGATTTGTTAATGTCCTTTTGCTTAATAACCTGTTCTCTTTTTTTTAGTGCCATGATGTTGGGAGGGCTCTCCTTCATGTACACATACGGCATGTGACCACAGGGGCTGGGGCTGGTGGGACACGATGGCTCGGCCACCTTTTACTTACAACTGGGAGGGAGTTTGTGCTTGGTGCCCCCTATATGGGTGTTCCCCATCATTGGTTATTCCCTTGGTATTATACTGGGTTTTTTTTGTTGGGTGTTTGGGATGGCTTTAGCTTGTTGGGGTTGCTGAAGTGGGTGGGGGTTGATGATGGGGGTGGATTGGGGTTTGTTCATGTGGCTAGACAATTACCTGCTGGACAAGCTATTGCACCTGATTGCCATTTTCATTTAGGTCATATGGTAGATTTCCTATGCATTATATTCTGCTTTTAATATGCACAGTAATGGTATGACGATTTCTTGTTTAGCATGGAATGTACGGGGCTTAATTCACCTAAAAAGATCCGGCAGATGATAGCTCACTTAGAACGTCATCACATTAGCATTGCCCTCCTGCAAGAAACGCATCTCACACATCACACTGATCAGCTGGTTGGGGCTCACTGGGCCGGCTTTTGCTTGGCCTCTTTCTATTCCTCTTATAGTCGGGGGGTACTTACACTGATGTTATGTTAATGTTATGTTAAAAAGTTTATACCGTGCACGTACACCGAAACGGTTTCTTGGCGCTCATAACAGACATAACGAGCCAGGGCAAAGGGTAATTATTCTGAGGCCGCTTTGAAAAGGAAAGTTTTTAAAGTTTTCCTGAACGACTCATAAGAGGGGCAGTGGCGAAAAGAAGAAGGGAGGGAATTCCAGAAGGAAGGGCCTAAAAATGAAAAACGCAGTCTGCCGTGTTTTTGGCGCCGGTTAGATGGGATGCAGAGAAGGTTATCAGCAAAAGATCTGAGATTACGGGTAGGGAGGTATCTCTTTAGCTTGGAGGAAATGAATTCAGGGGCACGGTTATGAAGAGATTTGAATATGGTGCATCCGAGTTTGAAGGAGCACCGTTTAGCCACTGGGAGCCAATGGAGGCTCCTCAGAAGGGGGGAGACATGCTGGTGTTTAGGTTGATGGAACACCTAGCGGGCGGCCTGGTTCTGAATTAGCTGGAGTTTTTGAAGCTGATAGGCAGGAATCCCCACATACAAGATGTTAGCAAAGTCAACCCTGGAGATGACCAAAGCCAGTATGACTAGTATGAGTGCCTCTCTGGTAAGAAATCGGCAGATCTTACGGATCCTACGCAGTTGAAAAAAGCAGATTGATGTAACAGCCGAGATCTGGGATTTCATGGATAAGTCCTCAGAGATGACCACTCCAAGGCTGACCGGGCGAGGGGGGGGTGCCAAGAGAAGGGGGCCAGTAATTGTCATCCCATGGATTGGTAGGACCACCCACCAGAACAAGTTCCGTCTTAGACGGGTTCAGCTTGAGCTGGCTGTGAGCCATCCAGTCTGAGATGAACAGCATTGTTGTTTGAAAATTGGAGCGGGAGGAAGGTGAAGTATCCAAAGGGAAGACCAACTGCAGGTCGTCTGCATAATTATATATAGTGGCAGGGGAGTGACGAAGGGAGACCATAAGTGGTTGCATATATAGATTAAAGAGAAGCGGGGAAAGAGCTGAACCCTGGGGGACACCACAGGTGAGGGGGGAGAAAGGACCAGAGAAGGTAGAAAGGTGGACTGCCTGGGAGCGGCCTTGCAGGAAGGATTGAACCCAATCAAGGGCGATGCCCTGGATGCCGGCGTTTCTGACACGGTCGATCAGGATAGTATGATCGACCGTGTCAAAAGCCGCCGAGAGATCCAACAGTACAAGGGCTTGGGAGATGTTATTATCGGCACCGGCTCTAAGAGTGTCCATGACAGCCGCGATCACCATCTCTGTGGAAAGGGTCTTTCATTAACTGAATGCTGACTCGACTGATAAGAGATTTTCTTGCGTGGAACAAGTCCCGGGCTACGGAGACACCGCCTTCTGGTTACATATTGGTGCACCAGAATAAATACCCTTAATAAGAAGCTGTTAAAATACGATGACAATGTGAGCCATTGTCCCCTCCGAGTGTTGCACCGCACGGTGGGTCAAATATCTACACGAACCGTTGGTGAACAACAGAATTCTCTTATCCTTGGCGATATACCGACACCGAGGCACATCTCTTGCCACGTGCAGACTCCCTGCTCCCAGTCCCCGTCCTGAAGAGAACCCTAAATCCCCGGGTTCGAAACGCGTCGACTCCACCACCCTGCGGTCACGCATAAGGGTGCATCTAGGAAAAGAAATTGTCTAACAGCGGAGTTCCTAGCAGTGCAACCCAATTTAAACCTTGTACCGCAGTGTTGTCAGGCAGGCAGGCGTCCCATTCCATCCATTCCCGCCTGTCCCATGGTTTTACATCCCCATGGACTGGTTGTCCCTTGCTTTTTGCATGAACTTTTTCACTGTTTATTAATGCAATCAAGTTGTGAATAGTGTATTGATGTATTGTTATTCGTGTGTCATTTGTTTAATTTTTTGGTCATTTGCTTTCATTAGTCTTGCTTTATTTCTATTGTAAATATTGTACATTTGCATTTTTTGCATATATGTGTAGATATGGTATTCATGGAATCACTGCCGTGACAGTCCTTGGTTTGCCCTTGTGTTGTTGAAACTTTGAAAAAAACAAAAAAGAAAATAAATTTGTTTTTGGTACTTTTGACCGTAGTTACGTGGTACATATTGACTGCGTCACTAATACTTATGTCACAAATTTTCCCTATTTAGCCACTTTTTTCTGTTAACTCACTTAATTATATATAGTGGCAGGGGAGTGACGAAGGGAGACCATAAGTGGTTGCATATATAGATTAAAGAGAAGCGGGGAAAGAGCTGAACCCTGGGGGACACCACAGGTGAGGGGGGAGAAAGGACCAGAGAAGGTAGAAAGGTGGACTGCCTGGGAGCGGCCTTGCAGGAAGGATTGAACCCAATCAAGGGCGATGCCCTGGATGCCGGCGTTTCTGACACGGTCGATCAGGATAGTATGATCGACCGTGTCAAAAGCCGCCGAGAGATCCAACAGTACAAGGGCTTGGGAGATGTTATTATCGGCACCGGCTCTAAGAGTGTCCATGACAGCCGCGATCACCATCTCTGTGGAAAGGGTCTTTCTTTTACAGCTCACCGCACGCATATAGACTCTGACAGTCGTTATGCTATAGTGCACGGCACACTAGCAGGTAAACTGGTCACTATTGTTGATTGTTATGGTCCAATTGTAGATGACCTTGGTCTATATGAAAGTCGTCTTGCGAGGTTGGCCGGCTGCAGCGATTTTATTTGGGGGTTGGGGGGGTGGAGACCTGAACATTCCCATAGATCCCACCAAAGATAAGTCTATTGGTAGGGAGGGTAATTCGCCAGGTGCGGCTCATGTAATGAATTCAGGGTTGGTGGAACTTGGTTTCCTGGATGTGTGGCGGCACAGACATGTAGAAACACTTGAGGGTACGCATATTTCTACTGTGCATGGCAGTTGGTCTCGCCTTGATTACTGGCTAGTAAGCATGGGCGTGGCGGGCTGGGTGACTGAGGTTGCGAGTCTGCCACACACACTATCTGATCACTGCCCTGTGAAACTCACCCTCTGTATTCCCCTGGTGACTTCTCGACCCTTCAACTGGCGCTTTTGCACCAATTGATTGCTGGACCCTCTTTATTTGGAGACCATTCGTGAGACTATTACAAAATACTTTGCCAATAATAAGGGTTCTGTAGATAGTGCTGGTGTACTTTGGGAAGGTTTTAAGGCCACTATTCGAGGCACTTGCATCAGTACATTGGCTGCTATATTGAAGGATCTACAGGGCCAAATAGTTAAGAGCCTGATTATGAATGTACACCTAGTGAGACGACTCTTGCGTCGCTCAAGGAAGCCATTTTTGAAAACGCGAAATTGGCAGAAGAAGAGCTGCGATATATGTCTAAGCGTCATGTGGCTCGTTCCTTTGCGGAGGGCGAAAGACCAGGTCACCATATGGCCACAAAAATCGAGCACCGCCTGAGCCAAGATGTTATCACTAATATCACTGACCAATCAGGTTGCAATCATTATAGCGTCACAGATATTAAAGAACAGTTCAGACAGACATATGAGACACTGTACACATCTCAAGGTGGGACGGACATGACGGACCTTGATGCCTACTTGTCGCAGGTGGACATTGCATGGTTGTCAGAGGGGCAAAGAGATTATTTGGGTCAACCCATCACAGTAGAGCACAGCTTTCCAAACTAGTCATGTTGGTGACACACCTTTCGGGCAAAAAACATTTTTAGGGACACAGTAATGCGAGCAAGCAAGCCCGAACCTCCTAAGGGGAGAAATTTTTAAAAAGTAGTGGGCAAATGGTGCATTTCCAAGCAAATTTGAGAAAGGAGGAAGGTTAATGAAGCAATTGTTAATCTTTTCCAACAAAGACAGTGACTGGCAAAACTGAGTGTAAGCAAGTACTTACTTAGAGTGAGTGGCTGGGATGGTGGGGTAGAAGCGGCTCCGATGCCACTGTGGTTATGAGGGGTGCAAGAGTCCCAGTCCTTTCTAGTTTTATCTAAACATGTTTATATTATGCCTGGTACAGTAACCAAGGCACAGTGAAACAGTACAGTTGAAGTTCGCAGCGCATAAAATAATCCACCCCGAGTACAGAACCAAGGAGTTAATAGTGACTGGAATCACAGGAAACCAACATTGCGCATTATAACCATTGAACAACAAGGAAATACCAAAGGGCCCAGTCCAACTTTAATGTAGCTATCTTTTATCTCCCAGGGCGGGGGACAGGGTCTCGTATACTTTGCTAGTATTTGGACCTTGGGCAACCTTGCTACGCCACAGCAGCCAACATTGGACCAAATCCATAGAACTGGCTGAGCAAGGCCTCATCTCTTCGGTAGGAAATAAAGGTCCAGGTATAAATGTACCCTACACCAACAAAATACATACAACACTCTCCTTAGCAACATTATGTACACAACAAAGTACAAGTCAGACAGTCTTCCTCGCATGTAAAAATTCTGAAATATGAGTCTGATTGTGTTTTCTATCTGTACTAAGTTCATGCAATCTTAGAATTTAGATTTTTCATCTAGGCAGGTAAGGGCGGGGAACAAAACAGCTTGGGTAGGTATAGGTGGAGTCTAACCTCAGGTGACTGGTGGGAAGAGAGCATTCTGGCTCTAACTTTCCTTTCTTACCCTTTTTACCCACCCCCATGGGGGCAGACTACCTCATTGTCTTTCTGGTTGACAATGAAAGGGCAGTGAGCATAATTCTGGAAAAAAGCTGAGGCTGACACGAAAACACCACATTTATCTTGCTCTCTACCTCGCCAGTCTGACACGCTACATCAGAACAGTCGGGCAGGTGGCCCTACTATATCCAGGCTAGTCAGGGATTGACTGCAGGATGAATAGTGAAGAAAACCCTGAACATGTGCACCAGTCTATAGACGGGCATCTTCACCAAGTGATGAGGACAATGATGATTCGATTGACTTTTCAAATACCCAACCTTTGCCCTTTTACTATAAGTGAAAATGCATATTAATGTAACTAATCACTGCAGACATGTTTTTCTTACTCATGCTAGCTGTGTCGAAGCGAATGTGCCCAAATATTCGTGCATGGTCGCTCCTGACCGGTTGCTCCCTTGCTCCTCTCCCAGCACAGCTGCTGTCTTGCTGGTGATCTTCACACCGCTAATTTTGCCACGGTATCGCCTGCATTGTGCTGGTCACTGGTGTCGCCTGCATGTAACCAATTTGCGCTGTGTTTAAGATATTGTCATTGCTCAGAGCGCTTGTGTGTTTGTAGCGCCGCCCGCCCTGCACTGCATGTAACTTTATTTGGCCACCTGGCAGCATTGTATATTTCAGTATTAAGTTTAGCTGTCCCAGGCGACCTACTGCCCCTGCCTCGCCTCCCCTCACCTCCATCTTGTGTGCTGTTGTTGTTTTCCCTGCCCCTCCTCCACGCTACCGCCTCCCAGCTGCTGACCCTCCCACCCACGTTCACTGAGCCTACCTCGTCCTTCCAGCCCCTGTGACCGCCCGGACTCGCTCCTGACCGGTTGCTCCCTTGCTCCTCTCCCAGCACAGCTGCTGTCTTGCTGGTGATCTTCACACCGCTAATTTTGCCACGGTATCGCCTGCATTGTGCTGGTCACTGGTGTCGCCTGCATGTAACCAATTTGCGCTGTGTTTAAGATATTGTCATTGCTCAGAGCGCTTGTGTGTTTGTAGCGCCGCCCGCCCTGCACTGCATGTAACTTTATTTGGCCACCTGGCAGCATTGTATATTTCAGTATTAAGTTTAGCTGTCCCAGGCGACCTACTGCCCCTGCCTCGCCTCCCCTCACCTCCATCTTGTGTGCTGTTGTTGTTTTCCCTGCCCCTCCTCCACGCTACCGCCTCCCAGCTGCTGACCCTCCCACCCACGTTCACTGAGCCTACCTCGTCCTTCCAGCCCCTGTGACCGCCCGGACTCGCTCCTGACCGGTTGCTCCCTTGCTCCTCTCCCAGCACAGCTGCTGTCTTGCTGGTGATCTTCACACCGCTAATTTTGCCACGGTATCGCCTGCATTGTGCTGGTCACTGGTGTCGCCTGCATGTAACCAATTTGCGCTGTGTTTAAGATATTGTCATTGCTCAGAGCGCTTGTGTGTTTGTAGCGCCGCCCGCCCTGCACTGCATGTAACTTTATTTGGCCACCTGGCAGCATTGTATATTTCAGTATTAAGTTTAGCTGTCCCAGGCGACTTACTGCCCCTGCCTCGCCTCCCCTCACCTCCATCTTGTGTGCTGTTGTTGTTTTCCCTGCCCCTCCTCCACGCTACCGCCTCCCAGCTGCTGACCCTCCCACCCACGTTCACTGAGCCTACCTCGTCCTTCCAGCCCCTGTGACCGCCCGGACTCGCTCCTGACCGGTTGCTCCCTTGCTCCTCTCCCAGCACAGCTGCTGTCTTGCTGGTGATCTTCACACCGCTAATTTTGCCACGGTATCGCCTGCATTGTGCTGGTCACTGGTGTCGCCTGCATGTAACCAATTTGCGCTGTGTTTAAGATATTGTCATTGCTCAGAGCGCTTGTGTGTTTGTAGCGCCGCCCGCCCTGCACTGCATGTAACTTTATTTGGCCACCTGGCAGCATTGTATATTTCAGTATTAAGTTTAGCTGTCCCAGGCGACCTACTGCCCCTGCCTCGCCTCCCCTCACCTCCATCTTGTGTGCTGTTGTTGTTTTCCCTGCCCCTCCTCCACGCTACCGCCTCCCAGCTGCTGACCCTCCCACGCTCCGCCCCCTCCACCATCCATTTATGGCCAATGCCCCCACGCGCAGCGTCCACGCGCTTCGGACACGCCGAAGGTGCGCCAAAGGTAAGCCCGTCTACGCCCGTCCGCGCCTGGACCGCGCCCAGCGCCAGACCCCCTGCCACTCGCGCTGCCCAGCCCCCCCGCATTACCTACGATGCCGCCACCCTCCTAGCCCTTGACCCCGGTCGCGCCCCCAACTGCGTCCAAGCCGCTCCTGGACGCACCCATGGACCTTTCTCTTGCTACTCCTGCAAATTCAGCGGCACCGTCAACAGCTCCGCCACAACCACATCACAAACCCCCGACCACAACCACCTTCAATGCATCCTTCTCAACACCCGCTCGGTCCACAGACACGCCATTGACCTATGGAATCTACTAGACACCATCTCTCCGGACATCGCCTTCCTAACGGAAACATGGATGAACGCTTCCTCCGCACCAGACATCACCATTGCCATCCCTGAAGACTATAAGATCACTCGCAAAGACCGTACCAGCCACACAGGAGGAGGGATCGCTATCGTCCATAAGAAATCCATCCGCATCTCAACCAGCTCTGACGCCAACCTCGCCAACTCCGAACACCTTCACTTCCAGATCCACATCGACCCCAAGACCACACTCAGAGGCACCCTCCTCTACAGACCACCAGGGCCCCGAGCTAAATTCAGTGAAGACATCACGGACTTCATCACTCCACACGCGCTCCCCTCCAAAGACTACATCCTTCTGGGAGACCTCAACTTTCACCTTGAAAAGATCAACGACCGCAACACCACCACCCTCCTGGACAACCTCGCCAACCTCGGACTTAAACAACTAGTCACTTCACCCACCCACATCGCAGGTCACACACTCGACCCCATCTTCACATCCAGCAACCATGTCTCCTTCAGCCACACCACAGACCTCCTCTGGACCGACCACAGCTGCGTCCACTTCACCTACAACAAACCAAAACCCAACATCCACCTCCAACCTACCCTGCAAAGAAACTGGAACAAAATCACCACGGACCAAATCTCCGCATCGCTCCTTCGAAACTCCCCAGCCCTCTCTTCTAACACCAACGAAGCCGCCGCCAACCTCACCCTATGGTTATCCAACACCGCTGACACCTTAGCACCACTGAAAAAACGTCAAAGCAAACCTGGCAGCAAGAAGGCCTCATGGTTCAACGATGATCTCAAGAAGTCCAAGAAACTCTGCCGCTCCCTTGAAAAGGCCTGGAAAAAAGATCCAACCACCAGCACCAAGGACGCCTTCAAATGCGCCACCCGCACTCACCACCAATTGATCCGAAAAGCCAAGAAAACAGCATTCAAGGATCGACTTGACAACAACGCCCATAACAGCAAGGAACTTTTCAACATAGTCAAGGAATTCTCCAATCCCTCGGCCAACTCCAACGACATCACCCCCTCTCAAATCCTCTGCGACTCCCTAGCCTCATTTTTCCACAACAAGATTGCAGACATCCACAACAGCTTTGACAACCAACCCGGAAACCAACCCACCCCGCCATCTGCTGATCATCTCCCCCCCGTGAACACCCTCAACGACTGGAACCCAATCTCCACTGAGGACACCATCCGCCTGATGAATTCCATCCACTCTGGATCCCCCACAGACCCATGTCCTCACCACATCTTCAACAAAGCAGACTCCGTCATAGCTCCGCACCTCCGAGACGTCATCAACTGCTCCTTCAACTCCGCTACCTTCCCAGAAGACTGGAAACACGCTGAACTCACCGCCCTTCTGAAAAAACCAACAGCAGACCCCACCGAACTCAAAAATTACCGCCCCATCTCGCTTCTCCCATTCCCGGCCAAAGTCATCGAGAAAGCCGTCAACAACCAGCTCGCCGCCTTCCTCGAAGCCAACAAATCCCTCGACTCCTCTCAATCTGGCTTCCGAGCAAAACACAGCACTGAGACCGCCCTCATCGCAGCAACAGACGACATTCGAACCCTACTGGACAATGGAGACACAGTCGCCCTCATTCTCCTTGACCTCTCTGCAGCTTTCGACACAGTCTGCCACAGCACCCTTTTACAACGCCTCAATAACATCGGAATACAAGGAAAAGCACTTGAATGGATCACCTCGTTCCTCACTGGAAGAACCCAGAGAGTCCGCCTTCCTCCATTCAAGTCCGAGGCCTCTGAAGTCATCTGCGGCGTACCACAAGGATCCTCGCTCAGTCCCACCCTCTTCAACGTATACATGAGCCCCCTCGCGGCCATCGCACGCCAACACAACCTCAACATCATCTCTTACGCGGACGACACTCAACTGATCCTTTCCCTCACCAATGACCCCAGCACCGCCAAAACCAACCTACACGAAGGAATGAAAGAAGTTGCCGAATGGATGAAACAAAGCCGTCTGAAACTGAACTCGGACAAAACAGAAGTCCTCATCCTAGGTACATCCCCCTCTGCATGGGACGACTCCTGGTGGCCAGAAGCCCTCGGAAAAGCACCCATCCCGACAGACCATGCACGGAACCTAGGTGTCATCCTGGACTCTTCACTCTCAATGAACAGACAAGTCAACGCCGTATCCTCTTCCTGCTTCAACATTCTTCGCATGCTCAGAAAAACATTTCGCTGGATCCCCTCCGAAACAAGGAAAACAGTCACCCACGCTCTGGTCACGAGCCGACTGGACTACGGAAACACCCTCTACGCAGGCACCACCGCAAAACTCCAGAAGAAACTCCAACGAATCCAAAACGCCTCAGCCAGGCTCATATTAGACATCCCACGCAACGAACACATCTCTGGCCACCTTAAAGACCTCCACTGGCTACCCGTTGACAAGAGAATCACTTTCCGTCTGCTTACCCACGCACACAAATCACTCTACGACATCGGGCCAGATTGCCTCAACTCACGACTGTCCTTCTACACCCCCCCCCGCCAACTACGTTCGTCCAGCCAAGCCCTCGCCACTGTACCTCGCATCAACAAGACCACCATGGGTGGCAGATCCTTTTCATACCTGGCTGCTAAAACATGGAACTCACTCCCCGCTCACCTCCGCCTTACCCAGAACCACCTAGCATTCAGAAAGCAACTTAAAACATGGATATTTGACAAGTAATCCTCCTCCCCTTCCTAAGCGCCTTGAAACCCTATGGGTATGTAGTGCGCTATACAAATCCCTTGACTTGACTTGACTTGACTAAGACAGGGGGATTAATCTCATCTTACCTTTGACTTCAATTTCTTTACAATGCAGTCACTACCACTCAACCTTTTAAATATGAAAGTATTTTGACTTCCAAATGTTTGGGAATGCTCAGATGTAAACAGTAGAATGAAAGGGGATTTCATCTCACCTAACTTTTGATGTCCATTTCTCTAACATACATGTCACTACCGCTGGGCGTTTTATTCATGAAAGTTTTTGGACTCCCAAAGAAGTGGAACCAACGCCAAATATTTAGGGGAGCCTAGATTAGCATATATAACCAACATAACGACGTACTTTTTTTTTTGTTTAAATTTGTTTATTAAGATTTTCACATTTCCGAGTATTGCACCTGGGATGGTGGGGTAGAGGCAGCTCCGATGCCACTGTGTCACAACAAGTCTGCGCGCTCAGGGCAGAGCCTTGAGCAGCGTCGTAGCACTCCCGGAGTTGGGGGGCGGGGGGAGGTCAATACTTCCACTGGCCTCTTGCTGTATCCAGCCCGCTGAGACCGCTGCTGAATCGAGCTCCTGACCACGAGGCTCCACTCCGCTCCTGCTCTGGCTCTGCTGCTGCTCCGCCTTGCACGTTAAAACACTGAGTGTGGCTGGAGTCGCATAACGCATTCCCCTAATATCGGCCCCTGACGTCATTGCATCGCGCGACACACCTACGCATGGGGCGCGACACAGTAACGTGTTGCGCCACACAGTTTGGAAAGCTGTGTGGTAGAGGTTGTCCATATGGCCGTTCATACCCACACGGTCTTCCACCCACAATCTTCGCACCTGGTTTGCCTTGTTCCACTCCATCTCTCCTGAATTGCCTGTGGCAGCCGTCGTGCTCGATGCTGCGAAGGCATTTGATTCAATCGAATGGGGTTAGTTGTTCTTTGTCCTCCAGTGAATGGGCTTCTCTCCCTTTTTTGTTAACTGGGTCAAACAACTTTATGCATGTGCTACAGCGCGCGTCCGTGTGGGGGGGACATACCTCACTCAATTTCCATCTCTAGAGGCACTCGGCAGGGATGCCCCCTCTCACCACTGCTGTTCGCCCTCGCTCTGGAACCCCTGGCCTGTCTTAATTCGGCAATGTCACAAATATGCAGCTATCAATTCACATCACCGACCACTCGTCATTTCGCTATACGTGGATGATATTCTGCATTTTATTCTGAATCCTGTGACTATTTGGCGCCTGTTTTGCAGGAATACATCCAGTTTGTTCATTTCTCCGGAATATCCATGAACTGGTCTAAATCGATGGTGATACCACTGACTGCATGCACGCTTCCGCATGAGCTAGAATTTTCCCTTGAATGAGCGACTGAGTCTGTTAAGTATCTGGGGGCCTGGGTTTACCGGGATCCTGATAGAGTACTTCCAGAGAATTATGGCACTGCTATGATGTGGTTGGAACATCAGATTGACAGGTGGATTCGTCTTCCGCTCTCCTTTGCAGATCGCATCGTTCTTGTAAAAATGGTTGTGCTGTCAAAATTTTTACATCTTTTTAACAACTTACCTATCCCCCTCTCCCAACATTTTTTTAAGACACTACGAACGTTGCTTCTTCGTCTAATCTGTGGGTGGGTGGGGGGGGAAGCAGGCTGAGGTGGGCTAGTAGACTCTTATCCTTGACTATAAGCATGGGGGGGATCAATGCACCTGATTTTTATTTATATTTATGTGCGCAGGCGTACTATGCACATTTCTAGTTTGCACCTCATGATTTCTTTCTGCATGTAGCGGTAGAGCATTGGGATGCACAGCCTATACCACTGAGCTCCATTCTTACGCAGTGCTGTTGACTTATTCCCTGTGATACAATCAACACTGTCAATTTGACGATTGCTGCCTGGCAGGCGCTAGGCTGCTTGGCTGAGAAACTACCTTTATATTCCCAACTGCTTCCTATTGCTTACCATGCAGATATTTCAGTGACTCGTGAAGAAGGGATCATGCGCATTTTGGCTCAGGATTTATTTCCTCATGGTACCTTTCTGATATCTGCCGATGTTGACTACATTCAGCATAAAACTCTACTGTTCACATTTTCGCTTCATAGATTGAGGAAGGCTGCGGGGCTCACTTCCTGACATTTCCTGTGGAACCTCGGGTATCATTAGCTCTGCACACTCTACTTACCAGCCCCACGCGACACAGGCTTGTTATTAAACTATATCGAGCTGCTAGAGCTAAATAAATGGAATGAGTATCGAGACCCGCAGCTCACCCGGGAGGAATGGGAACACAACTGCGCTTTGACTAGCGCTCTCACATCCTACGGAAATCTGCGCATTATACACTTTAAACTTTAAACATCTTCACCAGACCAATCGTACCCCACACCGGCTCTTTAAATTGGGTCTCATGGACACCGATATATGTACACGATGCTGTGTCTCAGGTGCAGACTTCTTGCACCTAGCTTTGTAGCGGGAATTCCGTTCTCTTACAGAACTGTGCATAGAGACCTGGAACCTCGGTGAATTAGGATGGCCCAAAACTCACCTCAGTACCCAAAATCCCCTTACCGAGCTAGCTACAGTGTCTCATTGGTCATAAAAAACTCCCAATGTTTAGACAAACCAGAACATGAACTTAGATTACCTCAGGTATCATGGAACACATGAACACTCTTTCGCTATATAATCATTTCAAACCAGAACGTGGAGTAAATAAGGACACGTGCATATTTGAAATATTTATTTACTAATGCAGGGTTCTCAAACTCAGTATCTTATATAATACAAGCAAACATATTATAAGCAACAAAGTTATCAGCATAGTTATCAGTCCATAAAAGGCGAATGGTGACAGCATACTAAGATGCTGTAATGAATAGGAATTAACAATACCTAATTCTCACCCTCCCTATTTAGCATAGTATATTTATATCTATGAAGGTCTCATTTGGGTTTTAGCAGGGCGGGCCCATACCTCAAAATCGCAGTGGCAGAGGATCACATCATCTTCCACCAGCTCTCTGGATGCGAAGCACCATCAAGTGTGTGTCGTGTGTTTTCAGCACAACAAGATAAAACCCGCTTAGAGCCAGATTTTGGCAGCAGCATGTGTGTTATGTCTATGGAGGTGCGAAGATCAGACCTCACAACAACACTGTCGAGTTATCCTTGGAGCCCTCACTGTGCAGGCAGTCTACCAAGCAAAACTGACATCAGAGCAATAACATATTATTTCTCAAGTAAATCACAAAGTTCTTCTGGGTTGAAAGCTAAAACAACAATTATCTGTCGTGTGCAAAATGAAGCAAAAGGAAAAATGGCGTTTAAACATTTAATAAGCTCATGCTAACTTAACACAGTATATAGAAACGAAATAGCTATATGACACCCCCCCCCCCAATGATCCGAGCACGGTCAAGAAATAAGGTAAGGTAAGACCAGAACAGGGGCATAACATTAAAGCAGAGTTCAATAATAATGAGCTAAGCTAATTTTTCAAAAGCAGATATGATGGCCTACAGCGGCCAAATAAAATGGTCTAAACTTTTCAACACATGGCCCACTTTCGTATAAGTCAATAGGCCTGGGGTGTAGAAAAAGAATCGTTTGTAAGCAAAAAGCACCCCCCAAAAAAAACAATCAGGTACGTGCTTAATAATAAAAGTCTCCAAGGCTTCTCAGGATAGGACTGAATATGCAAAATATGCAGCAACAGCCTCCAACATGAAATCACTGTCGTCATCCGAAAACAGTCCAGCCATCCAATTAAGTAGTGGGAAAGAACATGCGTGCTCCTCCAGCACTGGATCCTCTAGCATCATCAGAGGACAACTCGGTGGGTTCTCAAGAAAGCTCTGTGCCAAGAACTCATACGCTGCTGCGAGTATGTCCAATGACCCATTAGTCCATGCATCGCTGCCAAGGCCATAATCCTTTCGCCAGAACAAACCAACTTGTGAGCAACTACGGGGCTCATCCGATGATTAAAATCGACATCAGGAGACACCGTCATGCAGAGACACAAATCAAGGGCCCAATCGAAATTGCAGCTCAGGCAATGAAACACAGGCTGGACACATGTGAAATAGGAAAACCGAAACGATAATCCAAATGCCGTTTTTAAAATTGCAAGCGGCAGGGTGCCATAGTAATCAAGCATCCGGTTGCGAAACAGTGGCAGGAGGGGCTCTGCGGCTTCTAACGCAGGACGGGCATCCATGTTTAATAAAACAAAATATCACCAAAACGCCTGCAGCTATTGCTAGCAAAACAGGGAAGCCACCAAACAGACTTGAAAATATAGAATGAAAGAAGGCAGGGATGAATCCAAATATTTTCTCGAATGAAGTCACAAGACCACTGCTAACTATTTTAAAAAAGTGAGCAAGGCCAGAAGTGGAGGCGGCATTAAAGATTTGGTGAACCAGCTCGCTGAAATGTAAAGGCAAATCAGTATATAAAAGTTCCTGCACCTCTGCGCGTGTTAGCTATGTGAAGGACAAATGTTTCTTGGGCTGAACTCAGGGCCACCTCTTTTTGAGACAAAAGGGCTCTTATTCTATTCATACCACTGAACTCTGCTTTCAAGGTTGGGAAGCGCGGCCAGATGGAAACATCTGAATTCCCATGCATAGGGGGATACAGAACGTTTTTGCAACAGACAACACGTTCTGATACAGTTACCACATAAGCGATACCTTTAATTAACCCACACCACTCTTCGTTATTCAACAATAAATAACTACCGTTCGCCAGTAATGTGAAAGTGGGAACGATTGCGGGAACCGGAGTGCCTTTCAAAACACAGGCTAAATTAGGCCGGTCCTGATTACAAGAACCATGTAACTGGATGTGCCTGCATATCAATGAATGGTCAGGGGACTCTGTGCATTCTTCCCCATTAAGATACACTTCTTTCTCGTCTTTCAGGCACCTATAAGTGAATGGAAGCGACCATGTCTCATGGAGGAATGAGCTACCTAATGGTTCAACCTCCCTATCGCAATATATCGCATACAATTAGTAAACTTGTATAAGGCAAATGGTAATGTGATTAATCCGTGGATAAGCCACGTTGAAGCAGTGGCCTCAGCTACAGAGAACGGTAAAGATTCCAACCTCTCAATGTGTAACCTGGAAAAGGATGCGTCACGCATTGAAAGCAGGCACTGTATGTCAGTCAAATTAAATGGGGCAAAGAGGGAGGACACGTTCATGCAATTCCAGGGTACTCTACCTGCCTTAAGCGTCTGCAGGGTCCACGCAAATTGGATTATAGAACGCAATTGATTTTGACCATGGTATAACACAGACACTTCATCATTTACTATTTCAACAACAGACGATACAATATTATTCAACGTGTAGATGCGGGAAGAAAGCATGTTAATACTGTTGTCGACAACTGCAAGCACCTTTTCCAAATTAGCTTGATCAATAGCTCTTAGGCGCTTAGCAGCCTCAATTTGTGAAAGTTTCCAGATTTCATTGTAAACTGCATAAATCCACCGTTTAGATCTACCACTAGCCGGGCCCTTTATGAAATCATTTAAATCAACATTATCAGTTAACTGGGATAGATGTAATTTAACTGCAGCTAATGTAGAATGTTGTAGCCAATTCTGACATAATTTGCCCACTGAGTAAGTGGTGACTGTATGATCAGTATCAAAACGGGGATCAGGCCTGACTTGTGTAAAACCTTCAGTTAAACCCAAAAAGCGACGTTGGCAAGAATCAGAACTTCTGTGCCACATCAACCAACCCTTCGGATCCAAACTGGATACATTAAAGGATGAATTGTGCAATAATATTTGCAATTCTCGAATGGAAAACTGTGTGAAATTATTCCAACCAGAATATTCTTCCAAATCAGGAATAGTAGGGGTATTCAATTTTTTTGAAGTAGCCAATCCAAAGCATGTTGTCTGGAAAATAGTAGAATTTAAAAACAACATATGATTTGGGATGAGACATGCACGGTACAAAGCCTCATTGCCTTGTACCTGCGAACTTTTAGAACCCCAAACCGATTTAAGGTCAATGGTTTCCTTCCATAGCTCGTAGCCCTCTACAGCTAATTTGTCTAGAAAGGACTTCGAATACAACAATTTAGTATCGGTAAGTCTAACTTTGGACATGGACTTCTGTGTCATTCTAAAATAAAAGGACTCAGGACTTGATTGATTAAAGTCAGTAAAATAAGTGTACTTCTTCAAAAATGTACTGGAGCTGCCTTGTAATGCTGCTGGGCAATGTTCCCACTGTATGAAATTTACAGTACCCCTTCTGGAACTCGTTTTATGCAGAAAATGGTTACCAAAATGTTGAAAGCAAAATAAATCACCATAATTAGCAGATTCTAAATGTAAATCTTCAGCATCAAAGGCAGCATAATATTTCAAATCCGAGAATAATGATTCTACGGCCTATCCGTATCATTAGAACGTATGTTTTGTTTCACCACATCCCCCATGTTCCCTCTGAGTACATTAGGGACATTAACCACTTCAGTAGGGCCATGGATTTGAAATTTAACTGCATCCCACACAATCCCATCAAGAACAGGCCAAGCAGTGATGTTAACAAAATTTAAGTCTCTCTTCAGTCTGTGTTCTGTATGTGACGAGGAATGTGGGGCTAAAGTTCCATTTAGATGCTGTATGCAAGTTCTTTCCTCGACATAGTGTCCATCGATGAGACGGAAAAAATAAAACACAAAACCAATTGACATAAAAAGGTAAACTGAAAAAAGTACCAGCCAAATATATGTCCAAGGGGAAATCAAAAAATGTTTTTTAAATAAAGAGGCATAAATTGCGCAACATGAGGGTTTTTTCGAAGTCACTGAAACAGTCAAAGGAGAACCTGGATTCTGTGGCCAAACGTGTTTGTAAATCAGGCAATGATAAATCAGCTGGATATGCGTAATCTAGGTCATCAATGTTATTAACGGGAAAAGTGTTTAATAAAGGATTGGAAACAGCAGGCATCTCGAGGGCCACTTCTGGCTCAGCATTAGAAGTAGTGGCCAAAACAGAATTTCTCGCAATCGAAGGACAGGAGACCGCCGGTGTCATACTATGAAGAATCGGCTACCCTGTGTATCTTGACATTGTCAATAGAGATAAACCTGTTTTCCTTACGACCTGGAAGTGGTGGTAAAATGACTGTTCTTGTGCCCTTTCACTCCAAAAATGGGAACCTGTGCTCGATAGGATGGACCAAATTCTTTCTTGTTATCGATCTTCTCTCGAACCAGTTCTCCAACTTTGGGTAGCCAGCCAACTACCGGGATCTGCAACGCATCATCCGATGTGGAGGGCAAATGTTCCTTTGCAAGACTGTCTCTGGTCTTTTGTAGATCCTGTAAAACATTGCAATGTTCATCTACGTCAAAGGCCGTGGCTTGGGCCATGCAGTCTAGACCGTCGAGGTCAGGGACATACATCTTGATACCAAAGAGCATTTCGTACGGGGTCCGCCCACCCAGAGTCCTTCTAGGGAGATTATTTAGAGCACGCTGCATGCCATTGAGATGGGCCAGCCAGTTTCTGCCAGTGCCTATAACTCGTGCTGTCAAAGATTGCTTTAAGTCACGGTTCATTTGTTCCACTACACTATTACCCTCAGGCCTGTATGGAGACGAAAACTTGACTTGGACCCCCAATGAAATCATAGTATCCTTATACGCATTAGAGGCAAAAGCCGGACCCTGATCCGAATGGAAGGTACGACAGGCAAAAATCCCTACAAAGACACGCAAATCTCTTATGACAGTCCGTGAATCAGCGCTGCGATGGGGCCATACCCACACAAAACGTGTGCATGAATCAACTGCTACTAAGATGTACTTATACGCAGTATCAGAAGAAAAAGGACCGCAGTGATCCAAATAAACGCAACCCAGTGGTTTATTAGATATGTGCAACTGTGTCTGAGGCGGACGCGCAGCAGTTGAAGGCTTAATCTGCTGGCTAATGTCACATTGAAGGACATAATTGCGCGTCTGTTTGTACAGTCCCCGCCACCAGAACCGTTGTTTTAGCTGAGTTACAGTGGCCGAGACGCCCGCATGCGCAGACGCCACACTTTCATGCGCTGCTGTAATTAATGTAGCCTTGCGATCCAAGTTGGGAATCAACCGTTCCCCAACATCAGGAATTTTCACATAAGGAACCTGATCGGGACTTAAGTGGTATGTGTACTTCGAAGGGAATCCCGTAGGATATTTACTTCCCATCTCAGTGGCAGCTACAGTCGCCAAGATGTCATCATCTATTTTACTTTTGGAACGTGTAACTTCTGCAACTAAATATTTTGATACTGCAGATTTCGCCGCTTCATCAGCAAGCGAGTTACCGACAGCAGGAACTCCAACACGCTGATGGCCGAGAGTATGAATCACAAACACAAGTGGCAACTGCTCTTTAAGCTCAGCCACTCGGACCCAGATCATCTTATGTTTTATTGTGCTACCCTTGGAATCACGAAAGTCATTCTGAATCCGAAAGAACAAGTTCTCATTGTAAGACTGGACAAAGTAGTAGGAATCATTTACGATAAGTGTTGTCACACCAGGATCAGCGTACTCCAATGCAAGCATCAGAGCACAAAGTTCTGCTAATTGTGCGGTGCAGTCCCCTTGTGTCTGCGTGTGCATGACACTGGACTTGAACTCATCGTTCACCATGGCACCGACCACAATGGCGCATGCGGAAACGTAGGCATGTTTAGAGCCATGTGCAACCTGCGCCGAACCATCAGTGTAAATGATTCAATGGAAATCCTCCAAGGGTCACATTGCTAAAGGAGCCGGATGAATAATTCATACTGTAAGTACTCCTGCGACCGTAATGAGGCGTCCAAAATAAAAGTGACATCCTGGGATGTCAAGGATGCAGCCCATTGAATCCACCGAGGGTGCAAAGCTTTGGAATTTGGTACACTGGCTATCGTGACTGCCTCCAAGGCCGAACACGGGGTAAAAACCAACATGCGCTTTCCCTGTGACAGAGCACGTTCCTTAAGAATTGCCATCTGCACCACCGTCAAAACTTTCTCCACAGTGGAAAAGCGCAATTCAGCCGAAGTGTACAAGTGTGACTTGTAAGAAATAGGTTCTGTGTCTCCTTCATTAAAAGTCAGGTACGTGAAACCCACCGTCCCAGGGATAATTCTTATCACCAGGTTGGTCTGATTATCACGAGTCAGTAGAATTTAGAAGCGAGCATATCAGCTTGCAAAGACTGCAGAATAGCTGAATGCTCAGCAGCCAGCATGATTTGGAAAAAGATGGTTGTATCAAAGCATACAAAGGCTTGATACGCTGGGCATATTCCGGAATGTATGTTCTCCCGAAATTTAAGAAGCCCAGTAAAGATTGTAATTTTTTCAGTGTTGTCGGAGCGCGCAGTTGTGCGCATTTCTCCAGGAAGTGAGGAGCCAAACCTTTTCCTTCATTGTTGAGCTCGTAGCCCAGAAACAACACTGTGTACTCTGCAATGTGCGATTTTGCAAAGTTAAATTTGTAACCCAAGTTAGCAAAGGTACAAATTATTCCGTTGACTCGACACAGATGCTCCCAAAGTTCGTTGTCTGTGAGATATGTCATCCACATACGAACAAGCATCCGCGTCGATTCTCTCCAACAGAGAGACAATGCGGGCAGTAAAAATCCCAGGACTATTCTTATAGCCCATAGGCAAACGCCGAAATTGTTTTGGACACCGCCGCAAGTAAAGGAGGTCCATTGGGAACTTAGACCATCCAATCAATGGGCATAAAACCATTGGAAATATCAAGCGTGGTTTTAAACCGCTTACGCACAAGACCATTCACTAGGGCAGAGCCGTGAGTATTCTGTACTGCACAGATACGGCAATGCGAGTTTAAATGCCGGTAATCCAATTCCAAACGATACGAACCGTCTGGCTTGTTTACAGTAAAAAGAGGGTTATTCATTGGTGACACACATGTTTAAATTACACCTTGATATTCCAATTGTTCAAGGATTGCCACGACTGAAGCTTTTACTTCCCGCCGTATGGGATATTGGGGTTGAGGTTGCGGCTGAGACCGTAAAGGAATCTCGTGGCACAGGGTCAATTTATCCCAACCACATTGATTGCGGTACACAGCCGGCGCTAGAGCCAGAGCCCACTCTTCTGCAAAATGCAGCGCATCCTCTTTCGAAACTGTGTTCGCGAAACTGGGGAGGATTACCTCCTCCCCTCGCGGAGCTGCGAGAACAAAAGGTGGGGGCCAGTCAGCCTCCGAAAGCAAAATGTCATATGTAGACAATAGATTTTCCCAAAATACCCCAAATACCCCTTTTATTGTTCGCTGTATGTCACCCTCGATTAACAGGACAATTTCAAAAAGTCTATCGGGGGGAGTAACTCTTGTATCAGCTGTTTCGATCACAACATAAGTATCAGTCGCTGTCACCTTCAGTAGTGGACACAGAGCCTCTCTCACTATGTAATCTCCGCCGAGCTGTCCAGCAAGGTCAGAGCCCACGTCAGATTCCGAAGCCGCGTTCTCACTATCTGTGGCATATCGATGCGCTGTTAAGGCCGCAACTTTCTTCTTTGCAAACTGCGGTCTCTTCGGTGTCGAGCTTTCCTGCCTGTCTGCACCGTTTTTTGGGCGGGGCTGGTCACGTCCTTGTTGGCCACCCCGACCCCTGCCGCCCCCTCCAACACCGGTCGTTGGGGCAGATGATTCCTGAAAGGAACGAGGAGAGTGTTGATCAGAAGCCTGAAATCGATCAGGAGATTTAATCGTCGCGCAGTCGCACGAGTCATAAACACGTTCCGATTGCGCAGGCAACGGAGATGCAGGGCGAGAAACCTGTGTTTGTTGTTGCTGTTGCTTTCCCTGTTTCTGTTTTTTAGGCCAATTCTGTTTCTTGGACTTCGGCTGAACTTCCGTTTCCGAAGCTTGTCCCTGGGGTTGCTTCTTCTCCTTAACAGAAAAAGGCTTAAGACCCTTACTATTGCAACCCACGGTTTTATAAGCCGCCACAATAATTTTCGCTGTCGGGGTTTTTCGGCATCTGGAAGCGCCGCCAAAGCATTTGCAACCTGAAAGTTCACTGCATCCCCCTTGACATTAGCAAGGATGAGATCGCAAACCACATCAAAGGTGCCACACTGGCGCATGCCCAACTCAACCGCAGACTGGAACACGTTTAAGGACCGTAGGCAGCACTGCCATAGACGGGGTGCCGTAGCACCTTGCATAGACCGCTGCAAAAGTCTTACCCCAGGTCTCACAGTCAACGAGCCCAGGGGCCAAATCTTTTCGGCAAACTAAGCGTTAGAATCCGGTGTTTTTCACCAAGAGTCGTATTAGGAAATACAGCTTCCAGCTGATCAAATTTCTCGGAAAGCCAGAAAGGAAAATCATCCTTATCCTGGGGTTTCTTGCCCATTACGGCATTGACCATGACGGGACTGAGTTTCAAACCACCCTGTCCGGCCGGAAGCGCCGCACCCCCCAAGGCTCCACCCGGAAGATTACGGCCCATGTAATGCACTAAGGCTCTAATTACGGCAATTGAGACTACATGTAGTCGTCGAAGTTCAGCCACGTTACAATTGCCCTGTAGAGGATGAGGAGTAAATCCAAAGCCAAAACAGGCCAACTAGTGCCTGGAATGGACAAAGGATCCAACCTCGGAGCGGTCAAAGTGTGGGGTAAAGCGCCACCAAACCAAACTCGATGCTGCCAAACGTCAATAGGAACTTCTTGTGCCCTGTGCGGAGTATACTCATTAGGTACAGCCATGGGAGTGTACATGTGGAACACATTAGAATTCACATCCAACTCCAGAAATGTCACCCACGAATAAAACAGTTTGTAAGGGTAAGCAGCATTCGCACTCATCACCATGATCACAGCCAAGCCTTCTAAAGGCACATTGTACATCCGCAAATTATCTCGCACCGCAATGCGACTATGCTGCGCAATGTCCACGGCAGCCATGACAGCACAGGAAATACAAAAAACAAAGTAAACTTTGTAGCGCAACTGGGTAGTAATTCAAGGAAACCGTTTTAGAAAGATTCAAGCTTGAAAACACCTATTTCAAAAATAGGTAGGTTTGCTCCGACACCACTGTTTTCCGGAAACGACAGTGAAGGGGTTAAGGATTGAATGATATACTACTCGAGTGTCATGATGTAAGGCCAACAACGTATGGGCGCCATGTAGCGGGAATTCCGTTCTCCTACAGAACTGTGCATAGAGACCTGGAACCTCGGTGAATTAGGATGGCCCAAAACTCACCTCAGTACCCAAAATCCCCTTACCGAGCTACCTACAATGACTTATTGGTCATAAGAAACTCCCAATGTTTAGACAAACCAGAACATGAACTTACCTCAGGTATCGTGGAACACATGAACACTCTTTCCTATATAATCATTTCAAACCAGAACGTGGAGTAAATGAGGACACGTGCATATTGGAAATATTGATTTACTAATGCAGGGTTCTCAAACGCAGTATCTTATATAATACTAACAAACATATTATAAGCAACAAAGTTATCAGCATAGTTATCAGTCCATAAAAGGCGAATGGTGACAGCGTACTAAGATGCTGTAATGAATAGGAATTAACAATACCTAATTCTCACCCTCCCTATTTAGCATAGTATATTTATATCTATGAAGGTCTCATTTGGGTTTTAGCAGGGCGGGCCCATACCTAAAAATCTCAGTGGCAGAGGATCACATCATCTTCCACCAGCTCTCTGCATGCGAAGCACCATCAAGTGTGTGTCGTGTGTTTTCAGCACCACAATATAAACCCCGCTTAGAGACAGATTTTGGCAGCAGTATGTGTGTTATGTCTATGGAGGTGCGAAGATCAGACCTCCCAACATCGTGTCGAGTTATCCTTGCAGCCTTCATCACTCACTGTGCAGACAGTGTACCAAGCAAAACTGATATCAGAGCAATAACATATTATTTCTCAAGTAAATCACGAAGCTCTTCTGGGTTGAAAGCTAAAACAACAATTATGTGTCGTGTGCAAAATGAAGCAAAAGGAAAAATGGTGTTTAAACATTTAATAAGCTCATGCTAACTTAACACAGTATATAGAAACAAATTAGCTATATGGCAGCTTGGTCCTGCAGGCAGGTGAGGAACTATTGGATTGAAATAGTTGCCAGACTGTCCTAAATTGTCGGGGTTGCTTTGACTTGTTCGCTCCAACTGTGTCTACTGGGACTACTCCCCTCTCTAAAAGGTACTACGGGTAAACTAGCTAGAGTGGCACTACTTATTGCTAAGAGGCGAGTCGCGATGGTGTGGAACTGCAGACGGAGTCCTACAGTTGCATTATGGCTCAAAGAGAGAATTTAGTGTTATACGCAGAGGAGCTACCGGTGTCCTCCTATCCAAATGATATCTGGGAAACTCTGTTGATTTTTCTACGCTCAAGTGCTTTGCATAATGGCCCTGAAATTGCAGCTGAATAATTACTGTCATTTGCCAATGATTGTGAATTGTGATGTTTACCACTGTACTGTTGAAGCTGTAATCTGCCCTATATGTATACATTTTATGGCCACGTTTTTTGTTTGATGGTAATGTTTTGTTTGCTTATTTTCCCCTCTCCTCCTATATGGCATTATTCTCATGCTGCTGTTTCTGTGTATTGTATGATGCTCTATGAAAAATGACAAATAAAACTTTTTTTAAAAGTCCAGATTTTCTTCCCATCTGGCTGTGGAAAATACATTTTCTATAAACTGTCGATCGCCGTATGCTGACATACCGTAGACCCAAGATGAACCTCTTTTTCACTATAGTTTGAAAACACTTGTTCAAGGTTTTCCCTTTTGAAATCCAATCTTTGCTTTGGGATATCACAAGATGTTTGTAGTAGCTGTCCACCTGAAAAGAGGTGACCTTCACAGGTCTTCTTACCTGGATGAGTGGCTATAAAGGGGAGTGCTACTTGGACGTATAGAAGGCAATGGAATTGCTGGCCAGATGAGGCTAATCAACATGGAGAAATACAATCTCCAGCCCAATGAGTAAGGACTTTATGGAGCAATTGTAGACTCATTTAGTGACCACATCCCCCACCAAGTAAGACATGTCTTTCTAAAAGACAAATCCACTTTATCAGATGTCACAATTTCTGGCCGTGAAGGAAGTGGTGAAATTTGTGGGAATGATAATTTAACATTAATCTTGATCCCAGTTTGCGCTAACCCGCCTTGCTCTGTTCACGCTAACTGAAGTAGTGGAAACCCAGCCAGTGTCACAGAGGAGACTGGGAAGATCGAGTGCTTGTCCACAATCTCACGGTGACCTTCATAATGGATGCATGCATTTCTACCTGTGGAGCCCACAAGATAAGAGGACAGGCACAGTCGGTACACGTGTGAGCAGTTGGCTGATGTCCTTTAAGATCAATAGTCTAAACAAGCTGTCCTGTAGTTCTTACAAATCTATATGGGATCTGCGCATTTAGACAACATAAACTAAGGGATTGGTGTCCAGACTGTTCCCAGACACCCCCAAAGGATATGTTAGCCTTTAGACCAGCTGGCTCACAATGACACCATAGGCCCCCTAACCTTAGCAAGGAGCTGATAGTTTCTGGCAACTATCTAACATGACAACCCTTGCTACTTCAGGGATCATGGAAACAGTAAAGTACGTTTTGCTCAGTCACTCCTGCTCACGTATTATCAGAGACATACACAGAATAAATGATGGTGACGTTTTCAATAAGCATTTATTGAACCAGCGTCATTCTAGTATAAAACATGTTTGCAGTGACTATCATTAGAGAGAACCAGATGTATGAGATTACAAGCACAGACAGAGTAAATAAAAGCTAGAATTCTACCATGGAGATAAAACAGTGAATATACGCAGGCATATAGATAAATGGCAGAAATCCAGCATACTCCTATGATGCAAACCCTATTTAATTGTACTTAGCATGTATGTGGGTATAATGCCAAGAATCCCTCTAGGAAAGAGCCAACCCCATTACCTTATGGGAGAGAATGAAGGACCCCTGTCTTGGTCTCGGTTGAAGACCCATGCAAGGGATGTCAGAACACTGCATGCTGGAGCGCCTTCGTGCTGGGACCTTAGTGTCTTTTGTAAGGGTGGAAGCTTCTCCTCTGGTTACCCAATGAAGATGTGGTTCTTTTATACCCAAAGGGTCCCCGCTGGGGTTCTATCTAGACATGTAATGGTTTGCCATTATGTACAGTGGGCCTGTCGTCCAAGGATGACAATAGCGAAGACTTTTGTACAGAGTTATTATACAGAATATATACAATTTGCTGTGTATGTCCTGGGAATGGGATTAAGATATGATACTAGGAATCCTAATGCATAATAAATTAGGCCAGTTTCAAGGAAACTGATCGACATTTATTCAGCACATAATTGGGTAAAAGTTCAGTACTAGTACCGTTATGCAGAGCAAGGTAGGACAAATGTAGGTAAAACATTGTGTAGCTACCTAGGCCAAAATTGGGGTACATTGGGGCTCATAATAAAGTCTGTGCAGCTCATGATAGAAATAACATTGAAATATGTGATAATACTGTTCATGGCAATTTCAGATAAATGGAAAATCACAGTTCACAAAGATAAGAAGTGTAAAGATTCCACATCCAGGTACCCACAAAAGGGATTCAAGAGAGTATGCTTTTCCACTGATACCCTCATACACAAGATCAGGAAGTTGCTAAGTCTGGGTTGTGTGTCTGAGCATGAGACTGTTCATAATTAGATGATTAGTAAGGAAGCTATGCTCCTCTCGCTTTGCTTCCCCTCCCTGTCGCCTCTTTTAAGATGTAAGTAGGCACTAGTACCTCTGTTTTTTGGACATCACGAATGGTAAACCCACAGGTGCATTCTACATTGCCGTGTAGAGAAGGCAGTCTGAAACCTGTCACTTCTTGTAGTATAAGACTTCGAACACACTGTGCTTTTCAGAGACTGCATCAGATGGAAAAGAAGGCTGTGGGACTTGGCCCTTTCTGCAGGGTCATCACCAAACTTTTTACTTTCACTCATCCATTTTGCAAAACCTGTTTTTGTTGGCTTTTAGGACTCTGTGATCTTTACTTCTGCTAAAGTGCTTATGCTCCCCTTAAAATGTGGTAATATTGGCTTACACCCCATTTGCACATTTCATTTACATGTGAGCCCCTAGTAAAGTGGCACTACCTGTGCTCAGGACCTGTAAATTAAATACTACTACTGGGCCTGGAGCACGGATTGAGCCACCCACTCAAGTAGTTTCTAAACATGTCTCAGGTCTAACATTACAGCCTGTGTGTGCAGTTTTATACTGCTATATCGACCTAGCAAAGCACACCTTTTGCCAGGACCAAACCTTCCTTTTTGATACATATACATCAAGCCTAAGGTAGGCCCCGATCAGCCCAGAGGGCAGAGTGTAGTGTATTTAAAAATGAGGTTGTGTACTTTTGATCTTTACTTGTCCTTGTAGCGATAAACTCTTAAATTAGTTGTTTTACTACTGTAAGGCTTGCCTCTCCCATAGGATAACATTGGGGTTACCTTATTGAATTTAATAAGCTGGAACTTCCAAATGGGAAAAGGCAACCAGTTCATGTTTGGTGTCTTTTTAATTCTAATGAAAAGTCCTCTCTTTAGAAAGTTAGCTTTTCCTGCCTTAGCCATTTTGTGCCTGCAGCCTGTCCCTGGGTCACATGACTGGGGTACCTAACAGTTGTGCTTTGTGTAGTCCTCCTACACAGCCATTCACAATAGAGAGCTTAAGTGTGCCTGGATGGGCCATCCCTGGCAAGATGGGAGGGCAGAGTTTGGCACAGCCCTACCTACACTTGAGTAGGCTGTGTCCTGCCTCAACACAATTGGGCTGCATATTCCCTGTAGTTATTCTGGAGCCAGGACAAGGGAGGCAGGAAACCTGTACACTTCAAAGCAAAACCTCAAGAAGCTTATTCCACCACTTCAAAGGAGGCACCTAGTATAAATATGGATCACGGACTCCAACTCTTCAGTATACCTCTGAACCTGTGAAGACTCTGCCAGGAAGGAGGATTGATTTGCTGTTAAAAGGACTGCCACTCTACTGGACCACTGCCTTGCTGCCTTATTTCTGATTCAGAGGGGTTTGGACCTGAATCCAGGATTCCCAGAGTGACTGAAAGATTAGTCTGCTGGCCTTCTGTTCAGGGTCACTGGGACATAATAGGCTCACACCTGAATCAGCACCTAGATCCAGCTGAAGCAAGCACCTGACTCCCAAGTGGTGCCCCTTTGGTCCTGAACCCTTGATGTGGGCTTAGGGGAGCTGAATCGAAGTTGTTAGGCTCTTTATAAATGAGCATGTTGTTGCAAAAACCTTGTCGCTCGCACTGCCCACTAACATGACGTTCCCGTAAACCCGACCCTTCGCGCTACTGCATTAAAAATCTGTGGGGAGTACAACTGCAAAGCACAACAGGATTTTCACTATACAGCAATGTCTGTCCAAAACGCCAGGCCTGCTCTTCGCGCTACATTGACAACCATCCGCAATGCTTCCCAGCTCCTTGCGGCCCAGCCACTGTTAATGGGATTCTTTGCGCTGGACTAAGAAGGTAACTTTTCTCAGGCCTAACTTGGGCCATGTATCCGACCCACGCTCCATTGCGGTTGGGTTGAATGTATGTCTTTCTCCTTATCTTGCATTGCATCATCAGATAGCCGTGAGTGGCGCTTAGGGATTTTTGGCGGTATATCCACTTAAAGCCACCGGCATAGACAATAGTGGGCCCAACAAGTGCTCGAGAAATGAAGCTAGAGTGAGTATGTCACCGTGAAGTCAATAACAAGTCAGTGCACAAAAGAATTTGTTATGAAGAATACTCACACTGTGGAGTCAATAAAAGATAGCACACCGAAGATGAAATGCGTTTCAGGAGAGACTGGCAAACCCATCCAGAAACTAGAGTTACTGCCCCTAACTATAGTGAACCACCAAGTGTAGTCAGAATACTCAAAAAATTACTCAAAGATGATAGCTCGAAAACTTACATGAGCTTCATAGTCAAATGCCTCCATAAACCTGTAAACAACAATGACACAATCTAAACAAAAAGCACATAAAGTGCGTAATTAAAATATTGGCATATCATGCGTGTATCTATATTTTTAACCCGTTGGCTGCGTCGAACGTTCAGTTCCAGTGCTGAACGTTCGAAAAAATGGGTGGGCAGCGTTGGCCAACGGACGTGCGCAGCACTACCAAGGTAGTGCACGCAACGACCGTTGGCCGACGGCAGCAGCCAACGGGTTAAATAAGAATCCAGCATTCAAGTGAACAGTCACTTCCATATTGGTTGTTTAAGAGGCAGGCAACCTCTGGCCGGTTGGCACGAATTCGAGTGTACTTCTTGATTCTATGTCTCATTGATGATATCAGGTGTGCGCTAACTCTACTCATTCATTGTATCTATGCATAAATACTTTACACATTAAGCCTGTCTGCTCTGTACCAAACTACCAGAGGGGTGAGCACAGATTAATTCGGGGTTTGCCTGTGCCTCACCCCGTGGCTGCTGCTGGAGTAGGGTCTCGCCCCATCAACCGGTAATTCAATTTCTCACAGAGGTGTGAACCGCAAGCCCCTCAACCTCTCTTAATTGTGTGTATTCAGCTTCCTCTGCTATGTGGAAATGAAATGCAGTGATAAAGCTTTGCATAGGCCAAACTCTATGTTGAAAGAAATCCATCATCCTCTACTTCTTAAACCTTCTGGCAACAGACCTTGCTTGAACTGAAGGTATGGTTTCATGTTGGTGGGTAATCAATTACCTGGTAACTTTGGTTTGTTTAGCTTTAGTTCTGTCTTTTTTCTAAACAAGGATCATAGTCTTAAACTCTATGACATCACTGAAAAATGCTAAAACTGGTTTGGTACACATACCAAATGGTCATCAGGTATGGCTGTTTGTAGGGAGCCAAGACCTATTTCTTGTTTAACAATTGCTGCCTTTTGATGCTCTTTGCTGGGAGCCTGTTGTAAATTGAGTTGCAATAGTCAATATTGATTAAAGTCAGAAGCTTATTTATTTACTTAGAAGTTTTATATAGCGCTGGCTGGACCCGGAGGTATCAGATCACTTTACACGGTAGGAAGGAGGTCACATTGAGGAACAATAAAACAACCGCATGAGAACAACAAAGCAACATGTTAAAAAGCTAGAAACTGCTTATGTCAACATACATTGCAGAACACCAAAAGAGAGTGCAAGGGCAATATATATAATGGTAATACCAGGAAGTAGGAGATCAGGTTTAGAATGGTGGTGTGAGAAGGGGAGAGGCAAGTGGACAGCGTAGGTGGGAGGTTAGACGAGCAACTCGGAGGAGGGAGGCAAAGGGGAAACATAGGTGGGAAGGGACGATCGAGTAAGAGTACTGAGAGAGTTAGAGGAGGAGGGAGGTGGGTAGGAGTGAAATCGGCGCCAGTAGAATGTGGCAGGGGAGGCGAGAGAATGTTAAAAATTAAGGGGGGGGGCAGGGAGATAAGGGGAGAAGGGCATGTTTAAGACTATTAGGCGTTGGAACATGGCACAGGTTAGACAGCCCAAAATGTATTGAGGAGTTGTATTTTGAGTTCTTTTTTGAAGCTGGAGTAGGAGGGTTTACAACGTAGGTATTTTGATGATTGGGGCATTGCTGGAAAAGGAGCAAGACAGAGTGGATTTTAGTACGGGAGGGACTGGGAGGAGAGTGTTTGTGCTTCTTAGGGGTCTTGTGTTGCCCACTTTGCAGATTTTGTTGGCGAGGTATGTCTGAGTATTTTGGTGGAGGTTTTTTTGTGTAATGCAAGCGGTTTTGTAGGCGGACCTGCCTCGATGGGGAGCCATTTAAGGGTTTTGAGGGCAGGGGAGATGTGGTCGAAGCGTTTGCAGTCGGTGATGAGTCTTGCTGCAAGGTTTAGCACAGATTTAAGCAAAGCAAGGTGGATTTTAGGGATTCTGGTGAGGATGGCGTTGCCAAAATCAATGCGCGATAGGACAAGAGATTGGACAGCTAGTTTAAAATCTTCAGAGGGGCTAAAGGGTTTAATCTTCTTTAGATAACATTGAGGGTTAGGTTATTATCGAGGCAGATACGCAGGGATTTTACTGAGTTGGCAAGGGATAGGGAGCAGTTGAGGGCAGGAAGGTCAGAGATTCAGATTTGAATGGGGAGGTGGTTGTTTTTAGGGGAGAAGAGAATGATTTCAGTTTTTTTGAGGTTAAGTTTGAGATGATTTAATTGGAACTAGGATTGCATCCTGGTGAGGGTGTTATTAAGGTGTAAGATATCGGAGTGGATTTTGATCTTATGGTAGAGTTGGGTATCATCGACATAGAGGTGGTAGTTGATCCCAGCTTGTTTAAGAATGAGGGTGAGGGGTTCCATTAAAAGGTTAAAGAGAGAGGGAGAGAGAATAGATCCTTGGGGAACTCCAAGGGAGACCGGGTAGGGTTAGATAGGCAGTTGGGTATTTTGATTTGCTGTGATCGGTGTTGGAGGTAGGAGACGAACCATTTATGTGTCGTGCCATTGAAGCCGAAATGATCTCTGAGAACATTAAGCAGAGCTGCGTGGTTGACCGTATCGAATGCAGCGGAGAGATCAAGGAGGATTAGTAGGCAGATCTCGCCATTGTCCAGGGAGTGGTGCATGTCGTCGACAATGTTGAGCATGGCAGTTTTGGTGCTGCAGCTTTTCCTAAAGCCAGATTGTAGGGGGTCCAGTAAGTTGAATTTATCAATGTGTTTATCTAATTGGAGTCGGACACATTTTTCAAGGGCTTTGGAAAGCAGGGGGAGGTTGCATATGATAAATAAACACCAACTACGGCTTCTTTGTACATAACACTGAAAAGCTTCAGTTCTGACACGAGAGACTATTAAAGAACTATTCATCAAAGGCAGTGAAGGGTGACACTGCTCAACAGGATATTTCATCTCAGCACCTTCTTTTAAAAAATGCCGGTGGTGAGCACCAGCCGGACCTGGCCCACTTAAAGCCCTGAGCCTCTTTAGAACACAGTACTGGCACTCTATGTGACAAGGGAAGCTTCCGTAGCGCAGAGGACAAGTGGAACACGTGACAGTACGAGCTTCACGAGCTCAGGTGCAGCAGTGAGCGGTCATACAAGGTACAGTTCTGTAGTAGGGGATCTCTGTGTATAGTCCTAATCTAGTGAATAGTGCCGCCCATGTGTGTGGACCCCGGCAATCAAAAATAATCTCTTAAATTGTCAAAGCATGCAGAAACTGCTAGACACTTAAGAGAGAATTTAAAGACAAATGATGCAGCCTATATCCACAGGCTACACTGTCCAGTACTTCAACTAAAAATTCCACCAAACAAAACCACACACACAACACAGCCTGCCCAGTTTCTTCCATAGAGAAACTTGCCTCTACCAGTAAAAGACTCTGGAATGATCGAGAGGAAGGCATGGACAGACAAGCCCCATAGGCTGTCATTATGTGGCTTAAATAGGATACTGTGCCTTTAAGAGAACTTTCCAGAACTTTATCCCAGAATGCATAGCAGGTCCCTTTTACTCTCAATTCTTTTTTCCGGCTCCTGCTAACAGGACCCTGGCATTGAGCTCTCCCTTTCTTCAAGGGTTTATATTGGATTTAAGTTCACTTTTTGATACAAGTGTTTACAGTTTGTATTCTTGGTGTTTCTCTTCTCTCCTGTGTGTTTGTCAGGCTTTTTAGGGCTCTAAAATGCCTGCTCTTTTCGACAAATGCCCACCATGTGGAAGGAAGAACGCCAAGTCTGATCCACACAACGTCTGCATTATTTGTCTCCTGAAGCACATGTCCCTGAAGACTGTGACATCTGCCAGACCCTCTCTGCAAGAACCCTGAGGGAAAGGCCGAAGATTAGGCTTCAAGGCCTGGAAGAGAGACGACTGCAGGCTGCAGGTGGGTCTGGGCAGGCTGGGAAGGTTCCCTCTGCCTCTGCTGAGGCCTCTGGGGGACTCCCCAGAGGCAGGAAAACCAGCAAACGGTCCCGGTCTCCGTCGGCGTCGATTGCATCGACGACTACGTCGAGAGGGATGACGACGGTGTGTTCCCCATCTCCCCGGCGCTCCGGGTCGAGACGGCGTGAGGATTCGACGTCGAGGAGCCTGGTTAGGCCTCCGTCGAAAGCACTGTCTACGGCGTCTTCGTCGTCGTCGACGTCAACGTTGAGCTACCGGCGTCTAAGGAGAAGCCACAGGCGTCGGCGCTCGTCGTCGAGGCGATACCGCCGGTCGCCGTTGAGAAGACAGTCGTCGTCGAGAAGACGGTCGCCGTCGAGAAGACGGTCGGCGTGGAGAAGACGGTCGGCGTCGAGGGGATCCTCGGCGTCTAAGACCTCAAGGAAGAGGACGGCGTTGAGGAGGAGTCGGCGCTAGTCGAGAATGGATCGGTCGACGTCGCGGAGGCGGCGTTCGGCTTCGAGGAAGGAAAGTTCGAAGTCGTGGAGGCGACGTTCGACACCTGAGTCACGGAGGCGACATCCGACACCGGAAAAACGTCGTTCGGAGTCGAGGAGAAAGAGGTCAGCGTCGAGGAGTCGCTCTCACTCCCCGAAGCGGTGCAGAAGGAGTTCTGGCGCCAGAAGTCACGCTGTGTCTGGTGGAGGGCGCCGGAGGCGGCGAACACATACTGAAGGGGCTGGTTCGAAGTCCCCTCCCCCGAAGAAGTCACAGGGTTCAGTGTACTCGGTGGTATATACACCACCTCGGCCGAAGACGCCTCCTCCCCCTATACCGAAGGAGAATCCTCCCGTCAACCCTCCTCTACCATCACTTTCTCCCTCAGGACAGCCACCACCACTGCTCCCGCCACATGGGCCCGCCCCTCGGCCAGAGATACCCCCTGTCCCTCCGCCGAGATCGGTGTCGCTACCTCTTCTTCCTACTCCACCTAAAGGGATTCCTAAACCATGACCCCAGGATAAGCCACGGAAGACACCTCCACGGAAACCTGCGGAGCGCCCACGGACCGGAAGGTCACGCTCTCGTTCCCGGAGGAGGGAGCGATCGCGCAACAGGTCGTCCACGCGGTCGAGACCCCGCCATAGGAGGCACAGATCTCGCTCTCGCACGAGGTCCTCAGGAACTACTGCCCAATTCTGTCTGGATCGCCGGACACAAGGGTGTCGCCGGTTGATGACCTGGTGGCGTTCCATGATGTCCTATTGAGAGGCGCTGCCAAATTGGGCATATCCTTGACGGTGCCCATGCCTAAGACATCAGTCATTTTCGAGACACTGCACCAGAAACACCGGTCTCGTCCACTACTACCTCTGGTGCTGGGCCTGGAGAAACCGGCCATGGACTTTTTCCTCACCCCTGCGGTGACAAAGGCGGCCCCATCGAGATTGCAGAAAAAATACCGGGCTCCCGATTTGGACCCGGCTTTTCTAAGGGTGGAACCTCCTCCGGATTCGGTGATTGTGACGGCGGCCCACAAACAGCATGCCACCACCCCGTCATCCACAGTCCCTCCGGATAAAGAGTCTAGATGGATGGATTCAGCTGGAAGAAAAGTATGTGGAACTTTGGCGACCTCTATGAAGGCTGCGAGTGCCACGGCTTTGTTGGGACGCTACGACCGCGCCCTCTGGGACTCCCTCCAGCAGTTTGCGCAACACTTGCCTCGCTAGAAGCGGGAAGATTTCCAGGAAGTGCTAAACGAAGGGATGAATCAGATTATCAGCGCTGCAGCAGATTCATCCCTCTTGGCGGCACATGACTTTTGCCATGGGATTAATCAGCGACGACACGCCTGGCTCCGCTTTACGTCACTGAAACCAGACGCACAGCAAAGGGTGGCCAATCTTCCATTCTCTGGCGAAACCATATTTGGGAAACATGCGGATGACGAAATGGCCCACATGAAGGCGG
Organism: Lissotriton vulgaris; assembly: GCF_964263255.1. Classification (NCBI taxonomy): domain Eukaryota; kingdom Metazoa; phylum Chordata; class Amphibia; order Caudata; family Salamandridae; genus Lissotriton; species Lissotriton vulgaris. The sequence continues at coordinate 1,969,884,248 of NC_141693.1, forward strand.
AGGCCGAAACACTCACGGCTGTGGGTCTACAGAAGCCCAAAGAAACAAAGAAATCGTACTGTCCATTCCAACGGCTGTTCGGTGGGCAGGACAGAGGGCGTGGCCAAGCTTCGGGACAGTCGAAGCAACAACAATAGTTCCGTAAGCCGTTCCAGAAACGCCCGAAGGGTAGAGTAGGCCAACAGTCCGCACCAGCGACCAAAGGCCCGGCCGGGTCTAGGTCCTGAGCACTTACTTCCCCCGGATCTGTTACCCACTCCGGTAGGGGGAAGCATTCATTTTTTTCTGGCAGAGTGGAGAAAAATTACTCAGGATAAGTGGGTGCTGAATATTGTTTGCAATGGATACAGTCTTCGGTTCACCAGCCCGCCTCCAGCAATTCCACCGGTCAGCTCGCAGTTTCAACTGCGCGAGCTCCAGGCGGAGGCAGATATCCTGTTAAGGAAAAGGGCGATAGAAGACGTACCTCTGTCTCAGAGAGGAAGAGGTCTGTACTCCCGGTTCTTCCTGGTTCGCAAGAAGGACAAGAACGAGTTCAGGCCCATTCTGGACTTGCGACAGGCAAACAGATGGATTTGCAGGGAAAAGTTTTGCATGCTGTCGTTGCATCAGATTTATCCTCAGTTGCAACAGGGAGACTGGCTATGTGCTATAGACCTACAGATTGCGTACTTCCATGTGCCCATTGCACACAAACACAGGAAGTTCCTGCGGTTCCAAGTCGGCGCCAATCATTATTAATACACAGTACTCCCATTCGGACTAAAGTCTGCGACGATAACATTCTCAAAGTGCATGGCGGTGGTAGCAGCACACCTGAGGAAGAACAAGGTGTTTGTCTACCCGTACCTGAACGATTGGTTAATCAAGGCATCCTCCTTCTCGGACGCGCGAGCACACTACCAGAAGACGTGCGTTCTCTTGAACAAGCTGGGGTTGCACATTAACATGTCCAAGTCTGTCCCGACTCCGGTCCAATGTATACAGTACTTGGGAGCCTCCATCAATATGCTGTCAGCAAGCGTGTCTCCTTCGGAAGAGCGACGATTATCACTCCTTCGGAAGGCTCAGGCTCTTATGACCACTCCATCTAAAACAGTGAGGACGGTGTCTTCTCTACTGGGATTGATGGCCTCTTGTATCTTCCTGACGCCACACGCACGGCTGCACAAGAGACCGCTGCAGGAGTGCTTGGAGGACCAGTGGGATCAGAGGAAAGGATCTTGGGACGACGAGATACAACTGTCTCTGCATGCTCTTCAGTCACTGAAGTGGTGGTGTACAGCGGAGAATCTCCTCAGAGGGGTTCCCTTCCACAAGGATATTCCCACGCAGACTGTCGTGACGGATGCTTCTCTCCATGGGTGGGGAGCGCACTCCGGAAACCTACAGATTCAAGGAACGTGGTCCCCGATGGAGGCCACGTATCACATCAATTTCCTGGAACTCAGAGCTGTTCACTTGGCACTGAAGGCCTTTCTTCCGTCCTTTCAGACCAACTCTCTGCTTGTACAGACAGACAATACCACCACGATGTATTACCTCAACAAGCAGGGGGGGCTCGAGATCACGCAGTCTGTCGCAGGAGGCGCAGGCGATCTGGCACTGGCTTCTGGCCAGAGGACTGACGATAACGGCTACCCATCTGCCAGGTGTGCAGAATGTTCAGGCGGACGCACTGAGCAGACTGATTCAGGAAAACCACGAATGGGTCTTAAACGACCAAGTACTAGGAGATGTCTTTGCAAGGTGGGGGACTCCAGATGTAGATCTATTCGCCACCGCCGAAAACAGCAAATCCCGAGACTTCGCCTCCAGGTACTACCAGCAGGGGACGCTGGGAATGCGTTATGGATCAACTGGTCGAACAGCTTTCTGTACGCTTTTCCACCCATTCCCCTGATTCCGGCGGTATTCTTCAAACTGGCCCGGTCCAGGGCTCGGATGATACTCATTGCCCCGGAATGGCCCAGACAGTGGTGGTTCACGGACCTGCTTCACCGGTCTCTCCTTCCTCACATTCGGTTGCCGTGCAGGCCGGACCTTCTCACGAAGTTTGGGGGACGGATGTTGCACCCCAGCCTCTCGTCTTTGAGTTTGGCAGCATGGCTCCTGAGATAGTGCAATATGGCCATCTGAATCTGCCCGAAGATTGCATGGACATACTGAAGGAGTGTAAGAGGCCTTCCACTAGGACTTCATATGCTTACAAGTGGAAGAGGTTCTGTATCTGGTGCCAGTCTAAGAACTATGACCCGACGACGTGCAAGGAAGACGTCATCCTTCCTTACCTTCTACATTTGGCGCAGTCTGGCCTTAATGTTCATTCCATTAAGGTTCAGCTGGCTGCATTGACTGCCAACAGGAAATGCCCTTCACAGACTTCCTTCTTCCAGATCCCTATGATCAAAGATTTTTTGGAAGGCTTGAAGAAAGTGTTCCCTCCTGTCCGGCTTCCTTCGCCTTCATGGGAATTGAATGTGGTGCTGTCCAGATTGATGAAGGAGCCTTTTGAACCTATTCATAAGGCTTTGTTGCAGCACCTGTCCTGGAAGGCGGCGTTCCTCGTGGCCATTACATCGGCCCGCAGGGTGAGTGAAATGCAGGCGTTGTGTTGCCCAGAACCTTATACTGTATTTCATGCTGCTAAGGTTGTTATGCGTACTCACCCTAAATTTCTCCCCAAGGTTATTTCTGATTTTCATGTCATCCAGACCATAACGTTGCCTACATTTTTTCAGAACCCTTCCTCCCCAGCGGAGAGGTCTCTCCATTCCCTGGATGTTAGGAAGGTGTTGAAATTTTATCTGGATAAAACCAAAGATATTCGTAGGTCAGACCAATTATTTGTCAATTATGGATCGGTCAGGACGGGTCTTGCTACCTCTAAGCTGTCCATCTCTAGGTGGATTGTGTCCTGCATGCAGTTGTGTTACCAAAAAGCTAATAAGACCTTAGGAGGTAAACCTAAGGCTCCTTCCACCAGGGGAAAAGCTGCCACGACATGTTCCGATTGCAGAGATCTGCAAGGCGGCCACTTGGAAGTCGGTTCATACCTTTGCAAAGCATTACTGTCTGGACACTGATGCCAGGGCAGATGCTCAGGTTGGGCAGGCTTCGCTGCGGAATTTGTTCGCACAATAGTGGTGTTAATTTTCTTTTCTCCACCGCCGCTTTGGTGTGGGGATGGGCTTGCCATTCTATTCACTAGATTATGACTATACACAGAGATCCCCTACTACAGAAGGAGTAGTTTCTGTCCTGTAACTTCAGTTCTGTGGTATGGGTATCTCTGTTATAGTCATAAGCGCCCACCCTCCTCCCCAGTGGAGATAAATATTCATGTAAGGAATGCTACAGGTCTGGCGTGCTACGCCTTCAAAAAGAACTGAAAGTAAAAGGGACCTGCTGTGCATTCAGGGATACTGGGAGAAAGTTCTGGAAAGTTCTCTTAAAGGCACAGTATCCTATTTAAGCCACATAATGACAGCCTATGGGGCTTGTCTGTCCATGCCTTCCTCTCTATCATTCCAGAGTCTTACTGGTAGAGGCAAGTTTCTCTATGGAAAAAAACTGGGCAGGCTGAGTTGTGTGTGGTTTTGTTTGGTGGAATTTCTAGTTGAAGTACTGGACAGTGTAGCCTGTGGATATAGGCTGCATTATTTGTCTTTAAATTCTCTCTTAAGTGTCTTGTAGTTTCTGCATGATTTGACAATTTAAGAGATTATTTTTGATTGCCGGGGTCCACGCACATGGGCGGGACTATTCACTAGATTAGGACTATACACAGAGATCCCCTACTACAGAACTGGAGTTACAGGACAGAAACTACTCCTTACCGGACAAGACCAGCTCTACTCATGCCCCTCACAGCTGCAGAAGTGGCATGAAGAAGGACATACTAGGTTCATGAACAGAGTAGCAGAACAGGAGTCTTGGCACATGTGTGAACCAGGTGTCCATAACACAGCAGAAGCAGCAGAGGCTTCCCTTAAACACACCCAGCACTGAAAGCACCAGCTGTACTGTACGTCAGCACCAACACTCTGCTTTATTCTTACACCTGTTACCTTCTGCAGCACTGTGGCACGAGCATCACCAGTTCCAGGCCCGAGGAAGAGAAGAAATGATGCATTCTAGGGCCACCCGGCAGAGTCAAATGCGGGCCGCCAATGTAGTGAACTTAATGCTAGTAAGATTGAGAATGACAAGGGCCGCCCCTCACAGGGCTCTCCAGAAGGATTGCTCCCAGTAGGGCACTGGAATGAGGGCCGCGAGGGCACTGTAGGCCAGCACTGGGTGGAGAAGTGTGGCTCAATGGTTAGAGCGGCAGACCTTGATGCAGAGCGCTGGCCAGGGACCAGGGTTCGATTCCTGCCTCGGCGGGATCAGGCTTAAATTCCTCTGACCGGATATTCTCGCCTCAGTGCCGAATCTAAGCATGGGCCCCACGCTGCAACTCTGGGCAATAGCTTGCTTAGTCTCAACAACGGCCCCCGATACACAAGGGATGCCTGGTTTCACCATGGGATGCCCAGGAGTGGACACCTCACAAGGAAAAGCCAGGAGGGGTTCCCTTGTGGTAGGAGTACAAGCGCCGGGATGCTTACGGGTTACTGTTCGCGCTATACAAATACAACACATTTACATGTACAGCTACATAGACATGCACCGAGGGGCTGGCAATGTACACGCACTCAGCAATGCGGTAAACACAGAGCCCACCCAGGCATCGATGAGCGAAAGTGATCCAGTGCTTTGGAAAGATGAATTTCTGTGCTTGTTGGGGGTCTCAGTGCTCCAAGCACAGGGGTTTCTTCTCGCGAGTGCATCCCTGCTGACGGCCCTGCGCCTCTCTCTCTGAGTTGCATGGGTTCTGGCAGGGCTTTAAGTGGGAAAAAAACTGGTGGTGCTCTAAAAGGGGCATCGCAAATTTCTTAAAGGGGTGTGGCCTATCCGAGTAGGGGCGTGGTCTAAATCAAGATAACTAGCATTGTGTGCTTAAGAAAATCATGAAGTCGCATCCAGCAAAGGATAATAAAATGGGCAAAAAAGTATATTTATTAAGTATAAGCCCTAAAATACCAAACACTTTTAAAAAACATGTACAAATTATTTACATTACTTAGAAATCTATTGCAGGATTTCCCAAAACCCTTGAACATATTCACTGTGCCTATTTTGCTGGGGTTTCTCACAACAATTTTATTCAGCAGACGTTCTGCCTTTTGCCAGCCAACTCTTTACATACAGCTTTGCGTCAAATTTTTCGAATGGAGGACCATTGAGTTTTACCCATAAGCATGAAGAAATGGTCTCTACAGGAAGAGAGGCTCTTGTTGGACTAGCAATTAAGTTCATTGCGCTGAAACCTCTCTTGCAATATGCAGTACTTGCTGGCAGGGTTTCCATGCAAACTACTAACTTTTTTAATACTTCAGGGGTTTTCTTTCCACCAAAATCTTTGAAAAGTTTAAAAGCTTGGATAGTATATCTTGCTGGTAGCTGAAACTCTGAAAACAGTTTCTTTATCTCTGTTTCACCATAAATAATGCATTCATCACCAGAAGGCAAGTTGCCTGCATCTAGCACACTGAAGCTGGCTAGAAGTTATTTTTCAGAATCCGGGGCAGGCGCTCCAAAGTTCCTCAGCGCTGCATTAATCCGCACAGAGCACGGGGGACTCGATCCTGGGGCACATCACGCTTGAGGCAGAGCAGACCTCACAACCTTACGCCCCAGCTGTGTGCCGATGAGCACACCGAGACAGATTTCACAGGGGGCAGCTTCACGAAGGTACAGCGCAGAGACCCACACAGCAGCTGGAAGGATGTATGACATGACAACGCGGGCTTTTACACCGCGCTGCCATTACGACGCTGCTTTTACAACGCAAGTGGTTACAACGACTTGCGCTGGATAGTGGAATAGTTTAATTTTCTATTCCAATTCCAGCCCACGTTACAGTAGGGAAGGTGTTGGAATAGAAAATTAAACTTTCCTTTTCCAACAGCGCCCTCCAGCGCAAGTCATTGTAGCGACTTGCGTTGTAAAAGCAGCGTCGTAATGGCAGCGCGGGGTAATGCCCGCGTTGTCATGGCTGCTCACCCAGCTGGAAGGGTGGTTGTTGGAGGACTTTTGAATCCCGGAGTTCCCAGCTCTTCTCAGGACCTTGGAGATAGTCAGGCCTCAGAGGGGCAAAGCACACAGCACAGCTCCTCTTCAAGTTAGGGAGACACAGCAAACAGTCCCTTGGTCCTCTTCCTCAGCAATCACAGCAACTGTAGGTCAACTCCCAGACACTCAGCACGGATTTCTTCTTGATCACGAAGGTTCCTAATCTATTTTTACTGGGGCTCCAGTTCTACTTTTATACCCCAAAAGTCGTTGTTCTTTTTGTGTGAGGGGTCCTGGACCCAATCTAAACCAGTTCTGGGTGCACTCTGCCAGTGCACCTCCTCTTCCTTTGTGAGTGTGGGCCAGTGCCATCAGACGCACCGCAGGAGGTGGAGCCAGCATTGTGGCAGGCAGGCACAGCCCTATTGATACCCAGGTGCTACTCCTCCCCCCACTGTACATGCTGATGGGTCTGTTCAGCCTTGTGCTGACTCAGCCAGCCTCCTGGAGCGGCCCCCAGCCCCTGTCACTCACAAACCAGACAGTCGATACACAACCAGGCAGAGGCACACAGAAAGGTTGAACAGGAAAATAGCCACTTTCTAAAAGTTCCATTTCCAAACTTAGAATTTAAAAACCATCTTCACTAAAGGATGTGTTATTAAATTCTGAGTTCAGGGATACCAGATTCCATATGTCTATCTTGCCGTCATGTGAAGATATGCAGGTAAACATGTTACACAGCATTCCCCATGTTATCCTATGGGCAAGATAGCCTTTCAATAGTAAAAAACGAAATTGGCAGTATTTCACTATCAAGACATGTTACCCACACTAGTAACACCAAACAAAAAACGGGACGTCTGGTCACCCTACCTTTGACCTTTGAGGCCCCAAAATAGAGCCCCCTTTCGAGACCCCCCAAAAACTGGGGGGTTCACACCCCCACAGACCCCCCTCCCCACCCCCCACTGAAAGCCCTGGGTTCTGGGGTGCCCAGGTTCTCTTTGTAAGGCGCTTGAGGGCAGGCGTGCTTTTCTTGAGGCACTTGGCTGCTGATTAGGGGCATCAGGGATAACTACTGAACGATGTGCGAATGCCATGGAGTACCTGTGTGTCATCTGTGGTTCAGTGCATTGCTTGCTCTGATGGCAGGGCAGTTCGTGCCGCTCTTTATCTTAGATGTCTGTTTGGATCCCCTTCTAGAGGATTGAACACCGCTGTCCCATCGCAACCGATCTGGGGACATGGGGGGGGGGGGGGGGGGGTCATAAAGCTCTCGTCCCAAGGGTCTCTTATGGGGATCAACTTACCTGGTGGAGGGAGATTTCTATTCCTTCTGATTCATGAAGTTTGTGTCACGAGGTACAAACAAAACAGAAAGCATACCCCCGCTCGTATCCCCAGACTCTGCCCCCAAACCATCAACATCTCGGCTCCAGGGGCAAAGCTTGATCAGTAGGATGGGGGAGGGGTGAACTTAAGGAACAGTAGGAAGGGAGAGGAGTGCAGATTTTGAGAAATACTTGAACTCAATATTTTGTAAAATAACTTTTTAAGATTTTTAAAACGGAGACGAGAAAGTGTGTTTTCATCTGCATGTGTATAATATCCCAAGTGAAATCCGACAGACACCTCACTATAGCCGACTGGAAGCCCTTGTACCGAACTATTCAGTACAGAATCCTTTTATTAGGGGGTGTAGCCCCCCCACCCCCAGCTACACTCCCCTGCTCAGCTCTCCCATCTTCAGCACCCTCCCTTTACTCTCTCCTGGATGCATTTCCTCACCTCTCCTTCACCTCCTAAACACACACACTCCCATGTAAGCACTGCATTTTATTTTCGCCTTGTCAATATTCTGACAACTGTGTACCTTCATCTAAGACATTTGCACTTAATCACAATTGCAACAGAAATGCTTGACCATTGCGCTCTGCTAAGAGGCCAAGGATGGATGATCATATAATCCCAAGATCTTTATGACCCACTGACCAGCACTGGGACAGACTTGTGATGCCTTCAGTCTCCACTCCAGGACCGAGCCTCATACACACCTGGAGTCGACTCAGTTCAAAGTATGCCCTGTACAAGAGCATTATGCTATAGGAGAAACACAGCATCCTGGAAATAACTCACTTAATCGTGCATACCCTAAGAGTGTTAAACATAGGAAATATAAACGGGCACTAAATCGAGGACCATTATTTACCTTCCCGTTTTTTATTACGTTCAATGTTCAGAAACAGGTCCGCCTTTATTCCAGTAAAGTTAAGGGCATGAATATAGGGACCCGTTTCAATGTTTATTTTGAATTACTACCTGGTCCGCCACCTTGGAGGGACCCGGCCTACCTACTGTGCATAATACATTGTTTACTCACAAAACCAGATTGAAAATTACAAAGTAAGAACGACACACGTTAAAGCACAGAGGCAGACATTTTTTAACCCCTGGGCTGCTGGGGTCATCCCCCTGCCGTGCTGGGGGGAGAGGGGGCGCACGTTTCATTAGAACGCTCGTACAGCAGGGGAATTTGCCCAGCGTGCGAGCGTTCTAACGGTCATGACGAGCTCAGCTCGTCATGAGCACACGAGAACCGTGGCTCATGACGAGCTGAGCTTGTCATGAGCGTGGGAGGGGTTAAGTTACCTGGTCACCTGTCAATTGCTGTATTCATATTTGAAACTGGTAGTATAGCGGTAAAATCTATTGTCCCCAAGTGATATACTGAAGAAGGCCCTTTGCAGCAAGAAACAGTTATGGCCTATATTTAAATGTAATTCAAGAAGTTGGAACAATGATTATTTCTCACAGAAATGTTTTATTGCGCTATTTATGCAAATTCATGTAACACAACACACCGTTCATTTATTTTGGGAAGGCACCCAGCGCACAAAACAGTTCAACCATTCTCCCCCGCTCCTTTTTTTGTAAGTTCATATCTTAGTGTCTCTATCCTACATGCCTTATTTATGGTACTTTCTCCTGATGCTAAAGGTGATTTTAGAGGCTGTGACGACCCACTGAAGCCTTAAACTGTAGACACGTTCTAAAACCAAACTGGAAAAAACAGAATACAAAGGCTCACCTTTTTTATTACAAGAAACGTGCCTTGTAAGCTTGTTTCCTGCTTATCGTTATCTTTGACACAGATTCTTTGTCTGTGAAAATCACTATTTGTTGGTGAGTAGCCCTTTCAGTGAGATCTGGTCAATGAGTATATACACTTCCTTTTAGGAAATGTTTTGTCTTTTACACAGTGTTGGGGTCCCTTTTGTATCAATGTATGTTAAAATGTCAAAATAGTAACATAATTCTGCTACAGAACGTGCTGCATAATTTAGCCAACTTTGCCACAGAATTTGGTCCTCTATTGCAGGATAACCACGGTTATGTACAGGGCCACTAGAATCAAGCGGTTTTAACCGCCTAATGATTTACACATAACCCTCTATCTGCTGCATAATCTGCACATTTAATTTTTTATTTTTTTTAAAATCAAGCAGATTAAAAGTTACAAAAAATGTGATGAAACATGTTGCTGCGCAGTAGAAGGTCCTTCACAAAGGTTAAGTTGTCACTGTTCTTTTGCTTAATGCTATACTTGGATGTTACCCTGTTTGCCTGGACAGCAATAACGTGTGAAAATGGCAAAATATTGAAGTAAAAGTTTCAAAATGCTTTATTCGGTTTGTACAAGTACAACCATATAGCAACATACATCAATACAGTTCAAAAACATATTTGTGTAAGTTGAATAATGAAACTTATTAAAATTACATCAATATCCATGCCAGTCTTGTTAAGTCCATAAGATATATCTCATTGATAAACAGAATTAAATTTGGTCACTGTATATTATTTAGCAGCAATTAAGGTTTAGTGCAAAACACGCCAAGTAAAATAGTGCAAATCAGCAAAGACCTATGTTGAGCATAAAGTGCAGTTAGTATGTGCAAAATATGCAAAATTATAAGTAAAGTGCAACGTCTGTTTGGTCTCTTAAATATTTTAGCAGCGGTTTGTTTACAAAGAATTTGAAAAAGACATTAGTGCAAGAAAAAGTGCAAAGCCGGAAGATAATCATTATCAAGGATACAATCAACAATTAAAAATACGGAGAGGATAAAATTCATAAGAGAAATGCACATAGTTTAACAGTAACTCACAGTTGTTCATTGGATGTGTTTACCAAAAGGAAAGAAGGGGGCTCATATAATAATTGATTTCCTATGCCCAATACATTTAAGAATATAGATGGCTACACGGTAACACACATTCAGGGAGGACAAGTCAAACAACAATTGCATTGCAGCTCTTATATTGCACGTACTGTATTCCAAAAATAGTTGCTTCAAATAAAACTTTCTAAAACCAGAATAAAAATTACAAAATAGAAGAAAGTGGCAGATACTCTGTTTAGATTTCCCGTCACATGGGCACGGACATAACCCGGGTTTTTTGACAGTAGGGAAAGCCACCAGATGGTGGACTATACCCAACCTCAGGCGTGCTAAAACAAAGCGATGGGAGTTTATATTGACAAATGTGAGAGAGAATGAGAATCCTATGCTTAGATTATACTCCAGATACAGTTTAAATGTACTTTGCATAGCATACTTCTTCATTCTAGTCCCTTTTGCGTGATCCATAAAGGTGGTTTTAAGGTCACGCTTCGTTAAAACAGGTTCTGATAAAATATCTTTAAAAATGTCCTGATCAAAAAGGATCTTATACCAGGAGAAAATGTGTTTTAACCAGGGAATTTTCGAATGCTGATCCAGTTTAATACAGTCTAAAATTACTTCCTGGGTGAACTTAGTTTCTTTTTTAGCCCATATGGATCGCCAAAGGGAAAGAGGACGCAGTGCGATCAGATCTGTGGCATGATTTAAACCTAGCTCTCTATGAGTGATCTCATTTGACGCTGAAACAGGGAGACATAGTAAGCGTTTCAGGTACCTGTTTTCCTCTTGCTGGATGGATTGGGCAATCTGGGGATTATATCCCCATATGCCTGCTCCATAAAGGGCAGAGGACATGCACCTTGAGTTGTAAATAGAAACCATCCCTCTTATTCTGCGACCCCCCAATTTAGAAGCAAATCTGAAGATACAATTTGTGTTTCTAGTCATCTTCGTGCCTACACAGGATTGCTCGTTTACCCATCTCCCGAGAAGGTAATACCTAAATAGCAAAAATGTTGAACAGACTCTAGTTTGTCCCCATCTAAAAAGAATGACTTGTTTTTCTTTGGTTTCTTTCCACAGGTCATAGTCATAGTCTTGCCCTTGTTAATTTTAAGCTTTCTGCCTTTAATAAAAATGTCAAATTTCTCAATTAGCTTTTGGAGCCCATTCGCGGTCCTGGAAATCAGGACCGCGTCGTCCGCATATAGGAGGATGGGTATTTGTTTCCCATTAATAATGGGGGCATCAGCAAAAGATTCTTGTAGGGATTGGTCAACCTGATTTATAAAAAGGGAGAATAACAAGGGAGCTAGCACGCACCCTTGTCGGATCCCTCTACTGATTTTAAAAAAGGGGGTGCATTCTCCGTCTGATCCGAATCTGACTTTGCTTGAAATGCTGCTATACATTCTGGCCAATAGGTGAATAATCTCCGGGGGTGCGCCCATAGCGAGTGGTGTTGGCCAGAGCAGTGCATGTTTCACTAGATCGAATGCAGAACTTAGATCGGCAAAGCACATAAACAAGTTCCCCTCCTTGGCTCTTGTGTACTTGCCGATAATAAGTTCAAGGTTCACGCACTGCTCCATGGTTCCTATACCTCTTCGGAACCCATACTGAATAGGTGAAAGGACATTTTTATCTTCAACCCAGGATTCTAGTCTTACCAGAAGCATGCGACTCAGTATCTTTAGCGACGAGTCTAAGAGGGAAATTGGGCGATAGTTTCGTGCTTCAGCCCTTGAACCCTTTTTGAAGAGTGGCACCAAGATGGATTGACCCCATGAGGTTGGTAACTCATCCTCGATAGAAGCATTAAAGTAGCGTGTTAAAATAGGGGCCCATAAAGCGATCTCGGATTTGAAGAAGTCCACAGGGACCCCGTCTGGGCCCGGGGCTTACCCCCCCTTACTCTTCTCAATTGCCTCAATCACCTCATTTAAAGACACCGAAAACAATAATTTCTCCCATTTGAAACAGGTTGGCATATCAGTTAGGACATTAGGATTTAAAACAGGAATAAAATCATGAGTAAAATCAGAGTTAAAAATCTCGGTAAAGTGTACAATCCAGGCCTGACAACTGACGTGTGAGGTTAGTTCAGGGATATTGTCGTTCTTCAAGAACGGACTATTTACAGTGTCCCAAAAAAGTTTATGATCTTTGGTTTCTGCAGCCTGATCTAATTTTGCCCAGGCCTCGTCCTGTAGTTCTTTCTTCCGGGTGGATAGTGCAATTTTATAGTTGTGGCGCTCTTCCCTAATCTTGCAAGTCTCTCTTGGTGTGGCATCAAGCGAAATTTTTAACCTTTTTAATGACTGAGCGCAATTGTCATCAAACCACGCCGTCTTGACTTTTCTTGGTTTCCGGTTATTGCGTGTCAGTGATTTCTCAATAGTCTTTGTTAAGGTTAAAAATTTAGATAGCAGGGTTTGTGGGCATGGTGTCGGGGATAGGCAGTATTCCACCTCTCCGCTGCAGTTGGTGATTACATTGGTAACAAATTTAACGGGATCAACTTTTGTCCACTTCACCCTTGTCCCGTTCGGTCTTCCTACAGCGATGTCCTGGATTGGTTGACCATAGGTATTCCTTTTAGTCCCCCAACCCAGCAGTTCGACAGATACACTGTTGTGATCACTGACCATTTGTTCAATCACCCAAACATTGATATAGGTTACAGAGCAAGATACCATGATATGATCAATAAAAGATTGGCTGTTCCTTCCATGGAATGTCGGACATCTGGCGTTGTTTGCATTCAAGGAGTTCCAGGTCGGATTTAGCCAATAAGTTATTCAGAGCGCTGCCAAGGTTGTTATGAGGGAAGTGATTGTATACACATGCTGTTTCCCTACCCGAGTACTCCTCCCTATGGCCGCATGCCCCCTTGAGTGCATAAGTACATGATTTGATGTTAAAGTCTCCTGCCCACAATATGGCAGCTGGTTTAGATGTACTTAGTAGCATTGCATCAATGGCCTGCTCAATATCAGAAATAAACATTCCCTGTTTATGCCCTGCAATATTGTTGTAAAAATTCACTATTATTAAGTCTCTATATCCGCTGTGGGCCAAAAGCAGAACGGAAGCATGTTCTCCTAAGACTACCTGATCACTAACACAGAACTCGGTCAATGCAGTAGATATCAGAGTCACTAGCCCACCCTTGGCTCGACCAGCCTGGGAAGCCACGGCCAACACATTGAAAGAGGTATATCCCTCGACGTGTGCTTCAGCCCTATCCCAGGTTTCTTGCAGGCAGATTATGTCATAACCCTGTTTGATGAAGTCGGCCCATATGGGGGTGTTTACCTTAGAAGCTAGCCCAGCTATGTTCCACGTAATAGCCCTCAAGGACTCCTCCAAGGCTACTTTGGATGGATCAGTAACAATTGTGGTTGATGGTATTATTGGGTTTCCCAGGTGATTTTCAACAATACATGTGATGTTTTCTATCACGGTTGAGTCATTTGGGCTTACTACAGGGATGACTGTTGGAGGTTCCCAAGCTGTATTACCGGCCATTAACCTAGGGGCCTCAATTGCCGGAGGTTCTTCAGCCGGGGTATTCTCCAGTCAGTCATTTTCGTCTAAAGAATTAAATATCTGGAATCTATTTGATGTTGGAACTGCAAATTGACCATAAATATTCGTTCCGGACCCAGTGGCATTGTGGTTGTTAAAGTAGTTGGGGTTTAGCATACTATATAGATTCATAGGATGTTGTGGAACATACTGATTATTGGGGTCATGAAAGGTCGGGGGGTACCCAACTGATTGCGCTGGAGCCTGCTGTGCTGAAGGATAAGAGAAAACAGAACAGGATGGCTGGACAGGAGAAATTCCTACACAATTTTCAGACACGCAGTCAAAATGTACCACGTGGCCACAGGGTTTAAATCCCAAAATGAATTTATTTTCTTTACCTGAAATTATCAAAGTTTCAAAACACACAGGCTTGAACAAAAAACTGTTACGACAGTGGAGTCATGTGTACAATATCTACAAATATACAAGTTTACAAATGTACACTACTTACAACGATAAATCAAGCAGAACAAATAAGCATGACACACCAAAAGACAATGAAAAGAATTCAGTGAACACAATAAGTTGCAATTATCTACAGTGCAAAATTAGTGCATGAAGCAAAAGTGCGACCAGTCCATAGGACTATGAACACAAGGGACAGGCGGAGTAGATGGAATGAGGTGCCTGCCTGTCTACCAAAGCCTGTGGTTGAATGTTTTTTGGGGTTGCACAGCTAGGATCCAAAAAATGAGTTGAGTTCTATCCTAGAGGCACCCTTTGCGATTGCCACAGGGTGGGAGTGTCGACGCGTTTCGAACCTGGATGTTATAGGTTCTCTTCAGGACAGGGACTGGGAACAGTGAGTCTGTAAAGATATACAGAGTGGGTGTCAGGGTAGTATATCATAGTACTGTAACAATTAGTTCTGACTCCACAAGGGGAAAAAACAAATACCTGCACGGGGGCATTGGAATTGCCGTGGTGTCGGTAAATCTCAATGGACAGTAGATTCTGAAACAACACATACAGAGATCGAGCTTAGCGCAATGGCAAAACCGGGAGTTTTGGGATAATCAAAGTGGTGGTGCACATCCATAGAACGTTTGTGAATCGTACCTGGAGTTCAGACTGTGGTAAACCGAAGATGTAATGCCCGCCAAGCGGTGCACAATCAGGAATGGGGGGGGGCTCACATTTTGCAGCACGTGGGTTACAAGCTGGGAAAAACCACAAGAGAAGAGTTCCCAAAGTTAGCGATACGTTGCCAAGTGTAAGGGCTCACCAATCACAAACATGGACCCAGGGGGGAAAATCCTACCTGTATTCACAGCTGGCCGGTAGAGAAATTTATTTTATCACAAAGACGAAGTCGAGCCGGCAGGCGGTTATTTAATTAATTAAACCGGGACCTGTGGCAGAGAAAATAAGTATTTGTTTAGTCATGGACTCGGGAGTAAATACTGAATGCTTAATCACAGGGGCGCGCGCATCATGTGCGCGAAACACTTACTCGTTTGTAAAGATACGCTCCGTCAATCAGTTCGGCAAAACGCTCATTCTGTTAGTAACGCGCGGCACTCTGCGAGGGTGTTTAAAGAGAATGCCGGGTCAGAACACATGTGGGCGTCTCTAGAGACGGGCTCACCGGGGATGCTGGTAGATGTAGTTGGAGTGTGCCAGACTGGAAGTTTGTACACGCTTAGGGATTACAGGTGTTGGCAACGGGTGGCATTTGCCATGGAAGACAGAAAATGTCCGAGTTTGAACAATATCGGTCTCATAATTCAATAGTCGATCCACATAGAGGCATTACTATAATACTTATTACTTCGTCTTGGAAATTACTAGAAACACACAGTGTGTGTCTGGTGGAAGGCTCCTAAAGAGTGCTGCAGAGTATAATTTGACGGCTCATAGTGATACAACCACAGGGGGATTGTGATAGTTGGAAAACATGTGGCATTCAAAATACTGAACCGTTTACATCAGGATCGATACAACAAAACTGGATACAATGTAATTCACACAGTCTACACCAAGACATTGTTGTTATCACAAACCGGTTTCAGAAACATATAGTGAGCAGATTTACAACATCCTGACTAGCATTGTATAGGAGCATGTTCACAAATCGGGTAAGAAAGAAACTCTCTAGTCCCAACCCTGGGTGGATCATTGTGCCAAGTGAGAAACGTAAACGAACCAAAAAAGAATTGCAATGGGGGAGAATGTAAAAGTGAAGTAAAGAAAAGTTGTTAAAAGCAGTTCAGAATTGCAGCACAGCCAAGCTCAGCGGGACTCTGTTCATAAGCTGGTGATTTCAGACATTTCATTCAACCCGGAGTTGGATGTGTCAAACTTCAATATGAGGTACGCCTCTTTTTGAGACAGGCGGACATCGGGGTCACCATTGCCACCTCTGATGACCGCTAGCACCGTCCATCTTATGTCATGACTGGAATGTTTTTGTTGTAAGAAATGAGCGACCAGGGGGGCTGTCATGTTTTTGTTATTGATTCTTGAACGATGTTGAATAATTCTCTGAAGGACCTCCTGTGTGGTTTTGCCGATGTACAGCAGGTTGCACGGACATTGTATGGCATACACTGTGTATTTGGTTTTGCAGTTTGTATGTTCATTGTGACGCCAGAATTTATTCCCATCCGTGAAAAGAGAACCTTCTATTGTGAGGTCACATACGGAACATGTCCCGCATTTCCGGTGCCCTGTGACTGGATTAGCTCCAAAGATTGTACTTTGAGACACCTTTTTAGGAGGCGGTCTGGTGGATGTAATCATCTGTCCAATGCTCCTGTTCTTCTTAAGAGCAAAGAGAGGGGCACCTATATCTGGAAGAATTTCCTGCACCAAATGTCAACTTTTTCTGATAATTTTTTGGAGTTGATTGGTGTGGGGGCCAAAAGTGGAAACACAAACCATCCTCTCGGTTGCGGGTCTGGTTCTTTTTTCAAGAAGATGTTCTCTGGGTGTCCCTCTCGCTCTCTTCATGGAATGCTTCAAAAGTTTCTGAGGGTAACCCCGTTCTTGCAGCTTCGAGGTAAGACCCTGACCATGCACCTCAAACTGCTTGATGGTAGTGCACTTGCGTCTCACACGGAGGTATTGGCCATAAGGGAGATTATCCCTTAGGCTCCGCGGGTGGTAGCTCTTGTAATGAAGAGCGTTATTCTTGTCCGTCTTTTTCTGATACAGAGAACACGACAGCGCATTGTCTCTGACTGAAATCTCGACATCCAGAAATGGAAGGGATCTTTCATGGTAGCTCAAACTGAACTTTATATCCGGACTCCTGTTGTTCAGCCATACGTGGAATTCTTCCAATTGTATAGATGTTCCATTCCACACACACCACACGTCATCTATATATCGGAACCATTGTCCAATGAAACCTCTGTAGGGATTGTTATTCAGCACGTATTTTTCTTCAAATTGACCCATGTACAAGATAGCCATTTCGGGGGCAAAAGGACAGCCCATTGCTGAGCCTTTGATTTGAAGAAACATTTCATCTTCAAAGGTAAAGAAGTTCTTTTTCAGAGCCACAGTTGCCAAGGAGATTATGAATTCGGTGGGAACTCTGTGAGGGCGTGGTCGACTGTCCAAATATAGTTCCATAACATCCAGACCGTCTTGCTGCGGTATTTGTGTGTATAAAGATGATACATCCATGGAGGCTAGAAGTTGATTGGAGGAATCAAATGGAAGGCCTTCAACTTTGTTTATAAAATCCATGGTATCCCTCAGATAGGATGGCACCTGCACCACAAGGGGTTTCAAAAACACATCGACGAATTTGGAGATGGGCTCAAAAACAGAATCACACCCGGACACGATCGGGCGTCCTGGTGGAAGTTTAGGGTCTTTGTGTACTTTAGGGAGGAAGTACAGATGCGGGGTCCGTGGGTAATTTTTAATCAGGTACTCTGATTCTTTGGGTCCAAGAATCCCTGCCTCCTTTGCGGCGTTGACAAGTCTTCTTATTTCATCCTGAATCTGGGCGGTTGGATCATGAGTGATCTTGCGGTACCACTCTTGATTGTACACGTGGCTCCGCCCCTCTGTACGGTATAGATCTTTGGACCAGAGGACCACAGCACCCCCTTTATCAGCTTGCCTGATAACGGCCTCCTGCTGATTCTTCAGTTCTTGAATGGCTTCTCTGTGTTTTTTTGTGATGTTTCTCGGAACAAAAGGGCGTTTTTTCTCCAACATATTCAAAGATGACATTACTGAGCGTTCAAAAGCTAGAATGTTTTTTGAGACATTGTGGTTAAGTGGACAAAACGAGGATTTATTTCTCAATCCTGACGCCTCCGTGGATCCTTGTTCAGTCGCATCTTTGAAAAACCATCTCAGACGAACCTTTCGGAAGAATTCCATAACTTCCAATTTGATTTTGGTAAAATCCATGGCAACCCCAGGCACAAAGGAAAGACCCATTTCCAGAACTTCTTGTTCAGCTCTTGACAGGATCTTCTCAGAGATGTTAATAATGGCAGATGGTTTCACGAGTTGTAGTGTGTCTTGCGTGTGGTCATCTCCCATTTGGGTTTGAATCTTGTCCGCTTGGGCTGTTGGCCCTGGCCTAAAAAAGGCCTCTTAGGGGTGTTCCTGCTCTGCTGATTCCTATTAGAGGTGCCCTCTCCTGCATCGGAGTCCTCCATGGATTCAGAGGAGGATGTTTCAGAAAATGTAGTAAATCTTCTCTTCGATCTCCCCTGGTTGGAATTCAAATACCTGACGGAATCCGATCTACTGTAGAATTCATCTTTTAAATAGGGATACACAGTGTCAATGTTAAAGTTTTTTTGGTCTTTTTCAAACTTAGACGTCTTGAAGTTGATGGTATTGTCTCGAAACGTGACCAGTTCCTTTTCGATCTTCTCTAGAAGGGCCTTTGCCTCAGTTTCTGTTTGGTTATCTCTGATGGCTTGAAGTTGTTCTTTAATTTCCTCCTCTTCTTTTTTAAGGATTCGCTGGGCAGTTTCCACTGTGTGTACCATCAAGTCCCTACTGCATTTGGTACTGATAAAGCTGAACCCTTTACGGTAGACTGGGACGTCAGTAAAGATGACAGGGACGTTCTTAATCTGGAGGCCCCAAGGGATTGTTCCAGCTCTAAGATTTGCGATTAGGAAATGCCCATGGAGCTCCGTTCGTACATGTTTTTTTCGGAGTCTGGTCAGTTTTTCGGCATAATTGAGCTGTTTGGCTGTGCTGCTGAGTTTGACAGAAGAGAAAAGGGTGGAGTCAGAAAGGAGTTTTTTAACATGATCCTCACTGAAAGATAACGTGTCTTGTTCGGCCATGCTGAATTGTAAGGAAGGAGAGCCTTCCCTAACACAATTAATGTATAGGATCGACCACACTTTTTTGTCGAAACCAAAAGAAAAACCTTGCGAGCAAGCGCTCGCTCAACCAAACTGTGGAACAGTAAAGGTTTTGGATCCTACGTCTGCCCAGCCCGGATCTCAGCAACAGAGAAAACAGAACAGGATGGCTGGACAGGAGAAATTCCTTCCACAATTTTCAGACACGCAGTCAAAATGTACCACGTGGCCACAGGGTTTAAATCCCAAAATGAATTTATTTTCTTTACCTGAAATTATCAAAGTTTCAAAACACACAGGCTTGAACAAAAAACTGTTACGACAGTGGATTCATGTGTACAATATCTACAAATATACAAGTTTACAAATGTACACTACTTACAACGATAAATCAAGCAGAACAAATAAGCATGACACACCAAAAGACAATGAAAAGAATTCAGTGAACACAATAAGTTGCAATTATCTGCAGTGCAAAATTAGTGCATGAAGCAAAAGTGCGACCAGTCCATAGGACTATGAACCCAAGGGACAGGCGGAGTAGATGGAATGAGGTGCCTGCCTGTCTACCAAAGCCTGTGGTTGAATGTTTTTTTGGGGTTGCACAGCTAGGATCCAAAAAATGAGTTGAGTTCTATCCTAGAGGCACCCTTTGCGATTGCCACAGGGTGGGAGTGTCGACGCGTTTCGAACCTGGATGTTATAGGTTCTCTTCAGGACAGGGACTGGGAACAGTGAGTCTGTAAAGATATACAGAGTGGGTGTCAGGGTAGTATATCATAGTACTGTAACAATTAGTTCTGACTCCACAAGGGGAAAAAACAAATACCTGCACGGGGGCATTGGAATTGCCGTGGTGTCGGTAAATCTCAATGGACAGTAGATTCTGAAACAACACATACAGAGATCGAGCTTAGCGCAATGGCAAAACCGGGAGTTTTGGGATAATCAAATGGCAAAACTCCCGGTTTTGCCATTGCGCTAAGCTCGATCTCTGTATGTGTTGTTTCAGAATCTACTGTCCATTGAGATTTACCGACACCACGGCAATTCCAATGCCCCCGTGCAGGTATTTGTTTTTTCCCCTTGTGGAGTCAGAACTAATTGTTACAGTACTATGATATACTACCCTGACACCCACTCTGTATATCTTTACAGACTCACTGTTCCCAGTCCCTGTCCTGAAGAGAACCTATAACATCCAGGTTCGAAACGCGTCGACACTCCCACCCTGTGGCAATCGCAAAGGGTGCCTCTAGGATAGAACTCAACTCATTTTTTGGATCCTAGCTGTGCAACCCCAAAAAACATTCAACCACAGGCTTTGGTAGACAGGCAGGCACCTCATTCCATCTACTCCGCCGGTCCCTTGTGTTCATAGTCCTATGGACTGGTCGCACTTTTGCTTCATGCACTAATTTTGCACTGTAGATAATTGCAACTTATTGTGTTCACTGAATTCTTTTCATTGTCTTTTGGTGTATCATGCTTATTTGTTCTGCTTGATTTATCGTTGTAAGTAGTGTACATTTGTAAACTTGTATATTTGTAGATATTGTACACATGAATCCACTGTCGTAACAGTTTTTTGTTCAAGCCTGTGTGTTTTGAAACTTTGATAATTTCAGGTAAAGAAAATAAATTCATTTTGGGATTTAAACCCTGTGGCCACGTGGTACATTTTGACTGCGTGTCTGAAAATTGTGTAGGAATTTCTCCTGTCCAGCCATCCTGTTCTGTTTTCTCTGTTGCTGAGATCCGGGCTGGGCAGACGTAGGATCCAAAACCTTTACTGTTCCACAGTTTGGTTGAGCGAGCGCTTGCTCGCAAGGTTTTTCTTTTGGTTTTGACAAAAAAGTGTGGTCGATCCTATACATTAATTGTGTTAGGGAAGGCTCTCCTTCCTTACAATTCAGCATGGCTGAACAAGACACGTTATCTTTCAGTGAGGATCATGTTAAAAAACTCCTTTCTGACTCCACCCTTTTCTCTTCTGTCAAACTCAGCAGCACAGCCAAACAGCTCAATTATGCCGAAAAACTGACCAGACTCCTAAAAAAACATGTACGAACGGAGCTCCATGGGCATTTCCTACTCGCAAATCTTAGAGCTGGAACAATCCCTTGGGGCCTCCAGATTAAGAACGTCCCTGTCATCTTTACTGACGACCCAGTCTACCGTAAAGGGTTCAGCTTTATCAGTACCAAATGCAGTAGGGACTTGATGGTACACACAGTGGAAACTGCCCAGCGAATCCTTAAAAAAGAAGAGGAGGAAATTGAAGAACAACTTCAAGCCATCAGAGATAACCACACAGACACTGAGGCAAAGGCCCTTCTAGAGAAGATCGAAAAGGAACTGGTCACGTTTCGAGACAATACCATCAACTTCAAGACGTCTAAGTTTGAAAAAGACCAAAAAAACTTTAACATTGACACTGTGTATCCCTATTTAAAAGATGAATTCTACAGTAGATCGGATTCCGTCAGGTATTTGAATTCCAACCAGGGGAGATCGAAGAGAAGATTTACTACATTTTCTGAAACATCCTCCTCTGAATCCATGGAGGACTCCGATGCAGGAGAGGGCACCTGTAATAGGAATCAGCAGAGCAGGAACACCCCTAAGAGGCCTTTTTTAGGCCAGGGCCAACAGCCCAAGCGGACAAGATTCAAACCCAAATGGGAGATGACCACACGCAAGACACACTACAACTCGTGAAACCATCTGCCATTATTAACATCTCTGAGAAGATCCTGTCAAGAGCTGAACAAGAAGTTCTGGAAATGGGTCTTTCCTTTGTGCCTGGGGTTGCCATGGATTTTACCAAAATCAAATTGGAAGTTATGGAATTCTTCCGAAAGGTTCGTCTGAGATGGTTTTTCAAAGATGCGACTGAACAAGGATCCACGGAGGCGTCAGGATTGAGAAATAAATCCTCGTTTTGTCCACCTAACCACAATGTCTCAAAAAACATTCTAGCTTTTAAACGCTCAGTAATGTCATCTTTGAATATGTTGGAGAAAAAAACGCCCTTTTGTTCCGAGAAACATCACAAAAAAACACAGAGAAGCCATTCAAGAACTGAAGAATCAGCAGGAGGCCGTTATCAGGCAAGCTGATAAAGGGGGTGCGGTGGTCCTCTGGTCGAAAGATCTATACCGTACAGAGGGGCGGAGCCACGTGTTCAATCAAGAGTGGTACCGCAAGATCACTCATGATCCAACCGCCCAGATTCAGGATGAAATAAGAAGACTTGTCAACGCCGCAAAGGAGGCAGGGATTCTTGGACCCAAAGAATCAGAGTACCTGATTAAAAATTTCCCACGGGGGGAGGAGCCTGTAGGAGAGTAGGGGCTGCAATCCTATGATCACCCAGATTTTTTTGCTTTTGTTTCACTGGTTTACGACTTTCTCTGGCTGTGGGCCTGCTAATCAGACCCACAGCCTGGCTGTTCTCTTTCTAAATTACGACATGTACCCTAGGTGCATTTACCAATTGGTACTGGGCCACCTTATCAGACCCTGTAACTCAGGGCATAGGTGTACCCAGGGCCGCCAGGGGCTGCAGCATGTATTATGCCACCCCTGGCTGGCCTCCTAAATTTGACACAACTGGCTGCATGACAGCTGGGGCGAAGTCGTGTAATCACACTTTGCTTTAGATATAGTAGCCCTATATCTAACCATACAATGGATACCCGAGTTCCTATCAGTCACTCCTATGGCAGGCCTTGACAATCCTGAAGGCAGAGTGCATGGGCTCGTGTGAACTAGGCTCTAGCCCGAGCCGAGCCCGGTTGCAGCTTGCGGAACCAAGACCCAATGGCTGTTCCATGGTAACGCGTACCACATCGGTAACTTCGGTGTCGCGTTATCAAGGCATGTCGAGTAAGGTGTCATACGAATCGGGATGCTGCCCTCTCACCAACTCTGGCGACGAGGTTAGCATTCCGCCCTTCTAGAGGGACACGACATGTACGTAACTGTGAACCCCGGTTAAAGTTAACTAAAGCCTCAGCTCCACAAAATGGATGCTGCCACCACAGACACGAGTCTGACCTCCTGCTGCTGGGAGTCCTTCCAGCGAGGAGCGCTTGGACAAAGGGTTTCCTGTCGAGGGCGGTGTTCGCACCGTCCCAGACAGGGTTTGTGTATTCTGGGTAGGTAGGGCTTTTGCGAGAAGGTGACTGCGGAGTGGCACCCCGGTGCTCACTACGCATCTGCCGGTCAGAACCAGTTCCAGGGGCGCCAGCCCTGGCCTGGGGGAAGTCCGGCAGGGGAGAGGGGTGTAACTACCCCCCTTCCTGGTCCCACCCTTAGGGCAGGACCTAGTCATGTACCCACCCCTTTCTTTAGAATAAAGGCCGGAGCGGGGACCCTTCCAAATTAGATCATCTTTGAATCAAGAACTACTTTCTACGAAAGGACACTCAAGACTCTTCTCAAGATTTCTCCCTTGTGACTAAGGAGTAGTCACCCTGCATCAGCGGGCACCACCTAAGAACTCTGCGGTTTGCTGCAAGTCCTTCCTCAAGGATCCGACGGCCCAGCTCGACGAGAACCGGCTTCCCTGGCACCTCTGACCTCTACCCACGTCATCAGCTCAGCTGTGATCTGTGGGTGCGACGAGACCTCGAGGGACCGGCCATCATCAAAACCTGCACGCTTTCTTAAACAGCACGACCATCGAAGTAATTCCCTGGTGAGTGCTCTGGGGTCCGAGAAGCCCCGACCCTGAGCCGCTCCAGCACCGAAGTGCAGTCTCCCAGCATCTCCACGATCTGCGTGGGGCCCTTCTGCTCGCTGCTCAGCACGTTGTCTGGTCACTAGCCGCTGGCTTGTGCCCTTCTGTGACGACATCCGACAATCAACACTGCTAGTCTGGTTGCTCCAGACTGGCCCTTGCTTCCATCTTTGAGAGAAGCACCCCGGACCCTCCTGGTCCACTCAAGACGCCATCTTAGGCCCACCACGTGGCCCTGAGATCTGCCAAGGCTTGTTGCCCCATCCTGGGCCCAGCGACGCCGACAGCATCATCCTTCGTGGGACAGCTCGCACCTCCACCGTGGTCGCCGACAACGCCTCCTGGTCCGTGAGACTGCAGAGCCTAGCGTCGCCCACTCACCTGGTCGAGGTGACGGCCAACCGGTGCCCTCCTGGTACCCTCTGACTACTGGCTAGTAGTACGAACTTGGTCCCCTCTGCTTTCAGGTATCAACGATCTCTGATCCAGGCTTGGATCTCTACGAACTATTCATCACTGGTCGCCGGCCAGCAACTCTTTTCTTCCGGCTCCTGGCTCGTCAGCGAAGACCCCGACACCTGTAAGACTTGTGCAGCCGCAGCCCTCGTGGCTAGGTAACTCGGCATTTCGGTGCCTGCATAGCCTCTTTACTCTAGGGTCCTGAGTCCCTCGCTTCCGACTTGCCTTATCGGGTCCGCCCGAGACCTTAAACTTTCCGTGTCCTCGGACACTTGTTTTAATTGTGCACTTGAAGTATTTTCCTAAGAGATTTGGTTTGTGCTTAGTACCCTGTCCTCATAAAGAGTACAGGGCTGTTGTGATTCTTAATAAATATCCTGTTTATTTTCATAACACTTGTGTGGTGTCCTTTCACTTGGTGTTCAAGGGGTACATGTGTGGTAAACAGCTGGCTTAACACGCCCTCTCGAGTCTTTAGCCTTAGACTGCTCGTATCCACGCTACTAGGATAGCTGGTCTTTAGGTTGACTTACAACCAATCATCATAAGGGTCGTTTGGAACGATACATAGCGGTCGCTAGAATAGCGAACGCTGCATATCGGGCCAACTTCTCACATTGGTGAGCAGCGGTTGGGATTTGAGCTTGCTGTTGTTTTACCACACGTATCCTAAGAATATCTTGTTGAAAGATCACATAAGTACTGTTAGTACATATAACTAAAGCTTAGAATACTCTGAGTTCTACTGAACCAGCTGTTGCAGCTCCTCAAGGCTTAGCACACCTTGGCTGCAACTCTTAGCAAGGGAACAGTAGGTAAACACATAGTGTAGGTAGGTGCATCACTTACACCACACTAGAAACAGTATGTCGGACAAAGGAGGAAACTCTGAGTCTCCCCTTGTGTCAGTTGACCCTCCACAGGTCATCCCTTCGAGATATACTGTGCTGAGCTTCAAGGAGTTAAGACAAGTGTGTCACTCCAGGAAGATCAAGCAGGGGTCTAACCCCACAACGTCCTTTCTGATTGGTCTCTTGGAGACTTATGATGCCAGAAAAGCTGAGACCCTTCCCAGCTCTTCTAATCCAGAAGGAGACATGCCTCCCCTCGAGGGAACCAGAGGCGATCCTGACCTCATCCACCTCTCCACTGAGACTGACGAGGTAGAGGACGATGAGAATGAGGATCCCTCTGGGGATGAGGCAGATAAGGGACAGGTAGAAGTCGTAAGACTAAGCAGGTCCAACTTAAGCAAACATGACAGTGGTACTGGGGGACTCCTGGGGCCGCTATCAGGTCAGCTTAACATTGGGAATGGACGAGCCAGATCTCTGTCAAGAGACTCTGGCAGATCCCTTCAAACCAATGGCTCTCACAACTCTTCGCAAAGAGGGAGGACGTCCCCTCAGCGGAGAGTGTACGAAGCTAAGGAAAGGGCAGCTAATCTGAGGATCGGAAGGGAAGAACTTGCCCTGGCCAAAGAAAGGCTTGCCTTTGCTAGAGAGCAACAGTTAAGTGGGGTAGTCCCCACTGGTGGCAGCAATGTACCTAGCAATAGGGAAAGGAGTTTTGATACGAAACACCTTGGTAAGATAGTGCCCCCCTTTAAACAAGGGGACGGCATCCACAAATGGATTACTGCTTTGGAGAGGGCCTGCACTGTGCAAGGTGTTCCCCAGAGTCAGTGGGCAGCTATCTTGTGGCTCTCCTTTGAAGGTAAAGGAAGAGACAAGCTCCTCACCACAAGGGTAGAGGATGCCAATAATTACCACGTCTTGAAGAATACACTCGTTGAAGGGTTTGGCCTAACCACTGAGCAGTACAGGGTGCTGTTCAGGGATACCCAGAAAACGCAGTCTCAAGACTGGTCTGACTTTGTCGATTGTGCCACTAAGGCTTTTGAGGGCTGGTTGCTGGGCAGTAAGGTTACTGATTACGAAGGATTGTATAATTTGATGATGAGAGAACAAATTTTAAACAATTGTCAGAACCAGTTGTTGCATCAGCATCTTGTCGACTCGGATCTGACCTCTCCCCAAGAATTGGGAAAGAAGGCAGACAGATGGGTTCGCACGAGAGTTAAACAGAACCAGGGCCAGAATCAAGGTGGTCAGAAGAAAGCAGACCAGAAGGGTAAAGATTCTAAGGGGGAACAAAATGACCAGAAGTCTTCGACAGGTCCCCAACAACCCAAAGAGGGTGGGGGTCAGGCTCCCCAAAAGAAGAAAGAAGGCCAATCCAAAAGATGGTGCCAGTACTGCAAAAGTAAATCTCACTGGTTTAGTGAGTGCACCAAGAAAGGAGGAGGGCAGACTCCTGCCACTGCAGCCCCTAAGGCACCTGTGCCCCCTAGTACAGTCAGCAGTGGTAGTGCGCCTCCCAAGGGTTTAGTAGGGTTAACCCTGGGTTATGAGGGGCGTGACAACTTAGTTGGCACACTCACTCAGGCTGTCCTTGTCAGTACAGGGGACGTGGACGTGTCCCCTGACATAAGTCCCAATACTTTGGGCAAATACAGACAGACGCCTTTCATAAATGGAAAGATGGCTCAGGCCTATAGGGACACTTGTGCCAGCGTCACCATGGTGACGCCTAACTTTGTGGACCCTGGACAGATCATGCCAGGTACAGAATTCCTGGTGACCAATGCAAGCAATGTCACTACCAATCACAGTATGGCAATTGTAGCTTTCTCCTGGGGAGGGGTAACTGGCCAAAAGAAGGTTGTAGTTAGTCCAGACCTCCCAGTGGATTGTTTGTTGGGCAATGATTTGGAGTCATCACAATGGTCAGAAGTGGAGCACCGGACTCACATGGAAATGTTAGGTTTGCCAGCACATGTGTTCGCTGTGACCAGGTCACAGGTCAGGAAATGCCCCACTGAACAGGTGCTGGATCCTGGAACAACGGACCAGACACCTCCCAAGAAAAAGAGCAGTAGGGTAAAGGCTGCGCCTTCCCCCTTGCCCCAGGTCGTGGATCAAGTCTCAGAGGAGGCTGACCTACAAGAATTGAGGGAAACTGAGCCTAGGGAGTTCGAACTTGATCAAGTTGAATTCTTGGGTTCAGGGGGACCCTCAAGGGAAGACCTGGGGAAGGACCAGTTAGACTGCCCTTCTCTTGAACCCCTCAGACAGCAGGCTGCTGCTGAGGCTGCTGGGAACGCCACAGGTACCCACAAGGTATACTGGGAAGACGGACTCCTGTACACTGAGTCAAGAGACCCCAAGCCTGGCATGACCAGGAGGCTGTTTGTACCCTTGTCTCAGCGAGGTTTCCTACTTACCTTGGCCCACGAGATTCCCTTAGCAGGTCACTTAGGCCAGACGAAGACGTGGGACAGGCTTGTCTCGCACTTTCACTGGCCTCATATGAACGAAGATACAAAGGAGTTTTGCCGCTCCTGTGTCACTTGCCAAGCCAGTGGTAAGTCAGGTGGCACGACAAAGGCCCCCCTTATACCAATGCCTGTGGTGGGGGTGCCCTTTGAACGGGTGGGGATCGACATCGTCGGTCCCATGGAACCACCAACAGCATCAGGGCACAAGTTTATACTGGTGGTAGTGGATCATGCCACCAGGTATCCTGAAGCTATTCCCCTTAGGACCACTACAGCACCTGTTGTGGCAAGAGCCCTAGTTGGAGTATTCTCCAGAGTGGGCTTCCCTAAGGAGGTCGTCTCCGACAGAGGTGCAAACTTTATGTCGAGATACTTAACTGCTATGTGGAAGGAATGTGGTGTCAACTACAAGTTCACTACACCCTATCATCCACAATGCAATGGGCTTGTTGAGAGATTCAACAGGACCCTGAAAGGGATGATTCATGGACTACCGGAAAAGCTTCGGCGTAGATGGGACGTCCTGATCCCCTGCCTCTTGTTCGCCTACAGAGAAGTCCCACAGAAGGGGGTTGGCTACAGCCCTTTTAAACTTTTGTACGGACATCCTGTAAGAGGACCCCTGTGTTTGGTGAAGGAAGGATGGGAGAGACCTCTCAAAAAGCCTGCAGCCAACATAGTGGACTATGTGCTTGGCCTCCGCTCGCGGATGGCTGAATACATGGAGAAGGCATCTGAAAACCTTAAGGCCAGCCAAGAACTCCAAAAAGCTTGGCATGACCAAAAGGCTGTCTTGACTGTTTATCAGCCCGGACAGAAGGTGTGGGTGTTGGAGCCAGTGGCCCCAGCAGCACTCAAGGACAAATGGTCCGGGCCCTACACCATCCTGGAGAAAAAGGGAGAGGTCACCTACCTGGTCGACCTGGGAACTCCCCGGAGCCCCCACAGGGTGCTTCATGTCAACAGGCTCAAGGCATATGTCGACAGGAAGGACATGAGTTTGCTCATGGCCCTAGATGAGGGACAGGAAGAGGAGAGTGACCCTCTCCCCGACCTGCTCACTCAGAATCCTGACGATGGATCGGTAGATGGTGTTGTCTTTTGTGGCAGCCTCTCCGAACATCAACAGAGCGACTGTAAACAGGTTCTTCAGTCGTTCAGACATATGTTTTCTCTAACACCCAGTCAGACCAATTGGTGCACCCATGAGGTCGACACTGGTGACAGCTTGCCTGTTAAGAGTAAAATCTACCGGCAGCCTGATCACGTTAGAGACTGCATCAAGAGTGAAGTGCAGAAAATGTTGGAGCTGGGAGTCATTGAACCCTCGGACAGCCCTTGGGCTAGTCCCGTAGTTCTAGTGCCGAAACCTCACACCCAGGGCGGTAAGAAAGAGATGAGGTTCTGCGTAGACTACAGGGGTCTCAATGCAGTCACTAAGACTGACGCCCACCCAATACCAAGGGCAGACGAGCTTATCGATAGATTGGCTTCGGCCAACTACTTAAGTACGTTTGACCTGACAGCTGGGTATTGGCAAATCAGGTTAGCTGAGGACGCCAAGCCTAAGACCGCATTTTCGACCCCTGGTGGGCATTATCAGTTCGTGGTGATGCCCTTTGGTCTGAAAAATGCACCTGCCACCTTCCAAAGGTTGGTGAATCAAGTCCTTACTGGGCTGGATAACTTCTGTGCGGCGTATCTTGACGATATTGCTGTCTTTAGCTCCACCTGGGAGGATCACCTGGTCCACCTGCGGAAAGTGTTAGAGGCTCTACAAGCGGCAGGCCTCACTATCAAGGCCACCAAGTGCCAGATAGGGCAGACACAGGTTGTATACCTGGGCCACCTTGTAGGTGGAGGCCAGGTTCAGCCACTGGAGAGCAAGATACAGTCAATCAGGGACTGGGCTCCTCCAACCACCCAGACTCAGGTTCGAGCTTTCTTGGGCCTGACTGGATACTACCGGAAGTTTGCCAGGAACTATGGTTCCATCGTGACACCATTAAACGAACTGACAAGCAAGAAAATGCCAAAAAAGGTTCAGTGGACAGCGAGCTGTCAAAAAGCATTCGATGACCTAAAGCAGGCCATGTGCACGGCGCCTATCCTCAAGAGTCCTGACTACTCCAAACCATTCATTGTCCAAACAGATGCTTCTGAGTTGAGTGTGGGAGCTGTTCTTTCTCAACTGAATTTTGATGGTCAAGATCAGCCCATTGCTTTTATAAGCAGAAGGCTGACCCCTAGAGAGAAGAATTGGTCAGCTATTGAGAGGGAGGCCTTTGCTGTGGTTTGGGCCCTGAAGAAGCTGAGGCCATACTTGTTTGGCACTCACTTCAAGATTCAGACCGACCATAAGCCCCTCTTGTGGCTAAATCAGATGAAGGGTGAAAACCCCAAACTGCTAAGGTGGTCCATTTCCCTACAGGGGATGGACTTTACAGTGGAACATAGACCTGGTACTGATCATGGCAATGCCGATGGGCTCTCCAGATATTTCCACTTAGAACAAGAAGACTCACCTGGTCAAGGTTAGCTTATTGTTCCGACGTTTGGGGGGGGGTCATGTAGGAGAGTAGGGTCTGCAATCCTATGATCACCCAGATTTTTTTGCTTTTGTTTCACTGGTTTACGACTTTCTCTGGCTGTGGGCCTGC
Organism: Lissotriton vulgaris; assembly: GCF_964263255.1. NCBI lineage: Eukaryota > Metazoa > Chordata > Amphibia > Caudata > Salamandridae > Lissotriton > Lissotriton vulgaris. The sequence goes on from NC_141693.1 coordinate 1,969,914,649, forward strand.
TAATCAGACCCACAGCCTGGCTGTTCTCTTTCTAAATTACGACATGTACCCTAGGTGCATTTACCAATTGGTACTGGGCCACCTTATCAGACCCTGTAACTCAGGGCATAGGTGTACCCAGGGCCGTCAGGGGCTGCAGCATGTATTATGCCACCCCTGGCTGGCCTCCTAAATTTGACACAACTGGCTGCATGACAGCTGGGGCGAAGTCGTGTAATCACACTTTGCTTTAGATATAGTAGCCCTATATCTAACCATACAATGGATACCCGAGTTCCTATCAGTCACTCCTATGGCAGGCCTTGACAATCCTGAAGGCAGAGTGCATGGGCTCGTGTGAACTAGGCTCTGGCCCGAGCCGAGCCCGGTTGCAGCTTGCGGAACCAAGACCCAATGGCTGTTCCATGGTAACGCGTACCACATCGGTAACTTCGGTGTCGCGTTATCAAGGCATGTCGAGTAAGGTGTCATACGAATCGGGATGCTGCCCTCTCACCAACTCTGGCGACGAGGTTAGCATTCCGCCCTTCTAGAGGGACACGACATGTACGTAACTGTGAACCCCGGTTAAAGTTAACTAAAGCCTCAGCTCCACAAAATGGATGCTGCCACCACAGACACGAGTCTGACCTCCTGCTGCTGGGAGTCCTTCCAGCGAGGAGCGCTTGGACAAAGGGTTTCCTGTCGAGGGCGGTGTTCGCACCGTCCCAGACAGGGTTTGTGTATTCTGGGTAGGTAGGGCTTTTGCGAGAAGGTGACTGCGGAGTGGCACCCCGGTGCTCACTACGCATCTGCCGGTCAGAACCTGTTCCAGGGGCGCCAGCCCTGGCCTGGGGGAAGTCCGGCAGGGGAGAGGGGTGTAACTACCCCCCTTCCTGGTCCCACCCTTAGGGCAGGACCTAGTCATGTACCCACCCCTTTCTTTAGAATAAAGGCCGGAGCGGGGACCCTTCCAAATTAGATCATCTTTGAATCAAGAACTACTTTCTACGAAAGGACACTCAAGACTCTTCTCAAGATTTCTCCCTTGTGACTAAGGAGTAGTCACCCTGCATCAGCGGGCACCACCTAAGAACTCTGCGGTTTGCTGCAAGTCCTTCCTCAAGGATCCGACGGCCCAGCTCGACGAGAACCGGCTTCCCTGGCACCTCTGACCTCTACCCACGTCATCAGCTCAGCTGTGATCTGTGGGTGCGACGAGACCTCGAGGGACCGGCCATCATCAAAACCTGCACGCTTTCTTAAACAGCACGACCATCGAAGTAATTCCCTGGTGAGTGCTCTGGGGTCCGAGAAGCCCCGACCCTGAGCCGCTCCAGCACCGAAGTGCAGTCTCCCAGCATCTCCACGATCTGCGTGGGGCCCTTCTGCTCGCTGCTCAGCACGTTGTCTGGTCACTAGCCGCTGGCTTGTGCCCTTCTGTGACGACATCCGACAATCAACACTGCTAGTCTGGTTGCTCCAGACTGGCCCTTGCTTCCATCTTTGAGAGAAGCACCCCGGACCCTCCTGGTCCACTCAAGACGCCATCTTAGGCCCACCACGTGGCCCTGAGATCTGCCAAGGCTTGTTGCCCCATCCTGGGCCCAGCGACGCCGACAGCATCATCCTTCGTGGGACAGCTCGCACCTCCACCGTGGTCGCCGACAACGCCTCCTGGTCCGTGAGACTGCAGAGCCTAGCGTCGCCCACTCACCTGGTCGAGGTGACGGCCAACCGGTGCCCTCCTGGTACCCTCTGACTACTGGCTAGTAGTACGAACTTGGTCCCCTCTGCTTTCAGGTATCAACGATCTCTGATCCAGGCTTGGATCTCTACGAACTATTCATCACTGGTCGCCGGCCAGCAACTCTTTTCTTCCGGCTCCTGGCTCGTCAGCGAAGACCCCGACACCTGTAAGACTTGTGCAGCCGCAGCCCTCGTGGCTAGGTAACTCGGCATTTCGGTGCCTGCATAGCCTCTTTACTCTAGGGTCCTGAGTCCCTCGCTTCCGACTTGCCTTATCGGGTCCGCCCGAGACCTTAAACTTTCCGTGTCCTCGGACACTTGTTTTAATTGTGCACTTGAAGTATTTTCCTAAGAGATTTGGTTTGTGCTTAGTACCCTGTCCTCATAAAGAGTACAGGGCTGTTGTGATTCTTAATAAATATCCTGTTTATTTTCATAACACTTGTGTGGTGTCCTTTCACTTGGTGTTCAAGGGGTACATGTGTGGTAAACAGCTGGCTTAACACGCCCTCTCGAGTCTTTAGCCTTAGACTGCTCGTATCCACGCTACTAGGATAGCTGGTCTTTAGGTTGACTTACAACCAATCATCATAAGGGTCGTTTGGAACGATACATAGCGGTCGCTAGAATAGCGAACGCTGCATATCGGGCCAACTTCTCACAGAGCCTAGCCAGCAACAGCGATGGCCGCCTGAGCCTTCGCCTCCGCCGACCCGTTCGCTTCCCACCCGTACCGCTTCTTCTCCTGTCTCCTAAATTGTGTCTGCTGTGTGATATCGGGTAGGGGAGGCGACGCTGAGTCCGGGGATGTGCTCCCCGCCGTCCATCCTGCACCGGGAGTAACAGAAGGTCTTGCAGTCCTGCCGTTGAATGCTGCATGGGTCCGGTCCTTTGTTCTCGGCTGAGTCTGGCTGGGGAACAACAACGCCGGCCATTACGGGAGAAACCGACACTGCCCAGGAGACGCGGCAGACTGCCGAGATTTCAGTGACGGCGCCACAGTTTCTTTTTGCGGTCTCTCTGATCTCCTGTTTAACACCCGTCGGTGTAACAATTGTATCTCTCTCCTTGGAAGCTTCTGTCCGTCTTCTCGCTTCTCACTGTAATGGAGGGAGCCATCTGGTCTGAGTGATTGTTGATCACGCATGGCGCCTGGCTGTACCGTCACTGTGGTGTCCCCGTGCGAGGCGCTGCGACGAAGTTTGCTGCCCTGACCCCTGTGCCCCTGCCCTGCCTGTCTTAACGCTGCTCTCTACACGGCGCCAAACAAAGGCTACCGAAGGCTGGTATCGATGGTTGCCACACGCCTGTTACTATCGTGGGCAGGGGACTGGCGTTTCATCCTGCCTGGAAATGCCCTTGAGTGTCGGCGATGTCCTGGAAGCTCTGTCTGATCTACGAGCTGCTTGGTGCTACATCGTCCGCGCCCTGGAGCGCCGCCTGGACGCTGTTCTCCCCTTACTCTCCTCTGCTGACCGTGCAGGCGACTGTGAGCGTGGCATGACGCCGAGTCTGATGGTAGGCGGCCATTTGCAGCCCCTCCGGGGTCTCAATGAAGGATCACAGGTGATGGAGCTTAGCATCGCCGCTGAACTGCCTGCTGAAGCTATGGAGGACGCCGTGCATTCTGTACTTTTGCGGACACTCGAGGTTCACCGTCCAGCGCCAGATCTTTCAACGCCAGCGGGAACTCCTGACGAGGTGGCTTCGTTTCCCTTGGGCGTTTTACCTGCTAGTGCTTTGTCAACTCTTGGCGGACCGTTGTTGTATGCCTGCCCGGACTGTACCCTGGTGGATCACACTGTCCTGCTTCGGATGGCATTTCATGGACGTCGCCCTCTCTCGAGGGGGTCATGCCGGTTGCTTTCCCTGCACTATGGGACTGCGCCGCTACTACAATTTGCTGATTCAATGGACCGCAGGGGCCAGGGTTGAGTCCGCCCTTCTCGTGCCTTCTCTACCGGTATTTACATTTTTGGGACTGTGATGGACTGGCGGGGTAGTCGGACGTTGGATATGGTCGATTTTGGAGTCGGGGAGGTGGTGGCCGCTTACACTCCTGTTGGTTCTTATGGTTGTTTGGGGATGGCCCTCCTCCGGGGTGGGGTTTCATGGGAGTTTTAGATTAGATTGCTCTTTTCTTGCTCCCTATCTCTTATGTGAAACGGTTTCTCTCTTTTCTTCTCTCACTTCTTATTCTATATTTCGGGTTTATTGGGCGACAGACACACTGCTAGGGGGGGGTAGGCCGTAGCCTTTGCATGCGTGTAGGGTGGGGGTTGGGGGATGGGATTTTATTTCTTTCTGTTTCTATGGTGCCTTGTTTTTTCTTCTTATTTTATTTCCTCTTTCTTTCTATCTTGGGTCTGTGTAGGTGTTGCTGGTGGGCGGGTGACGGTAGACTTTGTTAGGATCTTGGCTCTGATATTCCTGCTGTACACTTAATGGACCGTCATGCCGCCTGGGGGGACCCGGAGATTGAGATGCTGGGCGATGTGTGCCTTGGTCGCTATTGATATGTCATACCTACGTGAACCCTGCTCTTTAGTTTATATACATTTTTTTTTTTATTTTCATTACGGAACAGTCTGGACTTTAATGGTTGCTAGAATTCGGACAAGGGACATTTTTTTTTTTAAATTAACCTTCATTGCTCCTTAGGCGCGATAGCTTGTTATCACCAGTGTAACTGCTACATATTTGCTTCGATATTGCTGTGCTATCGCGTCACCATACTGCATGCACCTGTGCTTAATCAGTTTTCGTGGCCGGCCTCAGGGTTGTGGGCCCGTATTTGTACTTTTCTGGATGCACTAATAAAGGTTTTCAAAAATTTAAAAAAAAAAAAAAATTACCCACGGACCCCGCATCTGTACTTCCTCCCTAAAGTACACAAAGACCCTAAACTTCCACCAGGACGCCCGATCGTGTCCGGGTGTGATTCTGTTTTTTTTTTAATTTTTTTTTATTTTTGGAAAACCTTTATTGTGCATTTGCAGAAGTACATATACGGGCCTACAACCCTCGGGCCGGCCACGAAAGAAAACTGTAGCAGCACTGTCGCAAACAATACAATGACACCGTAGCACGGAATGAACACAGGCTGACATCAAAAGGTTACACCATTAATTAACGTGATATCGCGTCACAGGAGCTGTAAGGTTAATTTTAAAAGGTTTTTTTTCGCAGCAATTAAAGTCCAACATTACTGTTTCAATATAAAGCACAAGATGTAGTAGGGAAATAATAAGGCAGGGCCCGTGCAGGAGTAAAACGCAACGGTGGCGACATGTCCACCAGACTAATAATGACATAAAAATCAAGGTTCCGCAGGCAGCATAGGGGTCAAGTACGGCCAACAGGGCATCAGGATCAATAAACCATCTGGTGTGCACCCCCGGCCACCCGCCCACAGTCCCGACACAGGCCCAAAGCAGGAAGAAAGAGAGAAATCATAGAAAGGAAAAACAAGGCACCATAGAAACCGAAAATAAGAAAACCCATCCCCCAACCCACCACCCTACACGCATGCAGAGGCTACGGCCTACCCCCCCCCCCCAGCAGTGTGTCTGTCGCCCAATAAACCCGAAATTTAGATTAAGAAAGAAAAAGGGGAGAAAAAGGAAACACGATAGTGACTGAAGTATGAGAGTAAGAGAAGAAAAGCCAATCCCACTCCCATAGTACAGAAGCCCGGAGGAGGGCCAAAAACATTATTACCCGGGCTCCCAGCCCACACCTAATCTCCCACCCGACAACCACGACCCGCCAGAGACCATATCTGATGCAGCATAAAACAAGCAACCCTGTAGCCTCCCAGTACATCGAGGAATGACACAATACAAACTGCTACCAAGCAAATGAAGAAAACCACAGCAGGGACCCCCCTTTCTGCACATACACCAGGCCCGCCCGCACGCCGAACCCCCATCTTTCAAGCAGAAATCAGCAGCTGTGCCCACCAAGTACAACCCCATGCTGGTCAAAACAAAGCGCCGTCAAAAGTTCCAAAATAGAACGAGGGTCCCGATATCTGGCAGCCAGGCAAACAAAGTCAGTACAAAGATACATCACCCCTGGCCTGAGCGTTGCAGTCCTTCCGAAAATGGCCACCGCGGGAACCATGCCGAAGGCAGAACAAAGGGACAAGATGGCCGTCCCCCACGAGGAGAAAACCTGGAAGAAAGAAATGCAGGATCCCGATCCACAAGGGGATGACCGACAAAAAGGTGGGGCTTCTCAGCACATACGGGAAGGAGTACCACCGACTGAGGAAAGGATGAAGTTCCAGTTGCAGGAGCGGCAAGGAAGTCCAGCAGCCGGGACGTCAAAAGACCATGTGGAAACAGTAATGGCGGAGGCTGAGCATCAGAGTGCAGGGTGGAGAGCAACAAAGTATCCCCCTTCGCGGCGGTAGGCAAGTCAGCAACACTGTCTCCAGAAACCATCAGTTCCGTGGCGGGCGACAGCTGAAACATAGTATCCGGACCATGGATAGTTTCAGACAGCTGGTGTCCCGGTGCAGATATCGCCTCATCAAACTTGCGGCTCAACTCACAGGTAACCTGCCGACATGCGGAGCCAAGAGCCTCGAGAGCCGCCAGGACATCCATACAAGTCGGGGCCCGCTGCGGGGCCACACAATATGGCATTTGGGTCGGTGTCCCCGGTTGACAGGACCAGGGTAGTGCAGGCAAGGCAGGACAACCAGGGGACAAAGAGGCGATCGTCTCCCCTCCTCTCGGGACCGCCATCATTACTGCCGCCATCCAGAAACAAGGGGTGGGGGGAAAGAACGTACAAAATTCAAAATGCAGCAGGCGGGGGCGCCGGCATGGGAGCTGGCCGCAGAACAGAGAGGCAAAACCGCAGGCGACCCCTCGCCGCTAGTCGGAAGGCAGCCCCCGGCGCAGGCGGCACCGCCAGCCGGAGCCGAGTCAGCCCTCCAGCCGAGTCACTCCAGAAAACAAAGGGGTAGGGGTCCCGTCCCGCCAGCGCCTGCCGCATCCAAGTCTGGAGAGCCCCCGATTAAATAGGGATGACCTCGTCGATCCGCCCCACCAGCAGCAATTCTGGCAGGAGTTGCAGCGCCTCCCGTGTCAATCCACCGGGGCACCAACGTCTCGCTGCGGCCAGCAAAGCAGAGTCCAGGGGGATACAATGGCGGGCGGCTCTCGCTACCGTATCTTCGTCCACACGGCCGGTAGAGTCCTCGGAGGAACGCGGTCGAGATCTGCGCGCTCATGCGGTCGTGGCGCCGCGGCAGTTTTCAGGATTAGTGGCAGGATACCGGCGTGGGAAGAAGAGGCTCGCGGAGCTGGGAGCCTACACGTCCGTCCTGTCGGCCATCTTGGCTCCTCCTGTTCTGTGATTCTGTTTTTGAGCCCATCTCCAAATTCGTCGATGTGTTTTTGAAACCCCTTGTGGTGCAGGTGCCATCCTATCTGAGGGATTCCATGGATTTTATAAACAAAGTTGAAGGCCTTCCATTTGATTCCTCCAATCAACTTCTAGCCTCCATGGATGTATCATCTTTATACACACAAATACCGCAACAAGACGGTTTGGATGTTATGGAACTATATTTGGACAGTCGACCACGCCCTCACAGAGTTCCCACCGAATTCATAATCTCCTTGGCAACTGTGGCTCTGAAAAAGAACTTCTTTACCTTTGAAGATGAAATGTTTCTTCAAATCAAAGGCTCAGCAATGGGCTGTCATTTTGCCCCCGAAATGGCTATCTTGTACATGGGTCAATTTGAAGAAAAATACGTGCTGAATAACAATCCCTACAGAGGTTTCATTGGACAATGGTTCCGATATATAGATGACGTGTGGTGTGTGTGGAATGGAACATCTATACAATTGGAAGAATTCCACGTATGGCTGAACAACAGGAGTCCGGATATAAAGTTCAGTTTGAGCTACCATGAAAGATCCCTTCCATTTCTGGATGTCGAGATTTCAGTCAGAGACAATGCGCTGTCGTGTTCTCTGTATCAGAAAAAGACGGACAAGAATAACGCTCTTCATTACAAGAGCTACCACCCGCGGAGCCTAAGGGATAATCTCCCTTATGGCCAATACCTCCGTGTGAGACGCAACTGCACTACCATCGAGCAGTTTGAGGTGCATGGTCAGGGTCTTACCTCGAAGCTGCAAGAACGGGGTTACCCTCAGAAACTTTTGAAGCATTCCATGAAGAGAGCGAGAGGGACACCCAGAGAACATCTTCTTGAAAAAAGAACCAGACCCGCAACCGAGAGGATGGTTTGTGTTTCCACTTTTGGCCCCCACACCAATCAACTCCAAAAAATTATCAGAAAAAGTTGGCATTTGGTGCAGGAAATTCTTCCAGATATAGGTGCCCCTCTCTTTGCTCTTAAGAAGAACAGGAGCATTGGACAGATGATTACATCCACCAGACCGCCTCCTAAAAAGGTGTCTCAAAGTACAATCTTTGGAGCTAATCCAGTCACAGGGCACCGGAAATGCGGGACATGTTCCGTATGTGACCTCACAATAGAAGGTTCTCTTTTCACGGATGGGAATAAATTCTGGCGTCACAATGAACATACAAACTGCAAAACCAAATACACAGTGTATGCCATACAATGTCCGTGCAACCTGCTGTACATCGGCAAAACCACACAGGAGGTCCGTCAGAGAATTATTCAACATCGTTCAAGAATCAATAACAAAAACATGACAGCCCCCCTGGTCGCTCATTTCTTACAACAAAAACATTCCAGTCATGACATAAGATGGACGGTGCTAGCGGTCATCAGAGGTGGCAATGGTGACCCCGATGTCCGCCTGTCTCAAAAAGAGGCGTACCTCATATTGAAGTTTGACACATCCAACTCCGGGTTGAATGAAATGTCTGAAATCACCAGCTTATGAACTGAGTCCCGCTGAGCTTGGCTGTGTTGCAATTCTGAACTGCTTTTCACAACTTTTCTTTACTTCACTTTTACATTCTCCCCCATTGCAATTCTTTTTTGGTCCGTTTACGTTTCTCACTTGGCACAATGATACACCCGGGGTTGGGACTAGAGAGTTTCTTTCTTACCCGATTTGTGAACATGCTCCTATATAATGCTAGTCAGGATGTTGTAAATCTGCTCACTATATGTTTCTGAAACCGGTTTGTGATAACAACAATGTCTTGGGGTAGACTGTGTGAATTACATTGTATCCAGTTTTGTTGTATCGATCCTGATGTAAACGGTTCAGTATTTTGAATGCCACATGTTTTCCAACTATCACAATCCCCCTGTGGTTGTATCACTATGAGCCGTCAAATTATACTCTACAGCACTCTTTAGGAGCCTTCCACCAGACACACACTGTGTGTTTCTAGTAATTTCCAAGACGAAGTAATAAGTATTATAGTAATGCCTCTATGTGGATTGACTATTGAATTATGAGACCGATATTGTTCAAACTCGGACATTTTCTGTCTTCCATGGCAAAGGCCACCCGTTGCCAACACCTGTAATCCCTAAGCGTGTACAAACTTCCAGTCTGGCACACTCCAACTACATCTACCAGCATCCCCGGTGAGCCCGCCTCTAGAGACGCCCACATGTGTTCTGACCCGGCATTCTCTTTAAACACCCTCGCAGAGTGCCGCGCGTTACTAACAGAATGAGCGTTTTGCCGAACTGATTGACGGAGCGTATCTTTACAAATGAGTAAGTGTTTCGCGCACATGATGCGCGCGCCCCTGTGATTTAGCATTCAGTATTTACTCCCGAGTCCATGACTAAACAAATACTTATTTTCTCTGCCACAGGTCCCGGTTTAATTAATTAAATAACCGCCTGCCGGCTCGAATTCGTCTTTGTGATAAAATAAATTTCTCTACCGGCCAGCTGTGAATACAGGTAGGATTTTCCCCCCTGGGTCCATGTTTGTGATTGGTGAGCCCTTACACTTGGCAACGTATCGCTAACTTTGGGAACTCTTCTCTTGTGGTTTTTCCCAGCTTGTAACCCACGTGCTGCAAAATGTGAGCCCCCCCCATTCCTGATTGTGCACCGCTTGGCGGGCATTACATCTTTGGTTTACCACAGTCTGAACTCCAGGTATGATTCACAAACGTTCTATGGATGTGCACCACCACTTTGATTATCCCAAAACTCCCGGTTTTGCCATTGCGCTAAGCTCGATCTCTGTATGTGTTGTTTCAGAATCTACTGTCCATTGAGATTTACCGACACCACGGCAATTCCAATGCCCCCGTGCAGGTATTTGTTTTTTCCCCTTGTGGAGTCAGAACTAATTGTTACAGTACTATGATATACTACCCTGACACCCACTCTGTATATCTTTACAGACTCACTGTTCCCAGTCCCTGTCCTGAAGAGAACCTATAACATCCAGGTTCGAAACGCGTCGACACTCCCACCCTGTGGCAATCGCAAAGGGTGCCTCTAGGATAGAACTCAACTCATTTTTTGGATCCTAGCTGTGCAACCCCAAAAAACATTCAACCACAGGCTTTGGTAGACAGGCAGGCACCTCATTCCATCTACTCCGCCTGTCCCTTGGGTTCATAGTCCTATGGACTGGTCGCACTTTTGCTTCATGCACTAATTTTGCACTGTAGATAATTGCAACTTATTGTGTTCACTGAATTCTTTTCATTGTCTTTTGGTGTGTCATGCTTATTTGTTCTGCTTGATTTATCGTTGTAAGTAGTGTACATTTGTAAACTTGTATATTTGTAGATATTGTACACATGAATCCACTGTCGTAACAGTTTTTTGTTCAAGCCTGTGTGTTTTGAAACTTTGATAATTTCAGGTAAAGAAAATAAATTCATTTTGGGATTTAAACCCTGTGGCCACGTGGTACATTTTGACTGCGTGTCTGAAAATTGTGTAGGAATTTCTCCTGTCCAGCCATCCTGTTCTGTTTTCTCTGTTGCTGAGATCCGGGCTGGGCAGACGTAGGATCCAAAACCTTTACTGTTCCACAGTGCTGAAGGATAAGGCGTGTTAATTGCTCTGGGGTGTTTAAAATTCTGCACCGGAATCTTAAAGCCCACCAGATTTCTATAAAAGTAGTCCAGTGGGAACAGGGTAGTATTGTAATCGTTATCTGAAGGGATGGGCGCATTCAAGATGGAGTCTCTTGCCCATTCGGTGGTTTTGTAGTTTATGATTATACAGTCCCCACTAATTTCCTTTTTGCTGGGGCCCACCCACCCTACCCTTTGAGTTGAAATGATCTGGCCCGCCCCACTTAGGGGAAATCCACAATTGTGGACAAGCCAGTGTAAAATTTTGTTTTTAAGTGTTTCACTGTTTTCAAACTGGGAGGGTTTAAGTTTAGGGACGTTGGCAAGAATAGCCACGTATGGCCTACTTTCTGGTGGGAGATTGATCACAGCAGGAATAATATTATTATAGTAACTACGTGCTGGAGGATTTCCGCTTACTGAAGAGTGACCTGTGTGCATCTCTCCTCTTACCCTAGAGGAAGAGGATGTTGAGGGCCCATTGGAGGTATTGGCTGGAGTATTAGTATGAGAATTAGCAGGCTTTCCAGGAGCTGCCATAGGGATCACATTTCTGGCGAGTGGCACCTGAGGTTTTGATGTGTTATTGACAGTCATATTAGCCTTATTCGTAGTCGGTACATTCAAGATGGTTTGGGTAACTTGTGGGCCCAGATGTCCGAGGATGTCTAATTTGGCTAAACCCAATTTCTCCAGGTTTTCCACCTTCTTACATATTTGCTCAAGCTTGTCATTGAGGGGAGCAATAAGGAGCTTCATAGCATCCATGATGTGACCCATTATAGAATCCCCGTTGGCTGTGGTTCCCAAATTTGACTCTGGTGGTTCACTTCCATTGGTCTGTTCTGATAATGCTGGTGGTAGGGTTGCCTTCTTTCTTCTACCCCTTTGTTTGGCACACCCCCTAACAATGGCAGGTGGTTTTCTATTATGCATGCGTCTAGGTCTACGATGGACAGTGCAGTGATTAGTCGTACTATCGAAACTGCTATTATTAGCGAGGTCAATTGTGTGAATGGGATCTTCATTGTCGCAGGGAATCAAGATTGCACTAGGCGCCTTGCCAGGCCCCGGTTCCTCAGATGATGTTACATTAATCTGTAAATTAGGAGTTAGGGACAGCCGACTATCCCTATCTTGAAATACTGCTGGAAGTGTAGGAGGATCTTCCATCGGGGGTGGCACAGCCCCGGGGAGACCTGTGTAAGATTGCATCAAGATGGAATCATTTGATAATGCTGTCACATTTATGTTATGAACATTACTGTCGGCAGGTTGTGCTATCTGCTGAATTAGGCAAGTACTGGGTGGTAGGGACAATCGTCTCTCAGTATTTTCGATGGCGTTCGCAACCACCACGATTGTCTGTTGGAGCATGCGATCAATTGCAGTTAATGTTGGTAACGGTGTTTTAGTTTGAGTGGTGTTCCTTGTGACGGAACGTGTATTAATGGGCGTTTTTTTTGCCGTACTCTTGGCGATGGATTTGGATTCCATGGGGGCCATTTGTAGTATACTTTAAACAACCGATATATAATACCTTGGTGATCAATGCTAAATTGAGCAGGGGGTAGTGCCCAGCCCAGACTCCTCAGGCCTCTGAGGGCCACAGAGGGCCCGCCCTTTGCCCGGGCTTAGCCCCGGACACGGCCCCGCGCGCGGTCCGCGACGCGGGAAGGCCAGCCCCTTAAACAGCGCCTCCGGGCGCCAAGCCTCGACGCGACTTCCGCTCGTGTCGCGGAGGCTTCTGGGAGTTGTAGTCTTCAACTCCCCCGCTCTGCGGCAGACCCGGAGTTGGAGGGCTGCGGCGGGGGGAGGAGACAGCAGGCGCGGCGGTGGAGACTCTGGACCCCTTTCAGGCGAGGCTGGTGGCAGATCTGGGTCCCAGGATGCAGACAGGCGAGCAGGAAGGCGGACAGGCGAGCAGGTAGGCGGACAGGCGAGCAGGTAGGCTTGCACGCTGAAACACAGTTAGGCGCCAACCCCCCCACAAATATTGAAGTAATAATATCCTAAATGTACCGCATTGTGCTACATAATGTGCCTTTTCTTGCCGCATAACTACATGATCACTGCTGCATAATGAATACATTCTCTGCCACATAATTGCAGTGGCCCTGGTTATAATTCAGACCTCTGTTCCAGTAAGGCCTCCATTTGCAGTCTGCAGCCAAAGTGTTGTTGCATGTGCTGTTGTCTTATTTTTCACGAATAAAAGCTTTGGGGTGTTCGCTTGAGGTTAGAATGCATGCTCTATGTTGAATACACACTTTCAGTTGTGTACCTCTAACAAAACATATGGGTTCATGTTCAGCGTTATGTTTGCTGCACAGCAAGTGGAGGTGGTTGATTAAAGTGGTTAAAGTTGTAGACATGCTCAGAATGTATTCACACATTCACTTTTAATTCAACCTGCAACGGAATCCTCAATTTGAAGTGCAACTAGGCCAAACGGGTGGAAGTAAGGGGCTGTCCAAATGTGATGTCTCCGTTTAAGAAAAAAATAAATAAATACATACAAAGTGCCCTTAGCATGTCGCAGAAATACAGAATAACGTTGCAGAACAATTTTCGAAATTCTCGGTACAATGCTTGCATTGTGATGTTACTGCATGTGTGTGCGCATTCTGGAGCATGCAAGATGTATGATCTGCAAGTTGCATCTGACTGCTTGACATGTTAACCCCCCCCCCCCCCCCCTCCCCTGCCCAAAGTGCGCCTTCCACTGTGGTGTGCGCGCGGTGAAGCATTGCATCGGTTCAATTCAATGTTGTAGTTGTGTTCTTTCCATACCGTGTGGATGTCCCACCAATAATACTTCTGTACCACAATGTGAATTTGCTCCTTACTAATTTTGCTCTCAAATTTAATTTGTGCTCCTAATAGTATCTCTACACTCCTGATGGTTTTACACCAATAGGGATTTTGCAGCGTAATGCGGTTTCGCACTTACGCGTGAACATCCGGTAATTGCGAGCAACTTTGTGTAATTGAGCAGAAGCTAATTACACACATTTCACACACCCTAAGCAAATTGTGTTTAGGGCAGGCCCCTGTATTTGATTGTTGCTCCTGAATACGTTTTTGCATCCTGCTGTATTGTGCCCAGTGTTTACATGTGCCGGTGCTCACCGGTACGGACGAGCGGCTCTTTCTCATATTCTACCCTAGAGTACCGGAGAGTATCGGCACTCACGCGCCCAGCTGCGACGCAGTGCTGCTGCGGACAGGGCGGAGGCCCGGGCTCAGCTGGGACAAGAGGGAACAGCGGCTCTTCACTCCAGGACAGAGCCATCCACGTGCGCTGCTGTGGGAGTGCTGAGAGAAGGGGTTTGCTGCTGGGTGTTTCTTTGTCTTAGGGCAGAAAGGTGACTAACACCTAATGGGCGTGGCTGAGACGCGCTTGGCTCAGGGCAATTTGCTTTAAAGGCTTGCAAATGCTTGCCCATCGGCAATTTAAATGAAAGGTATTCGCACGAAAGAACACCCGTGCCAACTTCCTAATGAATTTTAAGCTAAGAAAACAAGCATTAAAAATGCAATAGGTCTCGCCTTTCATTAAGTTAAAGCCATTTGCTTTGCTATACAATACCATAAGCAAAGCACATACTTAATCAAAGGCGAGACCTATTGCATTTTCAATGCTTGTTTGTTATTTGATACAGGGTTTTTTTTTATCACTCACTTGTTACTGCACGCTCTTTCACCTACATTTGAGCACTGGATCTTGTTTTATACTATCTGATTTGATATGCTTAAACTATTCTGCAATATAAAATAGGTGATTAATAAATTAATTGCAGTTAAAAAAACATTTGTGTGCCTACTTCTACGTTTGCCTTGCAGGATCAATTGTCTAGTAAATAAACTTTTATATAGACCAGACTTTTCTTTGTTTACATGATTTATTGTCCATAGTGAACCACTGTTTTTTACGATTCGGTTTATTACCCCAGGTTCTCCCTTTGGGGTCTCCCTTGTTACAGTAATGCAGCTAAGCATATCTAGGGCTGAAAATAAATTTCTTGGAGCTTTGATCAGCATGCTGCGAGTGCTACCTTAATTCACCTGTGATTAGATATGGGTATGAAAGATGTTGCCCATTAAGCACAACTCAGCCCTCTTATGTATTGGTGTAAACTGTAGTCCACAGAGGAGCTTGAGCCTCACACCCATGGACTTTGGTATTTAGTAAATACTAAATTTGTGTTCAAATCGTTTTTATTGAGCAAGAAAGGAGAAAAGAAAATAAGGTACAAACAACAATACATACGTACATGGATCATTTCGTAATAAGGTAAAGCAAAGTAATATGATAAATAATACAAATACAAATACTAGTCCACATAGCACGTAGAGGTCAGATGTCATATCCATGACTGGAGTACGTATTTTGAGCTGGCATTGAGAGCACATTGTGTAAACGCTAGAAGTTGGCTTAAAACAGAACAGCATTTTCACCTATGAGGACTATATCCACTAAGACATCATCATAAGAGACAGTTAAATGGCCTTATGTGGCTAGGGAAAGAAAAACAATTAATGTACATTGTGTTTCACTGAATGTGTTCTTTTAGTGAATAACATATGGTACTGCAAGATGACTCTATACCAATTGCCAATATCATAGCTACCAGCTCGGTCTACCTTTAGCAAGTTGTAGTAGTACCTTTGTCTCAAACTTCCAGTATTGGGGGTGATTGACAGTCATACATGCAATATAGGTAACTTCCTACGGTGGGTCAAACGAGGAGGAAGCGTCAAGAGAGTTCCACAATTTTTTCTCAGTATTGTCAGTCCCTCTAATGCATGACACCCAATCTTTCCACATTTTGATTGAAACCTCCGAGGCACTTTTCCATTTATACAAGACAACTTTGCACGCTAGTGTCAGTAGTAGATCGAGTAGGTGACGGTCATGATCTCTTGCAAGTGTTGGATCAATGGCACCCAGTAGTACATAGATAAACTCCCTCTTTGGTTTAATCTTAAATATGTGTTCAATGGAATCAAAGACGTTAGACCAGTATTTTTGTAGTAAGGGGCAGTGGAATAGCATGTGCGGTAGATCCCCTTCAGCCAGGGAACAATACCAGCATGTGGGGCTGTCTCTTAGGTTCAGCTTGAATAGTTTTTGAGGGGTCCAGAAAGCTCTGTTGAGCAGCATGTACTTAGTTTGGGATAGAATCGGGGACACCTTATGTGTAAGAGCCGAAGCATGAATCTTATCCCAATCAAGGTCTATACCCGTGTTATTAGGTTCGTCTTCCCATTTGACCTCGTTCCGTCTTTGGGCTTTGCCTAGCGTTGGTAAAAGCATTTTATAAACTTTCGACACAAAGTGACCTGTATTCTGGAGGCGTGGGAGTAGCGATTTCAACCAAGGATCTGAGGGTGTAAACGAGCGTGTGGATAAGGCCGTTTTCAATTTTAGGAATGCATAAAAGTCTATTGGTTGAAGGCAATATTTAGTTTGGATCGTAGAGTACGGTAGTGGCAGTTGGTCATTGTCAGGTTTGAACCCAGTGCAGATCGTTGTGTGCAGGTGTCTTCCACCGTTCAGTCATCCTTCAGGTATGATCCTAGTGCCCCTCCCATAGGCTGGACCCAACTGGTGGCTAGGTACCGCTGCGCACTAAGCAGGCACTTCCTTGTTGCCTGATCTAGCTGAGTTCAGTTAGCGTTCTAGTGTTTTGGTCTCGAACGCCGGCTCAGTGCATTTGGAGCGCGAGCGTTTTTCTAACGTCGCACTTCAACGGTATATTTCCGAGAGGCGAAGGTGTCTTTCGCGCTCTCTTCCCAGTGAGCAATTTTGAGTAACTAACAAATAGTTTTAGTCAGGGTTAGTGTTTAAGCCCTGTTTCTCTTCCACAGCCCGTTTCCCCGATGCTCCGGCGGCTGCTGTTTGGCCGCGCCTGTCACCTCCCTTGTTCCGCTTGCCTCACAGACTTCCTCACGGAGGATTCTTAGCGGTTTCATTCCCCTATTCAATTCCCTTACCTTCAGTCTCCATATTCTCTGTTTCTTGGAACTACGCCTTTGTGAACTGTATTCCTGGTCCACAGCAGTGAACTCTTCTGGGTCAGCTCGTCAGTCAGCGGCAGCGGCAGCAAGCATTGGGTGAGCTCGAACCAGTGTTCTTATCTGGATATATTTGTCCACTCCTAGTGAATGTGGAATCTCAGTGAATTCAGTGAACTATAAATCTTGTCTTTGCCAGTATAGACTTTCTCACCACAGTTTTTGGAACTGAACTTTGTGCTGTCTTCATTTGGAGTTGATATTTGGAGCTTTTACACCATCAAACACACAGAGTCTACAAGTAGATAACAATATATATATATATATTCTTGTGTACCACCTTTACTGAAAACCTCTGAGCTCCAGCAGCAAGGCTCCATTGACTTTCTTCACAGCAGCATTCTGAGACCTACTAGAGAGCAGCTAAATCTCACACACTCACAGGTACTTAGGATAGGTTAGAAGAGTCAGTTTAGGATTAGCACTCAGAAGGTCAGAACTTAGTAATTGTTGTTTATTTTGCAGAACTATCTTCACCAATCCTAGAGCGGGAGAAGATGAATGTGTGAGCAGTCTCTCTGTTTGTCTTATCCACTTCCCCTTTCCCTGTCGTCCCTGTCGCAAGAGCAATCCGGCTCAGGGGCGAAAGGGAATTGGGAGCTATCTTCACCTTCGGTGTGGTACCCCCGCGGAGCTCCGAAACTACAGGTACTTTCTGACAGTCATCGTAAAAGTCTGAGACCATGTTGATGCCCTTTGTTGACCAAGTAAATACTAAATTTGGACCGCATGCACGTGATCCCTAAAAAACATGAGATTTTGTCTACACAGCTATGGATTAAATGGGTCGACCCGCCTGCTATACTGAGAACGGCTAGAAAACAGGTTAAAGTGAAATACTGGAAACACAAGTTGGAGAGTTGGTGCTCAGAAAAAAGAAGCTGTAGTACTGTAGAGAAGTTTATAAAATTGAAAGGTATTCTGAAATAAAAAGTATTTCTGGACAATATCACTCAACCTATTGCCAAACAATTGTTTTTAAAATTTAGACACCACTCTTCCACTGAGAAGTTTTAGGTGCAATAGGGGTAATTCAAGCTCTCCCTCCAGCACATGTCCATTGGGTTCACCTGAGAAAGAAACAGAAGCACATATATTTAATTTTTTTGCACCGACAACACACCCGTACTCAAGTAGGTGATGTAGGATAGTGCCCCTTTTAGACATGGTCACTCACACTTTTTGCGTGGATTTTGATGCAATATTGACAGGAAGTGCACTGGGTTCCTACTAACCAGGTCCCCAGTTCCAGATCTCGTTCCCAATACTGTACAATTGTTTTCCCCAACTGGCAATACCTTAAGCACTGAGCTGAAGAGGGTCCCTAAGGACTGCAGCATATTTTGTGCCCCCCTAAGGACCCGCTCACCAAACTCATGCAGCCTGCCACTGCATGCTGCGTGTCTTGGTGCAGACAGAAGTGAAAACAAGACATTGCATACAGCCCTTTGTGCCATGCCTATAGACACTGCATGCAGGATAGGTAAGTCACCCCTACAGCAGGCCTTACTGCCCGAGACAATGTGCACTATGCTACATGTGTGGGCAAACCTGCAGGAGCAGATATGCCGCTGTGTTGGCCAGTCTAATTACTGCCACTGCAAGAGACCAATGAAGCCATTTTAAGTACATGCGCTGGGTACTGATCCAAAACGAGTTCCGCAGCTACGTGATGGCTTCATTGAAACTAAAGATGTTTGGTATCAAACATCTTGTATCAGTAAACCCACACTGATTCCAGTGAAGGATTTATTAATACAGGCACCCAGAGGGCACCTTATAGGTGCGCCCTGAAAACCTACCAACTACTATGGTGATGGCTGACTGGTGTAGACCAGCCTACCACCACAGACAGGTTTCTGACTACTGTGGGTTGAGTCTACGTTCTCAGGATGTGAGGAGCAAAGCCTGCTCTGGAGAGGGTGTTTTACACCCCCTCTAACAAGATGGCCTGTAAAATAGCATTCCAAGGCAGGGCACTTCGAAGAGCCCACCGCCTTTGGTTTGCAAATCTGGCTTCCCTCCGAGTTGTAGGGATACCACTTAAACTGACCAGGGCTCATTTGGCACCTGGACAGGTAGGAAAACTAGTAGTCAGGGAGGCGTGTCCACCCTCAGGCTAGTTCCAACCGCTAAGGTGGGCTATCTGATGTGGATGCAAAATTTTAAAGTCTGTTATATTGGTGATGGGAGAATTTGGAACTCTGGGACATGGTTATGCCCACTTCCCACAGTAAGTAGTCATATGGGGGCGTAGTGACCCCAGTGGTAATTATCCCATTGGCTACTACCCTACACTCCCCTAATGCCCATAAATCAAGTATTTAGGAGAGCCCCTACTGACTTGGCAGCAACCCTATGGGCCATCCTGCTGTCCACGACCATTGCGCCAAAGTTGACCCATCCAGAAACTGCTGTACCTTCAAAAGGAACTCCTGTGGAGTAGCAGAGCTGCTTCTCTGCACCTTGCAGGCACACCAAGAGACCTGTGAGGACTCCGGACTGCCAAAACCTGACACCAGAAAGCACCACTAAACCGGAGTAGCCCAGCCCTAGTCAAAGTTGAGGGTGGTCTCCAAACCCCCCCAGAGACGAAGCCCACCTTGGGTTATGGACTGTGGACTTCCCGACGCCGCCTGCAGCATCTTTGTGCAGGCCCCCTGTACTGCGAGTGTCTCCGGTGATAAATACCCAACACCTCTGCACCCACCCACCCAGGCCTGTGGAGAAGAGGACCAAAGGTGTCCCCACACCCCGAGCATCATGAGACCCGAGCCCACTTGGTGGTACAGCCCGACTGGCCTCCCAGTCCGTACCCGCAGCAACTTTGTGACCGGACCGATCACCGTTGACTTACATGGGGCACCTGGCGCTGTACTGCACCTCTGCACCCAGCTACCCCTGTGCTGCCCAAGGTGACCTTGCCCCATACTCACCTTAAGTCCTGAGGATTGGTCTGTAAATCGTTGCGAAGTGCCTGTATGAAGTAAGCCTTTCCCTAATGAAAAACTAAGAGGGACCCTGAAAATTCTGAATGTGTTTAGAAAAGGAAGCAGGGAAATAACACAATGAAAAACAACAAAAACCGGTCCAAAACATTACCATATAATAAACTGCAATTCGTCCATGATATATAAGCTGTTCTATGACAGACCAATGTTTTTTTTTTAATTTTAATCAAAAATATATTTATTAAATCTTTTTTCTTTTATATATGAATATTAATTATACATATAAACAGGAAAAAATCATATACATTAGGATATTTTTGTTAAATGTCTTGTGTTTTGTCTGCCTATGAACACATATGCTATTTGTCTAAATTGTACATATTCATCTCAAAATATAGGCTAATACTCCAAATTGGAGACAGCAAAAAAGTGAGCCCATAATTACTGGTGGGAATGTGATTTATTGATAACGTAGTCTCTGCCACAATGATGAGTTGTTGCATGGGGATAGTGGGAGCAGTGCTCGATTGGTTGCATACAGCCTCTGAGCATTTCTACCTAAGGAACATATATGTTTTCTCTACCTACGTAACGTATATTTTCTAATGATCTTTTCTTCACAGGAATTGTTATAAGAGGTGACTTTCTCCATGATTGAAGGGTTTGTAGGTGTAAACCTTTTTTGCATGCCATAGCGTGCATGCGATTATGATTTCTGGTCCTGACGAAAGCCATATTGACTCAAAGAGGCACTCAGTTAGATGGCTGAAACATGTTGATCACATTGAGGATAATTGGGTTCAATTTAAATCTCAGAAAGACCCACCACTGTTTTTAGAGTTTGACCAGGACCTCTATTATTAAAATCAACGATATGTGGGAGAAGTTCCTGAGCCAATTTAAAAAATCACACACCATCACTACACACACTGTTACAATCGCAAAAAAAGCATTTGGCGACCATGGTGGGAACCCTATGATGAAGCATGTCAACAACTATGTTGGTGAGTGAGGGTTGTTTACAAACAAAACCCTGTGGGTTCCAAGGCACACTTGCCAACAGGATTATGAGAAATCCAATCTTCTAATCTTTAGCGCGGGGACACGCCGTTGTGCTGCGTCACCAAGCGCTTTATAAAACCCCCTATTATTATTATTAGTTGTGTAGGCTGGGAACTCGTTCTTGTTTGTTATAATGCTAAGTGCATTTAAACATCACTTATTTTCCTCAATGAAACATTTGCTCCACAGAATAAACATACAAATGTTCTTTAAGTTGTGTAAATAAAAATGTGTTCTCCCATTTGTGATGGAATTGTTATGCCTTACTCTTGTTTTTTGCCTTTTTATGGACCTGGCTTTTCATCCATGATTGCAATTTTTAGAGCTGTAGGCAAGAGCAGAAATGTATATGAGGTCACCATGTATGCTTATCAGGCAAGACTATCATGTGAACAGCTTCAGTGATATTGTGTTTCAGACATTAGTGATTAGCAGCCAGTTTGGTAATTAAACAGCACATTAGGAAAAGTGAGTTAATTAATTTACACTTGGCATGTTTAATTATGAACACTTTTGGATGGCTGCTTCTCACAAAATTACCTTAATGATTTGACTCAATATGACTAAAAGAGGCCATGCCTATGTGTTACGCAGAGTTTCACTGACAAATAGACCTTGATGAATTTCTTGCTTACATAACTTTTGTCAGATTGTTTTTAAAGAAGTGTTTACATTTTGTTTAGTAGTGGCTAAATCACTACAAATTAGAAATCTAACTTTTTTTAATAGGGACGAAATGAGACACAAACGAAAGATTTATTTCACTTTTTTTTATTGAAATTCTTGATTCCACGGACTCATTATCACTCCTGTAAAGAATGGGTGTATCAATATATATCTTGAATTGTTATGTTTTTTTCTTCCAAAAATTAGAATTACGATGTTTTCACTTCCATCAAAAAAAGATCTTCTTTTGTTATGTGAACAACCTGTAAACAGAAGCAGAAAAAGGAAGATAAGATAACATGTAATAAAATACTTTCAGACATGAACATTACTTTTGCTGCTACAAATACTGTATGACACCTAATTTCTGTAGTCTGTAGAAAGTATGTGAACGAGCCAAAAACATCTGGCACGCAGCTGTGGGTGTTACACATGCTTAAACTATTAGTCCGCATAAATGGAGTCTGTCTTATTTGATGTCATTGTTTCCTCCCTATGTTTATATCTTGTTTATGACATAGTTAGAGATGATTCATTGTTCTGGAATAACCCTGTAGAAGACAATTTCTGTCTGTCTGGATGGATGTGAATGTGTCCATAGTGATGGTCTTCAGTTTGAATCCAGCTCGAATTAAATAAATGCAGAAAGCATGAACCAGTGACAAGTATACAAAAGGAGCAAGCCACCTGAATTAGGCTGATTGTTGATGTATTTCTTAAATAAGGTTAATTTATCAACATTAATAATATATAGTTCCAAAATAATATCTAAATAGGGCACTTAATTCTTTTGACAATCTTATACAATTAAGGGACAATGGCAAATTAGTAAGAAAATATTTCCTCCAAACAGCAAGCTTCCCTTTGTTTCCCTCCTCCAATAACCTCAGAATTACTAACCTGTGGCCATAGCGCTGATAGGATGATCCAGCTAATGATACTCAAACGGGGAGACCAAGCATAAGTGCAGTTATTGTGGCTTTACAGACTTCTGACTTACAAGTGATTCCGCAACACTGAACATGTCTTTCAATTACGCAACCATAGCACAATTGACCAAAGACGACATGGCAACCTCTGCATCATTCTCGACAGTCTGCAGAATATGAAATGAGAGGTCAATGCAGTCGCCTCCTCCTGCTTCCACACACTTTGTTTGCTTCGCGGGATCTTTAGATGGATCCCAACCAACACCAGAAAGACCGCCACTCAGGCCCTCGTCGCCATCTGCCTTGACTACGGCAATGCCCTCTACACCACCATCTCCACCTAGCTACACAGAAAACTCCAGACCATACAGAACACCGCAGCCAGACTCATCCTGGACCCCCCCCAAATGAACCCACATCACCCCTCAACTAAGAGACCTCCACTTCAGGTCAAGATCCTCACATGCCTACAATGCCTTCCATTGACTAGGACCTGCCTATATCAACCATCGACTGAAATTCCACTAACCCTATAGGCACCTGCTTTCCCCCTCACTCGCGCACAGGCCTGCATCCATCGTAGCCGCAGCTGTGGCAGCTACTGATCCTATATCGCTGCCAAGACTTGGAACGACCTACCCCTCCAGCTCCGTGCAGTACCCTCGCAGGTAGACTTCAGAAAGAGACTTAAGACCTGGCTCCCCTATGTATACACAGCACCCAGATACCCCTAGGGGTGACATTGCGGGGCTTTACAAATGCTGTTGACTGATCTTTTTGTGGCCAGAGAAAAGATTGCAACGCCAAATGATTTTTCGGCTTATTTCTGGCAATTTCCAAAAGGTGAACTTTGCCTGAGCGGTTAATGCAGGTTCGGGAGTGCAATGAGCTGCGCACGCAGGGTAGCTCTTAAAAGTAGCTTCAAATCTTTGCAACATCTGTGTGCAGTTGTGATTGAGCCAGCCACTTGTTCACAGGAGTGCCTGTGCCATTTGCAACAGCAGAGTACCACTCAGTTCTCCAAATATATCTGATTGTTGGTATTGCATGTGGAGTCTGGTTTGGTGGAGGGTGGGTTGGACATTACATCATGAGGGATACGTCCCTAAATCAGCAGGGGTCCAGTATTGCAGGCTTTGATGTCCCCCAAAATGAGTGCTGGTGCCCACCACCTTTATACCCCCGCACACAATGAAACACTGCCTCCCTCTGAAATGAGGAAAGTTTATTTTCCAACATGGAACTTTATTTTTCAAGTAGTGGAACTGAGGCCTAGTGGTGACAATCTGGTAAGAGGAACTACAGTGGGTTGCTCTTTGCTGTGGTGGGCATCGCTTTCTTATTCTTGAGACCAATCTGTAATAACAGTGCTTTAAGACGATAGTGCTTGGAAGGCAGGAGGAAACAAAAACTTGGTGGCAGGTATAGCATTTTCAAATACTCCATTTTCTTCACTGCCTTAACAAGTCTCTAGTTTTTCAAACTTTCTCATTCTTTCAGCCTGTCCTGTATTATCCTAGTGCAGACTAAGGCACCCTAAACACATGCTGTTCACTTGCCTGTGACAAACAGAGCAGTAGCTATCTGTCCTAGACTGTTCAAGAAGTCAGAAACTTTTTATGAGCTGTGGGGATCTTTTTGGCCGCACCAGGCTCAGGTGTGACCTCTTAAGTGTTATAAAACATAAAAAGAAGGGTAACTGTCAGAAGAGAGCCTGATTTTGGGTGATGCTCGAACAAGACCAACTCTCTCCTGCAGCTTACTTACAACTCAGGGAGAACAGATACAGAAAAAAAATAAACCTGGGCAAAGATCCTCTTATAAAACTCAGTTCCTCGCAAAGTTAAATGCAGAGGTTAATGGTATTACCTTCCAGTCGCCCCAAAACCAGCCAAAGACTCGTGTTCCAGCTGTGGCACACCAGGACAGCTGTAATATAGTTTACACCAGTGTCTCTAAAAATGTGCTTCATCAACAAGCACAGAGCTGAAAGGCCACACCGTGCCTTAACACAGAAAAGAGTATATGTAACTGGCTCTAAAAGTATCCCATTGGTCCCAGGTAAAGGGCAGGAATAAAAATGAAAGGCCTCAGTGCATTGCTCATGGCCAAACAGAGCAAGGGCCCAGGGTACCCGGAGAAGCTTGCTGCCTCTATGGACCACCGAGGATTCTTTGATTGGCTACCAAACAAGCAAAGTTAGAGGGAGAACACATTATCAGGTTTCTTGGAGTCTAGGGTCCAAGGGTGTTCAATGTCTTAACACGCTGAGTTGATTGTCGACCCCCCATGTTTTTAGAAGACCCCTCCACACCGAGCTTTTGAAGGAAGCATTTAACTCAGGACTTGTAATAAAGTACGTAGCAATCGGGCTGAAATGGATATGGGGCTTTCCTCGCCTCGCCTGTCTTTTGATGCTTCTGACCCTCCTCTTTCAGCTACTCACTGCTACTCACTACTACTCTACGCCCCTAATTCTACCATCGCTCAAGTCAAGTCAAGTCAGAAAATTTATATAGCGCGCTACATACCCAGAGGGTCTCAAGGCGCTTGAAGAGGGGTGGGGAATTACTGGTCAAATATCCACATTTTAAGTTGCTTTCTGAATGCTAGGTGGTTCTGAGTAAGGCGAAGGTGAGTGGGAAGTGAGTTCCAGGTTTTAGCTGCCAGGTAGGAAAAGGATCTACCTCCCATGGTGGTTTTGTTGATGCGAGGTACAGTGGCCAGGGCTTGGTTGGATGATCGTAGCTGGTGTGAGGGGGTGTAGAAGGACAGTCGTGCGTTGAGGCATTCTGGTCTGATTCCGTCGAGTGCTTTGTGTGCGTGGGTTAGGAGCCGGAAAGTGATCCTCTTATTGACGGGGAGCCAGTGGAGGTTTTTCAGGTGACCAGAGATGTGTTCTTTGCGCGGGATGTCTAATATGAGCCTGGCTGAAGCGTTCTGGATTCGTTGGAGTTTTTTCTGGAGTTTAGCGGTAGTACCGGCGTAGAGGGTGTTTCCGTAGTCCAGTCGGCTCGTGACCAGAGCGTGGGTGACCGTTTTCCTAGTTTCGGTGGGGATCCAACGAAATGTTTTTTTGAGCATGCGAAGAATGTTGAAGCAGGATGAAGAGACGGCGTTGACTTGTCTATTCATTGAAAGTGAGGAATCCAGGATGACGCCCAGGTTCCGTGCGTGGTCCGTCGGGATGGGTGCTTTTCCAAGGGCTTCTGGCCACCAAGAGTCGTCCCAGGCAGAGGGGGAGGTGCCTAAGATGAGGACTTCTGTTTTATCTGAGTTCAATTTCAGACGGCTGTGTTTCATCCATTCGGCTACTTCTTTCATTCCTTCGTGTAGGTTATTTTTGGCGGTGCTAGGGTCATTGGTGAGTAAAAGGATCAGTTGAGTGTCATCCGCGTAGGAGATGATGTTGAGGTTGTGTTGGCGTGCGATGGCCGCGAGGGGGCTCATGTATACGTTGAAGAGGGTGGGACTGAGTGAGGATCCTTGGGGTACGCCGCAGATGACTTCAGTGGCCTCTGAGATGAATGGTGGGAGGCGGACTCTCTGGGTTCTTCCGGTGAGGAACGAGGTGATCCATTCCAATGCTTTTCCTTGTATTCCGATGTTTTTGAGGCGCTGTAGAAGGGTGCTATGGCAGACTGTGTCGAAGGCTGCGGAGAGGTCAAGGAGGATGAGGGCGACTGTGTCTCCATTGTCCAGGGGAGTTCGAATGTCGTCTGTTGCTGCGATGAGGGCGGTTTCAGTGCTGTGTTTGGCTCGGAAGCCGGATTGTGAGGAGTCGAGGGATTTGTTTGTTTCAAGAAAGGCGGCGAGCTGGTTGTTGACCGCTTTCTCGATGACTTTGGCCGGGAATGGAAGGAGCGAGATGGGGCGGTAGTTTTTGAGTTCGGTGGGGTCAGCTGTGGGTTTCTTCAGGAGGGCGCTGAGTTCGGCATGTTTCCAGCTTTCCGGGAAGTTGGCGGAGTTGAAGGAGCAGTTGATGACATCTCGGAGGTGTGGTGCTATGATGGAGTCTGCTTTGTTGAAGATGTGGTGAGGGCAAGGGTCAGTTGGGGATCCTGAGTGGATGGAGTTCATCAGGCAGATGGTGTCCTCAGTGGAGATTGGGTTCCAGTCGTTGAGGGTGTTCAAGGGAGGTGGGGGTCCTGCCAGGGGTTGGGTGGGTTGGTCTTCGGGTTGGTTGTCGAAGCTGTTGTGGATGTCTGCGATTTTGTTGTGGAAGAATGAGGCTAGGGAGTCGCAGAGGGCTTGGGAGGGGGTGATGTTGTTGGAGTTGGCCGTGGGATTGGTAAATTCCTTGACGATATTGAATAGTTCTTTGCTGTTGTGGGCGTTGTTATCTAGTCGGTCCTTGAAAGCGGCTTTCTTGGCTTTTCGGATCAGTTGGTGGTGTAAGCGGGTGACGTTTTTGAAGGCTACCTTGGTGCTGGTGGTTGGATCTTTTTTCCAGGCCTTCTCATGGGAGCGGCAGAGTTTCTTGGATTTCTTAAGATCATCGTTGAACCAGGAGGCCTTCTTGCTGCCGAGTTTGTTTTGTCGTTTTTTCAGTGGTTGTAGGATGTTGGCGCTGTTGGATAACCATAGGGTGAGGTTGGAGGCGGCTTGATCGGGATTTGAGGAGTGGGCTGGGGGGTTAAGAAGAAGTGATGAGGAGATCTGGTCGATGGTGATTTTGTTCCAGTTTCTTTGCAGAGTTGGTTGGGGGTGGTTGTTGGGTTTGGGCTTGTTGTAGGTAAAGTGAACGCAGCTGTGGTCAGTCCAAAGGAGATTCGTGGTGTGACTGAAGGAGACATGATTGCTGGAGGCGAAGATAGGGTCGAGTGTATGACCTGCGATGTGGGTGGGGGAAGTGACAAGTTGTTTAAGTCAGAGGTTGGCGAGGTTGTCCAAAAGGGTGGAGGAGTTGCGGTCGTTGTGCTTTTCAAGGTGAAAGTTGAGGTCTCCCAGAAGGATGTAGTCTTTGGAGGGGAGCGCGTGTGGAGTGATGAAGTCCGTGATGTCCTCACTAAATTGAGCGCGGGGTCCTGGAGGTCTGTAAAGGAGGGTGCCTCTGAGTGTGGTCTTGGGGTCGATGTGGATCTGGAAGTGGAGGTGTTCGGAGTTGGCGAGATTGACGTCTGAGCTGGTTGAGATGCGGATTGATTTTTTATGAACGATAGCGATTCCTCCTCCTGTGTGGCCGGTACGGTCCTTGCGTATGATCTTATAATCTTCAGGGATGGCAATGGTGATGTCTGGGGCAGAAGAGGCGTTCATCCATGTTTCTGTTAGGAAGGCGACGTCCGGAGAGATGGTGTCTAGTAGGTTCCATAGGTCAATGGCGTGCCTGTGGACCGAACGGGTGTTGAGCAAGATGCATTGTAGGTTGTTGGGGTCGGGTATCTGTGGTGTGATCGTAGCGGAGTTGTAGACAGTGCCGTAGAATTTGCAGGAGTTGCATGAGAAAGGTCCGTGGGTTTGTCCAGGAGCAGCTCGGATGCAGTTGGGGGAGCGGCCGGGGTTAAGGGCTAGGAGGGTGGTGGCATTGTAAGTGATGCGGGAGGGGTGGGGGATGCAAGGGACAGGGGGTCTGGCGCTGGGCGCGGTCCAGGCGCGGACGGGCGTAGACGGGCTTACCTTTGGCGCACCTTCGGCGCGAATGGGGCGCAAATGCTGCGCATAAACGCTGCGCGCGGGACCGGCTGTCATATATGGATAGTGGAGGGGGAGGGGCGAGGGCGGCTCAGCTGGGAGGCGGGGCGGGTTTACTAGGACCACAACAACAAACAAAATGGCAGCGGAGCGCTGGGGGATAACGCGCAAACACAGACAAAGTTACACTGGCAATTTAAAATGTAAACAGAGCAAAAGCGGCAATGTAAAATGTAAACAGAGCAAAAAGCGGCAAGCAAGGCAGATTGCAGGCAATAACAACGAGGCAGTGATAGGAAGCGCTGCACAACGATACCAGGTGTCTTCAGAGACACTGGGGAGCGACCACTCGGCTCGAGAGCGAAGAGCGAGTCACAGCGCTTCGAGGTAATGGAGCGCTGGAAGTAGTCTGTGGGAGGGCGGCTCAGCTGGGAGGCGGGGCGGGTTTACTAGGACCACAACAACAAACAAAATGGCAGCGGAGCGCTGGGGGATAACGCGCAAACACAGACAAAGTTACACTGGCAATTTAAAATGTAAACAGAGCAAAAGCGGCAATGTAAAATATAAACAGAGCAAAAAGCGGCAAGCAAGGCAGATTGCAGGCAATAACAACGAGGCAGTGATAGGAAGCGCTGCACAATGATACCAGGTGTCTTCAGAGACACTGGGGAGCGACCACTCGGCTCGAGAGCGAAAATTATACTATAATGCAGACGCGGTCGGCACTGATCGGAGGTAGGTCGGCGGAGGTGATAGGGGGTAGGAGGACGCGGGTGAAGCGGGAATATAAAATAAAAACGTACCTTCTCGCCCCCGTAGTCTTCCCTCGCTCGGCCTTACTGGAAGCACACCCAGGCGACCAGTCAGCCAATCACAAAGCTGCCTTAACAGTGTTGTGATTGGTCTGAGCACCGTGTTTCATCGCTCATACGCTGACTGGGGGCCTGGACATATTCTCCGTGTAGGCTATAATGCAACCTGCATGGAAAACATGCGCAGTGCACAAGACTGTTTTGGGTAGCCCGAGTGTGCCGGCCAAGCAATCATTGCGCACTTTACGCAAAGCCGGCGGAAGTAGGAGAAAATAAAATTATGACAATGCGAGTTATCATTTTATTTTCCCTTTGTATCACTGCAAAAAAGCAGTAGGGCGGCACTCCTCCGCCTTGGCGGAGGAGCCGCCACTGCCATGCCATCTCAATAAACGGCACAGGCCCATTCTGTCCACAAGAATATCTCCCACCGGCTTTTTCATGCGTAAGAAAGGGTTCCGACTGACACGCACACCTACTAACCTTTTATACATGAATAACTGTAACAAAGTGTTATGACACATCAGCAAAGCAAGATGTGATTTTGTAAAATAAATAAACTAACATCAAAGAAAAATATGGACCAATTCACTGTTGCCTAATAGAGTTGCGGATACCTCGAAGTCAAAATGGGCAGGAAGTTCACCACACTTGCCTATTCATATTCACTTTCTCCTTAAGTTTAACAATCATTGTTTTCATTTGTAATAAATAGTGTAATAAATCTAAGGCATCACAAGAGGGGTGTATGTTGGATGTTTTCAGGTAAAATCCCTACAGTTTATCTATCATCTCTGACGTTTAACTCCCCTACTTACCTTGCTGTGATTGGGGTCTGGATAATCGCAGATCCCACGTGGGAAGAGACACCGAATTAACGCCTTGAGCTCTTCAGGGTATACGTAAGTTGGAAACGCTGTGTGCTTCAAACCTATTCCAGCTTTAAACTTCACATACACAAAAATAGAAAGGAAGATTATCTCAGAAAAGGTTGGCAAAAGCTCACTACTACTTTCTTGTACAAACCTTCACACTCCACCAAACATTTTGTTATCATCCAAAGAAAATATCACAAAGCCAGTTGGACATTTCAATGTTTTGACACATTCAGTGATTCACACAAACATTGTGCTCTTTCACCACAAATGAGTTATTGATGTATTACTGATCCAGATCATGTGATCTTTTTATACCGAGGGTACACAGGGTCTTGTCTTGTGTTATGTATAAATTGCCTTAACATAAATTAAAGATCATGGATAATTTTCTCATATTGGAAACATAATTCTGAAAAATGGTTAGCAGTCTGGAAGAGACATTGATATTCATTCATTTTAAAAAATCATGTGTAGCGCACCCCCTTGTTTACATCCATTTAGAAACTTTGAGTCTGATTCATGATTTGGCAGACGGATACTCCATCTCATAAGTGACAGATATCCTATCTGCCTTATTACAAGTGCATTATGTTAGAACTGGGGGTCTCTAGTTGGCAGAGGTAGGTACCTTTGACTAAATAGGAACCCTTGCTTCTAGTCAGGGAAAGGGAGTACACTTCTAAAATAACCCCTGCTCACCCCCTTGGTAGCTTGGCACGAGCAGACAGGCTTATCTCAGAGGCAGTGTGTAAAGCATTTGTAAACACATACAGTAATACAGAGACAACACAACAAATGGACACCACACCAGTTTAGAAAAATAAGTAATCTTTACTAGACTTAACACAAGACCAAATGACAAAAATCCACAATACTGTGATCAAAAATAGACTTTAAAATGGTAGAAATAGCTTAGTTCAATGTAGATGGTAAATGCAACACTTTACTCTCAAAATACCATAGATGCATCACGCAAAACAAACAGAAGGGTCGCAGGGAAGTTGATGCGACATTCCTTACACTTAGGGGAGTGGATGCGTTGGTACCTTACTGCTACGCAGGGGAGGTGGTGCGCCGCTTCCTTACCGTGTGGGGAGTTGATGGGTCGTTTCTTACTGAGGCGTGATGATGATGCGACAAGATGGCGCCTCAATGTGACGGGACAATCCGGTGCGATGCAACAACGTTGGATGCGTGCATGCCCGACGGTCGTGCAGCAAACTCAGTAACTTCTGAGCTGCGACAGGCCCTGAAACACACCTCTCCGGTGACGCAACGGCGACCTCTGCGGCGGCGATACGCTTCTCTGGTGATGCGATGCGCTTTGTCGATGATACAACGGCGAACAGCTGCAGCAGCGGCACACTTCGGCGATGCAATGGCAACGACACGCTTCACCTCGCTGAGTCGCACTTCCAGCTCCCAGCAACACGCAGTCTTCTCAGAGGGCCCAAACAACAGTAGGCACCTCTCTGCAAGTGGAATTCCCAGGAAGGAAATTCAGGGGGAGCAGCTGGTGAAGTCTTGTATCCTTGAGACTTCAGGCAGGAGGCAAGCACAATTCAAGCCCTTGGAGATTCTTCTTCAAGATTGCAAAAGTACACCCAAAGTTCCTTTTCTCCTTTTCTTGGCAATAAAGTAACCACTGTAGGCCAACACCAACAGCTTCCTTGATTCTTCTCCTTGGCAAAGGGTTGTCTTGATTCCCAGAAGTGATCTAAAGTTCTGGGGTCTGGGTCCCCCTTTTTATAGACACAAAACCTTTGTCTTTGAAGGCAGAGAGTGACTTTACCTAGTCCAAACCAGTTCTGGGTGCATCCTGCCAGTGCACAACTTCCTTTGTCAGTGTGGTTGCTGTGGAACCCGGACTGGGACGGGTCTAGGATGCTGTTTCCTCGAGGTAGTGGGTCAGTTGTTCGTTGACGTTCTTCTCGATGACCTTTGCCGGGAACGTGAGCAGGGAGATGGTCCGGAAGTTCTTGAGGTCCTTGGGGTTCGCCTTGGGTTTCTTGAGTAAGGCGTTGATCTCAGCGTGCTTCCAGCTTTCTGAGAAGGTTGCTGTCTCGAAGGAGATGTTGATGGCCTTCCGGAGATTGGGTGCGATGGTGGTGCTGGCTTTGCTGAAGATTTAGTGTGGGTAAGGGTCTGACGGAGATCCGGAGTGGATGGTGTTCATAATCTTGATGGTGTCGTCGTCGTCGTTAATGTTGGTCTAGGAGAGCAGGCGGTTGGTGCGGATGGTGGTCGTGGGGGCGAAGGTCTCAGTGGTTGTCGAGGGAGGGGGGTCGTGGCGTTAAAGCTGTCGTGGATGTCTATGATCTTGTGATGGAAGAAGGTGACCAGCGAGTCGCACAGGTCTTGCGAAGGTGGGATGTCGTTGGTGTTGGTGTTGGAGCTGGGGTTGGAGAGTTCCTTCACAATGTTGAAGAGCTCTTTGCTGTTGTGTGCGTTGTGTCTAGGCGGTCTATGAAGGAGGCCCATCTGCGGATGGCGTTCTTGTGGGCTGCTTATCTGTTCCGTGTTCGTTCACGGAGCCAAATTTTCTCTAGCTTTCTTGCTGGTGTGGCTGTTGGAGGGTTTCTTGACCGGGTTGAGGGTGTTGGCGCAGTCGTTGATCCACCGCTTGAGGTTGCGAGCGTTGGTGTTATGGTCGGTGGGTGGGCTCTGGGCGAGGATGGTGGTTAGCTGGTTTTCAGTGACTTTGCTCCAGCAGTGGCGAGGCATCTGTTGGGTGCGGTAGTGCGTTGTGGGTTTCCAGAAGGTGAAGTGGATGGAGCGATGGTTGGTCCAGTGGAGTTCGGTGGTGTGGTTGAAGGAGACGTGAGGGCTTACATTGGGTCGAGCGTGTGGCCGGCGGAGTGGGTGGATGTTGCGACGAGTTGTCTGAGCCCGAGGTTGTCGATCAGGGTGGTGAAGTCGGTGCCATTGTTGTTCTCGAGGTGGAAGTTCAGGTCCCCGAGGAGGATGTAGTTTGTGGAGGCGAGGGCGTGTGTACTGACTAAGTCGACGATGGAGTCGCTGAACTGTGGTCAGGGTCCGGGGAGTCTGTAGACGAGGTTTCCTCTGAGGGTGGTGTTGGGGTCGGTGTGGATCTGGAAGTGCAGGTATTCTGCGGTGCTGAGGGTGTCATTGGTGTTGGTCGAGACTCTGAGAGTGTTCCTGTGGACGATGGCGATTCCTACTCCATTGGTGCGGTCCCTGTGGGAGATCTTGTAGTCTTCCGGAATGGCTATGGTGATGTCGGGTTCCGAGGAGGGGTTCAGTCAGGTCTCCGTCAGGAAGGCGACGTCTGGGGTGGTTGAGTCGAGTAGGTCCCAGAGTTCGACGGCGTGTTTGCGGGCGGAGCGGGTGTTGAGAAGAATAGGCTTCTTTCCTGGTCGGTGGGTTGGTGGGCCAGATGCTGGTGAAGCTGCAGTTCCGGCAGGAGAACTTGGGTGCGCTTTGGGGCGGCCAGGCAGCAGGTGCGTGATTGTCCGACGTTGAGTGCGTGGAGGGTGCTGGAGTCATAGCGGCGACGGGTGTCGTGGCGTTTGTGGGGGCCATGGGTTCTGGCGCTGGGCGAGGTCCAGGCACAGACGGGCTTGCCTTAGGCATGCTTTTGCCATGCAAGTTGCGCAGCCATGCAGCGGCCGCCATAAGAAGGGGAGGTGGGAGGGAGGAGCAGCTGGGAGGGGGGAGTGAACGAATGGGCGAGCGGGGCGGGGTGCGGAGCCGCAGGGGACGCAGCGGCGGGAAACAACGGGCGGAGGGTACAGAAGGCAAAAGGAAGGAAATAGATAAAATTTGGGTGAAATGAGCAGTACAGTAGACAAAAATGGAGAGCAATAACAGCACAAATAACAGCACAGTTGACAAAATCGGGGAGAAATAAACAGCAAAAAACGGGGATTAATGCAGAGCAAGAACAGAGAAAAAAGGCAACCCAGAAAAACAGTACAACCAGGCACCCACGGAGGAGGGCCTCGAATTCCTGACGGTAGCGGCAGCTGGGGCTCAAGGGGATGGACACACAGGTGGTGCTGTGCGGCGTGGTGGAGCGACCTGCCTGGAAGGGTGAAGGGTCGCTCTTCTCATCACGCAGCGGCCGCCATAAGAAGGGGAGGTGGGAGGGAGGAGCAGCTGGGAAGGGGAGAGAACGAATGGGTGAGCGGGTGGCGGGCCACAGGGGACGCAGCGGCGGGAAACAACGGGCAGAGGGTACAGAAGGCAAAAAGAAGGAAATACCGTATTTTCCGGCGTATAAGACGACTTTTTAACCCCTTAAAATGTTCTGGAAAGTTGGGGGTCGTCTTATACGCCGGGTACCAAACTTTACGGTATGTGTTCATGCGTTTTTACATAGTGCGGACTTCACCCGAAGGTGTCAGACCGCTTCTCAATAGAAAATGGTGCATTACAGGAGGAAAAAGTGACATGTGTGCAAGTAGAGGTACGGTATAATATTGAAATAAATGGAGGGCACTCAAACACAAGAACTAATGTTACGTAGGTGATGGTGGCACTGTGGAAGCACTGTGCAAGTATCGATAGCAAATAAAAAGTAATAGGCAAATAGAACAAATGGCGCCGTGAATGACCAAAATCGCTATGCAGGACTGCGTTGGAAGTGGGGGTAGTCTTATACGGCGAGTATAGCATGAAACCTACATTTTATCATGAAAAGTAGGGGGTCATCTTATACCCCGAGTCGTCTTATACGCCGGAAAATACGACAAATTTGGGGTGAAATGAGCAGTACAGTAGACAAAAATGGGGAGAAATAACAGCACAAATAACAGCACAGATGACAAAATCAGGGTGAAATAAACAGCAAAAAACGGGGATTAATGAAGAGCAAAAAGAGAGAAAAAAAAGACAACCCAGAGAAGCAGTACAATCAGGCACCTACGGAGGAGGGCCTCGAACACCTGACGGTAGCGGCAGCTGGGGCTCAAGGGGACGGACACACAGGTGGTGCTGTGCTGCATGGGGGAGCGACCTGCCTGGAAGGATCAAGGGTCACTCCCTATTCCGGCCCAGGTGCTACTCCTCCCACCACTCCCAATGCAGATAGGTCTATTCAGCCTGTGCTGACTCACCCTGTCTCCTGGAGCCACCCCAGCCCCTGTCACTCACAAAACAGACATGGAATACACAAACCTAGCAGAGGCAGGCTGGAAGGTTAGGCAAGAAAATTCCTACTTTCAGAAAGTGGTATTTTCAAACACAGAATGTTAAAACCAACTTTACTAAAAGATGTATTTTATCATTCTAAGTTCAGGCATACTAAATTTGTTTTTCTACCATGTTCCCTGGGTCAGTTCGGATTATAAGATGTTATAATCAAACTGCCCATTCTGGCCTATGGGAACAGGTAGCCTTGCAATAGTGAAAAACGAAATTGGCTGTAATTCACTATCAGGACATGCCACACACCTCAGGGCATGTCTTACCTTCTAGGTACAACGCACCCTGCCCATGGGGGTACTTTGGGCTTACCTTGGGGTGACTAACATGTAGAAAAGGGAAAGTTTAGGGACTGGCAAGTAGGTGCACTTGCCAAGTCGACATGGCAGCCCCAGGCTGCACACAGGCTCTGCAATGGCAGGCCTGAGTCACATTTTACAAGCTGCCTCTGTGGGTGGCACAATCAGTGCTGCAAGCCCACCAACAGCATTTGATTTACAGGCCCTGTGCACACATGGTGCACTGTACCAGGGTATGACAAGTAAATCAAATAAGCCAATCATGGAGTTACTAATCCAATACAACACTTTACAATAGAGAGCATATGCACTTTAGCACTGATCAGCAGTGAAAAAGTGCCCACAGTCATAAAACCACCACCAACAACAGGTCAGGGAAAATACAGGAGTAAGGCAAAAAGTTGAGGAATGACCCTGCAAAAAGGGCCAAGCCCAACACATTACATATGAATGCACTTGTAGTAAGGTGGAAAAGATATCAATCCTGCTAATTACAAGTGCTTATAGGCTAATGCTTTTGTAATAAAGTGGACTAAATATTTGGCATGATTGTGACAGGGTACCCATCAATCAAACTCTAAACTTTTCCCTGTGTATTAATATCACTGAGTAATTTAGTCTCTTATTATCTCAATGTCATCTCTCTGCCCCTCCCACACGCCGCCTGAGCTCTGGTTTGACATCAAGAGCACTACAGAAGGGTAAAAGATTTGTAATGTTGGACTTGGACCAAGACTTGGACCAAGTTAAAATGCTGTGCTACTGAAGACAACTTGTTGTTCTTTCTAATGTCCTCAACATATTTCAACGTGTTCTTAGAGTCCTTTATCTACAGTTTTATACATTTGATACCTATGTACTGGAAAGACCAAGCATATTGACAACATATGTTACCATTTATTTACAAAATGTCTGATCTCGAATTGTATTTTTTTCATTCATATTTGAATGTTATTTGTGTCAGAGATGCAACATTTACAAACACCACAATCAAGAAATCTTGCAACTTTTCGAACAATGTTTATGTGCGTTGATCTCTTACAATCTCAAGATATAGATTGATCACTTTAATGTTTTTATTTTACAGAGTTGAATATTGCGCGAACTTGACCCGAATCGGGTATCAGAGCACTTTACATAGCGTCAGTTACATTACATGAGGACAAATTCATTTTTGTTAGGCACGGGGAGATTAAGTGATTTGCCCAGATTCACAGGATGTTTAGCGTCATTGCCGAGACTCGAACCCAGTTCCCCAGGTTCAAGGTCGACCGCCCTAGCCGTTAGGTCAACTCCTCACCCTTAATGTAAGATGATATTCTCAACAGTGGTTTTACGATACACACAAAATCACTTTTCCCTGGTCATGGACAATGTTTCAGTTTGCATAAACAACCCTTTCCCACATATGGAACACTTCTTTCGCCTCGGGTTCCTTCCCTGACATATGGAAGCACGCCATCCTTCTGCCACTTAAGAAGAAATCTAGTGTAGACTCAGGGGAATTAAACAATTATAGACCAATCTCTCTACTTCCCGCACCAGCAAACACGCTGGAGAAGCTGGTGCAGTGACAACTGGCAAATGTTGTTGAGTGTCAAGGTATCCTGCATGATACCAATCTGGCTTCCGGGCCGGTTTCAGCACTGAGACTGCACTTCTGGAGGTGGCAGAATCAGTGAGGATGGCTACAGATTCAGGGGCATCAGCTATACTGGTGCTCCTGGATGTTTTGGCAGCTTTTGTTACAGGTTATCATCGAATCCTTGTGCAGCATCTTCAGGATATCGGCATTGGCGGTGTTGCCCTAGCTTGGCTAATGTCATTTCTGAATAATCGCACTCAAAGGGTTTCGCTACAACCCCACCTGTCGGGACCCAAAAAGCTATGGTGTGGGGTCCCTCAGGGATCGGCACTAAGCCAGCTCCTTTTTAATATTTACTTGGCCCCATTGTTCACACTAATAGCCAACTGGGGAGTGAAGGTGATATTATATGCCGAAGACACACAGTTGGTGTTTCCTTTTAAAGATCAATCGGCAGATACTTTTAAGATTTTTAAAGGCTGCATGAAGGACATCGCCCTCTGGATAAATAATAATAAACTGAAACTCAATGTGGAGAAAATGGAGGTGATGCTCTTCGGCAAGATTCCGCCACCTGCAGCGGATCTGTGGTGGCCAATGGAAATGGGGATTTTGCCCGTTCCAGCAGGCTCAATAAAAACCTGGGGTACAGCAAGTGACAGCCACCTGTTTTAGCAAACTGAGACAACTGCGGAAAGCCCTTCACTTACTGCCCGAGGACTACTGCAGGGTCATTGTCCATGCCACTGTAACATCTAGGCTGGGCTACGCCAACGGACTTTACCTGGGCTTGCCGGTGTACCTCATCAAGAAACTTCAGATGCGGCTGTTAGATTGATTAAACACATTCCTTTTCGTAATCACATCTCTCTGCATATAAAAGAGCTCCACTGGCTAACTGCTGTAAAAAGAATTGAGTTTAAGGACCTAACCTTAGCTTTCAGGTCATTCCATGGGAAGTGGCCCAAGTACCTGAGATACCGGTTAGGTATTAACAAACAAAATCGTGTCTTGAGTTCTAATTCGAAAAATCTACTGTGCGTTCAGCGAGTTAGGAAAGCCCGCCCAGGCGGCAGATCATTTACGATGGGAGCGTCCAAGTTTTGAAACTCCTTGCCTAACCACATTCGAATGATTGAGTCAGAGCCACTTTTCAGAACCGATGTAAAAACCTGGCTCTTCAGTTCAGTGCAATCCGCCATCTAGGTTGTTTCTAGTGTATGGCATGGCAGCGCACAATTTATTGCTTAGCGCCGGCACACCTCTTTGGAGGTAGCTGTTTGCACTCTACAAATGGTGATATTATTATTTCTGTAGTTATGGCACTGTTGAGCTGTGTCAAGCCACGACTCCAAGACCTGCTGAGACTTCGTATCAATGAGCTTGAAGGCCATCAGGGAACGCAACGTGAAACTATATGTTGCCAAGCACTAAAAGACACACCACTATGCCCACGCCAAGCCCAAAGCTCAGTCCTGTTCAAGTTGTCAACGGATCAGCTCTTGATGCTGCTTTTCATCACACTCCAAATCTTCAGATAAGCACAAGAAACATAATAAGCTGAAGCGGAGTTCTGTTTATTCACCCCATTCCTACTTCCCTGATGAAGCGCATGGGTGGCAGGAATCATCCCATTCCTGGTCTTGACGTCGGCTGACTTCAGAGCCCATTCCGCAGCTGGGTCTGGCACAACCTGATTTTCTGGGGGCATCAGCCAACCCATGCCAGGTCAAAGAGTTTTGCTCACTCATGCTCCAGCTCGTCTGTTCTTTGCAGACTCACTCTGGCACACTATCCAGTGTTTTGGCAAATTCTTTTTGGAAGAGGGAGTCCCATCTGTACTCATATCGGACAATGGGACACAGTTGACATTTTTGAGTGGGTGTGGCATTACTCATCAACACCCGACATTATCTAATCCTCAAGGTAATGGGTTGTATGAGAGAACCAACAGACTGGTTAAGGGCATTATACAAATGGCGTGTGTGTGTGAACGGGCAAGTGGCGGATAAAATGGTGGAGGAAATTATGTGGGCTACCGCACCACTGTGCAAGGAGTGAGTCAAATATCTCCGTTGAGCTTATGTGAGGCAGGGCTCATGGATTTAAGTGTGGGCGTCTAAATGGGGGGAGAAGTCATGGAAAAGAAATGATAGTAATGAACCGGATGTCGATGACAATATTAGGGTTGGTGAAGGTTAAGGCAGGTAGAGTTACTAAAGGATTGTCCATGTTTAAAGGTCAGTACAATAGCAAACGATTTAAAAAAAAAAAAACTATGTTCAACCTGGAAAATGGTGATAAGTGGAATTGTCGTTGAGTAGCCCTATACCAGAGGGGTTGTAAGTGTTCTATGGAAAGAAGTGAGGTTTGCAGTAGGTGTTTGTTTGCACAGACGCTAGAGAACAAAGGACATGGTAATGCTTGTGATTCACGCATGGGTGATTGTGGTGGTTCTGGTGTTTCACAGACTGAGTGGAAGTTATTCACAGAGGGAAAGTATGAGTCAAGGAGGTAGTAAGAGTATTAGGAGTTGTAGAACTCCAGGGTATTTGAATGCTATTATGTGCTCCACTGGAGTTATGCATAAAGTTCTGTATCTTCTATAAGATCATTTTATACGTTTATTTTTAGGTTTTGTTCGGTTCTATAGTAACATGTAGAAGGGAAGGAGATGCGTTGTATTCAGCCTGTGTCAGGTGCTCGATGGAATCTGTGTTCTGACATGAAATTTGACAAATGTCTAATTTCATGTAGTTGTTTAAAAGTGAACATTCTGGGGCGAGTCAGTTTCCTCCTGACCAGCCAGGAAGTGTTTATTAGTTTCTGTTTGCTCTGACAATAAACGTGAAGAAACTTACCTGCAGTTGCGTGATTTGTATCTTCTTTACAACAGTCAGCTTTTTGCCCAGCCCTCCATCCTCCTTGCAGCCCCACCCACCAAGACCTTTTACTGTACCCTTATTGGGTCACAGCCAACCAGTGGGAGGCAGAATCCACTGATTCTATTCAGGTTGGTAGGACATTATATTGGACAGGTGGGTACTGCAAATTGTCTAAAAGTGTTATGGCTTACCCTTCCTCTCTTCCACACCCCATCTCCCACCTTCACTCCAGCGACTGATGGAGGACCATCTCTTTATTTTGTGGCAGGGAGTGCAAGCCCTTTGGAAATAGGGGCTGTCAACAGGGTGCTGGTGCCAGCAAATAGGGTGTGGTTGCTATACCCACTACTTGCTGGCGTGTGAGTGATCTTCAGGCTCTGTGTGTTCATCCACCATCTCCTTCCCTGAGAAGCTGGTTCTGTGCACCGGAGCCTCTATTCTTCTGAAAGTTGAGATGCCATTCCAAGTAGGTCAGACCATCACCCTGCTAGCGTTCTATGCTTGGCCTCACCCCACTAAGGTGGAGGAGAGACTCCATCGCTTGGACCCCAAAAGAGCGGTCACTTTCAACATCGATCGCAGCAAAGACCCCTGGGTGGATGATAAACTGTTTGCAGGGTTAGCCGGAGGTAAAAAAGCAAGGCTGTGCAGAAGCATACCATCTCGCGTTGGATCGTGCTCTGCATTCAGATCTGCTACGCACTGCTGACAAAGTAGCCTCAGGAAGGCTTGAGTGTCATGTCCACCAATGCTAGGCCAAAGCTGCTACCACTGTGTTAGCACGCGGAGTCCCTGTCCAGGCCGGCCAGGCAGCGAAAACTGCGGCTAAGGCTCTCTATCGGAAGAACTAGTCACTTAGCTTTAGTAAGGCTCTTTCTGGTAGAAACTCAATCTAGCCACAGATTCTGCACCAACCTTCTCGTCCTCCCCATTCGGTGGATGGAATCTACTGCTTAATAAGATTCCATGTCTAGGAATCTGCAAACGGAGATCCAATTTTGCTTTTGGGTCTCCACACCTGGAGGCGCAGTCTTGAAAGCAACAGACGTCAGCGAGCAGGAATAGCGCCAAGAAATCTGCAGCTAGATAGGCTCTACCAGAAAAACTATTACCGAAGGTAGGCTACTTGTTCTTTAAAACAACACAAACATCACATGAAACCAGTTGAAACTAACACACCTGTCAGACACATTATCTCTCTCACACAAAGAGCATTCAGAACATACCCAACCAATCACATATTATGCAAAGGGCACGTTCCTAAGTTTCCCCTCTTCTTACTTCACAAACTGCAACAGATTTGAAACTCTGCAGCAAGACTGCTACTACATGTTTGTTTGAGGAAATGCAACATAGCAGTGCTTCATGCACTCTACTAGCTACCTACAGCTGGATGCTCTGTCTGTAAAACACACTACATCAACCACAGATCCGTCATAGGGAAAGGCCTACAACTTGTGCAAACAAGCTTCTAATGATACTCCCAGAGCAGCACACTCCGCTCAAGACCTGCACCTCATCGAACCATTTCCTTCTTAAAACAGGGAAGAAAAGTTTGGAAGCAGGCAAGATATGAAGCTTACAAGTCCATCTGAAGTTCAGGAGGGAGGTAAAGACTGGGCTTTTCTTGAACTAAGGATGCAGACTCGATGTGGTGTCCTGCCACCACAAAATCGAACAACATACTCCGCTCAAGAGCGCTCCAAGATGGGCACTGGAATGGAGTCACTTCCCAAAGAAAGGAGCAAGAACTACTCCTGTTCACTTTAATAAGTGCAGGAAACATATTAGACTTGGCCCGCGTTACAAAGATGCTGGTTTCTGGTGTGAGGACATAGGAGAGTCAGAACAGGGACCGAAAGATACTGGGTTCTTTTTCATATGATTTTCCACGATTCCAGAGAGAAAACAGCCAACCTTGTCCTCCTGCTCAGAGCATGCTGATGAAAGTGTCATTGAGAGGGATGAGAGTAGTGGGGGTGAGGGAGGGGCAGACTTCAGCCTGTCTGGCAGAGCAGTGTCTGCTCCCTCCTAGCAGGGTGTGGGGGTTGTGCTGCTAACCACAGCTTCTACCCCAGCTGCCTGGAGAAGGTCCCACTGTCTCCAGGTCTGGAATTCATGTGTGTGGAGTTTGTGAACCTGATAATTTCAGCCCAAAGACACTTGAAATTACAGGTGGTAGAATTTCACTCGAAGTTTGCGCTCAAGGTGAAATTCTGCCTCTCGCAATGAGGGTCTACTTCTCCCATTTGTCCCAATAGAGCAACGTTGTCACTGCTTGTAACCAGTGCAGTCTGAATGTCACTTCGCTGCCCCTAGACTGGACCCAAGACCATATACTCGCTATGTCAAGCGCTTTTTCAAATCTGTAACCCAAGAAAGCATTCAAGCTTTAGTCCCACATAACACCAAAATGCATATATATGTCACTGCAAGTATACTATGTACACCCCCACGATGTGGCATGCAACCTGTGAGCTAATGCTCTTCGGTGCCTCTCGGGGGTCTGAAGTTCTATACAAATGCAATCACAGTTACAAGCCGCATCAAAATCGCACACACTCACATATACCATCACACCAATCCCAGCTCACATCATTTCACACACTCGCATACCATCACATCTTTCATGCACATACTTTTAAAATGGTACTATTCTCGTCCTAGACTGCGCCATGCTGTTGGCTAAAAAGCTTGGAATTGCTAATTTTGTGATATAACACAACACAACACACATTCTTTGCGTAGGGAAAGCTGTCCTTGCACCTACAACTCTATATGGTATCTTTCTTGTGTGTTAGTGAAGCCTGATTAAAACATTTTTACTATACAAACCTAAAATAACTAATCCACAGGGAAAAAAGGAAGCACATATTACTAATCTACTAACCATTTAACTCTTCTTGCGTGTTACCGCAAAGCGCTTCAATGATTTGCCAGGGGTCGTAAGTGCTATATGAATACAATTTACAATTGCAAAAGCCATAACAATTGTCTCT
The DNA here is from genome assembly GCF_964263255.1 of Lissotriton vulgaris. Lineage (NCBI taxonomy): Eukaryota > Metazoa > Chordata > Amphibia > Caudata > Salamandridae > Lissotriton > Lissotriton vulgaris. The sequence goes on from NC_141693.1 coordinate 1,969,957,357, forward strand.
GTAAGTGTTTTTCCCCCTCTCATGGGAGAGTTTGCACAGCAGCCAGAGGCTCATCAGAGTGGCCGGTCCAGCTCTTACCAGCTTCCTGTGGATGAGTCGGTAGGCCTTGCGTCTCCTGCTCTTGTCCGACTTCATCTTTGTAGCTGTCTCCAGGACTGATGCAACCCACGAGGGAAGCCTGTACCAAAACCAGAGAAAAGTCTTAACGGGTTTGACAGGTATCATGCTAATCAGCCTCTCACAGTGGCCCCCTTCTTGTTCCTGGGTACACACCCTCACACGTAGTTCTAACAGTTTTCAAGGGCGGCTCTAGGCTCATGGCGGCCCTGGGCAGGGAGAGTAGGTAGGGGGCCCCGTAATAGGGGGTCCGGGTGGGGCAGAGCACAGAGGCCAGTGAAGAGATGTCAGGGTGTTTGGAAGTGGAAGAGAGCCGGAGGCTGCCAAATCCCTGCCAGGGGCCGCCACGCAAATATGTATCCATCCTCAGAGGATTATTATATTAAGGATATATATTGGCGTGGTGGCCCCTGGGGTTTGGTGGCCCTGTGCAGGTGCACAGCTTGCACATGCCTAAGGCCGCCCCTGCAGTTTTGAACTTCATTCATGTTGTCGATAGGCAGAGGTCCAACGTTCCCAAAACTTACTAATTTGTTGAAAACTGTGCATACTTTTTTATTAAAAAACAACCGTCCCTGGGGGGGTGGAGCTGCTGCAGATTGAAAACGAGCAACACGTGTCTCCTCTACTGTGAAGTGACAGAAGAGAGAAACAGCTAATGAAGCAGCATGCCTTCAATCCAGGGTCTCTGCTCCTGAGAGGAATGCACATTTGCAATTAGTTAATCTGGAAATCTAAAGGCTGCTTGGGAGCTGGTGTATGCGTTCATTGATAGAATCTGGGATGTGTCTTTTTAATTGCAACCTATAATAAAAAGGTTTGCACTAGCCACACTGAAGATTATATTAAAACACATCTTCAGAAGGCACTCAAACAATCTTTTAGCGACAGCCTAGTTGTACTGCGTGTCACTTTTCTTATACTCTGTGAAATGCATATTTTTAAAGTAATGACTTGCCTAACCACAGGACTTTCTATCACAGGGTTGGACCTTTTAGCACAATAAATACACGTCATTATTTCCCCAGTGCACGGACCAGGATTCAGATCAGTGGCTTTCAGGGTGCACCCACAAACATCTGAAGTGATCGCACTACCCAATCCAGCTTTCCTTCCAGAAAAATGCTTTCCCCGAAAATAAATTTAAGTATTTAAGTTGCATTTAGTTCTTTAACCGTATGCAACATATTTAATCGCAGTTACCTCTATGTGAAGGCCAGCAAGTTAGTTGCGGAATATTTTGTTCTTTTAGCCAGGCCTGACCCCGCCCCCGCCCTCACGCGTACTGACCCCGCCCACCCTCACTGGCCCCGCCCCCGCTGGCCCCGCCTCCATCGTACTCTGGTTCACACTTGTCTTTTTTTGCCCTTCGGCCTCTGTCTGAAGGTTGAATATCTCACTCGTGCTGCGCACACCCGGGAAGCGTGCGTCACTCACACGCGCACCTGTGCCCTCCGCACGCCCGTTCCTGGCACCAATGACCTGCATCAGTGCCCCCTGCTGGCACCAACGGGTTCTGCCTCCCTAACCAGTGCGCTTGGTGGACACGTGCGGACGCGTGCCAGGCGCTGGCGCTACATGCCCCCTGCGGTCTCACCACCCTCTGCGCGGGCACGTGTGGGCAGAGGCTCCTGTTCTCACGCGCGCGGGCTGTGCTGCACCCCTGTCCATCAACAACCTCCTACCGTGCCAGGGGCGGGGGTTGTGCCCTCTGCTCAACACTCTCCTAACTTGCCCAGGGCGCGGTCGATGCCCTCTATCCAAGCACGCCTATGCTCTGGCAGGCATGGCAGTATCTTTTACTCCCAACCCCCGGTGGTGCCCAAGCCTGGCAGTGCCTTCTGTTAACACTCTCCCTGAGTGCCAAAGCCTCGACTCATGCGCGTGTTTGCCGCAGCCAGGCTGGTAGAGTGCCACCCACCTGTGCAGCTGATAAGCCTGGGCCCAGGGCACTGCCCTTAGCCATGAATCCACCTGCTCTCCTGGCACTGCCCTCAGCCATGCACCCACCTGCTCTTGCCCTCAGCCATGCACCCACCTGCTTCCCTGGTACTGCCCTCAGCCATGCACCCACATGCTCTCCTGGCACTGCCCTCAGCCATGCACTCACCTGTTCTCCTTGCACTGCCCTCAGCCATGCACCCGCCTGCTCTCCTCGCACTGCCGTAGACCATGCAACCACCTCCTCTCCTGGCACTGCCCTCAGCCCTGCACCCACCTGCTCTCCTGGGCCCTGCCCTTAGTATGCACCCACCTCCCCTCCTGGCACACCATGCACCCTACCTTCTCTCCTGGCAGTGCCCTAGACCATGCACCCACCTGCTCTCCTGGCACTGACCTCAGCCATGCACCCCCTGCTCTCCTGGCACTGCCCTCAGCCATGCACCCACCTTCTCCCCTGGCACTGCCCTCGGCCATGCACCCACCTGCTCTCCTGGCAGGCCTGGTACAGGTTTTCCTTGGAGTCCATGCCGCACCTCAGATCACACACTGAGCAGACAGCAGCAGCCGGGCTGGTCCCAGTGCGGGCGCGCGCTACAGGCTCGACCCTCCCTCTGAACCCGCAGTGACCTGGGGTGCTCAGGGGCAGGGGTGGGGCTCAGGGGCAGGGGTGGGGCTGAGGCCGGGCCGCTCTTCAGAGCCCTCTGCAGCCTGCAAACACCTCGACTGCTCCATGGCGAGACGTGGGGCGACTTTGGGAAGGGTTGGGGGTTAAAAGTGGGGCCTCTATTATCAGAGCTATTTTGGAATTCAATTAAGGACATTTTAAAATGCAGGGGATAGCAGTGGGTGCACATAATGGGCCACGTGGGAGCCACGCCCATGTTACACTGGGTTGTATTCCAGGAACGGAGGTATTAAAGCGAGGAAATAGTAAACTTGTAACATTTTGAGACAACCCGGACAAGGAGTCAGCTAGGTCAGACAACGACATGGAGAGGTGACTAAAGTTAAACTCCAAATTGTACACATTGTAGAATGCAGCTGCCTCCGCCAATGAGACAGTGAAAACAAGCACTGAAAATGCAATAGGTCTCGCCTTTTATTAAGTTAAAGCCATTAGATTTGCTAATGGTATTTTATAGCAAAGCAAATGGCTTTAACTTAATGAAACACTCCATTACCTCGCTGCCTAGTCAGCACAATAAAAAACAAGGCCAAATAAATAAATAGGGCTCAAGCATCTTCACAGGATAACAGAAGTTGCCACTGTACATTTTCCACCTTTCATTTAACGAAAAGCATCTGTAAAAAAATCACTAAACACCTGGCTCATGCAAGAATCTTTCTTTTAGCTTACATTCTGGAGCAATGCTGGCACAGTGCCCAACGAACGGACGCAAATGCATTTCTTGTCAAAGTGTACTGGAGACCCACACGTGGATTTGTTCCAAAGATGTTTATTCATAACACAGCAACCTATTGCATGACCACAGTGTGCTGTTTGCATATATACAGAAATAACAGGCCTGCAGACCAGGATTTAATATGGTCCTTGAGTGGAACTGTACGCGCAGCAAACCACTAAGATGCCCCCGGGCAGGCGACCCCCTTGGCTGCTCAGCACATTATTTTTAAAGAAATTCAGAGGAACATCACAAGGTAATCATTGGTTGCAGAGGCTACACACAAGGTATATTAACCCCTTGCGTGCTGATGACGGCTCCCGTCCGTCATGACCACGCCCGCGATCGGAATGTCCAGCACCGCAGCGGAATTCCGGCCGCGGGCAAGGGGTCACATTAAGTACATCAACATATTAAGGTTACCGTAAGAGTCCATATCAAAAGCACACATTTTCTGGCTTAGTTCTTAATTTACCTAGTCTGTTAATTCTAGGACTTGTAGTCTTGGTGTAGTTCAGTTTAATCATTTGGATTATCACACCAGAAAACTGTGATTAATAAATAATGCGCAGAATCCGAAAAGTTGTATCCCCCGAATAGAGATTCAGGTGATAAACGTAGAGAGTTTGGGGATGGTTGGCACTGAATTTATGAGCGGGGACGGGCTGGGGGTCACACTGGGTAACAGAGTCTGGACGGTGACATCGCCCAGCATTAGGAAGGGGCTCATGCATGCAGGGCTTCGTGTCATATAGATGGGGCATGCAGTATTCAGGCTGGCTTCTTGCAGTGTCCATGAGAAGCCTGCCTTTTATTTAGAGGGATTCACAATATTCAAGGGATTCAAATAGTCTTTGGTGGGAATTTATATAGCACTGGAGGGTAACAATATTTAGGAGCAGTTACGTCTTTCTCCTATATTATATTCCACAATTAGTGCTCCTCACTTTTTATTTACAGCCCTCTTTGTGTGGTCCTCCTCCACCCTCTTCAACATCCTCTACATTTTTGCCTCTGGTACAAAGGTGAGGGAGATGTCCTGGCGTGCTGGAGGCCTTCAACGCCGAATTGCTCTAGCACTGGGGCAGAGCTACCCGATAGCAGCTGCTAAGAGTGGGTCTATCCTCGGTGTGATGATTTTGTATTTATTGACATGATTGTTTCTTTATTATTCAGAGAGCGCAATTAAGGAGACATTCACATATGCTGTGCGTCTCCTTGCTTTGACATAAAGTCACTGCTAGCAGGTGTATTAATCAAGGTGATTCATCGAAACAAGAAAAGGCTACGGCTAGTGGTAAAATGCCGATTTCAATATTAAAGCCCCGTTTAGTGATAATGACATAAATGAGCAGCTGACCATAGCAGAATATGCTCTGCTCATGTTTCTCTATCTGACCTTATGTTCATGTATACAGAGATTTTCCTTAAAGCAGAGGCATCTAAACAAAGCAGTAAACTGATGATGAAGAGGATGGTGATGACAATAAAAATAATAATAAAAATAACAATAGCATTAACCTCTTCAGCGCGGCGTGAATTTTCGCGCTGTGCTGAAGATTCGAAAAACGGGTGTGGTCATGACGGAACGGTTCCGTCATCAGCACAGCCCAACCGACGCTGATGACGGTACCGTTCCGTCATAAGCATCGAAGGGGTTAATAATATCATCGTAGTGATGAGAAGAACTTCAACAGCAAAAACAATGATAACAAAGCCAATAATCATAAGAAAAATACAAACAAGAACCATTCATAGAAACAATAATAAAGTGAAGGCTTCAGACTGAATAGGATTCCTCCTGTGTTAGCCAAGTATTATACCATAGGTACTCTTGTATAAGTAGGTAGTACTCGGTTTATTAAGAGCAGATAACAGGACAAGCATTGCATAGACTCTGCCCTGCCACCTCCAGGTAAGTCCCAAGTATCTAAATCAACTCAGGATACTATAAAAACCGTCAGCAATGACCTGACACCGCATGACGTACTCTCTTTGTTGTGCCCTGCTGGTTGCTCTCGCCTCCTACCACCGTATGCCTAAATGTTCACCCACCGCACACGCTGTGCACCCGCCACACTAAGGATGGTTGTCTGCAGTCCCGAGAGTATGCTCCATTCCTGTGCTTGTGACCCTGTGGGTGTCTGCTTACCCAGGGCTGTTTTCCATCTTCCATCGGTCTCTCGAAGTGGGACTTGTAGGAGAGTAGGGTCTGCAATCCTATGATCACCCAGATTTTTTGCTTTTGTTTCACTGGTTTACGACTTTCTCTGGCTGTGGGCCTGCCAATCAGACCCACAGCCTAGCTGTTCTCTCACTAAATTGACATGTGTACTTTAGGTGCATTCTCCAATTGGTACTGGGCCACCTTATCAGACCCTGTAACTCAGGGCATAGGTGTACCCAGGGCCTACCAGGGGCTGAAGCATGTATTATGCCACCCCTGGATGGCCATCTAAATCTGACACAACTGGCTGCACGACAGCTGGGGCAAGGTGGTGTACTCACCCTTTGCTTTAGATATAGTATACCTATATCTAACCCTAAAAAATGGACACACAGATTCCTATCAGTCACTCCTATGGCAGGCCTTGACAATCCTGAAGGCAGAGTGCTTGGAATCGTGTGAGATGGTGCTCTGGCATGAGCTGAGCCCGTTTGCAGCTTGCGGAACCAAGTCCTAATAGCTGTTCCATGATAACGCATACCATATACTCTTAAGTGCATTATAATCCTTGCGGTTAAATGCTATCTCTGGTATTGCTTTATCAAAACATGTCGAGTAAGGTGTCATACGAATTGGAATACTAACCCCTCGCCAATTCTGGCGACGGGGTTAGCATTCCACCCTTCTAGAGGGACATGACATGTATGTAACTGTGAACCCCGGTTAAAGTTAACTGAAGCCTCAGCTCCACAAAATGGATGCTGCCATCACAGACACGAGTCTGACCTCCTGCTGCTGGGAGTCCTTCCAGCGAGGAGAGCTTGGACAAAGGGTTTCCTGTCAGGAGCGGTGCTAGCACCATCCCAGACAGGGTTTTGTGTATCCTGGGTAGGCAGGGCTTTACAGGAAGGTGACTGCAGAGTGGCACCCCGGTGCTCACTACGCATCTGCCGGCTAGAACCAGTTCCAGGGGCACACTAGCCCCTGGCCAAGGGAAAGTACGGCATGGGAGAGGGGTGTAACCACCCCCCTTCCTGGTCCCACCCCTAGGGCAGGACCTCGTCGCGTACCCACCCCTTTCTTTAGGATAAAGGCAGGAGCGGGGACCCTTCCAAATTAGATCATCTTTGAATCAAGAAACTACTTTCCACGAAAGGAACTCTCGACTCTTCTCAAGATTTCTCCCTTGTGACTAAGGAGTAGTCACCCTGCATCCGCAGGCACCATCTAAGAACTCTGCGGTTTGCTGCACGTCCTTCCTCAGGAATCCGACCGACCAGCACGACGAGACCCGGCTTCCCTGGCACCTCTGACCTCTACCTACCTCTACAGCTAAGCTGAGAACCGTAGGTGCGACGAGACCTCGAGGGACCGGCCATCATCAGAACTGCACGACTTCTATCCAGCACTACCGCCGAGGGATCCTCTGATGAGTGCTTTGGGGTCCGAGAAGCCCCGACCCTGAGCAGCTCCAGCACCGAAGTCCAGCCTCCCAGCATCCACGAGATCTGCGTGGGGCCCTTCTGCTTTTTGCTGCTCACCGCGTTGTTTGGCTAATAGCCCGCTGTCTTGTGGCCTTCCCAACGACGCCCGACAACATCACTGCTGCTGGTCTGGTTGCTCCAGACTGGCCCTTGCTCCCTTACAAAAGAGGAGCACCCCGGACCCTCCTGGTCCACTCCAGACGCCATTTTGAGTCCACTGCGTGGGCTTGAATTTGCCAAGACTTGTTGCCCCAATCCTGGGTCCAGCGACGTCGACAGCATCAACCATCGTAGGACAGCTCGCACCTCCATCCTGGTCGCTGACAACGCCTCCTGGTCCGTGAGACTGCAGAGCCCAGCGTCGCCCACTCACCTGGTCGAGGTGACTACCATCCGGTGCCCTCCTGGTGCCATCTGACTACTGGCTAGTGGTCACGAAATTGGTCCCCTCTGCTTTTAGGTGTCATCCATCTTCGATCCAGGCTTGGATCACTTCGAACAATCTTCACTGGTCGCCTGCAAGCAACTTCTTTCTTCAGGCTCCTGGTTCGTCTACGAGGATTCCCAACGTCTTTTCAGACCTATACAGCTGCAGCCCCTGGGCTAGGTAACTTCGGCATTTCGGTGCCCCAGCATAGCCTCACTATCCAAGGGTCAGGATCCACTGTCGTTTTCGACCTACCTTATCTGGTTCGCCCGAGAACACTAACTTTGCCTTTACTAGCTCCCATACACTTTGTCCCACATCCCGCGTGAGAGTGCACACTCTGCACCCGAGTCCCCTAGGCCTCCTACTAGTAATCTGAAGGTTCAGTAACGTAGTCCTAGCGATTCCAAAGCCTATTAGTCTAGTACTTACCTGCTAGTAATTTCGCATTCCACTTTTGTAGTATATGGTTTTTCGTGCCCCTCGGGCATTTGTGTAAATTGTGCAACTTAAAGCATTTTCGTAAGAGTTTTGTTGTGTGCTTAGTACCCTGTCCTCATAAAGAGTACAGGGCTGTTGTGATCTAAATAAATACACTGTTTATTTTCATAACACTTGTGTGGTGTCCTTTCACTTGGTGTTCAAGGGGTATATGTGATGGTATAACAGCTGGCTTAACATGCCCTCTAGAGTTTAGCCCGAAGACTGCTCGTATCCATGCTACTAGGATAGCTGGTCTATAAGGTTGACTTACAACCAATCACCATATGGGTTGTTTGGACTGATACAAAGTGCTCACTAGAATAGTGAACATTATATATCAGGCCAACTTCTCACATTGGTGAGCAGCGGTTGGGATTTGAGCTTGCTGTTGTTTTACCACACGTATCCTAAGAATATCTTGTGAAAGATCACATAAGTACTCCAGGTACATATAACTTAGCTTAGAATACTCTGAGTTCTACTGAACCAGCTGTTGTAGCTCCTCAAGGCTTAGCACACCTTGGCTACAACTCTTAGCAAGGGATCAGTAGGCAAACAAATAGTGTAGGTAGGTGCATCACTTACACCACACTAGAATCAGCATGTGAGACAAAGGAGGAAACTCTGAGTGTCCCCTTGTGTCAGTGGACCTTCCACAGGTCACTTCCAGATATGCTGCTCTTAGCTTCCAGGAGATGAGACAAGTGTGTACCTCCAGGAAGCTAAAACAGGGTTCTAACCCTACAATCCCATTCCTGATTGGTCTCTTAGAGACTTATGATGCCAGGAGGGCTGGTAACCCAGACCCTTCTAATCCAGATGGGACAATGCCTCCCCTAGAGGGAACCACAGGTGACCCTGACCTTATCCATCTCTCTGCAGAAGGTGAAGAGGAGGATGAGGATCTAGAGCCATCTGTTATGTTATGTTATGTTATTATTCTTTTATAAAGCGCTATATCACCCCGATGTATCTAAGGATGAGGCAGACAAAGGTCCAGAAGTAGTTAGCCAGCTAACTAGGGACAACTTAAGCAGGCATGAGAATGGTACTAGGAGACCCCTGGGGCCCCTCTCCGGCCAGCTTAACATTGGGAATGGACGAGTTAGGTCTCTATCCAGAGGCTCTAACAGATCCATTCAAACCAATGGCTCTCAGGCCTCTTCTCACAGAGGGATGACATCCCCTCAGAGGAGAGTGTATGAAGCCAAAGTAAGGGAAGTCAATCTGAGGATTGAAAGGGAAGAACTTGCCCTGGCCAAAGAGAGACTTGCCTTTGCTAGAGAGCAAAAGTTAAGTGGACTAGATTCCACTGGCGGCAGCATTCTCCCAAGAGAAAAAGACAGGAGTTTAGACACTAGACACCTGAGTAAGATAGTGCCCCCCTTTCAACAAGGGGATGATATCCACAAATGGATAACTGCTTTGGAGAGGGCTTGCACTGTGCAGTGTGTCCCCCAGAGTCAGTGGGCAGCTATCTTGTGGCTCTCCTTTGAAGGTAAAGGTAGAGATAAGCTCCTCACTACTAGAGCTGAGGATGCTAACAATTACCAAGTCCTGAAAAATACACTGATAGACGGGTTTGGCCTAACCACTGAGCAGTACAGGTTGCTGTTCAGGGATACCCAGAAAACTCAGTCTCAGGATTGGTCTGATTTTGTAGATTGTGCCACTAAGGCTTTGGAGGGCTGGTTGCTGGGCAGTAAGGTTACTGATTACCCAGGATTGTATAGTCTGATCATGAGGGAACAGATTTTAAACAATTGTCAGAACCAGTTGTTGCATCAGCATCTTGTTGACTCAGATCTGACCTCTCCCCAAGAATTGGGAAAGAAGGCAGACAGATGGGTCAAAACAAGAGTTAAGCAAAACCAGGGCCAGAACCAGGGTGGTCAGAAGAAAGCAGACCAGAAGGGTAAAGATTCTAAAGGTGAACAAAATGACCAGAAGTCTTCGACAGGTCCCCAACAGCCCAAAGAGGGTGGGGGTCAGGCTTCCCAGAAAAAGAAGAATCAAGAAGGCCAGTCAAAAAGGTGGTGCCAATACTGTAAAAGTAAAACTCACTGGTTTAGTGAGTACACCAAGAAACGAGGGCAGACTCCTGCTACTGCAGCCCCTAAGGCACCTGTGCCCCCTAGTACAGCCAGCAGTAGTAGTGCACCTCCCAAGGGATTAGTTGGGTTAACCTTGGGTTCTGAGGGGTATGACAACTTAGTTGGCACACTCACTCAGGCTGTCATTGTCTGTACAGGGGATGTGGATATATCCCCTGATGTCAGTCCCAATACCTTGGGCAAATACAGACAGACACCTTTTATCAATGGCAAGATGGCTCAGGCCTATAGGGACACTTGTGCCAGTGTCACAATGGTGACACCTAACTTTGTGGACCCTGGACAGATCAAGCCAGGTACAGATTTCCTGGTGACCAATGCAAGCAATGTCACTACCAGTCATAGTATGGCAATTGTTGCTTTCTCCTGGGGAGGGGTAATTGGCCAAAAGAAGGTTGTAGTTAGTTCAGACCTCCCAGTGGATTGTTTGTTGGGCAATGATTTGGAGTCATCACAATGGTCAGAAGTGGAGCATAGGACTCACATGTAGATGTTAGGCTTGCCAGCACACGTGCTTGCTGTGACTAGGTCACAGGCCAGAAGATGCCCCACTGAACAGGTGCTGGATCCTGGAACAATAGACCAGCCACCTTCCAAGAAGAAGAGCAGTAGGGTTAAGGCATTGCCTTCCCCCTTGCCCCTGGTTGAGGATCAAGTCTCAGAGGAGGCTGACCTACAGGAATTGAGGGAAACTGAGCCTAAAGAATTTGAACTTGATCAAGTTGAATTTCTGGGCTCAGGGGGACCCTCAAGAGAAGACCTGGGGAAGGAACAATGACACATGTAACCCAGTGATCGAACTCGCCATCCCACGTGGCTTTAAAACTATCAGACAAGACCGCCCCCTAGGCAGAGGAGGCGGCGTAGCAGCCATTTTCCGGGATAAATGGACCTTTTCTCTAGACCCTATGGGCCCATCCATTGATGCTGAGGTACTCCATTTTTCTCTCACCTTAGGGGCACATTTTACTTTAGGTGGATCTCTGGTATACCGACCACCTGGCCACGCTGGTAAATTTCTTGAGGCACTAGAGGACATGATAGTCCCACGTGCCCTGAAATACCCCACATATCTCCTTCTGGGGGACTTTAATATCCATGTGGACCAGCTTGATCTATCTGACACAGTTCGGCTAAACGAGGCGTTTGCAATGGCCCAACTGAAACAGTGGATCAAGGCTTCCACCCACTCAGGAGGTCATACCCTTGACTTAGTATGTACCAATTTCAACATTAATATGTCTGAACCTGAGATTTTAAACTGGTCTGATCACATGTTAATAAGATTCTCCTGGCCCTTGTCCCGCCCTGCTGAGACCAACCATGCTGAGGCTCATACACAGAAAATTAATTTAGCTTTGCTCTGTGATCATCTCGATACCTCTCGCCCCTCACTGCCCTCAGAAATTGAACCAGCAGTGAGCTTATTCAATTCATGGATTGAAGAAGGGGCTGCTCTTTCCACCAAATCAGGTCGCGTCTGTAGAGTTCGCTCCTACCCCTCTAAACCCTGGTTCTCCAACACCCTCCGCGATCTCAAATCAGGCTGCAAAAAACTCGAAAGACGTTGGAGACAAGCATACCTCCCTGAGGCCAAGAAAGAACTCAGAACAGCTCAAAAGAAGTATTATGCTGCAATTAGAGTGGCAAAAAGCTCATACTATGAAGGGCGTATTTCCAAGGCCAACAACAACAGCGCAGAAATCTTTGCTGTTGTCAAAAGTTTTGTCTCTCCTAGCGCCGCTCACCCTCTTCTAGCCTCATCGGCAAAATGGTGTGAGGAACTCTCTGTGTTTTTTGTGGAAAAAATTGATAAAATCCAAGATGATCTACTTACCGTATGCAACAATTTTCCATCCTCCATGACTACTCCTATCCCCACTATGCCCGCTTCTACGGATCAGTTTGCCCTCTTCACTCCAGTGAATACAACCGAGGTCGTGAAAATTCTGGCCACCTTAAAATCGGGTTCCCCTGCGGACCCCTGCCCAGCCAGAGTCCTTGCGGGCCTGGCTAACACAGTCGGCCAAGAGGTGACACATATTGTGAACCTCTCTTTTTCCAGCGCCACAGTGCCAGCCTGCTGGAAACAGGCAAAACTGCTACCTCTCCTTAAGAAAAATGGCCTAGATCCAAAAACTCCCGCTAATTTCCGGCCCATTTCTTTACTGCCAGCTCTAACAAAGATATGCGAAAAAGTTGCTTTTTCACAGCTGGACCGATTCGTAGAAAACTCTCAAGCTCTCCACCCTGCGCAATCAGGCTTTAGAGCCGCTTTCAGTACAGAGACAGCCCTAGTCGAGGTCTCTGAGGCTATCCGTGAGTGCTTAGACGGAGGTGGCAGAGCGGCGCTGATTTTATTGGACCTCTCTGCCGCCTTCGATACGGTTCCTCACTCCCTCCTACTTACTAGACTAGCAGACATAGGCATAACTGGCCCTGCTCTCGGATGGTTAAGATCTTTCTTAGATGACAGGTCCCAGCAAGTGTGGATGCCGCCTTTCTCTTCTTCTCCCAAAAAACTTTCAACTGGCGTACCACAGGGCTCCACCTTAAGCCCCCTACTTTTTAATGTCTATATGACCCCCCTCATCTATCTAGCGGAACAGCTGGGGGCCAAAATTATGGCCTACGCCGATGATACCCAGCTCTTGTTCACATGGCCCAAAAACAACCTGGACACGACGAGAGTCCAATTCTGCTTATCATCGGTCTTCCGCTGGCTGGCCTTGGCTCAACTCAAGTGTAATGAGAGCAAATCGGAAATTCTGCTGTACGGCTCCTTCCCAGATAATTTCTATGATTCTCTCTGGCCCACCGATTTTCCCAGCCCCAAATCCACAGGTGGACCTGCAAAAAACTTAGGAATCTGGTTTAGCAATAATCTAAGATTTGAAGATCACCTGAAAAAACTCACCGGAATCTGCTTCTCCACTCTCAAAACTCTACGCAGATTCCTTCCTTTGCTCCCGCGAGCAGCTAAGGAGACGGTCATTCGCGCTCTGATACTATCCAGATTGGATTATGCGAATGCTCTCTACTGCGGACTCCCAGCCTATCTGATCCACCGCCTCCAAGTCATCCAAAATGCTGCGGTCCGGCTGCTGTTTAACATCCCCAGAAGATCTAGCGTCCGCCAACCTCTCCGAGACCTTCATTGGCTTCCAGTGGCTCAAAGGATCTTATTCAAGATCCTTGTGCTAGCATACCGTGCACTCCACCTAACAGGCCCTACCTATTTGAGAAAAAGATTTTCCCTTTATGCCCCCAACCGCCCTCTCAGATCAAGCAATCTTCATCAAATGACTGTACCAAAGTTCAAATATAGTAGGCTTGGTGGACAATCCATTTCTGTTAGAGCAGCGAGAGCTTGGAATGCCCTCCCCCTGCAACTGAGAACAGCCCCATCCATCATGGCATTTAGGAAAGGCCTAAAAACCTACCTCTTTAACACCAACGCCTAATGGCTGTCCCTCTTGTGCATTTACTGTGATCTGCCCCCTTCCTTTTCTCTCCGCGCCAGGATACTATACTATTTAGTAACAGAGAGCGTTACAAAAGCCTCTATAATAATAATAATAATAATAGACTGCCCTCCCCTTGAACCCCTCAGACAGCAGGCTGCTGCTGAGGCTGCTGGGAACGCCACAGGTACCCACAAGGTATACTGGGAGGATGGACTCCTGTACACTGAGGCAAGAGACCCCAAGCCTGGCATGACCAGGAGGCTGGTTATCCCCTTGTCTCAGAGAGGTTTCCTTCTTACCTTGGCCCATGAGATTCCCTTAGCAGGACACTTAGGCCAGACAAAGACTTGGGACAGACTTGTCTCACACTTTCACTGGCCTCACATGAATGAGGATACCAAGGAGTTTTGTCGCTCCTGTGTCACTTCCCAAGCCAGTGGTAAGTCAGGTGGCACAACAAAGGCCCCCCTTATACCAATGCCTGTGGTGGGGGTGCCCTTTGAAAGAGTGGGGATTGACATTGTTGGTCCAATGGAACCCCAGACAGCATCAGGGCACAAGTTTATACTGGTGGTAGTGGATCATGCCACCAGGTATCCTGAAGCCATTCCACTTAGGACCACTACAGCACCTGTAGTGGCAAGAGCCCTAGTTGGAGTGTTCTCCAGAGTGGGCTTCCCTAAGGAGGTTGTCTCTGACAGAGGTGCAAACTTCATGTCAAGCTACTTAACTGCTATGTGGAAGGAATGTGGTGTCAACCACAAGTTCACTACACCCTATCATCCACAATGCAATGGGCTTGTTGAAAGGTTCAACAGGACCCTAAAAGGGATGATTCATGGACTACCTGAAAAGCTCAGGCGTAGATGGGATGTCCCGATTCCCTGCCTTTTGTTTGCTTACAGAGAGGTCCCACAGAAGGGGGTTGGCTTCAGCCCTTTTGAACTTCTGTATGGGCATCCTGTGAGAGGACCCCTGTGTTTGGTTAAGGAAGGATGGGAGAGACCTCTCAAAAAGCCTACAACCAGCTTAGTGGACTATGTACTTGGTCTCCGCTCCAGGATGGCTGAGTATATGGAAAAGGCATCTGAAAACCTTAAGGCCAGCCAAGAACTCCAAAAAGCTTGGCATGACCAAAAGGCTGTCCTGACTGTGTATCAGCCTGGACAGAAGGTGTGGATGTTGGAGCCAGTGGCCCCAGCAGCACTCAAAGACAAATGGTCTGGGCCCCACACAATTCTTGCGCAAAAGGGAGAGGTCACCTACCTGGTGGACCTTGGAACTCCCAGGAGCCCCCACAGGGTGCTCCATGTAAACAGGCTCAAAGCATATGTCGACAGGAAGGACATGAGCTTGCTCATGGCCATAGATGAGGGACAGGAGGAAGAGAGTGACCCTCTCCCAGACCTGCTCACTCAGAATCCTGATGATGGGTCAGTGGATGGTGTTGTCTTTTGTGGCAGCCTCTCTGAACATCAACAGAAGGATTGCAAACAAGTTCTTCAATCCTTAAGGCATATGTTCTCTCTAACACCCAGTCAAACCAATTGGTGTACCCATGAGGTTGACACTGGTGACAGCTTGCCAGTCAAGAGTAAAATCTACAGGCAGCCTGATCATGTCAGAGACTGCATCAAAACAGAAGTGCAGAAAATGTTGGAGTTGGGAGTCATTGAACCCTCAGATAGCCCTTGGGCTAGTCCAGTAGTTCTAGTGCCAAAGCTTCACACCCAGGGTGGTAAGAGAGAGATGAGGTTTTGCGTAGACTACAGGGGTCTCAATGCAGTCACTAAGACTGATGCTCACCCAATACCAAGGGCAGATGAACTTATAGATAGATTGGCTTCTGCCAACTACTTAAGTACATTTGACCTAACAGCTGGGTATTGGCAAATCAGGTTAGCTGAGGATGCCAAGCCCAAGACAGCATTTTCTACCCCTGGTGGGCATTATCAATTTGTGGTAATGCCCTTTGGTTTGAAAAATGCACCTGCCACCTTCCAAAGGCTGGTGAATCATGTTCTCACTGGGCTGGATGACTTCTGTGCAGCATATCTTGATGATATAGCTGTCTTTAGCTCCACCTGGGAGGATCACCTGGTCTACCTGAGGAAAGTGTTAGAGGCACTGCAAGCAGCAGGTCTCACTATCAAGGCCACCAAGTGCCAGATAGGGCAGACACAGGTTGTATACTTGGGCCACCTTGTAGGTGGAGGCCAAGTTCAGCCACTGGAGAGCAAAATACAGTCAATCAGGGACTGGGCTCCTCCAACCACCCAGACTCAGGTTCGAGCTTTCTTGGGCCTGACTGGTTACTACAGAAAGTTTGTCAGGAATTATGGATCAATTGTGACTCCACTTAATGAACTGACAAGTAAGAAAATGCCAAAGAAAGTTCAGTGGACAGCAGGCTGTCAAAAAGCATTCGATGACCTAAAGCAGGCCATGTGCACAGCACCTATCCTCAAGAGTCCAGACTACTCCAAACCATTCATTGTCCAAACAGATGCTTCTGAGTTGGGTGTGGGAGCTGTTCTACCTCAACTGAATTTTGATGGTCAAGACCAGCCCATTGCTTTTATAAGCAGAAGGCTGACCCCCAGAGAGAAAAATTGGTCAGCTATTGAGAGGGAGGCCTTTGCTGTGGTTTGGGCCCTGAAGAAATTGAAGCCATACTTGTTTGGCACTCCTTTCAAGATTCAGACCGACCATAAGCCCCTCTTATGGCTAAATCAGATGAAGGGTGAAAACCTCAAACTGCTTAGGTGGTCCATTTCCCTAGAGGGGATGGATTTTACAGTGGAGCATAGACCTGGCACTGATCATGGCAATGCAGATGGGATCTCCAGGTATTTCCACTTAGAGCAAGAAGACTCACCTGGTCAAGGTTAGTTTATTGTCCCAAAGTTTGGGGGGGGGGGGTCATGTAGGAGAGTAGGGTCTGCAATCCTATGATCACCCAGATTTTTTGCTTTTGTTTCACTGGTTTACGACTTTCTCTGGCTGTGGGCCTGCCAATCAGACCCACAGCCTAGCTGTTCTCTCACTAAATTGACATGTGTACTTTAGGTGCATTCTCCAATTGGTACTGGGCCACCTTATCAGACCCTGTAACTCAGGGCATAGGTGTACCCAGGGCCTACCAGGGGCTGAAGCATGTATTATGCCACCCCTGGATGGCCATCTAAATCTGACACAACTGGCTGCACGACAGCTGGGGCAAGGTGGTGTACTCACCCTTTGCTTTAGATATAGTATACCTATATCTAACCCTAAAAAATGGACACACAGATTCCTATCAGTCACTCCTATGGCAGGCCTTGACAATCCTGAAGGCAGAGTGCTTGGAATCGTGTGAGATGGTGCTCTGGCATGAGCTGAGCCCGTTTGCAGCTTGCGGAACCAAGTCCTAATAGCTGTTCCATGATAACGCATACCATATACTCTTAAGTGCATTATAATCCTCGCGGTTAAATGCTATCTCTGGTATTGCTTTATCAAAACATGTCGAGTAAGGTGTCATACGAATTGGAATACTAACCCCTCGCCAATTCTGGTGACGGGGTTAGCATTCCACCCTTCTAGAGGGACACGACATGTATGTAACTGTGAACCCCGGTTAAAGTTAACTGAAGCCTCAGCTCCACAAAATGGATGCTGCCACCACAGACACGAGTCTGACCTCCTGCTGCTGGGAGTCCTTCCAGCGAGGAGAGCTTGGACAAAGGGTTTCCTGTCAGGGGAGGTGCTAGCACCATCCCAGACAGGGTTTTGTGTATCCTGGGTAGGCAGGGCTTTACAGGAAGGTGACTGCAGAGTGGCACCCCGGTGCTCACTACGCATCTGCCGGCTAGAACCAGTTCCAGGGGCACACCAGCCCCTGGCCTGGGGACAGTCCGGCATGGGAGAGGGGTGTAACCACCCCCCTTCCTGGTCCCATCCCTAGGGCAGGACCTAGTCGCGTACCCACCCCTTTCTTTAGGATAAAGGCAGGAGCGGGGACCCTTCCAAATTAGATCATCTTTGAATCAAGAAACTACTTTCCACGAAAGGAACTCTCGACTCTTCTCAAGATTTCTCCCTTGTGACTAAGGAGTAGTCACCCTGCATCTGCAGGCACCATCTAAGAACTCTGCGGTTTGCTGCACGTCCTTCCTCAGGAATCCGACCGACCAGCACGACGAGACCCGGCTTCCCTGGCACCTCTGACCTCTACCTACCTCTACAGCTAAGCTGAGAACCGTAGGTGCGACGAGACCTCGAGGGACCGGCCATCATCAGAACTGCACGACTTCTATCCAGCACGACCGCCGAGGGATCCTCTGGTGAGTGCTTTGGGGTCCGAGAAGCCCCGACCCTGAGCAGCTCCAGCACCGAAGTCCAGCCTCCCAGCATCCACGAGATCTGCGTGGGGCCCTTCTGCTTTTTGCTGCTCACCGCGTTGTTTGGCTACTAGCCCGCTGGCTTGTGGCCTTCTCAACGACGCCCGACGACATCACCGCTGCTGGTCTGGTTGCTCCAGACTGGCCCTTGCTCCCTTCCAAAAGAGGAGCACCCCGGACCCTCCTGGTCCACTCCAGACGCCATTTTGAGTCCACCGCGTGGGCTTGAATTTGCCAAGACTTGTTGCCCCAATCCTGGGTCCAGCAACGTCGACAGCATCAACCATTGTGGGACAGCTCGCACCTCCATCCTGGTCGCCGACAACGCCTCCTGGTCCGTGAGACTGCAGAGCCCAGCGTCGCCCACTCACCTGGTCGAGGTGACTACCATCCGGTGCCCTCCTGGTGCCATCTGACTACTGGCTAGAGGTCACGAACTTGGTCCCCTCTGCTTTCAGGTGTCATCCATCTTCGATCCAGGCTTGGATCACTTCGAACAATCTTCACTGGTCGCCTGCAAGCAACTTCTTTCTTCAGGCTCCTGGTTCGTCTACGAGGATTCCCGACGTCTTTTCAGACCTATGCAGCTGCAGCCCCTGGGCTAGGTAACTTCGGCATTTTGGTGCCCCAGCATAGCCTCACTATCCAAGGGTCAGGATCCACTGTCGTTTTCGACCTACCCTATCGGGTTCGCCCGAGAACACTAACTTTGCCTTTACTAGCTCCCATAGACTTTGTCCCGCATCCCGCGTGAGAGTGCACACTCTGCACCCGAGTCCCTTAGGCCTCCTACTAGTAATCTGAAGGTTCAATAAAGTAGTCCTAGCGATTCCAAAGCCTATTAGTCCAGTACTTACCTGCTAGTAATTTCGCATTCCACTTTTGTAGTATATGGTTTTTCGTGCCCCTCGGGCATTTGTGTAAATTGTGTAACTTAAAGTATTTTCGTAAGAGTTTTGTTGTGTGCTTAGTACCCTGTCCTCATAAAGAGTATAGGGCTGTTGTGATCTAAATAAATACACTGTTTATTTTCATAACACTTGTGTGGTGTCCTTTCACTTGGTGTTCAAGGGGTATATGTGATGGTATAACAGCTGGCTTAACACGCCCTCTAGAGTTTAGCCCGAAGACTGCTCGTATCCATGCTACTAGGATAGCTGGTCTATAAGGTTGACTTACAACCAATCACCATAAGGGTTGTTTGGACTGATACAAAGTGCTCACTAGAATAGTGAACATTATATATCAGGCCAACTTCTCACAGGACTCTTGAAATCCATTGCTGCGTTGGTCTCACTCAGTGACTCACTCTATCTGTAGTACAGTGATGAGACTGTGACAGTGTGAAGTAGCAAATCCCGACATACTTCACCATCGCCTGCACGGAGAGACCGTGTGTAGTGCGTGACCGCTACTTTTGAAGTGTGCTGCAGGGGTTGGGCAAAAGTTATTGCCAGGGCTGTCATTGGTAGCACTTTCCCACGCTACAAGACTGAAGGCCCTGTGACTCACAGACTGAACACCCACCGCACTACTGACTATGGTGGCTGGCAAGACGTTGCAGCAGGTGCGCTTGCAGACACACACATACAACTGCTGTTTTGTTACTGCTGCAGGCGCGCTCTGGACGATAAAGTTTGCAGGGCCCTCATTGGTAGCGCTTTCGCGCTCTGCCAGATTGACGACCCTGGGACCCAAACATCAAGGTACACTTTTTGTATACTCTAAGGTGGTGCGTGCAGTGGGGCTGCACTTACACACACTGAGAGCTGGCCAATCTGGCCCAGTCATGCTGCGCAACCAGAGATTCAGGGGGAGGGATGCGCCCCTCCTTGCCCCCCACGCGGATGCCTATGATTTGCACGCACCTTAACAAATCTTTGTGGAGACTGGAGGCCCAAGGGTATTTTCTTGCTTCTGGTCTGGTTCTTGTGGAGAGGGAAACCAGGCAGCACAGCCCCTGTGCCCTTATGCTGCTCCCCCTGGGTGGTCTCAGCAGGCCTGTGCTCTGTCGCCTTCCAGTCCCCACTTGAAAGGCAGCGTCCGCTCCTGAATTTGTGCTTGGTAAAAATGCATAAATAAATGCAGCACCCGGAAGGACTGAGCCAGCCTGTGCGCTCGGCCATGGAGCTCTCCTGGAGGGCAGAAGTCCTGAGTTCTGCTTACGCCGCGCAGAGGTAGGGGGCACGGGAATGTCCCGCACTCTGGTCTTCAGGGTGCCCCAGCCAAGAGCCCCTTCTTAGAGGTCTTGAGTCCAGCTGAGCTCCGAGGCGACAAAGGCTCTCCCTGTGTCCAAAGCTCTCCTCACACCAGTGACGTGACGGGCGGCATCTTGGGGACTCCTCCTCCCAGGGCTGCAAGTTCTGCAGAGCAGAGAGGGACGAGTTGTGGAGACACAGGGGGTCGGGCTGGATGGAGTCGTTCAGGGACTTCTGGAAGACCTCTTGCTGCAGCTGCAGCATGAGGCTGCTTGCCTCCTGCCTCTCTGCCTCACGCTCCTCCACCGTCTGCCTCCTGCAAAGCAAGCAGCACAAAGGGATACAGCCTAGCCTGCAACACGCTGCGGGGGGAGCATTACACAACGCCACAGGGGTCCAACGCCGGAGCGGTGCTGGTCGTGACTCTGCCACATCCATGGAGGTGAGTACGGCGTAGTACTGGCGGGGGGAGGCGGTTGCGAAAATACACGGACAACGGACCTTATCTTTAGGGAGGGCCATCTAGAAACAGATGGCCCTCCCTAAAGATAAAAAAGTGCTTCACAATAGCCTTGAAGCAGGAGAGCCAGTACGGGTGGGCCGGAACAAAAACCGAAAGGGAGGCAACGAAAAACCCTCCTTTCCAATGGGAAGCAAGCGTTTACCATAAACACTGATGCTACCCAATGGAAATGAGGGGCGGGACTTAAAGCCCTTTACTGAAAGTCCTCTCCTACAAAATCTCTTGCTGGGCTCTTCCCTGCAATGCCACGCGAGACCTACAAACTATACTATTTGGTGATTTTAACTTAACAATCCACACAAGAGCATGGGCAAAACGTAAGGAGGGGTTCAGTTCAGTTCAAGGGAAAAATATCCATGGCTCCCCACCTCAAGTTAGGTCAAACTCTGGAGAGGAAAGTAAAATATGTTGTCTTAACCCCTCCCCTGCTGAAGACGGAACCGCTCCGTCATCAGCTACGGTGGCGCTGTGCTGATGACAGAGCGGTTCCATCATGGCTCGTCCGACGCTCCTGCGCGGCGCGAATTCCGCGCCTGCGCTGAGGGTTCTATTGAGCGGGCGGGGCCATGACGGAACCGCTCCGTCATAAGCACAGCGCAACCGACGCTGGTGATGGAGCGGTTCCGTCACCAGCATGCGCCCGCCGCTCTTCCGCCCCGCCCCCTTAGCACTGCGGCGTAATAGCCGCCGCAGTGAAGGGGTTAATCAAACAGCCATTTGTGCCAACATTTTCACCTGTAACTTCTTCTTACAATGGCAGATTTTTTAAAGCAATATACTATTACGTCCGCTGGACCCTTCGGATTGTGGTGATATATAGGACTTGTAGGTTCATTAAGAACCCGAGGTACCCAGAGACAATAGCTGAACTCCGCCTTTCAATGGGTTTTCATTGTGTGCCGGGTATATAGCAATTCATTTGTTAAAATATAAAGAGTGATCAAGGACACCTATGTATCTCCTAAATTGGAACAAAATATAGAGTTTAGAAGCAGTACTTATTTGCAATTGTGGACAACCATGCTAGCATGTGAATTATAGGACATTTTTCAAAGTGACTTCTTTTTTACACATGACCTTACTTTGGGAAGACAGAAATGCATAGCAAGTCAATATGTAAGAAAAGTAGTTCTACAATTCTGTGTTCCCCTAAGTTTCCCTAAAAAAATGGTACTGGACTTGTGTGGGTAGGCCTAGTGCCACAAGTGAGCTATAATTTTTATTGGGAGACCAAGGGGAACTCGATGTGGTAGGACATTTGTGCCGGCACTGTGATCCCACACAGAAATGTGAGGAAAACTTAATTTTTTCAGACATATTTGAGGGGGATTCTGGGTAGTAAAACGTTGGTGGGTCCATTCAAGCCATACCTCCCTGGGCACCCCCTGGTGTCTAGCTTTCATAAATGTGTGGGTTTGGTCGGTTTCCCTAGATGGCCGTCGAGCCCGGGGGCAAAACCCCAGGTGACGTCCTTTGCAAAACCAGGTCGTTTTGTGATAGGTAATTTTGATGTCTCCACTAAAGGTTTTAGACCCTTCCCTGTCATGCGTACTTGGCCCACCCATGCAAGTGAGGTACCAGTTTTATCGGGATACCTGGCGGAATGCTGGGTGGTAGGAAATTTGTGTCAGCCCGGTGATCCTACAACTTTCCTACACAGAAATGTGAGAAACGTGATGTTTTCGGCTAAATCTGAGATTTATAGGGGATTCTGGGTAGGAAAACATTGGGGGACCCATGCAAGCCATACCTTCCTGGGTGTCTAGTTTTCAGAAATATGTGGGTTTGGTAGGTTTCCTAGATGGCCACTGAGACCGGGGGCCAAAAACCAATGGGACCCCCCTTGCAAAACCAGGTAGTTTTGGGATAGGTAATTTTGAAGTCTCCACAGTACGTTTTGGGCCATTTACTGTTGTGAGCACAAGGCCTACCAACACAATTCAGGTGCCATTTTTATTGGGAGACATGGGGGAATACTGGGTGGTAGGACATTTGTGTCGATCCGGTGATCCCACAACTTTGCCCACACTGAAAATTTAGTAAAATTTGATTTAGGTTTGCAGGGGATTCTGGGTAGGGTAATGTTGGGAGATCCATCCCAGCCACACCTCACTGAACTCCCTTGGGTGTCTAGTTTTAAGAAATGTCTGGGTTTGGTAGGCTTTCTAAGATGTCAGTTGAGCCCGGGACCAAAAATACAGGTGACCCCCTTGAAAAATCAAGTTTTTTGTGATGGATAGGTGAGTGCCTGTGTTTTAGGTCCCAGGCTTGCAGACCTTTAAGGCAACCTAAAAATAACCAGTAATTTCTGAAAACTAGACACCCGTGGGAGTACAAGGAGGTGTGGCTTGCGTTGATCCCCCAACATTTTCCTTTCCAGAATCCGCTGCAAACCTCAAATTCAGCTAAAAAGTCACATTTTCCTCTAATATCTGTGTGGGAAAATTGTGGGATTACCGCACGGCACAAATTTTCTACCACTCAGCGTTCCCCTCAGTCTCCCAACAAAAATGATACCTTACTTGTGTGGATGGGCAAGTGCCTATGACAATGAAGGGCCAAAAATGTGTGGAGATTGAGGGGGTCCCAAAGCGGGTCCAAAAGGGCATTTAGTTTAGATGTTTTTAGGCTGATGCTATTTTAGGCCTTCCAACAAGTGAGGTGTCATTTTTTTAACAGACCAAGGGGAATGTTGTGTGGTAGGATATTTGTGCCTGCGTAGTAAGCCTACAACTTACCCACATAAAAATGTGAGGAAAATGTGACTTTGAAAGTAAATTTGAGGTTTGCGGGGGATTCTGGCAAGAAAACGCTGGGGGATCCATCAAGCCACACCGCCAGCCAAGTGTCAGTACGCGCACACCACCAGCCACGCACACCACCAGCCAAATGCCATCCACGCACATCGCCAGCCAAGCGCCAACCACACACACTGCCAGCCAAGCCACATCCAAGCACACCGGCATCCAAATTTCATCTATGCACAGTCAGCCAAGCACTATCCACACACACCACCAGCCAAACACCACCCACGCACTCCGTCAACCAAGCACCACCCCAGCACACAGCCTGCCAAGCAGGACTGGACTGAGAACAGCAACCAGCCCTGGCAGATTGCTGCTCGTCCGGCCCTGGGAGGGGCGGGGGGTGTGTGCTAGTAAAAAGCACTGGTCCCACTTTTGTTACTGTGGGCCTATATTGCAGTAATGCTGCAAAACCGTCCTCAATGTCCAGAAAACCGATCCCACCCCACCGGCCAACCTGGGAAATACCTGGTGCCCGCTACGGCCAGTCTGGCTCTGCAGCACAGCACCATCCATGCACACAGTCAGCCAAGCGCCAGTCGACTTACACTGCCAGCCAAACTCCACTTCACCAAGTGCGAGTCCACTCACCATTAGCCAAGTGCATGTCCACACACACTACCAGCCAAAGCTCAGTACACACAGCCCATCAGCCAAACACATGTTCACACACACACACAAAACTCTCTCTGGTTTTCTTGTGGTTTTCTGCCCCCACTTGGGGGTAGATGAGACTAAAAATAGCACTGAAATATAAGAGAAATGCTTTCATTTCTCTGTGCTTTTCCGACTTTGCATGCGTTCTGCACTGTGCAGCATGTATGCAAAGTGGGGAAATCTTTGCATCATGCCTAGCATAGTATTTTGTACAGGAAGGGTACAAAACCTATACTACACTCATGCACACTCCCTAGCGCTGCAATGCTAAGTGTGGGCGTGGTGCACGGCAGCTGAAATCAGCGCCAGCGCAAGGGAAAAGGGAGGAGAGAGCCATATATCTGAAGATATGGCGCTCTCCTGCTCCTCCCCTGTCACGCAACGCAGCGCAGCCTCGCGGGGGCTGCGCTGCGTTGAGTGACTTTTAAAAAAAAATCTCACCTATGGTGCTCTCTGCTCCCTCCCTGTCGCGCAATGGTCTGAGCAGCATCTACTTTGAGGCAAGGACAAAGCCTGCCTTATCTACCATCTGCGGTGCAGCTGGCCACCACCTAATCTTCTCAATGCGTATGCGTCTCTGAACCATTTATTTGTAAAAATAATAAGTGCCAGGGTGCTCATCAGGAGGGCACTGCAGCTTGCACCACACATTGCCCCTGCCATGCTGTCAAACTGGGGTGATGTGGTGAGCAAAAGAATGATGGATTAAAACCAGATCCGTGTGACTGGGGGTGAATGTTCGCATTGTCCAGCATTCCGTCCATCAATTGTTTCTTTCGCATATGTCGCCCTAATTGGGAAGGGTATGCCCAGACGTGGGTCCCGTGCTCACCACACCACTGGAATCAAGCTAGCCTGACTGATGAAGGGTGATGCCCTGAAACCGGTCCCAGGATGCTTGTTTCCGGTCAAGGGAGGACCTGGCCTGGCAGTTCGGGCTGGACTGTTCCCTCAAGGAACAGGGTCAAGACTGATTTGCATATGGCTGGGTCTAAACTGGGGTGGTGTGGTGATTAAAAGAATGATGGGTTAAACCCAGATCCTTGTGACGGGGGGGGGAATGTTTGCCTTGTCCAGCATTCCGTCCATCAATTGTTTCTTTTGAGAAGTGCGAAGACTCACTCAGGAGCCCCTACCGACTGCCCCCTCACATCTTCCACAGGGCCGCCTCTGTAACTACACCCGAACTAGGACACTCAATCAACTCCTCCCTCAAATCCGGCATCTGCCCAGACGACTGGAAACGTGCAGAGGTGAAACCCCTACTCAAGAAACCAACGGCCGACCCCACCAATCTGAAGAACTACAGGCCCATCTCTCTCCTCACCTTCGCAGCCAAAGTCACTGAGAGACTTGTGAACACCCAGCAGACCACCTTCATTGAAGAAAACTCCATCCTAGACGTCAGTCTGGCTTTCGCAGCAACCACAGCACCGAGACCACCCTCCTCGCTGCACCGACGACATCCGCAAGCTGCTGGACCAGGGACACACCACAGCCCTCATCCTCCTGGACCTCTCAGCAGCCATCGACACCGTCTCACATCACACTCTAGCCGCCAGATTCCATGACGCAGGGATACCGGTAGCCGCCCTCGACTGTGTCCAGTCCTTCCTCTCCGGCAGAACCCAGAGGATCAGAATCCCACCCTTTCTCTCCGAACCAACGGACATCAACTACGGAGTACCCCAAGGATCATCACTCAGCCCCACGCTGTTCAACATCTACATGGCCCCCCTCGCCGCCATCGTCAGACAGCATGGGCTCAGCATCGTATCCTACGCTGACAACACCCAGCTCATCCTCTCCCTCACAAAGAACGCAGAAGACACCAGACTCTGTTTCCAGGAAGGAATGAGGAATGTGGCAGCATGGATGAAAGACAGCTGCCTAAAACTCAACTCAGAGAAGGCGGAGATCCTCATCCTGGGACCCCGCAGCTCCGCCTGGGACAGCACCTGGTGGCCCTCCGTCCTCGGGAGCCCACCTGCCTCCACAGACCACACCGGCAACCTCAGCATCATCCTGGACTCCTCCTTCTCCATGAACCGTCAGATCAACGCCGTCGCATTCACCAGTTTCAACTGCCTCCACACCCTCCGGAAGACATTCAAATGGATCCTGCCCCGACTGCAGACGGACCGTCACCCACGCAATCATAACCAGCAGACTGAACTATGGAAACGCCCTCTACGCCGGAGTCAACAAATCTCTGCTACACAAACTCCAGACCATCCAGAATGCCACAGCCAGACTCCTCCTAGGGACACCATGCCACAAACACATGACCCAACACCTACGAGGCCTCCACTGGCTCTCCATCGAGAAGAGGGTCACTTTCAAACTCCTCACCCACGCCTACAAATCTCTCCACAACATCGGACCCAAATACCTCAACGACAGGGTCTGTTTCCAGGCACCCAAGAGGAACCTCCGCTCCGTCGACCTCGCACTAGCTGAGGTCCCCCGCATACGCATCAACAGAACCGTCAGGAGAGGTTTCTCCTACATCGCAGCCAAGACCTGGAACGATCTCCCTGTCGACTTCAGACGCTCACCTACCTTGCACATGTTCAGGAAGGACCTCAAGACCTGGCTCTTCGACTGATCCGGATCTGCTCCGCCCCGCTCCCCCCAGCGCCTTGGGACCCTTATGAGTGAGTAGTTCGGTTTACCAACCTCAATGATAGTAACAAATACTAAACATCACCCTGCTACAATTGTGACAATTTGGACTATTCCAGGCCCCCAAAGTGTTGTTTGTGGTCATCTCTAAATTAGCCAGACAGCGCCATCTTGTGACAGACTGTCATAAGTGCTGGTGTTGACAATTAAGTGGCAGTGACGAGCACCAGAAACCACCGTCTAACATTAAGCACTGACCTCCCCCCTCCTCCTGCTTTTAAGGACACCACCTAAATTAGTCACCCCTCCTTTATGCATTAAGAACCCTTATTATTAGGGGATGGGGTGCTCTCCTGGACTGGGCTGATACTTGGACGGTTTTGCTGCGTTGGCACTGACGGTTACAGAAAATATGCATTTGTTTAATTATATTTCCTTATTTGGGATTGCTTACTGTAATAAGTGCTGTTCAACATGGTGGTTACTTATCAGCACTGTATGTACCTTTGTCTACTACAAGCGTGGTGCTAAATCCCAACATGCCGCTTTGTCTATCCCTGTGTCCCTTATTTGCCAAGTGAGGCACACTCACTCACATCCTTTCACATGCCACAACAGTGAGGAACTCGTTATAAAGTCCATGGAGGCATGCTTACCAATACCTGTATGTCAAGGACCATGGCTGGTGTGTACCTTTTTACGCTAGTCTTGTGCTGAGGTGCAGCACTCCGAAGTTCCTGAGGTCTCCACATCCAATGAAGCTACAGGACATTCACAAGACGTGCAGTGGTGGCAGCCATCTTGAAGTCTTAGTATATAAGGGGCAGATTTACAAGCCCCTTGCCCCACTTTTGCGTCACTTTTAACATGGGAAATGTGACGCAAAAGTCCCCCGAAGTACTTTATGGTCCATAGCAGTCTTGCCAGATAGTAGTGAAACCCACTCTCATTATATTTGGACAAAGCAAGCACTCAATAAAACCCTTGTCTGTGATGCCCTTGCTGAGGTCAATGCCAGTCTCATTAAAGACTAGAGCCAATTTTGCAAGTATTTGCTAGCCTTCTTCAGGCACATTTTCTCGCATTTAGGTATGCAGCAAGATCCTTACAAAGCGGAAGCATTTACCTAGATGCTAACAACTACAAATAGTCAATTCTCCACTCCTTCCTTCCTAGGCAAGGGCAGGTAGTCTGCCAGGTATAGTTATCATCTGGACTCGATCAGTGGCCCTTCAGTGACCTCCCCAAGGAGGGAGATGTGGGCTCCTAGTCTGAGATGTTTCTTTCAGCATTCAATGTCAGCAGGCATCACTGAGGTGAACAGGTTTACTTAGACACTTCACTTCAGATTAGGGTGACCAGGCGTCCCGGATTTGCCCGGACGGTCCCGGTTATCCACCAGCTGTCCCAGCAGATTGCAGTATATTTAGCCTATGTCTGGTTTTTAGAGAGGGTCGACTGAAAACGGCGGGAGGCGCTTTTTTATGTTTTACAAAGCAGGGATAGTTACGAGTTGTTTCAAAACAGCAATAAAATTAACAAGCAAGCTACTGGGTTTTAAAAAAAAAATTTAATGTATGATCTTACTGTCATTCTGTGCACTCGCTTGAAGTAAAATTGTAGTCCCTCTATTTTGTGTGAAATGTCCCAGTTATTGGCTTCAAAATTCTGGTCACCCTACTTCAGATAGATGTTGCCTGGCGGGCAACTAGAGCCAAATTTCGGGGCGGGGGGGCTGAAAAATATTTCGGGGGGGGGGGGGGCGGGGGGGCTTATTCTTCCAACCACAGACAGAGTGGCTGTAAGAAGGGGTGAACAGACAACAAAAGCCTCATTTACAATTAATGGTCTTTTAAAGACCTGTTAAGTACTCGGGTGCGGTTGCAATTAAGATGCTCGCCATCCCGCGAAGACGTGTCAGCCCGGGCTGACACACACGACGGAAGCCCCATGAGCCCAATGGGTGTTGCGCGCCTGGAAGTTGCTATAGAAGTCTTTAAGAAGGCAGGGTTCATGCTTCAGCAGCACAACCCACGCTGAGCATCCTGTGATTCTGGACAAATCACTTCATCTCCCCGTGCCTAACAAAAATGAATGTGTGTCCTCATGTAAAGCAACTGGTGCTATGTTAAGTGCTCTGATACCCGATTCGGGTCAAGTTCGCGCTATATAAAAACTGCAAAAAAAATCCAAAATACAGGCATTGTTTCTCCATGACACGCAGTTGCCAAAGCCTAGAGAAACAGGCTCCATGATATTCATTCTAAGCTGGAAAAGATAGTCTTAAACAGTGACTTTAAGAAAGTATGTGTACTATTTGTATGACAAAGAGTTAAACTAGTCCATGATCATCAGGCCCTTCATATGAAAATATTTTTCAATATAGAGAAACCTTTACCCCCACACACCCATCAGTTGTGGAGTTGTGTCCACTCTATTCCCTGCCCCCTTTGGGTAGGCCCCTACCGCTCTCCTGGAAAGGAGAACATTAGCAACCATGTCGAAGCAACAATGACTAGTGCACGAGAATGTTTGTGAACCCACAAACCTTCAACTCTGTGGTTGTGCAGTAACGCGTCAAGTATTCTCCCTACCTCCCCCCATTTAAAGCCCACCCATGGACCCCATAAATGCAAAATAATTACGCCATACATTTGCTAAAATGTAAAATCACGCCATACGTGTCAGTAAATTCATTTTCCGGGACACATACATGTTTTATCACTAGCACATGTAAACGTCTGTTTTTTAAACTAGCCATTTGTAGAACTAACGCAACTAGATTTTTTGATTAGCCGCCTTCATATGTATCAGATTAAATCCAGAACAATCCATGCCCTCTGTGGGGAGATTTATTTTCTTGCTTTGAGGTTTATTTGTCTTCTGCTGCCATCTAGTGGGCATTTAGAAATCTGTCATCGACCATTTATTTTATTTATGTACTTGATATAAGAACAATAAATGGACAGCTGCGATCGCTATATAAACACTTCTTTAATTTACTAATTTCAGACATGCTTTGACATCACTCGTCACTTGTAATGAGAAGATAACTACTTGCTCAATTGTAATAACTTGTTACAGTTGATTTATCACACCACTGTGACACTCGAGTGAAAGGAATGTCACAGAGCAGGATTAAAATGGCTGTTTATACGATGAAAATGAGAACTATCTTTTAGTACCTCTTTCCTGAAATGCAAAAAGAACAACCGATGGATAGAAAGCAGAACAATGTCATACATTCACCCCAGTACAGAGGTCTGGGCCTACATCCATTGTTTTTTTGCTCCCCATGCCATTCCAGTTTGACCCCAGCCATAAGCAAATCAGTCTTGACCCTGTGCCTCATGGGAACAGTCCAGCCCGAACTGGCATGCCAGGTCCTCCCTGAACTGGAAACAAGCATCTTAGGACCGGTTTCGGGCTTTCAGCCCTCATCAGCCAGGATAGCTTGACTCTAGTGGCATGGAGAGCATGGGACCCACATCTGGGCATACCCGTCCCACTCGGGGTGACAAATGCAAAAAGAACAATTGATGGACAGAATGTAGAACAATGTCATACATTCACCCCAGTACAAAGATCTGGCCTACATCCATCGTTTTTTTGCTCCCCGTGCCATTCCAAGTTTGAACCCAGCCATATGCAAATCAGTCTTGACCCTGCGCCCGATGGGAACAGTCCAGCCCAGACTGCCAGGCCAGGTTCTCCCTGGACTGGAACCTAGCATCCTAGGACCGGTTTCGGAGTTTCACCCTTCATCAGCCAGGATAGCTTGACTCCAGTGGCATCTATCTATCTATCTATCTATCTATCTATCTATCTATCTATCTATCTATCTATCTATCTATCTATCTATCTATCTATCTATCTATCTATCTATCTATCTATCTTTTAGTGCCTCTTCCCTGAAATGAGCAGTCATTTGCAGAAAGGAGACTTTTAGGGCGGCGTTCTCATTTAGTGCACAGCTGTGGTTGATTATATGAAGGGAGGAATCTCTCCCCATGCTACCCTACTTGAGGAGGTTTAGCTGCTTTTGAAAAATGACTTGCATCAAAATGCACATGTTTACAACACATTATTAGCGTTATATTAGTGTGTTTAATTTCACATTACAAAGACTGTATTTTATCTTCAAATCTGTAGCATACTTGTTGATGTGAAGGAACAAGCGACTAAAAATGTAGGCGTTTTAAGGGAAGGGCTTTAGAGTGATATTATAAGGAATAAAGTACCCTTTCTGTTCTGTTGCAAGGGTGTTGCACATTAGGCTGATGGTCCACGACCTTATAAAATAAGTCATTTTTGGCCTTGTTCCTCTGTATGTTCATGGAACCTCTCTGTGATAGCAACATCTTTATAGTGTGTAGTGCACACTTTATTCCATATATAATGTGCAGAAACGTATAGTACACATTACTTTATGTTATATATACTATATACAATCCTGCAAAAGCGTTGACTGGATTTCCTTATTACAGTCCAGGTGGGGCATCACTACTGTGTATCACAGTTGCCCTGGGATGTTTTAAACGCCCCACCTTGCTGCCATCTTGCAGTCTTCCGGTGTGCACTCCAACGTTCTGTGCTCTCCGAGTCCATCCTACCTGATCACATTCCTTGTGCTTCCTCCTTCCTACCCTCTTTCATATTCTATTCTTTTCCCCACTCCTCACTTCCTACCAATCAATCATCTCACATCCTGCTCTTCTATCCTGTGCTTCATCATCCTGTGGCAATTCTTTCTGGGCTACAATCCTGTGCTCTTCTGTGCTCTTCTGTCCTGTGCTCCATCTGCAGGGAAGCTCCGGAGCTCACCAGGTCAGTTCGGGGCAGACTATGGGACTATCGTACCACCAAGAGCCTGCTTTTAGCTGCCGCTGAGCCCCCCATGCACAACGCCACCCCCCAAAGCGTGTTTAACTGGGCTCTGGTGAGAGGCCCCCTCCTCCTTCCCTTTAAACTTTGTTTTAGACTTTGCTGCCTCCCGTTCTGCGATCAGCTGCATTGGCGCCTGTGGTCTTTCTTCCCTGACCCCTGGTCTCTGGATTGAAATCCTCTGCCCCAGCTCCTCATGGACGATGAGGCTGTGACTTCGCTGCGGACTGCCTTTCTCTCCCTGGACTTGCTGGCTATGGCAGCCCTCTTCCTGGACTTTCGGACTTCGATGTTTATGCTCCCCGCCATTTTCTTTTTATGACTCGTTTCTTCTTCTACAGAATTACATAGACAATAGACATAGGAGAAAAAACACATCTTATGGGGAGGGAAAAGGTAGAGGGGAAATGGTAAACAGGGGTAGGGAAAGCAGGTAGGAAAACACAACAGGGAGACAAGGAAAACAATGTCCAATGTATGGCTGGGTAGGTGCCGGCCGAGGGGTGAACCAGAGCCAAACTCCTTTATAGCTGCATAGGACAGCTCAACCGGGCATTAGCCAAGGTTGCTCGGGCTCCGTGGTAAGTATAGACAGTTAGGGTTTCTGCCGAGGGGGCATCGTCAAAGTTCCATAAAGAGAACCAGTCACGGTGTTGCTGGTAAACACCGTCCGCCCCATCCTCCAGCTTGCCCCCAGGTCAAGAGAGGAGAGAGCAGAGGTGGAAGGGACAGTTCCATAGTTCGCAGATCATCTCTATTCCCAGCAGCTGTAGTGATTGTTGGGAGTTTGAGCAGGACCCAGGCTAATTTTGGGCCTCATCCGGTGGAGCTCCAGCTTCAAGCTGTTACTCCACCGCCATCTTGGTTGCTCCTTCCTTGCACAGCCCACTGCTGGGTGCTATCAGTGTTTGATGGCCTATGTGAGAGGCATTGATCAACTCCTTCATTACATCCCTCCTGCTGTATTGTGGAGTTTGTTACCCCTGAATCTCTTTAATGCAGCACCACAGCCTCACCCCTTTCAATTATACGATCTTCGGTAGGGTGTTGGTTGCCATTTTGGGGTCAGGCACGGCCAGGCATGGTTCCGTTTTGCCGCTGTTGCAAGCTTGAGGCTGGCTGACCTGTCTAGAATTTGCTTCCACTGCCCCTTGCTCATATCATGTCTATGCAGTGCATCCCCCCCTCACTGGTTGTACAGTTTTCACCCTCCCTGGGACCATGTGTGCGCACTAAAGACCCTCCAGGAGCTCCTCCAGTCGTGGTCTGAAGCTGCTCCGATCGTGCAGTGTAGCCTCCCGCACACCGCTCCTCCTGAAAACCCGATGGGATTGCGAGCACCACAGAACTTTCCCCTCTGCTCCGGTAAGGCGCCTGGGCAATTAGCGGCTCCTCCTTTCTCCGGACACGACAGCCGCCATTATGTGTAGCACTGCCGCAACTCTCACGGGGCCCCAGGGAGTCTCAAAAGGGGTCTTTCTGTAGGGTGGATGGCACTCGCTCAGCCTCCACCGAGGCGGTCGAATTTCTGCCGCCTCTGGAGCCGGGGGGGAGTCCCTGCTTTTGTCCTACCAGATTCTGACTCTGGTTTTGATTTGGGAACTAGGCCTGCCTCAAAACTAGCTTTAAGTGCTATATATGGAAGGACACAAGGATTAACATAGTACACTCCCCACACATACCACTAGCCCTCAGTACACAAGTTTAGCGTGGCTATCTTGAAAATACCGCCATCTTGGCGATGCTGCAAGTGCAAAGTAAGTGCTTGTATTTCATTACTCTCCACTTTCCCGTCATATGTCACACTCCACTACCCCCCACCCAACCCCGCCCCGCCTCGACACCCCACAGCATTACCTGTGCAGCCGCCACTGTCTACACCATTCTAAGTAAACCTCAGATACCACAAAAACAGCAGCCAGACTCATTTCCAAATCTAATCTAGCTTGTAGGGCAGTTGCTGACTTCCATTCAAAGAGCGATGATTATTCGCTCGTCCAGTATTGCACAACAAAACATCCCTCACAAGACCCTGAGACACATACGCTCATCTATCACAAAATGGGGCAGTCTCCTTCCTCATTCGGAGTACTAACAACAGTTTTCTGGAATACCTTAGCTCAGGACCTTAGGGCCATATGAATCAAGGCAAAATGGGTTCACAAACGCCGAAATTCGCAGAATTCTTGCGTTTGCGAACCCATTTTCGCTAAATGGTATGTATGAAACATATTTGATGCAAAATAAGGAATCGCTAAATTTGCCATTCCTTATTTTGCGATTGCATTTAAGGAATTGCAAATTTTGCGATTCCTTAAATGCAATGTATCAAGGAAAAAAACATTCCAAAATGCCATTAAGGAATCGCAAATTACCACCAACTTCTGGTTGGTGGTAAGTTGCGAATTCTTTTAAAAAAGCATTTTTTTCAAAAATCAAAAGGTGCCATGTGACGCTCATACATGCCCTTAGGACATGTATGTGCGCCATATGCGCACACATGTCATCTTCAGGGTTGCAGCAGGGTGTTCTTGAGACACCCCTGCACCCTTGAAAATATTCTCATTTTGCGATTAGCAAATTGCGATTCACAATTTCCCCTTCATTCCTATGGGCCTCCTGGCCCATAGAAATGAATGGGAAATTATTCCTTAATTGCGATTAGCAATTTGCTAATCGCACTTATGGAATTTTAAGGAATCGCTAAAAAGAAGCGATTTTCTACATACATACCATTTGCGATTTCTAAATAGCGATTCCTTAAAAATCGCTATTTAGGAATCGCAAAACGGAATGTTGATACATATGGCCCATAGACTCAACTCTCACCTTCCCTTCTTTCAGGGAACAGCTCAAAGCCTCAATCTTCGCCATTAAATTCAGCACACAGTCGTCAATCCAAGGCTGTAGTCCAGCTGCATTAAAAGCCTCGCCCAACGCGTTTCGTAAAATAACTTCATCAGGGGCACACAGGAAACGAAGTCACAGCAATGTTCATTGCACCCATTTAAATATATAAAGTCCCCGCCTTAATGGGCGTAGCTACTCGCATAGCCTTGTGGATTTTGTGGTGCAACGCGTGTTCCTACAGTGAGGCGCCGTGTACTTCATCTTTTAATTTCGGTGGAACATAATCCCCAGTGGGTTGCGGTGATCTGCAGCGATGGGGACACTGTCTTAACATCGTTCCAACGGCGTACCTGTCTTGTAAGCCACAGCGCCGGTTGACGCTGCAGCCAAACTGCACAACAGCACAGCGGGGCCATCTCGCGGCTCAGGCTGGGCCGCTATTATTCAAACAAAGAGTTGCCTGCTGGAAAGAAGGCCCGCACAGGTAAGTAAATGAACACCATTTATTCGTCGGAAGGAACACAGTCGTCAAACCAAGGCTGTAGTCCCGCTGCATTAAATGCCTCGCCCAACGCGTTTCGTAAAATAACTT
Source organism: Lissotriton vulgaris (assembly GCF_964263255.1). Classification (NCBI taxonomy): domain Eukaryota; kingdom Metazoa; phylum Chordata; class Amphibia; order Caudata; family Salamandridae; genus Lissotriton; species Lissotriton vulgaris. Next base: position 1,969,992,478 of record NC_141693.1, read on the forward strand.
TATCAGGGGCACACAGGAAACGAAGTCACAGCAATGTTCATTGCACCCATTTAAATATATAAAGTCCCCGCCTTAATGGGCGTAGCTACTCGGATAGCCTTGTGGATCTTGTGGTGCAACGCGTGTTCCTACAGTGAGTTGCCGTGTACTTCATCTTTTAATTTCGGTGGAACATAATCCCCAGTGGTACTCATTTTATCGACCTCAAATGGATGAAAGGCTGAGTGGACCCGTCAGGATTTGAACCTGTGACCATGAGGTCGAACACAGGCCCCTGCAGTGGATGCATTAGTGCACTGCGCCACCAGACCCGGATGGGCAGGCGGGCTGAGCTATGGTAGGACGGCTGTACGCTATTGGGAACACCGCATCTTTCCACTTTCGACCCCGGGCAGGAGAACCATGGAAACCACACCAACCTAGCACAACACACAACAAAATGCCACAATATAAGAGAACTATATCACACCGCCATCACACGACTATCATACCACATAACAACATACAAGACCACACACTATTAATCAACATGACATTTGTTACACTGCAACGCTAACATAACACTACTGAGACAGCAAGCAGCATCTCAACAGCCATCCAATCCATTACAAAGACTACTTGCAACCCAAAGCCCATTCCAAGCCACCCTCCAATCCATGCCTATGGGCAGTGCTTAATTTGAGCATGGGGTTAGTGGGGCCCAGCGTACTCATTTGTCCTTATCAGACATTCCTTGGGAGCAAGAAAGAGGAAAACTCACCAACGGAAAAGAAGGAAGAAAATACAGAAAAACCGTCAACAAGGGAGAAAGCAGGAGCCTGCAAAAGTGAGATATAAAGGGGAAGGAAGTGGCTGACAGTGGATTAAAGAGGCATGAGGTGGATTCAGGACTACAGAACCTTAGTGCTCGGGATGGGGACATTGAATGGCACCAGCCGCAGGCTTTTGAGCAGTGCTTGGGGCACTGGCACCCATTATGGTACAAATTGAGCACTGCCTATGGTGCACAGACTATACCTTGCCACCATTCAACATGAACCACAGTGAACCAAGAATCACGACGATGCCCCACCAGGGGAAGCAAAAAGTGTCTTTCCTCTCTATCTTGTTCAATCCCCACATTCATTGCACGTTGCACTACATCTTGGCTGACTGCATCGTCCAACATGACCTCATTTCTTAAATCCTCAAGTGCTTCTATACCTGGGAGATCATTAACTGCAAGACTGTCAGTAACCGTTAGTCTTGCTTCTGGCCTCTTGGTTGCTTTTAAATGAGTCTTAGTCTTGAAATATTTATGAAGTTTTAACTTCCTCACGAAACTAAAGAGATCGATCCTTGTCTGTGTATATTCCAGACGTGAATCTGGGCAGAAAGTTAGACAAAGGTCTAAACTTTGTGTTCCGCATCGGTGAGTGGTCTAGTTGTTAAATTTACCACTGTTAGATTAGTTGTTTCTGTTATCTTCTGTTGTTCCGTCTGCGGTTGGTGCAAGTTGCACTTTTTGGTTTTCCTGCCGCCACCGGATATTCTTGTCCTCCTACGCTTGCATTTGCGTTTACTTCTGGGGGCTTGTTCTTGCCCCCTCGTAGCCAACAGTGCTTGATGACTTGGAACTCTGTCTGAAAAGGGGTCTGTTTATTGGAACCATTCGCGAGCTGTGCTGTTTGACCATCGCTGGATTCATTACCTGTCAGATCTGATTCCGATGTCTCCACTGTTTGGACCGGTGCTGTTTTTTTGGAACTTAGTTCTTTACGTGAAACGTCAATTTTTTTTGCATATGTTAGTACTCTGCCCTGGGAGTAGTCTCGTTCATCTCGTTGAAACTTCTCTTGTTTACGGGTTTTAATTTTCTGTTCATATTTCAATAATCTAGGTTTCATTTTCTCCATTGCTTCAGTTATTTTCTTGTCATTTTCCTCCTTACGTAGTTCCTCTTCTAGCTGTTTAATCTCCGCTAATGTTTTTTCGCGGTCGCTCCATGCGTATTTTACCAGTAATCCTAATGTCCCTTTGCAGTAATGGGCCGTGTGTTCTGCCCAATCCGTTAGAAGTTGAGGGTCAGGGTTTTCATATGAGGGGACAGTATATACCCGTAATCCTCTTGGGACTCTGTCCACCTCAATATACCCCTGTAGACTGGTCGCCTCCCACCATTTTTTAACTTCGCGTTCATACAAACGCTCCAACTTTAGCATAGTTTCATTAAACTTGGTCTTTGGTTGTTTAGGATCTGGTGCGCTAGCTTGAACCTCGCCCGCATTCGATTTTTTAAACATGCCTTTAGCATCTTCGTGCCTGGCCGATTCACAAAACATGCTTGCGTCTCGTGGCTGTTTGTCTGGGACACTATAATTCCGTTGTTGTGCAACTACTTTTGGAAATTATGCCCCTTACGTCGCGCTGCCACACATTACTGCCTTTCACTTTTCAGGACAGAAAGAGAAAAAGACGTTGTCGCTCACCCAATTGCGGGTCTTCCGGCTCGCTGCGCCTCCTCCGAAGCGCAGCTCGTCGTTCCCCCACAACTGGTACGGTTTGTATGGCTTGACAATTTTCTCCTCACAGTTAGTGCGGTGCATCAATTAAGTCTGTTACGGATTTTCAGCTCAGTTGCTCCATAGGTTTGGTGCACTCGTCGAAGGGTGCGGGTAGCGGTTGTGGACGCCGCCAAATATTGTGCTCAAATTCTTCGCGTTGTAAAGAATTACCCACTCTCATGGGGTTGTCAATTTCCAAGGTTGCTTTATTTTCAACAGACAAGACAGACGCCCTCGAATTTCGGCACACAGCCTTTCTCCATGTCGGTAGCCACCAGACATCGGCATGTTTTTAAGCAATTTCCTCACAATCAAGGAAAGACTACTGGCCAGCTGACATTAACCAGCGCCATCTTGGAGTGGTGTGCTATTACTAACGACGTAATCACTAAGTATGGGCGAATTTTGTGAATCTCGCATTCGCGAATTTTGCGGATTTGCGAACTCGCAATCCGCAAAATCCGCAAATTCCTGCAAATTTGCGGATTTTTTTTTTAATGTTCGCACGGGTTTCTGCAAGTTCGCGAGGGTTTTGTACAATTTCGCAAATTGCGAAATTGTACAAAACGCGTGCAAACTTGCAGAAACCCGTGCAAACACAATGTGCCCAGTAGGGTATGTGCCTCTTGTGTGAATAAAAGATCAGAGAAAGATCAGTTCAGCAGATGAAGAGAAAGAAGCTCCTGGTCACAGGAACAGCACGGGTATTGCGCTTGTGAAAGTCAAGGATGCAAAGCCTATCCAGCATCACAGCTGATTTTCCACGGTAGATTTGGGAAGAAGGCACACCTGTCCAGCCTCGACGACGCTCACGATTGTTTTTGGGCTAATGAATGAGTCACTGAATTTGAGCATCAACTAGTTCGAGCGACCATGTGTGTGTTACTATGCAATCGCCCCAAAGGGCGCAGGGGTCCCTTGAGTGAGCTGCAGACCTGTGCCCAGCCATGCAACTATTTTACAATGGCGCCAGCAAGCTGCCAGCGCCGTTGTAAAATAGCTACAAAGTTAGCTTTCACAGGAAGCACTTAGATAAAATAAAGCAGCACCGCTTCGTTTTATCTAGTGGTTCCTGTGCAAGCTAACTTTGTAACTATTTTACAACGGCGCTGGCAGCTTGCTGGCGCCATTGTAAAATAGTTGCATGAGTGGGGGTTCAACTTTTGAACCCGTTACGTTCGCAGATTTTTTTTGCGGATTTTGCGGGAAATCCGCAAAATTCGCGGATTGCGGATTTCCCAAAAATCCGCAAAATCCGCGAGCGTAACGGATTTCCCGCTCACACCTAGTAATCACCTTCTATACATGTTATGATGTTAATAACCATGTAAACCACTTATTATACAAGTAAAATCGAACGTGAGATGTACATAATTCATAACCACCTCACATTAACAATTTTCGTATATTAAATCAAATTCTATTACTTGTTTTTCAAGGGGAAGCAAAAAGTGTCCGCACATGCCTTCTACATCCAACAGGCACTTCTGAAACTTGACCCTTTGTCTTGCCAGCATTCAGACTTGTAACCTTTGAATCACCGCAGATGTCAGTGGACAGCGTAAAGCTGATTACCACAGAAAAAAAACTCACCAACATCCGTCTATCAGAGCAAGCCACTTTGCAAAGTCCAAATATTTATACAAAGAAATGAATTTATCTGTGGGTATTCTTCTCACTGTAGAGCATTATAAAAGTCTAATAAACAAACTCTGTTTTCTAAAATCTAAGGGGCAGATTTATGTTAACTGGCGCATCCCAAGGGATGCGCCAGTTAACGTGCGCCACAGTGCGCCACAGCTCCGCCACCCATGGTGCGCCGCATTTATAATGCGGCGCACCATGGTGCAAAAACGGCACAGATGCGTGACGCATCTGTGCCGGAAATGTGGCGCATTGCTGGAGTTGCATCGCAAGCGCGACGCAGCTCCAGCAAGGCTCTGGGGTGCCCCATCTACACAATGCTGAGTCAAGACCTACGCCTGCTTCAAGCAGGCGCAGGGTTTTGACGCAGCATTGCCCTGAAAGTGACTGAGTGAAATCTCATAGATTTCACTCAGCCACTTTCAGGAGGCGTTCCTGCGCAGGAACGCCCCCCCCCCCTGCGCAGGAATGCCTCCTTATGGCGCCTCCTTATGGCGCAGTGCTTTACAACGTGACGCATCTCCTAGATGCGTCACGTTGTAAATAGGGCGCATTGTTTGCGCCGCAGTTGCGTCAATTAAGGCGCAACGGCCTCATAAATCTGCCCCTAAGTCTGTAATTGGGATCACCAGGAAAGAGTAAAATGACACAAAAATAGACAAATGGATGAAGACGGCTGTCTGAAAGACCATATCATGTAGTCTATTCTATATTTAATTTCAGTAAAATCAAAAGATCTTGGTAACACCAGACTGAATGAACATCCTTGTCCTCATGTCTGCCTGGAGCTTGCTGAGGCAGCCTTATCCCACTGCATTAATTCAAAAAGTCCTGTCACTTACTTAGGCTGACATCATGTTGTGGTCAAATTGGAAGTTTGTCTTAGCTGGACTGTTGCTTCCACCAACTAGACAAACACGTGGAAGGTTTGGTAAAGGAGTGTACTATGCGCCAACCTGCTGGTGCACCTGAACCATGCTGACATACATATGCACCATTCATGGCCATGATCAATGACAATTGCAAATAACCTAAACTATGGATAATTGAACCCACATCTGAAGAAGAGTTAATTCCAAAGTCTGAGAAGTTCACAGCAACTATTGACTCATCCAAGAACTGCAGCCTGACGATGCTTCTCTGTTCAAGGATTGTACTACTGAAGAATATTAATACTAATAATACCCATGTCAAAATATAGGTTAGCAAAATATCATAATAATGAAAAGACCAAAAATATTGAAAACAAAATATAACAATGTAAAAATATATGAAGTACACAGTTTTGCAAACCAAAATACAGATTAAAACAATCTAGTGCTTTAAAATTAGCTTTGAAATTAACAAAAATATTGAAAACTGACATATAGTTTAAAATTATTGATAATATAATTTAATAATTATTTCTATTTAGTTGAAAGTAATTATAGAATTTTTAAAAATATGCAACTTTAAAACAAATATTATATATTTCTATAAAATGTATTGTATTTATTATTTGTTAAAAATGTTTTAATCTATAAAAAAATAGTTTACATTTTTTACATTATAAAAAAGTAATTTACATAAAAAAGAACCATTAAGAAAAAGGAAAACATTGAATATTAAATAACAAAACATGGAAATATGGAAATAAAAATAAATATCATGCTAAATAATGTTTTGTAACATTTTAAAAGTATAAAGTAATACATTTTGATTTGGAATAATATATATATATATACATATATATATATATATATATATATATATATATATATATATATATATATATATATATATATATATATATATATATTATTCCAAATCAAAATGTATTACTTTATACTTTTAAAAGACCAACTGGTCTTATATATATATACATATATATATATATACATATATATATATATATATATATATATATATATATATATATATATATATATATATATATATATATATATATATATATATATATATATATATATATATATATATATATATATATATATATATATATATATATATGTATATATATATAAGACCAGTTGGTCCACAGCCACTTCCAAACAACTAAGAAAAAGACAAACTGGCTACAAACGCGGGGCTTCATCAAGTGCTACAATTGCAAGGTATGCGAGATTGCGAAACCGACTACAGAACTTACAATGCCAAATAAGAAAGTTTGGAAAATCCAAGAATGCATAACCTGCAATAGCAAGTACACTATCTATATGATTGAGTGCCCCTGCAATAAGAGGTATATCGGCAGCACCATCTGCGAATTAAAGAAAAGAATTCTGGAACATGTGCGGGCAACAATCCACAAGGACAGGAGTAATGCTGTTGCCAAGCACATGGAGGCACAACACAACGGGGACTGGAAGCAATTACGCTTCTGGGGTCTGGAAACAATGGCTCTCTCTGACAGGGGAGGCCACATGGAAAAGCTCCTGAGACGCAAGGAATCCAGACATATCTTATCCTTCAGAACAATGACCCCATTTGGCCTCAACCAGTCAGAAGAACTTTACATTCACTTATAGCGGACTCTAAAGTAGAAAAATCATTATGCTATAAATGTTTTCTTTTCTTTTAGAGTGAAAGGAGCGGAGTGTGATATTTCAGCGCGGTTCCAGGACGCGCTTCTAAGGCTCCCGTTTCATCAAAGAGGCTCTGTTAACACTGGGACATTGCCTGTTTCTCCGGGGTACCGGATTTCACAGAGCCCACCACGCAGCGAAGCAAGAAGTACGACGGTGTGGAAGCCTGTGGGCGCTACGTCGGGCGGGTTGGATTTCCCCGACCTGCCCCCGTCAGAAAGGATTACTAACCTGCGGTGGTTGAAGCGGTATGGGGACCGGAGGAAGCACACGCTGCGCATTTGTGCCTTGGGAACAATTGAAGGTTACAAACAGACTTTGATGTTCATTTTCCTTCCCCCCTCGCATATGTGATACCTACCAGCAAAAAAACATTGCATGCTGGACCTTGTGGGCGCTGACAAGCAAGCGGACTACAGGAGGTGTATGCACTTGAAATCAAAGGGGGAGGAGCCAAAGTCCGTTTGGGAGAAGGCAGAGTATTTCAACCTTGCTCACGCCCGTTCACTCAAGCACACACACCTGGCGCTGAAGAGGCAGAGAATGCCGAAATGCATCCGCCATAACAAAGGAGAACATTTTCCGTGATGTGCAGCTTATTAAAGTGCTTCCGACCTGATCCTCAGCTGTGGCCTTACTTCTTTTAGAGTGAAAGGAGCGGAGTGTGATATTTCAGCGCGGTTCCAGGACGCGCTTCTAAGGCTCCCGTTTCATCAAAGAGGCTCTGTTAACACTGGGACATTGCCTGTTTCTCCGGGGTACCGGATTTCACAGAGCCCACCACGCAGCGAAGCAAGAAGTACGACGGTGTGGAAGCCTGTGGGCGCTACGTCGGGCGGGTTGGATTTCCCCGACCTGCCCCCGTCAGAAAGGATTACTAACCTGCGGTGGTTGAAGCGGTATGGGGACCGGAGGAAGCACACGCTGCGCATTTGTGCCTTGGGAACAATTGAAGGTTACAAACAGACTTTGATGTTCATTTTCCTTCCCCCCTCGCATATGTGATACCTACCAGCAAAAAAACATTGCATGCTGGACCTTGTGGGCGCTGACAAGCAAGCGGACTACAGGAGGTGTATGCACTTGAAATCAAAGGGGGAGGAGCCAAAGTCCGTTTGGGAGAAGGCAGAGTATTTCAACCTTGCTCACGCCCGTTCACTCAAGCACACACACCTGGCGCTGAAGAGGCAGAGAATGCCGAAATGCATCCGCCATAACAAAGGAGAACATTTTCCGTGATGTGCAGCTTATTAAAGTGCTTCCGACCTGATCCTCAGCTGTGGCCTTACTTCTTTTAGAGTGAAAGGAGCGGAGTGTGATATTTCAGCGCGGTTCCAGGACGCGCTTCTAAGGCTCCCGTTTCATCAAAGAGGCTCTGTTAACACTGGGACATTGCCTGTTTCTCCGGGGTACCGGATTTCACAGAGCCCACCACGCAGCGAAGCAAGAAGTACGACGGTGTGGAAGCCTGTGGGCGCTACGTCGGGCGGGTTGGATTTCCCCGACCTGCCCCCGTCAGAAAGGATTACTAACCTGCGGTGGTTGAAGCGGTATGGGGACCGGAGGAAGCACACGCTGCGCATTTGTGCCTTGGGAACAATTGAAGGTTACAAACAGACTTTGATGTTCATTTTCCTTCCCCCCTCGCATATGTGATACCTACCAGCAAAAAAACATTGCATGCTGGACCTTGTGGGCGCTGACAAGCAAGCGGACTACAGGAGGTGTATGCACTTGAAATCAAAGGGGGAGGAGCCAAAGTCCGTTTGGGAGAAGGCAGAGTATTTCAACCTTGCTCACGCCCGTTCACTCAAGCACACACACCTGGCGCTGAAGAGGCAGAGAATGCCGAAATGCATCCGCCATAACAAAGGAGAACATTTTCCGTGATGTGCAGCTTATTAAAGTGCTTCCGACCTGATCCTCAGCTGTGGCCTTACTTCTTTTAGAGTGAAAGGAGCGGAGTGTGATATTTCAGCGCGGTTCCAGGACGCGCTTCTAATGCTCCCGTTTCATCAAAGAGGCTCTGTTAACACTGGGACATTGCCTGTTTCTCCGGGGTACCGGATTTCACAGAGCCCACCACGCAGCGAAGCAAGAAGTACGACGGTGTGGAAGCCTGTGGGCGCTACGTCGGGCGGGTTGGATTTCCCCGACCTGCCCCCGTCAGAAAGGATTACTAACCTGCGGTGGTTGAAGCGGTATGGGGACCGGAGGAAGCACACGCTGCGCATTTGTGCCTTGGGAACAATTGAAGGTTACAAACAGACTTTGATGTTCATTTTCCTTCCCCCCTCGCATATGTGATACCTACCAGCAAAAAAACATTGCATGCTGGACCTTGTGGGCGCTGACAAGCAAGCGGACTACAGGAGGTGTATGCACTTGAAATCAAAGGGGGAGGAGCCAAAGTCCGTTTGGGAGAAGGCAGAGTATTTCAACCTTGCTCACGCCCGTTCACTCAAGCACACACACCTGGCGCTGAAGAGGCAGAGAATGCCGAAATGCATCCGCCATAACAAAGGAGAACATTTTCCGTGATGTGCAGCTTATTAAAGTGCTTCCGACCTGATCCTCAGCTGTGGCCTTACTTCTTTTAGAGTGAAAGGAGCGGAGTGTGATATTTCAGCGCGGTTCCAGGACGCGCTTCTAAGGCTCCCGTTTCATCAAAGAGGCTCTGTTAACACTGGGACATTGCCTGTTTCTCCGGGGTACCGGATTTCACAGAGCCCACCACGCAGCGAAGCAAGAAGTACGACGGTGTGGAAGCCTGTGGGCGCTACGTCGGGCGGGTTGGATTTCCCCGACCTGCCCCCGTCAGAAAGGATTACTAACCTGCGGTGGTTGAAGCGGTATGGGGACCGGAGGAAGCACACGCTGCGCATTTGTGCCTTGGGAACAATTGAAGGTTACAAACAGACTTTGATGTTCATTTTCCTTCCCCCCTCGCATATGTGATACCTACCAGCAAAAAAACATTGCATGCTGGACCTTGTGGGCGCTGACAAGCAAGCGGACTACAGGAGGTGTATGCACTTGAAATCAAAGGGGGAGGAGCCAAAGTCCGTTTGGGAGAAGGCAGAGTATTTCAACCTTGCTCACGCCCGTTCACTCAAGCACACACACCTGGCGCTGAAGAGGCAGAGAATGCCGAAATGCATCCGCCATAACAAAGGAGAACATTTTCCGTGATGTGCAGCTTATTAAAGTGCTTCCGACCTGATCCTCAGCTGTGGCCTTACTTCTTTTAGAGTGAAAGGAGCGGAGTGTGATATTTCAGCGCGGTTCCAGGACGCGCTTCTAAGGCTCCCGTTTCATCAAAGAGGCTCTGTTAACACTGGGACATTGCCTGTTTCTCCGGGGTACCGGATTTCACAGAGCCCACCACGCAGCGAAGCAAGAAGTACGACGGTGTGGAAGCCTGTGGGCGCTACGTCGGGCGGGTTGGATTTCCCCGACCTGCCCCCGTCAGAAAGGATTACTAACCTGCGGTGGTTGAAGCGGTATGGGGACCGGAGGAAGCACACGCTGCGCATTTGTGCCTTGGGAACAATTGAAGGTTACAAACAGACTTTGATGTTCATTTTCCTTCCCCCCTCGCATATGTGATACCTACCAGCAAAAAAACATTGCATGCTGGACCTTGTGGGCGCTGACAAGCAAGCGGACTACAGGAGGTGTATGCACTTGAAATCAAAGGGGGAGGAGCCAAAGTCCGTTTGGGAGAAGGCAGAGTATTTCAACCTTGCTCACGCCCGTTCACTCAAGCACACACACCTGGCGCTGAAGAGGCAGAGAATGCCGAAATGCATCCGCCATAACAAAGGAGAACATTTTCCGTGATGTGCAGCTTATTAAAGTGCTTCCGACCTGATCCTCAGCTGTGGCCTTACTTCTTTTAGAGTGAAAGGAGCGGAGTGTGATATATGTATATATATATATATATATATGTATATATATATAAGACCAGTTGGTCCACAGCCACTTCCAAACAACTAAGAAAAAGACAAACTGGCTACAAACGCGGGGCTTCATCAAGTGCTACAATTGCAAGGTATGCGAGATTGCGAAACCGACTACAGAACTTACAATGCCAAATAAGAAAGTTTGGAAAATCCAAGAATGCATAACCTGCAATAGCAAGTACACTATCTATATGATTGAGTGCCCCTGCAATAAGAGGTATATCGGCAGCACCATCTGCGAATTAAAGAAAAGAATTCTGGAACATGTGCGGGCAACAATCCACAAGGACAGGAGTAATGCTGTTGCCAAGCACATGGAGGCACAACACAACGGGGACTGGAAGCAATTACGCTTCTGGGGTCTGGAAACAATGGCTCTCTCTGACAGGGGAGGCCACATGGAAAAGCTCCTGAGACGCAAGGAATCCAGACATATCTTATCCTTCAGAACAATTACCCCATTTGGCCTCAACCAGTCAGAAGAACTTTACATTCACTTATAGCGGACTCTAAAGTAGAAAAATCATTATGCTATAAATGTTTTGCCTCCTCCCGCTCATCCATAATTTTAAATTCCTTATTCTTATGAATCTTACACTGAACATTATTATCATTAATTTTTATCCCTGCACGTCACTTTCCTTCACTCTTTGGCACACGGGCTCACTCAACACATACTGGGAAATTAGCCCACCGGAGGGCTGTACTTCTGTTGTTTAAACATGAAATTGTAATGAATCACAAAAGGTTTTCCAATGTATAAATTGTGATATTATGCAGGTACCTAGCAATTGGAAACATTGCATACATGAATACAACTCCAACCACAAATCCCATAATGCTGATAATTGTGGCAGATTGATATACCCACTGGAGGGCAGGACTTTAAGTTTTAAGCTTTAATTTTGAAACAGTGAGAAATATTGTCAAAAAGTGTTTGACAAACACTAAGAGATGTAATTGTTAATTGAAAATAATTTGCGTCTTACAACTGCAGAAATGCCTCAATTATGCTAAAAAACTACAAATCCCACAATGCTTGTAAATACACACCCAGTGGGCGGTACCTGTAATGGTTGGAAAGGTTTCAAAACAATGTGAGCCACACACACAAACTGACCGTGAGCAAGACAGCGGACGCTGTTGAAACGCGTTGGTGTTTGTTGTTTTTTTGACCCCATGGATTAATAAATCACCACGAAACTCTAAATGCAGTGGAGTGCTGGAATTGTTTTGTTTTTTAAAGCGACTCCGTGTTTTCGCCCTCGAAGGGAGAAATATTGTGCATATATATATATATATATATATATATATATATATATATATATATATATATATATATATATATATATATATATATATATATATATATATATATATATATATATTCACGATAAAAGGGCTTCTCATGCCTCGGCGCCTGTTCTAGCCTGAGCATTTTTCTCCCTCCTGAGGCGGAAGCCGGGAGGTTCTTGCACTTTCCCTTGTTTAGCTTCATTTTAGCGTACTGACTGTACCCTGTACCCCGCTTGATCGAATAGGCAGTGTATTTTACCTTGGACTCTGGGGTACTTTTAAATTTAGTTTGAAGCTTCTCCTCCCTCCTCCGCTACTCGGGCCACTCTCAGCTGAGCATAGACGCTGAGAGATTGCTCCCGAGTAGACAAAGGGAAACGCGGTGGCCATCTTGGGGGTGGTAAGCGCTGTGACGCGCTCTAGTTGACTATAAAAGGGACGTACACTCTCCGCGTCTTGCGGACGGGCCGGACTCACGCCGGAGTCATGCCAGAGTCCTGCCCGTCTGCCCCCGTCAGCGCCAAGGGCCACGAGGAATGCATCACATAACGCAGGTCCTGGTATGTCTAGAGCGTATCTTCTATCTTTGAACAATCCCTCCCCGCATTGCCATGACACCCTCAAACCCGACACATGGTACGGCCCAATCCATTGCCAACATTGTAAGAAAACTTTTTGGCCAGAGCCAGTACATAATAAGAAGTCACGACCTATCACTCTACGAGGGGGGCTCATTACTGCCAGATCTATGTGTAAAAATGCACAACACATCTATGATCTGATTACAGAAAAGAACTTAGACTGGCTCTTCATAACAGAAACGTGGTTAAAATCTTGGTGCAACCCAGACATAGTAGTAGCCCTCCCACAAGGATTTCAAATCCAACGTCTAGATAGACAAGAACAAAGGGGAGGGGGTTTGGCTATTATTCATTGTGACAGGGGGCAGAGGACATGGCCTTTTGCTTAAACATCCATGATTCTTTGACATTTTCTGGAGCCTTTGTATATCGCCCCCCGGGACAACCCCAAGACTTTTTAGAGAGCATTGGGGATGTACTGAGCAATCTTACGCTCAGATCTGCCCATTTCACATTACTAGGGCATCTCAATCTCCATCTAGATTCCCCAAAAGACCCAGGAGTAATGTGTTTCATGGAAATAATTCATGTTCTTGGATTAACCCTGCTGACCAATGAACCTACGCATAGCGCAGGCCATATACTGGACTGTATTTGTTCAAATTGCATTAGCTGCCTGAGGGGTGGAAACAGGCGGTGGTGCTCCCGCTTCGGAAGAAACCCCACTTAGGCTTCGAGGTATTAGAGAATCTGAGGCCCATCTCCCTCCTGCCTTTTCTGTCCAAAGTGGCAGAAAAGGCGGTTAATACCCAAATTATGAAGCACGTGGAAGAGACGGGACTGCTCCACGCGACGCAGTTTGGCTTCAGGCCACGCCATTCCACCGAGTCTGCCCTCCTTATGGCTACGGAACATCTGAGGGAGGGTGTGGATGCAGGCCAAACTATGGCAATTGATCCTGTTGGACCTCAGCGCGGCGTTCGACACTGTAGCTCACAACATCTTGCTACAGTGTCTGAACAGAGGTGGCATCTCTGGCACCGCGCTGAGATGGATCCAGGACTTCCTCAAGGGGAGAAGCTTTCGAGTCAGGCAAGGAGACTGCTATTCAAAGGGGGTTCCCCTGGGCCAAGGCATGCTGCAGGGTTCGTCATTGAGCCCGACCCTTTTCAATATGTATGTCGCGCCGGTTGCCTCGATTGTGGAGAGTCATGGTCTCCAATTGGTTTCGTATGCCGACGATACGCAGCTGGTGATCTCCCTATCGCACGCGCCCTGTCTTGCTGCCGATGGCTTCCGTTCGTGCATGAAAGATCTTGCCGAGTGGATGGCTATCAACTGTTTGAAGCTTAATGGCAGCAAGACAGAGGTGCTGGTGGTGGGGAGAGCCCAGTCTGCCTGGTCGTCGGCATGGTGGCCACCCTGTCTTGGACCAACCCCAACCCCCTGTCAAGAGGCACGTAATCTAGGGGTGTGGTTTGATGCGGGTCTTACTTTTGGCCCCCAGATCAACCGGGTGGTAGGAGTCTGTTTTGGGATTTTGAAGAAACTGAGAAAGGTCCTTGACTTACTCCCGGTCGGTGCCCGTCAAACCCTGGTCCATGCCCTGGTGACAGCTAGGTCGGACTACGGGAACCTGTTGTACCTGGGGGCTCCGGAAAAAAGCATGGCATGCCTGCAAGTCCTGCAGAATGCGGCAGCTCGTTTGATTCTCAGGCTGCCCAAAAGGGCGCCTTCTAAGGCAGCCCTCCAGAAGCTACACTGGCTCCCCGTGAGAAGAAGAGTGGAATACAAAGCCCTCTGCACCTGTCATCGAATCTTGAATGGCAGGGGCCCGACCCTCTGAATAAACTGATCGAAGTGTATCAACCAACACGAGCGCTTAGATCCGCAGGGGGCGGTCTACTGAGGATCCCCAGAGTTAAGAAAGCCCGCATGGGAGGTTGGTCCTTTAGATGCTTAGCGGCAAATAACTGGAACAAACTACCAGTGGACCTGCGCTTGGAACCGGAGGAAGCTAGGTTCCGAGCGAAACTGAAAACATTCCTCTACACTAAATAATTGTCCGCTCTGCTTTTGTGCTCCCTGCTCGCTGCCTCTCCCTCTTTTAGCGCGTGGACACGCCGGTGTGCGTAACGCAGCGCTCTACAAATGTCCCAATAATAATAATAATAATAATAATAAATTTTAACCTGCTGACCTGTACACCCCCATTAATCCAAACTTGGTCAGATCAAAAACTCATTTCTTTTGAGATGACTTTTAATTTAAATCATAACACTTATGGAGACACTAAAATAAGATCTACAGGAGGTAATAAACTTGACTGGAAAAAAGTCCTTGCTCATCCAGATATTCTAATGAATGTAATAGAGAACAAACCTATACTATCTGGCCATACTACAATAGACAATAAATATTTTTGTGACTGGATCACAGCTCTAAGTAACCAACCAGACTCGTTGAAGGAAAAAACTTCCTGGGGCAATAAAAATAAAAGGAGCGCCCCCTGGTTCTCCCCCATTTTGAAGAATGAACTAGGTAAAGTGAGATCATTAGAGCGTAGATGGCGTAGAAGGTATGCAGAAGAAGACCGTAGGATCTATAAAGTAGCACATAGGCAGTACCATGCCTCAATTAAACTAGCAAAAAAAGTCTACTTCTCAGAGGCTATTGCCTCTTCGGGAAATGATCAAAAAGAAATATTCAAGATTGTAAACAGCTTTACTAATCCTAGGGCACTTGCTCAAGATATTCCGCCCTCGCTGCCACTTTGCAATTCTATAGCTGATTATTTTGATAATAAAATTCAAGCTATCGTCAAGGAATTTCCACCTCCAACCTCAACTTCGACCTCCATTGATATTAAAATTATAGAAGCAAGTGGAAAGAGCGATCTTAATAAGCCCCATCTCAATGTTTTTACTCCTATCTCTCTGGAGGAATCACGTCAGGCCATTCTATCTAGTAAGTCAGGATCACCATTTGATCCGTGTCCCCCTATGTTCTTAAGAGCCCTGGTCAATGAAGTTAATCCCATAGTTAATGGGATTATTAATTCATCATTGGCAAGGGCAGAGATTCCACCAGAATGGAAATTAGCCGAGCTTAAACCCCTCCAGAAGAAACCTTTACCCGACCCTACAACTCTTTCTAACTTGAGGCCCATTTCACTGTTGCCTTTGCAGTCTAAATTGACTGAGTCATTCGTCAATAGTCAACTTACCACATTCCTGGAAGACAATAACATCCTGCACTTAAACCAGTCTGGCTTTAGATCCAAACATTCAACCAAATCTGCACTCCTGTTCTCTGCTGAATCCCTGCGCTCCGCTATGGATCAAGGGAAGAAGGCCATCTTGATATTACTCGATCTATCGGCGGCCTTCGATACGGTCTCCCACACCATCTTGATTGACCGTCTCCTGAGCGCAGGGATAGGAGGAGTAGTGCTAGACTGGTTTAAAAACTTCCTGAGCCAAAGACGACAAATCACGGTGCTGTGTAACTTTAGATCTGATGAAAAACCGATCACAACAGGGGTACCTCAGGGCTCTACTCTGATCCCCGTACTTTTCAATCTCTATATGGTACCCCTGATCGAGCTTATTTCCTCGTATCAAATCAGCACAATATCTTATGCTGACGATACACAGCTCATTCTGGTACTCGACAGGGAGTCATCACAAGCAGAAGAAAACGTTAAAACTTGTCTTACTGCGACATTTGAATGGATGAAGACCAACCATCTGAAGTGCTATTCTGGATAAACAGAAATACTACCATTTGGCCCGTAAAATCTGTTCTCCCCCAAGCAGTGGTGGCCTGAAGGTGCTGAAGCTCCTCCAAACACCATCTCTTCTGCCCGTAACCTGGGTGGGAAGTTTGATGATGCTTTATCTTTCAAACAACAAGCCATCGGGGTAGCCAGCACATGTTTTTATATCATCAGAATGCTCAGGAAATTTTTCGACCTCCTACCGCTGTCCACGAGAAAGACGGTAGCGGTGGCACTTATTACATCAAGACTGGACTACTGCAATAGCCTGTATGCGGGAGCTAATAAGTTCGTGCTCCACAGGTTGCAGATGGTCCAGCATGCCACCGCCCGCCTGGTTCTGGGCTCGCCCAGGAAATCATCTGCCTCGGCTGCACTTCATGCCCTTCATTGGCTTCCCATCCATAAGCGCATACTGTTCAAAATCTTGATCATCACTTTTAGAGCTTATCACGCACAAGGACCTAGATATCTCTCAAAAAACTTCAAACGACATCTTCCGATCCGGAATCTGAGATCCTCCCACCTCAATTTGCTAGTTGTTCCAAAATTCAGACTAGCTACCAAAGGTGGAAAATCCATTGTGGTGTTAGGCTCCAGAGCCTGGAACAAACTTCCTCCCGCGCTCCGTCTAATTTCATCTGAATCTCTCTTTAGGAAAGCCTTAAAGTCCTGGGTCTTTACGCTCACTGATGCTGCTTGTAAGGCTCTAGTGAAAGGGTTAGGTTCTCAGGAGTTGTTCCAGCTAACCACCTTTTTACACTCTAGGTTGGTATACAGCGCCAAGATGCTCCTTGGAGTGATAGAATGCGCTATAGAAAAGCTATTTTACATTACATTACATTACCCCAAATTGCTCCAGCAATATGAGGCCGCACTCCCATTGAGGTGAAAGAAACATCTTTGTTTACTTTAAAGCCGACAGCTTTTCCTCCCGTATTCGTGTCCCTGGCCTGACGCGTTTCGATGGACTCTCACCATCTCATCAGAGGCCTCGTGAGCAGAAAACAATTGCGTGCTTGACTCGCCGCCCTTTCATTGTTCTTTAAGTACACAGTACCTTTTTTCCTTTGCATGCTGGGCTACGTAGTCCTTTTCAGCACAAATTACACCCCCCAGTGGGTTGTCTGCTCACGATTTCTTGGGGACATAATTTGTAGCCCATATTGAGCCCCCGGAGGAAACTCTGTCAGCTTGAATTATAACACCTCAATTTGCCCAATTCAAGAAGGGGTTCCTCCTCGAGCGGTCCCGGTGAGTGTGGCTCACTGGTTAGTGGAGAAGTGTGGCTCACTGATTAGAGGAGGCATACCCTGAAGCAGAGGTCAGACCCGGGACCAGGGTTCAATTCTCGACGCGGCAGGGTCTGAGCCCAAGTGTCCACGGACTCGATAATTCTCACTTCGGTGCCTACTCGAATCACGGAATCACACTCTGCAACTCTGGGCAATAGCTTGCTTAATCTCCACTACGTCCCCCCCCGTGGCGGGATGCCTGGCTTTCACCTTTGGGATGCCCAGTACGGGTTATCTCACAGGAAAAAGCCAGGACGGGTTCCCAATGCAAGCGCCGAGATGCCCAAGGGTAAGTCAAGCGCTATATAAAAACACACATACTTACATTCTTCCAGGTGGTGCGTCACCTCCATGGCTGAGGCACGCCATGTATATATTCACCCAAAATTGCTCCAGCAATATGAGGCTCCACTCCCATTGAGGTGAAAGAAACATCTTTGTTTATTATAAAGCCCACAGCTTTTCCTCCCGTATTCGTGTCCCTGGCCTGACGCGTTTTGATGGACTCTCACCATCTCATCAGAGGCCTCGTGAGCAGAAAACAATTGCGTGCTTGACTCGCCGCCCTTTCATTGTTCTTTAAGTACACAGTACCTTTTTTCCTTTGCATGCTGGGCAACGTAGTCCTTTTCGGCACAAATTACACCCTCCAGTGGGTTGTCTGCTCCCCTTCGGCTTAGGTGTCAGCCGAGAGGTACCGACGGAGAGAGCGGGGCCTCAATCTCCGAGCCGTTGCCGGGTGAGGTGAGGCTCGACTCCCACATATTGCTGGGATCTCTACCTCTATTAACTACTGATCTGGAGGAGATGGTAGTGATGGAGCAAGGATTCGCACGTAAAGCGCCTTGCTCGTATGCAAACCCTTGTCTAAACCGCATAATGATATTAACGCCATTGTTCGTCATTTATAAAGTGTTTTCCCAACACGCGGGTGTCCCCAGGATGCTTGCTTGTTTGTTTTCTCGTACTAAAACGAAGCTTGCACTGAAAATGGCTGCTTCGCTGAGATTCAGTCTGCGCATGCGTCGGTCATACCCATGTGATGTGACGCACTCGCATTCTGGAGGGATTCTGTGCTCATGCGCACTGATGCAAAATATGGCCGCTTGTCTCTCACCACGCTCTCTGCTTGCTACTGCTGCTTTAGCCTATCTGTCTTTTCGCACTAATCCATAATGCTATAGTCATTATAAAGTAAGGGTTGGTTAGATTTTATCATGGTATACAGTGCGATCATTTTTATGTGTGATTTTAATTTGTTCTCGCTTACTTTTCATGTACCGCGTCTTTGTGGGCTGGGGCATACATGAGCGACGCCATGCTGAGGCTCCTCTGAACCCTGTCAGCTGACCAGGGAAAGTCCTAACTGCGCAGAAGCTAAAACTAGCCAGCTGGCTCCTGAAGCCCGATGCGCCTGGGAACCCATCCCGAAGATGCAAGATTACACCTTGAATTGTCATACACTGTTGCTATATGCTGGACTCTTGCATTGTCTTCTGTATTCCTATGCCTGGGAACGTGAACCCGGGGGGCGGGTGTGCAAAATTGAATAATTATGATGGGAACGTTGAATTCTAGGAGGTGGTAATGACCGCACCACCTCTCCTGACCAATCACAATGTGGGAAACTGTCACTTGCAACATTAGTGGGTGGTCTGAGGGTCCCCAAAACAGTATAATTGCCCTAGTTTAGCTTAGGAAAATTGTCCGACTTGTCCGAGTAGCAGACCTGTCACTGACCCTACGATCTCAATAGGTGCTCATTCTGAAAGTGCTGCGGAGCACTTTGTCCATACTTTCCACAAATCTCCTAAGGGGTGGAAAATCCTAAGTGCTGGCGAAGCACTTTGCTGGGGAATTCATAAATCCAATCGGGGTTTCTGGCGGATTACTTGCAGAAAGGGGTAACGCAGGCGTTGCTGTCCGAAGCTGTGGGTGTTGGTCGTACCCTGGGAGGCCCAGTCCCTTGACCTGAACCTGAGGGGTATCCTGTCCTTATTGTCCGTGAGCTGTACCTGCTCGCATTCTGGCATTCCTTTTTCTGAGGGTCCCTGTCCTCGTCTTCCCAACTGACCCGTGGCCAGGGTTGGTCTTCAATCTGAACTAGGTAATTATTGATTGTGGGTTTTGCGTATCTCTATCTCTCTCATTCTCCACCTTTTGTCTGATCTATTAAAGCATTCTTACCTGTGATATTGCTCTATTGCCGTTGAAATATTCAAATATATGTGTCTGATTTTAGTTGGTTCCTTCTCTCCCCCTCTCCTTTAGGAGTTCATTGATTATAAAACAATAGCATGTTCCCGTTTTTCCCTTTCCTTTAGTGGATTGCAGTGAACTTAGCAAGAATAGTTTAAACACTTAAGTTAAGTACATGTTCTAGGTCTCATCCCCATTCCTATGTTCTAGTATAAAATTGCAGTGACTATTTTTGTTCTAAAAACTTCTACCTTTAGTCTTCCCATATATCCTAATGGTCATATTTTTGGTGCAAAGTTACCTATTGGTGTTGATATTAATGTTTGATATATTATTCTGTGTATCGCTTATTATCTTGGCATCTTCTCTTTGAATTCTTATATAAAGTTCTAAACTTCATCAGGTGTCTGTGGTCATTTTACAGAATTGTGGAAAGTATTTTACTGAGTATAAAGAGTATTTGATGTTAGGCCTGTCTACTATTTTCCCTGATAGCTCTAGGTCCGTCGTAAGAATTGTGCCTGTGGTAAGTCGGGCACATGGTAAGCAGAGGTAAATCCAAACTTTAATTACTCTTAGCAGCGTGCAGGAGGAGAAATCCTCACCCAGTTCACCCAAACAAATTAGTGTGGTAATAAAAGGTTTTTTTCACGCCAAGGGCCCAGTGCGTGTAAAAGAATTGGTAACTCGGGTGACCCGGGGGAACTGCGCGCTCTAGCAGTAATTTTCTGGCAGCCAGAGGATGGTTTGGACTAGTTAGATTAGGTAGACAGGATAGGTCATAAACAAACCGTGAAGATTAAGTGTGCTGCTGATTTTCTACTGTATTGATTTGAAATTTTGAAATGTTTTAAGGATTTATATGTAAATGTACATGATTTTGCATTGCTGCTATAAATATTGCATGTTGAATTAACCCAGAATTGTTTGTAAGTGTTCAGTGTAGTCTGAATCCCCGGGGAAGTATTATAGCTAACGGTGAGCAGAATCCGGTTAGCTGTTGAAGTCACTAAGTTTGAGGTATTAGTGCAGGGTTAAGGATAACTGGAAGCACTAATTAGGACCTTTGTTTCTGGAGTGAATGGTAGCTACGAGTCCTTTATAAAACTTTCATTGCGATATCACCTAGTAAGGGTCGCATACGGAAGGAGTAGTAGGGTCTCTGAGGCTTGTCTGGTAAGTAAAATAGTTCGCTGGTGAAATCCTGGCTCAGTACATATCCCCGACTAAGGTGGATGAGTCAGAAGAATAACGGGTTCTATATTACTGGTGTGAAGGGACAGGCAACGAAGTCTATCCAGAGTGAATGAAAAGTAGACAGAAGTGGTTTACTAGTAGCGAAAGAAAAGTCTTTTCTCTCTTTTTAGAACACTCAGACATAGTGGCAAACGTTGCGTGTTATTAACTAAAACTTGCACTCGCACTTTAGAGAAAGTAAAAAGTTTCCGTTACCTTGTGAAGGAGGGAGTCAGTCGGAGAGCTGCTCTGACGTCACTCCGTGCCGCGCTGGTATTGGTCAAAACAGCGGGTGGGTAGTGGAGCTGAATTTGTAAAGGAGGGGTGAGTGCCGAAGCGTGAGACTCTGTCTTGCGAAAAGGCCGCGCACCCATTGGTTAACCGTATTTGTATTCTCTGACCTGATTGGGTGGTGCGAAATAAAAGTCGCGCTAGCATTGGAAGCACACAGGTAAACAAAATTAATCCAGCCGAGCTAGAAGCGAGTCTGGAGAGTTGTATGTGGTATCCAGACTTCATACCAAATCCCAAGTACCTAGGATTTCATAAGGAGCAGATTGTACGAGGTAGACCGCACATGATGTATGGAATAAAGAGAAAACTGTCATTCTCCGATAAAGTAAAGAATTTTTTCAAAACTGACAAACCCATTAGAACGAGGGAAGGCGTACTCATTCCCCCGCCAAATACCCCTGCTTCTTTCATGTTGTTTGATAAAGGGTATCACACCTGTGTCTGGCTAGAAAATTGGGCAAAATATACTGTAGATGACGGAGTCCTAGCATTCCCTGTTGAAGGTACATTTAATGGTCGGATCCTGTTTAACCTAAGGACCCGCATGAATGAATTACACCCTAGACCTAGGTTGACCCAGTACGAAGCTTTGGAGGAATGGGAGATTGAGGCTGCAGAGCGGGATAAACCCCGGATGGATAAGGGAGTGAGTAAATGGTATCCCAGGCTTCCAACGCCAACCAAAGAGCAGAAAATGAAACAGTGGAGGCAATCTATGTTAACTGAAGGGCTGTTCCCTATGATGGGGGTATCAGAAGAGAAGAGAGGAAAGTGTAAAGAAAAGACCCATCACCTAGCACCTATGGGAGACATAGAAGATGAACACCTGGAAGATTTGTTAATGAAGAATCCACCTCCTTATGTTGCCGAATTAGAACCGGTGCATTCTCAAAATCCCTTCACAAATTATCCCCGAAGTAGGAGGGAAAGTGATACAGACGGAACAGCTACAGGCAGTAAAACCAGTGAAAGGGATGGGTTTTGCAGACCTAAGTCCACAGTCCCAAATTATCAGCCATTCGGAGAAAGTCCACCTCGATTGGTTGCTCCGACTGCCCCGAGTATTTATCCGTCCTTAGTACCTCAGGTATTGCATGGCAATTCTGCTGAAAGGGGGTTGCAGGAAAAAGAGAAAGAAGCCCTGACTAAACAGCGAGAGGAATTAGTTCGAACCATTGCCCAGATGCATCCCCATCCTGATTCCTTGACTATTCCGGTAACTATTGGTCCTGCTATTCCAATGTATAGAAATGACCTGACTAGTCCCCATCCTCCTGTTATCACCCCAATACTGCCTACTCCTAGCATCCAGACCCCGAGGAAGGAAGTATTCATAGATGAGGATCAGGAAAGTGAGTGTGAATCTGTGGTTCTGATGGATCTGCCCATAAGGGAATCGAGGACCAGTATAGCAGGGACAAGAAGTCAGCCCAGACAAAAGGAGGTGGTGATTGAAAGTGCAACTGGAGTTAGGAGTGCCACTTTAGTTTCCCCTGAAGAATTGGACAGATGGACAAAGGAGCTAGAAAAGGAGACCACTCCCCAACCTAAAGCATTGGAAATATATAAATTAAGAATAGAAATAGAAGAAATGATGGCTGGGAACGTGGGAGTTGAGCGCCTAAGCTCGTATAATGAAGAAGAGTTACTATTCATCAGTAAAAATCTTACCCGGAGTGCTAGGTTGCTCCATGAAAGGATAATGGATACAGCCACAGAAATGGGAGTTGATGTTAGTCGCTCCAAAATTCTTCAGAAACCCTACAGAGTGGACTTTTCAGACAAGGATTTAGAAAGCCTGAATGTGATGGGAAAACAGATCCAAGTAAGAGAATTGTTGAAAATCCTGCAGAAATGGGGCGAAGTGGGAAAATGGAGAACCAGGTGGGCAAAGAAAAAGGAAGGCAGCAGGGCTGGGTCAGTAACTTCAGAATTCGTATTAAAGGAAGTAACCCCAACAGAAAAATTGTGCCCCATGAGAGAGGTCCCGGGAGGAAAATATGTCCATGTCCCTTGGTCCAGACAAGACATTGTGTCATTTACAAACGACTTCCCGAAATTACGTGAGAAACCAGTTGACTGGTACAGACAGGTAGAACGTTTCATAAAAGTCCAGAAGTGTCTGCTGAAAGACCTGGATGGGTTTTTCGACATTGTGGTCCCTGTAGATTTGTGGACCGACTGTAAAATTGAAATTGATCGGCCCAGTGAGGAATTCCCCAGAGATGAGAAAACAGGAGCTCCCGCACCTGAAGTAATGAGGAAATATGAGCAAGTCATACAATACCTCAAGAAAAAGGTACCAGCAAAGGAGACAGATTGGACCCGTATAGATAGAACCACCCAAGAACGTGATGAAACGGTGCATTCATTTTATGAAAGGTTACTTCAAGTATTCAAAACTTACAGTGATATCGATAATGTAGACATGAAAGACATGACCCATTTCAGTTATAGGTTTGTACTAGGATTAAGGCCTGAAATCTCACAATGGATTCGAGATAACAAAATCAGTTGGCAGGGAAAGCCCATAGATGATGTCCTGAAATATGCAAAATACTGCGAAGATGAAATCGAAAATAAAAAGAAGGCCCTCAAGGAAAAAGTCATGTGGGCACAGGTGAAATTAGCTGAACAACAAGAAAAACAGTTAAGTAAATTGACTTCTGATAATAATGTTCAGAATACCAATACTGGGGGGGGAGGAAAGCCCAGACCTAAAATGAGTCGTGAAGAGGCCATGAAAAAGTTTCCGTGCCATGGGTGCGGCCAGATGGGGCATTGGAGAGACGAGTGTCCACACCTACAGGCCGGTAATGCCCCTGTAAATGGTTTAAATCCACAGGTGCCGAAAGAGGGGACAAGAAAAACCCAGCAACAGGTAAAATTACCTCCAGTTCCCCGCGCTCCTAGACAGAATTTTAAGAGTCAGGGTCAGCAGAATGAGAGGGCGGAAGTATGGGAGGTTGAGAGTGAAAGAAATGCAGTCATTCCACAGTACTTGCTAAATGATACTTTCCTTTGTGAGGATCAAGATTGACGGGGCCTGAGAGGGGAGGATGAGGAGTGCGTACTTGGCGCCTCCTTACCGGTAGACCAGACTGGACCATACATTGAAGGAAAGGTTGAGGGAAAAGACGTCACCTTTCTGTTGGACACTGGTGCTACCAGATCTACTGTAAGAACAGTGGATGTTCCTAACCTACCCCTCTCGGGAGAAGCAATCCAAGTAGTGGGCGTCTCAAATCAGATAATAAGTACCCCTGTAACTGAACCAATGGAAATTTCTATAGGAAATTTCAAGGAAATGCACAGATTTGTGGTCTGTGATTCCAGTCCTGTAAACCTGCTAGGACGTGATTTATTGTGCAAGATGCGTTGTACCATTTTCTGCACACCAAATGGTGTCGAAATTCAGACCCCCGATGAAGATGGCCTGTACAAACTGATGTTAGTCAGACAAGATGCTGATATCAAGCCTTTGACAATTGAGGATTTACCTGAAGAGCTCCAATTAAGGGTAGTACCAGAAGTGTGGGATTTCACGGGAAAAGATGTTGGCCTGATGGCAAATGTGGACCCAGTTAAAATAGCAATAAAAACAAATGCTATCTACCCGAAAACCAGACAGTACAAAATGAGTGCAGAAGTAAAGGCAGGAGTAGCGACTGAAATTACGAGGCTGCTCGAAGCAGAAATAATAGAAGAAGTGTTGAGCAGCCCCTGTAATTCACCTATCATTGGGATCAAAAAGCCTAGTGGGAAGTACCGGGTGGTGCAAGATTTGCGCAAGGTAAACCAAATTGTTGTGCCTTGCTGTCCTATTGTACCCAACCCTGCAGTGATACTATACCAGATTCCCTGGAATGCAGAATGGTTCACTGTCATCGATCTGTGCCACGCTTTCTTTTCCATCCCATTGCATCCAGAAAGCAAATTCCTTTTCAGTTTTGAATTTGACAGCCATATCTATGTCTGGAATCGTGTCCCCCAGGGGTACACCGAAAGTCCATCGATTTTCAACCAGATACTGAAAAAGTGCCTTGAATCCCTAGTGCTGCCAAGAGAGTCTGTTTTGGTGCAGTACATAGATGACCTGTTAGTGGCATCTAAAACCCAGACTGACTGTGTCACTGACACAATTGCCTTGCTGAATCACTTAGGAAAGGGAGGACATAAAGTGTCGCCTGACAAGTTACAATTCTGTAAAAACTCAGTAAAGTATCTGGGGCACCAGATAGAAAAAGGAATCAGGAAGGTCACTACCGAAAGAATCAAAATAATCAAAGCAATGGAACTGCCCAGAACACAGAAAGAGGTGAGAATGTTCTTGGGAGTTGTGGGTTACTGCAGACAATGGATTGTAGGATTTGCGGCTCTAGCCCGACCCCTGATAAATATGACAAAGAAAGGAGTAGAAGACCCCGTCCACTGGGACAGTGAAAGCATGAATGCTTGGGTAACTCTGAGAAACTGTCTATGTACCGCACCTGCATTGGGTATGCCTGAGTACACTAAGCCCTTTGAGCTGTTCTGTGACACGAGAGAGAATTGTGCTCTTTCAGTCCTGACCCAGGAGCACGGATTAGTCAGAAGACCAGTAGCCTACTTTTCGGCCACCCTAGATCCAGTGGCTGCTGGATTGCCTGGATGCTTAAAAGCCGTTGCTGCTACTTGCGTCAGTCTGGAACAGAGTGAGAACATTGTCATGGGACATCCCGTCACTGTCTATGTTCCTCACTCTGTTGTCATCCTACTGACTAGAACTAAGACCCAGTACCTCACACCTAGTCGGCTGACTAAGTATGAGAGAATTTTGATTGGTGCTGAAAATGTAACTATTTCCAGGTGCAATGTCCTAAACCCTGCGACACTGTTACCTATCCCTCTGGATGTAGAATCTGATGAGGACGGGGAACATAATTGCATCGATCTAACTGAATATAGCACAAAACCCCGTCCCGACATCCGTGAAATAGCGCTACTTGACGGGGATAAAACCATGTTCGTGGATGGCTCGTGTTTGAGACATGAGAGTGGGAGTCTGAGTGCTGCCTATGCTGTGGTTACACTGACAGGAACCATCGAAGCATCTTACATGCGCGAGGTGAAATCTGCACAAGTGGCAGAGCTCATCGCGTTAACCAGAGCCTGTAAGAGGGGTAAGAACAAAAGAATAACTGTTTACACAGACAGCCAGTATTGTTTTGGGGTCGTTCATGACTTCGGCCAATTGTGGCTACAAAGAGAATTCATGACTTCCTCAGGCACACCTATCCGAAATGGGAAGGTGGTGCATGACTTACTGGAAGCTATCCAATTACCCAAAGAATTGGCTGTGGTCAAGTGTGCGGCTCACAGATCTGGAAATGATGATGTGACTGCCGGTAATAGGTACGCTGACCAAATTGCACAGTTTTGTGCCCGACACCATATGTCCCTACAAATTGCCCTGTGGGATGGAACCAGCTGCCAACTTATGTTGTTTGAGAATGTGTCAACGTGGGAAGAATTAAAGGAGTTACAACAAGCCACAGACAGGCAAGAGAAGGGCAGGTGGGCCGCAAATGGATGCGAGTTGAGAGAAGATGGTGTGGTGGTAAATCCGACTGGGGTGCCTGTACTGCCTGATAGTTTGATCGACCCCATGATCAGAATGATACATGAGCCAACACATATGGGAAGAGACGCGATGTGTCGGGTGTTTGAACAGGTGTTCTGTAATTCAAAGTTCAGGAACCAGGCGGAAAGGCTTTGCCAGAGGTGCCTAGTGTGTCAGCAATTCAATGCAGGAAAAAAGACTGTAGTGGAACAGAGCACTATTGGAAAGGCAGTAGGGCCCTTCGTTAGAATGCAGGCAGACTTCATAACCATGCCCAAATGCAAAGGATATAGATATATCTTAGTCATAGTTTGTCTATTCTCCAGGTGGGTGGAAGCATATCCAGCTAAGAAAAATGACGCTCTCACCACAGCCAAATTATTGCTCAGGGAGTTGATACCTAGGTACGGAATCCCAGAGACAATCGAAACGGACCAAGGTGGGCATTTTGCCAACGATGTCCTAGAAGAACTCTGTAAAGCATTCAAAATGAAGCAAAGATTGCACTGTGCCTACCATCCAGAGGCTTCTGGGGTAGTGGAACAAATAAATGGCACCCTGAAGTCCAGATTGGGAAAAATGTGTGATTCCACAAAAATGAACTGGATAGAGGCTTTACCCCTGGTGCTGATGAGTTTGAGAAGTATCCCGAACCGAAAGACTGGCCTAAGTCCCCATGAAGTGTTGATGGGAAGAGTGATGCGCCAGGCATGGGTACCCGGAAACAAACTGCTAAGCATTTCTGATGATATGGTGCTAGAATACTGCAAGCAGCTGGGTGACCAAGTGCGTTCTCTCTCTCAGCAGATTGGAGAGACAGAAGACGAGTGGCCAAAGACTCCAGCACACAATCTGCAACCAGGAGACTGGGTGGTGTTAAAGAAACACACCCGGAGCAGTTGCCTGAAGCCAAGGTGGGGAAAGCCACGACAAGTGATCCTCGTCACTACCACTGCTGTGAAGTGTGCTGGTGTACCGAAGTGGATCCACGCCAGCCACACAAAGCGGGTATCTGGAGAAAACGCGACTGGAGCTGAAGGCAGCGCAGCTGAAGAGGCTTCCGAGGAAGAGAGTCCGGAGCTAGCTGACATCGAACTGCCGAGCACAAGTCGAGACGTTGAATGGTATCCCGCCGACGAACCAGTTCATGATCCAATACGAACCAGGAAATATTCCTACTTAGACAGTGAGTGGGATAGTCCAGGTGAGTCAGAGATAGAAGAAGAAGGTCAGGTCAACGAAAGCCACAACACACCTGATCAGGACATAGGCCAAGTAGGGTCAGATCAAGACCTCGAGACTCCTCCTGAAACTCCGGAGCCGAGAAAGGGACAGTTAGAAATTAGAGCTGACGTTCATGCAGAAGAAAGCGAAGAGATCGAAGAGCATGAACAGGAACAGATAGAACTAGATCAAAGTGCTCAGACAACGGAAGCAACAGTAACCAAAAATAAAAAGAAAGTGCGTTTTGAATCTGAGCAGGGTCAGAATAGGGACCAGGCAGAAGAAATAGACGAAAGACCTGGAACTAGTCAGACAGGCAGGAAAACAGAGGTGCCACAACAAAAAGTGAAAAGAGTGCACGAAGAAGGCGAAGTCTCCTCAACCACTGGGAGGCACGGAGGAAGAAGTGCACCCCGATACGTCAAGAGACTAAGGCTCCGACTAAAGACAGTCGAAGAAAACGATAAAGACCGGAAAAGGGCTCAAAGTGAAAGAAATGCAGCCCAAGGCAAATCGCTGAGAAAGAGCGACAGAATAAAGAAACAGAACCGACTGTATCGGAGCCCTGAGTGGACGTACTTTGTGTTGGAGGAAATTGACGAGCCACACCACAGTGGCAACAGTGACAACGAGTCCATTGCTGATCGGAGTTCGGACGAAGACCCTCCTTGAGAGAGCCCCGAAGTGAGCCTTTGGTGCAGAGAAACGAAGAGGGGTAGCAAAAGCCACCTGTAAGCTAAATATGTCTGATCCGAATGTCTCTGGGAGATCCCGGTGTGGGTGTCTCAAAACCTGTTGTAAGATATGCTTATGTAGTGTAGCCATGCTAATAGTAATGTGGATAGGACTAACTGTTTTTCTACCTTTTATGATAAGTAAGGATCCAAACTTGTCCCCTACTGAACCCGAAGCAGTAGATGTAGGGGTTGTACAGACTGCAGAAACACCACGAAGCCTAGTAAGACACGACAAAAGAGTAGGACTGACACACACACGACCTAATTTAGAAGCACCAGATGAGGATGGACTACATTTTCACAAAATGAGAAACAGGACGCATCTAAATGTTTTTGCTAACTTATTAGTGCATTATGTAGAAGCAATGGAAATAGAGGACTGTTATGTCTGCATGAAGCTACCAACCTCAGTGGCTGAAGGCGTGACATACCACCATCTACCTTTGACCTATGGAATCTCCTGTAGTATATTAGCTAGCCTGTTCTATAGAAGCACCTTGCAGTACTATTATTCAAATGATGACGTAGTATTTTCTGAACTTCCTGTTAGAGGACACTTGAACCGTGTACATACTACAAGTGACGTGACACGCTATATGGGAGAATATTTCCTGACTATAGGTAACATAGATTTAGATCAAGCAAGAGAAGATAACCTGACCTGTTCGCTGCAAGAGCAGGAAAAGATGTTTATAAAGATGGCAGACAGAAGGAGAGAAAAGTTTCAGGAGAAGGCAAATGACGAGAAGGATAGAGTCCCTAGGTGGGCTGAGCACATGGATGACACCTCGGAAGGCGAAGCCAGTCCTGCCTTGTTGCTGGATTTTGAAAGAAAGGGGAAACTTTGTATCCATAGGGAAAAGACAGAGTACTATAACAATGTATTCATCGGTTCCAGCGAGTGTGAACATAATTACAAGGTAATTGGAGGTTGGGGTTTCAAAAATGGGTCAGAACCTGTGTTTCCCGGAATATATTATATATGTGGGAACAAGGCTTATTTCAAATTGCCGGATCACTGGTATGGAAGCTGCTACTTTGGCATTGTTTTCCCGAAAATATACCATGTGAATAATGCAGCTGGAAGCGATGAAGAAACTAATGGTTTAGTGCGTAGTAGACGTGAAAGTGTAGGTGAAATTATAGGTGATATCTTTAGTGCACTGATACCTGGAATGGGGGTAGTTCTGAACACCCATAGAATCTGCAAATTGTCTACAGTAGTGGACCGGTTATCAACGGACACTGCTGCTGGTTTCCTGCTGGTCAATACTGAAATGGTTGCGATCAGATCAATGGTTTTACAAAGCCGTCTTGCCCTTGACACCTTATTAGCAAAAGAGGGCGGAGTCTGTAGAATGCTGAAAGCGCAACATTGTTGCACTTACATTCCTGATAAAAGTATCGAATTAAAACAATATGTGAAGAACATAACTAATTTGGAAAGGGAACTCAAACCATTGGAGGTTGACAGTGCCTGGACGAGACTGACTGGAGGTCTCTCCTCTATAGGTAGTTGGTTTACTAACTTAGGTAAAAATCTTTTGTGGAAAATACTGATGCCAATAGTTATAATAGGTGTAATTGTGTTGATCATTTTTATCTGTTGCAAATGCCAAAAGTGCAAAAAGAAATATACAGTAAATCCGAGGGGGGTGAAAAGAAACATTGACGAACTAGAACTAGAAGAGCGAAAGAGTGCAATTTACAAAAAGGCGAAAAATCACCACTCTCATAGGGAAGCTGAAAGAAAACTAAACAATAAGTTTATTGAAATTGAAATGGACGATGTGGATGAATGAGAAAAGTTGGCATCTGTTTCCTTCATGTAGTGATGATAGTAAATATCATCAAAGAGGGGATTGATGGAGCAAGGATTCGCACGTAAAGCGCCTTGCTCGTATGCAAACCCTTGTCTAAACCGCATAATGATATTAACGCCATTGTTCGTCATTTATAAAGTGTTTTCCCAACACGCGGGTGTCCCCAGGATGCTTGCTTGTTTGTTTTCTCGTACTAAAACGAAGCTTGCACTGAAAATGGCTGCTTCGCTGAGATTCAGTCTGCGCATGCGTCGGTCATACCCATGTGATGTGACGCACTCGCATTCTGGAGGGATTCTGTGCTCATGCGCACTGATGCAAAATATGGCCGCTTGTCTCTCACCACGCTCTCTGCTTGCTACTGCTGCTTTAGCCTATCTGTCTTTTCGCACTAATCCATAATGCTATAGTCATTATAAAGTAAGGGTTGGTTAGATTTTATCATGGTATACAGTGCGATCATTTTTATGTGTGATTTTAATTTGTTCTCGCTTACTTTTCATGTACCGCGTCTTTGTGGGCTGGGGCATACATGAGCGACGCCATGCTGAGGCTCCTCTGAACCCTGTCAGCTGACCAGGGAAAGTCCTAACTGCGCAGAAGCTAAAACTAGCCAGCTGGCTCCTGAAGCCCGATGCGCCTGGGAACCCATCCCGAAGATGCAAGATTACACCTTGAATTGTCATACACTGTTGCTATATGCTGGACTCTTGCATTGTCTTCTGTATTCCTATGCCTGGGAACGTGAACCCGGGGGGCGGGTGTGCAAAATTGAATAATTATGATGGGAACGTTGAATTCTAGGAGGTGGTAATGACCGCACCACCTCTCCTGACCAATCACAATGTGGGAAACTGTCACTTGCAACATTAGTGCGTGGTCTGAGGGTCCCCAAAACAGTATAATTGCCCTAGTTTAGCTTAGGAAAATTGTCCGACTTGTCCGAGTAGCAGACCTGTCACTGACCCTACGATCTCAATAGGTGCTCATTCTGAAAGTGCTGCGGAGCACTTTGTCCATACTTTCCACAAATCTCCTAAGGGGTGGAAAATCCTAAGTGCTGGCGAAGCACTTTGCTGGGGAATTCATAAATCCAATCGGGGTTTCTGGCGGATTACTTGCAGAAAGGGGTAACGCAGGCGTTGCTGTCCGAAGCTGTGGGTGTTGGTCGTACCCTGGGAGGCCCAGTCCCTTGACCTGAACCTGAGGGGTATCCTGTCCTTATTGTCCGTGAGCTGTACCTGCTCGCATTCTGGCATTCCTTTTTCTGAGGGTCCCTGTCCTCGTCTTCCCAACTGACCCGTGGCCAGGGTTGGTCTTCAATCTGAACTAGGTAATTATTGATTGTGGGTTTTGCGTATCTCTATCTCTCTCATTCTCCACCTTTTGTCTGATCTATTAAAGCATTCTTACCTGTGATATTGCTCTATTGCTGTTGAAATATTCAAATATATGTGTCTGATTTTAGTTGGTTCCTTCTCTCCCCCTCTCCTTTAGGAGTTCATTGATTATAAAACAATAGCATGTTCCCGTTTTTCCCTTTCCTTTAGTGGATTGCAGTGAACTTAGCAAGAATAGTTTAAACACTTAGGTTAAGTACATGTTCTAGGTCTCATCCCCATTCCTATGTTCTAGTATAAAATTGCAGTGACTATTTTTGTTCTAAAAACTTCTACCTTTAGTCTTCCCATATATCCTAATGGTCATATTTTTGGTGCAAAGTTACCTATTGGTGTTGATATTAATGTTTGATATATTATTCTGTGTATCGCTTATTATCTTGGCATCTTCTCTTTGAATTCTTATATAAAGTTCTAAACTTCATCAGGTGTCTGTGGTCATTTTACAGAATTGTGGAAAGTATTTTACTGAGTATAAAGAGTATTTGATGTTAGGCCTGTCTACTATTTTCCCTGATAGCTCTAGGTCCGTCGTAAGAATTGTGCCTGTGGTAAGTCGGGCACATGGTAAGCAGAGGTAAATCCAAACTTTAATTACTCTTAGCAGCGTGCAGGAGGAGAAATCCTCACCCAGTTCACCCAAACAAATTGGTGTGGTAATAAAAGGTTTTTTTCACGCCAAGGGCCCAGTGCGTGTAAAAGAATTGGTAACTCGGGTGACCCGGGGGAACTGCGCGCTCTAGCAGTAGGATGGTCTATCAGACCACACCAGTAGTTTGGACAGTTCTTTAACAAATCACTTGGTCTGTCCTTTTTTTGACTGCACTTTGTATTAATTGTCTGAGTGTATCTTTGCAGTAGCAACATCTTTGTGTATTCGGCCCTGAAGAATGCCGGTGTAGTTTCACCTTCGGCAGAAACATGTTGGCCTGATCCTTAACACAACCAAGCATCACAGTGATTATTTCACACTGTTCCACACTCTTTTTTAATCTGGCGTCTTGGTGAATATCTTCAATAAAAACATTTTTTCTTTACCTCGACCGTCATTTTAAGATCACTTATTCTTTATTCCCTGTTTTGCACTGCATTTTCTCAGCACCATTCAGTGGCACGGACACGTTTATATGATGAACCAGTAGTGTGTGGTGTCTAGCCAATACATCTGGGCTTGGACTCACCACCCTGGTCAGACGTCCTACATGACGAGGCTCCGCCAGATGGGTGGGCTGATAGGATATCTAATACATTATCGTGTCATGTTACCATTTGGTCTGGTTCAGTGCAATCCAAAAGGGTCATTTTAGTAGGACCTTATAAACTCAGCTATGTAGCTTAACAGACCTTCCGACTCTTTTTGTTCTTGGTAGTTTGATTAGGGGTATTGAGTCTGGTAGGTCTTTAAACATAGTCCCCTTGACCCTCCTTAACCTTTGTTTTCCCGACATAATTTGTAGCCCATATTGAGCCCCCGGAGGAAACTCTGTCAGCTTGAATTATAACACCTCAATTTGCCCAATTCAAGAAGGGGTTCCTCCTCGAGCGGTCCCGGTGAGTCTTCTTCCAGGTGGTGCGTCGCCTCCACGGCCTGAGGCACGCCGTGCATATATTCACCCAAAATTGCTCCAGCAATATGAGGCCGCACTCCCATTGAGATGAGAAACATCTTTGTTTATTTTAAAGCCGACAGCTTTTCCTCCCGTATTCGTGTCCCTGGCCTGACGCGTTTCGATGGACTCTCACCATCTCATCAGAGGCCTCGTGAGCAGAAAACAATGACTCGCCGCCCTTTCATTGTTCTTTAAGTACACAGTACCTTTTTTCCTTTGCATGCTGGGCAACGTAGTCCTTTTCAGCACAAATTACACCCTCCAGTGGGTTGAGATGATGAGAGTCCATCGAAACGCGACAGACCAGGGACACAAATATGGGAGGAAAAGCTGTCGGCTTTAAAATAAACAAAGCTTACGAGCGATATTGGGACGTCATTACCATCCCACATGATAGGAAACTTTTCCATCAATACAGGGTGGGAACCTTTCCTATCAAT